>NC_080699.1:53414504-54781498 GCF_030445035.2 Dasypus novemcinctus
TAATTTCCCTTAATAAAGTATTACATTTTTTTACCTTTGATCTTGCACGCCTTTGGTTTGATTGATCTGTTTGTATCATTAGGATACAGAAAAACATAATTTTCTATATTATTCTTTCATTCAACTACCTTGTATTCTCATACTTTTCCTGTAGATTTTTTCATGGTTCTATGTAAATCGACAAATAATATACAAGCAATTTTATTTCTTTCTAAATTGTATGCCCTTAAATTCTTTTTCTAAACTTTTTTGCTCTACCCAAGGACTGCCAGTATAATGTTGACTAGAAGTGTTAGTGAATATTCTATTCTCATCCTTGTCCCTTGTTTTAAAGAGAATATGTTCAATGTTTTAGGAAGATGTTTCCATAGGTATGGCTTTTGGGGAGAGTGTGACCATCAGCCAGTGTTCTGACAGCACTGATCCTGTGCTCTGGGATTGCAGTGTTTGGCCATGACCATGATGCTTCAAGTGTGTAGCCTCCTCCCCAGTGTTTGGGGAGAGCATGGGAAAGGGTGGGACTGCTGCTCCATTAGGCCCAGAGGCTAAACATCATTCCATAGAAGACCCTCAGACCTCGACATCTGATGAAGGAGTCCCTGCTGTGTCTCAGAATTGTTTGGGACCCATGAACCCTGTGTTTACCTTCCAGTTTCTCCCTGTGGGAATAGGAATGCATATCCTATGCCTGTCCTTCCATTGTATACTGGAAGCAGATAACTTGTTCTCATTTTCACAGGTCCACAGACAGAGAATTATGCCCCAGGACAGAACACACCTATAACTGATTTTTTTAAACAAGGCAATTTTATGGATACATATTAATAAAGCAACAATTCATCCAGTGTACAAGCAATGGTATTTGATATAATAACAGGTGTGCATTCATCACCTCAATCATCATTAGAGCATTTTCATTCTTTTGATAATAATAATAAACAAAAGACAAACTAACAAATTCTTCACCCCTTTATCTCTCTATGTTTCCCCTGCTGTGTACATGCTATTTCTGGCTATTCTTGCACAATTAATTATTTATTAAGCAGCTATAACCAATTTTGATTAACTTTGTACTTAATGCTGACACTGAAATAACTTAAGGCTTTGGGGATATTTTGATGGAATGGATGTGTTTTGCACATGGAAAGTAAATCTTTGGGGGTCCTAAGGGTGTGGTGTGGTGTTTTGAAGCTGTATGTACCCCAGAAAAACATATTCATTAATCTGCATCACTGATATGGAGGTAAGCCCATTGTAAGTAGGATCTTTTGAGGAGACTGCTTTAATTAAGACATTCATTCAGGATCAGGCTTAATCCTATTATTGGAGTCCTTTATAAGAGAATGAAATTCAGACAAAGAGAGAAAGCCATGGAAACAAGAAGCTGAAATCAATGAAACCTAGAAAAGAAGGGAGAGACTGGCAGATGCACCTTGGGCCTTGCCAAGTGGCAGAGGAGCCAAAGATTGCTTGCAGCAGGTCTTCAGAGGAAAGCATCATGTTGGGATACTTGGATTTGGATATTGTCTCAGGCTCAAAACTGTAAGCTAATAAATTCCCATTGACAAAATCTAATCATTTCATAGTATAAGCTTTAAGTAGCTTAGGAACCTAAAACAATGCTCTTTACTACTACAATCATATTGTTATAATGTTTAGGTTGCAAAGTATATTATGCTTGAAGGTTCATTTGTAAATGTTTTGGGGAAAGGAACTCCTTTTCATGGCAGATCATTTGCTTTTGGCAGTTTTTAATTCCAAAGATGGATTGCTTTTCTGGCAGGTCACTGTCCCTTTGTCTTTTTTACAAACATATTTCAAATCAATTATTTTTCACTGTTGACTATGAATTTAGAATTGCGTTGCTTTGATTCTATAGGATGTTGTATCATGGAAATAATTCAATTCTGTAGGCTGAAGAGAATTCTTTCATGAGAAAGTCTCAAAGAGAATGATCTATAATGTCTTAAGACCAGTGGAAATGAATGGTTTAAAAAGCAGTAGCTCCCTCTTAAATTTTCATTTATTTCTTGAATCCAATTCTGTTAAGGTACAAATGTCTATTTATCCCTTCAAATCTGTCAGTGTTTGCTTTATATATTGTGGGGCTCTGCCATTAGATGCATATATATATGATTATGTCTCTTTGTTGATTATGCCTCCTTGTTAATTGCCCCCTTTATCAGTATATAATGACTGTCTTTGTCCCTCTTAACAGTTGTTCATTTTAAGTCTATTTTACAGGCAATTAGTTTGACAACTCCAGCTGTCTTTTGGTTACTGTGAGATGCAGGAGAAACTTCTAGGAAAGTAAACATCCATGAAGCCATTTTAAGTTCATGTTCCAAACTTTAAGGTGATATGTCATGTGAGGTGGTGGTCTGTAGTAGGATGCATGAAATAGGTATTGGGGAGAGACTGTAGCTACCAATGAGAGGATTTGAGAGAGGATCATGCAATGCATGGCTGCAGAGTGTGGAGACAAGATCACAGGAGAAGAGTAAAGAATTGAGAGGACAGTGTATTGTCCAGTTGAGATGTGAGGAGTATTGGAGAGAGTAACAGAGTGTCAGTACTGGAAACTCAGAAATGAGGGGAAAGCAGATTTAGCTCAACTGATAGAGCATCTGCCTACCACTTGGGAGGTCCAGGGTTCAAACCCAGGGCCTCCTGGCCTGTGTGATGAGCTGGCCCACATGCAGTGCTGATGCATGCAAAGAGTGCTGTACCAAGCAGGGGTGTCCCCCACATAGGGGAGCTCCATGCACAAAGAGTATACCCCTCAAGGAGAGCTGCCCCATGCAAAAAAAAGGTACAGCCTGCCCAGGAGTGGTGCCACACACACCAAGGGCTGATGCAGCAAGATGATGCAATAAAAAAGTGACATGGATTCCTGGTGCCACTGACAAGAATGTAAGCAGACAAAGAACACACAGTGAATGGACACAAAGAGCAGACAATGGGGGGGGGGACAGGGGGAAAAGGGGAAAGAAATAAAAAATGAGGGGCCTACAGTCAACAGCAAGTGAGGGCAGTGGGTGATATCATCTGGTGACATGAGATTCAAACATTGGTCTGTGCCTCTGTTTAGGAAATAGGAAAGAATAATTATCTGAAAAGAGTAAGGTGGATAACCCCCCACTCTAGGCCAGAGGTAAGGGGTGTATGCAGAAACAGCAGCCATCCTTGTGGTGGATGCTTGGACCACAGGGAGAGTTGGGTTTCCCATACAGCAGGCTTTTTCACTCTCAGCACTGTTGGCACCCTGGACTAGAAAATTCCTGGTTGTGGGGCATGTGCCGAGTGCTTTAGGGTGTTTACTGGCATGCCTGACCTCTGTCTACCCACTAGATGCCAGTAGTATCTCCTCCCAGCAGCCCAGCATTATGTCAACTAAAAATGCCTCCACAAATGGCTAAATGGCCCCTGGGGGGGTCAAAAATTGTTAAGAACCACTACCTTAGAACACTATGGTGATGGAACTTTCAAAGGAGCAGTTGAAGATAAAGCATATTTTGCTGTTGATGCACCACAAATCCAGAGGACTCCAATCTGTGCCATGATATGAACAGTGTTGGGAAACACTAGATTAAGACTGCAGCTACTGGGAGAATGAGAAAGACAGAGCAAAACCCAGGAAGTGAGGAACAAAGGAATTGAGAATAGAGGAATATCAGGATCCTAAGCTCATGTGGTTCTGATCTACAGATTGCTGCCACTCCTTCATTATCAAAAAGTCTGGGCCAAGAGCCTGGCAGAGGTCAGACTACAGTTATAGGCCAAGTATAAGCAGGTTTCCAAATAAAGAAAAGAACTGGTCAGAACATTACATCAAGAGAAATATATGTCATTGCAAGCAGAATGAGTTAATTCTGACCTGAAAATGTCTCTTTTTATTTACAGCATTTGAAAGCAGACAATTTGGTCAATATTCTCTGATTTCAGAGAACTGCCTATACAATTCCTGTTAATGAGATATTGACTAAGGGTGACAAATTTAATGTAATCAGGGCAAGTACACTGAAAGGTCATTTGCACCAAACAGAGAAGTGAGAAAGAGCACAATTTGAAATAGAGGTAGATGAAAAATATAGCAGTTTTAGAGTGAAAACTGATAGTAATAATAAAATGTATATGTGTTATGAACTCTTGAGTGACCAAAATAATGGAGAAAGAACCACAGATTACCCAATTTAATCATAACAGATTAATGTAATATATATTTAAATTCTGCACAAAATTTAACTCAAAGGATCATTGAGCTTAAACATGAAACAAAAACATAAAACACAAGAAAATATATGAAATAACTAGGTGAAACATGATTGGAAATATGCATTTTTTTGCTTTTTGTTAATTTAAATTTTTATTTAGATAAGTAGGTTGTCAGAAAAATCATGTAACAAATACAGTCTTCCCTTATACTCCCTCTATTATTAACACATTGCATTAGTGTGGTACTTTGTTACAATTGATAGAAGAGTATTATAACTGTAGTATTAACAATAGTCCATATTTTATATTAGAGTGTATTTTTTTCCAGTATATCACCCTCTTATTAACACCTTGCATTTGGGTGAATATGTATATGCCACATTTTGTTTATCCATACATTGGTTGATGGACAGTTGGTTGACAGCATCTTCTGGTAATTGTGAACACACTAGTGTGAAGATATCGGTTTGAGTCCCTGCTTTCAATACTGTTGCATATATGCCTATTGGAGGGATTGCTGGGCCATATTGTAATTCTATACTTAAAAACTGATAAGGACCAGACACTAAGAGTTTCATTTGTTCCTCCCCCCCCCAACACCCTCCACTGGGCTCAGTGAAAGGAGTTGCTTTTTGTGAGTAATCTCAGTAAGTATTCTATTGATTGGTGAACTCTGTTTTAAAGGATATAAATTGTAGGTCATTTGTAAATGGCATGTCTAGGTAACAATTACAGTGTCCATTTATCCAATGTAATCTTAGGTAGTATAGCAGTTTGATATTATTTATGAATTCCAAAAATAGATATTGGATTATGTTTGTGAACTGGTCTGTTTCTCTGGGCATATTAGATTGGATTGGATTCAGAGGTTTTACTGTTACTTGATTAAGTAATAATTAAGGCTTTTATTGTCAGTACAACATTGAGTCCCACCCCCTGGTGGGTAGGAACTCACAGAGAAAATGACATGGCAGAAGAGAAAGTTGGAGTTTTGAGCTGGAGCCTGGGAAGTAAGCACACAGAGGAGTAGAGCAGCTGAGCCCAGAGAGAAATGAGCCCCAGGAAGAGAGGAACCCAGGAAGCCTGAACCCTGGCAGACATCAGCAGCCTTCTTGCTCCAACATGTGGGAATAGACTTTGGTGAGGGAAGTAACTTATGCTGACAATTCCTAAAATGCTCAGTCAGTACCACCTATATTCTCCCATTGAGGAAGCTGACACAACAGGATGAAGAGGTTTCAGAATCAGTGGAACTAACACCTGAATCCTAAAATTATCTCCTGTTACTTGGTTTAATGTTGTAGAAATTCCTGAACAAATGCAATGTCAGATGGTCCAGGAAGGCATGCAAGGACAGGATCGTAAGCACCAGGGCTCCCTAAAGGGCCCTTTCCAATCTGAAATACTGATTCTTCTCCTGGCATTTATTTTTAGGCCAGTAAAAAGAATTTATTGGGAGACTGGGGGAAAGAACAGAACTTGCTGAGAAATGGGAGAGGACGGAAACACATCAAGCTTTGGTGTGGGCTCCTCTAGGAAGAGAGTCTCCTGGACTTTTGAGGAAGCCTGCCCTCTCCTTCTCCATGGGAGCAAAGTATCATTGATTTAAATATACATTCATGATTGGGGATTTTCACCAAATTTCTTTAGAGACAGAGAATATTAATTAGCAATAAGGATAGCTAATATTTATTACACACCGAGGAGCACCACACACCCATGAAGAAATGGAAGCCCTTGTAATCCTGTCACCTCAGCATGTGAAAACTCACCCGTATGTGCACCTGGCTGCCTGCCCAGAGAGCACAGAAACATCCTTGGGCTCAGTGTCTCCTGTACCACTATGAGGATCAACTCAAAATGATGCATTCAGGAGGCACTGAGGAGCAAACTGAACCCTGACTGCCTGGATTCAAGTCCCAGCTCCTACACCCACTAGCCATGTGACCTTGAATGACTTGCAACTCCTGTGCCTCAATTTCCTCAACCACAAAGTGACAAGAGTAGAGTAAGCACACACTAAATGAGGGATAGCTACTATTGTTGCTATTGTTCAGAAAGTTTTGTCCAATCCAGTGCACTTCTTCTTCTCACAATGTCCTTACATTGCAGTGTATATGAGAGTATTCTCCTGCTTCACTCCAATTATAAAACTATGCTTTCAACCAAGCTCAGAAAAATAAGAATTAGAAACTAGACTTCTCAAACCAAGGTACTTACATTAACTATTTCCTACCATGATGATGGGAGCAAAAAACCAATACACTCTCACAGAATTCACACATGAATAGGAGGAAGCTAGTTTAAATAAGAAGTTTAAATGAACTCATTTCCACACAAAAAAATATATTCTTGTTGTTTGACATAAGCATGGTAAACATTCTCCCAACTACAAGATAGGCATGGGTTTCACTTTTTAAAGATATAATTTATGCAATTCCACTGATTAGTTTCATAATATTTCAGGTTAGTTTTACTGTCAAAAAACATCCCATTTAAAATATCAATTCAACTTTTAAATCATTAGGGAGCAAAGTATCATTGATTTAAATATACATTCATGATTGGGGATTTTCACCAAATTTCTTTAGAGACAGAGAATATTAATTAGCAATAGGGATAGCTAATATTTATTACACACCAATTAAGTATTTAAGAAGCTAGATGCTTTTCTTATATGCTAGCTCATCCTTTTCATCCTTCGATGGAAGTTGTTAGAGAAAAAATGGAGCTCACTGAGACATGGAGACTGACAGGATTGCAGGCAGGAAGTTGATTGGGAAGCTCTCCCAATGGAGGGGACTGGAGAGAGACTTCAGCCCACATTTGGCAGAGGGGGTCATGAATCTACACAGTACATCTATAGGCAGGAACATGCTTAGCCAATGGGAGGGGTGGGGCTTGGGTAAGACTGAGGGCCAATAGGGATGGCCAGGGGTGTGGTCTGCTAGTGGTAGTGAATTCTAGGAGTGTGGGAGGGGTTGGTGGTGTCACGTGGCTCCTTTGTCTATTCTGGTGGGTAAATGAACTGTATCTGAACATGTAGGCTCTGGATGGCAGCTGTTCTAGGTCACAGGAATTCAAGTCACTGTTAGCCCTTGTAAACAGTGTGATCAGTTCATTATTAAACACCTTGTAAGGGAGAAACCTCTAACAGAGGTTCAGGCCCCTTTTATACAAAAATCTCAGCCTTGAGGTGGATTATTAAATGCTTCTGAGTGCTGATGGATAGCACCCATGTGAGGTTTTTAGCACAAAAACATAGAGGACTGTACTTCTCAAACTTTAATATGCATGTGAATCATGTAGAGGTCCCTGAAGTAATGTGCAGGGCTCAAGCCACGTTGTGAGGGAGGATCAATGTGTGCAGAGAGGTGGGGGTGTGGTCAAACATGTCTGTACCTGCAAGAAAGCAGAAAGGAACTGATATTCTGATAAGAAGGAACTCTAAGAACATCCTCCTCAAAGAACTTCGTGCCTGATAGCCTGTGCTCTGAGAACAATGACCTAGTTAACTGCTTTATTATTTTTTTAAAGATTTATTTATTTTATTTTATTTCTCTTCCCTTCCCCCCCCACCCCAGTTGTCTGTTCTCTAAGTCTATTTGCTTCCTGTTCTTCTTTGTCCACTTCTGTTGTTGTCAGCAGCACGGGAATCTGTGTTTCTTTTTGTTGTGTCATTTTGTTGTGTCAGCTCTCTGTGCGAGCAGTGCAATTCCTGGGCAGGCTGAACTTTCTTTTGCTCTGGGCAGCTCTCCTTACAGGGTGCACTCCTTGCATGTGGGGCTCCCCTATGCGGGGATACCCCTGTGTGCCATGGCACTCCTTGCGTGCATCACCACTGCACATGGGCCAGCTCCATATGGGTCAAGGAGGCCCAGGATTTGAACCGTGGACCTCCCATGTGGTAGATGGATGCCCTAACCACTGGGCCAAGTCTGCTTCCCTTAACTGCTTTAAATAAAGCTTGTGGTGCCAGCTCAGGGCCTTGGCTTTGCCATCAGCTAGCCCTGACCCACCTGATCCCCTCTAATCTTGTCTTTGTCTCTATGTATATTTCTTCAGCTCCTGTCACCTCCCCTCAGGTTCTCAGGTCACCTGTGCAGGTTTCAGCAAATCACCTGGGGAACCTTCCTATTATGATTCAAAAGTCTGGGATGAGGTGTTTCTACAATCTCTCAGAGTTTGGTGAGGCTTCTGGTCTATGGAACACCTTTTGAACAAGGATCAACTGGTTGTAATAGGCCACAAGTTATGTGTGCAAAAAATCTTTTTAAAAATTCAAATTTTAAATATTAAGAGTTTTCTCAAAAAATCACAGGATTAGAATTAGAAATATTCATATTTCTTATTGGGATTCTGAAATATATAACACTGTAGAACTATTTTATAGCAACTTCTTGTTTTCTTTATCAGTTTAAATTTAGAATCCAATTTCTTGCTGTTTTCCTGGGGGTGGGGTGTGTCCCCTAAAACCCCTGATTTTTATCAAGGCTGAAAGGCCAAGTACATGCTGCCATACCCACTACAGGTCCCTTCTCTTCTCTCACCCATGCATAACAGCTCACTTTTAAAGTTCTAGAGATTAGACAACTGGCAGAGTCAGGCTGTATCTAAGGAGCTGGGCCTAGAAGTTCTCCCAGATGAAAGGCAAGCTCTACAACAAAACAGTGCCTTACCAAAAGGCAAGAATAAAACCACTGGCTTCCATCCCTGACCTTAGGTGACACACTCCCAGCAATAAGATGGTAACATTAGTTTGTACAATATTTTGCATGATAATTTGTTTCAACTTTGCCAGTGCCAGGTTCAATTTACTTTAAAAGGCCACTGGCTAAACAAAGCAAGTTTACTGAAGGACCTGTGGTCCACCTGGGCCCCTCACCCCCATTCTTTTTGCTAACAGCAACACCTAATTACCAAATGAATACATAGTTGAGAGCATTCCAACTTATTGTAAAGCCTCAGTTAAAAATTTACACCTGCCCTTTTGTCTTTCCTCAGAGTCCTTCAAAGCTACTCTCCAGTCACCAGCAGAACAAGCCTTTCACCCAGGAAAGAGATAAAACAGTCTCTGATTCTGCAAGCTACAAATCCTGACATCTTTATTTAAAAGGTGTTGGCGCATTACATTATTCCCAAGGATTGTTCATTTGTGCACTCACATAAGCTGTTGATGGCCTCCCTGTGAGTTGGAACATAGGGGCACTTTTTTTTTTAAAGGTTAAGGTAGGTGTTCATCACAAATCATTTGAAGATTCCTCTTTAGATGTGGCAAAATGGAATCAGGCTGGCCCTTAAGCCACAAGACTGGAGTCCTTACAAGCAAAGGAAACTCAGACATGGAAAATCAGTAGAAGCCCCAAATCAGAGAAGCCAGAAGTCACAAAAGAGAAAAGGTGGAACCATGTGATAGAGACAGAGATTCCAGATAAGGAACCCCATGTACTGCAGCAAGCAGCAGCAGAATATTGCAATGTCAGGGAGAAGGTGTGTTCTGTTGAGATCTTTATTTTGGAATTCTAGCTTCCAAACCTGAGGCAATAAGTTTCCAATCCTTAAAACAACCAGCTTTGAAGTATTTATAGTATCAGCCTTGGCGTATTTGATACCAGAAAGTGCTGTGCCTTTGTTACAGATACCTATAACTGTGGAAATTATTTAGGAATTCAGTAATTGATAGATCCTGAATTTTTCACAAGTCATGGGTTTATAGAACCATCATGAATAAAATAAAGGATTCCCCATTCTGTGTTCCTTTATTCTAATTATTTCATATTAGCGAGATCATATAAGATTTGTCCACCTGTTTCTGGCTTAATTCTCTCAACATGCTGTCTTCAAGGTTCTCTCTGCTGTCACATGAATCAGGACTTCTTTTTCTTTTTATGATGGAATAATAGTCCATTTGATGTTTTCTTTTTTTTTAAATTTGTTTCTCTCTCCTTCCCCCACCCCCCTGCCAGTTGTCTGTTCTATGTGTCTATTTGCTGCATGATCTTCGTCTGCTTCTGTTGTTGTCAGTGGCATGGGAAACTGTGTTTCTTTTTGTTGTGTCATCTTGCTGTGTCAGTTCTCCATGTGTGTGCAGTGCCATTTCTGAGCAGGCTGCACTTTTTTTCATGCTGGGCAGCTCTCCTTACAGGACACACTCCTTGCACATGGGGTGCACTCCTTGTGCATGGGGCTCCCCTACATGGGGGGGGGCACCCCTGCATGGCAGGGCACCCCTTGCACACATCAGCACTGCATGTGGGCCAGCTCCACATGGGTCAAGGAGACCCAGGGTTTGAACTGCCGACCTCCCATGTGGTAGTCGGACACCCTATCCATTGGGCCAAGTCTGCTTCCCTGTATTCAACTTCTTTAGGAACTGCCAAGCAGTCCTCCACAGTGGCTGTACTGCTCTATATTCCCACTGATGAATAAGTGTTCCTATCTCCATATCCTCTCCATGACATTAGTTCTCTGTCTTTTTAATACTGGCCATTCTGATAGGTGTGAAATGATACCTTATTTTAGTTTTGAGTTGCATTTTCCTAATTATTAGTGATGTTGAGCATTTTTTCATGTGTTTTTTTGTTTGTTTGTTTGTTTGTTTTTTTGCCATTTGTATTTCTTCTTTGGACACACATCAATTCAAATCTTTTGCCCATTTTTTAATTGGGTCATTTGTCTTTTAATTGTTGAGTTGTAACCTCTCTTTATATATCCTTTAGATTAAATGCTTATCAGGCATATGATTTCCAAATATTTTCTCCCATTAAGTCAGCTGCCTTTTCACCCTTTTGACAAAGTTCTTTGAGGTGCAAAAGTGTTTAATGTTGAGGAGGTCCTACTTATCTATGATTTCTTTTGTCGTGTGTGCTTTGGATGTAAGGTCCAAGAAACTACCACTGATCACTAGGTCTTGAAGATGTTTCCTTACATTTTCTTCTAGTAGTTTTATTGCCTGTCTTTTATATTTAGGTCTTTAATCCATTTTGAGTTGATTCTTGTATAGGGAGTGAAATAGGGGTCCTCTTTCATTCTTTTGATTATAGATTTCCAGTTCTCCCAGCACCATTTGTTGCTGAGACTGTTTTGTTTCATTAACATGGATTTGGTAGGTTTGTCAAAAACCATTTGGCCATAGAGATGATGGTTTATTTCTGGACTTTCAATTCTATTCCACTGATTGATGTGTCTACCTTTATGCTAGTATCATGCTGTTTGACAACTGTAGCTTTGTAATGTTTCAAGGTCAGGCAGAGTAATTCCTCCCTGTCTCTCTTCTTTTTTAGCATGCTTTCGGTTTCTCACATATACTTTCCCTTCCAATTGAATTAGGTAATTGCCTTTTCTAGTTCTGTAAAATAGGCTGTTGGAATTTTGATTGGTATTGAATGAACAATGGACTAAAATAGACTCATTATTATTCTACTAAGACTTATTGTTCTAGCAATTGGAGAGCTCTTTTCATTGATGTAAAGGCAGTGGCCACCAAAGTTTCTGGAGATGGGAGAGGGAAGAATAGGTGGAATTTGGGGGCATTTTTGGGACATTGATATTGTCCTACATGGCATTGCAATGATGAATACAGGCCATTGTATATTTTGTCATAACCTACAAAATTATGCAGGACAAAGTGTAAACTATATTGTAAACTTTAGCACATGGTTAGCAGCATTTCTTCAGTATGGGTTCATCAACTTTAACAAATGTACCACACTAGTGAAGGATGCTGTTAATATGGGAAAATATGGGAGGTGAACAGAGTGGGGCATATTGGAATTCCTTATATTTTTATGTAACATTTATGTAATCTAAAGCTTCTTTAAAAATTAAAAAAAAATTATAAAAAAATAGTCCCTGTGCATAAAAAATGTTTCAGATTTCTGTGGAATTAGGGACATCTCACTAACAGAATAATTGAATAATGTTGACAATGACCTGAACTGAGTCTGAAAACACTGCTACGATGTACTGAACATGGCTGTGTTCTGTCATGTGACAATGAATATGGGGAAGTAGGTCAAAACTTCCTCTCCTTTCTTCTCTGTTCACATAGTCATTTTACCATCTAACACCCTTTATCCAAAATCTATGCTAACCAGCACTGCTTCTGAAACACAGTTGGTTCCCTCTGAGTCAGGGCTTCAGTATGGCTTATGGCTCCTTGGCTTTAAGGCTGCACACGTGACAATCTGAGGCAGTCTAGTAAAACAGGGAATTGATAGTGGATCTGGAACCTGGCAGAAAGCTGCCACCATTAAACACGTGTCCTTCGGTGCCCCCAAAATGGCTGCTGGAAGACCCTTGCTAGAAACTCCCATTCAGAACGAGATTTCCTCTGGAAGCCAGGAGAAGCCCCAGATATTCACCTCTTTGGCTGCCTAATACAGCGGGTATGTCCATGCTTAAAGAAAGTACCAAGAAGGACCGTGGGCAGTGGTGTGAACAGACATCTGCACACCTATATTCATAGAGGCATTATCCAAACTTGCCAAAAGTTGGAAACAAACCCAGTATCTACCTACCTATGAATGGATAAAGAAACTGTGGTATATACACACTATGGAATATTATGCAACTGCAAGGAGAAATGAAGTTATAAAATATTTGACAACATGGAGGATCCTGGAGGACATGTTGAGTGTAGCATGCCAGACACAAAAGGACAAATACTGTATGATTGCATTACTATGAACCAAATACATTGTGTAACATATATGATTCAAAAAAAATTTATATGTATTCAGTACATTTGAGAAATGTATGCTTTATTCAACTGTATTTTCTTTCAATTATTTATTGTTTATATTTTCAATTATTAAATGTACAAAATAAAGGTAAAAATATATTTTATGATTCCATTGATATAAAATATAAATATAAATAAATTTATAAAGATGACCTTTGATTAGTGGTTATGGATGACTAGGGAAGGCATGCTAAGGGGTGTGGAGTAATGAAATAATTCTAAAAGTTTTTGTGATGATGAATGCACAACATTGGGATTATACTAAAAGCCACTGACTCTACACTTAAGATAAATGTTATGGTATGTGTGTATGTCTGAATAAAACGACTAAATAAGTAATTGTGCTAGAAATGGCCAGAAATAGCAGCTCTGTAAGGCAGGGGAACAGAGAGAGTGAGGGATGAAGAAGTCAGTTTCTTTTTTGCTTATTCTTATTATTGAAATAATGATAATGCACTCCTAATGATGAAATGATGCCCTCACAACTCTCATATACCAAATACCGTTGCTTGTATTCTTTGGATGTATTGTATGATTTATTAACATGTACGAATAAAATAAATTTGGGAAATAAATTCTCCCCAGAACGCAGGCCAGGGGCCAGCACTCCTCAGTCTCTCAGAGGAGCCAGCCCCCAGCTCCGGGAGAAAGGAGCAGGGACGACAGCCTAGCTCGGGGCCAGGCTCGGCGGCGCCGGGCCAGAGGCCCCTCACACCGCGCTTCCAGCAGCTCCAAGCAGCCGGCCTCGGTGACCCACGCCCGAGCCCTGGCCGCCTCTGGTGCACTGTGGGTGGGGACACCCCCACTTGCGGGGAACCCCTGCCCACCAGTCAGGAGCCGCCCTCACGGCGTAGGGGGAGATCGCCCTCCTTAGCGCCAACCGGACCGCGCGATGATTGACTGCTGGGCGCTGTCCGTCACGGGGGGCCACGCCCCTTCGGGGGCGGAGTCGGGGAACCGGTCCAGACCTGATTGGCCCTCGGGCTCTCAGGCCCTCAAGTCCCGCCCGCCCCCGCGCGGCGGCCCCTTTAACAGCTGGCGGCGGTTGGGCACGCGCCCCGCGGACCTGCTGCGCGCTCCCGCGGCACCCCTGCGAGCCCGAGGGCAGGAGGGATGCGTTGTCGGGGCGCACGGGGGGCTGCGGGGAGCGCTCGCCCGCCCTCGGGAACCCCCTGTCCCGCCCGCGCACTGGTAAGTCTGGGCCCCACGTGGCGTCGGGCGGGCGCAGACGGGCCCGTAGGCGCAGACGAGGGCGAGCGAGCCCCCTTGCAGCGTGAGGGGCGCCCGTCCCGCGCCCACGGAGGTCCTGCTGCCTCGCCTGCGGGGGGCGGGGTCCTTCAAGGCGGGGGGGGGGGCCGTGGGGCGGGGGGGGGGGGCTGCTGCCGCGGGCGGCGCGGGGCGGGCACCTTTCGGGGGTCCAGGCCCAGCGCGGCGGGACTGGGGGGGAGGCCCGAGTCAGAATAAGAGTCCCGCGGCCCACGGGGAAGGCGGCCCACACTCCCCCCACGGTCCCTCCTCCCCCACTTTCCCTACCCCCATGGTCCCTCCCCCCCCCACTATTCTTCCCCCCAGGGGCCCTCTGCCCACGGTCCCTCCTCCCCCCAAACGGACCTGTCCCCAGTCTTGGTCCCTTCCCACCCCCCACTACCCCCCCAATGCGTTTCCTCCTCCCCTTCACAATTTACCCCCCACTGTCCCTCCTCCCCCATCCTTCGCCCCAGGGTCCCTCCCCCCGCAGTCCCTCCTTCCCTCCATGGTCCCTCCCCCATGGCCCCTTCCCCTCCGTCCTTTCCCCTCCTCAGTCCCTCCTTCCCCACGCTATCCCTTTCCTCCCCATCCCTCTTCCCCCCCACGGCCCCTCCTCTGCCCATAGCCCCCCTCCCTCCCCACATTCCCCTTGTTTCCCCAAGGTCCAACCTGCAGCCCTGCCCCCTGCCCTCCCTGCCCTCCCTGCCCTCCCTGCCTACCCTCCCAGGTTCCTGGGGGCCTCCCCTTTCAGCTCTCCCTTCCCAGACCCTCCACTTCATATTTGCCTCCAAGCCCAGGCTGCTTCTCTTTCTTCTCCCCAGGATTGGGCCAGCTGGTGCCGCCCACAGTGTGGCTTTTACAGGGGAACTGATCTGCTCCCTGGGGAGGGGCCCTGGGAAGGCCCAGGGGGAGCAGGGATGACACCCGGTGTGTGCCCTCAGGGAGCACAAGGAATGGGGCCCTCTCCTGGGAGGGGCCTGGGGGCAGGTTTCTGCCCAGCCCGGGAGTTTTGCAGGAACCTCAACAGTTTACTACTATAAGTGTGTATCCAACCCAGAGGTCTGCGGGTGGCGCTCTTCCTCATCGTGGGCTTTTGCATTCTTTGGATCCAAGCCCTGGTGAGCCACTTGAGACTTTCGTTTTCTCTCTTCCTCCCGTTTTACTCCTTTCTGCTTTCCGGGAGTACACGAGGCAGGCGAGGTCTGTGGTCTAGGAGCCGGCTCCCATCGCACCCCTCCTGGCTGTGCTGCACTGGACGCCCTGGGACAGCCTGAGCCAGGACCTTCCTCAGAGCTCCCCATGGCCCCAGGGAGGCTTTTCCTTTTGATAGTGGTTAAAGCTTTTCTTAAAACTTTCATTTGTTGGAGTAATGCTGGGTGGAAATGGTTTGTGTGTCTTGCTAAGGTGCTAGCTTGCGAGGGCCGGAGGAGGTTGGCTGACCAACGGGCCACCGGATTTGGGTGCCTGCTAGGGTGCACTGCACAGACTGGGAAAGGGCACCTACTAGGGGCTGCTGAGGGAGCCCAGGGCTGTGCTGAGCATTTCAGGAGCTCCAGGGCACCTCTGCTTGGCAGAGGGGGTGACCCAGGTGCCTTGGGAGCCCTGCTGTGTCTGCCAAGAGCCGTCACCCAGCTGACCTTAAAGGAGCCGGCTGCAGAGGAAGCCTCTGCGCTTACTGTTCTCAGCCTCTTAGAAGAGTTGGTTCCATTCCAGGGAAGCAGTTCAGAGCTGTGGAGCAGCTGCTCTAGGGAAGACAGATGTGCTGGACCTCCTCACCCCTAGCCCCTTCTTTTGACCCCTGTGCTTCCCCCTGAGCTTCTGAAGGTGGTTTTCACACGATTGCCACCCTGGAAGGGGGAAAGCCAGGCAGAGCTGCTGGAGGCCCTGTCACTTCCACACAGATGACTGTGCCATTCTCCTAACGCACTGTCACTCAGCAGATCCTAAGTGTGACGAGGAGGAATAGTGTTGTTCAGTGGGAAAATCTGGGGCGGTTTTATACCAAAACCTTAACAATGAAATCTTTGGATGAGGATTAGAGTGTTTTTCTTTTTTTTTTTTAAACAAATTAATTTTATTGATACATGCTTATATGTTTTAACAAATCAACTTTATTGGTATACATTAATAAAACAATTCATTTAAAGTATACAACCAAAAAAAGTGCACAGCCAGTGGTATTTGGTATAATCACATAGTTGTGTATTCATTACCTCAACCATCATTAGAACATTTTCATTATTTGAATAATAAATAAAAATAAATTAATAAGGAAATGCCTCACCCCTTGATCTTTGTTTCCCCTGCTGAACTGCTGCTATTTTTTTTTTTGCTGTTCTTACACAATTATCTACTTATGAAGTTTTACTGAGATATATTCATATACCATACAATCTATCTGAAGTGTATAATCAGTGGCTTTTAGTATTGTCACAATATTATGCATTCCACACCATCAAAAATTTTATAACATTTTCAGTACTCTAGAAAAAATGCACACCCCTTAGCAATCCTCCCCAGCCTTATATAACTACTAATTGAACTTCAACTTTATAAATTGATTTACATTTACCTTTTATATAAATGTGATCACACAATATGTAGTACTTTGTGTCAGGCTTCTTCACTTAGCATAAGTGATATTATGTTACCATCTTTTGTTAACATACATTTGTTCAGTTTCAAAGAAAACAGGCATATATGCAACTTTATCCATATTCATATATTTCACACGCGGTTTTATTATGGTAAAAAAAACTTGGTTTCTATATTTCTTATTTTGGTATTTATTTTTCTTGAGTAAAGGATCACATTTTAAAGTCTCTGATTTTCAACTCTTCAGTGTAACCTCACTTTTTTTAAAACTTTATTTTGTACATTTAATAATTGAATATGTAAGCAATAATTTAAAAAGAAAAAGAAAACACTCTTGGATAAAGATACCATTTCTCAAATAAATGTACTGGATACATATAAATTTTTTTGAATGAAACAATATGTTACACAATATATTTGGTTCATAGTCACACAATCATACAGTATTTGTCCTTTTGTGTCTGGCTTGCTTCACTCAACATAATGTCCTCTAGATTCATGCTTGTCATATGCTTTACGATTTCACTTCTTACAGCTATGTAATATTCCATTATGTGAATACACCACAATTTACTTACCCATTCATCAGTTGATGGACGCTTGGGTTTTTTCCAACTTTTGGAATCATGAGTACTGCTGTAGTGAACTTTGGTGTGCAGATGTCTGTTGGTGTTAGTGCTCTTCATTTTTCTGGATATATACGTAGTAGTGATATTGCAGGGTCATGTAGCAAGTTTATATTCAACTTCTTTAGGAACTGCCAAATGGTCCTCCATAGGGGCTGTACCATTCTGCATTCCCACCAACAGTGAATAACTAACTTCATTTCTCTCTACATCCTGTCCAGCAATTGTGGTTTTCTATCTGTGGCAGGGGGTGATCATTTGTATGGGGTGTCAGCGATGGGGAATAAATAGGAGGAGGCTCACCTGGGCATACATAAAAGGCATATAAATGTGTTCAGATGTTCATGGGGCATTGCCATGGTGGGTGGAGACTCATATAATAACTGAAGGAATATCCAATTCCCATCCTGGGGAGCTCTGCCACATTCTCTAATAGGTCAGCAAGAATCCCCCAAATACAGGGGCAATGACTAGTGAAGGAGGATGGTCTACTTATGGGTCTTTGATATTGATGACTATAAGAACCTTTACTCTTTTTCTTTTTTTAAAAAGATTTATTTATTTATTTCTCTCCCCTCCCCCCCACCCCAGTTGTCTCTTTTCTGTGTCTGTTTACTGCATCTTATTTCTTTGTCCACTTCTGTTGTTGTCAGCATTACAGGAATCTGTGTCTCTTTTTGTTGTGTTATCTTGTTGTGTCAGCTCTCTGTGTAGGTGGTGCCATTCTTAGGCAGACTGCACTTTCTTTCATGCTGGGCAGCTCTCCTTACTACGCAGGGGACATCCCTACATGGCACAGCACTCCTTGCACGCATCAGCACTGCTCATGGGCCAGCTCCACATGGGTTAAGGAGGCCCAGGGTTTGAACCGTGGACCTCTCATGTGGTAGATATATGCCCTAACCACTGGGCCAAGTCCATTTCCCAGAACCTTTACTCTTGAAATTGAAACCTAGCCTAGTATTATAGGGTGCTAAGAGTTGCCTTCTGGCAGCTTCCTTTTTGCTCAAATGTGGCCTCTCTCTAAGCCAAACTCAGCGTATAAATACATTATTTTCCCCCAGTGTAGGACATGAATCCTGGGGATGAGCCTGTCTGGCACCAAGGGATTATAACCAAGTACCAACTAGCAATGCAACTGGAAAAAGCCCTTGACCAAAAGCGGGGAAAGGTCAGGACAAATGAGTTTATAAAGCTAAGAAACTTCAAAGTGAGTTTCTGCACATCTCAGCAGGATCTTACTGACTACCAAAGTAGGTACTATCCCAAATTTCAGGGCTCCTGAGGGTTCTGGAGATATCCAGACACTATAGTCATCAGAGCATTTTCATTATCTCAGTGATAATAATAAAAAACAAAAAAATCCACCACCCCTCAATCTTCCTATACTTTCTTTGTTGTCCACAGCTCCCCTTTCTGGCTTATTTTGCACAAATACTTTTTTCTTTCATCTATAAACTGATTTCTATTTACATTTTTTATAAATGGAATCATACACTATATTACACAATACTTTAGTTCATTGTAATGCAATTTTCCTGTATTTGTCCTTTTCTGTCTGGCTTGCTTCACTCAACGTACTGTCCTCCAGGTTCATCAGTGTTGTCAATGTTATGACTTCATTTTTTCTTACAGATGCATAATGTTCCATTGTGTGAATATACCACAGTTCAATTATCCATTTATCAGTTGATGGACACCTTGGTTGTTTCCAGCTTCTGACAATTGTGAATAATGCCACTATGAACATAGATGTGCAGATGTCTCTTCATGTCACTGCTCTCACAGTTCTCAGTTCTTCTGTATATATACCCCATAGTGGTATTGCAAGCTCATGTGGGAAATCTATAGTCAACTTCTTTAAGAACTGCTGAACTCCACAGTGGCTCTACATTCTGCATTGCCAACGACAGTGAATACGTGTTCCTATACACATTCTTTCCAACATTTAGTTCTCTGCCATTGAATACTTTTTCATATGTTTTTTGCCATTTGTATTTCTTCTTTGGGCAAATGTCTATTCATGTCTTTGGCCCATTTTTAATTGGGTCATTTGTCTTTATATTGTTGAGTTGTAACATATCTTTATATATCATGGATATTAAACCCTTATCGGATATGTGATTTCTGATTATTTTCTCCCATTGAATTGGCTGCCTTTTCACCCTTTTGACAAAGTCTTGTGAGAAGTAAAAGTATTTAATTTTGAGGAGTTCTGAATTATCTGTTTTTTCTTTTGTTGTGTGTACTTCGGGTGTAAGGTCCAAGAAGTCACCATGTACCATGAAGTCTTTAAGATATTTCCCTACATTTTCTTCTAGTAGTTTTATGGTCCTGCCTTTTATATTTAGGTCTTTGATCCATTTTGAGTTGATTCTTGTATAGGGAATGAGACAGGGGTCCCCTTTCATTCTTTTGGTTATAGATATGCAGCTCTGCCTGTACAATTTGTTGAAGAAACTGTTTTTTCCTGTTAACATGGACTTGGTAGATATGTCAAAAACTAGTTGACCATAGAGTTAAGGGTTTATTTCTAGACCTTCAATTCTATTCCACTGTTCAATGTGTCTCTCTTTATGCCAGTACCATGTTGTTTTGACCACTGTAGCTTTGTAATATGTTTGAAGATCAGACAGTGAAATTCCTCCTATATTATGCTATAGTATAGTATACTATACATTTTTAGAATACTTTTGGCTATTCAGTGGTACTTTCCCTGCCAAGTGAATTTGGTAATTGCCTTTTCTATTAATGTGAAGTAAGCTGTTGGAATTTTGATTGGTATTGTGTTGGATCTTTAAATCGGTTGGGTTAGGATTGACATCTTCACAATAGTCTTCCAGTCCATGAACATGGAATATCTTTCCATTTGTTTAAATCTTTGTAACATTTCTTTTAGTGTTGTTTTGTAGTTTTCTGCTTATAGGTCCTGTACTTCTTTGGTTAAATTGATTCCTAGGTGTTTTAGTCATTTTGTTGCTATTGTTAGTGGAATTTCCCCCCAATTTCCTCTTCAGATTATGCAGTACTAATGTACAAAAACATTAGGGATTTCTGCATATTGATCTTGTATCCTGCCACTTTGCTGAACTCATTTATTAGCTCAAGTAGCTTTGTTTTGTAGACATTTCTGAATTTTCTAAAAATAGGATCATGTTATCCACAAATAGAGTTTTCCTTTCTCTTTATCCTATTTGGATGCCTTTGCTGTTTTCTTTTTCTTGCTCTAGCTAGAGCTAGTACAATGTTAAATAAAAAGGTTGCTAGTGGGTGTCCTTGTCTTGTTCCTGATCTTAGAGGGAAAGCTTTCAACCCTTCCCCACTAACTAAGATATTGGTTGTGTGGTTTTCATATATGCTTTTTATCATATTGAGGAATTTTCCTCCTATTCATATCTTTTGAAATGTTTTTATCAAGAATGGATGCCGGATTTCGTCAAATGCTTTTTCTGATTTTTTCTGATTTTTTTGATTGAGATGATGTGTTGTTTTTTTATTTTTTTTCTTTCAGTTCGGTAATGTGGTTGATTTTCTTATGTTGAATGAGCCTTGCCTACCAGGAATAAATCCCACTTGGTCGTAATGTACAAGTCTATTGAGGTGCTCCTGCATTTAATTTACAAATACTTTCTTGAGAATTCTTGCATCTATGTTTAATAGAGAAATTGGTCTGTAATTTTCTTTCCTTGTGGTGTCTTTCTTTGGCTTTGATTTTACAGTGATGTTGGTTTCATAAAAAGTGTTGGGTAATTTTCCCTCTTCAATTTTTTGAAAGAATTTGAACAGGATTGGTGTTAATTCTTTTTGAAATGTTTGGTAGAATTCATCTGTAAAGCCATTTGGTTCTAGACTTTTTTTTGATGGGACGTTTTTGATGATGGATTCAATGTCTTTAAGTGTGAGCGGTTTGTTAAGTTCTTGCATTTCTTATAGTGTCAGTGTAAGTTGTTTGTGCATTTCTAGGAATTTGCCCATTTCATCTAGGTTGTCTAGTTTGTTGAAATACTGTTTCTCATAATATCCTCTTAGGATCCTTTTTATTTCTGTGGGGTCAGTCATAGTTCTTCCCTTTTTTTCAGATTGTATTTATTTGCCTCTTTTTTTTCTCTTAATCTCAGTAGGAGTTTGTAAATTTTACCTATCTTCTCAAAGAACCAGCTTTTGATTTTGATTTTCTCTAAAGTTCTTTTTTCTTTTCAATTTCATTTATTTCTACTTCAATCATTGTTATTTCTTCTGCTTGCTTTGAGGATTGGTTTGTTGTTCTTTTTCTAGTTTCTCTTGTTGCTCAGTTAAATCTTTGCGTTTAGCTCTTTTTTCTCTTTTAATATAAGTGTTTAGGGTTATAAATTTCCCTCTCAAGACTGCCTTTGCTGTATCTCATAAGTTTTTTGTGTGTGACATGGATCACAATGTTTATTGCAGACTTATTGGCACTGATCAGAAACAGAAACAAGGCAAATGTCCATCAACAGAAGACTTGATACACAAAGTGTGCTATAATTGTACAGCAGAATGTATGAAAGCAAAATAAACAAAATACAGCTCTGGCAACAACTCAGATTTAAAGTTCCAAAATAGGCAAAACTACATTACACAGTCCTGTATATTTTAATTATTTTAAGTCAACCTAGTGATTATTGATATGGGGAGAGGGATTATTAGACACAAGAGTCATTGGATGTGAGGGTACTCTTTGGAAAATCGCTATTTCTTTCTTTTTTTTTCTTTTGGTGAAGCATATGGTTGACTTTAGTTTTTTTTTTATATTTACTTAATTTTGTCTCTTTTTTTAATGTTACATTAAAAAAATATGAGGTCCCCATATACCCTCATCCCTCTCACCCCACTCCTTGCCCCATAATAACAACCTCCTCCATCATCATGAGACATTCATTGCACTTGGTGAATACATCTCTGAGCAACACTGCACCTCATGGTCAGTGGTCCACACCATAACCCACACTCTCCCACAGTCCACCCAGTGGGCCACGGGAGGACATACAATGTCCAGTAACTGTCCCACTGCATCTCATGGTCAGTGGTCCACACCATAGCCCACGCTCTCCCACAGTCCACCCAGCAGGCCACAGGAGGACATACAATGCCCAGTAACTGTCCCAGCAGCACCACCCAGGACAACTCCAAGTCCCCAAAATGACCCATATCACATCTCTTCCTCCCACTCCCTACCCCCAGGAGGCACCATGGCCACTTTCTCCACACCAATGCCACATTTTCTTCGGTTATTAATCACAATAGTTCATGAGTAGAATATCAGTAAGTCCACTCTAATCCATACTCTATTCCTCTATCCTGTGGGCCCTGGAATGGTTATGTCCTCTCCCCTTCTATATTGAGAAAGGGCTTAAATTCCACATGAATGATGGATGCAATTCTCCTGAATGTAGTTGTAGGCACTCTTGGCTCCCTGGTGTGGTAGTTGACCTTCTTCACCTCCTTGTTAGCTAGATGGTGTAAGTCCAATAAACCAGAGTGTAGGAATGGCAAGTCTGTTGAAGCTCAGGGCCTGGTTGTCACATGGGCAGTGCAGAGATTCAGGTACCCTGAGTACAACTAAACCCCAGTGCCAACCACAGGTCCAGTAAAAGTAACAGAAGAGGCTTGTGAACCAAGGTCACATCTCAGTCCAGCTCCATCACACAGGAACACAAATTCCAAAGTAGGGCCAACTGACATGGCACTGAGCTCCATCTGCCATGACCATAGAACCTGTGGGTCTCTGTTGCCCTCTGAAGAACCAATACCTGGGGTTGTATCTACTTTATCTGTCTCTGGGACTATGCTGAGGTGTGCATAAGTGTGACCCCACTGATAACCTCCTGGCTCTTTTTTGGAGACCCATAGCAATATAAGTTCATTTGTCTTTTCCATTTCCCCTTTTATTCAAGGTCAAAAAGCATTTTTAACTCCTGGTATTATATGTAGGCTGAGATATTCTCCTGGTCTGAGTTGACCCATTTATTCAAGGTCATTTTCTAGTTAAATCATCAGCCAGTACTTGGTAGTAATCCTTCAGTGCCAGGGAGGCTCATCCCTGGGAGGCATGTCCCATGTTGGGGGGAAGGAAATGCATTTATATGCTGAGTTTGGCTTTGAAACTGGCCACATTTGAGCAACACAGAGGCTCTCAGGAGGTAACTCTTAGGCACCCTGCAGCTCTAGGTCTAGTTCTTATTTCAGGTGCACAGGCTCACAAGCATAGTCATTAGTATTAAGGACATTGTTGGACCATCCTTCTTTTTTGGTCTTTGTGGTTGCACTTGGGGGATTGTTGCTGTTCCATTGGGGAATGTGATAGAGCTCCCCTGGCTAGGAACTCAGCACTCCATCAGTTGTCATTTTAAATGTAACCACTATGAAAATATCTAAATATTTTTATGTACCCTGGATAGATGCCCTGGAGAACTCCCTGCCAACCATGTGTCCCGTCAATAACATCCCACACCAGTATTCCTGCCCTGCCATGGTTGAACCTCTCTGTGATCCAAAGCTTCTTCAAAAATGAAGCCTAATGTATTGCCACATTCCATTAATAGTAAAATGGAATATAGTGATGAGCTTAAAGTTTAGATATAGAATACATATTAATTTAGAAATATTAAGGTAAAAATAGGGGTATCAAAAAATTTAAAAATGCAAAAGCTTTTTTTTTGATGTTTTGCCTTCCATCACTGCAGTAAGTGTTGCCCTGTATGCAAATTAGCAAGGCAGCTTCTTTCATCTTTTCCTCACTGTCTATGTCCTTTCTTTTTCTTTTTTCCCCTAATTATTTTTTATTTTTTAATTACATTCAGAAAATATGAGATCTCCATGTACCCCCCACCCCCTCACCCCAATCCTCCCCCCATAGCAACAATCTTCTCCATCATCATGAGACATTCATTGCATTTGGTGAGTACATCTTTGAGCATGGCTGCACCTCATGGTCAATGGTTCACATCATAGCCCACACTCTCCCACATTTCATCCAGTGGGCCATGGGAGGACATACAATGTCTGGTAATTTTCCCTGCAGCACCACCCAGGACAACTTCAAGTCCTGAAAATGCCTCCATATCTCATCTCTTCCTCCATTACCCACACCCAGCAACCACCATGGCCACTTTCTCCACACCAATGCCACATTTTCTTTGATTACTAATCACAATAGTTCATGAAAAGAATATCAGTAAATCCACTTTAATCCATATTCTATTCCTCCATCCTGTGGACCTTGGATTGGTTGTGTCCACTCCACATCTATATCAAGAGGGGGCTTAGATTCCACATGGATGCTGGATGCAATCCTCCTGCTTTCAGTTGTAGGCACTCTTGGCTCCATGGTGTGGTGGTTGACCTTCTTCAACTCCATTTTGGCTGAGTGGGGTAAGCCCAATAAACCAGAGTGTAGAAGCTGAAGTCTGTTGAGGTTCAGGCCCTGGCTATCCTATGGTCAGTCCAGATATTGAGATCTTCTGGGTATACATTAAACCCCAGCACCAGCTACAGTTCTGGTAAACGTAACAGGAAAGACTTGTGAAAAAAGATCATGTCTGAGTCCACCTCCATCACACAGAAACACAAACTCCAAAGAAGGGCCAACTGACATGGAACTGAACTCCATCTGCCATGACCATAGAACTTGTGGGTCTCTGTAGCCCTCAGAAGAACCAATACCTGGGATTGTATCTACTTTATCTGTCTCTGGGACTCTGCTGAAGTGTGCATAAGAGTGACTCCTCTGATAACCTCCTGGCTCTTTTTTGGAGACCCATAGCCATATAAACTCATTTGTCCTTTCCATTTCCCCCTTGGTCCAGGTCAAAAAGCATTTTTAACTCCTGGTATTATATGTAGACTGAGATATTCTGGTCCAAGTTGACCCTTGTATTCAGGGTCATTTTCTAGTTACATCATCAGCTGGTAGTTGGTAGTAATCCCTCGGTACCAGGGAGGCTCATCCCTGGGAGTCATGTCCCATGCTGAGGGGAAGGCAACATATTTACATGCTGAGTTTGGCTTTGAGACTGGCCACCTTTGAACAACACAGAGGCTCTCAGGAGGTAACCCTTAGGCACCCTGCAGCTCTAGGCCTTGTTCTTATTTCAGGTGCACAGGCTCATAAGCATATTCATTAGTATCAAGGGCTAATTATTGGACCTTCCTTCTTTTTTGGTCTTTGCTGTTCACTTGGGGGATTGTTGCTGTTCCTTTAGGGACTGTGATAGAGCTCCCCTGGCTAGGAACTCAGCACTCCCTCAGTTGTTTTTAATTGTATCCACTATGCAAATATCCAGACATTTTTGTGTACCCTGGATATATGCCCTTTAGAACTCCCTGCCAGCTATGTGTCCCTTGTCAATAACATCCCACACCAGTATTCCTCTGCTACCATTGTTGAACCTCTCTGTGATCCAAAAATTCCTGAAAAGTGAAGCCCAATATATTGCCAGATTCCCTTATAAGTAAAATGGAATATAGCGATGAGTTTAAAGGTTAGATATAGAATACATATTAATTTAGAAAAATTAAGGTAAAAATAAATTGGGGTATCAAAAAATTTAAAAATGCAAAAGCTTGTTTTTGATGTTTTGCCTTCCATCACTGCAATAAGTGTTGCCCTGTATGCAACTTGGCAAGGCAAATACTTCTGTCTTTTCCTCAGTGTCTATGTCCTATCTTTTTCTTTTCTGTTTTCTATTAAGCTTATCGTCACAAGAGTTTTAGATCACAGTAATTCATATATACCATATACAGTACTCCCACATATCCAACATAAAACCTTTTCCCTTCCACAGCAATAATCTTTTTACATATTCATACTATATATACTTAAACTGATGTACAGATATTGAGACAATAGCTTTCAAAGAAGGTAACATTTGTGTTTACATTGTGGTTTATATTTTATTCTATATAATGCTCTAAATTTTTAGTTATCTTATGTTTTACATTTTTATTTACATTTTAGCCTATCAGCCCCTATACATTTTTGGTGTAATTTTACATGTCTTATATCCGTCCTTGCATTCTCTTGTGAAACACTTCTATTGCCCACACCATTACATTGGTTCCATCTATTCAATACATATTTCCCACTCCCCTTAAGGCCCACAGTGACAGACAATCTTCATTGCTTGAAGGGCCATGTTCAGAGATACTTGCAACACTGTTGAGGGCTTGACATGCTCAACTGCCCTAAGCCCTGGGAGCCACCATTTCTCTTGAGAGATACAGTTCCCTCTATTTGATGGCATCAGTCCTCTCCAGGATGTGGGTATACCTTCACTCTCATTATATGGGTCTCTATCCAATGATATAACCCACTATAGAAAAATGAGCATTCACATATTCCCTAGGAGCCTGTCCTGCATTAGATTATCCCCTTTAAGCAACTTAAACAGGTAACTTTCCTTATTATATTTTTGAAAAGGTTTTCTCAGCATTATACTCTCAACCAAATACCTGACAATCTCCTATATTCATATGTTGCCAGGCCCTCCCCCCAATTCCTTGGGCACTATTACCCATCCTCCAATCCCTAGCCCCCTTAAACCTGTGAAGCCCCACCCAAAGGTAACCCTATGCCCCCATTTTATCCCTTCCTAGTACAAATACTTACCTCCAGCTTATCATAGAGTTCACCCATGTAGGTGTCAGCTTACATCCTTCCTCTACCCCCCGATTTCCTGTAAGCCTATCATCCAGTCTCTAGCTCTCTGAGGCAGCTTTGTTTACTTATTTCATATCATTGAGGTCATGTAGTATTTGTCCTTCAATGCCTGGGTTGCTTCACTCAACGTAAGGTTCTCAAGATTCATCCATGTTATCACGTGTGTTTGTAGTGTATTTGTTGGTAAAGCTGAGTAGTATTCCATTGTATGTATGTACCACATTTTATTTATCCATTCATCTCTTGATGTACATTTGGGTTGATTCCAACTGTGGTGATAGTGAACAATGCTGCTATGAACATTGCTGTTCATATATCAGTTTGTGTCCTTGTTTTCAGTTCTACTGGATATATACCCAGCAGTGGAATTGCTGGGTTATATGGCAAATCTATGGTTAGTTTTTTAAGAAACCACCAAACTGTCCTCCAGAATGGTTGGATCCTTCTGCATTCCCACCAGCAATGGATGAGTGTTTCCATTCCTCCACATCCAGTCCAGCATTTGTAGTTTTCTGTTTTATTCATAGCTACCAATCTTAATGGAGTAAGATGGTATCTCATTGTCATTTTGATTTGCATTTCCCTGATAGCTAGACATTTGGAGCATTTTTTCATGTGCTTTTTAGCCACTTATATTTCTTCTTTGGAAAAGTGTCTGTTTAAATCTTTTTCACATTTTTAAAATGTGTTGTTTATCTTTTTATTTTCAAGATACAGGAGTTTTTTATATATACAAGTTAGGGAGGTATTAATTGAGATAAGACACCTGAAAATCACTCATAAACCAGAAATATATCATCTCCCCTCATGACCTACAGCCAAAAAATTCTGGAGACATTAACCTGGGGTATCCATCCCCTAGCCCTCTGTGTCTGAATGGTGCAAAACAGTCAAATATGTCTCCAAGAGGAAGCCACTCACATGAGACAGCAGGAAAGAGCTTCAGCATCAGGACTTAGGCGAATGTGCCTCCAGGCCAGGGACTGGAAGCACTGCCAACATCGGAAGTTCTAGTAAACACTCTTGGGCTTACAGGAGTCATCCTTGGACTGGGTGGAGGGAGCACCTCTGTTCCATGGAAGCCCCCTGTGGCCTGATGAAAGCATTCCCTGGAGGAATACTGGGGGCCAACTGGGCAGCTGGTGGTGGAGCCTGAGGAGGAAGGCCTGGGGTCCAGCCTCCTTCAGCAGACTGGGTGCACCCCACAGCTGAGGCTGGGATTGAGGGCTCCAGAGCAGAGGCCCTCAAGATCCCAGGAGGGGCATGCTGAGCAGCGCCACAGAGGATCCTTGGGTCACTTGAAGTGTGGGGCATCTGAGGAAGGATAAAGGGACTGAGTAGGAGGGGGCTCTGCTGGCCCCCCTAGTTTTCTGATTTGAAGAATGATCTTCTCACTTCCAGTCCCACTGGCGACAAGGCCCCCCTTTCCTGTCACCAACTGTGGCCTGGGGAACACAGGCAGTGGCAGAGAGCTGCCAGGAAGGAAAGATGGGGGTAGGTGCTGCCCCCAGGGAGGTGGGAGTGGTGGGCCAGGAATGGGTGAAGGGATTGACAGGGCAGTGCCAGGATACAGGGAGACTCCAGAGTTCATGGTCTTGTCTGGTCCCAGCACTGGAGATGCTGTAGAGACAAGGAAATCAGTGGATTTAGAGGCCACAATGGCAACACTCTTGAGGCTCTCAGGAGCTGTCCTTTACTCATTAGGAATTTGAGAGCTTATTAAAAATTTCTTCACCTACACAGCTCTGGATCTACCCAGGCATAACTAAGATAGTTTTCTCTTAATCCAATCTTAATAGTTACTCTTTGTTCTTAGCTCCCAAAAGGACATCAACCAGACCTTCCCAGTTCTGCTTACAGGAATAAGAATAAAATAACAACTGAAGACAAAACCAGAGAATAGCATCAGAAGCACCAATATCTGAATCTAAACTGTCACTGATAAATCACTGAAACTGGAACAAAAGTTATGAGTTTAACGTGCTTGAGATGACACAGGACTGGAAAATTGCAGGTACCCTCCTCACAAGACCACTGGAAGGTGTAAAGTCATCACTTGTTTCTTGTTTTGCACTTGCTTTTCTTTTCGTCTCTCCCCTGGCTTTTTCCCTGTACAAATTCAAGTTCCCATTCTCCCTTTGAACTGGTTTTGGGAAGATTCTCCCAGTTCCTTGCTTGTGCATTTGCAATAAATCGCCTTCTCACTGAGAGACGTGTTTCTCCTTTGTGGTGCTGGACCAGGCATGCCATTCTGTTGGAATGGCCATGCATATGTCAAGAGAATCAGAGCTATGAATTTCAAAAAGTGAGCAGGCACCAAGGTGGAGGAAATTCAGAATAGCACCTGTCCCTCTAGTGATTTTAGGTTCTAGAACTCCAGATCAGGGTTTTCCCATAAGAGACCTTGCTCCCACTCAGTGAGGCTCCCAGACCTCTGAGTGCTAAGGAGAAAGAAGCATGTGCTATCAGGACAGCCCCTCTCTGAGGAAATTGCTACCAGAAATTCAGCCAGACTCAATATTGGGTGAAGGCTTTTGGTCAGCCTCTTGACCAAAGAGCTGGTGTCAAGGAATTCTTTGGAAAAAATACCCCTCAGCATGCTCATGAGCAGATAAGGGATGTTCTTTTGGGTAAGGTCTAGGCAGCACAAGGGCATCATGAAGGTGGTAAATTCTTAAGATTATGTTCTGCATCGTCTCTTCAGACTGTTACCAATACTACTATTACTGCTAGTACTATTAGTGATAGAGTTACATATACCTAATTGTATCTCTTCTCCTTCCCCTCTTCAGAAAGAAGCTACCCTTCATTGCGTGTTTTACTGAAAACAAATAGCAGCCACTATCTAATCCATGACCATGAAGTATTCATGGACTATGAGCAACATCTTCACCTCAACTTTAAAATGAAGAGCTGAGGGTTCACTGTGAGAAATTAGAGAAGATGAATTGGTTGAACATCTGAGTTTACACAGTTTAAGAAAAAGTCCTAAAATCCAGGTAAACCCAATCTCTAAAACTAGCTGAAGTTACCACAAGTGCCCTGGAAACATTGAATCAAAGAAAACATTTGCCAGGAGTGAATGCGAAAGGCCTCTGGGCTGGTAGGAGCTTAGAGGCTCTGGGCTGGGACCATTAGAGTAACTTCCAGGCTGCCTCACAGACTGGATATTTCACTGCTGACTTGGCCACGATGAACTCTACTGAAAAGTGTTTTTACGTGAGACCATTGATTCTAACTGTCCCCATAGGATGTCATTTACTGCAGGTCATATTCTTCCAGTAAAACCATAAGTTCCCAGGTGCCTGAAATAATGACAAAGGGTGGAGACAAGCCTCTCTACACTACCACACAATGTAAACCCTCTACCATTTAATACACTTGTTATGTGACTTTTTTCTAGAGAGCAACTCTTCCTGCATCCAAACTTTCTCATACCTATTGTAGCCCTCTCACATATCTAAGGAGACCCCTTCCTCAACTCTAACTCTTGGCTTTCCAACCTACCCCACCAATTTCCAGGAGAGAGGTTCTTGGTGGAGTCCAGTGATTTCTCCTTCCTCGAGATTCATCTCAAAGTTTGTTCCAAGATGGGTGAACTGTGAATTTTAATGGATTTGAAGGATATCAGGGACCCTAATAACACACCACCTTATCCTAAGTGCTTACCTTTTGAAGTCACCTTGGTACACTTGGACACTGACCACCACTCTCTGACAACCTCTAGCAAAGATTCAATTCTATGCCCTGAGAGTGAACCGCTGCCAACAGATTACCAGGAATCCACGGAAAGGGTGGAGAAGTTTGAATCTCAACAGGACTAGAACGGAGCACTCAGACATTCTACAGGGGGGAGGGTCAGAGGGCAGGTGGGCTTGAAGTGGGAGGAGGGTGGAACTTCATGCAGGACTCTGACAGGGGAAATTGCAGGTGGTCTCTTCAAAGTATACTGGGACAGCACAGTTATTAGGGACTTTGTTAGAGCAATTTGTTGATTCTTCCTAATTCATAGCACAAAGACTTCTTCCTAGGTTCTATACTTAAATTATTTATAAATAGACATTGGTTTGTGCTGGAAAGCACCTCCGCATCAAAGAACTCCAGGCTTGTAGGCTTACAGGAAAAATCGATGCTTTTTTCTCATTATTTGGTTGTGAAGATTTAAAAATTTACATTTCAATGATTTTTACTGCTTTTAACAGGTGAACATTGCATGGTGTGTAAGTCAAATTTTGCACAATGGAAAATGTAGTGAGAAGTGTTCCACCCACCCACTTCCCCTGGCATCCCAGTCCACATCAGCAGAGGACACTAATGTTTTTGCTTCTTTTGCATCTTTCCAGGAAAATATCATGGAACTAAAAGCAAACATGATGTAAATTTGTTATAAACATTTTATGTTTATTTCTGATTTTAAACAGTTTATACAAGAGTATGTATATGTTATCTAGTGTCAGTTTTACTGCAATTACTGTCTTTTGGCTGGTAGCTTGTTTTCAGCACTTCTTCCCTTAGCATACGCTGCAAGGAGAAGTTCTTCAATTAATAAAACTTTTAAAATAGGCCTAAGAATAATGTTCCCAGTCTCAGCAAATAAAAAAATAAACCTCAGTAAATTTTGAAATTCAGTCAACAATGAATTATATTCTAGCATAAGTATGTCTCAAATTGTATATGACATATATGCTAATACACATAGTTTTTATGAGATTTAAGTTTAACTAGGTGTCCTCTATTTGATCTGGCAATGCTACATAAGAAGTATAACCCATTACTCCATAAAGAAAAAGAAAGCACTGAACCTACAGTAAAGACAACTGAATTTGTGTCTATGCTCCACCCAAACACACAATTTTTACATTTCTACTGAATCAGGAAACAGTCACAGGAAGTATTACAAAGTCTGGATTTATATTCTACTTCATTGCTAAGAAGCTTGCTAAGAATTTGGCTCAAGTTTAAGGACCCAAGAAAGCCATGAACTAGTTTCTGGACTCAGATTATCAAATGTCCTGATGAAAGCTATCATAAAAATAACCTTCAAATAAAATCTTACTGAGTCCACATTTACTGTACATATTAAATAACCTCACTAAAAAATATTCTAATAAGGGAAAAGTCCTACGATATAACCAGCAATGGAATTAAGAGAAAGCATAGCTTTGAAGTTTCCAGACACCAAATATTTTGCCAGGATGGATCTATAAGGAACTCTGCCTCCAAATAGGAAAAAGGGCATGTTCTTCGAAAGGCCATAAACCAGAGGAAAACAAATGCAGCCAAGACGTGCATAACCAATCCTTCCAATCTGAAAACATGGCCCTAGGGTAGACCTCTTCTAAAACACTTCACAGAGGATCCTATCTCAGTGCATAGGACTGTCCTCTACATCTGTGAGTGTAAAAATCGTGAGTGGTCCTTTCCCACATGCTTTCTCCCAGAGCCAGGGATGACTGCTTGGTTTCCTGGAGAGGAGGCATGGCCTGAACATGCCTCACAGAGCCTTATGAGGCTCCACCACCTGCCTCTCCTCCATGCCCCTCCCAGGACCTGGTCCCTGCAGGAGCTGGAAGCTTGGTGCTTGGGAACGTGACTGTGGGGGTGGGCTCTGTCACGTGTTCTCTAGTCCTCCAACCGCCTCTGATGTCAGTTGGGAACCGGTTCCAGAAGGGAAACCCAAGTGCACAGGGAGGAGGGTGAGTCCATAACCGTGAGCCCCAGGGTCTGGGGCAGGGAGGGGTTGTCCCATCACCCTAGTCCCACCACTTCCACCTGCTTTTCTATGTCAGTTGTATAAAAAATAAAGGTGAAGAGTGCGCCAACTCATGACTTCCTAGTGGTGTCTCTGGGCTCAGGACTGTGTGTGTTCCTGTGAATCAGGAGCTGCTCCTTAAGGCTGTGGCTCTGCCCTCACTTGTCCCTTCCACTGTGGGGGGAGCATCTGTACCACGGGAGGGAGGAGCACTGCAGACCAGACCAGCTGCATTTGTTCAACTAGATGGTATAGAGTTAAATAAACTTTAAATTGTTAATAATGTGATCTAAGACTGTATCCGTTACATTGTGATAATACAAAAACTGAGGGAAAATATTTCAGTATATAAAATACCTTCTATTGGGGAAAGAGGGAACACTAAACATTAAGTGCAAATCCAGCATATCTTGGATATTTCGCTATATGACTTTTTAAGATAGAAATAGCAACCAGTGTTCATGATGAAACCATTATTTTATCATGAACATGAGAGTCTTTGCTTCATGGAATAATACACAGTTTTTCAAGGTCTGGTGTCAATTGTGATGGATTTTCAAGCACAGGTTATATATAATAGATATAAGGTTCAGGCAAAAACGGACAAAAGTATGTGCAAATCAATTGACTAAATGCAATTTACAAAAGATAATGTATATTTTCTAATTAATTGTAAAATTTGTGCTGCACATGCAGTATGCTATTAAATGATTGAAATGTATTCTCTATATTTATATATATATGCACAGAATTATTTTAGAGAGAGTTGTTTCACAGTGTTAAACCTGGCTACATACCACTACGTTCATAACTGGGGCTTTAACTACTTTTATGATTGTATCCAGGAGCTGAGTTCCTCTGGGTGGAAGTGTGTTTCATGGGGTTGTTAGCAGGTCAGTTAGTGTATTTTAGGATAGAAGGATGTTTTGTACCTAATTGTGGGTATGCAGAGAAGAGGTTGATTGTTTATCTGAAAATGTGACATTCTGTACATATATTGGTGGGCCTCTTATGGACTGTAGAAATTCAGGGTGTGTGAGCTCTATGGTGCATGTCTTTTGGAAGTGTGTTCATATGAATTGAAAGTTTAACCCTCATATTTGCATTTCATAGTTTGGTTGGAATGTGATAGATACCTTGAAATCTGTGAATCATGGTGTCTGTGTGGATAATTAGGGTTAAGTGGAGGACCTGGCTATTTTTTCAGTGAGCCTGAGGCTTTGAGTTCTTGGATCCTGTGAGATGCAGTGCAGGTATATCAAGGAATTGGTGTTATGTATTTGCAGTTTGAGGCTATGGAAACATTATATGCTGTGTGTGCTTTCCCCATTTTTCTTTGGGACTTTTGTGTGTTTAAGTTTGGAATATCCTCTGCATATGCATATGAGCAATGCTAGGGAACATGTCAGTATATTAGTTGGTAGGGACTGTGTATCTTCTGTATATTGGTTGGATGTGTGAGATCATTGAAATGTACTCAGGGTACGTTGAGTGGTGATGTATGTTTGGGTGACGTTCAAGAGTTGTGCGTAGGTATTTTGCTGTTGAAGGGAAACTGTATAATAGTGTGTGAAGCTGGCAGATGTATATGTTCAGATGGAAGGATTGTTGTGTTTCATGGGCCTATTCTGGAAGATGCTGGAGATATGTTGATGATCATTAGCAAGTGTAGGGACTAAGTAAATATGGGAGCTGTATTTGTATTTGGTGATACAGGATGGTATTTTTTCATATTTGTATTGTATAGGGGAATTGTGGGTAAAATTTGAGGCATGTGTACATTTTATGTGTAATGAATGTATACTCTGGGTCACAGTGATTTGGGTGTATATTTCCAATAGTATGTTATTGAAGTTTTCAGTAGAGAGTTATTAGTATGTCTTGTGGGCACTTAGTATGTGTATATATATCTCATTGAATGGTGGGGTTGTGTGTTTATACATGGAAGTGAACATCTTAGTGTGCTTGAGCTGATCTCACAAATCCCACACCATGATTTTGCTTAAACAGCATATGTTGGTGTCTCCTTTGAGACTGGAAGTCCAGGTCAAAGTGTGGGGAAAACTTGCTTCCTCTGAAAGCCTGTAACATTCTGGTGCATCTTCAGGGAATCCTTGCAGTTCCTTGGATTGTTTCTCAACCTCTGGTCAGTTGGTGATATCCTTTCCTTCCTAGCTTCTGTGACTTCTTGCTTCTCTTCCTCAGGCCTACAGCCATGTGGAGCAGGACCCACCCACCATTTAGATGGGCTGTGCATGACCTGAAAATGAAAACCAGAGGAAATCCTGTTAACACTGGGTTGACAGCCACAGGAAAGTGGATTAAGGTTAAACACAGGTCTAAATTGCAGGACCTAATTCAGTCTACCACAGTGGGATGATTGTTTGTATTGGAAGTATGTCTACAATTTCAAGTTGTGGGAGTGGGGGTATCTAAAACCCCCACATAAAAACCACAAAGACACAATGTGGGGAGAGACAGAGGGTGTGCCTTGACCTGGGAGGATGGAGCACGATCTGAGGGCAGCAGACCTCAGCCTGGCATTGCCGCCCCCGTGTTGGATGTGAAGATTGAGGCCTGGAGGCAACAGCGCTCAACCTGGGGACAGGACATGTCTTACCCTCCTCTTCCCATCTCAGGTCTTCACTGAGTGGCCCTTATGGCCAGGCTCCCTGATGCCCCAGACTCTTCTACTCTCCAAAGGCTGGTGACCGGCCCTTTTCCCTTCAAATTCTACACCAGGGCATGGGGTCACATGGACCCTGCCGTAACACACTGGTAAGGTCTGAGGAGACTCTGAAGGTTATTTTGCCACCACTGGGAAACTGCTCCTAAACGGAAGTCTTTCTGATTTCTGCTGTAGGAATGTGGGACTGAAGGTGGAGGTTGTGTTCCCAGAGCCAAGGAAGGAGGCCGAGGACCTGCAGATGTGGAAAGCAGAACATGCTGCATGGAGCCCAGACAAGGCCTGACAGAGGCCAGGCATCAGGGGTGAGGTCAGAACAAGTTTGGCTCTGCAGTAGCAAGTGGAGAGAGTATGTGAGGGATGAGAAGACCCCCAACCCCAACCCTAACCTTAACACCCACACCTCCCCTTTTCCCAGACTCACCTTCTGGCTGCTGCTTCCTCAAGCAGGAAGCCCTGTGGTATCATCAGCCCAGAGCTTACCAGTCTAGGTCCTGACTGCAGCCCAAGTTCCCTGTTTACCCATCCTTCCATCAGCAAATATGTCTTAATAGGATAGCCCCAGATGAGAAATGGGTATTAAAGCAAACCCAGTATCTCATCATTGGGCTTCTAGAAACCATAAATTTGAGAAACCTGCTCAAACATTGAGACAGATGTGGCTGGAGGCAGCCCTAGCATGAGCTAGCCATGGCAGCAGGGGAAGCAGCAGTAGGAGAAGAGAGTATCCTCTGGGTGAGGAAACTGCTGCCCCTGTTGAGAGGGGTCACCTGGGAAAGGCCTTGATGGAGAGGTCCTGACCTTGGAGGGTCAGTATTGTTGGAAGTAGCTCCATCCCAGGGAGGTACCTGAGCTGTCCTTCCTGTGGTGGGTGCCTTCTCTGCATTCCATCCTTCCCCAGCTTCAGGGAAAACAATCATGAGGGAGCCTGGGGTCAGGGCTAGAGCAGAGCCTCTGCTTTTAGAAAGCCTGGCTCAAATTTGGTTCCCCCATGTTGATTCCATGCCTCTGTGAGTGTTTCAATAGTCTTCCTCCTCTGAGCCAGGTCTCACTTATTTGTGAAATGAGGATAACACTGCTAGCTTTGTAGAGCTGTAAATATTGTAGTTAGTACATTCAATTTATAGGAGCTGTGATTGGCATATTCTGAGTTCTCATAAAAATGTACCTTTTTACTTTTACTAGGTAGAACACATCTGCCCTGTTCCCTAATGCACTCCACTGTGATTCCAAACAAAATCAATTACAAAACCCTCTATCGATTTCAATCGTCTAGCACTGGGACCTGACCCATTCAGCTCTGAATTCTGCACAGCAGCCTTCACAGTGTTTGCACAAAGGATGCCACAAAGAAGTGTTTGCTGAATAAGGAGTAGATGACCTGAACATGTGTTTTTAGCTGCCTACCAGGGTCAGAGTGCAGTAACATGCAGTAACAGTCTCTTCTAAACTTGGTGAGTTAGAAGTCACAGCTACCTGTGGCAGAAGGCAAAATGACAGAGTGCTTCCCCCCAGGCCTCCTTGCCCTTCCTCTTGTCACACTGCAGTGCCTCCCGCTCTGCCTCTGGGACCTGGTTCTGGGCCTTCTCCTTGCATGTCAGCCAGTGACAGGTGCATGTGCTCATGCTCTCCTCCTGAGGGTGAGATGTGGGCCAGACTGCTTTTCTTCTTCCCTGACATGTGAAGGAGCCTAGATCAGAGGAGAACTTCTAGAAGAGCCAAGCTGCAAACCCCCACCCTCAGACACCTGAGGGAAATCTACACCTATGGCTGTAATCAGTTGAGCTTTGCAGTAGATTGTTTATCTGCACTATTGTGGCAATGGATCAGTGGTATACCTGGAAAATATCTTGAACCTCAGTGACCAGATGCAGATATCCCAGGAAGAGGATTCCAGTGTAGGATAACTATTTTTATGTGAGGAAATTGATTCTCCCCTTGAGCATTCAATTCTTGTCTTAGGTTTTCAATCAAGGGTTTTTGTTAACATTCAACCTTATTTTCATTCCCCAGTTTCTGTCTGCAGAGTCCACTAGGATTATAGCAATATATCTCATTGAAGAGTGCACATTTCATAAATTCAGTTTGCATGTGAGTCCAGGCTAGAGATATTTGTTTATGTCTGGTTCCTTCACTATTATGTAAGACCTGCATGAGGCATCTTTACCATGACATGGATGCTCCATAAATAATTGTCAAATGAAGAAATGGGTTATATCTGTTTGAATCTCTAAAATGCAATCTGGGATTCAGAGGTTATTGAGCAAGATGGTTAGTAAAGAATCTCTATAAAAAGATAGGTAAATGGGTATGGGCAGTGGGAGTAGTCGAATTGTGACATAGACCCCAAAACTGTCTCAGCTGGCCAGGTGGACGGTGGCTCTAGAAAGTCTGCCATTTCCTCAGTTGAACTGAGTTATCCAGACATTTCTCACATGCTTCCATCAGGCAATGGATTATGAGTCTCCTGGGAAAGGGCAAGGCCTGCAGAAAGGGGCTCCCTGTCCTGACAATCTCTGCAGGTGCTGCCATCTGGGCTGTCTCCCACCTACATTCCCATCTACTAGAGACTGGAGGCCTTCCGTGAGGATGCAGAGAGATCTGTAGCCCTTAAAACTCTCCACAAACTCATCCCTTTTTAGGCTCGGAGCCATTGCTTTATAGGCATTATTTTTTTATTGTATTTTCTTGAAGATACATATATTATGAATAATATTACCTTTAAAAATATAAGAGGTTCTCATTTACACCAGCCCACCCCTCCATGCATTCTGAGTGTGTGTGTTCTCCAGGTGGTGTGAGATGTTGGTGTGTTTATGGAGATGGGAGTTTCTGTGTATATAACTGCAGTAGTACATGTGAATTCAAAAGGTGGGGACCACGGTTGTGTCAGAGTGAAGTTTAGATGGTAAATACATGTGTGGGGTGGTCTTGGAGGTTTCTATATATACATGAAGACTTGTGGGCTGGGTGTCCTAGGGCTGTGGACAATTTATGTGAAAATTCAGGGAGTTTGTAGGTAGATTCTAGAGGTTTGGAAAGTGTAGGGAGCTCAGGCAAACTCTGGAGTGTGTGTTAATTCACAAGGCTATGTTTACTCTTCTAATGCATGTATTGGAGAATTAGCCATTAGTAATTTGTGGGAATTCATGGAACAAAGCAAGTCAAATGGCCACCTCTGGGTTCAACAGGGAGGAGATTGTAGTATTTTCTCATCAAGAACACTGCAGAAAGGAACAGCAAATATTCTGCCTTGCGACACAGTGGACCACTTTGGAAACTTTTGCATATGTGTGTTTTGGGGTGGCATTGTTTATTTTGAGGGGGTAAAGTGAGATATCGTATATGTGTCTCTTTGTGAGGTGTGAATTGGATGTGTGTCTATTCAAATCATAGGCATTAAATACGTGCTCACACTGCCTGGGTGGGAGTTCAGGGCATTTGTTTTTGGTGTGGACCAAATTTGTAGAAGAGTGACTGGATTTTGTGGGGGGCTGGGTTTGTGAAGGTGAACATATTATCGGGGCCTATGGGCACATTCTGTTCATAGTTTCTTAAGATGGAGGCTTGTGTGAGTTTGTATTTGGGGTGTAAGGTGATTGTGTCCATTTGGGTGAAAGAGGGGGTGTCGTGTGTGAGATTTAGGAGAATGTGGAAAAGTTGCTCTTCGTCTTTAGGTTCTGCGGCATCGTACCTAGGTGTGTGTTCACAGGGTTTGGGAGACTGACTGTTCCTTAAGTACTTGGTAATATCTGAGTTTATCTTGAATGCCTTTGGTTGTTGTCAGAGTCTATGGGATTGATTTGGGGGTTTTGTGAGTTTTGGTGTATTTTTTATGGGATACGAGGATATGTTTACTACTAAGTGCTTGTTTGTCCATGGATGTTTAGAGATTGTGTTTTTGTACTAAAGGTTAATTTTTACTGTGAATTGTGGGATTTACATAAGTATATTTTTTAAGTTACATTCAGAAAATATGGGGTCCCTATATAGTGCCCACCCCCTCACCGCACTCCTCCCAATCAACAACCTCTTTCACTGTCATGGCACATTCACTGCACTTGGTGAATACATTGTGGAGCACTGCTGCACCACATGGACAGTGGTTTACATAGTAGTTTACACTCTAACCCAGTCCACCCAGTGGGTCATGGCAGGAGCTACAATGTCCAGCAACTGTCCCTGCAGTACCACCCAGCACAACTCCAAGTTGTGAAACTGTCCCCACATCAAAACTCTTCTTCCCTCTCCATACCCTCAGCAACTACCATGGCCACTTCCTCCACATTAATGCTACATTTTCCTCCATTACTAATCCCAACAGGTCCAGAATAGAATATCAGTAAGTCCACTCTAATGCATACTCTATTCCTCCATCCTGTGGACCCTGGGATGGTTATGTCCACTCCACCTCTATATTGAGAGGGGGCTTAGATTCCACATGGATGATGGATGCAATTCTCCTGCTTGCAGTTGTAGGCCCTCTTGGCTCCCTGGTGTGGTGCTTGACCTTCTTCACCTCCCTGTTTGCTGGCTGGAGTAAATTCATTAAAATAGAGGGCAGGAGCTGCAGGTCTGTTGAGGCTCAGGGCCTGGCTATCACATGGACAGTCCAGAGTTTCAGGTTCCCTGAGCATACTCCAAACTCCAGTCCCAACCACAGGTCTGGTAAAAGTAACAGGATTGGCTTCTGAATAAAAGATCACATCTGAGTTCAACTCCATCCCACTCAGGAATACGAACTCCAAAATAGGGCCAAGAGACATGGCACTGAACTCCATCTGCCATGACCATAGAAGCTTGAAGTCTCTGGAGCCCTCAGAAGAACCAATACCTGGGGTTGTATCTACTTTGGCTGTCTCTGGCACCCTGCTGAGGCATGCATAAAAGTGACCCCTCTGATGGTCTCCTGACTCTGTTTTGGAGACTCATAACCATATAAACTCATATTTTTTTGTACAAGGGACTCTGAGTGTACATTGGAAGGTCTTGCAAATATGTAATTTGTGTCAGAGGTTCTTCAGGCTTCGTGCATTTGTGTGATTGTTACCATGTATATCCATTATGGAAGGGAATGTCTTGCATGTGTCTGGTTGTTGTGGGACTACGGTTTCTGTGTCTGCAGAATTGTGGGTAGACGGTTGCTATGTAGTTGCTGGCACAGGGTGTCTTTTTTGTTTAATATTTTTACTATTGAAATAATGGAAATGCTCTAATAATGATTGAAGTGATGAATGTACAATACCAAATACCACTGATTGTATGTTTTGTATTAATTGAATGATTTGTTAATATGTATTAATACAATTGACTCATTTTAAAAATAAGTATTATCCATGTATGATTCCCTCCTATATAAGCAGAAGTGAAATACAGTTTTCTGAAAACTGCTTTAATATAAGTTAGAGTGTGTGTGGAGGAAAGGGATCCCTCATTAGCTGATGGTGTGAGTGGAGAATGGTGGAGCCCTTGTGGAGGACAGTTTGACATTTCCTCAGCAAGCTAACGACAGAACTGCCAATTGCTCCAGCAATCCCACTTCTGGGTATATAACAGGAAGAATTGAAAGCAGGGACATGAACGGATCTATGAACACCAACATTCATAGCAGCATTATTCGCTATTTTCAAAAGATGGAAGCAACCCAAGTGCACATAAATAGAAGGATGGATAAGCAAACAGTGGTGCATACATACCATGGAACACTACTGAGGTATAAGAAGCAATGCAGTATTAACACACAGGATAACCTGGATGAATCTTAAAGACCTCATGTTAAGTGAAGTGGGCCAGGCACTGAAGGGCAAATATTGCATGACCTCACTGGTTTGAATTAAGCATTTTGAGCAGTCTCATGGAGCTAGTGTCTCCAGGGGACACAGAGGGAATAGGGGTTATGAGCCTATGCCCATATGGGCAGTAACTAGGATAAGGTGGAAGGGTGTCATTGTGCAGTGCATGAGGATGACAGTGGTGCAGTGATGATATTGAGATCAGCAGTGCTGGTCTGTGATCGGGTAGAGTGGGGGTTTGCACTATCCATGGGTTGGGAGGAGGGTCAAGGGAAGGAACAGATGAACTCTGGGGATTTGCAGATCTGTGCTTAAAACTACAATGTGGGTGATATTCTTTTAACAAATATGGCAGGTGAAGATTACTGGTGTAGGTATTGGATGGGAGTGGCATACAGGAGAGGTTGTACTTGGGGCAGGTTTCTGTGGAATATATAAGTGCTCATCTTGTCATTATGTGTTATCTCAGTGGGTGGAGACTCACACAATAAGCAAGAAAATATTAAATCCCAATCCGGGGGAGTCATGCTATCATCTCAAATAGAGGGGCAAGAGTCTCTCGAGAGCATAGGCAGTGTCTCATAACAGAAAAGAGACAATTATGCCAAGTACTCAATATTATTGCAAGTAATTATGAGTCATACTCCTCAGAAAGTGAAACAGTGGGTACCATAGTTGCTGGGGGTGGGGAAACACAGGACAATTTTAGGGCATTAGAATTGTTTTGCCTGATCTTTTTAAGGGTAGACTCTGGAAATTTAGGGTTCTAAATAGTAGAAGACTTTAGAAAACAGAAAAATATTTATTATTGTGTTTTGAATTTTGATTCATGATACGAAGAATATTGAATGAATTTGAGTACGTTTTGGTCAAAATATGCCAAAACCCAGAGGCTAAATCACAGAAATATCCCATACACTGAAATATCCTCATACTAAGTTACTTTTTATGCATGCGAAGGATTTTGGTTGATTGATGTTTTAACAGACAGACTTACCCCCTCATTGATTCTCATAATTCAGTGGGAGATTCTGGAGAGTTTCTTTGGCTATATGATGGTTGAGCACATGATTTCCAAGCTTTAAAACACATTTCTTTTTTTAACTTTTTAATTGCCCTTGTAAAGACCTGTACTGCACTGTTGAATAGAAATGGTAATGACTACTCTTCTTTGTCTTTTCCCTAATGTTAGGGATATGGTGCTAGCATGCCGCTGGTACTTGTAATGCTTGCTGTAATTTCTGTTGGATGTATTTCTTTTAGGTTGTGGAAGGTCTATTGATAATAAGTGGAAACTGTTAACTACAGGCTATTTTCATCTGTTTCTGTTTTCATAACCATTTTGTTTTTGATTAAAGTGTACTGTAAGGATAATATTTTTAAAACTTCATCAAAAGTGTAAGGGATTTGCATATAACCCACCCTTCCCCCTCCCACAAGTTTCCCTCTGAGTAGGATCTTACCATTGTGTGGTACATTTATTACAATTGATGAATAAAACATTAAAGTATTACTGCTAACCAAGGTCAGTAGTTTACACTGCAGTTTACACTTAATTCCAATGCCTTAAAAATGCCCTATTTTCTACCTAATATTCCCAGCCCCTCCCCTCAGAACCTCTACTAAGCACTATCTTTGCATCAATGTTACATGTTCTTCCATTGTTACAATATTTTTATTTATTTATTTATTTATTTTTATTGACTTTGTAATAATATTACATTAAAAATATATATGTGAGGTCCATTCAACCCCACCCCCCCCCCCAACAACACTCGTTCCCATCATCATGACACATCCATTGGATTTGGTAAGTACATCTTTGGGCACCTCTGCACCTCATATACAATGGTCCACATCATGGCCCATACTCTCCTCCATTCCATCCAGTGGGCCCTGTGAGGATCCACGATGTCCGGTGATTACCGCCGAGGTGCCATCCAGGGCAGCTCCACGTCCCAAATACGCCCCCACCTCTCATCTCTTCCTGCCCTTCCCCATACCCATCGTCCACCATGTCCACTTTTCCCAATCCAATGCCACCTCTTCTATGTGGACCTTGGATTGGTTGTGTCCATTGCACCTCTATGTCAAGAGGAGGCTCAGATTCCACATGGATGCTGGCTGCCATCCTCCCATTTTCAGTTGTAATCACTCTAGGCTCCATGGTGTGGTGATTGTCCTTCTTCAACTCCATCTTAGCTGAGTGTGGTAAGTCCAATAAATCAGATTGTAGGTGCTGGAGTCTGTTGAGGCTCAGGACCTGGCTATCACATTATCAGTCCAGAGATTCAAATCCCCTAACTATATCTTAAACCCCAACGTTAACTGCACCTCCAGCAGATTAGTATGAAAGTCTTATGAAGGGAGATCCCATCTGAGTCCAGATTCATCACACATAAACACCATTTCCAGAGAGGGGCCATCTGCCCTGGTAGTAAACCCCATCGGCCATGACCATAACTCTCATGGGTCTCTTTAGCCTTCATAGGAACCAATATCTGGGGGTTGTATCTGCTTTATCTGTCTCTCTGACTCTGCTCAGTTGTGCATGAGGGCAATCCTTCTGCCAGCCTCCAGACTCTTTTTTAGAAACTCGTAGCCATATAAACTCATTTCTCCTTTCCATTTCCCCCTTACTTTAGGTCAAACAGCATTTTAAAGTCATGTTGTTTTATGTAGACATGGATATTCTGCTGATCCGCATTGAACCTTCCATATAAGGTCCTTTTCCAGTTGCATCATCAGTTGGTATTTGATAGTGGTCCCTCGTTGCCAGGGAGGCTCATCCCCGGGTGTCATGTCCCACGCTGGAGGGAAGGCATTGCATTTACATGCTGAGTTTGGCTTCGAGCCTGGCCACATTTGAGTAACATGAAGGCTGACAGGAGGAAATTCCCAGGCACAATGTTGCTCTAGGCCTTGTTCTTATTTTAGGTTTATCAGCTCACAAGCATAGTCATTAGCATCAGGGGCTCACTGTTGAACCCTCACTCCCTCCCGGTCCCCGCCGCTGTACCTGGGAGACTATCGCTGCTCCCCTAGGGACCACGACAGAGCACCACTGGCCAGGAACCCAGTACCCCCCCTGCTGGGTTTTTAATTGTTGCCACTATGAGTATATCCAATCATTACCATGCACCCTGGACATATGTTCTGTACAGCTCCCTGTCAGCCATATATCACCTGTCATTGGTATCCCATACCAGTATCCCTCCATTGCCATTGTTGAAACACTCTGTGATCCAGAACTCCCCGAAATTTGAAGCCCAATATAATGTCATGGTCCCTTACTAGGGAATGGCATATAGCGATGGGTTTAAAGGATAGATAAAGAACTTGGATAAAGTTAGATAAAGAACTTAGATAAAGAATGTTGACTTGAAAAAATTCCACATCCTATCCTTTTTTTCCCCCCCCCCCTAATTATTCAGCGTTTCTTCGTAGGAGTCCTAGACCACAGCAATGCATATATATAATATACAGCACTCCCATACATCCACCACAACACCTTTTTCCTTCCACAGCGATACTCTTACACCCTATTCACATCATATTTACTTAAGGTGATGTACAGAGTCTGAGATATTAGCTTTCTAACATGGTAATATCTGTGCTTACATTATGGTGCATACTTTAGGATACACAGTTCTTTACATTTTTAGTTCTCCTATGTTTTACATTATGGTTTACATTATCAATCTGTCGTCTCCTATATGTTATGGTGTAATATTACATGTTTTATATCCATCCTTGTGTACTCTCAAGAAACTCCTCCCTTGCCCCCCATTTACTTTGGTTCCACACATTTAACGTCCATTTTCCCTTCCACCTTGGTGCCCACAGTGACAGTCAACCTCTGTTTCCTGAGGAGCCACTTCCAGAGATAGATGGAATAGTGTTTAGGGCCTAACTTGCTCATTTGCCCCAATGCCCTGGGAGCCACCTTTTCTCTCGAGGGATAGAGTTCCCTCTATTTGGTGGCATTAGTCCTCCCCAGGATGTGGGTCCACCCCCACTCTCACTACTTGGGATACTACCCCATGGTGTCACCCACTCTGGCAGAATGAGCATTTAGACATTCCCCAGGAGCCCGTCCTGCATCAGACCCTCCCCTCCGAGCATTCTAAACAGGTAACCCTCTTTATTATATTTTGATATTATTTTCTCGGCATTTTACTCTCCACCAACACCTGACCCTCTCCTGTGTTCGTATGCTACCCCTCCCTCCCCCCACTTTTGGGCAACATTACCCAACCGTCCCTCCCCAGCCACCCTCAAACCCGTAAAGCCCCAACCAAAGGCAACCCCTTGCCCCCATTTTATCTCTTCTTTGTGTTCATACTTACCACCATCTCGTCTTAAGTTCCACCCCTGCAGACATCGGCTCATATCCTTCCTCCACCCTCCGATTTCCTGTAAGCCTATCGTTCAGTCTCTTGCTATCTAGGGCAGCTTGTTTATTTCATAGCATTGAGGTCATGTAGTATTTGTCCTTCAATGTCTGGGTTGCTTCACTCAACATAAGGTTCTCAAGATTCATCCATGTTATCACATGTGTTTGTAGTGTGTTTGTTCTTACAGCCGAGTAGTATTCCATTGTGTGTATATACCACATTTTATTGATCCACTCATCTGTTGATGGGCATTTGGGTTGATTCCAACTTTTGGCAATAGTGAACAATGCTGCTATGAACATTGGTGTACATATATCGGTTTGTGTCCTTGTTTTCAGTTCTGCTGGGTATATACCCAGCAGTGGTATTGCTGGGTCATATGGTAAATCTATGGCTAGTTTTTTGAGAAACCGCCATACTGTCCTCCAGAATGGTTGGATCCTTCTGCATTCCCACCAGCAGTGGATGAGTGTTCCCCTTCCTTCACATCCTCTCCAGCACTTGTATTCTTCTGTTTTTTTCATAGCTGCCAATCTTATGGGTGTAAGGTGGTATCTCATTGTAGTTTTGATTTGCATTTCCCTGATAGCTAGAGATTTGGAACATTTTTTCATGTGCTTTCTTGCCATTTGTATTTCTTCTTCGGAGAAGTGTCTGTTTAAGTCTTTTTCCCATTTTTTAAATGGGTTGTTTATCTTTTTATTTTCAAGATATAGGAGTTCTTTATATATGCAAGTTATAAGTTTCTTATCAGATATATGATTGCCAAATATTTTCTCCCACTGTGTGGGCTCCCTTTTTACTTTCTTGACAAACTCCTTTGAGGTGCAGAAGGCTTTAATTTTGAGGAAGTCCCATTTATCTATTAGTTCTTTTGCTGCTCGTGCTTTTGGTGAGATATTCATAAATCCATTTCCTATTACAAGGTCCTGTAGATGTTTCCCTACACTGCTTTCTAAGGTTTTTATGGTCTTGGCTCTTATATTTAGGTCTTTGATCCATCTTGAGTTGATCTTTGTATAAGGTGTGAGATGGTAATCCTCTTTCATTCTTCTACATATGGCTATCCAGTTCTCCAGACACCATTTGTTGAATAGGCCACTGTCTCCCAATTGAGAGGGTTTGGTGGCTTTATCAAATATTATGTGGCTATATATGTGAGGTTCTATATCAGAGCTTTCAATTCGATTCCATTGGTCTATGTGTCTTTCCTTATGCCAATACCATGCTGTTTTCACCACCGTAGCTTTATAGTATGTTTTGAAGTCAGGTAGTGTGATTCCTCCAATTTCGTTTTTCTTTTTCAGTATCCTTTCCAAATTAATTTCATAGTTAGTTTTTCTAGTTCCTTAAAGAAGGCTGTGTTGATTTTTATTGGGATTGCATTGAATGTGTAGATCAATTTTGGTAGGATAGACATCTTAATAATGTTCAGTCTTCCTATCCATGAACAAGGAATAGTCTTCCATTTATTTAGGTCTTCTTTGATTTCCTTGAACAATCTTGTATAATTCTCGTTGTATAAGTTCTTTACCTCTTTAGTTAAATTTATTCCTAAGTATTTGATTTTTTTATTTACTATTGTGAATGGTATTTGTTTCTTGATTTCCTCCTGATCTTGCTCATTATTGGTGTACAGAAATGCTACTGATTTTTGCGCATTGATCTTATAACCTGCGACTTTACTAAACTCATTTATGTGTTCTAGAATCTTTGTTGTAGATCTCTCAGGGTTTTCTATGTATAGGATCATGTCATCTGCAAATAATGAAATTTTGACTTCTTCCTTTCCAATTTGAATGTCTTTTATTTCTGGTTCTTGCCTCAGTGCTCGTGCAAGTACTTCTAAGACAATGTTAAATAGAAGTGGAGACAGTGGGCATCCTTGTCTTGTTCCTGAGTTTAGAGGGAAGGAGTCTAGGATTTCTCCATTGTAAACAATATTGGCTTTAGGTTTTTCATATATACTCTTTATCATGTTCAAAAAATTCCCTTGTATTCCAATCTTTTAGAGTGTTTTTATCAAGAAAGGGTGCTGTATTTTGTCAAATGCTTTTTCTGCATCAATAGATATAATCATGTGATTTTTTTCCTTCAATCTGTTTATATGGTGTATTACGTTGATTGATTTTCTTATGTTGAACCATCCTTGCATACCTGGGATGAATCCCACTTGGTTGTGGTGTATAATACGTTTAATGTATTGTTGAATACGATTAGCAAGTATTTTGTTAAGTATTTTTGCATCTAGGTTCATCAGAGAAATTGGTCTGTAATTTTCCTTTCTTGTGATGTCTTTGTTTGGCTTTGGTACTAGGGTAATGTTGGCATCATAGAAGGAGTTGGGTAATGTTCTTTCCGTTTCGATGTTTTGGAATAGTTTCAGCAGGATTGGTGTCAGTTCTTTCCGGAATGTTTTGTAGAATTCACCTGTGAAGCCATCTGGCCCTGGGCTCTTCTTAGTTGGGAGATTTTTGATAACTGATTCTATCTCTCTGCTTGTGATTGGTTTGTTAAGATCATCAATTTCTTCTTTCGTCAATATGGGCTGCTTATGTGTTTCTAGGAATTTGTCCATTTCCTCTAGATTGTCATTTTTGTTGGAATATAGTTTTTCAAAATATCCTCTTATGATAGTCTTTATTTCTGTTGGGTCAGTGGTGATATCGCCTTTCTCATTTCTTATTTTGTGTATTTGCATCTTCTCTCTTTTTTTCTTTGTTAGTGTTGCTAAAGGTTTGTCAATTTTGTTAATCTTCTCAAAAAACCAGCTCTTGGTCTTGTTTATCTGTTCAAGTGCTTTCTTATTTTCTATTTCATTTAGTTCTGCTCTTATCTTTGTTATTTCCTTCCTTCTTCTTCCTGTTGGGTTACTTTGTTGTTGTTTTTCTAATTCCTTCAAATGTGCAGTTAGTTCTTCGATTTTTACTCTTTCTTCTTTTTTGATATATGAATTTATGGCTATAAACTTCCCTCTCAGTACTGCTTTTGCTGCATCACATAAATTTTGGTATGTTGTGTTATCATTATCATTTGTTTCAAGGTAGTCATTGATTTCTTTTGAGATTTCCTCTTTGACCCACTGTTTTTCTAAGAGTGTGCTGTTTAATTTCCAAATCGTGGTGTGAAGTCTGGGCTTCTGTCCCTTGCAAATCTCCAGCTTGACTCCACTGTGGTCAGAGATAATGTTTTGTATGATTTCAATCTTTCTGAATTCGTTCAGCCTTTCTTTGTGGCCTAGCATATGATCTATCTTGGAGAATGATCCATGTGCGCTTGAGAAAAATGTATATCCTGCTGTGTTTGGGTGTAGCGATCTATATATGTCTATTAGATCGAGCTCCTCTAATATACTATTCAGATGTTTTGTTTCTTTGGTGATTCTCTTTTGAGATGTTCTGTCCAGAGTTGATAGTGGTGTATTAAAATCCCCCACTATAATTGTAGATGTATCTATTCTTTCACTTAGTTTTCCAGCTTTTGCCTGACGTATTTAGAGGCACCCTTGTTAGGGGCATAGATATTTATGATTGTTCGATCTTCTTGACAGATTTTCCCTTTCACTAAAATGTAGTATCCTTTTTTGTCTCTCACAATTGTTTCACATTTAAAGTCTATTTTGTCTGATATTAATATAGCTACTCCTGCCTTTTTTTGGTTATTGTTAGCTTGTATGATTGTTTTCCAGCCATTCACTTTCAATCTCCATGCGTCTCTGGGTCTAAGATGTGTCTCTTGTAGACAGCATATGGATGGGTTATATTTCCTTATCCAATGTCCCAGTCTGAATCTTTTGATAGGTGAGTTTAATCCGTTGACATTCAGTGTTATTACTATCAGGGAATTATTTGTGTTAGCCATATTTTGATTGGATTTGTGTTTGTCATATTTTGTTTGTATATTTTTTTGGTCTTTTTTGTTGTTGTTGTTGGTCTTATACTCTCCTCCAACTTTGCCTTTCCTGTTTTTTCCTTTCTTCCTGCAGAACTCCCTTTAGAATTTCTTGAAGGGGAGGTTTCTTGTTGGTATACTCTTTCAGTTTCTGTTTGTCTGCGAATATTTTGAACTCTCCATCATGTTTGAATGCTAGTTTAGCTGGATAGAGTATTCTTGGTTGGAAATTTTTTTCCTTTAGTACCTTGACTATATCATACCACTGTCTTCTTGCCTCCATGGTTTCAGAAGAGAAATCAGCACTTAATCTAATTGAGCTTCCCTTGTATGTGATGGTTTTCTTTTCTCTTGCTGCTTTTAGGATTTTCTCTTTGTCTTGAGCATTGGATAATTTGACAAGTATATGTCTTGGGGTGGGCCTGTTGGGGTTTATGACTTGTGGAGTGCGCTGTGCTTCTTGGATATGTACATCTGTCTCTTTCAGTAGATTTGGGAAGTTTTCAGCCATTATTTCCTGCAACACTCCTTCTGACCCCTTTCCCTTCTCTTCACCTTCTGGAATGCCTATAATACGTATGTTTGAGCGTTTTGCATTGTCATTCAGGTCCCTAAATCCTAATTGGATTTTTTCTATCTTCTTATTGACCCCTTCTACTATCTGTTTGATTTCTGATGTACTGTCTTCCACATCACTAATTCTCTGCTCTGTCTCTTCTAGTCTGCTGATATTTGCTGCAAGTGTATTTTTGATTTCTTGAACTGTGGTGTTCATTCCCATCATATCTGTTATGTTTTTGCGTATGTCTGCAATTTCCCCTCCAAGTGATGTCTTCATGTTGTTAACCTCTTTCATTACTGCATCAAATTTGTCGGTGATGAATGTTCTGAGTTCTTTCATTGCTTGTGCCAAGTTTTGCTCCCCTTCGTGCTTATTGGTTTGTTGATCGGATTCAGTCATGTTTTCCTGATTATTGGTTTGGTTTGTAGATTTTTGTTGCTTTCTGGTCATCTCTTTATTTTGATGAATTTAATCAGTTCCTTAGCTTCTTTGTCTGCTCTTGGAGGTTAATTAGTTGTTATTTTTGCATAGGTGTTATATCTTCTCTTTGTCACTTTTTTCTTCTTACTCAAGTTACTTGTTGTTGGTTAAGTTCACTTTAGAAGAAAGTATTAGTGTTGGGAAAAGACAATTGTGTCAGCAAGGGTAAAGTGTAAAGTGGTATTGGTAATGTATGTTAACAAAGCAAGAATATGAGATCTGGGAGGTTGGAGGTTAGATTCATGTAGATTGTATAGAGTTATAGCTGTAGGTAGAGTATCTTTTATGAAGTAGATGACTGAATATAGGCGGAATATGGTATGAACTACAAAGCTATTGTTTTCATTAGAGAAGGAAAAAGAAAAGAAAGGTAATAGTTTCAAGAGTGGATAACAGACAGAAAACAGAACAAAGGTATTAGAAATTAAGAGTTAGACACTTTGTGCATCAAAGAATGGGAGGTGGGGGGTGGAATATAGGAGAGACAGTAGATGATAGTGGTTATCAAGATGCAGGGGAAGAGGGATAGTGTAGGTAGCCTAAATCAGTTCACACAGAAATGAGGCAGTGGAGGATGGGAAAACCCAGCAAATGTGAGGTGTTCCCTGTAGCACGTATTGTGTACTTGAATTAAAATAAAATAAGTGGAAAATGAGGGACAAGAGGGAAAGAGAGAACCAAAAAAAAAAACACTAATTATAATAAAGAAAAAAAGAAAGGCAAGAAGAAAGGAAGAAAGAAAAAGAGGATAGGCAAGCGGTGGGGAACAGATGGGGGGAGAGAGATACAGGTATACACGTGTCACAATTGCAACACTATCTAAAACAACAACCAAAAAAACCCCTAAATATCTGTATATAAAAAAAAAAAAGGACTTTGGGGGAGACGCTAGGAGAAAAGACTAGGGGATAATGCAATATTAGCAATCAGGGCGTCAAAAAGAGTAAAAAATAAGATAAAGTGAAAATAAAAACAAAACAATATGAACCATTAAAGATAAAACTCAAACGTTGAGGTCCAGGGCACTCAAGGACCCCAGGTAGACCCCAGAGCGTGATGGATTCAGGGGTGGAAAGTCTGAGACACTGAAGACTCAAGAGGTGTGAGTCTGGGGTGTGGACCGCCAGAGTTCAGGGGACCCAGACCTGGCAAGCTCAAATCTGGTCCACAGAAAGCTTAGGAGCCCCGCAGTGCAACACAGCCCTCAGGGATCCCCGTAGCTGGGTGCCAGCCCTGTGGGGGAAGCCAGATCCGCGAATTTTATATTGAATTTCTGATCCCTGAAATTCACCTAACTCCTCAGGGTATCAGCCTTTGGACAGCTCCCTCCCTGTGCTCCCTCGCAACGGCCACTTGAGGGCGCCTCTACACCACGGCCAGTTCAATGACCCAGATCCCAAGCCCCGCCGGGTGGGGTGGGCTTCAGCTGGAAACGCCGAAAACAGACTCTAAGATCCGAAATCCCAAACTTCGCAAAATATCCTCCAATCAGCTTCCAGACGTGTCCTCCTCCCTCACTGCACCCTACAACAGCCTCCCAATTGTGTCCCCTTATTGTCCAAAATCCAATTCCTTTGCAGATCGGCAGCCGGCCCTGTGGGGATGGGGCTCCAGGCGGAAGCGCTGCCCCCCCTGTCCCGCGACCAAAAACGTCCCCCGCTTCACAAGAAAACACCGTCTGTCTCCCCAAATCAATCTGCAAAGGAGTCTTGTCCCAACAATCCCTCACCAGCCAGCCCAGTATCCGCGAATTTCTCAGCACCGCAAAGCCTCTAGTAAAAGAAAAAAAAAAAACAAAAACCCTGGCCGCCGCGGCTCCGGAGCTTCAGGAGCACCCGCTACCGCGGCTCCGCCCACCCAAGGAGGGAACTTCCCGAGCCCAGCTGGGACCTCCGTTTATATATTATAGATGTATCCTCTCTGTTACCTTCCCACCGAATTGACGTCCAGACACCTTCCAACCAGCAAAAATCCCCGAAACAGCGCGGTCTCAAAGAGCCTTCAACGCTGCCCAGCCGCCCCCTGCAGAGACACTACCAGGCAAGCTCACGCAGCCACCATCTTGCCCGTATTTATCCACAACGGATCTTTTTAACTGGAAAAGCCACACCTCACCATTCTCAGAGAAGCCTCAAGCCACGATGGACATTTTCCAGTCCATCATACAGACCCACAAACCCACCTGGGTTGATTGTAAACAATTTATAATGACTTTATTAAACTTTGAAGAAAGAATGCGTGTCATGCAGGGAGCTCTAACCTGGCTTAGCATCCACCTGAGGAAAGTTTGGACAGTGACCAATATGCCCACTTGCAGTCCCCAGAGGAGGACCCCCTGTGGGATCCAAAGAGCACAACCAGGCTCAACTGACTAGAAACTTTCCATAGGGCCTCAGGTGAATGATTCATGGTGGGGAGCCACAAGACAGTAAACATGGCAAAAACTACTCAAATTCTACAGGCTCTGGATGAGAGTCCAGCTCAATTCTATGAGAGGCTGTGCAGCATGTTTTGTGTATGCACACCCTTCAAACCCAGATGCTCCTGAGAGCCAAACAATGGTCAACACAGCATTCGTTTCCCAATCACAAGCTGACACCCAAAGAAAACTGCAGAAGTTGGATGGGTTTGCTGGAATGAATATCTCTCAGCTCATGGAAGTAGCTAGTAAAGTCTATGCCAAACATGATGTAGAAACAAGGAGGGAAGAAAGTCAGAAGATGAAGAAGAAGGCAGATCTGACAGTGGCAATCATGGAAAAATCCATTCCTGTGTCAAGGAGAGTAAATTGGGAATCCCCTGTCCCAAGGAGAGGGAAGGGCCTATGCTAGGGCAAAATTAGTGTGTGTACTGCAAAGAAGATGGGCATTGGAAGCAAGAGTGTCCCAGCTGGCCACTCAACCCTGCCACTGCAGTTAAAACATTAACAAGGAAAGCTAGTGGGGCATCACAAACCAAAACCTGGGTCCAAAAAAGTTCAGGAAAAAAACCCTGCAAATCAGATAATTGGGCTGGCAGGAATAGAGGACTCTGATGGAGATTATTAGGACAGACTGGGCTCCTATTCTCCCGGCCCTGCAGAGCCTATGGTCAGAGTCCAAATTGGGGGCCACACCATACATATGATGGTTGATGCTGGGGCTCAACATTCTGTAATGACCAAGCCAATTGGGCCTCTCTCAAAAAGACAGGCCACTGTCATAGGTGCAACTGGCACGCAGCCACCATCTTGCCGAAAAGCCTTCCCATTGTTACAATATTAACGTTTACTTTGTCCATGGTTGCTGACCACCTTAAGTTGGTTCTTTCCTAAACCATACATTTTTTGGGGTTTTGATGCCCACTCTGTCTCAGATTCAGAGGCAGTTTAGATCTCATGGGGCAGATGTAAAGGGCTGTTTTGCTTGCAGTTGTAAATACTCTGTTTCAGATGACAGTTGTCCTTCATCATCATTTTGTCCGTTGTCTTTGGCAGACCCCTATAGGTGAAACACAACACTGTCCTTAGGATTTTGGAGCAAAACCCTGCCATCCTATGTAGATAATGACTCCCCTTTTGAGAAACAGCTTTTGGCCTGCTGCTGTGTCTTAGTAGAGCCCAAATGCTTAACTATGGGTCATCAAGTTACCATGAGACCTGAGTTGCCTATCATGAGCTGGGTATTGTCTGACCCACCAAACCATAATAAAGTGGAAGTGGTATATATGAGAAGGGCTTGAGCGCATCATGAAGGCATGAGAAAGTTACATGGGGAAGTAGCCCAAATGGCCATGATAACCACTGCTGCCATGCGATTTTCTCCTTCCCAGCCCACAGGTTTGGCCTCTTGGGGAGTCCCTTACAATCATTTGACTGAGGAAGAGACAACACAGGCCTGGTTTACAGATGGTTCTGCACGGTATGCAGGTACCACCCAAAAGTGGACAGCTGCAGCATTGCAGCCCCTTTCTGAGACATCACTGAAGGACAGAGGTGAGGCAAATCCTCCCAGTGGACAGAACTTTGAGCAGTGCACCTGGTTGTTCATTTTTCTTGGAAGGAAAAATGCCCAGAGGTGCATTTGTACACTGATTCATGAACTGTTGCCAATGGCTTGGTTGGAATGTCAGGGACTTGGAAGAAACATGATTGGAAAATTGGTGAGAAGGAGGTCTGGGATAGAGTTATGTGAATTGACCTTTTTCAGTGGGCAAAACACATGAAAATTTTTTGTCCCATGGGAATGCTACCAGAGGATAACTTCAGCAGAGGAAGATTTTAATTATCAAGTGGAAAAGATGACCCAGTCTGTGGCTAATGCTCAGCCTCTTTCCCCAGCCACACCTGTCATTGTCCAGTGTGCTCATGAACAAAGTGGCCGTGGAGGTAGGAATGGAGGTTATGCATGGGCTCAGCAACATGCACTTCCTCTTACCAAGGCTGACATGGCTACATCCACTGCTGAGTGCCCAATCTGCCAGCAGCAGAGACCCACACTCAGCCCCCAATAGGGCAACATTCCTTGATGTGACCAGCCTGAAACCTGGTGGCAGGTTGATTCTATTGGACTACTTCCACCATGAAAGGGGCAGTGATTTGTTTTAACTGGAATAAATACATACTCTGTATATGAGTTTGCATTTCCTACATGCAATGGCTCTTCCCAAACTAGCATCCATGGACTTAACGAATGTCCTATCTACTGCCGTAGCATTCCACACAGCATTGCTTCTGCTCAAGGAACTAATTTCCCAGCAAATGATGTGCAGGAATTGGCACATGCCTATGGAATTCCCTGGTCTTACCATGTTCCCCATCAGCCGAAGGAGCTGGATTGATAGAATGGTGGAATGGCCTGTCAAAGACTCCTTAACAATGCCAACTAGCTGCTGGCAATACCTTGCATGGCTGGGGCAATGTTCTCCAGGAGGCTGTGTATGCTTTAAATCAGCATCCACTTTATGGTCCATGGGTCCAGGAGTCAAGGGGTGGAAATGGGAGTGGCACCACTCACTCTTACCCCTAGTGACCCACAAGGACAATTTTTGCTTGTAATCTTTTTGCTTCCATAGTCTTAGTAGTGATGTTACCATCCTTTTCCTGGTTTTGGTAATTTAGTCCTCTTTTACTTCAGTTGAGCTCAAGATTTGACTATTTTATTGATCTTTTCAACATAATATTGCTTTTTATTGGTTTATAGTATTTCATTGGTTTCCTTTCTGATGTTTATTATTTCCTTTCTTCTCTTTGCTTTGGACTTAGTTTGCTTTTTTCTACTATCTTAAGATGAAGTTTAACTTACCGATTTGTGGTGCTTATTTTCTGACTTGAGCATTTAAGCAATAATGTTCACTCTGAGCATTACTATAATGTGTTACACGTGTTATTCTCAACCCCATTCATTTCCACTCTATTACAATTAACCAAATTATATCACTACATACATCAGTCATCAGCTCCCATTCTCAACCCTTATTCCATTTCTTAGTAACCCATACTCCAGAGTTTATTTCCATGAGTTTCCTCATCCCTGGGAGACATAAAGCATGGTGGGGGGAAGTTATTACATTTATATGCTGATTTTGGCTTAGAGAGAGGCCACCTTTGAGCACAGGGTGGTTCCCACTAGCTAACTCTTCCGCACCTTGCAATAGTAGGCTAAGTTTTAATTTCAAGAGTGAAGGCTCACAAGCAAAGTCATCAATATCAAGGGCCCATCAGTGGACCATCCTCCTTCACTAGTGATTGCCTCTGTACTTGGGGGATTCTTGCTGTTCCATTAGAGAAAGTGGAAGAGCTCCTCACAATGGGAATTTGATATTCGTATTTATTGTGTGAATCGCCACTTACTGTAAAAATGCTCCATGAACACTAAAATACATTTTATGCCTTATATGTATGCCCAGGTGAGCTTCCCAACATATATCCCCCACACTGGCACCCCACACCAATGCTCCTCCCTTACCATAGTTGAAACCCTTCTGAGACCCAAAACTTCCTTAAAAATGAATCCAAGGATATCACCAAGTATAATTAACAGGAAAATGAAATAATAAGTTTAAATGTAAGAAATAGATAGGATGTAGAATTTTTCCAAGTCAACACGTATTCTATATCTAACCTTTAAACCCATCGCTATATCCCATTTTGCTAGTAAGAGATCCTGACATGATATTGGGGCTTCAATATTCAGGAAGTTCTGGATCCCAGAGTGGTCCAACAATGGCAGCGGAGGAATACTGGTATAGGATACTATTGACAGGGGACATATGGCTGACAGGGAGCTATACAGGGCATATGTCCAGGGTGCATGGTAATGTTTGGATATACTCATAGTGGCAACAATTAAAAACTAAAGCTGGGGGGGTACTGGGTCCCTGGCCGGGGGTGGCTGTGCCGTGGTCCCTAGGGGAGCAGCAGCAGTCCCCCAAGTGCAGCGGCAAGGACCGAGAAGGAATGAGGGTCCAACAGTGAGCCCCTGATACTAATGACTATGCTTGTGAGCCTATATGCCTGAAATAAGAACAAGGCCTAGAGTAGCACTGTGCCTGGGAATTTCCTCCTGACAGCCTTTATGTTACTCAAATGTGGCCAGTCTCAAAGCCTAACTCAGCATCTACATGCAATGCCTTCCCCCCAGCGTGGGACATGACACCCGGGGATGAGCCTCCCTGGCACCGAGGGATCACTATCAACTAACAACTGATAATGCAACTGGAAAATGACCTTGAATTGAAGGTTCGATGTGGATCAGTAGAATATCTCTGTCTACATAGAATAATATGACTTTAAAATGCTGTTTGATCTAATGTAAGGGGGAAATAGAAAGGAGAAATGAGTATATATGGCTATGAGTCTCTAAAAAAAAAAGAGTCTGGAGGCTGTCAGAAGGATTGCCCTTATGCACAGCTGAGCAGAGTCTAAGAGACAGATAAAGTAGATACAATCCCCAGGTATTGGTTCCTTTGAGGGCTAAAGGGACCCACGGGTTCTATGGTCATGGCAGATAGGGTTCATTGCCATGTCAGATGGCCCTTCTTTGGAGCTGGTGTTTCTGCGTGATGAAACTGGACCCAGAGGGGATCTCTTTTCATAAGACTATCATGCTACTTTACTGGAATTGTAGTTGGTATTGGGGTTTCAGATATATTTAGGGGATTGAATCTTTTTACTGACAATATGATAACCAGGCCCTGAGCCTCAACAGACTCCAGCTCCTACAATCTGATTTATTGGACTCACCTCACTCAGCTAAGATGGAGTTGAAGAAGGACAACCACCACACCATGGAGCCTAGAGTGCCTACAACTGAAAGCAGGAGGATTGCACCCAGTAACCATGTGGAATCTGAGCCTCCTCTTGACATAGAGGTGCAACGGACACAACCAATCCAAGGACCTCAGAGAAAAGGTGGCATTGGAGTGGGAAAAGTGGACATGGTGGCTGATGGGTATGGGGAATGGCAGGAAGAGATGAGATGTGGAGGCGCCTTTGGGACTTGGAGTTGCCCTGGATGGTGCTTCAGGGGCAATCACCGGACATTGTTAATCCTCCCAGGGCTCACTGGATGGAATGGGGGAGAGTGTGGGCCATGATGTGGACCAATGACCATGAGGTGCAGAGATACCCAGAGATGTACTTACCAAATGCAATGGATGTGTCATGATGATGGGAGTGAGTGTTGCTGGGGGGGGGGGGAGGGGTGCGGTGGGGGTGGTGGGGTCGAATGGGACCTCATATTTTTTAATGTAATATTTTTACAAAATCAATAAAAAAACAACAACAAAAAAAACAAAACAAAATAAAGAGCTGATAGGAATCTTACAGTACAGTTAATTAAGTAAAATGTTGGCTATTAAAAAACAAAAAAAATACATAATAATTTAGAGAAACTAAAATTAAAAATTTAAAATATGAATATTAAAAATACAATGAAAAATATTTTTTTAAAAATTTTTGTATGTTTTCCCTTTCATCACTGTAATATATATCGTCCTGCATGTACAGTGATCTTATTTTCTTCAATTCCTCCAGTGTCTTTCTTTTTTTTATTTTGTCTTCCAAGAAGTTTTAGGTCACAGTTATGTCACATATAGAATACAGGTATATTAGTCAGTGAAAGGGGTGCTGATGCACAATACCAGAAATTTGCTGGGCATTATAATGGGTATTTATTTGGGGTAGGAGCTTACAGATCCCAGACCATAAAGCATAAGTCACTTCCCTCACTAAAGTCTATTGGAGCAAGATGTCTCACAGTGTCTGCAAGGGTTTTGGCTTCTGGGTTTCCTTTATTCCTGGGGTTTGCTTTTCTCTGGGTTCAAGGTTCCCTCCTGGTGCTGGCTTCCCTTTCCTTTGGGTGCTGACTTCCCAGGTCTTCAGCATCAAACTCTAACATCAGAAATCCCGAACTCTGTTCTTCACCATGATATTTATCTGTGAGTCCCCACCCACCAAGGGGTAGGGACTCAATGCTGTAATCATAATTCAATCATGCCCATGTACAGATCAGATTCCAAGCATAATCCAATATTTCTTTTTGGAATCCATCAATTATATCAAACTACTACAACAGGGGACTCCTATATAACCATCATCTTTCCCCCTTTACCTCTTCCCATATTAATAACATTTTTATATGTGGATGGTATATTTTTTACAGCTGATGTACCCATATTGAAATATAGCTGCTAAGGGTGGGCCATGGTTTACATTATGGTTTACATTTTGAACCATACATTTTATAAATATTTGATGAAATTAAACATGGCCTGTATCCATCATTGAAATATCATGTAGAACACTTCCGTTGCTCCCAAAATGACCCCAGTTTCTTCTATTCTTCCCTCCCCCTCCCCTTGGGGCCCATGGTGAACACCAGGCTTTATTTCTTGGAGAACAAGATTCATAGTTACTTGCAATAACACTGAGGGTTTGAAACACTGGTCTGTTCTCCCCTATAAGGCACCACCCATACTCTCAAGGGACTCCCACCCATCTGTTTGAGAACATAGCAGGCCTCCCTGGGATGGGAATCCAACAACATCCTGTGGATCTTTTCCCATTGAAAGAACACACTATGGCAAAATGACCTCTTGAACACTCCCGAAAAGGCTGTCCCAGGTATGCCTTGTCCCAAATGCCCTTCCATCCAACACACTAAATTAGTAACTCTTCCTTGTAAAATTGACAAAAGAGCATTCCCTACTTTGTACTTTTAATCACATCCCTGCCAGTCCCCAGTGTTTACCTGCTCCCTTCTTCAGTCATGTCCCAGTTCTAAGGACTCCCTCCACATCCTACCCCCGACAGATCTGCACCAAACCCAATAGTATCACTACACCCCTGCCATGTCATTTCACTGCACAGCTACACATTTCCACCTCATCATAGATTTCACCCATATAGGTTTTGGCTGACAATCTTCTTATCCATTTCTATTTCCTGTACACCTATCTTCCAGATGCTTGCTCTGTGAGTCAGCTCAAATTGCTTAATTTATATCAGTAAGGTCATGAAATATTTGTCCTTCAAAGCCTGACTTGCTTCACTCAACATAAGATCCTCAAGATTCATCCATGTTGTATTATCCGTTGTGTTAGTGCTATATTGTTTTTTCCAGCTGAGCAATATTCCAATGTATGTATGCACCACATTGTTTTTATCCATTTATCTCTTGATGGGCATTTGGGTTGATTTCAACTGTTGGCAATAGTAAATAATGCCACAATGAACATTGGTGTGTATGTATCTGATGTGTCCTTGCTTTCAATTCTTCTGGGTGTGTATTCAGCAGTGGATTTGCTGTATCATGGGGCAGACCTCTAGTTAGTTTTTTGAGAAACTGTTGAACTATCATGCAAATGACTGCACCATTCTACATTCCCACCAGGAGTGGATGAGGGTTCCCATTCCCCCACATCCTCCCCAATACTTGTAGTCTTCTGCTTTTTTATATGGTTGCAAGTCTAATGGGTGTAAGATGACATCTTGTTGTAGTTTTGATATTGATTTCCCTAATAACTAGTGATGTTGAGCATCTTTTCATGTGCTTTTCAGTCATTTGTATTTGTTTTTTGGAGAAGTATCTATCCAAAGCACTTGCCCATTTTTGGAGTGGGTTTTTGCCTTTTCATTTTCAAATTGTAGGGTTTCTTGATCTATCCTGGATATTAGGCTCCTATCAGATATATGGTTTCTGAATTTTATTCTCCCCATAGGTAGGTTGCCTTTTCACTTTCCTGACAAACTCCTTTGAGGTACAAAAGTTTTTAATTTTGAAGAGGTCCCATTTATCTATTTTTCTTCCTTGCTTGTGCTTTGGGTGTGAAGGCCATAAAAGCATTTCCTACTACAAGCTCCTTTAGAGGCTTCCCTACATTATCTTCCAAGGTGTTTATGGTGATGGCTCTTATATTTGGATCTTTGATTGATCTTGTCTTGACTTTTGTATAATATGTGAGATGGTGTTCCAGTCTCATTCTTTTGAATACAGAAACCCAGTTCTCCAAGTACCATTTGTGGAAGGGGCCATTCTCTCTCAGTTGAGTGGGCTTGGTGACCTTGTTGAATATCAGATGAGTGGGTATGGAAGGATCTATATTAGAACTGTCAATACGGTTACATTGTTCAGTGTGTCTTTGTGCTAATACCATGCAGTTTTGGCCACTGTAGATTTGTAGTATGTTTTAAAGCCAGGTAGTATGAGTCTTCATATTTCATTTCTCTTTTCCATGCATCGTTGGTTATTCAGGGCCTCTTGCACATTGAAATAAATTTTTGTAGTTTTTCCAATTCAGCAAAAAAATGCTGTGGTGATGTTTATTGGGATTGTGGTAATTCTGGAGATCAGTGTGGGTAGGATAGACATCTTAATGATATTTACTCTTTCTATCCATGAACAGGGAATATTCTTCCATTAATTTAAGCATTCTTTGATTTCCTTAACAGTGTTGTGTAGTTTTCTGCATAAAAGTCATTTACATCTTTAGTTAAATTTATCCCTAGGTGATTCTTTTAGTTGCTATTTTAAATGGTATTTTTTCTTGATTTTCTCCTCAGATTGCTCATTTTGGTGTGCAGAAATGTTACTGATTTTTGCACATGGATCTTCTAATCTGTGGCATTACACAGAACTCATTTATAAGCTTAGAGGCTTTGTTGTCAATTTCTCAGGGTCTTCTCTATGTAGGATCATGTCATCTGCAAATAGTGAAATTTTTACTTCTTCCTTTCAAATTTGGATGCCTTTTATAGGTTTTTCTTGCCCAAGTGCTTGAGCAGGTACTTGTAAAACAGTCTTAAATAGGAACAGGAATTGTGGGCATCCTAGTCTTGTTCCTGATCTTAGAAGAAAAACTTTTAGAATTTCACCATTTTATGTAAGGTTAGTTGTGGGTTTTTCATATATACCCGTTAACATATTGAGATAGTTTCTTTCTCTTTCTATCTTTTATAGTGTTTTTATCAGGGAAGGGTGCTGTATCTTGTCAAATGTTTTTATGCATCTATAGAGATGATGATGTTATTTTTTCCTTTTGATCTGTTTATATGGTGTAAAACATCGGTTGATTTTCTTATGGTGAGCCATCCTTGAATACCAGGGATGAAGCTCACCTGGTCATGGTGTCTAATTCATTTGACGTGTTGTTGAATATGATAAGCATGTATTTTGTTAAGGATTTTAGCATGTAGGTTCATTAGAGAGATTGGTGTGTAGTTTTCCTTTCTTGTGGCATCTTTGTTTGGCTTTGGTATTCGGGTGATGTTGGCATCACTGAATAAGTTAGGCTGTATTCCTTTCGCTTCTTTTTTTTTTGGAAGTAGGATTAGTGTTCTTTCCAGCATGTTTGGTAGAATCTACCTATGAAGCCATCTATTCCTGAGCTCTTCTTAGTTGTTAAGTTTTTGATGAGGTGTAAACAAGGTGATGCTCTCCCATAAAGACCTTTGCCTTCTGAGGCTGCCTGCCAGTGACTCTTGGGCATTGGCTTATCTATTGCATGACAATGCAAAGCACATCACCTTCCCTTTTGTTTTCTGAGTTCAACTTACTTGCAGCTTCTGACTGTTGACCATAGCTACTTCTTCTGTGTCCATTTTCTTTGGCTTATAAGGACTTGAGCTATTTTGGAATAAGGCCCATCCACATTCACTTTGTATTCCATTTGGGCATACCTTTACTCGTACCATCTTCAAATACCTTAATGGCAAATGGGTCTGCACCCATGGGACCAGGGGTTTGGATCAGAAGTTGCCATTTGTGGGGCACATGATTCAGTCCCCAATACCTGCCTTGAGAAGGAAGTGTCCATCCCATATGGACAAGAATTCTATGGGAAACTGTGATAAGCAGAATTTTAGGATATCCCCAGGACTTCCCACCCTCTCGTGTCTAGTGTGTGCATAAGTCCAAGCTCTGTGGATGAGATGAACTTCACTCCCTTAATTATGCAGTAGATCAGGACAAGAATCAGGGACTCAAGGCTCCTGGAGAAATTGCTACACCCCTATGCGGTCAGCTTGTAGTTTTATTTTATTTTTTTTTTTCTTTTCTTTTTTTTTTTTTTAATTTTTTTATTTTTTATTGACTTTGTAATAATATTACATTAAAAATATATATGTGAGGTCCCATTCAACCCCACCCCCCCACCCCCCCTCTCCCCCCCCCAACAACACTCGTTCCCATCATCATGACACATCCATTGGATTTGGTAAGTACATCTTTGGGCACTTCTGCACCTCATATACATTGGTTCACATCATGGCCCATACTCTCCTCTATTCCATCAAGTGGGCCCTGTGAGGATTTACAGTGTCCGGTGATTACCTCTGAAGCACCATCCAGGGCAGCTCCATGTCCCGAAGATGCCTCCACCTCTCATCTCTTCCTGCCTTTCCCCATACCCTTTGTCCATTATGTCCACTTTTCCCAATCCAATGCCACCTCTTCTATGTGGACACTGGATTGGTTGTGTCCATTGCACCTTTATGTCAAGAGGAGGCTCAGATTCCACCTGGATGCTGGATGCAATCCTCCCATTTTCAGTTGTAATCACTCTAGGCTCCATGTTGTAGTTTTATATCTGCTCCAAAATGACATGCATAATGCAAACTCTCTTTGGAAAGGAATGCCACCTGCTATAAAATCTGCCCATTCTGGACTTGTGGTAGTTTGGTCAATAGGACAGAGAATCTTGTGGAGCTATTTTCCTGGGATCTTATGACCATCAAAACTTACCTGTGTTCTGAGATGGTTCAGCTAATCATGGAGATATGAAGAGATGCAATGAGGACACTTGTGTCTTTGCCAATGACTTTGCCTATCCTTTAGTAATTGCCAGTGGCTTTGCAGCTTTTGTGAGCCTTCATGGTGAAGAGGCTGTGAAAGGGATATTGTAACACCGATTGCAAGCTGACTCCACTACAGAAGATTTATACTCAAAAAGCCAGTGGTAGGGACCTGGAATGTTTCCTTTAACAGGTTTATTCTCTTACCAGAGCTGCCCCAGACCCACCAATCCCCAATGCACAGCAGGTCGTTAGAGTGACCAGCACCATGGCTTTCCTTGAAAACTGATGGGGCATTCTGACTTCAAGATCCACCTTCAGAGTCCTGAATACTAACAAATAAAAAAATGTAAAACTATATATATATAGTCCTTAAAAAGTATGCTGAATTTTTTGAAATAATTCTCACTTTGTATTATTTAATCATTTGGATGGGCCACATTGGTGTTATGTGGTTAGATTGTGTTTCCTGTTTACCTAAAATATAGCTCTCGTGTTTTATGTAGAGCATTGGTGGTCAACTGTGTTTTCCTTGCTCTTTCCCCAAAACACACATGTCAATCCCATCTATAGCACTGATTGATAGTTATAGTGAGTCATTTAGAAATTGAGGACATCCTCCCACAGTAGAAAATGCACAATCGCTGGGTATTTGACTCATCCTCTTTGGAGAATATGCTCTCTATGACTTCCCACCTCCTGAGAATTCTTGATGTCGAATACTAAAACATAGCTGAGGAAACAGTGTTTTAGTCAGCTAAGCCACGACAATGCAACATAACAGAAATGAACTAGATCTCACCATTAAATTTTATTATCTTACAAGCTTAGAGATTTGAGACTGAGATAAATGTCCAAATCAAGGTGCCATCAGCTGAGAGACTGTCCCTAAAGACCAGCTGCCAATGACCTTAACTTCCTTTGTCACATAGCAAGGCAATGGTGGTATCTGCTGGACTTTCCTTTTTCTCTGGTTTTCATTGCTTCAGCTTCTTGCTTCTGGCTTTCTCTCTTAGCTTCTTGGTCTTTCTCTTTATTTCTCTCAGTGTTTTCACCCCATTTATAAAGGATTCCATTAAGAGGATTAGGAACCAGCCTGGGTCACACCTTACCTGAAGTAACCTAATCAAAAGGGCCCACCCTCTCTAAGTTCACACCCACAGGAATGGACAGCTTTAAGAACATGATTTTCTGGGGTACATGCAGTCTCAAACGACCACAAACAGTTTGTTAGCTTTAGACTTTTTTCTGATGCTGTGAATGGATTCTCTGTTGGCAGTGGATGACTTGGATGTAAAAGAAAATATTTTTTAAGATTTTATTTATTTCTCTCCCCTTCCCCCCCACCCCAGGTGTCTGTTCTGTGTTTTCTGTGTCCATTTGCTGCGTGTTCTTCTTTATCTCCCCTTTTGTTGTTGTCAGCAGCACAGGAATCTGTGTTTCTTATTTGTTGTTGTTGTTGTGTCATCTTGCTGCATCAGCTCTCAGTGTCTGCGGCACCATTCCTGGGCAGGCTGAACTTTCTTTTGCACTTGGTGGCTCTACTAATGGGACTCACTCCTTGCACATGGGGCTCCCCTATGAGGAGGACAACTCTGCGTGGCAAAGCACTCCTTGCGGGCATCAGCACGCTGCATGGGCCAGCATGCAGATGTCTAGGAGAAGTTTTAAGTTACTCCTTCCTTCAGCAGAAGGGAAAAGTAAGTGCACAGTTCATGATATTGGAAAAGAGACTATTAGATCATTGATATGCTTGTACAACTATCCTGCCTCCAGTTGTTTGCTAATACTTATTACTTAGTTTAAGCTCTGCCTTTTGAAGACATACTGAACAGCCAGACTTTCACTTTTTTATATGACAATCTGCAGAATATTTGAACATCCTTATTTATCTTAAGTTTTAACATTCTCTCCTTCATGTATTCTGCAGGTGCTCAATAAGTATTGTTTCTTTTTTAATGTTTTTTGAAGATACATAGATCACATGAAATGTTACATTAAAAAATAGGTTCCCATATACCCCATTCCCCACAACCCCCACTCATCCCACATTGACTTCTTTCATTAATGTGGTACACTCATTGCAGTTGATGAGTACATTTTAGAGCACAGCTACATGGCATGGATTATAGATTATGTTGTAGTTGACACTCTTTCCCAGTCCATTCATTGGGTTTTGACAGGATATATAATTTCCTGCATCTGTCCCTGCAAAGGCATCAAGGAAAACTCCAAGTCCACACAAAGCCCCAATATCACACCACTTTTTCCTTCTCCCTGCCTTCAGCAACTCCCATGGCCACTGTCTCTACATCAATGATAAAATTTCCATTGCTAGAGTCACAATAATTTTGTAGTTGAATATAGTAGAATACCTCTCTGTTATGAATTAAGCAAATCAAACTGTCTCAGAGAGTTAGAGAGTGGAAGATAGGCTTACAGGGAATAGTTGGTGAGAGAAAGTTTGTGAGTTGACACTAACATGGGGGAAACCTATGATAAATTAGAGGTAAGTAGTTATGTGTGAAGGGATACAACAGGGGCATAGGGACACTAATGAGTTTGGCTTTGAATGATTGAGGTGAGGATGGGTCAGATGGCCCAAGGAATTGGTGGTAGGGTTGGGTGGAGCAGGGGAACAGAAGAGATTTTCAGGTAGTGGTTGAAACTGTAATCATGAGAAACCTCTTTAGAAAATATAATAAGGAAGGGTTATTGGTTTAAGGTGTTTGATGCATCTTCTGGCACAGGTGCACCTGGGTCAGTCTTCTAGGGAGTTTGTAAGTGCTCATCATGTCATAGTGTATAAGTGAGTGTAGTCCCATACAATGAGTGGGAAGGTGTTATGACCCCATCCTGGGGAGGCCTGATATTTTCCAACAGAGGGGAGGATGTCTCTCAAGAGCATAGGTGGCTCCCAGTGGGGGAGGACAGACTAGTGTGTCAAGCCCTCAGCATTTTTGCAAGTATCTACAAATCTTGTCCTTCAAGAAGTGAAGCTTGGCTGTCAGTGTGGGCCCTGAGCACAGGGGGAGAGAGGAATAGAATAATTGGGAGAGGGGATCACTTGGGGGCAAGGGAAGTGTTCTGCATGATCCTGAAATGATGGATACAGGACATGTTAGATATCACCAAAACTTTATAAAGATTTATAGCCTAAACTGTAAACCATAATGGAAACTTGGCTGGTATCTAATCTTTCAACATATGTAATTGGATTCTTAAAAAAAAAAAAAAAAAAGGAGCACACTATTGATGTATGCAATAGTTTGGATGTAACTTGAGGGCTTTATCTTGAGTGAAAAAAAATTGAGTTCTATACCTGTATATTTACATACAATTCTGGAGTAAACAATTGCAAGAGTTGTTTACTATGAAATATAAACCCTGGGGAGGACATTGATAGTATACAGTGAGGTGGTTGTGGACAGTGGAATGTGTGTGTGTGAAGATATGTGGTTAGGATGTGTGTGAATTCGTAAACGTCAAGCAGACGTGAGGGCAGCAAGTTGGACTTCTCCAAATGCTTCCTCCATTCCTGACCATCTTGGGAGAATATTCAACACTTCAAGTCACAAAATCTGCCCTTCTGTATGTTCCCAAAGAAGAGATAGAAACCAGGAGAAAAAGTAGCAATTCAGTGGAATGAATGCCTAGTATGTGCCAACACTTCTGGTGGGCTTTGGCACATGGTTGTCAGATGGTGGTCAATGAGAAAGTTCAGGCAGAATGGCCCTTCAGGCAGTTCTCACTCTGCAGGCTCATGGACATATTTTAGGGAATAGGCATGGAACAGTTTTGGACAACACCAGAATCTCCCACCTGCTGTCAACTGTTCAACCAAAATAAGGATGGGAGATGGAGATGACACCCAAGTATGTGAAAACATGAGAGCAAAGCCAAAAAGCCCTGGTCTAAATGTGATGATGAATTCTGTCCCTGACTGAGAAGAGAGACCACAGGAGAGTTGCACTAGTTTCTTACAAGCAGGATTCATTTACTATTTCAAACATCCTGAGCTGAACTATATTACATCCAATTTGCAATAAAGAACTTGGACTGGAAAGGACTTGGTGACTTTCCCAAAGTCATACAGCACTGAATGGTGGAGCAAGGGCTCTTTTGTTCCCTCAATATATTATCAATTAATGACTGATGTGGTCACTGATTTAAGCACCAGGAAGAAGCAGTATGGGAACACATGATGAGGATGCTCTACCCAAGTGGAGCCTGCATGACCTGGTACTTAGGAATCTTCTAGATATTTGTTGCTTGGTGTCCAACCCTTGTCATCCTGCCTCTGTGACATACAGCCTATGAGTCCCACATCACTTTGGTGAGGTCCAGCTTGGAACAGAGAGAGGGCATCAGCTGCGGAAGCATGGTGAAGTAAAAATTCCATTATAGAAAGGGCAGTAGAGGGCAGACAGCCCCTGGATGCTGCTCGCTTTGGAGAAAGAAGTAGAGGTGAAGGAGAAATTGTGGACAGAATTGTGGGTAATATGTGAAGATGACAAGAGGAGAGGATCCTGATATGTGACTGTTTCTATCCCAAGCTCTTTGCAGGCAGCAAACATGGGTTGCCAGGAACCCTGGTAAAAGGGCAGCCTTATCGCCATTTTGCCTATGTGATGGGACACCACCTTGCAATGCAACCCCAGCTGTGTGTGCTGAGCTTTCCCAGAGGACACACTCTGGGAGTCACGGATTGCCTGAAACCACAAAGTCAATGGGGAAGGAATCAGAACTTAGAGAAGGCAGCACTGGCCAAGAACAAGGGTGTGTGTCTGGGAATCTCAGAGTCTTTCAGGGCTGACAGGATGAGTCAAGAGACTGGACCATGGACACCTCAATTTGAGAGGTTAACTAGAGATTGGAGGGTGACAAAAAATCTTTCAGTACAACGAGGGTGTGCACCGTATCTCCTTGATCTCAGGTTTTTTCCTCGATTGTAACCTTATAGGACACTTACCGCTTAACTCAGGTCCAGAACATGTCCACCCAGTGCTCAACTAAACTCTCCACACCCCCCAGAATCAAATCCTAGTCACTAAATCCCACATCCCCATCCTGTCTAACTGCTCTAACCATGGGCCCAGACAAGAGCCCAGGTAGGGGGTGCTTGAGTGTCTCAGCCCTTCTCCACCTTCCTCCCAACTTAAATATACCCTGCACATGCAGGGCAGCCCACAACGTGCTAAACAAAACAAACCATTTATTTTTCTCTTTATTTTTTTTTACAATGAAGTTGGTTTGACATTCATTATAAAGAAACAATTTTAGACATGAATATACTTTTCTACCTGTGCTCCGTATAAAAATTTCAGTCGTTATTTGGTGAGAAGAGGGAGCAGTGCTTGTTGAGTGATCCTCAGAAGAGCCCAAAGTTTCCTGATATCAGTCCCCTTGGCCACAAAAATGAATCCCTCCCCAGCTACTTGGACAAGACACATTCCTGCACTGATATACACAAAGTGACTTCATATCCTCTGTCCCTATATCATATTGCATACAAATACATTTTTATGGACTCGTGAATCTTCTTTTACCCCACATTCTTTTTCTGTCCTTATTAGCATTAAGAAATAGGCCAACTCTAATAACACATTTAGTATTCCTGAGTCTTACTGTGCTATCTCCTCTATAGAGGCGGAAATACACAGATTCATGCCCCTGGGAGCAGCCTTGGGGGTGTCTACTGAAACCAACCACACAACACATGGCCTGCATGTGCTGAGGACCATGGAAGCTCCAATGTCTACATCCTTTAGGTAAGGAAAGCACAAGAATGCTCGGGGAGGGTGTTGACTCACATATCAATTATAGAAAATTAGCTGATATTCCAGAAACCAAAAAAGGTAGAAGAGCAACTTTCCATGAGGAAAGTATTAGGAGATACAGGTAATATGCTGATGGCCATCCACTGATGGCCACCCACAATGGAGCCAGGGCTTGTGAGAAGACATAAGGAAAGACCAATGGGGACTTGTCACTAAACAGGAAGACCATGAAATTTCTCTTTTCCCAGGAGCAGGCTGAGAGAATATAGACTGAAGCAGGAGGGCAGAACTAGGTCAGTCACCTGTGGATCCACTGAGACTGCAGCCATCCGTATTCCTCCACCTTCAACATCCCACCATCCCTGAAGCAGCAATGTTGGACATATACAATATTGCAGAACGGAGAGCATTTTAAATCAAAACTAACTTTATATAAAATTTCTATAAAACTCCCCAAACTACCACTCCTCATCCCCTACCAAGCGTATCATAGTCATATTGGAAAGCTTTGAAGGCCCTCAATGTCCTCCCCACAGTCTCTAGAAATGCCAAGGAATAACAGTTAGACCAGAAAGCAGCATGTAGGGTCATTTGCTTAAAGCAAGAGGAAATCTACTCAGCGGGTCCACAATGGAAGGTCTGTTATGTGGAGAGTTTGGCCCCTGCTCCCTACTCTCTGCATCGGGGCTTCTTTCTAAGATCCAAAATTCGGTCACACCTTCTTTTTTGCGAGTAAGAGGATTGACTGGCACCCAGCACCAACATTTGCCTCCCAGAAGCCCCAAAGTCATCTATGAGGTGGGATTTTCTTCCAGCAGAAGATGGACCTTCAGCTAAAGCTGTGTTTGGAGACTTGGCATCAGGATGAGGAGTTTGATTGTGACCTCTTTTCAGAGGTGATACAGACAGGGATTCTCCACGTGCTCTCTTGATTCCAGAGGTGTGATGGCCTGAGTGAGCAATAGGACTCTTGACAAGTCCCCATGGCAGCAGTTGATGTGGCAGTTTCAAGAAGAATGCAAGGCTGGGGAGCTCCTCATCCTCCTCTTCATTGGACCCATCTGCCGACTTGGATTTGGTACTTCTAGGAAAGGTTTCTTGCAGAGCCACCTCATCTCTGCTTCTGAATCTAAGGGAAGAGTGTCTTTGGTGTTGGTGATGATAAGAGACTTGTTTCTTTCTGATTTGTGGATCGTCTTGACTCCTTGAAGAGACAGCAGTGTCTTTAGGGAGGTCCAGGCTGTTGTCTGCTTTGCCATCCCAATGTAGGGCATCAGTACTGACTTGAATCCCTAGAAGTTGGCCATGGTCAGCTTTACTCTCTGCACCATTGCTGGACTTGCATGTGGAAGGAACAGTGTCCAATTCAGGTATATCATACTTTGGAGGTGCTTCCATACCCTCTACATCTTTCAAGGACAGCAGACGCTTCTCAACCAGCTGTTGTCAAGGAAATAGACAATTAATGACTGCAGATGTTTCTCACATGAGGTGGCTGAATGTGTGGTGAAGATGACTGCACTTGGGCAGAAGGCAGGTAGGTTTGGTAGGCATATATTATAGCTTCTTCTGCCCATCTTCCTATGCAGGATTCCCAAACTTTCAGTCCTAACCACACCCAGCCCGTACCTCTCCATAATTTCCTCCCTACTGGTTGTCCATTTGCCCCCACACCTTCCGCTATTTTTCTGCAGAAGCCATGCCACCCAAGACAAAGTAGGTTAGACAAGGTCATGTGAATTACATGTTGTGAGGCCCTCCCACCCTTGGTTTACCTGGATGGGTGTGAGTCCTTCCTCTTGCTGCAGCTCCTCTGTTAGGGACAAGAAGTCTACATGTGCTCCTGGGGAAAGCAATTCTGCTAGGAATCAAGGATGAATGACAGCCTCCACCTGGGAACAGTAATAAAAGGGGACTGAGCACCCTTGAGAAAGAGCCACCTGTCGGTTTTGGAAGCAGGAGGGAAAGCATTGACACTGCACCTCAATCTGCAATCTGTGGATGTTTGGGATCATGACCTCCACCAGCTACACATACAGACACTCACACATGCACACACACACACAGACTCAAAAACACATACATGTACCCACTGCACACTGCTCAGGAGATAAGGAATTGACCCCAGTTTCAACAGACTGGGAAAGAAGCACAGACCTGAACATGCTGACAGTGCTCAAACTAAGGACTCTGCTAGACACCTCACCTAAAATCCACTCACCTTGGTGATGAAGTCTTCCTCTGCACACAGCTGGTGGATGTAGTTGAGGAGATCTGGGTCTGCATAGATTCCATCCCATTCCTGCTGTCCATGTTCTTCCTCTCCCCATTTTCCATCTTCCCCCTCAGAGGCTGAGTGTGAAGACCCCATCAGCCCATCCATGAGGTCAGTGTACTCTTTTATGGCTTCAGGTGGGATCTCCTTGGGGGCCTTTGTCTTCAGAGCCCGCTGCTGTCTGCGTTGCCTCTGGCTGGAAGCCTTGGCCTTGGGCCCTGACTTTTTTGGATTGGACACTAAAGGTAGGACAGAGGTCAAGAAGTAAAAGTGGAATGAATCTCCAGCTTTTACTTTCCAGCCATATATTGGTTAGAGTAATATTTGAGGGATAGGAAATGCTTCCACTTGGTTCAGGCTAATCTGAAACTACATGAACATTTATAGGATAAAATTTAAAAGATGAATGATGTTAGAGAAAGTTTCTCTTCAAGAAAAAGAGGAACTTGGGATGTTGAAAGCTATCCCTTCACCCATCCCCTCCTCATCAGGAATATTATATAAATGTATCCCTTTTGACAGTGAAGATGGGAGTGCCATTATGACAGCTGACAAAATTGACCTAGCCCATGGCAAAGGGTAACTGAGCAACTAGGTTCTCGACGGGCTTCTCCTTTGGAAATACAGAAGGCAAATCTTGAAAGGCATGTAGCTTATGAGTCCTATTGCCTTCTCTCAGTCCCCTTTGCACCTAGTCTTCTGTTGGATTGTGACGAGCCATACCTGGCTTCTGGCCTTCCATAGTGCCTGGGGGCACCTGTGGATGAAGATTTGGAGGGGCTGGAGGTGGAGGGCACTAGAAACCATTCCTCTCCTCCAACATCTGAATCTGCCTCTCTTCTTCAATTTCAAACTCCTTGAACCTAGCATGGGAGGAAGGCACAAGCAGTGTTGTCAAGATGGCCTGGCCCACTGTGATGCCTACAAACAGAGATCAGCACCAACAATAGGGGAAACTAAGTGTCTTGGGAGGGATATCAAGGTCTTGGATAAGTGCTTTCCCAAGAGGGATTTTACTCCTGGCAGTACAACCACAGTTTGGGGGTACTTCATGAGGCCCCCACATCCTTCATTAACCTATAGCAAAACTCAACATCACTTAAGGAGAATGTGAAAGAAACGAATCAATTTGGTATGTGGCAGATTTTCAAAATTGAGTCTACAGGTTGTAATTGTTTAACTATACACTCTTTTAACTAGGATCTAGTGGGATTCAACAATCTTGATATAGGTTGTTGAATTAAATTAGTGTGATACATGATAGGATCACAAAGGTGGCCATCATCCCCAAGTCAAGTATGTCATAGCAAAAACTATACTGATGAGCTGACAGTAACCACATGCTGGGATCTGGGATGTTAATATCATAAATAAAGGAGGGATCAGTGCCCAGATCTAAGAATCCTAGAGCCTTGGAGCAGTAAACTGAATGAAGACATGGGGTGAAGAAATGCTTGGAAAGAAAGAAATGCTTGGAAAGACACATAATGGAGGGGATTCAATTTCCAATGCTGTACTTTTTATTTTATTTTTTGTCATTGCTTTGTGTTTTAGCCAAGAGTTTAACATGCAGTTGAACAAATTGTTCACAGGATATCTGAGATCCTGGCTTCCCCTAACCAACCTCATCAAACTCTAACTCATCTGGAATGACAGGGAGCCATTTGGACATTATCTCATGAGGAGAGGTGGGCCCGAATTTCTATCCCAATAGGCTCCAGCTGCCCAGACACCCAGACCGGCAGAAACATGCCTTGTAAAGCATGTCACCCCTGCAAAGTACCTACAACCTAGAGGCTTAACGCCATCAGGATCTGTAGGAATTACCCTCAACCCCATCCTAAGACCTTCAATTTCGTGACATCTGCAGACCCAGTATCAGAGAAGGGTTGAGCATCCTATGAAAGAAAGGTGAAAAACCGTCCAGTACTAAAGGTGAAAGTGACTGCACAGAGGAGATGGTCCTTCCATATCCAGGGAATAGTGACCTAGTTGATACCCCCTCTCTCAGTATCCCTTCTATTGACCAGCAACAAAGCTAGACCCCTGCCTGGCTTCGTCCTCCCCAATCACACCCAGCCACAAAACCTCACAAATTAACAAGGATCCCTGGACTCATTTTGCTGCCATCTCGTAGTAGATCATCTGATTGAAGTTGCTTGTGTGCCGCCACTCCTGCATGGCCCTCTGCAGTCCCTCATCCAGGGTCATGGTAGGCTTCCGACGGGCCAGTGATTGAAGCACTGGGCTAAAATTCCCCGTGTCAGTAATATTCTACATGCACCTTCTCCTACCCCTTCCTGACACTACCCAGCCAACATCACCTGAACCCCATCCCATCTAGCCACCATCTGTCCCTTCATGCTCTCCTTTCTATGTGTACCCTGTGATTTTAAGTGCAACTGCCTTGTATAATCCCTGACTGACTATTGAATTTCAACACAGGGATTCATTTCTGAAAGTCTAGCTCAATGAAATGATTGTTTTGGAATCTCTGACTTCCCTCTGTATCTTCAATGGCACTGTGTAGTGAATGAACTGGGAGAGCACTTTACAAGGAGATTGGGGACCTATTCCCAGGGGTCCAAAGCTAAGTAAACAACTTCCCAGGTGACTATTAGGTGATTAGTGCTTTGGAAAACAGAGCATCAGAATATGAAGAGGAGTTAATATGCAAAGGCAAGGATTGTTAAAGCCCATGCCCATGGACAGCCATGGGCTGCCTCAAGACACAGAAGATCATGCTGCTGACTGCATTGGAGAGTTTGCTCCAGGAGTGTTCAAGGATGTGGGAGAATCATTAAGACTCTTAAGCTGGAAATTTGGGGGACTTCCTTGAATTCTTCCCTGGGGCAGGAGATATTTTTGGGAGGTCAAAAATTGAAAAGCATTGTGTAAATAAAAAAAAAGTGTGTCATTATTTGATATAGGCTCTACTGCAGTTGACACATAATCTTACTGGAGGCAGTGCAGAGCAGAGACAGATGGCAGTTCAGGGTGTGAAAAGAGGAAAATATTATCATCACGGTTTCTGTCTCAGTCACAACAGCCCATGGTCTTGGGTCACATTGCTAATCATTCATTCACACTCTTCAGTTAGGGTAATTTCACCTTTTCTGAGCTCTTTTGCTCTCCTTGTCCTTTCAAAATCTTAAAATGATAATATAACAATTAAAAAAATGAAGAATTACAATAAAAAGGAAAAAGACTAGTTATGTAATGTAGGAAATCATGAGAAATTGTGTCTATGATGTACTTTGTCTATTAGCTCAGGTAAGCATCTCAGCAATACTCTGAAATAAATGGAATAAACCCTTACAGGTAAGGTTACCAAGTGAGGTAACCTCTCCAGGGTTACAAATCGAGTTGTACTTCACAAGTACTTCACAACTCTACAGTTTTTACCACCTCCCAGTTCTAACTGGAATTCTCCAGAACAATGTGTATGGGGGCAAAACTAGAGTTATTTGCCTGATCTCTGTGGATTTTGCTTTCTCTGGACAACACGTGTTCAAATCTTGTGCTGGAAGGTAGAGTGCAAGGGGAAGAGTGTGGTGTCTGTAGTCATACCTCAATTCAAATCATGGCTCCTCACTCAATCACAGGACACCTCTCTGTTAGTTTTTATGTCAATGGTTACTAGGATAATGATACCAAAGTAGAGAATGGCTGGACCCCCAATAGAGGGAGGTATCACTTGAGATAAGACACCTGATACTCAGTCATAAACCAGGGATAGATCTTCTCTCCTCATGACCTACTGTCAAGAAATTCTGGAGACATTAACCTGGGGTATCCATCCCCTAGCCCTCTGTATCTGAATGGTGCAGAACAGTCCAATGTGCCTCCCAGACGAAGCCACTCACATGAGAAAGCAGGAAAGAGCTTCAGCATCAGGACTTAGGTGAATGTGCCTCCGGACCAGGGACTTGAAGCACTGCCAACATCGGAAGTTCTAGTAAACACTCATGGGCTTACAGGAGTCATCCTTGGACTGGGTGGAGGGACGACCTCTGTCCATGGAGGCCCCCTGTGGCCTGAAGAAAGCATTCCCTGGAGGAATACTGGGGTCCAACTGGGCAGCTGGTGGTGGAGACTGAGGAGGAAGGCCTGGGGTCCAGCCTTCCTCAGCAGACTGGGTGCACCCCACAGCTGAGGCTGGGATCAAGGGCTCCAGAGCAGAGGCCCTCAAGACCCCAGAAGGGGCATGCTGATCACCCCCACAGAGGATCCTTAGGTCACTTGAAATGTGGGGCATCTGAGGAAGGACAAAGGGCTGAGTAGGAGGTGGCTATGCTGGTGCCCCTAGTTTTCTGATTTGAAGACTGATCTTCTCACCTCCAGTCCCACTGGGGACAAGGTCCCCCTTTCCTGTCACCAACTGTGGCCTGGGGAACACAGGAAGTGGCAGAGAGCTGCCAGGAAGGAAAGATGGGTGTAGGTGCTGCCCCCAGGGAGGTGGGAGTGGTGGGCCAGGAATGGGTGAAGGGATTCACAGGGCGGTGCCAGGATACAGGGAGACTCAAGAGTTCATGGTCTTGTCTGGTCCCAGCACTGGAGATGCTGTAGAGACAAGGAAATCAGTGGATTTAGAGGCCACAAAGGCAACACTCTTGAGGCTCTCAGGAGCTGTCCTTTACTCATTAGGAATTTGAGAGCTTATTAAAAATTTCTTCACCTACACAGCTCTGGATCTACCCAGGCATAACTAAGATAGTTTTCTCTTAATCCAATCTTAATAGTTACTCTTTGTTCTTAGCTCCCAAAAGGACATCAACCAGACCTTCCCAGTTCTGCTTGCAGGAATAAGAAGAATAAAATATCAACTGAAGGCAAAACCAGAGAATAGCATCAGATACACCAATATCTGAATCTAAATGGTCACTGAAAATCACTGAAACTGGAACAACAGTTATGAGTTTAACGTGCTTGAGACGACACAGAACTGGAAAATTGCAGGTACTCTCATCACAAGACCCCTGGAAGGTCTAAAGTCATCACTTGTTTCTTGTTTTGCACTTGCTTTTCTTTTCGTCTCTCCCCTGGCTTTTTCCCTATAAAAATTCAAGTTCCCATTCTCCCCTTGAACTGGTTTTGGGAAGATTCTCCCAGTCCCTTGCTTGTGCACTTGCAATAAATCACCTTCTCACTGGGAGATGTGTTTCTACTTTGTGGTGCTGGAACAGGCATGCCGTTCTGTTGGAATGGCCATGCATACATCAAGAGAATCAGAGCTATGAATTTCAAAAAGTGAGCAGGCACCAAGGTGGAGGAAATTCAGAATAGCACCTGTCCCTCTAGTGATTTTAGGTTCTAGAACTCCAGATCAGGGTTTTCCCATAAGAGACCTTGCTCCCACTCAGTGAGGCTCCCAGACTTCTGGGTGCTAAGGAGAAAGAAGCACGTGCTATCAGGACAGCCCCTCTCTGAGGATATCACTACCAGAAATGCAGCCAGACTCAATATTTGGTGAAGGCATTCTGTCAGCCTCTTGACCAAAGAGCTGGTGTCAAGGAATTCTTTGGAAAAAATACCCCTCAGCATGCTCACGAGCAGATAAGGGATGTTCTTTTGGGTAAGTTCTAGGCAGCACAAGGGCGTCATGAAGGTGGTAAATTCTTAAGATTATGTTCTCCATCGTCTCTTCAGACTGTTACCAATACTACTGTTACTGCTAGTACTATTAGTGATAGAGTCACATATACCTAATTGTATCTCTTCTCCTTCCCCTCTTTAGAAAGAAACCACCCTTCATTGAATGTTTTACTGAAAATAAATAGCACCCACTTTCTATTCCATGACCATGACATATGCATGGACTATGAACAACATCTTCACCTCAACTTTAAAATGAAAAGCTGAGGGTTCACCATGAGGAATTAGAGAAGATGAATTGGTTGGACATCTGAGTTTACACAGTTTAAGAAAAAGTCCTAAAATCCAGGTAAACCCAATCTCTAAAACTAGCTGAAGTTAACCCAAGTGCCCTGTAAATATTGAATCAAATAAAACATTTGCCAGGAGTGAAAACAAAAGGCCTCTGGACTGGGACCATTAGAATAACTTCCAGGCTGCCTCACAGACTGGATATTTCACTGCTGACTTGGCCACGATGAACTCTACTGAAAAGTGTTTTTATGTGAGACCATTGATTCTAACTGTCCCCATAGGATGTCATTTACTGCAGGTCATATTCTTCCAGTAAAACCATAAGTTTCCAGGTGCCTGAAATAATGACAAAGGGTGGAGACAAGCCTCTCTACACTACCACACAATGTAAACCCTCTACCATTTAATACACTTGTTATGTGACTTTTTTCTAGAGAGCAACTCTTCCTGCATCCAAACTTTCTCATGCCTATTGTAGCCCTCTCACATATCTAAGGAGACCCCTTCCTCAACTCTAAGTCTTGGCTTTCCAGCCTACCCCACCAATTTCCAGGGGACAGGTTCTTGGTGGAGTCCAGTGATTTCTCCTTCCTTGAGATTCATCTCAAGTCTTGTTCCAAGAAGATGGGTCAACTGTGAATTTCTATGAATTTGAAGGATATCAGGGACCCTGATAACACACCACCTTATCCTAAGTGCTTACCTTTTGAAGTCATCTCAGTACACTTGGACACTGACCACCGCTCTCTGACAACCTCTAGCAAAGATTCAATTCTACGCCCTGAGAGTGAACCGCTGCCAACAGATTCTCAGGAATCCACGGAAAGGGTGGAGAAGTTTGAATCTAAGCAGGACTAGAACGGGGCACTCAGACATTCTACAGGGGGGAGGGGCAGAGGGCAGGTGGGCTTGAAGTGGGGGAGGGTAGAACTTCATCCAGGACTCTGACAGTGGAATTGCAGGTGGTCCCGTCAAAGGATAATGGGACAGCACAGTTATTAGGGACTTTGTTAGAGCAATTTGTTGATTCTTCCTAATTCATAGCACAAAGACTTCTTCCTAAGTTCTATATTTAAATTGTTTATAAATAAACATTGGTTTGTGCTGGAAAGCCCCTCCACATCAAAGAACTCCAGGCTTGTAGGGTTACAGGGAAAATCGATGCTTTTTCCTCATTAATTGGTTGTGAAGATTTTAAAATTTACATTTCAATGATTTTGACTGCTTTTAACAGGTGAACATTGCATGGTATGAAAGTCAAATTTTGCACAATGGAAAATGTAGTGAGAAGTCTTCCACCCACCCACTTGCCCTGGCATCCCAGTCCACATCACCAGAGGACACTAATGTTTTTGCTCCTTTTGCATCTTTCCAGGAAAATATCATGCAACTAAAAGCAAACACGATGTAAATTCGTTATAAACATTTTATGTTTATTTCTGATTTTAAACAGTTTAGACAAGAGTATATATATGTTATCTAGTGTCAGTTTTACTGCAATTACTGTCTTTTGGCTGGTAGTTTGTTTTCAACTCTTCTTTCCTTAGCATACGCTACAAGGAGACGTTCTTCAATTAATAAAACCTTTAAAATAGGCCTAAGAATAATGTTCCCAGTTTCAGCAAATAAAAAAATATACCTCAGTAAATTTTGAAATTCAGTCATCAATGAATTATATTCTAGCATAAGTATGTCTCAAATTGTATATGACATGTATCGTAATACACATTGTTTTTATGAGATTTAAGTTTAACTAGGTGTTCTCTATTTCATCTGGCAATGCTACATAAAAAGTGTAACCCATTACGTTTTTGTTTTTTGTTTTTTTAAAGATTTATTTATTTATTTATTTAATTCCCCCCACCCCCTGGTTGTCTATTCTCTGTGTCTATTTGCTGCATCTTGTTTCTTTGTCCGCTTCTGTTGTCATCAGCAGCACAGGAAGTGTGGGCGGTGCCATTCCTGGGCAGGCTGCACTTTCTTTCATGCTGGGCCGCTCTCCTTACGGGGTGTACTCCTTGCGTGTGGGGGTCCCCTATGCGGGGGACACCTCTGCATTGGCGTGGCACTCCTTGCATGCATCAGCACTGCACATGGGCCAGCTCCACATGGGTCAAGGAGGCCCGGGGTTTGAACCGCGGACCTCCCATGTGGTAACAGACGCCCTAACCACTGGGCCAAGTCCGTTTCCCCCATTACGTTTTTAATGGTTACTCCATAAAGAAAAAGAAAACACTGAACCTACGGTAAAGACAACTGAATTTGTATCTATGCTCCACCCAAACACACGATTTTTACATTTCTACTGAATCAGAAAACCGTCACAGGAAGTATTACAAAGTCTGGATTTATATTCTACTTCATTGCTAAGAAGCTTGCTAAGAATTTGGCTCAAGTTTAAGGACCCAAGAAAGCCATGAACTAGTTTCTGGACTCAGATTATCAAATGTCCTGATGAAAGCTATCATAAAAATAACCTTCAAACAAAATCTTACTGAGTCCACATTTACTGTACATATTAAATAACCTAACTAAAAAATATTCTAATATGGGAAAAGTCCTAGGATGCAACCAGCAATGGAGTTCAGAGAAAGCATATCTTCAAAGGAGTTTCCAGATCCCAAATACTTTGCCAGGATGGTTCTATAAGGAACCCTGCCTCTGAATAGGAAAAAGGGCATATTCTTTGAAAGGCCATGAGCCAGAAGAAAACAAATGCAGCCAAGATGTGCATCAGCAATCGTTCCAATCTGAGGACATGGCCCTAGGCTAGACTTCTTCTAAAACACTTCACGGAGGACCCTATCTCAGTGCACGGGACTGTCCTCCACATCTGTGAGTGTAAAAATCGTGAGTGGTCCTTTCCCACATGCTTTCTCCCAGAGCCAGGGATGGCTGCTCGGGTTCCTGGAGAGGAGGCATTGCCTGAACATGCCTCACAGAGCCTTATGAAGCTCCATCACCTGCCTCTCCTCCATGCCCCTCCTAGGACCAGGTCCCTGTAGGACCTGGAAACTTGGCGCTTGGGCACGTGGCTCTGGGGGCGGGGCTCTGTCACGTGTTTTCTGGTCCTCCAACCGCCTCTGATGTCAGTTGGGAACCAGTTCCAGAAGGGAAACCCAAGTGCACAGGGAGGAGGGTGAGTCCCTAACTGTGAACCCCAGGGTCTGGGGGGGAGGGGTGTCCCATCACCCTAGTCCCACCACTTCCACCTGCTTTTCTTTGTCAGTTGCATAAAAAATAAAGGTGACGAGTGCACCAGCTCGTGACTTCCTAGTGGTGTCTCTGGGCTCAGGACTGTGTGTGCTCCTGTGAATCAGGAGCTGCTCCGTAAGGCTGTGGCTCTGCCCTCACTTGTCCCTTCCACTGTGGGGGGAGCATCTGTACCACAGGAGGGAGGAGCACTGCAGACCAGACCAGCTGCATTTGTTCAACTAGATGGTATAGAGGTAAATTAACTTTAAATTGTTAATAATGTGACCTAAATCTGTATCTGTTACATTGTGATAATACAAAAACTGAGGAAAAATATTTCAGTATATAAAATACCTTCTATTGGGGAAAGAGGGAACACTAAACATTAAGTGGAAATCCAGCATATCTTGGATATTTCACTATATTACTTTTTAACATAGAAATATTAACCACTGTTCATGATGAAACCATTATTTTATCACGAACGCGAGAGTCTTTGCTTCATGGAATAATACACAGTTTTTCAAGGTCTGGTGTCAATTGTGATGGATTTTCAAGCACAGGTTATATATATAAGATATAAGGTTCGGGCAAAAACGGACAAAAGTATGTGCAAATCAATTGACTAAATGCAATTTACAAAAGATAATGTATATTTTCTAATTAATTGTAAAATTTGTGCTGCACATGCAGTATGCTATTAAATGATTGAAATGTATTCTCTATATTTATATATATACGCACAGAATTATTTTAGAGAGAGTTGTTTCACAGTGTTAAACCTGGCTACATACCACTACGTTCATAACTGGGGCTTTAACTACTTTTATGATTGTATCCAGGAGCTGAGTTCCTCCGGGTAGAAGTGTGTTTCATGGGGTTGTTAGGAGGTCAGGTAGTGTATTTGAGGGTAGAAGGATGTTTTGTACCTGATTGTCAGTATGCAGAGAAGAGGTTGATTGTGTATCTGAAAATGTGATATTCTATACATGTATTGCTGGGCCTCTTATGGACTGTAGAAATTCAGTGTGTGTGAGCTCTATTGTGCATGTCTTTTGGAAGTGTGCTCACATGAATTGAAAGTTTGACACTCGTATTTGCATTTTATAGGTTGGGTGGAATGTGATAGATACCTTGAAATCTGTGAATCATGGTGTCTGTGTGGATAATTAGGGTTAAGTGGAGGACCTGACCATTTTTTCAGTGAGCCTGAGTCTTTGGGTTCTTGGATCCTGTGAGAGGCAGTGCATGTATATCAAGGAATTGGTTATGTATTTGCAGTTTGAGGCTATGGAAACATTATATGCTGTGTGTGCTTTCCCCATGATTCTTTAGGAATTTTGTGTGTTTAAGTTTGGAATTGCCTCTGCATATGCATATGGGCAATGCTAGGGAACATGTCAGTATATTAGTTGGTACAGACTGTGTATCTTCTGTATATTGGTTGGAAGTGTGGGATCATTGAAATGTACTAAGGTATGTTGAGTGGTGATGTATGTTTGGGTGACATTCAGGAGTTGTGCATAGGTATTTTGGTGTTGAAGGGAAACTGTATTATAATGTGTGAAGCTGGCAGATGTATAAGTTCAGATGGAAGGATTGTTGTGTTTCATGTGCCTATTCTGGAAGATGCTGGAGATATGCTGATGACCATTAGCAAGTGTAGGGGCTAAGTAAATGTGGGAGCTGTATTTGTATTTGGTGATACAGGGTGGTTTCTTTTTTTCATATTTGTATTGTATAGGGGAATTGTGGGTAAAATTGAGGCATGTGGTACATTTTAAATGTAATGAGTGTGTATTCTGGGTCACAGTGATTTGGATGTACATTTCCCAGTAGTATGTTATTGAAGCTTTCAGTAGAGAGTTATTAGTATGTCTTGTGGGCACTTAGTATGTGTATATATATCTCATTGAATGGTGGGGTTTTGTGTTTATACGTGGAAGTGAACATCTTAGTGTGCTTGAGCTGATCTCACAAATCCCACACCATGGTTTTGCTTAAACAGCATATGTTGGTCTCTCCTTTGAGACTGGAAGTCCAGGTCAAAGTGTGGGGAAAACTTGCTTCCTCTGAAAGCCTGTAACATTCTGGTACATCTTCGGGGAATCCTTGCAGTTCCTTGGATTGTTTCTCAGCCTCCGGTCAGTTGGTGATATCCTTTCCTTCCTAGCTTCTATGACTTCTTGCTTCTCTTCCTCAGGCCTACAGCCATGTGGAGCAGGACCCACCCACCATTTAGATGGGCTGTGCATGACCTGAAAATGAAAACCAGAGGAAATCCTGTTAACACTGGGTTGACAGCCACAGGAAAGTGGATTAAGGTTAAACACAGGTCTAAATTGCAGGACCTAATTCAGTCTACCACAGTGGGATGATTGTTTGTATTGGAAGTATGTCTACAATTTCAAGTTGTGGGAGTGGGGGTATCTAAAACCCCCACATAAAAACCACAAAGACACAATGTGGGGAGAGACAGAGGGTGTGCCTTGACCTGGGAGGATGGAGCACGATCTGAGGGCAGCAGACCTCAGCCTGGCATTGCCGCCCCCGTGTTGGATGTGAAGATTGAGGCCTGGAGGCAACAGCGCTCAACCTGGGGACAGGACATGTCTTACCCTCCTCTTCCCATCTCAGGTCTTCACTGAGTGGCCCTTATGACCAGGCTCCCTGATGCCCCAGACTCTTCTACTCTCCAAAGGCTGGTGACCGGCCCTTTTCCCTTCAAATTCTACACCAGGGCATGGGGTCACATGGACCCTGCCGTAACACACTGGTAAGGTCTGAGGAGACTCTGAAGGTTATTTTGCCACCACTGGGAAACTGCTCCTAAACGGAAGTCTTTCTGATTTCTGCTGTAGGAATGTGGGACTGAAGGTGGAGGTTGTGTTCCCAGAGCCAAGGAAGGAGGCCGAGGACCTGCAGATGTGGAAAGCAGAACATGCTGCATGGAGCCCAGACAAGGCCTGACAGAGGCCAGGCATCAGGGGTGAGGTCAGAACAAGTTTGGCTCTGCAGTAGCAAGTGGAGAGAGTATGTGAGGGATGAGAAGACCCCCAACCCCAACCCTAACCTTAACACCCACACCTCCCCTTTTCCCAGACTCACCTTCTGGCTGCTGCTTCCTCAAGCAGGAAGCCCTGTGGTATCATCAGCCCAGAGCTTACCAGTCTAGGTCCTGACTGCAGCCCAAGTTCCCTGTTTACCCATCCTTCCATCAGCAAATATTTCTTAATAGGATAGCCCCAGATGAGAAATGGGTATTAAAGCAAACCCAGTATCTCATCATTGGGCTTCTAGAAACCATAAAGTTGAGAAACCTGCTCAAACATTGAGACAGATGTGGCTGGAGGCAGCCCTAGCATGAGCTAGCCATGGCAGCAGGGGAAGCAGCAGCAGGAGAAGAGAGTATCCTCTGGGTGAGGAAACTGCTGCCCCTGTTGAGAGGGGTCACCTGGAAAAGGCCTTGATGGAGAGGTCCTGACCTTGGAGGGTCAGCATTGTTGGAGGTAGCTCCATCCCAGGGAGGTACCTGAGCTGTCCTTCCTGTGGTGGGTGGATTCTCTGCATTCTGCCCTTCCCCAGCTTCAAGAAACACAATCAAGAGGGAGCCTGGAGTCAGGGCTATAGCAGAGCCTGTGCTTCCAGAAAGCCTGGCTCAAATTTGGTTCCCCCATGTTGATTCCATGCCCTTTGAAGCTGTTTCAATAGTCTTCCTCCTCTGAGCCAGGTCTCACTTATTTGTGAAATGAGGATAACACTGCTAGCTCTGTAGAGCTGTAAATATTGTAGTTAGTACATTCAATTTATAGGAGCTGTGATTGGCATATTCTGAGTTCCCAGAAAAATGTTCCTTCTTACTTTTACTAGGTAGAACACATCTGCCCAGTCTCCTAATGGAGTCCACTCTGATTCCAAACAAAATTAATTACAAAACCCTCTATGTGATTTCGATCCTCCAGCACTGGGACCTGACCCATTCAGCTCTGAATTCTGCACAGCAGCCTTCACAGTGTTTGCATAAAGGACGCCACAAAGAAGTGTTTGCTGAATAAGGAGTAGATGACCTGAGAATGTGTTTTTAGCTGCCTCCCAGGGTCAGAGTGCAGTAACATGTAGTAAGTCTCTTCTAAACTTGGTGAGTTAGAAGTCACAGCTACCTGTGGCAGAAGGCAAAATGACAGAGTGCTTCCCCCCAGGCCTCCTTGGTCTTCCCCTTGTCACATGCAGTGCCTCCCACTCTGCCTCTGGGACCTGGTTCTGGGCCTTCCCCTTGCACGTCAGCCAGTGACAGGTGCATGAGCTCATGCTCTCCTCCTGAGGGTGAGATATGGGCCAGACTGCTTTTCTTTAGTGAACCCTGACATGTAAAGGAGCCTAGATCAGAGGAGAACTTCCAGAAGAGGCAAGCTGCAAACCCACACCCTCAGACTCCTGAGGAAAATCTACACCTATGGCTGTAATCAATTGAGCTTTGCAGTAGTTTGTTTATCTGCACTATTGTGGCAATGCATAAGTGGTATACTTGGAAAATATCTTGAGCCTCAGTGCTCAGATGCAGATATCCCAGGAAGAGGATTCCAGTGTAGGGTAAATATTTTTATGTGAGGAAATTGACTCTCTCCTTGAGCATTCAATTCTTCTCTTACATTTTCAATCAAGGGCTTTTTGTTAACACTCAACCTTATTTTCCTTTCCCAGTTTCTATCTGCAGAGTCCACTAGGATTATAGCACTAAATCTCATTGCTGAGTGTACATTTCAGAAATTCAGTTTGCATGTGAGTCCAGGCTTGAGATATTTGTTTATAGCTGGTTTCCTGCACTAATATGTAAGACCTGCATGAGGCATCATTAGCATGCCATTGATGCTTCATAAATAATTGTTGAATGAAGAAATGGTTTGTTTCTGTTTGGATTCTCTAAAATGCAAACTGGAATTCAGAGCTTATTGAACAAGATGGTTACTAAAGAACCTCTGTAAAAAGATCGGTAAATGGGTATGGGCAGATGGAGCAGTCGAATTGTGACATAGACACCAAAACTGTCTCAGCTGGCCAGGTGGACGGTGGCTCTAGAAAGTCTGCCATTTCCTCAGTTGAACTGAGTTGTCCAGATGTTTTTCATATGCTTCCATCAGGCAATGTATTATGAGCCTCCTGGGAAAGGGCGAGGCCTGGAGAAAGTGATTCCCTGTCCTGTAATCTCTGCAGGTACTGCCATCTAGGCTGTTTCCCACCTATATTCCTATCTACTAGAGATGGGAATTTGCAGATGCAGAGAGTTCTGTGGCCCTTCCCACTCTCCACAAAACTGTTCCCCTTTTAGCTTCGGTGACATTTCTTCATACACATAATTTTTTAATTGTATTTTTTGAAGATACATATATTATAAATAATGTTATATTTAAAAATATAAGAGGTTCTCATTTACACCAGCCCACCCCTCCATGCATTCTGAGTGTGTGTGTTTTCTCAAGGTTGTGTGAGATGTTGGTGTCTTTAGGGAAATGGGAGTTTCTGTGTATATAAGTTGTACTAGTACTTGTGAATTCCAAGGGTGGAGACTGCTGTGTGTGTAGGAGGGAAGTTTGGAAGGTAAATACATGTGTGAGTGGTGTTGGAGGTTTCTGTATATACATGAAGACTTGTGGGCTGGGTATCCTAGGGCTGTGGACAATTTATGTGAAAATTTAGGGAGCTTGTAGGTAGAGTCTACAGGTTTGGAGAGTGCAGGAAGCTCAGGCAAACTCTGGAGTGTGTGTTAATTCACAAGGCTATGTTTACTCTTCTAATGCATGCATTGGAGGATTGGCCATTAGTAATTTGTGGGTATTCTTGGAACAAAGCAAGTCAAATGGCCACCTCTGGGTTCAACAGGGAGGAGATTGTAGTATTTTCTCATCAAAGACACTGCAGAAAGGAACAGCAAATATTCTGCCTAGCAACACAGTGGACCACTTTGGAAACTTTTGCATATGTGTGTTTTGGGGTGGCTCTGTTTATTTTGAGGGGGTAAAGTGAGATATCGTATATGTGTCTCTTTGTGAGGTGTGAATTGGGTGTGTGTCTTTTCAAAGCATAGGCATTAAATATGTGCTCACACTGCCTGGGTGGGAGTTCAGGACATTTGTTTTTGGTGTGGACCAAATTTGTAGAGGACTGACTGGATTTTGTGGGGGGCTGGGTTTGTGAAGGTGAACATATTATCGAGGCCTATGGGCACATTCTGTTCATAGTTTCTCAAGATGGAGGCTTGTGTGAGTTTGTATTTGGGTGTGAGGTTATTGTGTCCATTTGGGTGAAAGAGGGGATGTTGTGTGTTAGATTTAGGAGAATGTGTAAAAGTTGCTCTTCGTGTTCAGGTTCTGTGGCATCATACCTAGGTGTGTGTTCACAGGTTTGGGGGATTGACTGTTCCTTAAGTACTTGGTAATATCCGAGTTTATCTTGAATGTGTTTTGTTCTTGTCAGAGTCTCTGGGATTGATTAGGGGTTTGTGAGTTTTGGTGTAGTTTTTTATGGGATACGAAGATATGTTTACTAGTAAGTGCTTGTTTGTCCATTGATGTTTAGAGGTGGTGTTTTTGTGTTAAAGGTTAAATTTTACTGGGATTTGCGGGATTTATATATATACATATTTTTTAATGTTACATTAAAAAATATGCAGTCCTCATATAGCTCCCTCCCCCCTCACCCCACTCCTCCCACATCAACAACCTCTTTCATCATCATGGCACATTCATTGCATTCGGTAGAAACATTTTGGAGCATTGCTGCACCACATGGATAGTGGTTTACATTGTAATTTACACTCTCACCCAGTCCACCCAGTGGGTCATGGCAGGGCATACAATGTCCAGCATCTGTCCCTGCAGTACCACCCAGGACAACTAGAAGTCCTTAAAATGCCCCCACATATCTCTTCTTCCCTCTCCCTCCCCTCAGCAGCTCCATGGCCACTTTCTCCACATCAATGCTACATTTTCATCCATTACTAATCACAATAGTTCCAGAATAGAATATCAGTAAGTCCACTCTAATCCATACTCTATTCCTCCATCCTGTGGACCCTGGGATAATTATGTCCACTCCTCCTCTATATTGAGAGGGAGGTTAGATTCCACATGGATGGGATGGATGCAATTCTCCTGCTTGCAGTTGTAGGCACTTTTGGCTTCCTGGTGTTTTGGTTAACCTTCTTCACCTCCCTTTTAGCTGACTGGAGCAAGCTCATTAAACCAGAGGGTAGGAGCTGCAGGTCTGTTGAGGCTCAGGACCTGGCTATCACATGGACAGTCCAGAGATTCAAGTCCCCTGAGCATACACCAAACCCAAGTGCCAACCATAGGTCTGATAAAAGAAACAGGAGAGGCTTGTGAACAAAGATCACTTCTGAGTTCAACTCCATCTCATCCAGAACACAAACTCCAAAGTATGGCCAACTGACATGGCACTGAACTCCATCTGCCATGACCATAGAACCTGTGGGTCTCTGTAGCCCTCAGACAAACTAATACTTAGGCTTGTATCTACTTTAGCTCTCTCTGGGGCCCTGCTGAGGTGTGCATAATAGCGACCCCTCTGATGACCTCCCGGCTTTTTTGGAGACTCAGAGCCATATAAACTCATATTTTTTATGTACAAGGGACTCTGAATGTACATGGAAGGTCTGGCAAATATATAATTAGTGTCAGAGTTTCTTTAGGTTTCTGTGGATTTGTGTGATTGTTACCATGTATATCCATTAGGCAAGGGGGTGTCTCGTGTATGTCTGTTGTGTGACTGGGTGTCTGTGTGTCTGCAGATTTTTGGGTAGAAGTTGGCTATGTAGTTACTGGCACTGGGTGTCTTTTTTGTTTAATATTATTACTATTGAAATAATGGAAATGCTCTAATAATGATCAAAGTGATGAATGTACGACTATGTGATTATACAAAATACCACCAATTGTACGCTTTGGATTAATTGCAAAATTTATTAATATGATCACTACAATTGACTCATTTTTAAAATAAAGTATTATCAATGTATGATTCCCTGCTATATAAATAGAAGTGATATACTTTCTTCTGAAAACTGCTTTGTATAACTTACAGTGCATGTGAAGGAAAGGGAACCATCATTAACTGATGGTGTGAGTGGAAAATGGTGCAGCCCTTGTGGAGGACAGTTTGGCATTTCCTCAGCAAGCTAACTACAGAACTCCCATTTGCTCCAGCAATCTCTGAACACCCATGTTCATAACAGCATTATTTGCTATTGCCAAAAGATGGAAGCAACCCAAGTGTCCATGGACAGAAGAAGAATGGATAAGGATATACATACCATGGAATATTACTCAGGTATAAGAAGGAATGCAGTATTCTTTTTTATTTTTAAGATTTATTTTTTCTCTCCTCTTGCCCTGCCCCCCAGTTGTCTGCTGTCTGTGTTCATTCACTGTGTCTTCTTCTGTGACCACTTATATTCTTTGCAGCAGCACCAGGAATCTGTGTTTCTTTTTGTTGTGTCATATTGCTGTGTCAGCTCTCCGTGTGTGTGGCTGCCACTCCTGGGCAGGCTGCACTTTCTTTTGCACTGGGTGGTTCTCCTTACAGGGTGCACTCCTTGCATGTAGGACTCCCCTATGCAGGCGACACCCCTGCATAGCACAGCACTCCTTGCACTAATCAGCATTGCACATGGGCCAGCTCCACATGACTCAAGGAGGCCCGGGGTTTGAACCATGGACCTCCCATGTGGTAGGCATATGCTATATCCACTGGGCCAAGTCCACTTCCCAGGATGTGGTGTTAACACACAGGATAACCTGGATGAATTTTAAGACCTCATGTTAAGTGAAGTGGGCCAGGCACTGAAGGGCAAATATTGCATGACCTCACATTATTTGAATTAAGCAGTTTAAGCAGTCTCATAGAACTAGAGTCTCCAGGGGATACAAAGGGAATAGGGGTTGTGAGCCTATGCTCATGTGGGCAAAGCCTGTGGTAGTTGTGCAGTGGATGAGAATGACAGTGGTGCAGTGATGATATTCAGATCAACAGTGCTGGTCTGTGAGTGGGGTAGATTGTGTGTAGGGGGGTCATGTTGGTCTATCCATGGATTGGGAAGAGGGTTGGGGGAAGGAACAGATGAACTCTGGGGATTTTCAGGTCTGTGTTTAAAACTACAATGTTGGGAATATTCTTTTAGCAAATATGACAGGGGAAGATTACTGGTCTAGGCTTTTGATGGGGGTGGCATACAGGAGAGGGGGTGCCTGGGCCAGGTTTCTGTGGAATATGTAAGTACTCATCTTGCCATTATGAATTATCTCAGTAGGTGGGGACCCACACAATAAGCAAGAAAATATTGGACCCCCATCCTGGGGAGACATGCTGTGTTCTCAAATAGAGGGGCAAGAGTCTCTTGAGAACATAGGCAGTGTCTAACAAAAGAAAACAGACAATTATGTCAGGCCCTCAATATTACTGCAAGTAGCTATGAATCTTACTCTTGAAAAAGTGAAACAGTGGTTACCATAGGTACTGGGGGTGGGGGAAGAAAAAGTAAATAGAATGAACACAAGACAGTTTTAGGGTATTAGAATTGTTCTGCCTGAACTTTTATAATGGGAGACTTTGGAAATTTAAGGTACTAAAGAGAAGAAGACTTTAGAAAACACAAAGTACTCAATTTACTGTTTATTTGGTGTGAATTAAAGCTTTTGACCTCAAATCATTTATATTAAAGCATGTAATGAAAATAAAACTTAACATACCTTACAGAAAAGTTTAATTGCATCCTTCTGAACTCTGAAAAATATTTATTATTGTGCTTTGAATTTTAATTCAAGATATTAAGAACACTTAATGTATTTGAGTACGTTTTGGTAAAAATATGCCAAAACCCTGAAGTCAATCAGAGAAATGTTCTGTACACTGAAATATCCTCATATTGAATTACTTTTTATGCATTCAAAGGATTTTGGTTGATTGATGTTTTAACAGACAGTTTACCCTTTCATTGATTCTAATAATTCACTGGTAGATTTTGGAGGATTTCCTTGAGTATATGATGATTGTGCACATGGTTTCCAAGCTTTAATACATTTCTTTTTTAATTTTTTAATTGCATTTGTAAATACCTGTATTGCACTGTTGAATCGAAATGGTAATGACTGCTCTTCATCTTTTTCCTAATATTAGGTATATGGTGCTAGCATGCCACTGGTACTTGTAATGTTTGCTCTAATTTCTGTTGGATGTATTTCTTTTAGGTTGTGGAAGTTCCATTGATAATAAGTGGAAACTGTTACCACATGCTATTTTCATCTGTTTATGTTTTCATAAACATTTTGTTTTTGATAAGTGTTCTATAAGGATAATATTTTTTAAAATTTCATCAAAAGTATAAGGGATTTGCATATAACCCACCCCTCCCCTTCCCACAAATTTTCCTATGAGTAACATCTTACAATTGCATGGTACATTTATTACAATTGTTGAATAAAATATTAAAGCATTGCTACTAACCAAATTCAACGGTTTATACTGCAGTTTACACTTAATTCCAATGCCTTAAAAATGCCCTATTTTCTACCTAGTATTCCCAGCCCCTCCCTTCAGGACCTCTGCCAAGCACTACCTTTGCTTCAATGTTACATGTTCTTCATTGTTACAATAATAATAAGTTTACTTTGTCCATGGTTGCAGTACCCCCCTTATGTTTGTTCTTTCCTAATCCGTACTTTTTTTGGGTTTTGATGCCCACTCTGTCTCAGATTCAGAGTGGATTTAGATCTTATGGAGCAGATGGCAAGCACTGTTTTGCTTGCAGTTGTGGATACTCTGTTTCAGATGACAGTTGTCCATCATCATTTTATCAGGTGTCTCATGTCTGTTATTTGTAAATGATGAATTATGTTAATATAATTTCTAAAGTTAGATTAACCTTAGATTCCTGGCATAATGCCTACTTGGTCATGGTCTATAGTATTATTTATAGATTGTCAAGTTTTATTTGCCAATAAACTGGAGCTTGAAATTTCTGCTTGCATGTGTTTGAGAAAGATGGGCTTACATTAATTCCGTTTTTTCTATTACTGCCCACATTGGGTTCCAGTGTTTAGATTGTACTAGCCTCCCAGTTGGGGAGTTTTTTATCCCTATCTGTTCACTGAAACACATGAGATTTTCATAGTAATTGTGTTAAATCCATATGTTGCTCGCCATCTTTTCTATGTGAGTACTGTAGCTGAATAATATTCTATCATATGCATACAGCACATCTATTTATCTATTCATCTGTTGATGGACACCTGTGATTTTGGGATGCCAGTGGAAGTGGGTGGGTGGAAGAATTGCTACTGCATTTTCCATCGTGCAAAATCTGACTTTCACACCATGCAAAGTTTACCTGTTAAAAGCAATCAAAATCATTGAAATGTAAAATGTAAATACTTAACAACATAATAATGAGAAAAAAAAGCATCGATTTTTCCTGTAAGCCTACAGGCCTGGAGTTCTTTGATGTGGAGGGGCTTTCCAGCACAAACCAATGTTTATTTATAAACAATTTAAGTATAGAACCTAGGAAGAAGTCTTTGTATTATGAATCAGGAAGAATCAATAAACTGCTCTAACAAAGTCCATAATAATTGTGGTGCCTCATTATACTTTGAAGGGACTACCTGCAATTTCCCCTGTCAGAGTCCTGCATGAAGTTCTATCCTCCCCCACTTCAAGCCCACCTGCCTTCTGCCCCTCCCCCCTGTAGAATGTCTGAGTGCCCCGTTCTAGTCCTGCTTAGATTCAAACTTCTCCACCATTTCCTTGGATTCCTGAGAATCTGTTGGCAGTGGTTCACTCTCAGGGTGTAGAAATGAATCTTTGCTAGAAGTTGTCAGATAGTGGTGGTCAGTGTCCAAGTGTATTGAGGTGACTTCAAAAGGTAAGCACTTAGGATAAGGTGGTGTGTTATCAGGGTCCCTGATATGCTTCAAATCCGTAGAAATTCACATTTGACCCATCTTCTTGGAACAAGATTTGAGATGAATCTCGAGGAAGGAGAAATCACTGGACTCCACCAAGAATCTCTCACCTGGAAATTGGTGGGGTAGGTTGGAAACCCAAGACTTAGATTTGAGGAAGGGGTCTCCTTAGAGATAGATCTAGATATATGAGAGGGACTACAATATGTATGAGAAAGTTTGGATGCAGGAAGAGTTTCTCTCTAGAAAAAAAGCCACATAACAAGTGTATTAAATAGTAGAGGGTTGACTTTTGTGTGGTAGTGTAGAGAGGCTTGTCTCCACCCTTTGACATTTCTTCAGGACCTGGGGATTTATGATTTTACTGGAATAATATGACCTGGAGTGATGTTTTGGGGTTCCTTTGGCTTTGCCCAGGCTGCTTGGGATGAGGGGCTAGACAGACGCACAGTGGGCGCGAAGAATGCTGCGGAGACGGCAAGTGGTGGCAATGTGCAGTCTGCTTTATTCAGGAAGTGCTGGACAATATATATTGTGGGGTGAGGGGACGGGGCAGGCAGGAGACGGCGTGTGGGGCATTGGTCGGTTGGAGCTGGTGGGAGTTAGGTGATGTGAAAGTTGGCCGGCGGGGATTGGCTGGTGGTCGTTGGATGGCATGGCCCCGGCGAGGGGGAAGTGGGGGAGGCAGTAGGTTGGGCTCGGCAGTTAGGCAGGAACGGTCGAGAGGGCGTGGCTTGCCCGTACCTCGGCGAAGAGCAGGCGGCCCGTTCACCAGACAGGGAGGGTGGGACTCGCCCATGCCCCTGCTTAGAGCAGGAAGCCCATCCGTTCTACCAGTTCCCTTGGCCCACCGCAGCCCGCCTAGATAGTCTTCCCTCACTGGAGTAAATGAGATCTTATGGGGACATTTAGAATCAATGGTATAATGTAAAAAAACTATTTGGTAGAGTTCATTGTGGCCAAGTCAGCAGTGAAATATCCTGTCTGTGAGGCAGTTTGGAAGTTATTCTAATGGTCCTAGCCCAGAGCCTTTAAGCTCCTACCAGCCCAGAGGCCTTTCACTTTCACTCCTGGCAAATGTTTTCTTTGATTCAATGTTTCCAGGGCACTTGTGGTAACTTCAGCTAGTTTTAGAGATTGGATTTACCTGGATTTTATGACTTTTTCTTAAACTGTGTAAATTCAGATGTTCAACCAGTTCATCTTCTATAATTCCTCACAGTGAACCCTCAGCTCTTCATTTTAAAGTTGAGATGAAGATGTTGCTCATAGTCCATGAATACTTCATGGTGATGGGATATTGGCTACTATTTGTTTTCATTAAAAAACTCAATGAAGGGTGGTTTCTTTCTGAAGAGGGGAAGGAGAAGAGATACAATTAGGTATATGTTACTCTGTCACTAATAGTAGTAGTAGTAATAGTAGCAGTATTTGTAACAGTCTGAAGAGACGATGTAGAAAATAATCTTAAGAATTTACCACCTTCATAACCTCCTTGTGCTGCCTAGAACTTACCCAACAGAACATCCCTTCTCTGCTCGTGGGCATACTGAGGGTTATTTTTTCCAAAGAATTCCTTGACACCAGCTCTTTGGTCAAGAGGCTGACTGAAATGCCTTTACCAAATATTGAGTCTGGCTGAATTTCTGGTAGCGATTTCCTCAGAGAGGGGCTGTTGTTATAGCATGTGCTTCTTTCTCCTTGGCATTCACAGGTCTGGGAGCCTCACAGAATGGGAGCAAGTTGTCTTATGGGAAAACTCTAATATGAAGTTCTAGAACCTAAAGTCACTAGAGGGACATGTGCTATACTGAATTTCCTCCACCTAGTGCCTGCTTACTTATTGAAATTCATAGCTCTGATTCTCTTAACATATACATGGCCATTCCAATAGAATGGCATGCCTGTTCCAGCACCACAAAGGAGAAACACGTCTCTCAGTGAGAAAGTGACTTATCGCAAATGCACAAGCAAGGAATTGGGAGAATCTTTCCAAAACCAGTTCAAAGTGAGAATGGGAACTTGAATTCTTATAGGGAAAAAACCAGGGGAGAGATCAGAAGAAAAACAAGTCAAAACAACAATAAAAAATACAAACAATTGATGACTTTAGACCTTCCAGGGGAGTTGTGAGGAGGGTACCCGCAATTTTTCAGTCCTGTGTCATCTCAAGCATGTTAAACTCATAACTGTTGTTCCAATTTCAGTAATTTATCAGTGACAGTTTAGATTCAGATATTGGTACTTCTGATGCTATTCTCTGGTTTTGCCTTCAGTTGATATTTTATTCTTTTTATTCCTGTAAGCAGAACTGGGAAGGTCTGGTTGATGTCCTTTTGGGAGCTAAGAACAATGAGTAACTATTAAGATTAGATTAATAGAAAACTGTCTTAGTTATGTCTGGGTAGATCCAGAGCTGCTTACATGAAGAAATTTTTAATAAGCACATTTTCCAGCACTCAATTTCCTAATGAGTAAAGGACAGCTCCTGAGAGCCTCAAGATTGTTGCCTTTGTGGCCTCTAAATCCACTTATTTCCTTGTCCCTAAAGCATCTCCAGTGCTAGGACCAGAAAGACCATGAACTCTGGAGTCTCCCTGTACCCTGACAGTGCACTGCCATTCCCCTAGCCCATTCCTGGCTCACCACACCCACCTTCCTGGGGCCAGCACTTACCCCCATCTTTCCTTCCTGACAGCTCTCTGCTGCTGCCTGCTTTCCCCAGGTCACAGTTGGTGACAGGAAAGGGGGACCTTGTCCCCAGTGGGACTGGAGTTGAGAAGATCATTATTCAAATCAGAAAACTAGGGGCACCAGCATAGCCACCTCCTTCTCAGCCCTTTGTCCTTCCTCAGATGCCCCACATTTCAAGTGACCCATGGATCCTCTGTAGGGATGCTCAGCATGCCCCTCCTGGGATCTTGAGGGCTTCTGCTATGGAGCTCTTTATCCCAGCCTCTGCTGTGGAGTGCACCCAGTCTGCTGAGGGATGCTGGACCCAAGGTCTTCCTCCTCAAGCTCCACCACCAGCTGCCCAGTTGACCCCCAGTATTCCTCCAGGGAATGCTTTCTTCAGGCCATAGGGGGCCTCCATGGAGAGAGGTCCTCCCTCCACCCAGTCAAAGGATGACTCCTGTAACCCCAAGGGTGTTTACCAGAACTTCCGATGTTGGCAGTGCTTCAAGTCCCTGGTCCGGAGGCACATTCACCTAAGTCCTGATGCTGAAACTCTTTCCTGCTTTCTCATGTGAATGACCTCCTCTTGGAGACACATTTGATTGTTTTGCAACATTCAGATACAGAGGACTAGGAGATGGATACACCCTGTTAATGTCTCCAGAAATTCTTGGCAGTAGGTCATGATGAGAGAAGATATATTTCCGGTTTATGACTTATTTTCAGGTGTCTTATCTCAATTGATACTAACTTCCCTATATTGGGTGTCCAGCCACTCTCTACTTTGGTATTATTATCCTAGTAATCATTTGCATAAAAACTAACAATCAGAGAGGTGTCCGTGATAGAGTGAGGAGCCACAATTTGAATTGAGGTCTGACTAAAACACCACACTCCTCCACTTACACTCTACCTTCCAGCACATGATTTGAGCATGTGTTGTCCAGAGAAAGCAAAATCCACAGATATCAGGTAAATAACTCTAGTTTTGCCCCCACACACATTGTTCTGGAGAATTCCAATTAGAACTGGGAGATGGTAAAAACTGTATAGTTGTGAAGTACTTGACTCTCCCTCACTCAATTTGTAATCCTGGAGAGGTTACCTCACTTGGTAACCTCACTTGTAAGGGTTAATTCCATTTATTTCACAGTATTGTTGAGATGGTTACATGATCTAATAGACAAAATACTTCCTAGACCCAACTTCTCAGGCTTTGCTTCATTGCATGATAATTGGTGTTTTTTATTATTGTTGAAATTCTTAGTTTTTGTTATTGTTATATTACCATTTTAAGATTTTGAAAGGACAAGAAGAACAAAAGTGCTCACAAAACATCCTAGCTAAAGAGTTTGAATGAATTATTAGTAATGTGGCCCAATACCATGGGCTGTTGTGACTATGAGACAGAAACCGTGATGATAGTATTTTCCTCTTTTCACACCCAGAAGTGCCATCTGTCTCTGCTCTGCACTGACCCCGGTAAAATTATGTGTCAACTGCAATAGAGCCTATATCAGCTAACAAGACACTTATTTTTTTATTTACACAATGCTTTTCAATTTTTGAACTCCTAAAAATATCTCCTGCCCAGTGGATAACTCAAGGAAGTCCCCAAATTTCTGGCTTAAGAGTCTTAACGATTCTCCCACATTTTTGAACAATCTTGGAGTAATCAGCAATTAGATACCAATAGACAAAAATTAAAAAAGTACCATGACCTGAAACTTATCCTTGTACAACATCCTCAGAGATAGATCTAGATATGTGAGAAGGACTACAGTAGGTATGAGAAAGTTTGGATGCAGGAAGAGTGTATTAAATTGTAGTGGGTTTATGTTGTGTGGTTGTGTAGAGAGGTTTGTCTCCACCCTTTGTCATTCCTTCAGGAACCAGGGAATTTATGATTTTACTGGAAGAATAGGACCTGGAGTAAATGAGACCTTATGGGGACACTTATAATCAATGGTCTAACATAAAATGCAAAAGCATTTAAATCTGAGGAAGTCCCATTTATATTTTTTTCTCTCACTGCCTGGCTAGGGGTATAAAATCTAAATAAAACATCTCCTGCCACACGATCTTAAAAATGCTTTCCTACATTTTCTTCTAAGAGATTTACAGTTTGGCTATTATACTTAATTTTTTATTTTGAGTTAATATTTGCATAAAGTGTGTAATAGGGGTCCTCTTTCATTCTTTTTTTTTAGGTACCAAAGTGGGGATTGAACCCAGGACCTCACATGTGGGGAAGTCATCTCTCAACCACTGAGGCACTTTGGCTCCCCTGTGTTGGGTTTTTAGGTTGTCTGCTTGTTGTTGTTGGTTTTTGTTTGTTTTTTATGAGGCACTGAGAAGCAAACCCAGGTTCTCCCTTGTGGGAAGCAATCACTCAACTGAGCCATATCTGCTCCCACTCTTTTATTCTTTTGTATGTGGATATCCAGTTCTCCCAACACCATTTATTGAAGAGAATTTTCTACCCCACCTGAGTGGGTTTGGTAGCCCTGTCAAAATTCAATTGACTATAGAGGACAACCAGCAAGATGGCAGAAGAGTCAGGAGCTCAGAGAGTCAATTTGTGCTACCGGGCAGTTGGTAATCTAGCTTTAGAGCTATCTAAAGCACCTGTTTGTTGACACCAGGACAGTAGAAGAGCATCCTGCCACATTCTTGAAAGAATGGAAGCAGGAAAATTCCCATCTGCAGAGAAGATTGATAAGTAGCATGCTCCATGCCCCAAAGGACTCTGCCCATCCTCCACTGGTGGGGCAGGCCACCTAGGGAGGTATTCCATAACTTGGAATCGGAAGCTCTACTTCCCAAAAATGGGGTAGGAAGAAATGATTGAGCACCAACTTCAGCTACTGATGAGTAAATTCAGCGGGCTAAGGTATAATCCTAAGAACAACTATATTTTGAACTGTCCAGGAAGAAAAAGGCCAGAAGGAACCATTTTAACTCTGCCCAGTGGAAGGACTAAAAATCACAGTGCTGGTAGGGACTGGCTTCTTTCCATCCAGATTAGATTGCACAACTCTAGCATAAGACCCAACCCCACCTCCAGTAGGGAGGAAGCTGGGGGGCCTGGGCCAGTCTTTCAGGTAAAATACAGACCTCACATCAGAGGCAGGTGATCATCCTACTCTGGTGGCACAAGTTGCCTCAGGAGCTATTTTGTGGCTGGAATTAGAAACTTCATTTCCCAAAAACAGGATGAAGAGATTATTGGACATTGATTGGCTACTGATTAGTAAATCAGTAATAACCCCTAGAACAGCTTAGAACAGCTCTTCTAAGGGCTAAGTATAACCCTTAGAACAGCAAAAGTTTGAACCTGTCCAAACTTGAAAGAGGCCAGTAACTGCTATTTTGACTCTGCCCCTACATGAGGTGATGTCTGTCTGGCTGAAAGCCAAAGTGAGTGTAGGGACCAGCTTCCTTCACCCAGATTGGCCTGCAGCCCTAGCCTAGGCTTAAGCCCCATCTGTACCAGGAAAGAAGCTGGTGATCCCTTTGCCAGGCTATCCAGGTAACTGCAGGTTCATTCAGCAGGCAGACTGGATAGTCAACCAGGGCAACTGCAGTCATTTTGAGCCCACACTGCATAGATTGCTGCCCATACCTGTAGTTCCATCCCCACCTAGGCAGGGGAGAAAGGGGTTTTGAGCTTCATAAGTCTCTCTGAGCCACTATACTCTAGGCCTGCATGACATGGATTATGGCACACAGTTGTGGCTCTGTGACCAACCCTGGCAAAGGAGAAAGTTGGGGAAATTTCATCAATCCCTGGGGAAATGAAGGCAGCTTGAACTTCCAAAATAACAGCACCAACTACATCTTTGGCTCTTACTGCACAACCAGCATGGAAGATAGGGCAAGAAAGCCCTAAACTAATGAGAGAAATTGCACCCTGAATAAAAACATCTAGTAAGCCACATGCCAAGGTACCAAAATAAAATGAAAATCCATACCAAGAAACAGGAAGATAGGATCCAGTTAAGAAACAGGAAGATAGGATCATAGATGTTCAAACAAATGTTCTTAACAAGTTCAGTGAAATGCCTAAAGAGATAAAGGATAGTAAGGAGACATTTGATGAGAACAAGAATTTGAAAGCATACATAAGTGGCAGATCTTATGGGAATGAAAGGCACAATAAATGAAATTAAAATTACAATGGAATCATATAATTGCAGATTTGAGGAGGCAGAACAAAGAATTGGTGAGCTTGAAAAAATGGCCTCTGAAAGCGAACATACAAAAGAACAGATGGAGAAAAGAATGGGGAAAAAATTAACAAGGTCTCAGAGAACAAACGACGGAGGAGACATGCAAGCATACATGTTACGGATTTCCCAGAAGGAGAAGAGAAGGGAAAAGAGGAAGAATGAATATTTGAAGAAATAATTGTGGAAAATATCACAACCATATTGAAGGACATGGATATCCATGTCCAAGAACCTCAATGTACTTGCATCAAAATAAATCATAGTAGGAACGGTCTCTCAAGAGTATTTGTGGCTTCCGATGGGCTAGGGCAGTCTAGTATTCAAGCCCTCAGCATTGTCGCAAGTATTTGTGAATCTGTTCCTTCAAGTAATGAAGATTGATTTTCACTGTGGGCCCTGAGGGGAGGCAGAGAGTGTTATAGAATAGATGGAATCATTCTATACTGCAATGGAAGAGTTCCACAAGATCATGCAATGATGGATAGAGTACATGTTAAATTACACCAAAAATGTATAAATATATAGGCTGAAATATAAAACATAATGTAAAACATAAGGTAACTAAAAATGTAGACAGTTGTGCAGTCTAAAATATAAACCGCAATGCAAACCAAAATGGAATCATATTTGAAAGCTATGTTTCAGTATCTGTATATCAGCTGCAGCAAATTTAATATGAACATGAAAAAAGATAATTGCTGGGGAAGGGGAAAAGGGTTTGATGTTGGATATATGGGACTCCCTTATAGTGTATATGTGAAATACTGTGATCTAACACTTGTGTGAAGAGAAAATTAGAAGAAAAATTTTTAAAAAAGGATATAGACACTGTGGAAGAAATGAAAGAAATTGCCTTTCCACTGTACATACAGGGCGATACCTATTGCAGTGATGAAAGGCAAAACACTAAAAATAAAGCTTTATAATATTTCTCATTTTTTAGTATCCCAGTTTATTTTTACTTTATTTTAGTTTTTCTAAATTTGTATATATTCTATCTCTAATCCTTAAATGCATCACTATATTTCATTTTCCTATTTTATATTTGGCAATATATTGGGTTTCAATTTTGAAGAATTTTAGACCACAGAGAGGTTCAACTATGGAAGGGGATGAACACTGGTGTGAGGTGTAATTGATGGAGGGCTCATGGTTGAGAGTGATTTCTCAGGGCATGTATGTAGGGTACTTAAAAAGGTTTCGATAGATGTTGGGTATTTTCATAGTAGTTACAGTTACAAATGACAACTACAGGAGCGCTAAGTTGTTAGCCAAGGGAGCTCTATCACATTCCCAGTGGAACAGGAGCAATCCCACCAGGGGAACAGCAAAGACCAACAAAGAAAGATGGTCCAATAATGAGCCCTTGATACTGATGACTATGCTTATGAATCTGTGTGCCTGAAGTATGAACTAGGCTTAGAGCTGCAGGGTCCCTAAGATTTACCTCTGGTGAGCCTCTATGTTGCTGAAATGTGGCCACTCTCTTTTTTTTAAAAGATTTGTTTTTATTTATTTATTTCCTCTTCCCCCTCCCCCCAGTTGTCTGTTCTCTGTGTCCATTTTCCTGCGTGCTGCGTGTTCTTTGCCCACTTCTGTTATTGTCAGCAGCATGGGAATCTGTGTTTTTCTTTGTTGGTTCATCTTGTTATGTCAGCTCTCTGTGCAGTGCTGCACTTCCTTTCATGCTGGGTGGCTCTCCTTATGGGGCAAACTCCTTGCACATGGAGCTCCCCTACGTGGGGACAACCCTGCGTGGCAGGGCACTTCTTGCACTCATCAGCACTGCACATGGGCCAGCTCCACATAGGTCGAGGTGGCCCGGGGTTTGAACCATGTACCTCCCATGTGGTAGATGGATGCCCTAACCACTGGGCTGCGGCGGCTTGCTCGGTCGGTAGAGGTGGGGTCTGGCTGCGGACGAGGGGTCGGTCCAGCTCTGGACGAGGGGTCGGTCCCGCTTGTGACGAGGGGTCGGTCCCACCTGGGACGAGGGATCGGTCCGGCAGCAGACGAGGGATCGGTCTCACAAGGGGTTGCGCGGTTCGGCTGACGGGGTCGCCCGGCGAAGCCGGCGACGAAGGGGTCACCCGGCGAAGCCGGCGACGAAGGGGTCGCCTGGAGAAGCAGGCGACGAACTGGGGACAAGGGAGGCCAGGCCCTTGTCGGGGGCTCTCAGGACTGGAGGGCGCACGGCAGAAGAACTACCGCGGAGACAAGGTAAACACGCAAGTCCACTTTACTGAGGGAGAGGCAACAGTTTTATAGGGGCTGGGGAAGGCTGATTGGTCGAAGCCACGCCCTGTTCTGATTGGTTGCCGGCGAAAGGTCAGTGGGCGGTACTGGGCGGGGGAGGGGAAAAGGGCAGACTGGAATTTTCTGCCCTGCGCCTGCGCAGGGAGAAGGAAGAAGGGTGCCGCCCCACAAGGCATCGGGTGGCGCCATCTGGGAGGAGGGGCGGCCGCGGAAGCATGGCTGCCGAGAAGGGGAGACCCGAGGGCACTCTGCGCCCATGCCGAGCTTCCTTCAGGGGTGGCGGTGAGTCCGACCAGCCACCCTATTATGGGGGCAGCGGAATTAGGCCTACCGCGGCCGCTCCCCTGCCAGGCCAGCAAACCACACTTCAGCCCGAGGGGTGACCGCATTTCCCCCTACTTTTCAAATAAGGGCCAGGATGGGAGCAGCAACAAGTAGCCGAGGCCCAAGAGGCAGTAAGCAATGAGGGAAGCGGGGCTGAAGAGGGAGGTGAGTATGACGGGGATACAAATGTACAATTTGGGGGGCAGTATCTTGCCGTTGCAAGCAAGGGTGGCCAATGTCCAATTCTTGTTGATCTCGGTGGCTATAAGGTCTATCTGCTTGTTAAAAGTCCAGGATGACAGCGCGTTACAGGTAGTTGATCTCTTCTTGGCGGCGAAGAGCGGTAGAGGCAGACTGTGTGATGGTCTGGAGGATCGCAGCGGTGAGGACAAGTCGCGTCAGGGCACCAGCGACGGTGGTGGCGGCAGCGTCGGGAGTGGTGGAGACGTAGGTGAGGACAATAAGAAGGCCAAAGTCTTCACGGGCGCGAGAGAGGCCGATGTTAATGGGGCAGGCCGATATGGGGTGGCCCAATCTGCAACGCAGTAGGGGTTCAAGCGAAAAAAGGAGGGGGGCGGGGGACGAGAAAGGACGCTTTGGATGGCTGAGAAGAGGAGTGAGGTCGAGACAGGAGGAAGCTCCGCAGAAGTATGGGGAGGCAAGAGCAGAAGCATTATTGGATGCTAGAAAGCAGGCCGCGGGCCGGGGAAAGCGGGTTGCGGGCCGTTTAGCAGGGCTGGAGCTGCTTGAGAGCAATGGCGGCATGGGGGGCCGTGGTTACAATCTTCTGGGGTGGTAGCGGCTAGACAGATGGTGGAAAATATTATCAAGAAAGCAAAGGTTATGAGAAAGAAATAGAGTATTAAAGGCTGTGGGGGAAGTGAGAAGATCATTTAGAGGATAGGGTTGAGAATGGTATGTTTAAGACAGAAGCTTTGTGGTTTGTAGGAGACTGCTTTATAAACGAAGGAGAATGAGGGCAGTAAATATAGTAACGATAGATAGGAAGATGACAGTGAGGAGGAGTCTTTGTTTAAGGTTCCAATCGTCCGGCGCAACAGTGGCTAGGCTGATAGCGAGGGGTGTTGCTAAATAGACAATGGCTGCAAAGACAAAATCATCCTCTGTTTCCTTAAGAATAACTTTTCTTTAAATACTTAGTAGCACGCAATATTAGAAACCGTTTCTTAAAAGCAAGTTGGCAGGGGAGCTAGGTTGCTGTTAATCTTTCCTGTTATAAAATTACCTTTTATTATTATTATCATCAATTTAGTTTTATATATATATATTTAAGAATGACCTTTTGGAATTAGCCATTTAATACCTTAATGTAAACTATTGAAGATAAATTTTATCTTTACAGAACACATTCCCTTACGTAAAGTTATCACAATACCTTTTACACTTGCCGCATGCAAATTAAATTTCAAGAGTTTATGAAAAATTAGCCATCTTACTTTAGGACAAAATACGTCTTTTTGCAAAACTTATTACATTTCCGTTAGCATTTTTACAAACTTTTAACCTTTTTAATATTCATATAAGTTTTACATTCTTTATATTATCCTGTGAAGAAAAATAAGTTATTTATTTTAATCTAGGCAAGAACAACTTTTTATGAAGACGTACAGTTAATTTTGTTAATTAAGACTTACAATTTTTTTTTAAATTGTAGATATCTTATTAACATTTAAACTTATGTATTAATATAATAAACTTAAGTATTAATATAAGCGCTTATTTAATTTTTGGCCATTTGAATAGAGCTCTTTTAAAGATTTCTAGTAATTTATATTTACCATCCGGAGGTATCACAATATACGTTGACATTGAACGAACAGACAGACAAACACAGAACAATTACAACACATTAACAGAAATATATAATTTATTTACAGTTGACTCATAATTCTTACTTTCTTGGTATAGCTGCTTTTAAATCCTTTTTTATATAGCATATCATAGATTATACCCTTCAAGATTTCTTCTGGACTTCATGTTGCCTGTAATAAGCCAGGAGGGAATCTTTTACCTTCCTGCTCCACAGCAAAAGTGACCCTATCTATAAGGCGAGTATAGGTGTCCGGGTCCCAAAGCTGACACGTGGTAAGCCATGGATTAAAGGGGAGAAGAAGGTCCCGATATACTTGAAGCTGTTTGAAAGAGATCTTACCGGTGAGTGTCTAGGAGACCGGCGAGAGCCCGAACTTGTGGGGCTTGCTTAGCAGATAGGATGTTACCCATTGCTAATGGCCTTTTGGAGCTGATAAGAAAAGGGGCCCTTACCTTGAGAGCACGGCGATGGGAGCCGAGGTGCGCGGTGAGACGAGGGGTCGGAGCCGGTGGGGCTCCGACGGTGGTCGCGGGCCAAGAGAAGGCCCCGACGAGGGGAGGGCGGGACGACGAGCAGTGGAGCAAGGCAAAGGGGAGCAAGCGCAGAAGGGAGGAGGCAGAGGTGAAGGCAGGGGTGGAGGTGCTCAGGCACGTGCTCCTGAGAGTTTTATTGGCGCCTCTTAATCATAGCGGGTCGGTATAAGCCCCCGACATGGAAGGAGAAAGCCATCCAGCGATTCTCCCAGACCGCCGTGGATCATATGAGGTCACCAAGGTTCAGGAGCAGCAATGCAGAGCGAAAAGATAGGGGTGAGAAGAGAGGAGGGCGTAGGGCTGTGGTAGGGTTACTTCAGACGTGCAAGCGCGCGCTCCCGAGAAATCCAAGGCTCCTCTTAATCATAGCGGGTTGGTATAAGCCCCCGACATGGAAGGAGAAAGCCATCCAGCGATTCTCCCAGACCGCCGTGGATCATATGAGGTAGCCAAGGCTCAGGTAGCAGCAATGTTGCACGAGAGAAGTCCCAAGGTGAGAAGAGAGGAGGGCGTAGGGCTGTGGTAGGATTACTTCAGACGTGCAAGCGCGCGCTCCCAAGAAATCCAAGGCTCCTCTTAATCATAGCGGGTCGGTATAAGCCCCCGACATGGAAGGAGAAAGCCATCCAGCGATTCTCCCAGACCGCCGTGGATCATATGAGGTAGCCAAGGCTCAGGTAGCAGCAATGTTGCATGAGAGAAGTCCCAAGGTGAGAAGAGAGGAGTGGGGGGGCCGCCAGGTTATGGAGTGAGGCTGTGGTGGAGTTGCCTTGCCCCACGTTGTGCTGTGGTGGGGTTGCTTTGCCCCACGTTGGGCGCCAACTGCGGCGGCTTGCTCGGTCGGTAGAGGTGGGGTCTGGCTGCGGACGAGGGGTCGGTCCAGCTCTGGACGAGGGGTCGGTCCCGCTTGTGACGAGGGGTCGGTCCCACCTGGGACGAGGGATCGGTCCGGCAGCAGACGAGGGATCGGTCTCACAAGGGGTTGCGCGGTTCGGCTGACGGGGTCGCCCGGCGAAGCCGGCGACGAAGGGGTCACCCGGCGAAGCCGGCGACGAAGGGGTCGCCTGGAGAAGCAGGCGACGAACTGGGGACAAGGGAGGCCAGGCCCTTGTCAGGGGCTCTCAGGACTGGAGGGCGCACGGCAGAAGAACTACCGCGGAGACAAGGTAAACACGCAAGTCCACTTTACTGAGGGAGAGGCAACAGTTTTATAGGGGCTGGGGAAGGCTGATTGGTCGAAGCCACGCCCTGTTCTGATTGGTTGCTGGCGAAAGGTCAGTGGGCGGTACTGGGCGGGGGAGGGGAAAAGGGCAGACTGGAATTTTCTGCCCTGCGCCTGCGCAGGGAGAAGGAAGAAGAAGGGTGCCGCCCCACAAGGCATCGGGTGGCGCCATCTGGGAGGAGGGGCGGCCGCGGAAGCATGGCTGCCGAGAAGGGGAGACCCGAGGGCACTCTGCGCCCATGCCGAGCTTCCTTCAGGGGTGGCGGTGAGTCCGACCAGCCACCCTATTATGGGGGCAGCGGAATTAGGCCTACCGCGGCCGCTCCCCTGCCAGGCCAGCAAACCACACTTCAGCCCGAGGGGTGACCGCACTGGGCCAAGTCTGCTTCCCAATGTGGCCACTCTAAACCAACCTCAGTTTGTAAATGTATTACCTTCCCCATAGCATGAGACATGACTCCCAGGGATGAGCCTCTCTGGTGCTGAGGGATTACTACCAAGCACCAGCTGGTGATATGACTAGAAAATAGACCTTGAATAAAAGGGGCATCTCAGACCCACAGAATATCTCAGCCTACATGTAGGATCGTGTGTTAAAAACTGCTTTTAACCTTGAATAAAAGAGGAAAATGGAAAAGACAGATGAGTTTACATGACTAAGAGTCTTCAAAAAAGAGTCAAGTGGTCATCAGTGGGGTTGCTCTTTTGCACACCTTTGCAGGACCCCAGGGACAGCCAAAGTAGATACAACCCCATGCACTGGTTATCCTGAGGGCTTCAGAGACCCACAAGTTCTATGGTCATGGCAAATGGCTCTGGAATTCAGTGCTGTGTCAGTGGCCCCTACTTTGCAATGTGTGTTTCTGAGTGGTGCTGGTGTATTCATATGTGACCTTTCTAAGCATGCCTTTTCTGTCATTTTTACTGAACCTGTGTTTGGTGCTAGGGTTGTTGTATACTCAAGGGACTTGAATCTCGGGGCTGCCCATGTGCCAGCTGGGCCCTGAACCTAAGCAGACTTGCAACTCCAGCCCTCTAGTTCATTGAACTTACCCAAGCCAGCTAACAGGGGTGAAGATTGTCAACAACCACACCAGGGAACTGAGAGGGCCTACAACCGCAAGCAAGAGAATTGCATCCAACATCCATGTGTGACCCGGCCCGCAGGTCAAATGAACTGGCACCTGAAAGAGGGAGTGGGTATTGGGGGACAAGAGGCGAGAGAAATGGAGACAAGACAGGATTCTGATCAAGTCTCCATTTATTGAGGGTAGAACATCAGAATATATACTAAGGGGAGGGTATTTAGCAGGGGGTGATAGGCTGATGAAGTGGCTCTTCCATATAAGGCAATAAAATGCTGTTACACCACTTGCTATAGGTTGCGAGTCTTCAATGCTGGTCATGGCTTCAACATCTTGTTGCGCAGGTGCAACACTTTTTGCCCGGGAAACTGGGGAAAGGGGAAGAAGAATGCGGAAGCACAGGGGTGGAGTAGGCATACTTATGAAAACTGCCATGTTGCTGGAGACCGCAAATGCACATAGCTCCAGGCGGCTCCCCACAGGTCCCCCTTCTTTATTATATTTTATGAAGCACCCTGAGTTCAGGGGGAACTGTGTCTGTCTTAGGTCGGGACGTGCACATGGTTAGGCGGATTGCCTTACCCATCATGGAGAATGCAACAGCAGCGAAAGGCTGTGTCTCTGTCTTAGGTGGCTCTGCCATGGAACTGATCACGCCCAGTTGCCCATCATTGGCTATCCAGTTCATCACCTCAGAACCTGACAGGTTTCATATGTATTTGAGAACCACTGCCAGCAGTCAGGGTGCTCCCATTTTGGTTATAATGTGTGGAGGCCAGAGGGAGGTGCACCACATTCTCTTACTGCAGTTTCATAATGGAGGTTTGGGGAGGTGAAAGCAGGAGGGGGAGAGAGAAACATGAGGGGGTTGTAGCAAGGATGGGCTCTTCAGTCGCAAGCAGCTGGCACTGGCGGATGTGGTGTGCGGCATTGGCCGATACACTCTTCATGCATTTCTGCAAGAACTGAAGGATATATAATGCCAAGGCACAAGTTACAATGAATGCAATAAATGGGTAAATTGTTAGTGGGAGCCAGTTTCGGGGTAGTATTCACCGTGATCGGCCATGGCCAGTCTATGATAATGGACTTGGAGGGGCTGCATTTTTATGGCATCTAAAAAGAATAGGTCCTAATGATAAAAGTATTAACAAGCCAAGAAGGGGTCCCAAGAAAGGGAGTAGATAAGGCAGTAGTCCATTCAACCCACTCCATAGGGGGTTGTTAGCTAGCTCCTTTCTTCTTTTTTCTAGGTCTTCCTGAAATTTCTTGACTTTATCCCGAACAATGCCAGACTTGTTAGCATAGAAGCAGCACTGTTTTTGTAGAGCTAAGCACATACCACCCTGTTCTGCTGTAAACAGGTCTAATCCTCTCCTGTTCTGTAACACTACCTCTGCTAAGGAGTCTATTTGATCTTGAATATCCTGTATAGTGCTCGACAAGGCTTGGACATCATCAATCAATTGTTTGGATAATTTTGTATATTGAGTCATAGAAATTCCCAAACCTGCTGTACCAGTGGCTAGGGCTCCGGAAATGAACAGGTACAGGTTCAGTTCCATTAATAACATTAACATCGGGAAGGAGGATAGCAAGAGTGCATGTCCCCGTCCAGTTAGCCGGCAAGAAGGTATAAGCAAGATTACCACCACAAACGAACACTGAGCTATTGTCTGCGCAAAGGGTACCAGACGTATTGAATGTTGAGTTACATTACAAAGAAAGTAAGTAGAAAGGATCTGTACAGTGTGGTCCAGTCACTCGGAGTGCTGGCGTCACAGAAGGATTCCAGGGGGGCTGTACAGCCACATGGGTTTTAGCGTTGGTTGCTCTCTGGGGCTTTGCAACCAGGAGGCAGGTTCCCTGGCGGCATCCTCTTATTACTCTCTGATTCTCCTTTTTGATTTTTGGACATTATACTTCATCCGGCCGGACTGTCTGTCGGTGTTCCTCACTGGATCCCTCGTTTTCAGGTCCCTGTTCTGGCACCAATTGACCCAGCCCGCAGGTCAACCGAACCGGCACCTGAAAGAGGGAGTGGGTATTGGGGGACAAGAGGTGAAAGAAACGGAGACAAGACAGGATTCTGATCAAGTCTCCATTTATTGAGGGTAGAGCATCAGAATATATACTAAGGGGAGGGTATTTAGCAGGGGGTGATAGGCTGATGAAGCGGCTCTTCAATATAAGGCAATAAAATGCTGTTACACCACTTGCTATAGGTTGCAAGTCTTCAATGCTGGTCATGGCTTCAACATCTTGTTGCGCAGGCACGACACTTTTTGCCTGGGAAACTGGGGAAAGGGGAAGAAGAATGCGGAAGCACAGGGGTGGAGTGGGCGTACTTATGAAAACTGCCATGTTGCTGGAGACCGCAAATGCACGTAGCTCCGGGCGGCTCCCCACACATGTGGAACTTAAGCCCCCTCTCGATATAGAGGTGGAATGGACATCACCATCCCAGGGTCCACAGGATGGCAGAATAAAATATGGATTAGAGTGGACTTGCTGATATTATACCATGGAACTATTGTGACTAGTAATGGAAGAAATTGTACCATTGATGTGGAGAAAGTGGCCATGGTAGTTGCGGAGGGCAGGGAGATGGAAGAAGAGATGTACTGTGGGGCATTTTCAGGACTTGGAGTTGTCCTAAATGATATTGCAGGGTCAGATGCAGGATATTATATATCCTGCCATAACCCACTGAACGGACTGTGGGAGACTGTAAACAATAAGAACTATTATTCGTGTGGTGCAGCAGTGCTCCAAAATGTATTCATCAAATGCAATGAATATGACACAATGATGAAAGAGGTTGTTGATGTGGGAGGAGTGGTGTAAGGTGGGGCAGGGCATATATGGGAACCTCTATTTTTTTAATGTATCATTTAAAAAAATAGAGATTATGGGGGGAGAAAAGCAAATCAGAATAGACCAACTCCAAGACACATACTAATCAGAATGTAAAATGTCAAAAACAAAGAATTCTGAGGGCAGCAAGAGAAAAGCAATGAATAATGTATAAGGTATATCCAATAACATTTTTTTAAAGATTTATTTATTTATTTCTCTCCCCTCCCCCCCACCCCGGTTGTCTGTTCTCTATGTCTATTTGCTGCATCTTCTTTGTCCACTTCTGTTGTCAGGGGCATGGGTATCTGTGCTTCTTTTTTTGCGTCATCTTGTTGTGTTACCTCTCTGTGTGTGTGGCACCATTCCTGGGCAGGCTGCACTTTCTTTCATGCTGGGCGGCTCTCCTTATGGGGCTCACTACTTATGGGTGGGGCTCCCTTATGCAGGGGACACCCCTGCGTGGCACGGCACTCTTTGTGCGCATCAGCACTGTGCATGGGCCAGCTCCACATGGGTCTAGGCAGCCTGGGGTTTGAACTGTGGACCTCCCATGTGGTAGGCGGATGCCCTAACCACCAGGCCAAGTCCGCCACCCCCCAATAACATTTAGTGCCAATTTGTCCTCAGAAAGCATGGAAGCAAAAAGACAGTGGTGTCATATATCTAAGATACTTCAAGAGAAAAACTTCCAGGCAAGAATCTTATATCCATCAAGATTGTCTTTCAGAAATGAGGGTGAGTTTAAAATAGTCACAGATAAACAGAAACTAAGAGTGTTTATAATGAACAGACTGCCTTTGCAGGAAAGATTAAAAGGTGTCCTACAGCCTGAAAAGATAAAACAGGAGAGAGAGGCTTAGAAGAAGTCTAGAAATGAAGATTATATCAGTAAAGGTAACTGAAAGTCTTAAAAGAGTGGTGAAAATAAAATATGACAGGTACAGCCCAAATATTTAGGAACAGATTTAACTAACAACGTAAAGCACTTGTGTTCAGAAAAGTACATCTCATCGTTAAAAGACATTTAATAAGAACTAAATAATTTGAAGAATATTCCATGATCATTGATTCCAACACTAAATATGATTAAGATATCAATTCTACTTAAATTGTTATACAGATTCAGTGTAATCATGATAAAAATTCCACCAGCATTTTTAAAAAGTTGTACAGCATGATTTTCAAATGTATTTGGATGGGTAAGGGGCCCTGAATAGCCAGAAACATCTTAAAAAGGAAAAGTAAAGTTGGAGGACTCTCACTTCTGGACTTTAAATCATCTTACCTAGCTACAGTTGTAAAAACAGCATGGTGGAAAAAAAATAAAATTAAAGAAAGGAAAACAGCAAGGTACTGGCATAGAGAGAGGCACATAGATCAATGAAACCAAATTGATGGTTCAGAAATAGGCTCTCACATCTAGGACCAAAAGAATTTTGACAAGCCTGTCCAATTCAACCAGCTCAGGCAGAACAGTCCATTCAATAAATGGTGCTGGGAGAACTTGATATCCATAGCCAAAAGATGGAAAGAGGACCCTATCTCACACCTTATACAAAAATTAACTCAAAATGGAACAAATTCCTAAATATAAAAGCAAGAACCATAAATGTTCTAGAAGAATATGTAGGAATATATCTTCAAGACATGGTAGGTGGTGGATTCTTAAAGGAGATAAGAGGAGGATTGAGATGAACTACTGGTGTTTAATGTAGGTAGAAGTATTAATTAACTTTACTATAGAAGTGTGGAAATGTATAGAGTTAATGTTAACACATTGTAGAGAGTAATAAGTTGTTTATTAATGGGATTGTTGCTGAAAAGAGTAATCTAGGAATGTAAATGCCAATTTTGACAGAAAGCTAGAGAATAATTTAGAGACTGAATAACACAGTAAACCCAGAGGTGGATGAGAATGGTTGATGGCACAGATATGAGTGTCCTTTGTGAGTTAGAGCAGATAGATATCACTACTGCAGGGTGGTGAGAATGTGGAGAAACATGGGAAAATATAACTAGAATGACGTATGGACTGCAGTAAACAATAATGATGTAATATTCAATCATCTATGCCAAAGATGCACTGTGTTGGGTAATGTGGGAGTATGGAAAAAGTGTACCAGATGTACACTAGTGACCCGGTAATAATCTGATGATAGTATCATGTAATCTGTTACAAATGTGCCACCACAGTGTGGTGTTTTGATGGAGGGGTGTTGTATGGGAATTCTGCACATGCCCATGATTATTTTGTAAGTTTACAAATTATGTCATAAAATATATTTTAAAAATAATAATAGGATAGGTTGGGGTAAAAGTACACCAAATGTAAGATGAGGACTATCATTAATAAGATTTTGACAATATTCTTTACTAATTTGTAACAAATCCCTCATAAAACCACAAGGTGTTGCTGTTGAAATGATATATGGGACCCTGTATGATGTTATGCATGTTTGTTTTGTAAATTCACAACGTTTAATATACACTTATTGTTTATGTATGTTCGTGTATAATAATAAAAATAATTAGTGATCATCATCATCATAGGGTGGGTTGAAGGAAAAAACACACCAAATGTAAGATTCTTTGGCTAGTCATAATATTTTAAGAATGCTCTTTATTCATTAGTTAAAAATATTTCACAACAATACCAGGCATTGGCAGGGGGAGGTATGAGATCCCTGTATTATGTTATGTATGTTTGTTTTGTAAGTTCACAACTATTACTATACACTTACTGTTTATGTATAAGTGATATACTTCAATAAATGGAAAAAATGAGAAAATCAATTGACTATAGAGGTAACGGTCTGTATCTGAACTTTTAGTTTGATCTCATTGATCTATATGTTTATCTTTATGCCAATACAATATTGTTTTGACCAGTGTATCCTTGTAATATGCTATAATGTCCTAGGAATTGTGAGTCCACTGCCTTTGTTTTTTTTAAAGATATTTTTTGGCTCTTCAGGTTCTCTTTCCCTTCCAAATAAATTTTGTAATTGACTTTTCCATTTCAGTAAAGTAGCTGTGGGAACTTTTATTGGGATTGCATTGAATCTGTAAATCACTTTGGGTGAATTGAAAACTTAATGATATTTAGTCTTCCAATCCATGAATACGGAAGATACTTCCATTTGTTTAGGTTTTCCTAAAAAGTTAGAAAGTTAAAACTTTCTTTTAACAATGTTTTGTAGATTTCTAAATACAAGTCATTTACATCCTTGGTTAAATTTATATTATTTGATTATTTAAATTGATATTGCAAATGGAATTTGTTTCCCAATTTCCTCCTATTGTTCTAGTGTATAGAAACATAACTAATTTTATGTGGTTTTTTATCCTATCACTTTTACTTCCAAAATTAGCTCTAATAGCTTTTTTTAGAAGCTTTAGATTACATAAATGAGGTGGGGGGTGTATATGGGGACCTCATATTTTTTAAATGTAACATTTAAAAAATAATAGGGAAAAAATCTAGGGGATAACCATATATCTCATTCCCTCCCACTCCCACTCCCACAATTTTTCCCATTAACAACATGTTTCTTTAGTGTGGGAATTTGTAACAATTGGTGAACACATACTGAGGCATTCCTACTGTTCATGATTTATATTTTACACCATAGGTTAGACACTGCACTGCCCAGTTTTATAGGTTTTGAAAAAATATATAAAGGCCCGTACCTGTCATTGTACAGTCCTGCAGAACAATTCCAATGTCCCAAATAGGTCCCATATTATACCTATTCCCTCTCCCTCCCCCCAGGATCTCTGGTGACCCCTGCTTTATATCAGTTTTGCAAGTTCTTCCATAAGTAAAAAATGATATAACTACTTTACTCCATAATTACATTCCCCCCTTATATTTGTTCACTTCTCAATTTTGAGGATTGGGGGATGGTGATGCCGTCTCTGCTCCCATTGAGAGTGGTTCAGATCCCATTGGGCTGGTGGATAGAACTGTCTTGTCTGCAGTTGCAGATACTCTGTTGTTTTGGGATGGGTGTTGTCCATCATCTTCCTTTTGTTAGTTGTCCTGAGTCGATGAACTTAAGAGTAGGTGTTGGCAGCCACTCTGGTGAGATTCAGGGCACAATTGGCATGTGAACAGCCAGAAGATTTAAGTGACTGGGATACATTTTTAATGGGTATAGTGCTAGTTACAGGTTCATATAAATGTGACATAAGAGCCATATGTAGGAAAAATATTTAAAAATTTAACCTCAATTCATTGGGGGATAGGTTATCATATATTCCAAGGTAAGGCCCATGGACAGGGTGTGGATTTCCTGGGGTTGTCTGCACAATCTATAATGTCTAGATGTCCCAGGAACACTCGTGAGGCCCCCACTCCCATCTGAGGCTATGTTTACTATGGCAGTCAGTGAGATCCCCGTGAGACGTACATAAGCTAAACCTCTGGAAAGACTTCCCAACTCACTTTGAAATCTCTTAGCCAAGAAAATTCACTTGTATTTAATATTTCTTCCTTTTGGTCAAGGTATTTTCCCAAATGTATCAGAAGTTTATGCTTGGTAATAATACTTAGTGCCAGGGTGAGTCATCCCCGGGAGTCATGTCCCATGCTAGGGGGAAGATCACGAGTTTATCTGCTGAATTTGTCTTAGAGAAAAATCCACATTTCAGGAAGGAGGAGACTTTCAGGAAGGAACTCAGGCAATATATAATACTAAGCTAAGTTTCAATTTCACAAGATTGAGGTTCATATGTACAAGCATGAATATCAAAGAGCTAATGTATTAGTCTGTCCTTCACTAGGCACTACCCATGTACTCTGGGAATTCTTGCCACTCTAATATAGAATGTAGCAGGACTCCCCAGCATGGGAATTCAATATTCTTTCAGTTATTATAGGGGTTTCCATCCACTGAGAAAAAACCCCAAGACCATTTGAACACATTCTGTCCCCGTCTTCTTCCCGCCCAGTATTGGCAGCCGGCACTGCCCCTCCTTCTCTCCTTCTCCGTCTTCCGCCTAGCCGTTATCTAGACAGCCCACACTTTCCCCTTCCCCTCCCTTGCTCCTAACCCCTTAGCCGCCTACTGTCCAGTAACCGCCTACTGTCCAGTAACCGTCTACACAAGCAACAGCACCCACCAGCACCAATCAAGTCCCTTTACGTATCCCTAGACCCTATAAAACCATGTCCCCTTCTACAATAAATCAGACTTGTGCCTAGAGCTCGTCTCCGTGGTGTTTTTGCTTGCACCGCGCATCCCCCGTGCCTGAGCGAAGAGAGCGAGGGCCCAACGGCTTCGTGCCGACCCCCCTCCTCTCCTTTAACCTTGGGGCAGCCCCCCGTCCGGAGAGCTCACCCGGCCATCCGTGTCGACCCTCCCGGAGGCCCACAACTGCCCACAACATTCATATTCCATTCAGGCATGTACCAGGTGCACCCCTTCTCACACCCCCCCACCCCTGTCACCCCACAACAGTGATCCTTCTCTGTCACAATTTTGACCCTTCTGCAATCACAAACCTCTTTGAAAACAAAACCAAAAATAATAAAAAATAATAAAATTAAAATACATTTTTTCCATTGTGTCTTTCATCACCGAAGATCTGTCACCTTTTATGTCCAGTGAAAATTTTGTCTATATGTTTCCAGTGTCTTATTTTTTTTACACTCTATTTCAAAGAAGTCTTAGGTTATAGAAAAGTCATATAGAACATGTAAGGAATTCCCATATATGCCATTCTTCCTCATCTCACATTTTACCCTATTAAAAATATATGAGTATAGGGAAGCGGACTTGGCCCAGTGTTTAGGGCTTCCGTTTACCACATGTGGGGTTCACGGTTCAAACCCCAGGCCTCCTTGACCTGTGTGGAGCTGGCCCATGTGCAGTGCTGATGCACACAAGGAGCGCTGTGCCACGCAAGGGTGTCCCCCATGTAGGGGAGCCCCACTCACAAGGAGTGCACCCCATAAGGAGAGCTGCCCAGCATGAAAGAAAGTGCAGCCTGCCTAAGAATGGCACCACCTACACGGAGAGCTGACACAACAAGATGATGCAACAAGAAGAAACACAGATTCCCCCACCACTGACAACAACAGAAGGGGACAAAGAAGAAGATGCAGCGAATAGACACAGAGAACAGACAACCGGGGCAGGGTGGGGTGGTTGGCGGAGAAGGGGAGAGAAATAAATAAATAAATCTTATATATATATATATAAATATATATATATATAAGTATTGTACATTTTTTATGGTTGATGAACAACTATTGAAGTGTTGTTATTGAACATGGTCAATGGCTTACATTATGGTTTATATTTGCCCCTTACAATTTTATAGATTTTGTCAAAATGTGTAATAGTCTCTATCCATCATTGCAAGATCATGTGGAACAATGCCAATGCCCTAAAAATGCACTATGTTCCATGTATTCTTCCCTCCCCCTCCCTCAGAACCTATGGTAACCACTAGGTTTCAGTTTTGAAGAATAAGTTTCATAGTTCCATTCATTAATATTGAGGGCTTGATATATTGGTCCATCTTCTTTTATTTGGCACTGCCGATGTTCTTGAGAGACATTTGCCCCTCTATTTGAGAAACTACCAGGACTCCAAGGATTAAAGTTTATATTTTCTTGTTTATTGTGCATCATCTATGACAAGATGAACTATTTCATATTCCATAGACCCATGCCCCAGGTGCACCCTGTTCTACATATCCTCCACCCCAACACTCTGCAACAGTAATCCTCCCCTGTCAGATTTGCCAAAAGAGTATTCCCTCATTGTAGATTTAAATAACCAGACCTGCAAATCCCCATTTCTCCTATTCTTTCCTCCAGCCCTCTTCCCAGTTCCATGGATAGTCCAACCCAACCTACCACGCACTAATTACCCTCACATTCCAGCACGATGACCTCACATACCTGCACCACTATCACCCCAATCCACTAACAAACCATCCGCTCCCACCTTCTCATAGCTTCTGCTAATATTGAGCACTGGCTCACCACACTCTATTCCCTTTCTCTCTCCTGATGACTTATCTTCCAGACTCTGGCTGAGAATCTACTCAGTTTGCTTAGGTCATATCAGTGAGAACATGTAATATTTGTCCTTCGGTGCCTGGTTTACTTCACTCTAAAGAAGGTCTTCAAGATTCGTCCATGTTGTCCCATGCATTACAACTGTGATAAATTTGTAAATCAATTTGGGTAGGACAGAATTCTTAATGATGTTTAGTTTTCCAATCCATGAACATGGAATATTCTTCCATTTACTTAGGTCTTTTTTGATTTCCTTTGTGTTGTGTAGTTTTCTGTGTGCAAATTCTTTGTATCTATATTGAAGTTTATTCTGAGATATTTGATTCTTTTAGTAGCTGTTGTAAATGCATTTTTTCTTGATTTCCTCCTCAGATTGCTCATTATTGGTGTACAGAAATGCTGGTGATTTTTGAGTGTTAATTTTATATCTTGCTACTTACTAAACTCGCTTATTAAGTCTGGTAGCTTTGTTGTAGACTTCTCAGGGCTTTCTATATATAGGACCATGTCATCTGCAAATATTGAAAATTTTACTTCTTTCTTTCCAATTGGGATATTGTTTTTTTTCTTTCCTAAGTGCTTGACGAAGCACCTCTACACAATGTTAAATAAGTGCAGTGATGGTGGGGATCTTTGTATTGTTCCAGGTATTACTGGGAAATCCTTTAACATTTCACCATTGAACATGATGTTTGCTGTGGGTTTTTTATAGATACAATTTATCATACTGAATAAGTTTCCTTCTGTGGAAGTTTGGCAATGTTCATGAATTTCAAAAATAAATACTGGATTATGTTTGTAAACTAGTTTATTCCTACTAGATTGGATAGGATTCAGAGATTTCACTTTGACTTCATTAAATAATGATTAAGTCTTTGATTGGGTGACATCATTAGGACCAAGGGTGGGCATAGACTCACAGAAAAAACACATGGCAAAGAAGAGAGTTGGAATTTTTGATGTGGGGTCCCCAGAAAGTAAACGCACAGTAAAAGAACACAGAGGAATAGAGATGGCTCCATAGATATGGCAGAGGTCCTGGGAAGAGAGGGAGCCTAAGAGTCTATAGTTGACCTTGTGGAGAGAACAGAGTAACTCAGATTCAAGAGAAATATCCAAGCCTACAGCTGATATTGGAAGAGACTGGGGTCACAGCCTTAAGAGGAAGAGGAAGACTGGACCCTTGCAGATGTTAGCAGCCATCTTTCTCCAAGGTGAGGCAACTGTTTTTGATGAGGGGAAATAACTTACATGTTATGTCCTGGCAACTGTAAACTTCTAACTGAAATAAATTAACTTTAAAAGCCAAGAGATTTCTGGCATTTGGCATCAGCACCCCTTTGGCTGACTAATATGCCTTTTATTTCTACCTTTTTTTTTAAAGCAAATTGGATTTATTGATACATAGTAATAAAGCATACAATGCATGCAAATTGTACAGTGAGTGATATTTAGTATAGTCACATAGGTGTGCATTCACCACTTCATTCATTATTAGAACATTTTCATTATTTCAATAATAATGAACAAAAAAAACCAGATAAACACAAAAATTCCTCATCTCTCAATCTCTCTCTTTCCCTTTCTGTGCTTCGCACACCATATCATCTATCCATAGTGTATAATCAATGGATTTTAGTAAATCACCAAGTTGTATATTCTTGTCAAAAATTTTAGAAAAATTTCATTACTACAAAATGAAGACTCAAAATGTCTTAGCATTCCTTCCTCAGCCTTCTTAACTTTTGAAGTGTTTTTTCAAGAAAGCCTGCTGTATTTTGTCAAATGCTTTGTCTGCATCAATAGACATGATCACATGATTTTTTCTTTTGAACCATTAATGTTGTGAATTACATACATTAATATTCTTATGTTGAAGCATCCTTGAATACCAGGGATGAAACCCACTTGGTCATGGTGTAGTGTTCTTGAGGTTTTGTTGAATAAAATTAGCAATTATTCTGTTGAGGATTTTAGCATCCAATTTCATTAGTTTGGTCTGTAGTTTTCTTTTCTAGTGGCATCTATATGTGGCTTTGATACTAGGATTATGTTGACATCATAGATGAGTTAGACAATGTTGTCTCCACTTCCATTTTCTGAGGAGTCGAAGCTGGATTGGTTTTAGTTCTTTTCAGAATGATTGGGAGAATCTACCTATGAAGACATCTCGTCCTGGGCTCTTCTTCGTTGGGAGGTGCTTCATGACAAATTCAATTTCTCTACTCATGATTTGGCTGTTCGGTTCCTCAATTACTTCTTTCTTCAATGTAGGTTGCTTGTGTGTTTCTAGAAATTTGTCCATTTCACCTAAGTTATCCATTGTGTTGGCATACATTTTTTTCAAAGTATCTTCTTATGATACTCTTAACTTCTGTGGGATCAGTGTGATATCCCCTCTCTTGTTTTTTATGTGTTTACATCTTCTCTCTCTCTCTCTCTTTTTTTTTTTGTTAGTCTAGCTAAGTTTGTCAGTTTTCTTAATCTCGAAGAACCAATTTTTGGTTTTATTAATTTTCTCTACTTTTAAAATCTCAATTTCATTTATTTCTACTCTAATCTTTATTTCCTTCTTTTGCTTGCTTTGGTATTAGATTATTGTTCTTCTTGTTCCCCAAGAAGTGAAGTTAGGCCTTAGATTTTAGCTCTTTATTCTTTTTTAATATATGCATTTATGGCTATAAATTGCTCTCTCAGCATTGCTTTTGCTACATCCTATAGGTTTTGCTATGTTGTGTTCTCATTTTCATTGACTTCAAGGTAGGTACTGATTTCTTTTACAATTTCCCCTTTTGCCCACTGATTGTCAAGGAATGCATTGTTTAACTTCCATAATTTTGTACCTATTCTGGTTCTCTACCCTGTATTAATTTCCAGTTTCATTCCATTGTCGTCAGAGAAATTACATTGTGTAATTTCTATATTTTTGAATTCATTGACACTTGTTCTATGACATACCATGTGCCCTCTCCTGCAGAGAGTTCTATGTGCACCCAAGAAGAATGTATATCCTACTATATTTGGGTGAATATGTCTCAGGTCCAGGTCCTTCGAAGTATTATTGAAGGTGTCTTTTTCTTTATTGACCCTCTGTTGAGATGTTCTAAAGTTGAGTATGGTGTGTTAAAGTCCCCAGTATAATTGTAGAGGCATCTATTTCTCCGCTTAGTTTTTCAAAGTCAGTCTCATGTATCTTGGGGCACTCTGGTTAGGTGCATAAAATCTATGACTTTTTCTGCTTTTTATTTTAATTTATTTTTAAGTTGCCTTTTTATAAAAGATAAGGAGATCGCAAATATATTACATTGAAAAATAGAAGATGTTCCCATATATGCCACCCCCTCCATTTCCTCCCACATCAACAACCCCTTTCATCATTATGGCACATTTCATTTCACTTGGTGAGTGCATTTTGGAGCACTGTTCTACCACATGGGTTATAGTTGACATTGTAGTTTACACTCTCTCCCAGTCCATTCAGAGGGTTATGGCAGGATATATGATGTCCAGCATCTGACCCTGCAATATCATTTAGGACAACTCCAAGTCCAGAAAATGCCCCCACATTACATCTCTTCATTCTCCCTGCCCTCAAACTACCATGACCACCATCCCCGCATCAATGAAACAATTCTTCCATTGCTAGAGTCACAATCTTTCTATAGTAGAATACGAGTAAGTCCACTCTAATCCATATTTCATTCCTCCATCCTATGTACCCTGGAGTGGTAATATCCACTCCACCTCTAAATGAAGAGGGGGCTAAGATCTCACATGACTGATAGATATGACTCTTCTGCTTGCAGTGGTAGGCACTTTCAGTTCCCTGGTGTGGTGGTTGACCATCTTCAGGTCCCAGTTGGGTGATGTGTGTAAGTACAATGAAGTGGAAAATAGGATTTACAACTCTGCTGAAGCTCAGAGCCGAGCTGGCATATGGCCAGTCCAGAATTTCAGGTCTCCTGAGTATACACCAACCCCAGCACCAACCACAGGTTCAGAAGAGGCATGTATAGAAAGGTCACATCTGAGTCCAACTCCATCACATTCCAGAGCACAAATTCCAAAGTAGGGCCTGCTGACAATCCATTGAACTCCAGAGCCATCCACCACAACCATAGAACCTGTGGGTCTCTGAAGCCCTCAGGAGAACCAGTACCTGGGATTGTATCTATCTTGGCTGTCTCGGTGATCCTGCTAAGATGTGCTTAAGTGCAACAACTCTGATGACCTCCTGACACATTTTGAAGTCTCTTCACCATATAAACTCACTTGTCTTTACCATTTCCCCTTCTATGAAAGGACTTTTTCTAGTTGCATCACCAGCTGGTGTTTGGTAGTAATCCCTCAGCACCAGGGAGGCTCATCCCTGGGAGTCATGTCCCATGCTGGGGGAAGGTAATGCATTTACATGCTGCATTTGGCTTAGAGAGTGGCCACACTTGAGCAACATGGAGGCTCTCAGGAGGTAACTCTTAGGCACCCTGCAGCTCTACGCCTAGGTGAAATTCCAGGCACACAAGATCATAAGCATAGTCATCACTCTCAAAGCCTCATCATTAGACCATTCTTCTTCACTGATCTTTGCTCTTTCACTTGGGAGATTGTTGCTGTTCCATTGGGGAATGTGACAGAGCTTCCCTGGCTAGGAACTCAACACTCCCTCTGTTGCCATTTGTACCTCTAACTAGTAGGAAAATACCCAATGAATATCTGAACTTTCTTATTTACCATGTATATATGTGCATTGGAGAACACTCTCCCAGCCATGTACCCCCCTTCAATATCACCCCACACCAGTGTTCCTCCCCTGCCTTGTGAGGTCCATAACTTCTTCAAAAATGAAGCCTAATATACTGCATGGCTCCCCACTCACTTACGTTCAGTGATTTTTTTCTTCCTGATAGATTATCCTTTTTATTAATACATTGCATGCTTCTTTTTCTCTACAATAGTTTTGAATTTAATGTCTATTTTGTACAATATTAGTATAGGTACTCCTGACCTTTTTCATTATTGTTTGCATTCACTTGTAACATTCTTGTGTCTCTGGTCTAAGTGAGTTTCTTGTAGACAGTATATAGATGGGTCCTATTTACTTATCTAATCTGCCAATCTGTGACTTTTGATTGGAAAGTTTTATCCATTAACATACAAGTCATTACTCTCAATGCAGAACTTACATGAGCCATTTTTCTTAAGATCTATACTTGTCATATTTTCCATTTCTTTTTTTTGAACATTTTCTTTTTATTGATGTTCATCATTCATACATGAACACTCATAAATAATAAGTGTATGGTACACATTGTGAACTTACAAAGTAAACATACATTACATCACACAGGGATCTCATACATCATCCCTCCACCATCTCTTTGTATTGTTGTGAAACATTTGTTACACACTATGCAGGAGCTTTGTCAAAATATTACTACCAACAATGGTCCTTATCTTACGTTTGGTGTTTTTACCCCAAACCATACTATTCTTTTAAAATATATTTTTGTTACAGATATTGTGAACTTACAGATATTGTAATCTTGAAAAAACACCGATGTGTAGATTTCACATACAACTCCACACCCTTGTGGAACATTTGTTACAGATTATTAGACAATATCTTCAGGCTATTACCACCATTCATGGTCCATAGCATACATTTGGCACACTTTTTCAATACACCTCCATTATTAACACAGTACAGCTTTGACATTGATGTAAGAATATTATAGTATTACTGTTAACCACAGTCTATAGGGCACACCAATTGTAGTTTTCCCATGCTTCTCCATATTCCCATCACCCTGCAACAGTGATGTACATCTGCTCTACCTAACAGAAGGACTCTCTTGCATTTCTACCCTTAACAACAATTCTCAACTGCCATTGGGTTCACAGTGTTATTCACTTCCTAGTTTATTCTTTAGCTTTCTTTCTATTGACATTTACTTCCCCAGACTACCTTTTTTAGCCACAATCCCATTCATAAACCAGTTGCTACTCACTATAATGTGTTACTATCAACTCTATCCATCTCCACATTTTTACCGTCAAGTTAATTAAAACTTCTACATACATTAAGCATCCATAGTTCTTCTCAACCCTCCTCTTATCTCCTAATAACCTATACTCTAGGTTTTAATTCCATGTGTTTATTATTTATATTTAGTTCATATTAATAAACCATGCAATATTTGTCCTTTGGTGCCTCACTTACTTCACTTAGTATAATGTCTTCAAGACTCATCCATGTTATCACATATGTCCCAATTTCATTTCTTCTTACTGCAGCATAGTATTCCATCATATGTATACCACATTTTGTTTATCCATTTATTGGTGGATGGATACTTGGGTTGTTTCCATCTTTTGGCAATTGTGAACAAAGCTGCTATGAACATTGGTGTGCAGATATCTCTTCATGTCATAGTTTTCAGTTCCTCTGGATATATTCCTAGTAGAGGAATTGATGGATAATATGGGAGTTCTATATTTAGCTTCCTGAGGAACTACCAAACTGTCTTCCACAGAGGCCGCACCACTTTACACTCCCACCAACAGTGAAGGAGTGTTCTTATTTCCCCACATCCTTTCCAGCACTTACCTGTTGTTTTTCTTAAAAATGGCCATTCTATGTGGTGTTAGATAATATCTCATTGTTGTTTTAACTTGCATTTCCCTAATAGCTAGTGATATGGAACATTTTTTTCATGTACTTTTTGGCCATTTGTATTTCCTCTTTGGAGAAATGTCTATTTAAATCTTTTGCCCATTTTTAAATTGGATTGCTTGCTGTTTTAGTGTTGAATTGTATGATCTTTTTATATATAATGGAAACCAAACCCTTATCAGATAAGTGGTTTCCAAAAGTTTTCTCCCATCGGCTGTGTGGCCTTTTAGTCTTCTTGATGAAGTCCTTTGAATCACAGAAGTGTTTATATTTGAGGAGGTCCCATTTATCCATGTTTTCTTTCACTGCTCATGCTTTTGGTGTAAAGTTTAAGAATCCACCACCTACCACCAGGTCTTGAAGACATTTCCCATCATTTTCTTCTAGGTGCTTTATTGTACTTCCTTTTATGGTTAGGTCTTTAATTCATTTTGAGTTAATTTTTGTAAGAGGTGTGAAATAAGAGTCTTCTTTCTTTCTTTTGGCTATGGATATCCCATTCTCCCAACACTGTTTTTTGAATAAACTGTTCTGCCCCAACTGGAAGATCTTGACACGATTGTCAAAAATCACTTGGCCAGGGGGGAGTGGGGCTAGATGGTGGTTGAGTGAGTGTACCTGATAATCTCTCCTGCAAAGAAGCAGCTGGGCAGCATTGGAAATTCTTTGGGACCAGGCTGTTTCAGGATTTTGCAGGGCAGGAGGTGGCTGGACATTGATTTCATGGGAAGGTAACAGAGAAAATTCATGTATAAGATAAAATTGAGGCTCTATTACACGGAGGTGGGGGCTGCACGCAGGAGGCTCCCTCCTGGGATGGCACCGGCACCACGGTGGCAATTCCTGGAGGCTCTGCAGTACTGGGGAATTCATAAGCCCTGAGTGGGCTATTGGGGGGCTAACAGGTCAGGAGGACTTCGCTGACTGATTTGGGGAGACAGACAGGACTTTTATTGTAAGGCGGGGAATTTTTGATTGTGGACACAAATAATAGTGCTTCTGGCTAGAGCCCCGCCCCCAAGGGCAGCTGCCGATCTGCAGTGGTCTTAAATTGCTCACAATAAAGAGATGTCACCAGGAGGCTGTTTCAGGGGCTGGCAGGGTGGGAGAAGTCTGGTAGCCGATTAGGAGAATATTTTGCGAAGCGTGGGAATTTTGGTTTCAGACACTGATATCGGTGCTTCTGGCTGGAGCCCCACCCCTGGGCCTGCTACTGATCTGCAGCATCATTAAATTGGCTGCAGTGTAGAGGCGCCCCCAGGTGGCAGTTTTGGGGGCTTACAGGGCAGGAGGTGTCCTGAAGTCGAATTGGTGAGACAGCCACAGAAGAGACCCTAGTGAGAGGGTGAATTGCAGATTTCTGACACATAGGTCAGAGTTTGTGGATGTGACCTCCCCCATAAGGCTGGCACCCAGCTGTGGGGATCCCTGAAGGCTGTGTTGCATTGCAGTGCTCCCAGGCTCCCTGTTAACCAGATTTGAGGTTGCCAGGTCTGTGTCCCCTAAACCCTGGGGGCTGACACCCCAGAGACTCACACCTCTTGAGTCTGCAATATCACAGACTTTCCATCCCTGAATCCACCATGCCCTGAGGTCCATCTGAGGTCCTTGAATGTCCGAGCCTCAACGTTTTCATTTTTTGTTTTTTTATTTGTCTTGTTTTGTTTTTTATTTTTATTTTATTTTTTATTTTTTATTGTCCTGATTGCTAACATTGCATTATCTCCTAGTCTTTTCTCCCATTGTATCCCCCAAGGTCATTTTTTTCCTTTTTTTTTTTCAGTTATTCCGGGGGGGGGGGGTTGTTGTTGCTATTGTGGTTGTTCTATATCTTTTTTTCTTTTCCTTACTTGTTCCCCTCCCTTTACACACCCCCCTTTTTTCTTTCTTCTCTTTTTTTTTGTTTTTTTTCCTCTCTTGTCCCTCATTTTCTTCTTGTTTTCTTTTATCTTAATTATACAATAGGTGCTGCAGGGAACACCTCACATTTGCTAGGTTTTCTCATCCTCCATTGCCTCATTTCTGTGTGAATTGATTTTGGCTAGTTACACTATCCCCTTTCCCCCACATCTTGATATCCTCCATCATCTACTGTCTCTCCTATATTCCACCTCCCATTCTTTGATCCCCAAATTATCTAACTCTTAATTTCTAATACCTTTGTTTTGCTTTCTGTCTTTTATCCATTCTTGAAACTATTGCCTTCTTTTCTCTTTCCCTCTCTCATGAAAACATTAGGTTTTTAATTCATATCATATTCCTCCAATATTCAGTTGACTACCTCATAATAGGTACTCTACCTACTGCTATAACTCTACACAACTTACATGAATCTAATATCCATCCTCCCAGATCTCATATTGTTGCTCTGTTAACATTTATTACCAATACTACTTTACACATTTTCCTTTCTTACACAATTGCCTTTCCCTGGCCCTAATACTTTCCTTCAAAGTGAACTCAGCCAGGAATAAGAAATTAGAATAAGAAGAACAAAGTGACAAAGAGAAGAATAACACTACACAAAAACAACAGCTAATTAATCCCCAAGACTGGACAAAGAAGCTAAGGAACTGATTAAACCTGTCAGGATAAAATGATGACCAGACAGCAACAAAAATCTATAAACCAAACAAGTAATCAGGAAAACATGGCTGAAACCAATGAACAAACTAAAAACCAGGAAAGGGAACAGAACTTTGCACAACTAATTAAAGATCTCAAAACATATATCACAGACAAAGTTAATGAAGGAAAGGAAGAGGTTAACAACATGAAGACAACACTTGGAGGGGAAATTGCAGACATACACAAAAAGATAACAGATATGATGGGAATGAACACCACAGTTCAAGAAATCAAAAATACACTCGCAGCAAATAACAGCAGATTAGAAAAGGCAGAGCAGAGAATTAGTGATGTGGAAGACAGTACATTGGAAATCACACAGATAGTAGAATTGATCAATAAAAAGATAGAAAAAAATCCAGCTAGGACTTAGGGACCTGAATGACAATGCAAAATGCACAAACATACGTATTATAGGCATCCCAGAAGGAGAAGAGAAGGGAAAGGGGTCAGAAGGAGTATTGCAGGAAATAATGGCTGAAAACTTCCCAAATCTACTGAAAGAGACAGATGTACATATCCAAGAAGCACAGCGCACTCCACTGGTCATAAACCCCAACAGGCCCACCCCAAGACATATACTTGTCAAATTATCCAACGGTCAAGACAAAGAGAAAATTCTAAAAGCAGCAAGAGAAAAGAAAACCATCACATACAAGGGAAGCTCCATAAGATTAAGTGCTGATTTTTCATCTGAAACCATGGAGGCAAGAAGGCAGTGGTATGATATAGTCAAGGTACTAAAAGAAAAAAATTTACAACCAAGAATACTCTATCCAGCTAAACTAGCATTCAAAACTGATGGAGCATTCAAAATATTCACAGATAAACAGAAATTGAAAGAGTATGCCAACAAGATACCTCCCCTTCAAGAAATTCTAAAGGGAGTTCTGCAGGAAGAAAGGAAAAAACAGGACAGGCAGAGTTGGAGGAGAGTATAAGAGCAACAAAAAAGACAAAAAGAGAAGAAAAAACAAACAAACAAAATATGACAAGCACAAGTCAAATCAAAATATGGCTAACACAAATAATTCCTTGAAAGTAATAACACTGAATGTCAATGGATTAAACTCACCTATCAAAAGATTCAGACTGGGACATTGGATAAGGAAATATGACCCATTTATATGCTGTCTACAAGAAACACATCTTAGACCCAGAGATTCATGGAGGCTGAAAGTGAATGGTTGGAAATTAATCTTACAAGCAAACAATAACCAAAAAAAAAAAAAAAAAAAAAAAGGGAGGAGTAGCTATATTAATATCAGATAAAATAGACTTTAAATGTTAAACAATTGTGAGAGACAAAGAAGGATACTACATATTAGTGAAAGGGACAATCTCTCAAGAAGAACGAACAATCATAAATATTTATGCTCCTAACAAGGGCACCTCTAAATACGTGAGACAAACACTGGAAAAACTAAGTGAAAGAATAGATGCATCTACAATTATAGTGGGGGATTTAAATACACCACTATCAACTCTGGACAGAACATCTCAAAAGAGAATCACTAAAGAAACAAAATATTTGAACAGTATATTAGAGGAGCTGGATCTAATAGACATATACAGATCACTACACCTGAATACAGCAGAATATACATTTTTCTCAAGTACACATGGATCATTCTCCAAGATAGACCATATGCTAGGCCACAAAGAAAGGCTTAATGAATTCAGAAAGATCGAAATCGTACAAAATAATATCTCTGACCACAGTGGAGTGAAGCTGGAAATCTGCAAGGGCCAGAGGCCCAGATTTCACACCAACATATGGAGATTAAACAGCACACTCTTAGAAAAACAGTGGGTCAAAGAGGAAATCTCAAAATAAATCAATGACTACCTTGAAACAAATGATAATGATAACACAACATACCAAAATTTATGGGATGCAGCAAAAGCAGTACTGAGAGGGAGATTTATAGCTATAAATTGATACATCAAAAAAGAAAAAAGAGCAAAAATTGAAGAACTAACTGCACATTTGGAGGAATTAGGAAAAAAACAACGAAGTAATCCAACAGGAAGAAGAAGGAAGGAAATAACAAATATAAGAGCAGAACTAAATGAAATAGAAAATAAGAAAGCACTTGAAAAGATAAACTAGACCAAGAGCTGGCTTTTTGAGAAGATCAATAAAATTGACAAACCTTTAGCAAGACTAACAAAGAAAAAAAGAGAGAGGATGCAAATACACAAAATAAGAAATGAGAAAGGAGATATCACCACTGACCCCACAGAAATAAAGACTATCATAAGAGGATACTTTGAAAAACTATATTCCAACAAAAATGACAATTGAGAGGAAATGGACAAATTCCTAGAAACACATAAGCAGCCTATATTGATGAAAGAAGAAACTGATGATCTCAACAAACCAATCACAAGTAAAGAGATAGAATCAGTCATTAAAAACCTCCCCACTAAGAAGAGCCCAGGGCCAGACGGCTTCACAGGTAAATTCTACAAAACATTCCGGAAAGAACTAAACACCAATCCTGCTGAAACTCTTCCAAAAAATTGAAACAGAAGGAACATTGCCTAACTCCTTCTATGATGCCAACATTACCCTAGTACCAAAGCCAAAGAAAGACACCACAAGAAAGGAAAATTACAGACCAATTTCTCTAATGAACCTAGACACAAAAATACTTAACAAAATACTGGCTAATCATATTCAACAACACATTAAATGAATTATACACCATGACCAAGTGGGATTCATTCCAGGTATGCAAGGATGGTTCAACATAAGAAAATCAATCAATGTAATACACCATATAAACAGATTGAAGGAAAAAAATCACATGATTATATCTATAGATGCAGAAAAAGCATTTGACAAAATACAGCACCTTTCTTGATAAAAAACACTCCAAAAGATTGGAATACAAAGAAATTTTTTGAACATGATAAAGAGTATATATGAAAAACCCACAGCCAACATCGTTTACAATGGAGAAATCCTAAAATCCTTCCCTCTAAAATCAGGAACAAGACAAGGATGCCCACTGTCTCCCCTTCTATTTAACATTGACTTAGAAGTACTTGCTCGAGCACTGAGGCAAGAACCAGATATAAAAGGCATTCAAATAGGAAAGGAAGAGTCAAAGTTTCATTATTTGCAGATGACATGATCCTATACATAGAAAACCCTGAGAGGTGTACAACAAAGCTTCTAGAACTCATAAATGAGTTTAGTAAAATCGCAGGTTATAAGATGAATGAGCAAAAATCAATAGCATTTCTGTACACCAATAATGAGCAAGATCAGGAGGAAATCAAGAAACAAATACCATTCACAATAGTAAATTAAAAAATCAAATATTTAGGAATAAATTTAACTAAAGATGTAAAAAACTTATACACTGAGAACTATACAAGACTGTTCAAGGAAATCAAAGAAGATCTATATAAATGGAAGAATATTCCCTGTTCATGGATAGGAAGATTAAATATTATTAAGATGTCTATCCTACCAAAACCAATCTACACATTCTATGCAATCCCAATAAAAATCAACACAGCATTCTTAAAGGAACTAGAAAAACTAACTATGAAATTTATTTGGAAAGGAAAGAGGCCCCGAATAGCCAAAGACATATTGAAAAAGAAAAACAAAATTAGAGGAATCACACTACTGGGCTTCAATACATACTACAAAGCTACAGTAGTGAAAACAGCATGGTCTTGGCATAAGGAGAGACACACAGACCAATGGAATCAAATGGAAAGTTCTGATATAGAACCTCATATATATAGCCATATAATATTCAATAAAGCCACCAAACCCTCTTAACTGGGAGAGAATGGCCTATTCAACAAATGGTGCCTGGAGAACTCGATATCCATATGTAGAAGAATGAAAGAGGATCACCATTTCACACCTTATACAAAGATCAACTCAAGATGGATCAAAGACCTAAATATAAGAGCCAAGACCATAAAGACTTTGGAAAGCAATGTAGGGAAACATCTTCAAGACCTTGTAATAGGAAATGGCTTCATGAACATCACACCAAAAGAACAAATAGATAAATGGGACTTCCTCAAAATTAAGGCCTTCTGCACCTCAAAGGATTTTGTCAAGGAAGTAAAAAGGGAGCCTACACAATGGGAGAAAATATTTGGTAACCATATATCGGATAAGAGACATAACTTGCATATATGAAGAACTCCTATATCTTGAAAATAAAAAAATAGGCAACCCATTTAAAAAATGGGAAAAAGATTTAAACAGACACTTCTCCAAAGAAGAAATACAAATGGCTAAAAAGTACATGAAAAAATGCTTCAAATCTTTAGCTATCAGGGAAATGTAAATCAAAACTTCAATGAGATACCATCTTACTCCCATAAGATTGGCAGCTATGAAAAAAACAAGAATACAAATGCTGGAGAGGGTGTGGAGAAATGGGAACACTCATCCACTGCTGGTGGGAATACAGAAGGATCCAACCATTCTGGAGGACAGTTTGGTGGTTTCTCAAAAAACTGACCATAGATTTGCCATATGACCCAGTAATTCCACTGCTGGGTATATACCCAGTAGAACTAAATACAAGGACACAAACAAATATATGTGCACCAATGTTCCTAGAAGCATTGTTCACTATCGCCAAAAGTTGGAATCAACCCAAATGCCCATCAACAGATGAATGGATAAATAAAATGTGGTATATACATACAATGGAATACTACTTGGCTTTAAGAACAAATACACTACAAACACACATGATAACATGGATGAATCTTGAGAACTTTATGTTGAGTGAAGCAACCCAGGCATTGAAGGACAAATACTACATGACCTCAATGATACGAAATAAGTAAACCAAGCTGCCTCAGAGAGCTAGAGACTGGAAGATAGACTTACAGGAAATTGGGGGGTAGAGGAAGGATGTAAGCTGACATCTACATGGGTGAAATCTATGATAAGCTGGAAGTAAGTATGTGCACAAGGAAGGGATAAAATGGGGGCATAGGGTTACCTTTGCCTGGGGATTTGCGGGCTTGAAGGGGGCTAGGGATGGGAGGATGGGTAATATTGCCCAAGAAATTGGGGGGAGGGTGGGGCAACATATGAACATAGGAGATTGTCAGGTATTGGTTGAGAGTATAATGCTGAGAAAACCTTTTCAAAATATAATTAGGAAAGTTACCTGTTTAAGATACTTAAAGGGGATAATCCAATGTAGGACAGACTCCTAGGGAATATCTGAATGCTCATTTTGCCAGAGTGGGTTATATCATTGGGTAGACACCCATATAATGAGAGTGAAGGTCCCACATCCTGGGGAGGACTGATGCCATCAAATAGAGGGAACTGTATCTCTCAAGAGAAATGGTGGCTCCCAGGGCATTAGGGCAGTTGAGTGTGTCAAGCCCTCAACACTGTTGCAAGAATCTCTGAACATGGCTCCAAGAAATGAAGATTAACTGTCACTGTGGGCCCTAAGGGGAGGGGGAAATAGATATTGAATAGATGAAACCAATGTAACTGTGAGGGCAATAGAAGTGTTTCACAAGAGTACGCAAGGATGGATATAAAACATGTAATATTACACCAAAAACATATAGGGCTGACAGAGTAATAATGTAAATCATAATGTAAAACATAGAATAATTAAAAATTAGGAAATTGTATAGCCTAAAGTGTAAACCACAATGTAAACACAGATGTTACCTTGTTTGAAAGCTATTGTCTCAATATCTGTACATCAGTTTCAGTAAATATGGTATGAATATGGTAAAAGATTATTGCTGTGGAAGGGAAAAGGTTTTATATTGGATATGTGGGAGTACTGTATATTGTATATATGAATTACTGTGATCTAAAACTCTTGTGAAGATAAGCTTAATAATTAGAAAGAAGAATAGAAAATGATAGGATGTGGAATTTCTCCAAATTAATATGTATTCTGTATCTAATCTTTAAACTCGTCTCTATATTCCATTTTACTATTAAAGGAACCTGGCATTATATTGGGCTTCACTTTTCAGGAAGTTTTGGATCACAGAGTGGTTCAACAATGGCAGTGGAGGAATACTGGTATGGGATGTTATTGACAGGGGACTTATGGTTGACAGGGAGTTATACAGGGCATGTGTCCAGGGTGCAAGGAAATGTTTGGATATATTCATAGTGGAAACAATTAAAAACAACAGCTGGGGGGTTGCTGGGGTCCTGGCTGGGGGGCCTCTGTCACGGTCCCTAGGGGAGCAGTGGCAGTCCCCCGGGTGCAATGGCAAGGACCAGGAAGGAATGAGGGTCCAACAGTGAGCCCCTGATACTAATGACTATGCTTGTGAGCCTATACACCTGAAATAAGAACAAGGCCTAGAGCAGCACTGTGCCTAAGAGTTCCCTCCTGACCGCCTCCGTGTTACTCAAATGTGACTAATCTCGAAGCCAAACTCAGCATGTAAATGCACTGCCTTCCCCCCAGCGTGGGACATGACACCTGGGGATGAGTCTCCCTGGTGCCAAGGGATCACTACCAAGTACCAGCTGATAACGTAACTAGAAAATGACCTTGAATAAAATGTTCAACTCTGACCAGCAGAATATCCCTGTCTACATATAATAACAGGAGTTAAAAATGCCTTTTCACCTAAATCAAGGGGGAAATGGAAAGGACAAATGAGTTTATATGGCTATGAGTCTCTAAAACAGAGTCTGGAGGTTATCAGAGGGGTTGCCCTTACGCACACCTGAGCAGAGTCTCAGAGACAGATAAAGTAGATACAGCCCCTGGTATTGGTTCTTCTGAGGGCTAAAGAGACCCACAGGTTCTATGGGCATGGCAGATGGCGTTCACTGCCATGTCAGTTGGCCCTTCTTTGGAGTTGGTGTTTCTGCATGATGGAGCTAGACTCAGATGTGATCTCTTTTCACAAGCCTTTCCTGTTACTTTACCTGAATTGTAGTTGGTGCTGTGGTTTAAGATATATCTAGGGGATCTGAATCTCTGGACTGACCATATGATAGCCAGGTCCTGAGCCTCAACAGACTTCAGCTCCTACACTCTGGTTTATTGGACTTACCCAACTCAGCTAACATGAAGCAGGAGGATTGCATCCAGTATCCATGTGGAATCTAACCCCCTCTTGACATAGATGTGGAATGGACATAACCAATCCAAGGTCCACAGGATGGAGGAATACAGTAAGGATTAGAGTGGACTTACTGATATTCTATTCATGAACTATTGTGGTTAGTAATCAAGAAAATGTGGCATTGGTGTGGAAAGAGTGGCCATGGTGGCTGCTGGGTGCAGGGAATGGGAGGAAGAGATGAGATGTGCAGGCATTTTCGGGGCTTGGAGTTGTCCTGGGTGGTGCTGCAGGGACAATTACTGGACATTGTAGATCCTCCCATGGCCCACTGGATGGAATGAGGGAGAATATGGGCTATGATGTGTACCATTGACCATGAGGTGCAGTGATGCCCAGAGATGTATTCACCAAATGCAATGGATGTGTCATGATGATGGGGGAGAGTGTTGCTGTGGGGGGAGTGGTGGGGTGGGAGTGATGGGGGGTGAATGGGGACCTCATATTTTTTTAATGTAATGTTTTTTAAAAATGAATTTAAAAAATTAAAATTAAAAAAATTAAATCATATGCAGAAGGACTTACAGCACATTAGTAATTAACTTTTGACCCCTTATCTAAATAGTTTAATTCCCATTCTTAGTCATGGCAACATGGTTTTAGAAGTCTACTACATTTGCTGGAAGACTCCTATTTATTCTGTTATCGGTCTACTGTTGCTGTGGAATGTGGATGGAATCCATGTCCTATGATCAACCTAAGCTTCTGCATGGGTGGGGGTGGATTGTGGGAACCCACATCCCAGGCTCCCCTTCCCTGTGATCCGGACATAAGTTAAAAATTAACAAACCTCCCCAAAGGGAAAAGAACCAACGTGTAGATGGTATATATCTCCTCAAGGAGGTACAGTTCCTTCCTCAGATAACACCACCTGAGTCCACTGTGTGCCCCATGTGACCCTAGCAGAAGCTCTGTTCTCATTACCCTGTGGAAATATTTTGTTCTGAAAGCCCTATATTGCCCCTCACTTTCCTGCCACTATGAGGAGCGGTAACAATTCTCCAACCTGCTGCCAGTGAAGATCCTCTCCTGTTCACAAGTCACAATAAAGTTTATGTCTTATTTGGTGCTCAATACATTCTTTAGTCATGCAGATGCTCAGACCCATGCCCTTCAGGAGTTTGGTTAGAACACCTCATAAATATATGTCCCAGAGCCTTAAATTTTTGTTTCACCCATGTGCCAATTGAGCCTTGAATTTCCCAAGAAACAGACAGTGTCTGCAAATGCAAGCAAGCTCATCCATCTGCCCACAGGATCTAAGTCCATTCTCAGTTAGAAACAGAGTGGGCATCACCATCATAAAATCCTCCAGATTGAGGAATGAACAATGAAATAAAGTAGACATTATTATTCTACTAGAGACTTATGATTCTAATAATGGAAGAACTCTTATCAATGATGTAGAAGCAGTGGCTACCAGAGGTTCCAAGGGATGTGAGAGGGAAGAATAGCTGTCATATGGGGGCATTTTTGGCAATTGGATCTATCTTGCATGACATTGCAGTGACAGATACAGGCCATTGTATATTTTGTCATAACTTACAAAATTGTGCAGAACAAAGGGTAAACTATAATGTAAACTGTAGTCCATGATTGGTAGAAATGCTTCAATATGGGTTCATCAATTGTAACAAATGTCCCACATTAATGAAGGATGTTGATAATGTGGAAAGTGTGGGAGATGGAGGGAATGGGGCATATGGAAATAACTTATATTTTTTATGTAACATTTATGTAATCTAAAGCTTCTTTAAAAATAAAAACTTAATTATATAAAAGGACAAATATTGTATGATCTCAATGTTATGAAGTCTTTAGCATAAGGAAATTCACAGATTCACAAACTAGAATATAGGTTTGTAGGAGCAGTCATGGGAATATGGAAGGGGAAATAAATGCTTAATTGTACATAGTTTCTATTTGGGGTGATGGAAAATAATTTTGCTAATGAATGGTGGTGAGGGTAGCACAACATTATAAACATTATTAACAGCACTGAATTATGTGTTTGTATGTAATTATAGGGGAAATTTTTAGAATGCATGTAAGTTATTAGAAATAATAACTGAAAAAAATGTTGCATTGTGCAACACCAACAGGAAATTCTTGGACTATAGTTAATAGTAGAATTATAAGTACATTCTTTCATGAATTGTAACAAAATATTCCACCAAATATAAGTTGGCAATTATGGAGGGATATATGGGAACTCTGTATTATGTGCATGATTTTTCTGTAAAACCGTGAATTAAAAATAATAAATTAAATTAAATGTATCAAATTGGAACAAAGTAAAATTATCTCTATCTAGATGACATTGTCCTCTATATAGAAAATCATGAAAAGTCTATAAAAAAGCTGCTCTACCCAATTAACTGAACTCCACAATTTGACAGGTACAAGATCGATATACAAAAATCAGTAGTTTTTCTGTACACTAGCAATGAAAAGTCCAAAAGCAAAATTGAGAAAAATATTTCATTTACAATAGCAACTAAGAGAATAAAATAGCTAGGAATTAATTTAACCAAGGATTTAGAGGGCTTGTACATGGAAAACTACAAAGCATTACTGAAGGAAATTTTAAAAGACCTCAATAAATGAAAATATATTCTGTGCTTATGGATTTGAACACTTAATATCATTAAGATGGTAATACTACCCAAATCCAATTATTGATTCAACACTATCCAATCAAAACTGAACAGCAAACTTTGCAGAAATGGGAAAGCTAATCACCAATTCATGCAGAATGGCAAGGGATTCTGAATACCCAAAATTACCCTGAGAAAGAAGATGACATTTGTATATTCACACTGTCCCATTTCAAAACTTATCTCTAAGCAATATGAATCAAACCATTGTGATACTGGAAGAAAGACAGGAATATGAACAAAGGAAAGAGAATAGAGAACAAAGGAAAAATACAGATATTAATGTCTAATTAATTTTTTACAGAGCTTCCAAGTACATCAAAGAGGAAGGAATATTCTTTTTGAAAAAATAGCCAGGAAAACAGATCATCCATATGCAAAAGGAAAAAATTGGATGCTCCTTCTACCATAGACAAAAATTAACTGAAAACTGGTCAATAACCTAAACATAAGTGCTAAAGCTATAAAACTCTTAGAAGAAGACTTAGGGAAATTTCTTCAATAACTTGTATTAGGAAATGGATCCTTAAAGTTTAGATCAAATGTAAGACCAACAAAAGAAAAAGACAGAGACTTTGAATTTCATGAAATTTAGCAACTTTTGTACATCAAAAACTATCAAGAAAATGAAAGGACAACCTATAGAATGAGTGAAAATATTTGGAAACCATATACTTAATAAGGGCTTATTATCAAATTTATAAAAAGAATTCCTGCACCACACACACACACACACAGAAAAGCCACCAATTGCAAATGGGCAAAGAAAATGAAAAAATATTTTTCCAAAGCAGATGTGCAAATGTTCAATGAGAACATGAAAAGATGTTCAACATTCCTAGGGAATTACAAATAAAACCATGAGATACCATGCACTCCCAATGAAATGACTATTATGTTTGAAAAATGGAAAATGATTAACATTGCTGAGGAGGCAGAGAAGTAGGAACGTTTGTTGCAGATGGGAATATAAAATGGTACAATCTCTTTAGAAACATTTGGGAGCTGTGGTAGTCTGAGACTGTATATACCCCCAGAAAATCATATTCTTAACTCTCATCCATTCCTGTAGATGTGAACATATTGTGAATGGGACCTTTTAATTATGTTACTTCAGTAAAGGGCCTTAGGTGTGGTCCAGTGTAGGTCTGAAGCCTTTTAATGGAGTCCTTTACAAACAGGATGAATAAGGAGAGAAGAGAGAAAGTCACTGGAGTTTGAATCTGATAGCCAGGAAAACTGGAAGGAACAGGTGAGAACAGCAGATTCTCCCATACGCCTTACCATGTAATGGGGGATCCCAGGATCAATGGCAGCTGGGCTTAGAGGAGAATGCACTGCCTGATGAACCCTTGCTTTGGACATTTTCTCAGTCTCAGAACTTTAAGCTTATCAGTTTATATATCCCTATTATAAAAGCCTGCCCACTTCTAGAACATTGCATTTAAGCAAGCTAGAAAACTGAAACAGGTGGTTCTTTAAATTCTGAAACACAGGATGACCATATGACCTGGCAATCCCTCTTCTAGATATAGACCCAAAGAATTCAGAATGTGGATGAACAGTCTCACTCATAAAAAAGTGCTCAGAGCCTTCACTTAGCCTCAAGTATATATTGAATACATATATCACATTCCTACCAACCCATTAGGATTTTCCAATTCATATAAACACATTCCCAACATATGCAAAAAACCAACCACAGTCTCTGAATTCCTACAATTCCAAAGAAGACCCCGATGTGTATCACATTTCCAGATACACACAACCAGCCACTACTCTCCCACCCCAAAATCAAGCACAAAATTCCTCACACACTCAGATACACATACTGACCCCCAAAAACATCCAGATGAATGCACATAGATAGACCTAAAACACCAACACTTCCACTAGGCACTGGATCTCCACTCTAAAACACCAGCATAAAAGCACCTTTCATTCCCAAATCCACATGGAGTGCTGTGCAGGCAAAGGGTTAAGAATTTTAACCATGCTATCTCTAATGTAAATACAGTATGAATATATACATATTATTATGTTTAGAATACACTAATATATACTGTATATTAAGTTTTCATGATACAATGACAGTGTAGCAGACAGTTTACAAATAACTATAAACACAATAATTTCATACAGCCAATTGTCACATAGATTTTGCCAACTCTTGCATCTGAAGTCCACTTGAGCTTGAAATTCCTTCATGATATCACATCACTATGAAGAAGGGCTTTATTATTCTATTCAACAAGCTTGCTCAAACTTTGCCGAATGAGTGTATGCTGAGCATGAATGCTGGCTGATATTTTTATGGGAATCATATTTTTAGCGAAATCATGAATATTTATGGAAGAATTTCACTCGTTTTTTAATGACGTTAGCTGCATCTTTATTGGATAATGGTTTCCAATTATCGAAGGATTTTTTTAGTTATTTCTCAGAATTTAACAGCTACTGACACTATAAACGTCTTATCTGCATTCTTCACGTAGGTTTAAGTCATCAAAAAAAATCAGTGTCCACCGGTTCTGCAGCGACTGCCAGTTCCCACGGCTAGAATACGCCCAGCACAGGGCAAGGCACCGACAGGAGGGCGGGGATGCCATCATCCCACGCGGCAGTGAAGGGGCGGATCATTGCTAAGTGCGCGCGCTACCTCTCCCTTTTATAAAAATGGTGCTAAGGCAGGACCACCACCGAAAGAAGGGCCCCTTCAGCCAGACACCGGCATGACGGGCCCGCCTGGTGAGAGCGATGGGCTAATGGCGTTACCGGAAGCTTCGCAATGTACCATGGGAGCCCTTGGAGCTTGGCGACCCTCCCGCCCTAGAGCCCCGCGACAGGGAGTGTGCGCATGCGAGCTGGGAGGGGGCGCCGGAGGCCCCTTTCCTGCAACAGAGTAGAGAAGATGGGGCGTCCCGAGTGCGCTCAGGCTCAGAGAGGAGGCCAGGCCTACTCTGCGGGAGCCGCCATAGCCATCGCTCTGCAAAACAACCTATACTACCAGAAGAACACTCGGAATTTTTGAAGGGGAAACACCTGTAATTCCATCAACTGATATATGACTTGCTCTGAATTTGGGGGAACAGGTCTACCCTAAAGTATGGTATTCTCAAATTGCTTATATAACATTGTGTATTGTTCATTTTGTTCTTGATCATCGCCTTCCAAAAATCAATAGGTCGTTTTTTCTGTGACTTTCTTCTGACTCCACTGCTACTGTTTTACCTATGGCATTTACTGAATTGGGATATTTTTTGTAGTCCATTTATTTAATGCATAGATATCTTCAATATGGTCACAAAAATGTATTTGAATATCATTTGTGATAACTTTGACTAAGACATTTTACAATCTGGACCCAGAAACTAGATACTGGCATTGTCCTTGGTCCTCTAGTGGAATTGTTTAAGTAGTGTCCATGACAATGGAATGGAATAAAATTGACGTTTAGTAATATTTTAATATTTACTGTATACTTTTTCTATTTCAGTGAAAATGATAAAATGGAATGTTATGTAGGTGGCACCAAAATTCAAACTAAGGTTCTCTTTATTTTAAATTCAGTGGTCTTACTATCGGAAGGAATATCTCATGGCTTTTTAGGTTGCAATTCTATATAGAGTTGTCAGATAAAATACAGCGTACGTAATTAAATTCGTATTTCTGATAAACAATGAATAGTTTTTTAATATATGTCTCGTGTAATATTGGGGACATACTATATTAACTTATTGGTTACAAAATTTCAAATATAACCAGGCATCATGGATATTTAGTTGCTAAATTTGGCAAACTTATTCCTTGGGGTACCTTAAGATTTAGGGGAATGTAGAACTCCTCATTTTAGTAATCTAGCCCAAAAAATAAAATAGGAACAAACGTACCAGTTCACAGACAATCAATGCAGTGCTGTGTAATGTAACATTATAAACATATATTTTTAAAACTAAAAGTGTTTTTAAAAAGAAAAAAAGCTCGTATTTTCTTTTAGTGGCATGAAATATTTCTGAAAATATTTTTAAAAAGGAGGTCACTTTGGTTTCTCTGGAAAGAAGAACTAGTTTGCCAGGACAAAGGGGTGGAAAATAAAAACTTGTTTCTGCCTAGTCCTTTGTGAGCAATCTCACTTTTGATCCATGCCTGGGTATTATTAGCTAAATTTAACTAAATCATTAAAATATGAAAGATTACATATTTAACAATAACAAAATATTCTGGGAAAAAGGGACAGAATTTCTGGTCATGAAGTTGCAGAATGAATGGTAGTTTTTAGGCATATTGGAGCATCTGAGCAAAGGGAACAGTTAGAAAGGCAGGCTGAATTGTATACTGCAGACCTTGAATTAATAGATATGAATTATGTGAAATAATGTACATGATATCAAGACTGCTGTGTTTAATAAACTGAACTTGATAAATTTGCTGAGACAATCATTTTTCCCTTTATGTAAATTTTTTATTATTGTATTTTTTAAATGCATAGATCACCCAAAATGTTACATTAGAATATATAAGAAGTTCCCATATACCCCACACACCCTCATCAACAACCTCTTTCATCAGTGTGCCACATTCATTGCATTTTATTAATATATTTTGGGGCACTGCTACACTGCATGGCTTATACTTTGCATTGCAGTTTACACTTTCCTCCAGTCCATTCAGTGGGTTATGGCAGGGAATATAATGTCCTGCATCTGTCCCTACAATATCGTTCAGGACAACTTCAAGACCCAAAAATATCCCATCTCACTCTTCTTCCTCCCTCTGTGTCCCTCACCAACTCCTGTGACCACTGTCTCCACATCAGTGATACAATCTTCCATTGCTAGAGTCACAATAATTCTATAGTAGAATACCAGTAAGTCCACTCCAATCCATATTTCATTCCTTCATCCTGAGGACCCTGGGATGGTGATGTTCACTTCACCTCTAATCCAAAAGGGTCTTAGATGTTGCATGGCTGATGGATGGGGTTCTCCTGCTTACAGTTGTAGATGCTCTCTGTCCCCTGGTGTGGTGATTGACCATCCTCACCTCCCTGTTCACTGACCTGGATAACTCCAATGAACCAGAGAATAGGTGTTGCAACTGCTGAGACAATCTTAATTTCACATATCCTGTTACCTTTTCTCCATAAGAAGACATGCACTTATTAGACTGTATGTACTGAATTTTCTTCAGAAAGTGTATTCATCATTGAAGGAATTGAAAAACCTTCAGCTATTAGATACAAATACAGAAGAGCACAAAACTAGGTTTATCGATAAAGAATTAAAACAAAAAGGACTCAGAATTCAACTTTCTGCTCTGAATCTGAAAAAGAATATACAAATTGCCCTAACAAGGTATATTCAAATTCTGTTGTCAAACTATAATTTGAAGAAAACTTCTGGTTCTAACCTACCTGGCAGAGCCCTACAGTTAGTCGCTCCCCCATCCCGGCTCCCACACCCTTCTGTTAGTCTCCCCAAAGTAGAACATTTTGATCCTACATTCCACTCTGTTAAGTTTCAAACTAGTGTATTTTTATTCTCTTCTACTGGGAGTTTCATTCCCAGAAGTTATGTAATTTTTCCTTCCATGCTTTCATATTGTTCTTTAGGCTCACACAGTGTCTTCTTCATATCTTTATATCTTTAATCATATTTATCCTTCAACTCCTTGATTTGACATAGGAGATTTGTTTGAACATCTTTTGGATAGTTATTCCAATTTCTGTGTCTTCTCAAGCTCTTTAATTTTTTCCCTTGCCTGGGCCATAGCTTCCTTTTTTATAGTATGGTATGCAAATTTTGAAGTCAAGGCATCTGATTTATCTTGATGAGTTTATTCTGAAGATCAGTGTCTCTTTCTTGTCTAGCATTTTGTTGATAGGCTTTGGAATAATGCACTTTTTTGGCATTTGGATCAACTTATTCTGTATCTTTAGAATTGTTTGTGTTTGGCCAAAACAGGGCCAGGAGACCTAAAAGAGGGTACAAACTAGTTCCTAAGGAAACTAGGGAAAAGTTCAGGCAAGATGCCCAAAAGCCTGTTTTGCACTGAAGCTACACCTTCCTGGATAGCCAAACAGAAGGCACCCTTCAGAAAATTGTGTTTCAGCAAAGTGTGCTTTTTCAAACTCCACCAATTGGTGTAAAAATGAACACCAAAGGCTTACACTCAGTCCTCCAGTTCAAAGAAAACATTTCTTTTAAGCCCTCTGATTTACCTTTGAGACATTAACATCTTTATGTATGGAGTATCCTGGGAGGGTGCATTAAGATTATTTCCTGGTCTTATTCACAGAGTTCCAAAGTGTGAGCAATTTAAACAGCTTTTCAGGTGATTCTGAGGAGGAAGAGCTGAATTGGGGAAACAGAGCCCCAGAGCGTCAGATAGGAACAGGAGTACATACCCAGGAACCAAAGGTGATCAGAGCCCTAGTGATAGAGAGACTTAAGATTTATAAGACCAATCTGCCTGACTGCATTAGAGAGTCTGCTTCAAGTGGAAAATCAGGGCAGTTCGAGAATGTGGAGGATTATTATGATATTAAAAATGGAATGTTTAATGGCCCCATTATATTATGCCCTGGAGCAGGTGACTCCTTTAGGAGGTCAAACACTGGGAAGCATGATATTAAAGAAAAAACTCTGTCTTGTAGAATTGATATGTGCTGATTGTGGTTGGTCCATAATTCCTCTGGACAGTGCAGTGTTGGCTGAGTTGGCAGTTCTATGTATGAAAAGACAAAATATCCATGACCACTAATGTCTCTCCCTGACATCTGAACTCCCACACTTTGCTACTACATTTCAGCTTTTGTGAGTTCTTTTGCTCTATTTCATTGAAATTTTCAAAAATGATACTGATAAAAACAGTAAAAATATTTACAAGAATAATACGAAAAACAGTAGCTTTCAAGAAGGGGTATTACAGTGTAGTCCAGTCTATCAGGCACTTTATATATTAGCTTATACAATTTTCTCAGCAATACTCAGTTAAATATAATAGTGTTCTTACAGAGAAATTACCAGTGAGGTAACCTCCCCAGAAATATGAATTCTAATTGGAAATCTCCAGAACATTAAGGGTAGAGCCAAATATGAAATTCTCTGCCAGGTCCTTGCACTATTCATCATTCCATTGTATTTGACTTCACCTGGACAACACATGCTCAAGGCTTTTGCTGGAAGGTCAATTGAAATTGGAGGATTGTGGTGTTTGTACTCAGACACCTCCTTTCAAATCATGGCTCCTCACTTTATCATGGGAAAGCTCTTTGATTTTTACTGTTATGTAAGTGATTATTAAGATAATGACACAGAAATAAAGATTTGATGGACTCTCTAAATAGGGTGGTGATGATCAGCTAAGATGAGGCTCCTGAAAGTATGTTATAACCTGGAACTGTACATAAAGGTTGCTTCTGAATATATCTTCTCACAACATGACTTCTTGCATCGTGACCTTTCTTCATGTGTTCCCAAATACCTTAACCTCAATTGCCCTCTCCCAAGTCCACATCATTTGAATGACTGAGGGTAATCAATGTGTCTCCAAGAGGCAGCCACTCACATGAGAAAGCAGGAAAGAGCCTCAGCATCAGGACTTAGGTGAAAGTGCCTCTAGGCCAGAGACTTGAACTGCTGCCAAAGTCAGAAGGTCTAATAAATAGTCTTGGGATTACAGGGGTCATACAGTGAGGGTGCTGACTGGGCAGAGGTAGGCCCTCCCTCCCTGGAGATTCCTTGTGGCCTGGAGAAAGCATTCCCCTGAGGAACAATGGAGGGAAGCTGGGCAGCTTGTGGTGGAGCTTGAGGAAGAAGGCCTGGGGAGTAGGCTCCCCCCGCAGCCTGGGTGCACCCCACAGCCCAGGCTGGGATAAAGGGCTTCACAGCAGAGTTCTCAAGATCTTGGGTGGGGGATGCTGAGCACCCCCACAGAGGATCCCTGGGGCATTTGAAATGTGGGTGTTCTGAGGAAGGACAAAGGCCTGAATATGAGGGGACTCTGCCAGTCCTCCTTGTTTTCTGATTTGGACAACGACCTTGTAACCTCCAGTGCCACTGGTGACAGGAGCCCATTTCCTGTCCTGGGGAAAACAGGCAGCACCAGAGAGCTGCCAGGAGGGAAAGATGGATTCAAGATGGGATGTGGGTGCTTCCCCCAGGGAGGTGGATGTGTTGGGCCATTGAGTGGGTAGGAGGATTGAAAGTGCTGTGCCAGGAAGGCTCCAGGGTTCATGCTCATGTCTCATCCCAGCACTGGAGATGCTGTAGAGACAAGGAAATGGATGAATTTAGTGGACAAAAAGTCGAAAGTGTTGAGCCAATCAGGGATTCTCCTTTACTCCTTGGGGAAAAAAGAGCTATGGATTTCAATATGTGAGATCTTCAGGGATAGCCAAGGCCTCCCCTTGTGATTTTAGGTCCAGAATCCACATTATGTATTTTCCAAAAGAGAATTGGCTCCCAGTTCAGTGAGGCTTCCAGATATCTGACTGCCAAGGAGAAAGGCTTCCAGATATCTGACTGTCAAGGATCTGTGATCCAAGAATGTCATGGATCACAGGGATGGTCTGAGAAAATCCCTCCCACATATAAAACCAGCCTCAAAGCCTGATGCAGGCCAAGGAAAAGGGTTGACATTGGATCTTTGTTAAAATGCTTCTCAGCTCATTTGTGAACAGATAAATGATGCCCTCTCAAAGAATTTCTAGGCAGCACAGGGATATTAGGAAGGAGGTAGATTCCTAGGATTTTTCCCCATCTTCTTTTCAGTCTTTCTTTTTCTGATGCTCAGTGTAAATCATCTTGGGCCTTTCTTTTATTAAACAACAAACAAGAAGAAATTGAGAAAAATCTCACCACAAGCAGGAGCCATATGCTAAAGAATCCTGAAATTCATGCCTTTAAACAAACTGCCCAGCATATGCGTGCTTCTCCTAGGCTGCACATCAAACCTATTTTACCCTGGAATAGGATCTCGCTGCCTGATCCCAGATGCAGAGCCCCTGACAAAACTCAGGAAATTCTGTTTCCAGGAAGACATGGCAATTCCCCAAGATTGCATCCAGTAACAGCCAGCAGTTTCTGGAGAGAGTAAGCAAAGGCCAGTAAAATCTTAGGGGTGGACCTATTTTAGTGCAGGAGGGGTCCCAAAGTTTAAGGATGTGCCAGTCATGTTTAAAACAGACAGTGTGAGATATAGATATTGATGGTCCTTGTCCTTTGAGCTCCTAATGCCGAGTATAAAACTGGTGAGAACCAGGCCTGAGCCAATGCCATTTGGGATATGAAATCTAGACATATTCCTGTTCAGATCCTCATGTGGTATGTACTCAAAGAGAGGAGGTTTCCACAACATGAACAGAATTAATTACAAAACTGTACTAGGGCTGTCAATAATATTGTTAATTGTCAGAGTCACGGACCTGAAGGGTATCGGGAATGAAAGATAAAGAGAGATTGGGATCAGGGGATCTGAGAGCATTGAAGCCTCAAGCTCATCAGACAAGTTTATTAATCTCAGGGGCTTCTTTATATACCCCAAGCAATTGTGAGAACAAGCAACCATTCTAGCTAACTATTCCCATTACCTCATTCTTGAAAACACAGTGCACAGTGGATAAGATAGTTACCAAAGCTCATAATGTTCTATTATATTATTGAAACAAATATACTCATTAATCTTGTTGCCCAGGTTGCTTGAGATATCAAGTCTGGGTTCTGTTGGAATGTTACATTTCCCAGAGAGATTAGCCACCTGCACGTATATCTCTAGGGACAGCATGACCCAGTAGTCAGAAAGTAACGTGCTGCCATGGAAACAGCATGCCTTTGTTTCCCACAGTTAATAGATGAAACGATACTTAATTCCATGCTCCTCTCCTTCCCAGGTTTGAGAAGCAATCATCCTTAATAGAATGTTCCATTGGAAAACGAACAACACTCGGTTTCCATTCCATCATCGTGAAGTCCTCATGGAATATGCACAACATCTTCATCTCAACTGTAAAATGAAGAGCTGAAGGTTCATCTTGAGGCTTTGGACAAGTTAAAGTGTGTCTGAACATCTGAGGTCCCACAATTTAAGAACAATTCAGAACCATTTAAATAAGCCCAAACACTTATAAAATTAGTTGGAGTTACCCAGTGAACCCTGGATCTGTGGAATGAGAGAAAACATCTACCTGGAATGAAAGGAAGGAGGTCTCTGGTCAGGAAGAAGCTTAGATGCTCTGGATGGGGACAGTTAGAATAACTTCCAGGCTAGATGACAGAGAGGTCTTTCATTACAGGCTTGGCCAAAACTCCCCCAGTGAACAGTTTTCTAGGGTAGGCTATTGCTTCTGACTACACCATAAGATCTCAAGTACAACAGTTTAGATTCTTCAAATAAAATCATATGAGAATTTCCAGGTGTCCAAAGAAATATCTCCAGTTTTGGGGCAATTCTCTTTATATCTCCTTACAACTTATTCTCACTACACTTTAGTACACTTGTCAGGTGGCTTCTCTCTGTTCTAAATAGAATAAATCTGTCTGCTCCCAACATTTCCCTAAAGCAAGTGAAGCTCTTCTGTGACATATGGATCTACCTTTAATGAGTCCCCTCTCTCACCTGCAAGTCTCAGGTTTTCAACCTGCTCCCCACCCTCCAAATGAGACATCCATGGTAAGTCCAGTGGTCTCTCCTTCCTCTAGTTCAGCCCTAATTCTGTGCCAAGAGGATTGCTCAAATTTTCCTAGAGTTGAAAAATGGCTCTTGAAAAAGAGAAGTTTTCTTGTAACACAACCCCTATTTATATGCTTATGATCTTTCAAGTCACCTGTGTATGCTTGGGCACTGACCACTGCTGACTGGCATCTCCAGGTTAACCAAGATTCATTTCCAGGACCCAGAGAGTGACCTGCTTCTAGCAGATTCTCAGGAATCCAAGTAATGGTAAAAAAAATTTGAATCTAAACAAGAATTGAATGTATCAATCAAGACATTCTATAATGGGGGAGGGGCAGAAGGCACGTGGGCTTGAGGGGGGTGGGGAGACATTCCATGATGGATCTGACACAGGAAATTGGAGGTGCTCCCTTTCAAGTATAATATGGCAATACAATCTTTAGGGCAATTTGTGGAATCTTTTTCAGAATCAAAAGGATTATCCGAAATTCTTTATGCTCGGATTCTTTATCATTATGTATATAGTTGTGTTCCACTCAACCGACTCTGCTCTGCAAGTGTGGTAGTAGGATTTTCACTTAATTTGAGAACAATATTATTTTCTAAATAAATATCAAAACTAATAATGATAAGTTCATGTGCATTCATGGAGGTGAAGTAACATAAGGATGAAATTAGGAATGTCGAAGCAAACCCATCATGTTAGACTGCTGTATGTATATCACCCTCCTTTCCCATAAATAACTCCATTACTGTCAGCTCTGCAATGTTCCTCATTCCTGCTTTACCAAACATATTTCTTGGCAGGAAAGATCCTCTATATCAAAGAGCCCCATGGTATTAGTTTTTCAGGAAAAATCATCATTTTTCCCTCATATACCTTGTTGTTTGTAAATATTTAAAGTTTACCTTTTAATGACTTCACTTTTTAAACATGGAAGTCTTTATATGGTTTGAAGGTCAAAATTTGCAAAACGGAATGTGCAGTGAGTCGTCTTCCACCCATCCTTTTCCACTGGCAACACAGCTCACTTCCAGAGGAAACCAATGTTCATTACATCCTTTCATCTTTCGAGAGACATTTAATGAAACTAAAAGCAAATAATTTTAAGTTCCTTTTAAATAATTTTTCCATATTTATTTCTGGTTATGAGAATGGTATGTATTTTTACATTTCCACTATCAATTTGCTGAGTTATGTATGCTAAAAAAGTATTCGTGGGTGTTGAAAGGCCATGAACAAGAAGAAAGCAAATGCAGTCCATGGCGTGCCTCAGCAATCCTTCCCATCTGAGGACACTGCTCTAGGTTTGACCTCTTCTAAAACCTCTTCACGGAGGACCCTCTCAGTGCATGGAACTGCGCTGCAGGTTTATGAGTATAAAAACCGCGAGTGGTCTTTTCCTACGCCCTCTTTCACAGAAGGATTGCTGGCTGCGGAGGTCCAGAGAGGAGGCGGGGTCTCATCACGCCTCACCGCCCATTCCTGAGCCTCCGTTTCTTGCCCCTCAGGCAGGCCCCCGCCCCCTCGGGGAAGGGCCTGCCCCGCGCAGGCGCACTGTGTAGTCTCTGGCACTTCTCTCCAGTCCTCCAAGTGCCCCCGGTGACTCCTGGGAACCATCCCTTGAAGGGAAGCAGGGGTGCACAGCAGCAAGGGGGGCACTCTGACAGTACCCTCAGGGCTGGGGGAGCGAGGACCTGTCTCATAATCTGGTCCTGCAGCTCCTCCCCGCATTTATATATCAGTTGTTTTAAAAATACAGGAATGGCTACTCAGTCCTCCTGGCTTTCTAATGGCGCCACGGAGCTCCTCTTGTGTGTGCTCTTGGGTCACAAGCATCTGTCGTGTCTGTGTCTGGAGACGCTCCTGCAGGGGTGGTCCTGCCCTCAGGTTGCCCCGTGGCACTGTGGGGGGAGGATTTCTACCTCGGGAATCAGAGGCACTGCAGACCCAGCCTCGGATGCGTTTGTTGATTTTTGGCCTGTGCAGGCTTAAAGTGAGTGAGGAAATTTTATAATGTGAAGTGAGCAGTGTGTCATGTCTTTACTTGTTACATTCTAACAACAAAAAATGAGGCTAAATTCTTAAGTAATTAAAAACCATTGTTTTATTGAGAAAAGAAGCTAACATCATTTAAAATCTGAGTGAAATGCTAAAGCATTAAAATGAACACAGCTTTATGTGGGAATCACTTTTCTATATGGACTTTACAATAAATAACGTGCATTTTGTAATTTTTTGTAGATGTGTGCTACGTTATATGTGTGTGTATATATATATAAACTCCATATTCATTTTACAGACAGCAGACGCTCAGATGGTCAAATCAGCTGCAAATCACTATGAGTGATTGAGGCCCTAATGTGGTTTTATCTTTGTATTCTTGAGAGGATGTGTTTGGAGTGTGAGGTCCACGGGAGTTCATCCTTAGGCTGTTAGGCATTCAGGACATGTATTTGAGGCAGTTTTGGGTGGGGTAAAGTGGCTGGTTCTGTAGCCAGAAATGTGTTTTTTGGTAAGTATATTTGTGGGTCTCCTGGGAATTTAGAAATTCGGAGTGTGACCTCTATTGTGCATGTCACTGACTTGGTGTTTCTATGAATTCATACTTTGGGTTAATGTATGTATATGATGGATTGGTGGGAATGTGACATATGTATGGAAATGTGTGGATTGGTGAGTGTCAATTTGGATATTTGGGAATAAGTGGAGGTCATGAGTGTGTTGTTTCAGTGTGGCTGTAGCTCAATGTTTAGGGAGAATATAAGAGGCAAGGCATGTATATCAAAGGGCTGGTGTTAGGTATTTTTAATTTGTGAATTTTTTCATGTTGTGTGTATTTTCCTCCTGAATGATGACAATTTTTGTGTGTTTGTGGGTTGGGCAGAGTTTCCTTCAAATGCATTTGGAAACTGTTAAGGAATATGTCTGTGTATATTTGTTTGTATATTTGGGGCATTTATGGGGAACATTTGAGTGTATTTAGTGCATGTGGAATGTTGTATGTTTCTCTGATTTTAGAAATCGTGTGTGTGTACTTCATTGTTTAAATATAATTATAAGACTTATATAGCAGACAAATGTCTATGTTCAGATGCCAGGATTGTAGGGCCTCATGAGTCTGTATTCTGGAAGTTGCTAGATTTAGTTCTGTATTTTTTATTAAGGGGGTTAAGGGTATGTATATAATTTGGGGATATATGTGTACTGGGGGTAATACAGTGGCATTTTTTGCATATTTGTAGTTCTGTGGAATTGTGGGTATATTTGTGGTAAATGTGAAATAAGTGTGTGTATTCAAGGGTGACAGCAGTTTGGATGTATATCTTCTAGAGCTATGAATTTTAATTTGTCATTAGGATTTATTAGTATGGATTCTGGGATGGTAGCATGTTTAAACCTGATAGTGTGATGCAGCTGTGTGTTTATTTGTGAAAGTAAATACCTTAGTTTACCTGAGCTGCTATCACAATTACAATACAATGGGTTGCCTTAAACAACAAGCATTTCTTGATGGCTGGCTTGAGGGTAAAAGAAGCCTAAATCAATGTATGGACAAGGTTTATTTTCTCCTGAATACATGTAGTGTTCTGGTGCTGACTGCTGGGACTCCTTGGGGTTCCTTGAATTGGATTTCTGCACCCTATCACACATCAATGTCCTTTCCTGTTTCCCCTAACTTTAGTTCTTTTTTAAAGACCCCTAGCAAACTGGAAAAAGGCCCACCCTCATTTAATTGAGACCAACAGTAATCAAAAATAATATCTATATTAGGTCCATTTTACAATGGATATACACACACAGGAAAGAAATTAAGATTAAGAACATGTCTAAATTGTGGTACCTAATTCAATATACCACAGAGGGATAGATATATATATGCATTGGGGGTATGTGGGTAAGTGATATGATGATGTCTAACAGTTCTAGATGTGGGAATAAGGGTATGTAATGATGGTCTTGGAAAGACCTTCATGTGTACCATTATTTGGCCATTTGGAGATATTCCATAGTTTCTTCATGTGGGTACGGTTTTCTCTGTATTTTAATGAGTGGTTGGGGTGAATTATATAAATATATTCATAAGATCTGTGGTGTAAGGATTATGTATTATGTCCTCTGAAAATGGGTTTTCACACTTGTGTGTGGGAATATTTGGATGTGGGAGAGTTTACTTGTACACTGGGTATGTGAGGATGATGTACAATGTTGAGAGGTATATATATTCATTGCTTTGGAATATTTGAGTGAATGTGTGAGGGTCTCCATGTATGTGGAGAGGCTGTATTGGATATAGGCAGTAGTACATTGATCACTGGTGTTTGTGTATTTATCTGAGTCCATAATGTGTTTATTGGGAATTTGTGAGGATAACAAAGGGTTCAGTGACACATTTTGTGTTTATTCTGGAATGTAATGTGCGGGGGTTTCTCCTCCTGACGGGGGCGGCTGGAGGGGTCAGGAGGGCCGCACTTTAGCGGGGTTCGAGGTCGCGGTAGACGGCCTCGGGGGCTCTCAGGTGTGGAGGACGCACGGCAGGGGGAAAGGAAGATGCCGCGGAGACCAGGTCTGTGCGCAAGTCCGATTTATTAAGGAAGTACAGTAGGTTATATAGGAGGTGAAGAGGGTGGGGCGGTAGGGGATTGGCAGAAGCATGGGCGGACTTGTGGTTGGTTGCGGTAAGCAGTTACTAGGGACGGGGGCAGATATCAGGTTAGCTTTGGTTGGCAAAGGAAGTGGGTTGCAATTTGAGGCGGGAGTCTGCTATCTGAGCTACTAGGGCAGCTGTCTGAGGAGATAGGCCTACAGTAATGCTTGAAGAATTTATTGCAGTTGATTGAGTATATTTTCAGGGTTGGTGGGTAGTCTTGTATGAAACTGGTGTCTATGGGGATTAGTGTTCATTTGGGTTGATAGAATTTATGCAGTATGTATTCTTTGGTATGTGGGAGGTTCAGTATGTATTGGCAACAAATAGGTAGTGTAGGCTATGTGGGTATTAATACATTGTGAAGTATGTGTATTTTATACTTGTGGAACTGAGTGTGAGTCCCTTATTGGGTAACGTTTGAAAAAAATCTTGGTGTTTGGTTGTTTTAGAGAGGTGCGAGTGTGTAGGGTATTTAGCATGTGTATACCAGTATTATATTGGTTTTACATGCTTTTATTCTGGTAGATATTGAGTGTTTTATAGTTGTAGGAGTAGCATGTGAGTATTCAGGGTAGGTAGATTTTCAATGTAAATAGGTATAATAAATGTTTTTTCGTGTATTTAGTGTATGGATATGTTTGAACATGAGAATAAAGGATGTATGAGGGTTTTTGTGTTCTGGAGATATGTAGGGAGGTTATGCTTGTATCTGTCACATGGGAAGTGAGGATCCTGTAGAAGGATGAAGTCCATCCTGTGCACCTATTCCTATAAAAGAAGATGAGTTTCATTGTTGCTGGTTTGTACCATGTTCACAACATTAATGGTACATTATCTCTTTCCAACTCTGCATTCACTAATAACATGTTGGTAGTTTGCAATAGACCACAAATTTTTCCCCTAGAGAACAATTACCTGTGTTATATATTTGCCATGGAACCATTATGTACAGTGAATAAGAGGGTATGTCTTATCAGGATGTATGTGTTAGAGCAAGAACATTCAGCCTATATTGCAGTACGTGAATTGTAAGTGGGGTATTTGTAGGTTTTAATCTCTGTATGTGGGCACCTTTCCTGGGTCATTCTGATTTATTCAATTATTCCTAATCAGGTTGCTGCATATTTGATGACAAAGAATCCCCCAGTGTTGATGATTTCCTGCTTCTTCCTAAACAAACAGGTTCAGGTGTTCTTCTGACTTGGCAGATGGATGTTTCTTCCACATTCTTGTGGTCCCGTCATTGGGGACCCTAAATGGGTAGGGATTTGGACAATGGCTGTGCACAGCAGTACTTCAGAGGTGAGTTTTTCACGTGGCAGCCAGCATTCTTAAAGTAGGTGCCTTCCTGGACAGGAACTCAGATAGCTGAAGTCCTTTCCCAGAGTGGGAAACTGGGTATCCTCAGCTTCTCTGTGTTAAACTGGTGGACAAGGATACTGTCCACTATTGGTCCTGTTTGGAAAGCCTACAGGCCATGTGGCCTCCAAACCCACACCCATCATCTCTTTCCTGGGTAGGGAATATTGGGAAACAAACAGGTCAGCACTGCCATCAGCTCTCAACAAATCAATCTAAGGGAAACTGTAGGCTTCAGGGATAGGCCAGACTTCTAGGTTTCACTGAGATGACATTAGAGAAATGGGGAGGCCCTGCTCTGAGGTAGAGCTGAAGGATGTTGGGGACTGAGATCTGGTGATGCCAGTGAGGTCCAGCTTAGAGGAGTTGTGGCTCTGACTCTCTTGAAACCATTGGACATTTCCAGCTCTTTATCCAAAGGCTTAGAATGTTCCTAGCACTGGGTAGCTCATCATAGCTTCATATTTTTCTTATATGCTTATTTGACCTTCTTTATTTTCCCTAATCCACACGGAGTTGAGTCCCACTGGAGGGTGCCAAGCAAAGGAGGCCAGCATCTGACCTCATGCAGCCTCCTGCCTCCCTGGACCCCCCCAAGAATTTCTGGGTCTTGCTCTTTATAGTGAATCTCCTCATGATTTTTTATTCCTCATGATGAATCCTTCTGACAACAAAAGAAGCAGATATCTCTTTCATAAGTGGTCCAATAAATGCTTCCCTATGTTACAGCAGGGGTCTTGTGGCCTCCATTTCCCCCATCATATCTTACCTCAGAGTAATGGCAGTATGTTGTTCTAGCTACAGTATATTTATTGGCAGAATGGTGCTGTGCTTGCAGTTATACTTTCAATCATCATTCATTTTAAGTAAAAATACATAGAAAGTAAAATAGCTATATTTTCTTGGGGATATTTGTTTGTTTCTCTTTTTCATTTTGTTTCAATTTTTATTTTTTAATTTGCTTTTGCTTTTTGTTTTTAAGGGGTGAGACATAGACCCTGAGATTTCAGAGAGAAGAACCAATGTCTGCTGTATCTGGACTCAACATTAGAAAGCTTCTACCTAGGATGTATGAAAGAAAATTGCCAGAAGGGCTGATGTGAGCTGAGTTGGATGTTCTGGCGCAAATATTTTCTGGAAAGAATATCATGAGATGAAGATTGAACCTACCCTGAAGAATTGAGGGTTCCTGTACTGGAGCAAGGTGCAGTGGGACAGGCTGTTCCCTGGATCCTTCCCCTGCCAGGAGTGGCAAGGCAGTGGAACTCTGAGCATTACAAGGTGAAGAGTCCACAGGGAAATTGTGCTGTTTGGTTGGAGTCACAGCTGTCTTCATCTCACTTCCAAGGAATTATCTCTAGTTTTCATTTTAGAATGGAAATGCACCTCTATCCCCCAATTTAATTTAAAAATGGGGAAGGTAGGCCCCACACAGGCAGAAGCCAGATGTCTTCAGAATCACATATTAAATGAGTGCTCAGGGTCTAATATGTCTTCCTTCAGACCTCAGAAAGGAGACTGCAAATGTCAGAGGGAAAAAAGGTCTTCCTGACTCAAACCTATAAAAGGTAGAGGGGTGATGAGAATCTGAACTAGAATCTAGATGAAACAAATCATTCTTTCCATTGACATTTACAGACTTTCAGTTATATAAAGGAATAGACAAGTCACAAAAGTAGGAGGTAAATTCAAAGCTCTGGCAAAGAGCTTGTTTGCAGTGTATATAAAGAATGTTTACCATTCATAATAATACCAAAACTAATAAAAATGTGCAAAACATTTGAACAGCCACTTTTAAAAACAAAGATATGTGAAATTTACTATGTATCACAGCATCACAGATTTCCAGTAGAGTGAAAATTGAAACATATGCAGTATAAGTATATATTTGCCAAAATACAAACACAAACAATTCCAAAGATTGATGAAGATATGGAGCAATTAGAATGTCTCTACTAGTTGGAAGGAATATGTAATAGTATATTTAGTTTGGGAAGCAGTCTTACTAATTTAAAGATGTTCTTCCCACATGCCCAGCAATCACACTTCTATAGTTAACTTAGAAAAATGACAGTGAATACTCAAAACAGTCTACAAAGTTTCCATCAACTGGTAAACAATAATCAAATTGTGATATATTTACACAATGGACTACACTGACCCATAAAATGGAGCAAACTAGTAACACACATCAGCATGGAGGATCTAAAAAATGTATGCTCATTAAAAAAGTCAGACACCAAAGAACACACAGCCTACTTTGCATTTATGGAAAAGCCAATTTTCAGATTAATTTTGAAGAGTAATGGGCACTAAACATGTTGAAAAAGCAATAAACATGTTGAAAAAGAACCACGATGGAGGGCTCACACTTCATGGCTTAAAAGCTTATCATAAAGGTATAGAGGTTAAGTAACAAGTTACCAGCACAAGGATAGATACATAGAGCAATGGAATTCAGTTGAGAGTTCAGAAATAAATTTTCACCTCCATAGTTGATTGATTTGACAAGGCTATCAAGTCCACTCAGTAGGAAAAGAATAGACTTTTCAAGAAATTGTGCTGAGAAAACTATATATCTATATGCAATCCAATGAAGGAGGACCCCTCTCTCACACCATATATAAAAATTTACTCAAAAATGGATCAAAGATCTAAATATAAGAACCAGGAGCATAAACTCCTAGAAGAACAAGCAGAGAAACATGTTCAGTATCCTCTGTTAGGCAATGGTTTCTTAGACTTTTCACCCAAATCACAAACAACAAAAGGAAAAATCAGGTAACGGGGACCTCATCAAAACTGAAAAACTTTTGTGCATCATAGAACTTAATCACAGAAGGGAACACACCTTACTGAATGGGAGAAAATATTTGAAATGACATATCCTATTAGGGTTTAATATCCACAATATTTGAAGATGTCCACAACCCAACAAAAAGACAAACAACAGAAGTAAAAATGGGTAAAAGAGGGCATATGAAAATCCCCTATTTTTTTATATATATAACATTGATGTAATCTAAGTATCTTTGTAATAAAAATGGGGAAAAGACTTGAGTAGACATTGCTCCAAAGAGAATATACAAATTGCTAAGAAGCACATGAAAAGATGTTCATCATCACTAGATATAGAAAAATGCAAATTAAAACCACAATGAGATTCCATTTCATACCAACTTGAATGGCTACCATTTATTAAAAAAGAAAGAAAATCACAAGTGTTGGAGAGGATGTGGAGAAATAGGAACAATCATTTCTTACTGGTGGGAATGGAAAATGGTGCAGCCACTGTGTAAGACAGTTTTGCAGTTCCTCAGAAATCTAGGGTTAGAATTACCATGTGACCCAGCAATCCTTCTAGTCAGTATATATCCCAAAGAATGGAAAAGAGGAACACGAGGAGATATTTACACAACAAGGTTCTTGGTGGCATTATTCCCAACTGCCAAAAGATGGAAGCAGCACAAGTGTCCATCAACTGATGAATGGACACACAGAGTTTTGTATATCTGAACAATGGAATAGTATTCAGACATAAAAAGGAATGACATGCTATACATGCAACATGAATGAACCTTACACATAATGCTGAATGAAATCTGCAAGACACAAAAGGACAAATATTTTATTCTCTATATTACATATATAATTACAATAAGGACACCATACTGTTAGAGTCTAGAATATAGGTGTTCTTCACCAAAGTTTAGCTATTCTATCAAATAGTTTAAAGAACATGCTGGACATTATATATCCTGCCATACCCTATGAATGGACTGGAAGAGAGTGTAAACTACAACATAAACTATAATCCATGCTGTGTAGCCGTGCTCCAAAATGTATTCATCAAATGCAAAGAATGTGCTACACTGATGAAAGAGGTTGTTGATGTGGACAGAGTGGGGGCTGGGGAATAGGGAGTGAGGTATATAGGAACCTCTTATATTTTTTAATGTAACATTTTGTATGATCGCTGTATCTTTAAAAAAAATAGATAATTAAAAATCATTAAAAAAAGAACAGCCCAAATCCAATGCAGAAGGTCATGCCCTGTCTTTTCTGTGCTTGTGGCTCTTCCTGTGACTGCATGATTTCCCTATGAATTTCCATTTACATGGATCCAAATGTCTATTTTCCACTATGAAATGTGTTTCCTTGGGGTCATTTGAAAAACACTGTATGTTTAGAGTGCAATCCTTTGCCCCAGGCAAGTGGTTTAACTGTTGGTCTATGGCGTTACGTTGCACAGCTCCTTGAACTGCCTCTTATGCAGGACACATTTTGGGATGGTGTTCCTGCAAAGAGTGTCTGTTAGTCAATCAAGCTTCCTCCAGACAATTGCCACAGACATCCATGCACCCTAGTAGGTGCACAGAGGTTATACTACTTTCTCCAGCACTGGGACCTGGTTCCCCCTCTGAGAAGAATGGCTTGTCCAGGCTGTTCAGCTTAGGGGTGGGGGTGAGGCCAGCAGGAGCACTGTAAGATTTTCCTACCCTTTTTACATTGATCTCTCCTTGATTTTGTACCTACCCTGTTACTGCAACATTTTATGCTTTCTGGATTTCTGGAAAATATATTTCTGTCAATTTTGGCTTGTTCTTTGGAATCTCTGTGATGGGAGGAAACCCTAGAATATCATTCTCCACCATCTAGGTGATGTCACTCCTGTTTATTTTGTTTTTAAATTGTTAGATGTTGGTCATATCTTTTTGGGAATAGGAAAAAGAGTTTTTTGGTATTTTGATGCAACATAGAAAAATACCCACCAAAGTTGCATGAATTAAATTTGCTGGAAGGACAGAAGTGGACTGAGCTGTTTGTTCTGGCACCAGAAATGTGTGGGTGTCTGTAATGGTTTGAGGAGAGAACCAACCCTGAAGAAGTGAGTCCTCCTGAGATGGTGCAAAGTGAAGCATGTCTGGCATGTATCCTGTGCATCCATCCTTCCAAGGAGCAGTGTCCAGGAGACACCCCCAGAACATACAGGGCTGTGAATCATGAAGGGCAGGTGTGCACTCTGGTTGAGGCTACACTGGCCACACCCCCTCACCATCAATGATGAGAACCCTTCTTCAATTTACTATGAGCAGTAGGATTACGAGCCCCCACAAAGTGGAAGACAAGTCTCTTCCTATTGCCAAAGGAACTTCTCTGGGGCTTCTCGGCCTTTTTGCCTTCTGGCCTCAGAATTGCAACTGCAAATATCATTGAGACCCGAGGCTGTTCCTGACTCTGTACCCTGGAAGAAAATGGAGAATCTTAACTGCAATCAAGAAAACAATTCAAAGCATTCATTAAAATTTATTAAGATTAAGTAAATGAATGGGCAAGAGATAGTGCAGGAGGAAAAATTCACAGTGGGTATTTCTGTCACAGGTTGTTGTTTTTTTTAAGAATATAAAGAATCCCTATTCTGAACTATATATAGACAAACCATTAAGATTGTCAGATCATTTGAATAGACAATAACAAAAATTAAGTATATGAATGTCTAATACAAGATAAAAAGATATCATTATCACTGGTCATCTTAAATATGTAAACTTAAACTATATTGAGATAATCCTACACACTCACTAAAATGCCTAAAATAGATAGTGACAGTATCAAGGCTGAAGACTACCTGGAATACCTATACATTGCCTGCTGCGAATATGAATAGTACACTCACTTATAAAATTCAGTGTACACTTACCACACTACTTGACAATAACATTCAAAGGAATATATCCAAGTGAAAGAAAACTATTGTTGACAGGAAAACAATAATCAGCAATCAAAAGGAAGAACTATTGATGGGTACTACAGTGTAAATGACCTCAAACATATGTTGCTATCTGAAAGATATCAGACAGAAAATATAACATAGTGCATGATTCCATTTATAGGATCTGTGGTCAAGGCAAATGTATAGTAATAGGAAGCAGATTTTGGTTAAGAGAGGGTGGAAATACATAGAGGATTTACCTCAAAGAAACAAGATTGAACTATTCTAGGAACAGGAATTTTCTATGTTAATTGTGAAGGTTGATTACACAACTATATGTAGTTGCCCAATCTCATTAAATTACAAACTGGAAAAAGGGTGAATTTCACTGTAAGGAAATTATACTTGAAGTATAAAGTTCTAAGGGAAAGAATTTTTTTTCACCATATCTGTGAGGTTTATAATCATGCAAATTGTAGGATTTAAGCTCTTTGGAGAGATCTTGAATCATACTTTATTGGCTATGGACCTTAAATAAGGGATGCTTTCCATGGAATGTGGAATGAACTCTAAGTCAGTGGATAGTTGTGACATTGACATATATGTGTTGCATGTACTGAGAAAGAACTGTTATAAAACATGCCCCCCAAAAGTTAGCTGATGTTATTCCCATTATTATTATTTTCTGTTAGAGTACAGGTCCTAGTGAAGTTCACAGTTCTTAGTATACACCAGGGTCCTCCCCACCTCTGCACACATCCATGCCCTGCCCTTCATCAACACTTGCCAGGACACACACACAGAACCCTCTCCAATGACTCCAGCTTCCTGGGAGGCTTCTTAAGCCTCTCACTGTTTAAATGACAGACAGGCCTTGATAGCCCTATTCTGGCTGTGAGTCTTACATCCAAACTTCTACCCCTCGCAGGAGCTATCCAAATAATTTTATATTAAGATATTACTTTAAAAAACCACATTTGTGTGCAGAGACAATAGTGCCAGAGCTGAGCCTGAAGCCCTGAAGCTGCCTGTAAACCCAGACTCCCCTGGCACCTTTCTTCTTCCCTCCAAAGCCCATTGCACATGTGCAGTCTCTGGGGTCACCCTGACTCCCAGCAGGGCTGCTGGGGAGGTATTCTGCAAGGATGAGGGAGGTAGAAGGCATGACTAGGGATTCATGGAAGCTTGGTTGGTAGGCCACACCACCTACCTAAAGGAGGGGAAATTAGGTCTGTGACCACAAGTGGGGGGATCTGTCTCAGGATAGCTGAGGTGGCATGGCCCCATGTTCTCCACAGTTGTGACCCCACTGTGGATCTGAGGCTCACTGAAACCCAGCCTATATTCTATTTCTGGGCATTGAGAGTAATTGGACTGTGCAGGCTGCTATGACAAGTAACACACTGTTTTGATTAAATAACAAGAATATATTAGATCACATTTTAGGAGGCTAGAAATCCAAAATCAAGGTTTTGACAGGCCATGCTTTCTCCCACAGCCTGTCACATTATGGTGATGTCTTGTGGGTAATCCCTGGCATCTCTTGACCTGCATCTCTGCCTCTGTCACATGGAGACCTGCCTCAATTTGCTGCCTTTCATTTCCTTGTCAAATTGCTTTCTTTTTTTTAAAGATTTATTTATTTATTTATTTAATTCTCCTCCCCTCCCCCAGTTGTCTGTTTTCTGTGTCTTTTTGCTGCGTCTTGTTTCTTTGTCCGCTTCTGTTGTTGTCAGCGGCAGGGGAAGTGTGGGCGGTGCCATTCCTCGGCAGGCTGCTCCCTCCTTCGCGCTGGGCGGCTCTCTTTATGGGTGCACTCCTTGCGCATGGGGCTTCCCTACGGGGGGACACCCCTGTGTAGCACGGCACTCCTTGCGCGCATCAGCACTGCGCATGGGCCAGCTCCACACAGGTCAAGGAGGCCCAGGGCTTGAACCGCGGACCTCCCATGTGGTAGACAGACGCCCTAACCACTGGGCCAAAGTCCGTTTCCCTCAAATTGCTTTCTTCTTACAGATTTCAGTCATATGGAATTGAGTTTCAAACTAAATTAGATTGGCCACACCATAATAATAAAATCATCAACATTTATATTTACAAATGGGTTTACACACACAGGACAGGGGTTGGCACTTGAACCTTTCTTTTGTGGGTGACACAGCTCAAACCACAGGAGTAGGTGTCTCCCTTCTCCTCTTCCCACTGCCCATATTACATGGCTATGTGGCCCCAACATGAAATGTAGCCAGAGAGAGAAGATGTGCCTTGATGGCTATGGGAGACATTGGAGAGTGGCCTCAGGACTCCCACACTGGGATTTCTGTCCCCAAGTACAGATGCAATGAATGAGATCTGGGGAGAGGGCGTCCCATTAACTGAAGTCATAAGCCCCACACTTCTCCTCTGCTACCCCATCTCTCCATGGGCCAAAGGGATCCTCAGCTCTGTACTGAGTGACACTCTCACCAGACTCTTAGAAGTTCCCGGATGTTGGAACCCTCAAGAATTTGTGGTAAAGGTTTCTATGCCCTTCACACATCCACTATTGCCTGGGGCCCCAATGACCTTATAGCTAAGCAGTCAGAGGTGGGAGGAGGCCCAGAATGCTAATGTGCTGCCCCTGAGGAACTGCCTCCACAAAAGGCCATTCTGACTTATGAGTTGAAGGGCCAACTTGTGGTCAAAGGACCTAAGGGAGGAGAACCAGGACTTGCAGGCACCAGCAAGACAGAACAGTATCAGCAAACACCTGATTCCAGAGAAAGGCGATGTGGATGCCAGGAATGGGGCTTGGAGTGAGGGATATGAGTTCCCCCATAGGCAACCTGAGAGGCCCTCACATTATGCCCCTTGCCCAGAACCACCCTCTGTGGCTGCTGCTGCTTGAGGCAGGAAACTCTGAGGCAGTGTCACCCTGAGGCTCAGTGGCCTAGGAATAGGAACTTCCTGCAGGCCAATATCTCCATTTACCCATCTTTTAGTAACAGGTATGTCTATGGTGACCCAGATTAGATTTGTGGTATTAAGTGAAAGGAAAGGCCTCAACTGTAGAACCCAGAAAAAGAAAACTAGAATCTGTGTATGAGGGGCCATAACAGGAGGCAGCAGTGGGTAGGAACCTGTGTGGGGAGAGGTTTCCAAGTGAGGAAACTGTTGTGAATGGTGAGCTCAGACCACTGCAACTAGACTTTGTAGAGAGGACCTCCCCCTTGAGGCCCAGTGTTTTCAGGTGGCTTCATTCCACAGAGGTAACTGAGGGGTACTTCCTGTAGGGGGTGCCTTCTCTGCATTCAGCCCTTCCCCAGCTTCTGGGAACACATTCAAGAGGGAGCCTGGGGTCATGCTTAGAGCAGAGGCTCCAGGCTGCCTGGCTCAAACCCAGGACTCCTGTGTTAGTTTGGACCTTGGTAAGTGTCTTAAACCCCTCTGAGCCAAGGCTTATCTCTCTCTGAAATGGAGACAGCCATGCTAACTCTGTAGGCTTGTATGTATGGAACAGTGAAGGGCATACTGTAAGTGCTCTTCATGAAATTTAGTCTTAAGACTCCAGATTGGACATGCCTGAACTTCCCCCTAACATCCCCCATGTCATCCACCCTCTCCCCCTTCAGGGCAGCAGTTCCTCCTCTGGCCAGGGGGAGGCACTGGCTTCCTTCTCTTGTTCCTGAAATACCCAACCTTTACCTCTGCCCCAAAGCAAAATTATTTCTTTAAACCAGCTTTCCATGGGATTTAGACTTCAACAACAGGGATCCAATGTATCCCATTTTAATCCCTCCAGCACACATCACAGTGGCTGCACAAAGGAGACAACCAAGAAATGTTTGCTTCATGAAGGAGCAATAGAGTGACAAAGTGCTTTTAGCTTATCTGTGGTGAGAATGGAATAGCCTACTACAAGATTAAATTCCCCTCAGCGTTCACAACACATGGGGGAAAGACATTAGGGATCTCACATGACAGATTTCACATGACAGAATTCCTCCCATCCCTCCATCTATGCCCTCCCTGTGACTCTGCAGTGCCTCTCAGCCCCCTCTGACTGGCTGGTTCAGGTCTTCCTCTACGGTCTGCCATGTTATCATGAGGAAATTTACTCTAGCCTTGGACATTTTTATCTTTTCTTGCATTTCAAATTCAACTTTTTAAAAGAATGTTTTGTGTTTTTTAATTTTTACTTACTAGAGCAGTAACACATACTGGATCCTTACTTACTAGAGAGAAATCCCGTAGAATGCACAGTGGTGCCATATACACAGACACCCATGGAGATTTCCAAATTTTAACATGATGCGTGAATGTGGTATATTTGTTATAGTTATTGAACCAATATTGTTACAGTCCTATAATAAAAGAAGTCTAGTTTGCATTAGGGTTCCCTCTTTGTGTTGTACAGTTCTATGGATTTATTTTTGAATTTTTGTGTTGGCATATACACAATATTATATTTCCCATTTAAACCGCTTTTATGTATACATTTTCATGGTGTTAAATTCACATTGTTGTGCTACAATGAACACCATCCTTTTCCAAAACATTTCAGTCCATAAATAGAAACTTTAAATAGTTGAGTGTTGATTTCTTATTCCCAACTCAACCACTGCCCCTAATATCCTATATGCTCATTTCTCAATTTAGGAATTTGTATACTGTACTTACTTCATTTAAGTGATATCATGACTACTTATCCTTCTGAATCTGACTTCTTTCATTCATCATGAGGTCTTTTAGGTTCATCTAGGTTTTAGCATGAATCAGAAGTTTATTATTTTTCAGAGGTGTGTATTATAGCATTGAGTTTATATATCAAGCATTACTTCTTCTACTCACCCATTCATGAACAGCTGCTTGCTTCCATCTTTAGGCTTCTGTGAATAAAGCTGCTATGAACCTTGGTATTCCTATATCTGGTCAAGTCCCTTCTTTCATTCTCTTGTGGTTAAGTCCAGAAAATGGATTGACAGGTCAAATGGTAGTCCAATTTTAAACACTTGATGAATGGCCAAATTGTTTTCCATACTTGTTTCAATATTTTACATTTCCACACAAAACACAGAATTATTCTTATTTCTTCACTCTTTGCAGACACTTACCTGAATTTTTTCTGTACAAAAGGGCATTCTAATGATTGAGAAATGAATATCATTGTGGTTTTGATTTGCATTTCCCAAATGGCTAGTGATATTGAGCATCTTTTCATGTGCTTATTGAATATTTGTATATCTTCATTGGAGAAATGTCTATTTAAATACTTTGCCCATTTTAAAATTGTTTTTTGTCATTTCCTTTTTTATTTGTTAGAGTTTTCTATCATTGTAGATATTAAATATTTATCAGATATACAGCTTAAAATATTTTTACACATCCTATTCCTTTCCTTTTCACTTTGTGGATAATGTTCTTTTTGCACAAAAGTTTTACATTTTGATGAACTCCAACTTGTCCATTGATTCTTTGCTTGTTTGTGCTTTGGGCATAAAGTCTGATGAATCCATTGCATAATACAGAAGATACTGAAGATTTCCAATTTGCTTTCTTCTAGGAATTTTATCATTTTTCTTCTTAAATGTAGGTGCTTTAGCTACTTTGTGTTAATTCTTACACGTGGTATAATGCAGGGATCCACGTTCAGTTTTCTGCTTCTGGTTATCCAGTTTTCCCAGCACCATTTCTTGAAGACACCATTCTTTCTACAATTAATGTCTTTTAGCACTTGTACTCCTCAGGGTTCTCTAGGGAGTCAGAACCAACAGGAGATATCAGCAAATATTATGAGCTCTTCATAAGAATTATCTGACACAACTGTGGAGATGGGCAAGCCACAATTTTGTAGGGCAGCCTGCAAGCTGGGAACTCTGATGAAGACCCTTGATGAATTCCCCAGTGGAAACCAGCTGGCTGAAATAGGCATGGAAGTTCTGTTTTCTTTTTTTTTTTTTTTTAAATATTTATTTATTATTATTATTTTTTAATTACATTAAAAAAAATATGAGGTCCCATTCAACCCCACTGCCCCCGCCCCCCACTCCCCCCACAGCAACACTCTCTCCCATCATCGTGATACATCCATTGCACCTGGTAAGTTCATCTCTGAGCATCACTGCACCCCATAGTCAATGGTCCACATCATAGCCCAGACTCTCTCACGTTCCATCCAGTGGGCCCTGGGGGGATCTATAGTGTCCCGTAATTGCCCGTGAAGCACTATCCAGGACAACTCCATGTCCCGAAAACGCCTCCACATCTCATCTCTTCCTCCCGTTCCCCACACCCAGCAGCCCCCATGGCTACCGTTCCCACACCCATTTCACATTTCCTCTGTGGACATTGGATTGGTTGTGTCCATTGCACACCTATGTCAAGTGAGGGGTTAGATTCCACATGGGTACTGGATGCACTCTTCCCGCTTCTAGTTGTAGACACTCTAGGCTCCATGTTGTGGTGGTTGACCTTCTTCAACTCCATGTTAGCTGAGTGGAGTAAGTCCAATAAGTCAAAGTGTAGGAGCTGAAGTCTGTTGAGGCTCTGGGCCTGGGTGTCATATTATCAGTCCAGAGATTCAAATCCCCTACATATATCTTAAACTCAGCACCAACTACAATTCCAATAAAGTAGCATGCAAGTCTTGTGAAAAGAGATCCCCTCTGAGTCCATTTCCATCACGCAGAAACACCAGCTCCAAAGAAGGGCCATCTGTCATGGCAGTGAACCCCTTCTGCCATGACCATAGAACCCGTGGGTCTCTTTATCCCTCAAAAGAACCAATACCTGGGGTTGTATCTACCTTATCTGTCTCTTAGACTCTGTTCAGTTGTACATAGGGCTATTCCTTCTGACAACCTCCAGACTCTTTTTTAGAGACTCACAGCCTTATAATCTCATTTCTCCTTTCCATTTCCCCCTTACATTAGGTCAAACCGCTTCCCGAAGTCATGTTATTATATGTAGACAGGTATATTCTGCTGTTCCGCATTGAATCTTTAATTCAAGGTCATTTTCTAGTTGCTTCTTCAGCTGGTATGTGGTAGTGATCCCTCGGTGCCAGGGAGGCTCATCCCCGGGTGTCGTGTCCCACGCTGGGGGGAATGCATCACATCTACACGCTGAGTTTGGCTGTGAGAGTGGCCACATTTGAGTAACGTGAAGGCTGTCAGGAGGAAACCCCCAGGCACAATGCTACTCTAGGCCTTGTTCTTATTGCAGGTGCATAGGCTCAAAAGTGTAGCCATTAGTATCAAGAGCCCATTGTTGGGCCCTCCTTCCTTCCTGGTTCTTGCCGTTGCACCTGGAGGATTGCCGCTGCTCTCCCAGGGCCCACAACAGTGACCCCCCGGCCAGGAGCCCAGTATCCCCCCAAGCTGTTGTTTTTAATTGTTTCCACTATGAGTATATATAGACATTACCATATACCCTGGGCATATGCCCTGTATAACTCCCTGTCAACCATATATATCCTGTCAATAACATCCCATATCAGTATTCCTCCGCTGCCATTGTAGAACCACTCTGTGATCCAAAACTTCCCGTAAAGTGAATCCCAACATAATGTCAGCTTCAGAGGAGTCTTAGATCACCAAAATTCATATATACAATATACAGTATTTCCCCAGATCCACCATAAAACCTTTTCCCTTCCACAGCAATAATCTTTTTACTTATTCATATCATATTTCCTGAAACTGATGTACAGATTCCGAAACTATAGTTTTCAAACAAGGTAACATTTGTGCTTACTATGTGGTCCATACTTTAGGTTGTACAGTTTTCTAAATTTTTTAGTTATCCTATGTTTTGTCTTATGGTTTTCATTATTAGTCTGTCGTCCCCTATATATTTTTGGTGTAATATTAGCTGTTTTATATTCATCCTTGTGTACTCTCACATAACTCCTCTTTTGCCCCCTTATTTACCTTTGTTCTATCCATTGCACGTCCATTTTCCCCTCCCCTTAGGGCCCACAACGCCTGCCAATCTAATGCCCTGGGAGCCGTCCTTTCTCACGAGAGATACAGTTCTCTCTATTCGACGGCATTAGTCTTCCCCAGGATATGGGTCCACCCCACCCAATGGTAGAACCCACCTTGGCAAAATGAGCCTTCAGCTATTCCCTCCGGAGTCCGTCCCGCATCAGACCATACCCCCTGAGCGTCCTAACCAGGTGACCCTCCTATTTATACTTTGATACGTTTTACTCAACATTTAGTTCTCAACGAACTTCTGGCACTCTCCCATGTTTGTATGTTTCCCCTCCCTCCCACCTATTTCTTGGACCATATTGCCCCTCTTCCCATCCCCAGCCCCCCTCAAGCCCAGAAAACCCCACCCGAAGGTTACCCCTTGCCCCCATTTTGTCCCTTCTTTGTGCTCATACTTACCCCCAGCTCATCACAGATTCCACCCCTACAGACATTAACTCACATCCTTCCTCCACCCCCCGATTTCCAGTAAGCCACTTTTCCAGACTCTAGCTCTCTGAGGCAGTTAACTTATTTCATATCATTGAGGTCATATAGTATTTGTCCTTCAATGCCTGGGTTGCTTCACTTAACATAAGATTCTCAAGGTTCATCCATGTTATCACGTGCGATTGTAGTGTATTGGTTCTTACAGCTGAGTAGTATTCCATTGTGTGTATATACCACATTTTATTGATCCACTCATCTGTTGATGGACTTTTGGATTGATTCCAACTTTTGGCGATGGTGAACAATGCTGCTATGAACATTGGTGTACATATATTGGTTTGTGTCCTTGTTTTCAGATCTGATGGGTATATACCCAGCAGTGGTATTGCTGGGTCATATGGCAAATCTATGGATAATTTTTTGAGAAACTGCCAAACTGTCCTCCAGAATGGTTGGATCCTTCTGCATTCCCACCAGCAATGGATGAGTGTTCCCCTTTCTTCCCATCCTCTCCAGCATTTGTATTCTACTGTTTTTTTCATGGCTGCCAATCTTATGGGAGTAAGATGGTATCTCATTGTAGTTTTGATTTGCATTTCCCTGATAGCTAGGGATTTGGAGCATTTTTTCATGTGCTTTTTAGCCATTTGTATTTCTTCTTTGGAGAAGTGTCTGTTTAAATCTTTTTCCCATTTTTAAAATGGGTTGTTTATCTTTTTGTTTTCGAGATATATGAGTTCTTTATATATGCAAGTTATAAGTCTCTTATCAGATATATGGTTGCCAAATATTTTCTCCCCTTTTTACTTTCTTGACAAACTCCTTTGAGGTGCAGAAGGCTTTAATTTTGAGGTAGTCCCATTTATCTATTTGTTCTTTTGCTGCTCGTGCTTTTGGTGTGATATTCATGAAGCCATTTCCTATTACAAGGTCCTGTAGATGTTTCCCTACACTGCTTTCTAAGGTCTTTATGGTCTTGGCTCTTATATTTAGGTCTTTGATCCATCTAGAGTTGATCTTTGTATAAGGTGTGAGATGGTAATCCTCTTTCATTCTTCTACATATGGCTATCCAGTTCTCCAGGCACCATTTGTTGAATAGGCCATTCTCTCCCAGTTGAGAGGGTTTGGTGGCTTTATCGACTATTATATGGCTATATACATGAGGTTCTATATCTGAACTTTCAATTCGATTCCATTGGTCTGTGTGTCTCTCCTTATGCCAGTACCATGCTGTTTTCACTACTGTAGCTTTGTAGTATGTTTTGAAGTCAGGAAGTGTGATTCCTCCTATTTCGTTTTTCTTTTTCAATATGTCTTTGGCTATTCGGAGCCTCTTTTTATTCCAAATAAATTTCATAGTTAGTTTTTCTAGTTCCTTAAAGAAGGCTGTGTTGATTTTTATTGGGATTGCATTGAATGTGTAGATCAGTTTTGGTAGGATAGACATCTTAATAATATTCAGTCTTCCTATCCATGAACAGGGAATATTCTTCCATTTATTTAGGTCTTCTTTGATTTCCTTGAACAATCTTGTATAGTTCTCGATGTATAAGTTTTTTACCTCTTTAGTTAAATTTATTCCTAAGTATTTGATTTTTTTATTTACTATTGTGAATGGTATTTGTTTCTTGATTTCCTCCTGATCTTGCTCATTATTGGTGTATAGAAATGCTACTGATTTTTGCGCATTGATCTTATAACCTGCGACTTTGCTAAACTCATTTATGAGTTCTAGGAGCTTTGTTGAAGATCTCTCAGGGTTTTCTATATATAGGATCATGTCATCTGCAAATAATGAAATTTTGACTTCTTCCCTTCCAATTTGAATGCCTTTTATATCTGGTTCTTGTCTCAGTGCTCGAGCCAGTACTTCCAAGACAATGTTAAATAGGAGTGGAGACAATGGGCATCCTTGTCTTGTTCCTGAGTTTAGAGGGAAGGATTTCAGGACTTCGCCATTGTAAACAATGTTGGCTGTAGGTTTTTCATATATACTCTTTATCATGTTCAAAAAGTTTCCTTGTATTCCGATCTTTTGGAGTGTTTTTATCAGGAAGGGGTGCTGTATTTTGTCAAATGCCTTTTCTGCATCTATAGATATAATCATGTGGTTTTTTTCTCTCAATCTGTTTATATGGTGTATTACATTGATTGATTTTCTTATGTTGAACCATCCTTGCATACCTGGGATAAATCCCACTTGGTCATGGTGTATAATTCGTTTAATGTGTTGTTGAATACGATTAGCAAGTATTTTGTTAAGTATTTTTGCGTCTAGGTTCATTAGAGAAATTGGTCTGTAATTTTCCTTTCTTGTGGTGTCTTTGTTTGGCTTTGGTACTAGGGTAATGTTGGCATCATAGAAGGAATTAGGCAGTGTTCCTTCTGTTTCGATTTTTTGGAATAGTTTCAACAGGATTGGTGTTAGTTCTTTCCGGAATGTTTTGTAGAATTCACCTGTGAAGCCGTCTGGCCCTGGGCTCTTCTTAGTTGGGAGATTTTTAATGACTGATTCTATCTCTTTGCTTGTGATTGGTTTGTTAAGATCATCAATTTCTTCTTTCGTCAGTATGGGCTGCTTATGTATTTCTAGGAATTTGTCCATTTCCTCTAAATTGTCATTTTTGTTGGAATATAGTTTTTCAAAGTATCCTCTTATGATAGTCTTTATTTCTGTGGGGTCAGTGGTGATATCACCTTTCTCATTTCTTATTTTGTGTATTTGCATCTTTTCTCTTTTTTTCTTTGTTAGTCTCGCTAAAGGTTTGTCAATTTTGTTGATCTTCTCAAAAAACCAGCTCTTGGTCTTGTTTATTTTTTCAAGTGCTTTCTTATTTTCTATTTCATTTAGTTCTGCTCTTATCTTTGTTATTTCCTTCCTTCTTCTTCCTGTTGGGTTACTTTGTTGTTGTTTTTCTAATTCCTTCAAATGTGCAGTTATTTCTCCAATTTTTGCTCTTTCTTCTTTTTTGATATGTGAATTTATGGCTATAAATTTCCCTCTCAGTACTGCTTTTGCTGCATCCCATAAATTTTGGTATGTTGTGTTATCATTATCATTTGTTTCAAGGTAGTCATTGATTTCTTTTGAGATTTCCTCTTTGACCCACTGTTTTTCTAAGAGTGTGCCGTTTAATTTCCAAATTGTCGTGTGAAGTCTGGGTCTCTGTCCCTTGCAAATTTCCAGCTTGACTCCACTGTGGTCAGAGATATTGTTTTGTATGATTTCGATCTTTCTGAATTCATTAAGCCTTTCTTTGTGGCCTAGCATATGGTCAATCTTGGAGAATGTTCCATGTGTGCTTGAGAAAAATGTATATCCTGCTGTGTTTGGGTGTAATGATCTATATATGTCTATTAGATCCAGCTCTTCTAATATACTGTTCAAATGTTTTGTTTCTTTAGTGATTCTCTTTTGAGATGTTCTGTCCAGAGTTGATAGTGGTGTATTAAAATCCCCCACTATAATTGTAGATGCATCTATTCTTTCACTTAGTTTTTCCAGCGTTTGCCTCACATATTTAGAGGCGCCCTTGTTAGGAGCATAAATATTTATGATTGTTTGATCTTCTTGACAAATTGTCCCTTTCACTAAAATATAGTATCCTTCTTTGTCTCTCACAATTGTTTCGCATTTAAAGTCTATTTTGTCTGATATTAATATAGCTACTCCTGCCTTTTTTTGGTTGTTGTTTGCTTGTATGATTGTTTTCCAGCCATTCACTTTCAACCTCCATGAGTCTCTGGGTCTAAGATGTGTCTCTTGTAGGCAGCATATAGATGGGTCGCATTTCCTTATCCAGTGTCCCAGTCTGAATCTTTTGATAGGTGAGTTTAATCCGTTGACATTCAGTGTTATTACGTTTAGAGAGTTATTTATGGTAGCCATATTTTGGTTGGATTTGTGTTTGTTATATTTTGTTTGTATTATTTTATTTTCCCCTTCTATTTTTGTCTTTCTTGTTGCTTTTACACTCTCCTCCATCTCTGACTGTCCTGTTTTTTCCTTTCTTCCTGCAGAATTCCCTTAAGAATTTCTTGAAGGGGAGGTTTCTTGTTGATATACTCTTTCAGTTTCTGTTTATCTGTGAATATTTTGAACTCTCCATCATTTTTGAATGCTAGTTTAGCTGGATAGAGTATTCTTGGTTGGAGATTTTTTTCCTTTAGTACCTTGACTATACCATACCACTGCCTTCTTGCCTCCATCGTTTCAGATGAGAAATCAGCACTTAATCTTATGGAGTTTCCCTTGTATGTGATGGTTTTCTTTTCTCTTGCTGCTTTCAGAATTTTTTCTTTGTCTTGAGCATTGGATAATTTGACAAGTATATGTCTTGGGGTGGGCCTGTTGGGGTTTATGACCAGTGGAGTGCGCTGTGCTTCTTGGATATGTACATCTGTCTCTTTCAGTAGATTTGGGAAGTTTTCATTCATTATTTCCTGCAACACTCCTTCTGACCCCTTTCCCTTCTCTTCTCCTTCTGGAATGCCTATAATATGTATGTTTGAGCGTTTTGCATTATCATTCAGGTCCCTAAGTCCTATCTGGATTTTTTCTACCTTTTTATTGACCACTTCTACTATCTGTTTGATTTCCAATGCACTGTCTTCCACATCACTAATTCTCTGCTCTGCCTCTTCTAGTCTGCTGATATTTGCTGCAAGTGTATTTTTGATGTCTTGAATTGTGGTGTTCATTTCCATCATATCTGTTATTTTTTTTGCGCATGTCTGCAATTTCCCCTCCAAGTGTTGTCTTCATGCTGTTAACCTCTTTCATTACTTCATCAAATTTGTCGGTGATAAATGTTCTGAGATCTTTCATTGCTTGTGCGAAGTCCTGCCCCCCTTCCTGATTTTCAGTTTGTTGATTGGAATCAGCCATGTTTTCCTGATTACTGGTTTGGTTTGTAGATTTTTGTTGCTGTCTTGTCAACATTTTTTCTTGATGGGTTTAATCAGTTCCTTAGCTTCTTTGTCTAGTCTTGGAGATTAATTAGCTGTTGTTTTTGCGTAAGTGTTATATCTTCTCTTTGTCACTTTGTTCTTCTTATTCCAATTTCTTATTGCTAGTTAAGCTCACTTTAAAGGAAAGTATTAGTGCTGGGGAAAGTCAATTGTGTAAGGAAGGAAAAAGTGTGAAGTAGTATTGGTGATATATGTTTACAAAGCAACAATATGAGTTCTGGGAGGATGGAGGTTAGATCATGTAAATTGTGTAGAGTTATAGTAGTAGGAAAGTACCTATAATGAGGTAGATGACTGAATATGGGAGGAATGTGGTACGTACTAAGAGGCTATTGTTTTCGTGAGAGAGGGAAAGAGAAAAGAAAGGTAATAGTTTAGGGACGAATACCAGATGGAAAACTAAACAAAGGTATTAGAAATTAAGAGTTAGACACTTTGTGGATCAAAGAAAGGGAGATGGAATATAGGAGAGATAGCAGATGGTGGAGGATATCAAGTTGTAGGGGAAAGGGGATAGTGTAGATAGGCTAAATCTATTCACAGAGAAATGAGGCAGTGGAGGGTGAGGAAACCCAGCAAATGTGAGGTATTTCCTGTAGGACCTATTGTATTGTTAAGGTAAAATAGTATAAGAAGAATATTGGGGACAAGAAAGAGAGGATTGAAAAAAGAAAAAAAAAAAGAACAACAAGAACAACAACAACAACAAAAAATAAAAAATAAAAATAAAATAAATAAAAACAACAAAAAAACAAAGAACAGAAACCCCGCCGCCAGGCTCGGCTGGGCTCAGCTGGGCTCCGGTCCCCCGCCAGCCGCCCGCCGCGGCTCGGCTGGGCTCGGCTGGGCTCGGCTGGGCTCGGCTTTCCCGCCCGCCGCCCGGCGCAGCGTGGCTGGGCTCGGCCCCCCCGCCCGCCGCGGCTCAGCCGGGCTCGGCCGGACTCGGCTTCCCCGCCCACCGCCCGCCGCTGCGGCGCAGCGCTGCTCGGCTCTCCCGCCCGCCGCCCGCCGCGGCACGGCTAGGCTCGGCTGGGCTTGTCTCCTTCGCCCGCCGCCCGCCGCGGCACAGCGCGGCTCGGCTCTCCCGCCCGCCACTCGCCGGGTGCTAGCTGCCTCAGCTCCGCCTACCCAAGGAGGGAGTCCTCCACACGTAGCTGGGATCTCCGTGTATATTTCACAGATGGATCCTCTCTGTTACCTTCCCTCCAAATCAATGTCCAGACACCTCCGGACCAGGAAAAATCCCGAAACAGCCGGTCCCAAAGAGTCTCCGACGCCTCCCAGCCGATTCCCCCCTGGAGCTAGTAACCGGGGAAGTTCACTCAGCCGCCATCTTGCCTCCCCCTCCTGAAAAGTCCCAAATTATATCTTATAGACCAGTCCTTTCCGTTACCTTCCCACCAAATCGATGTCCAGACACTTCCTGCCCTGAAAAAATCCTGAAAAAGCCTGGTCCTGGAGAACCTCCAGCGGTGCCCAGCTGCCTCTTCCCAGGAAAGACGGCAAGGCAAGCTCACTCAGCCACCATCTTGCCGGAAGTCGGAAGTTCTGTTTTCTGACAGCTGGAAGCATCACTTCTCCTTTTAAAACCTTCAAGAGATTGGAGAGACTTCTCCCATTGTTGAAGGCAATCTCACCAATTGATTGTAAATGTATTCAGCCATAGGCAGAATCAGCTTACTGATTATTTAAATCCATGAAATGTTCTCACAGTAACAATCAGTCCAGTCCTTGCTTGACCAAACTGGACACGAAAACCTGGCCACATTGACACATGGACTTACACATCTCAGCATCCTGGTAAAAAATAAGTTGTGCATACCTGGGAAGAAAACACCATGATAGTCCCTGTCCCAGCCCCACAGACCCCACTGCACCTTGTAGCATAATAATGGTTATATCTGCTGTATGCTGTACCTCCATACATCCCAGGAAGCTTGAGGGATGTGGAGTGGTTGGGGGGTGCTTAGCAGATTGGCCCATGAGGAAGCAGGATCTCCTGAGAGAGTAGATGAGAGTAAGGTGGTGGTCAGTGGGTCTCTAAGTTAGCTCACAGCCACTGGGTGAGGGAGGCAAGTGTCTTCTGCCTGACTCTTCAATGAGTGGTCCTGGGCCCCCCCACCCCCAACAGCCTGAGCACCATCCATGAGCTTGCTTCAGATGTAGAGGTTCAGCTTCCTCCACTGACCTCCTGAGTCTCCATCTGAATTTTAACGGGATGCCCCTAGGTATTTGTATGTACATCACAGTTTGAGGAACACTGGTGTTCACTGTGTGTCCTTCTGTGACCACTTCTATCCTTATCAATGACACTGAGAATCTGTGTTTCTTTTTGTTGGGTCATCTTGTGTCAGCTCTCCATGTGTGCAGTGCCTTTCTTGGGCAGACTGCACTTCCTTTCACTCTGGGTGGCTCTCCTTGCAGGGCACACTCCTTGTGCATGGGGTTCCCCTACCCAGGGGACACCCCTGCATGCATGGCATGGCACTCCTTGCGTGCATCAGCACTGCACATAGGCCAGCTCCACATGGGTCAAGGAGGCTTGGGGTTTGAACCATGGACATCCCATGTGGTAGGTGGATGCCCTATCCATTGGGCCAAGTCCACTTCCCCCATACTGTTTTGATTACTGTGGCTTTACAGTAAATTTTCACACTGGGATGTGTGAGATGTCAAACTTGGTTCATTTTTTGCAAATTTAGATATTCCTGATCCCTGCAACTCTATATGAATTTGAATAACAGCTTTTTCATTTCTGCAAAAAATAAAAAGACTTCTGGTATGTTATTAGGTATTGTGTGGATTCCATGAGAAACCTTGGGTTGTATTGCCATCATAACAATATTAAGGCTACCTACCCAAGAAAAATATGCATATCTTTCCATATATGTAGGTTTTTTATTTCTTACAACCATGTTTTATATTAATAGGTTTCAGTGTACAAGTCCTTCAACTCTTGGTTATATCATTTTTTATTAGAAAAAGAACAATCAGAAAACTTCACATACACAATTCATAATCACTCAATTTATACTTGAAGCAGATAAAAATGTATAATTGTACATTCTATATGTGTTTGCAGAATAAAAATTTAGAAAAACAACATAGAACTGTTCAACGAAAAAGAAAGCTAAAACCTAATGTAAACTGTTGACTATAGTAAATAATATAAATTTAACATATTTGTTAATGAATTTTAACAAAGTTACCAAACTCTAAACAAAATTTAATAGTGAAAACTGTAAGTGTGGAGGAAGGTAATTTGAGAATTCTTTAGTTTAGCATAATTTTTCTCTAATCCTTCAACTGCTCTAATACAATACTTATATATATTTCTCCACATACTAGATAGCACTTACATTTTAGCCATAGGGAGTAACTAGTATGATGGAGGAGCAAGGCCTCCTTTATACCACTACATACTGAACAAAATGTATTAAACACTGGCTTTTAGGTATTGGATAAGAGGCAGTTTACTGAGGGAACGTAAACCCATCATTTGAATCCAGATTTCTGCCAGAAGACACTTTACAAATATAACATAGGAAGGTAGTCCCCAAGAAAGCAAGCTCTTACAGACCTGGTTGTGTTAAGGACAGAAATCAGGGCCCCTGAAGGACTAGAATTGTGTGACAGAGCTCCAAAGGTGAAGATGCACAAAGAAACAGACTAAGGTATACCTTTATAATGACAGCTGTTACTATTTTCATTATTTTAATGGTAAATTTTTACTGGTTTCTGTGTTTTTCACAAATCTATTTTATTGCTACATATTAATAAAGCATGAATCCATGCAAAATGTACAACCAATGGTATTTGGTATAATCACATAGTTGAGCAATCATCACTTTAATTATTATTAGAGCATTTTCTATTATTCCCAATCATAATAATCATAAAGAAGAAATAGGAAAACACAAAGAATTCATCAGACACTTTGTCCCTTTCCCAGCAATGGTCATTTTACATGTTCATATTATATTTGCTGTGGCTGATGTACAGATATTGAAACAATACCTTTCAAACATGGTTACACTTGGGTTTACATTATGGTTTCTATTTTAGAGTACACAATTTTCCAAATTTTTAGTTATCTTATGTTTTACATTATGGTTTACATTTTAGCGTATAGGTTTTTGTACAATTTTGGTGTAATTTAACATGTCCTATATCCACCTTTGCATGCTCTTGTGGAACACTTCCATTGCCCCACAGTTACCCTGATTCCATCTATTCACTACCTCTTTCCCCCTCCCCTCGGGGCCCACAGTAACAATCAATCTTCATTACTTGAAGGACCATATTCAGAGATACTTGCAACAATGTTGAGGACTTGATGTGCTCGACTGCCTTAATGGATTGGGAGTCACCAATTCTCTCTTGAGATACAATTTCCTCTATTTGAGAACATCAATCCTCCCTAGGGTGTGGGTATACCTTCACTCTCATTTTATGAGTCTCCACCCAATGATATAACCCACTTTGGCAAAATGAGCACTCACACACTCCCTAGAAGCCTGCCCTCTGTCAGATGCCCCCCCTCGAAGCATCTTAAACAGGTAACCTTCCTTATTATATTTTCTAAAACATTTTTTCAACATTATAGTTTCAACCACATACCTGACAATCTCCTATGTTCAAATGTTCCCCCATCTTCCCCCAATTTCTTGAGCCATCTTATCCATCCTCCTATCCCTAGCCCCCTCAAACCTGTAAAGCACCACCCAAAGTTACACCTATGTACCCATTTTATCCCTTCCCTTTACCCCCAAATTCCTTTAAGCCTATCATCTGGTCTCTACCTCTCTGACACAGCATGGTTTACTTATTTTATATCAGTGAGGTCATGTAGTATTTGTCCTTCAATTCCTGGGTTGCTTCACTCAACATAAGGATCTCAAGATTCATCAATGTTATCACATACGTATGTACTGTATTCATTCTTACAGCTGAGTAGTATTCCATTGTATGCATATACCACATTTTGTTTATCCATTCATCTGTTGATGGGCATTTGGGTTGATTCCAACTTTTGGCGATAGTGAATAGTGCTGCTATGAACATTGGTGTGCATATATCCGTTTATGTCCTTGTTATCAGTTCTACTGTGTATATACCCAGCAGTGGTATTGCAAATCTTTAGCTAGTTTTTTGAGAAACTGCCAAACTGTCCTCCAGAGTGGTTGGATCCTTCTGCATTCCCACCAGCAGTGGATGAGTGTTCCCATTCCTCCACATTCTCTCCAGCACTTGTAGTCTTCTGTTTTTTGGTTTTTGGTTTTTTGGTAGGTGCCAGTCTTATAGGAGCAAGATGGTATCTCATTGTAGTTTTGATTTGCATTTCTCTAATAGCTAGTGTATACTCAGGAGACCTGAATCTCTGGATTGTCCATGTGAGAGCCAGTCCCTCAGCCTCAACAGACTTGGAACTCCTACCCTCTGATGTACCTGGCCAACTAACAGGGAGGTGAAAAAGGTCAACCACCACACCAGGGAGCCAAGAGTGCCTACAACTGCAGGCAGAAGAATTGTATCCATCATCCATGTTGAATCTAAGCCCCTTCTTGATATAGAGGTGGAGTGGACATAACCATCCCAGGGTCCACAGGATGGAGGAATAGAGTATGGATTAGAGTGGACTTACCGATATTCTATTCTGGAACTATTGTGGTGAGTAATGGAAGAAAATGTAGCATTGATGTGGAGAAAGTGGCCATGGTAGCAGCTAAGGGTAGAGAGAGGGAAGAAGAGATATGATGTGGGAGCATTTTCAGGTCTTGTAGTAGTCCTGGGCGGTACTGCAGGGACATTTGCTGGACATTGTATGTTCTGCCATGGCCCACTGGGTGGACTGGGGAAAAGTGTAAACTATAAACCATTATCTATGTAGTGCAGCTGTGCTCCAAAATGTATTCACCAAATGCAATGAATGTCCCATGATGATGAAAGAGGTTGTTGATATGGGAGGAGTAGGGTGAGGGGGGTGGGGGGTATATGGGAACCTCATATTTTTTAATGTAACACTTTAAAAAATAAGGAGAAAAAATGAATATGGAAAAAACTACAAAAAATGAAATAAAATAAGAGAGAAGAGAGAAAAATATTCATCAGGTCTCAGGTTCTCTGTGCTTCCCCCTGCTGTATATTCTGTTTCTATCTCTCTAGTATAGTTGTCTTTATAGTTTGTAAAAACTCTTGTATGTGCAATACCATTCATGTTCTTATTTCACATGAGGTTTCTCTATGTGATACAGTCCCATGTTACAATTTTAAAGCTTTCCTTCTAGTTATCGACATAGACTTAAAATTTACTTTCAACGACTGTCATACCAACATAACAGCACTGCTTGTCAAAATACTATGGTGTGCTTTCACCATTTCTATTCATTTCCAAAGATTAAGAAACAATCTTTTTACCATTTCTGCACAGATTAACCCTCAGCTTTCCATTCTCTATCCTCATTCTATTTTCTAGTGACCTATATTTTAATTATTAACCCTATGGGTTTGCACAATATATTAAGTTCATAATAGTGCAATCATACAGTATTTGTTCTTTTGTGCCTAGCTTCCTTCACTCAACATAATGTCCTCCAGGTTTAACCATGTTGTCACTTGCTTCACAACTTCATTTCTTCACATGGCTGCATAATATTCCATCATGTGAGCATTCCCATCTGTTTATCCTTTCATTAGTTGATGAACACCTGGGCTTTTTCCATCCCTTGGCAATTGTGGATAATGCTGCTGTGAACATCAGTGTGCAGATGTCTCTTTGAGTCCATACTCTCAGTTCTTCTGGGTATAAACCTTGTAATGGTATTGCCAGGTCAGATGACAAGTATATGTTCAACTTCCTTAGGAACTGCCAAAAAGTCCTGCATAAAAGCTCTACCATTCTACATTCCCACCAACAATGAATGAGCATTCCTGTCTCTGCACATCCTCTCCAATACCTGTCATTTTCTGATTTTTAATGGTAGCCATTCTAATAGTTATGAAATGATAGCTCATTGTAGTACTGATTTACATCTTCCTGATTGTTACTGTGGGTGGACATTTTTTTCACTTATTATCACCATTTGTATTTCTTTTTTGGACAATTGTCTTTTCAAGTCTTTTGCTCATTTTTTAAATGGGTAGTTTGTCTTTTTATTGTTGAGTTCTATTATCTCTTTATATAACATGGTTAGCAAACACATCAGATATGTGATTGCCAAGTATTTTCTCCCATTGAGTCTCCTGCCTTTTCACCTTTTTGATAAAGTCCTTAGTGGTACAAAAGTGTTTAATTTAAGTTTTCAATTATCTAATTTTCTTCTTTTTTAAAAAGATTTATTTATTTATTTATTTCTCTCCCCTTTTCCCCTGCCTCTGCCCCAGTTGTCTGTTTTCTGTGTCTATTTGCTGGGTGTTTTTCTTTGTCTGCTTCTGTTGCTGTCAGCAGCATAGGAAAGTGTGTTTCTTTTTGTTACATCATCTTGTTGTGTCAGCTTTCCGTGTGTACGGTGCCATCCCTGGGCAGCCTGCACTTCCTTTTGCACTGGGCGGCTCTCCTTACAGGGTACACTCCTTGTGTGTGGGGCTCCCCTAATTGGGGACACCCCTGTGTGGCGTGGCACTCCCTGCACACATCAGTGCTGCATATGGGCCAGCTCCACACAGGTCAAGGAGGCCTGGGGTTTGAACCACAGACCTCCCATGTGTAGGTGGATGCCCTAACCACAGAGCCAAGTCTGCTTCCCTATCTATTTTTCTTTCATTACTCATGCTTCAGTTTTAAGAAAATACTGTCTACCATAAGACCTTGAAGATGTTTTCTTATATTTTCTTCTAGGAGTTTTAAGGTTGTTGCTTTTATATTTAGGTCCTTTTGAACGATTTTGTGTTAATTTTTTATAATGTGAGAGAAAGGGGTTCTCTTTCTTTCTTTAGCCTATGGATATCCAGTTCTCCCAAAATCATTTGTTTAAAAGATTGTTCTGGCCCATTTGGGAGGGTCTGACCACCTTGTGAAAAAATCATTTGACCACAGAGGTGTGGATCTATTTCTGAGCTCTTGATTTGGTTCCAATGGTCAATCTCTTTCTCTTTATGCCAGTGCCATGCTCCTTTTACAACCGTAACTAATTAACATGACTTAAAGTCAGGAAGTGAGGTTACTCCCAACTTTGTTCTTTTCTAAGAAGTACTTGCCTACTAGGGGCTGTTTACCTTCCCAATAATTTTATAATTGGTGTTTCCATTTCTGCCAAAAAATCTATTGTGATTTTTATGGGGATTTCATCAAATCTGTAAATCAGTTTGGGTAGAATTAACATCTTACAGATATTTATTTTTCCAGGCCATGAACACAGAATATCCTTCAACTGATTTAAGTCTTCTTTTTTAGCTATGCTTTGTAGTTTTCTGAGTACAGGACTTTTATATCCTCAGTTTAGTTTATTCCCAAATATTTGATTCCTTAGTCATTATCACAACTGGAATTTTTTTCTGAATTCCTCCTTAGATTACTCAACAATAGTGTATGGGAACACTATTGATTTTTGCATATTAATCTTGTATCTACTACTTTACTGAACTCATCTGTTCATTCTGGTAGCTTGGTTGTGGGTGTTCCAGATTTCCTAGAGATAGGATCATATCATCAGTGAATAGTGAAAGTTTTGCTTCTTTGTTTCCTATTTGGATTCCTTATAATTCTTTATCTAGCCTAATTGCTCTTGCTGAACTATCAGCACATTACCAAATAACAGTGGTGACAGTGAGCGCTTGTCTTGTTCCTGAACTCAGCAGGAAAGCTTTCAGTTTTTCACCATTGAGTACAATGATATCCATGGGTTTTTCATATATAAACTTTACCATGGTGAGAATATTTCCTTCTATTCCTATTGTTCTAAGTGTTTTCATGAAGAAAGGATGCTGTATTTTGTCAATCACTTTTTCTGCATCAATAGATGTGATTTTTCTTCTTAATATATTAACATGGTTTATATATCATGGGAAGGCCAACAGTGGACTTATATGGTGCTTTCCAAAGCTAAGTGCACAGCCCAAACATCTGTCATGGACTTGTGGCAAAATATCTGGCTGCATGGAAGAAACCTATAGGTGTAACCCTATTGCATTTTATTGATGACATTATCTTCACCAGTAATGCTCTTCCAGATTAAAAAAATATGTATCAAAACAATAGTATCACATCTTGGAATCCAGGGATGGGCAATCAATGGGGACAAGCTGCAAGACCTTGGATACTCTGTCAAATTCTTTGGTGCTTTTTGGTCAGGAAAGACAAAAGCTATCCCCCCTCTGTAGTCAGTTACAAACAGTGTTTTCCCACACCACAAACTCCTAAGCAATTAATGGCCTTTCTGGGGATGTTGGGATGTTGGAGGCTGCTCAACTCTCATTTAGCCCAAATTTTAAAACCATTGTATACACTAATCAGGAAAGGCCATGCGCAGGAATGGGAGGACCCCAGCAGGGGGTCATGATTTTTGAAGAGAAGGAACCTGCAATTCTGCCCAGTTATATATATAAAGCATAATATTCTCATTCGGGAGCAATGCTTATACACACTTTGGACAGTGCTCATTTTGTTCTTGATCATGGCTTCCCAAAAATTAGTATGTCATTTTTCCTAATCACTCAGAAAAAGTCCACTAAATCATGGTCATGCAAAGAACTTGAGACCTGGGAAACCCAACAAATCAATACTTTCTCCTGAATCCATTGCTACTGCTTCATCTATTACATTTAATGTATTAGGATTTTTTAAAAAAGATTTATTTATTTTATTTATCTCCCTTTCCCCCCCATCCCAATTGTCTTTTCTCTGTGTCTATTTGCTGCGTGTTCTTCTTTGTCCTCCTCTGTTGTTGTCAGTGGCACAGGAATCTGTGTTTCTTTTTGTTGCATCATCATGTGTCGGCTCTCTGTGTGTGCTGCACCATTCCTGGGCAGGCTGCACTTTCAAGCTGGGCGGCTGTCCTTACAGGGTACACTCCTTGCACATGGGGCTCCCCTATGCGGGGACACCCCTGCAGGGCACGGTACTCCCTGTGTGAATCAGTGCTGCATGTGGGTCAGCTCCACACAGGTCAAGGAGGCCTGGGGTTTGAACTGCGGATCTCCCATGTGGTAGACGGATGTCCTAACTACTGGGCCAAGTCCGTTTCCCAGTATTAGGACATATTTGCAGTAACTTTATTTAATACATGGATATTTTAAATATATTGACAGTAATGTATTTATCTGAAAATCATTTGTTATAATTTTGATCAAGACATTTTTCAATCTGGACCCAGAAATTAGCTCGTGGCTTTCCTGAATTCTTGCTTGTTCAGTGTAATTGTTTAAGTAGAGTCTATTGCAATGGAATGGAATAGAATAAAGGCTTAGTAATATTTTAATCTTTACTATAAAATATTTTCCTTTCACAGAAAATAAGAAAATTGAATGAAAGACACATCTTAAATGTTATTTCAATTTTTAAATTTTTGTATATTATTGGTTATTTCATTTTCTTATTAATTTTATTTGGTTATGTGTCAGCTTCATTTGCGGAGAGGTTTTGGATCACAGAAGGGCCACAACAGTGGTAAGGGAATATCACTGGTACAGGGTGTCAGTGATGGGGGGATGTATGCGAGAGATTCATCTGAGGAATATGTTCACGTGTTCATGGGGTATTGTCTCAGTGGGTGGAGAGCCACAGAATAACTGAAAAAATATTGAATTCCCAACCTGGAGGAGTTTGCTACATTCTCTAATAGGACAGCACAAATCCTGAGTGCAAAGGCAGTGCCTAGTGAAGGAAAACAGACCATTATGACAGGTCTTTGATATTGATGATTGTTTTTATGAACCTTTTCTTGTGAAATTGAATCTCGGCCTAGTATTATATATACTGCCTAACAGTTAACTCCTGAAAGCCTTCTTGTTCAAATGTGGCCTTGCTCTAAGCCAAACTCAGCATATTAATGCACTACATTTCCCCCCAGTGTGGGACATAACTCCTAGGGATAAGATCCCTGGCACCAAGAAATTATTACCAAGTGCTAACTAGCAATGCATTAGGAAACACACCTTGGCCAAAAGAGATAAATGGTAAGTAAAATGAGCTCTTATGGCTAAGAGACTTCAAAGTGTGTCAGGAGGTCCTTCCAGAGATTACCCTTAGGCAAATCTCAGCAGGATCTGACTCATTGCCACAGCTCCTGAAATAGCAAGGTTCCTGAGGGATCTAGAGACAACCAGAAACTACAAGCAGAACAGACAGCTCAGTAATTAGGCACACTGTCAGTGCACCTTACTTTATACTTCTCAGTGTAACAGAGTTAGACTCGTTTATAGGTTCTCTACACATGGCTCTTCTGCCCCTTTAATTTGAACCTATAATTAGCACTGCACTATACTTGATAAAGTATGCCCCACAGCCTTAAACCTTTGATCCATCCATGTACCAGTGGAGCCCTGAATTTCAGCAGAGTTGCAACACCTACTCTCCAGTTCATTGGACTCACCCAGGACAATTAACAAGATGATGATGATGGACAATGCCCATCCCAAGGAACAATGTCTGCAACCACAACCAAGAAAGTTCCATCATCTGCCCCATGAGATCTACATTTTTTTGTTTTGTCTTTTAGATTTTTATTTTTTATTTATTATTTATTCCCCCCCCACACACACATTGTGGCTTGCTTGCTGTCTACTCTCTGTGTCCATTTGCTGCACATTCTTCTGTGTCTCCTTGTCTCCCTTTGTAGCACCATCTTGCTGTAATGAATGCCCATGGGTGCCAGCCATCAGCTCTCTCTGGGCGCAGGCCATCAGCTCTCTGTGGGTGTGGGCGAGCTTGTCTTCACAAGGAGGCCCTGGGATGTGAAACCAGGAACTCCCATATGGCAGACAAGAGCCCAATCGATTGAGCCAGAGTCACTTCCCTGCATTTTCTTTTAATTAGAAGCAGAGTGGGCATCCCCATCACAAAATCCTCAAGATTGGGGAATGAACAATGGGCTAAAGTAGACTTTCATTACTGTGGAAATGGAACTACTCTCATCATTGATATAAAGGCTATGGCCACCATTTTCTGAGGGATGGGAGAAGAAAGAATAGGTGCAATATGGGGACATTTTCAGGACATTGGAGTTGTCCTGCATGACATTGCAGTAACAGATACAGGTCATTGTATATTTTGTCATTACCGACAAAATTGTGCAAGACAGAGTGCAAATTATAATGTAAACTATAATCCATGGTTAGTAGCAAGGCTTCAAAATGTGTTCAGCAATTGTAACAAATGTACCACATTAATGATGGGATGTTCTGGATGTGGGAAAGTGTGGGAGGCAGAGGGGGTAGGGCATAATGGAACCCCTTATTCTTTATGTAACATTTATGTAACCTGAAGCATCTTTAAAAAGAAAAGTAATTAGTTTAAAATAGTGGTTAGATATGTCTTGTGGCATATTGCCTATGTTTGGCTTCAAGGATCATCTGAGGTGCTGAAAAGTTCTATATAATGTGATCTGACATTTCTGAGTCTATGAGTCAAAATCTCACCAGAGTCATTTCCAAAAGCTCCTGAGCCAATCTCAGGGATGGAAATACAGACCTGGATCTATAAACTGTGGACCTGAGCAGAGGGGCATGGAGACCAAGGTGCACACACTGCCTGAGGCCTGCAGGAATGGCTTTATGGTCATGCCCCAGGAGAGGTGCTGGCCTGGCCCACAGGGGTCAGCTGAAGCCTCTGCTGGACCCCGGCCTTGTGACTGTGAGAAGCTCGTCCACCTGGTCCTCTGCTGCTTCACTCACTTGGGCCTTGGGCTTTCTCTCAACTTCTTGGCCATCTGAGAGATGTGGGGAGAAGGAAAGGGGCTGTGCAGGCCCAGGCCTGGGGCAAATACTGCTGGGGATCCCTGGAGCCTGGTCAGGGCAGGACCATGTGGGGAGAGCAACCCCCTCACTTCCCAAGCCAGGAGGTAAGAGGCAGTGCCTCATCCCTGGGGTGGGTGGAGGGCACAGGGCACTGCCAGCCTTTTTGCTGCTCTTCTGTCCACTGAGCTAATGCATATGTTATATACATGGAGCCTTTCTAGGTGCCAGGCACTGCTAGGGCAGCAGGAGAAAAGCCCCTGGGTCCCCCTACCCAAGCAGAGTGGCTGTCCTGAGAGGGGCAGGGAGGGGCTGGAGAGCCAGGACAGGAGGAGGAGGTAGGGAGTGGACCCAAGGAGGTCAGGGTGCTGCCCTGGGTGGGTGGATTTTCTCACTGAAACAAGAAGCAGGAGGAGGTGGGATGGGGGAGGGGGAAGTGGAAGCAGGAGGTGAAAGAAGGGGCGACTTGGTGTGAAGGTGGAAGAGTGGTTCCCAGAGGAAGCCTGTGTCCTCCTGTCCTGTGCCTGTGGGAATGTCCCTACAGGGCAAGGGGGACTCTGCAGGTGGGATTATGGTCAGGACCTTGAGAGGGGGGATTATTCTGGATTACCTGGCTTGACCCATAGAATCTCGGGGATCCCTACAAAGAAAATGGGAGGCACAGGTCAGAGAAGGAGGTGTGATGACAAAGAGAGGAAGCTCCATGCTGCTGCTGGTCTGGAGGAGGGAGGGAGGAGCCACATGCCAGGGACGAGGAAGCCTGGAGGCCAGAAAGACAAGGAAAGACCCAGGAGAGCACCCAGCCCTGCGGCCCTTTCAGACTTGTGCCCTCAAGAGCTGAAGAGCCCTGGAGGTGGAGGTCCTCTGCTCAGCAGCTGTGGAGGCTCAGGCTCCTGGTCTTCTTGGAGAGCTGGACTGTGCCCTTCCTGCTCAGCTCCTTCCCTCAGGGGCTTCCACAGGGAGTGGCCCTCCCCTCCCCAAGGGGTCTCCACCCCCAGGAGTTCAAAGCCAGGGGAGGCCTGATCCTGCAGGTAGGGGACCTGCCCTCCAGCCCAAGGTGACTCAGCAGTTGGAGCCTGTGGATTCTGACCCAGGCTGGGAGAGAGGAGAGGGACTCCAACAGTCTCCTGGGCCCTGCAGAGCCCAAATACACCAAAGGACCCCAGCCCCACTGCACCACTGTAGAGATGGGGGGACCACAGGGGAGAGAGAGAGAGAGAGAGAGTGTGTGTGTGTGTGTGTGTGTGTGTGAGGCAGGGCTGCAGTGCAGGGGTGAATCTACCTGTGTGTGAGAGGGCGGGTCTGAGACAAGCCTAGAAGGATGAGCACAATTCAGACAGAGACAAGGCAAGGAACATAAAAGCCAGCCCCTGTCAAGCACCTACTAACTGACAGGCACTGGGCTAAATTTTCCACAAGAATTGTATCATTTTGTTCCTACAAGAACCTTAAAAGATAGAGGTTGTGAGTAAGCTCATTCTCGGGCAAGGGACCTTTGCTAAGGTCATAGAGCCAGTAAGTGGCTGAGTGCAGATGTGAACCGGGTCTGTCCCACTCTGTGGTCTGAGAGCTGCCCCACACCCACCACCCTGTCTCCCCAGAGCTGTGCAGGGGGCAGCAGCTCAGGGGGAAAGGAGAGCAGCACCTGGGGTGGGGATTGGAGAGCAGCACTGGTGGTTTGGCAAAAGATGAATCCAGATGGAATGTGGTGGACAAGCTGGGGGACTGAAGGCTGATGAAGGAAGAGGGAGAGCAGGCAGGAGAAAGAAGCATCTGCTGATTCCCAGGCACAGGGCTCAGCGGGGTCCTCTGACTGAGGAAGGGACCAGAGGAGGCGCAGGACTGGGGAGTACCCTGGGATGACCAGCCAGCAGGTGGACAAATGTGCTGCCAGCACTCCATGGGTGGGGTCTCTGCAGGAGAAGGTGGGTGGGAAAAGGCTGGAAGGGAGGTCGAGGAGGCCAGCCTGGGCTAGGGACTCCATAGCTGAGCCCCCAGCAGACTCGGGCACTTGGCAGGGCCTTGCTCCACCACTGGGTTCAGCTGATGCTGCCAGGAGGAAGGCTCAGGATAGATGGGCAGAAAGGAGGAATGATGGCTGTCCACCTGCTCTCAGGAGGGCAGGAGAGGAGAGTTTCCATCTCTGGCTCAGCCAGCTCACTGGGCAGTGATGGAAGCAGCAGTGGGCTCTGGCCCTTGCCATGGGCTGGACTCATTCATCCCACCTGTGTTAGTGTCCTGGGGCTGCTGTCACACATTGCCAGGAACTTGATGGGTTTAAATAACAGAAGTTTGCTCCCCCAGATCTTGAGGTCAGAAGTCGGAAAGCGAGGCCGGCAGGGCTGGGCTGTCTCTGAAGTTCTGGGGAAAACCCTGCCTTGCTTCTCCCAGATTCTGTTGGATGCTGCCAATCCTTGGCTTGGGCAGCACCCCTGCGATCTCTGCCTCCGTCTTCACTGGCCTTTCCCCTGTCCTCTATGATGTGTCACCAGTCATGGCAGGTTTCATCTCCAGACCTTTAATCACATCTGCAAAGACCCCATTTCCCAAGAAGGGCACTTTCTAAGGTTCTGGATGGGCATGAATGTGGGGGACACACTATTCTTCCCACAGCACCACCATCCACAGCCCATGGAAGAGGCCCAGTGTCACCACTTTACAGAGGAGGAAGAGAGCTCCGAAGGTGAAGACAGTCCCAGGCACAGGGCAGGCATGCAGGGCAGAGGTGGGACCTGAAGTCTGGCCTCTCTGACCCCACAGCCCTGGTGCTTTCCTCTCCACTTCACCGCTTGTGGTCTCTGCTAAAGCTCTACCACGGAGGTCAGCTGGGGAGCTGGGCCCTGTGAGGGGTGGTGCAGAGGCAGGGCTGAGCTTGGAGTCAGAACACCTGGCCCTAGATAGTGCTGCCACACTTTTGGCCCACTCTGGGCCTCAGTTTCCATACTTATAAAGAGGGACATTACAGAGAGTGGGAGACCTGTACAAGCCATACATCCAACAATGAACTCATTTCTGGCATAAAGAGCTCCTGCAGGGAAAAGATAGAGAACTCCACAGAAAAATGAGGGGGAAACCTGAATGGAAACTTCAGAGAAGAGAATATCCAATGATAATAAACATATGAAAATACATTTAACTTGGTCATCAGGAAAAGGCAATTAAAACCACAGTAAGATATCACTGTACCTGCACCAAAATGGCTAAAATGAGAAAAGATGGAAAGTGCCAAGAGTTGACAGGATACAAACTCTCATCCACTACTGGAGTGTGAACTGGTGCAACTGATGAATGTAGAATCATCAAATACTGGACAGTAACTTCTTTCTCTCCCTGTTGCTAGGATACAAAGAAATGTTAATCAAAAGGTAATGAAATACAACCCTCTCTTTGTTCCAAATTCTACTTTTGGTGGTCGAGAATATCAGTTGAAGCAATGAAGTAGGAAAAACCAGCTTCAATGGGTTGATGGGTCTGCATAGAAGCAGTCCCTTGCTGTGCTCACTTCAACTTCCTTAATTAACATAGTAAAAGTCCCACCCAGGGGTGGAGTTATCCACCCTTTTCTTGATCATGCAATATATGGGCAAGCATGATTTCCTGAACATATTAATCAGACAATTATATAATCAGCGATATGTGTTCATTCATATGCATAAAAACTAAAGCATAATCAAAGCAAATGCTAAGTAGTAACTTGGGTATTAAAACAAGAGTGAAACTGCAGCACAGGGAGTCTGGTCTGAGTCACTTTAGACTGGCCTCGGTTCCTTACCTCTGCAATGTAATAAATGTGATGTAATGTGAATTTGCCTAACGCTAGTGTTGAAGTTTTCTTCATGCCATCTCTGGTTATTCATTAAGGCCCTGCCTTAGGCTGACACAACTACTGTGGACACTGATTTGTAACATGTTGTAAAGCTGATATCTACATACCTTTTAATCCAGCAGCACTACACATAGGTGTCTCTGAAGCAGAAATGTGTTCAAACACAAGGATGATCGGAGTCCTGCTGGTGTTAACATGATGATGAGACTAAGCAAAATCTAAGTCAGCATACCAAGACTCAGCATTACATGCTTTTTCCCTCTGCCAAAGGATCCATACGGCTGTATTTTTAGATGGTCATAAGCATCAGTCCCTCTTTTTATCTAAGGTTTCTCCTCTGTTCAGTAGGCACCAATTTTCACATGTTGTCTTCCAAAATATATAAAGAATGAACTTATGAATACCATCTCATTGCTTTCATCAGTGATGAACATAACATAATGCATACATCATTAATGTTTTAGGAGTTCTTTTTTCTCAACTTTCCTATTCATACACACAGGTTATATTTTCTGTGCTATCTCTGGGATTTAGACCCTGAGCTATCTGTTCCTTAAATTTCTATCCAGCTAGTGATATGGCAGATATTTCCTTGAGTAAGCAAAGGTAACCAAAAAAAGTAAAAGATTTTGCTTAATGAAATGTAGTTGTCATGTTGCCACGATTTGCTTTGGTCCTCTCAGGGCCATTTTGCAGTAATCTGTCCTCACAGGCTTTAATCCATAAATGTTTTCTCCCCACAGTTTCTATTTTATCAGAGAGGTTCTGTTTTTAATACATTACAAGAAATGATATTCAAATTTCTTTAAAATATACTGAATGATTTTTAATGCTGAAAAATTATGTATATACATATATACAATTTCCCTGTGCTATTTAGAATTCTTAAGTTAGTGATTTATTTTTTGGTAGCAAAATAGAGACACAAAATCATCTTCCATCTCTTTGACTAAATTAACCAGAGGTTTAAAAATGAACCACTCTCCATTAATTGTCTCATTTCACTTAGGGTAATTTAAAAATATTTATTTTCTTTCTTATTCAAAACCTGATACCTTCCTATGCTTTATAGTCTTAAGACAATTTAAAATGGTAAATAAATCCACTAAGAGTTGCTTAGGAGTCCCTTATTGTTTTGTTGATTATAAAATATGCTAAAATTAAATAAATAATATAATATTGAGATAAAACTGTATTTGATGTTTTAAATAGTATAAGAAAAAAACTCAGAAAAATTACCCAGGTTAGAGAAACTTAAGTTTCTTGACTGATTATAGCCTAACTCTTCAAGGAAATATTAATTAAAAACATATGCTTGGAAATATCAATTTAGAGCTTCAGATATCCATAAAATACCAAATTGTAGAAAAAAGTAAAATGAGTTGAAAGAGAAAACTATTAGAAATTGGTCAGGAACCCAATGAATAAAGATCAATGGATCTACATAATAAATTATAATTGATAATACTTGGGAGAGTAATTTTTTAAATAAATATAAATTTAAATACAACTCAAGAGTTGGTACAAAATAAAATCAGAATCCCCAAAGGAATACCCAGAAGTTTATCCATCACCTTTGTAAGACAATAAATTGACTATAAAATTGGACAGAGATATCTTTCCCAGAAAACAGCTCTTCAGATGACCTAGATAGTAATAAAATTAATTTTTATAAGAAATATGATGGTGTTATCACATATTGGAATATAATATATTAAAAATATAAGAATATATTTCAGGTATTAGAAGAAAGTAAACAATTCAGACTTTTACCAGGGTTACTGCTTTTTAAATATTTTATTTAAAAATACTTTCAAACACAAGACAAATAACAAAAATAATACAAACTCTATAGATAGAATACAGACAAAACTGGTAAGTGCAGTTTTCAATTTCAAGAAATTTAACATTGATTTAAAGTTTATGGTGTATAGTTCAATTTTTTCCCTTCTCCCCAAACCATCATTCTTGGCCCCCTCTCCTCTCTTATTAGATTACATTCAGAATTATGTATTGTGTTTTTCATTGTCTCTTTAGTTGCTCATTCTATTTTTTAAATTGCGGGAACCTATATGAAACATAAGCTTTCAGGTATCAGTCCCTCCAAGCATGCCATCAGAGACATCCAGGGTGTCTCTTATTTACTCTGCTTTGGTCCCCTCACCACATTGCCCAGACTTCCCCATATCTGAAACAGAGACCCCATACACACTACCCGTTAACTGCCTGTATCCCTATCCTCCCCACACACATACTTCGCTACTTAAATTATAATTCCTTTCTCTGTGAGTGTGGGTATTCTCCAGTGTCTAAATTGTCATTACTATGGGACTTAAATTAAAATCCTAAATATCCAACACTCTCATTTTCCTTAGCTACCAAATTACCTTCAATTTTATACACAAGCTATATTCCTATATCCCACCTGTTCTTCTACCTGTATGTGGTTCTTGAACAAAATCACTTGTTCATACATTATGAGTACAAACCAACTGCATTTTCACTATATTTTATGCATTAAACATTTTAAATCATGTAGGAGGTAAAATAGTAGAGCTACAAACCAAAACCACAATAGTATTGGCATTTATATTTACCAATGTTGTTACCCTTACGGAAGATCCTTATTGCTTCATGTGACTTTGAACTATTTCCCAGTATCCTTTCCTTTCAGTCTGAAGAACTCACTTTGTCATTGCTGATAGGGTAGGTCTAGGGGTGATGAAATACCCACAGCTATTGTTTATCTTGGAATATCTTAATTTTGCACTCATTTATAAGTGACTTCTTTTCTGAATGTAATAAGCTTAGTGGGAAGTTATTTTCTTTTAAGACTTTTAAAATTTTGTGCCCCTTCCTTCTTGCCTCCATGGTTTATGTAGAGAAATTGGTATTTAATCTTATCGAGGCTATCCTGCATGTGACACATTCTTTCTCTATTTGTGGCTTCAAGAATTCTCTATCTTTGGCATTTAAGTTCATTTGTAAATTGTTTTGCAAGTGTCCTTAAGAGCTTATCCATTCAATAAGTTCATAGAATAGCTTGAGGACCTAACATAGGGGTTGCCCTGTACGCTTTTAAGCATGCATCATATCTTGGGCATGGACATGTATACTTAAGAATTTCCCTATTTGCAGGTTTATAAATGTCCCCCTTGCCACAGCATACAGTTTCCTCTCATTCCCAGGCACTATTGTAAATGTACTACAGCCAGAAATACTTAGCCAAAGTGAGCCAGCTGTGTTCATTCTTTTCAATTGTAGGGTGAAGGCTGAAGTTAAATGAGCACTAGTTCCCTAAGGCTGAAAGTTTCTAGATATGGATTTTAAGTAAAAGACAGCCTTCCTAGTTTCAATTTGGAGATATAAAAAGTTCGCCATCAGAATGCCTGCTCATTATCTGAGAATCAGAAAAATAAAAGTATTTCCATACTGACAGTATAAGTTTGTGTAACTTTTTGGTGATAAAGGTGCTTCATCTATTCTAAGAAATATCTGATACTCTGCAAGTAAAATGCAATTCTACCTGTTGGTATGTCTCACTTCACTCTATAACTGCTTGTTCCTTATGCATAAATAATGAATGCATCAAGCTAGGTATATACCTATTCAACCAGGTCACAGGGAGAGAAAATTACCCAAAGGAATATTCTGTGTTGAGGGCCAGGCTTTCATACTCCATTTTTTTTCGGTGAGGGAAACAGCTTTAACTCAGATCCCTGAGCTAGATCTTTATTTTATCGTTCATTATTGTTCAGTGGTATCTCAATTAAACCACCTTTTAACTGGTGCAGATATTGTAGAAAAGAGAATGCAAAGAGGGCAATTTGAATTGAATTCTCTAATACTAAACATCAAATATTCTCTTCCAGGCTGGCAATATCTTATAAGTGTAAATTTTTCTCAACTGTATAGGCAGTTTTTATTGTATTCACCAATGATCTTCTCAATATGGTATCATTCTTTGTTACAGCTCAAAATTATTCTAAACATTATTCAAAGCACTTTAAAATTGTGGAAAATTTTTTTCCAGAAGAATGTGTGAATCCACAAATATATGGAATCAAAAAAATGGGAAACAGATGTATAGCTCACTATCATATAGGAAACAATGAAAGATATACACAATAAAAACCCCTGGATATTTAATATGGCAGATTAAATTTTAGAACACACATCAAATAAAAATCAAACTTCACCCAAATAGTTTTCAGGATTTTTTAATCAAGAACAACCCTGCTTGGGAACTCAAAATACCTGTGAAGCATTCTTCCTGGAGCAGTGTTTATCTCTCTGTTCCTCAGACTGTAGATGATGGGGTTTATGAACCGGGGCACCATGGAGTAGAGCATGGCTGTGAGAACATCTTTAAGAGAAGCTGTATTTGCAGTAGGACTAAGGGCAGCAGTCACCCCAGAAAATACAAACAAAATGAGAATTGTCATCTGTGGGGTACAGGTGGATAAGGCTTTGTTAGGGGTTCCACAGAACCGCATTCTAAGCACCATTGAAAATACATCAATATACGATTTGACCACGAAGGCTAAACATGCTAATATAATACGAACACTTAGAAGTAAGGTTATAGACTCAGGACACTGAACATCTGGAGATGAGATCCTCCAGATTTGTGGTACATCACAGAAATATTGATGGGTCACCTTGGACCCTGTGAAGGGAAGCTTGAATATAACAACTGTGTGGATAGCAGAATGGATGAACCCACTTGCCCATGAGCCACCAGCTGCCTGTGTGCACAGACATGGGGTGATGGTGAGTCCATAGTGCAGAGGGTGGCAAATGGCGACATAGCGATCATTGGACATCACCACAAGGAAGGCCAGCTCCGTGGATACAGAGAAGGTAACCGGAAAGATCTGGGCAGTGCATGCTGGGAAAGAAATCAAATTACTTCTTGCCAGAGAATTCACAATCATTTTTGGCACAGTAACAGAAATGCAGCAAAGGTCTATGAGGGGTAAATTGCCTATAAAGAAGTACATTGGAGAATGAAGATGTGGGTCAGATGCAATGACAGTAAAAGAAGATTCCCAGTCAAGGCAGAAGATTCCCAGTCAAGGCAGATAAATCACTAAGAGGAGACTTTGAAGCTCTCAGAGCTCTTGTGAGTTTGAGATGTCCATGAGGAGGAATTCTGTGAAAATAGTGAGATTGTCCATGTTTCCTAATATGTTTCCATCTGCCCGTAGTCAAAGTATAAATGATAAGACTATGCTAAAAACGCAGTGCGGAAGACCCATATTACCGACAAATAAATGTCCCTGTGGCTAGCATTGTGGCTTCTCGTGAGGAATTCGCCTTTGAAAAAATGGACAAAAAGTATTTTGAAACTATTGAATTCACATATTACCCTTTTCACTTTCTTTCCTAATTCTGTTTTAATATGCTAATTTCAGCATTCATTAGGATCAGACAATTTAAGTACACTAAATGATCTAACACTAGGCCTATAAGCCTTTCAGCTGTTGAGTTATGTTGATACTAGCAAGTTCAGTAAAACGTATTTTAAAACTCAGCCAGGGTATAGCTAGTGATTATATTCATTTCTTCATTAGAAAATGGTCATCTCAGATATATTCTGTAAGAAAGTCTGCATTAGCCCATTTGTTTGAACATTGCACAGTCATTTTTTCATTTACCAGGTGACTTGGATGTTTGCTTATATCCCTCATTCTTAAGTTAGGTGACGTAAAACCATATTCCATAACAAGGTTAGTGAATGATTGTGAGGTTCTTTTCAGAATGGTTTTAATCGGAAGGTGACCAGATGAATGATTAGACATCACCACTTTTTCATTTCAGTTGGTCTGTAAGACATGAGTGTGAACATTTGCCTTCTTCCTTTGCAGCAACATCCATAAAATATTTGATTCTTCTAGATTCTAATTGATTCCAATGTGTAGCCATTGTTCCCTTGCTCTCTCTCAAGTTTACTCTCTCACCTGTACAGAGTCTAAAAAAAGCATCCCACCTGGAATTACACCCTCTTAAAGCATATTTCTTTACACCAGTAATAAATTCCAATACTTGATGAAGACCTAAATTTCTGTCCAGGTATCTTACCTACATGCTTTTCTGGATTTTACTGAAATCTCCTCATTCAAAATCACTATTGTAACCACAATTATTTTACTTGGACTTGTCTTGAAACATACCTAGGTATAAGAAATTCTATTTCAGTCATAACTATACTTTCAAATCTAAATGAATTATTTTGAAAGGTCTCATTTCAGAACTGTTAAATTTTATATGTGGAAAACATAGATTGGAGGAGTAATATATATATAAAAAATGCCAGACACAGTGTTTTTTTTAATACTTTACATATATATAATAAATTTGTAATTATAAAATTGTATGACAATAGCTAGCATTTTATGCATATGATAATAATAAAAATAAGAGTGTTTTACTTTCACTGATTAAATTTATATGGTTTATAGCACTTTTGCAATGTTTTTGGTAGATTGTTTTTCTATAGTAACCCTTCCAATTATGATTATTTCTTTTGTCATCCTCAAATATATAAGAAAAAGAATGACTGCTAAGCAGAGATTTTATTAAAATACTGAAAACAATACTTAGTGATTAAGTGGATTGTACTTAAATAAGTGTTATTTATTGTACATAATCAAAATTCCAGATGATTTTTAAATTTCCTTTATGAAAATTAAACACTATTATTGATCATTATAAGTCTCAGTCCTATCCTCTATATCTTTAGATTGTGTTTTTTCCTTCTATACAAATTCTCAAGTTTTCTGATGTCACAATTATCATCCATCTTCTACTTTGGGGCACATAATGACAGTTAAATGCACAACCATGGGCAAAAGAGGGAGAGAGAGTTCATGCTTTTATCTCTGCTCCTTATTACTTCAGGGATATTTAAAATTATTTATTTCATAGTTTTAAAATGTCAAATAAATGAGTAGGATACTTATCCCTCATGCATTGTTTAAATACATGAAATACAACAATAATAAAAATATAGAACATATCCAGTTCCTAATATCCTACAAATAAAAAAGAATTTGTTCATAAACAACCCCCAGATATCTCAACCTATTCATTGATATATCAAAGACTATTTTTGCTTATGAGGATTGTTTTCCATGAAATGCTGTGTTAACTGACTGTTGCCTCTGAATCTCTTAGCTATCCTTTACCATCTATTTAAAGTAATATTTAAGACACAAAGCTTAATTTAATATCTTGGTAATTTCTGTACAGTCTGTGTATCACATACATATCATCAGGTACCATCTTTCAAAACTATACATGTATAACAAAACCAGAATAAGAAATATTCAAACTTTCTATGAGTATTGGTTAAATAATACAGAGCAAAAATAATTAAGCACCCTAGTGATCTTGAGACATATCACAAATATATAAGTGAATTATTTATTAGCCATTTTAAAGAAACATACAAATTAAAGCATGCAACTATACCTGAGAAATGAGGAAACATGTTTCTCTTCTGTAATGGGAATATTACTTTTGAACAGTTATAAAGAATCTACAAAATTTGTGATTCTGCCTCACTCTTTGAATAAAATACAGGAAGTGACTTCCCAGGGTAACTCATTTATTTATATTCTAGGAACAATTGTGCTTCTAGATTCTATATAAATACAAGTGTTCTTTAAGGAGGACACATATGGGTCACAAATCTCAGAAGCCCAGGAGTACTAATGATTTCACCCTCTAGAGAGTCCAGTTTTCCTTCAACTCTTGATTGGTAAGGATGCTTTGATCAGATAAAGCTGTAATAGTGTTTATTATCAATAAAATTAGCAGAGAATTTTTGTTAACAAAAAAGGAAATTCAAAAAGCTTCATAATCACTGATGATTCAGTGCATTTTCAATTTTACATTAGATTATAATTAAATTATTTACATTCAATATATCATTAAATATTCAACTCCAATAAAATTGAATTTTATAAGAATTTGGATTAACATTATAACTGGAAGGAAAATTGTATACTATTTAAAATCATCACCACCACCAAAAACAAGCAAAATTTGACCAGGAGGTATTAAATTAAAGAAAATGGAATACATTTTAGAGTGGATTTTATTAAGAAAACACTTAAAAGAGGTTATGACAAAGCGTGAACTTACAAAATTTTTTGGAAGCAATCCTCACACATTGTGAGTTACTACTCCACTAGGATGTTGGAGGAAAGTTGGCCATTCAACACTATTCTGAAGATAGCTTATTAATAGTTACCCATCCAAGGAGTATCAAAGTGTGGGAGAGGCTACAAAGCTCTAAGGAAAGTCTTAGAAATGAAAGCTGAAAAATAGAAGTCTCCACATACCCCCACATGAAATCAACACAATTAGGAAGATTGGCAAGGAGCATCTGGATTAGAGAAGTTAAACTGATGAGAGCAGAAATCACCATTGCCTTGGGTATAGACATTGTTGGCTTCACCAGAGCTGGGTGCCCTCAGCAACGGTTTGCAAAACCACAGCAGATCCTTACCTACTTTTTAATCACTCCATGTGCTCATTTTTTTTAATGGATTTTAGGCCAAAAAACAAAACTCTTGAAGGAATGTTCAGTTTGATGGAGGCTATAAAAATTCCCCTTTATAACAAGAGTTATTCAGGGTGGATCAAAGTATATGGAGAATTGGGCAGATTTGCCATATGGAGATGAGTTTGAGGGAAAATGATGGCCAGACATCTAATAAAGCCATATTATTATTTTTAGGGAATTGTAGGCAAAATATATACTAATATGTACTATCTGAGGTTCTTTGAAATATTGCACACAATTTAATAACACTTATATAAATCAACTGTCCCCATATTTTTTTGGTTCCAGGGGCCTTTACATTCTAGGGAACTATTGGAAATACTTAATAACTTGTTTAATTGCAGTTTATATCTATGGAAAAAATCAACATGTTAAAATTAAAACTGATATTTCTAGGACATGAGTTTTTCTAAAATCTAATATCATTCAAAACAAATTTTATTATCAGTAAGTAATTTTGGTAGTTTTGGAAATTAGAGCATTTATTGGTTTACAGGAAAATCATGCAGAAATGGGAGAGTTCCTGTATACCCCCACATGCAGTTTTTCCTCCTCTTAACATTGATTTTTTATTGATCTTCTGTCTAGATGTTCTACCCATTTTTTTGTTAAAGATTTATTTATTTATTTACTCCAACCTTCATTGTTTGAGCTTGCTGTCTGCTCTCTGTGTCCATTTGCTATGTGTTCTTCTGTGTCTGCTTGTCTTCTCATTAGGTGGCACAGGGAACCAATGTTGGGACCTTCTGGAGTGGGAGAGAGGCACTCATTCTCTGGTGTCACCTCCGCTTCCTGATCTGATGTGTCTCTTATTGTCTCTCCTCTGTGTCATTTTTTGTTGCATCATCTTGCTGCACCAGCTCTCCACACCAGCCAGCACTCTGTGGGGGCCAGCATTCTCCATAGGCCAGCTTTCCCACACCAGGAGGTCCTAGGAATTGAACTCTGGACCTCCCATATGGTGGACAAGAGCCCAATCACAGGAGCCACATCTGCTTTCCTTTATCTATTACTGAAAGTAGTGTTTTGAAGGTCCTTACTATTACTGAAGAACTGTCTATTTGTCCATTCAAATATTAATATATTTACCTCATATATTTTAGAACCACTAGGTGAATATATATTTATAATTCAGTCTTCTTTACTTGACCATTTCATTAGTATATGGAGTCCTAATTTGTCCTCTTTTACCTTTTAAACAATTGAAACAGATACACTTTACAGAAAAATCATGTAGAAAGAATAGAGTTCCTACATAACTACTTCTCAAACAGGCAATTTTCTCTATTATTAAATATTTGCATTAAGTTGTTACCTGTGCTACAATTGAAAAATTGCCAAAATAATTATGGTGTTAACTATATTCCATGTACACAAGCATGGTTCCTATACCCCTCTGTCACCCATTTTTCAATTATACTTGTTACATGTTATATCTTTATACACAGTATATCCAAAACCATAGGTATGTCATTACTTTATATTTGCTTGCATTTTAGAATTTGTAAGAAGAAAAAGTGAATTAACATGACAAAAATATAATGCAACATTAATAAACTCATAATTTCCCAAATGTTTACCTTTACTAGAGATCTTAATTATGCATCCTAACTCAATCTACTGTTAAGTGTCATTTCCTTTTAGTCTGAGAACTCCTTTTATTATTGTCACATGGCAGCTCTAGTGATGATGAACTACCTCAGATTTTTACTCATTTTTTTAATCTGGAAATGTCTTGATCTGTCCCTTATGTTTGAAAGACTATCTTGCCAGAAATAATATTCTTAAATGGGCAATTATTTCCTTTCAGCACTTGAACTATTACATCCCTCTGCCTTCTTGCTTTCAGTAAAAAATTGGTCCTTAATCTTTTAGGGCTCACTTGTACATACCACCTTTCTTTTCTCCTGTAGACTTCAGAATTCTCTCCCTGTCCTTGGCATTTCACAGTTTGATCACAACGTGTCTGAGTATGTTTCTCTATGGTTTTATCCTCTATGGGATTTGTTAGGATTCTTGAATGTATATATTCATGTCTTCCATTGCATCTATGAAGTTTCCTGCCATTGTTTATTTCAAGGTTCCTTCTGCCCCTTTCTTTCTTCTTCTGTATCTTCTTTAATGCACATATTGGTATGCTTGATCATGCCCCATATGTTTCTTAGGCTCTGTTCAGATTTTGCCATTTTTATTCTACTCTTCAACCTCAATCATTTCAGTTGTCTTACCTTCCACCTTACTAATTCTTCTACTAGATAGATTTTTAATTTAAGTATTGTAGTTTTCTGCTCCAGTATTTCTCTTTGGTTACATTTTATAATTTCCATCCATTTATTGAATTTCTCAATTCCTTCATACATAATTTCTTGACATCCTCTAGGTCTTTCTGCATATTTTGAGCATTTTGATGGTTATTTTTTTATCTCCCCCCTCCCACTTGTGGCTTGCTTGCTGTCTGCTCTCTGTGTCCATTCACTGCGTGTTCTCCTGTGTCTGCTTGTTTCCCTTTGTTGCATTATCTTGCTGCACCGCCTCTCCGCAAGCGTAGGGTCTCTGTGGGCATGGGCTGGCTTGCCTTCACAAGGAGGCCTGGAGCGTGAACCCAGGGCCTCCCATATGGTAGACTGGAGCCCAATCAATTGAGCCACAGCCACTTCCCTTGATGGTAAACAAAAAGGAAATGATGACCCTTCCACAGAAAGAAGATGAAACATCAGAAATAATTGACAAAGAAGGGAACAAGACATTGAACATACCAGACGAAGACTTTAAAAAATAACCATCAGGACATGATGTCAATTATTTCTGATGTTTCATCTTCTTTTGTGGAAAGGTCATCATTTCTTTTTTGTTTTTTGTTACTGTTTTTGTTTATCTTGTAATCCTTCTTTGCATATTGTATATTTTAATGTTTTCTGAGCTACATCTGGAATTTAGACCCTGAGCTGCCTGTTCCTTAAATTTCTATCCAGTTAGTGATATCTCAAACATTTCCCTGATTGAGCAAAGGTAATAAAAAATAAAAATAAAACAGAGAGAAATAGAAAAGAAGAAAAGAAGAAAAGATCAAAGGGGAAAAATCCATTACCAGTACCAGTATTTGCCAGTCGTGCCTGTGTTGGCTGGTGCTTTCTTACAGAGTGGCACATCAACCAAGAAGAAAAGCCTTATGCAGAACACAGACTGCTCTCAGACTTTTCTGAGCTCACGTCTCATCCTTGGCATGTGCTTAGGAATTTCCTATTCACAATAATCCAAATGTCTCCTCAACACTAGGAGGAGTAGGCCCACCCCCTCCAGGGTGCTTTATGTTATATATTGAAATGGTAAACGTTTGTCTCAGGCTGTTTCTTAAACTGCCTTCCTATACATAAGCTGCTTCTGCCTAGAAAGCAAGTTCTGGAAGAGTGAGCCAGAGATGAATGTCCTGTTCATTTCTTCAGGCTGCCCACCCCAGCCCTACACACACAGACTGGCACCATCATACAGGCAAATCAGTAGACCTGTAGGGGTTACATTGTTCCCAATGGGCCATGGACAGGCACCCACCAAGAGAGCACAAGCCAGCTCCAAAGGATAATAGGAAGAGTATGGCGGAGTGGTCTGTAAATATTCTTAAATTCAGGTTTCTTTAAAATTTGGAACTTGCCCAGACACTGCATAAATTTTCTGTTTTTTCTGGGGCTCTGAGGAATATGGTTCTGCCAAAATTTTGTAGATGTTCAAATATTCTGTGGGGCAACAGATGCCAAGAAAGTCTTCATCTCCATCTTCACTGATGGGAAGCTCTCATCTTCATTTATGACAGAATGCCTGCCAAGCATCAAATTCTGAGTAGCTATATTCTGTTTGTCAGTACTTTATCTTATTTAATTTATTTCCTGATACTTATCATTTTAATTCTCTTTTATTATTGATAAAACTAGTCAGGAGTTGACCAATCTGTTTGATTTTCTCTAAGAATATCTTTTGTTTCTGTCATTTTTTTTCTTTTTCTTTTCTACATTCTTTATCACTGTTCTCTACTTTTTTCTTTAGTATTTTCTTCTTTTACCTAGCAGAGGGTTACTTTCCTTTGCTTTTCCTGCTTCCTTGAATTGTAAATGTAGTTCATTTGTCTTTGTACATTTCTCCTTTTATACGATGGAAAAACACTTAAAGATTTAAATTTCTATCAATGAACTGCTTTATTTCTATTACCCTACAATCATTCACAACATTAAATTCAAAATGTACATATTTAAAATTTGACTATTTTTGATTCACAACTATTTAAGTCATATGTTATTTAATTTCCAAAATTTTGGTTGTTGCTGATAGCTAATTTAATTCCATTGTTGGAAGAAAACATAATCTCTTAAATTAGATGCATTTTAATTCATGGAGAATTGATTACTTCTTTGGTATGGCATTTGCTTCACATATTCTCAAGGGAAATAATTAAATCCACAATGATATGCTAACCTGAGGTAACAAGCATGCTACCATCGTTGGGCAGGCCCAGCACGTTGAGATGAGGCCTCGTCTCCTGCTGGGTGAGTGCTTGGCGCGGGTAGATTGTCGCCCCCCTGCTACTCTTGCCCTTAACGGCTGCCTCCTCTATCTCCACCCAGCATCCGGTCTCCATAGGGGCCGCCCTAGGGTAATCGGCCTGCCTCTCCCGCGCCTCACCAGAACCCAACCCACAACTTCCCCTTATCTTCTGCCCCAGCCCCCATATACCCACCGCCAGAATGATAACCTCACCTCTGCCCCTTTACCTAGCAACAGCCTCCAACAACCAATCGGAGGTCGCCTTCAGCTTAAGCCAATCCGCACCCCACACGTAGCCCCTTACCCTCGTACCTCACCCCCAACCATCCCCCAGCCAATTAGCGGCCTCCCCTCACATACATTGCCTTATTTGGCTTAGCCTTGCTACCGCCAGCGCCCTAGCCTATATAAACGCTTGTCTTCCTCAATAAAGCAGACGCGTTGCCGCCACTCTCCGTCTCTGAAGCATTTTTCGCGCCGCTGTGCGTCAGCCCTTGACACCGCCCGCTGTCCGCCGTGCGCCCTCACTAACCCTTGTTCCCAGAATTTCCTAATTAACAAACTTGGCAATTACTAAGGATGGTGATGATTTTATTCAACCTACACGCGCATGCATTTTGTTGGTAATGTGAAACATTTAAAAAATGTTACAAACGATGAACATTTTCCTAAAAAAGCTAAATATCACCTATCCTATGAAACAGCATAACATTCACTATTTATCAATGGAAATTGTGTTCAAAGGAAATTATTCTTAATAAATATGAATAAAACATGGAGGGAAGTGGATTTGGTTCAACAGATAGAGCATCCTCCTACCACATGGGAGGTTGAGGGTTCAAACCCAGGGCTTCCTGACCTGTGTGGCCAGCTGGCCCATGCTCAGTGCTGATGCGCACAAAGAGTGCCGTGCCATGCAAGGGTGTCTCCCATGTAGGGGAGCCTCACCTGCAAGGAGTGCGCCCCATAAGGAGAGCCGCCCAGCGCGAAAAAAGTGCAGCCTGCCCAGGAATGGCGCCACACACATGGAGAGCTGACACAGAAAGATGACGCAACAAAAAGAGACACAGATTCCAGGTGCCACTGACAAGAATATAAGCGGACACAGAAAAACACACAGTGAATGGACACAGAGAGCAGACAACTGAGGGGGAGGGTGGGGAGGGGGTGAGAAATAAATAAAATAATAATAACAACAACAATAATAAAAATAAAACAATAATAAAAATAAAATGGCAGTTGTCTATCAAAGGAAAATTAAAAGTATAATGATTATAAAAATAACACTACCTAAATATAAAACGAAGAAGCTGTTAATACATCTAACAACATGATAAATTTCAAAATGAATCCAGGTTTTAATACATGTTTTGGTGGTTTGGAGATGTATGTACCTTGAAAATCAAGTTTTTAAGCCTATTCCTTTTCTACACATCCCATTGTAAGCAGGACTTTTAGAGGATGTTATTTCAGTTAATGAGTGGGCCATTTAAATCAGGATGGTTCTTTTTTTTTTCTTTACTAGAAAAATTGTGGATTTACAGAACATCATGCATAAGCTATAGACTTCCATATGCCATGCTGTCATTATCACCTTGCATTAATGTGGAACATTTGACAATAGCATGCTTTTATTATTATATTATTAACCACAGTACTTGGTATACCTTATGGTTTATTGTTTGTGTAGTGAAGTTCCATGGACTTTTACAAATTTGTACCCTGGTGCCATATATACAAGCTAACATTTTCTCTTTTATCCACATTCAGATATATATTTTACTGCTGTTAATTATGTTCACAATGTTTTACTACCACCACCATAATCCATTACCAAAACATGGCCATCATTCCAAATAGGAACCCTATATATTTTAAGGCGCCACTTCCTTTCCCCATGCTCACTCCATCCCTTGGTAACCTTTTTTCTAGATTTTGACTCTAAGAGTTTGCTTATTTTAATTGTTTCAAAGCCATAGAATAAAAAAATTATTCCTTTTGTGTCTGGCTTATTTCACTCAAGATGATGTGTTCAAGATTCAGCCACTTGTCACATGATCAGAAATCCATTCTTTTCTATGATTAAATATTATTCCTGTATATGTATATACAGATATTTGTTTACCCATTCATCAGTTGGTGGAAACTTGGATTCCTTCCATCTTTTAGCAATTATGAATTATATTGCTATGAACATCAGTGTGCAAATATCTGACTCACTCCCTGCTTCCAATTCTTTTGAGTATATACTGGGACTATTGGGTCATATGGTAATTCTATATTTAATTTTCTAATGAAATGCCAAGCTTTCTATACCACTTGCAACAGTTACATTGCAATGGGCATTGAATAAGAATTCCTATTTCTCTACATCCTTTCCGACACTTGTAATTTTCTGTTTTCTTTAATAGCAGTGGTTCTAAAGGGTGTCATACACTGGTACCAGTACCATGCTATTTTGGTTAAAGTGGCTTTATAAGTTTTAAGATTGGGAAGTGTGAGTCCTTCAACTTCATTGTTCTTTCTCAAGATGGTTTTGACTATTTGTGGCCACTTAAACTTCCATATGAATTTGATGATTGGATTTTCCATTTCTGCAAAGATGGTTGTTGGAATTTTATTTTTTAGAGTGGTACATTTTTTATAATTGAGGGACATATTTTGAAAGCATTGCTACTAACTGTGAACTACAGTTTACACTCTGCCCCACACAATTTTATAGGTTACAACAAAATGTATAATGACCTGTATCATTATTTTAATGTCATTCAGGACAATTCCAAAGTCCCCAAAATGCCCCCATGTTACACATAGAATTTCTCCTTTTATCTTAAGTAGGGAGAACCACCTCTGGCAGCTCTGACCAGATCATGAAGACCTGATGCAGTAAAGCTAACACTGGAATAAAGTTCCACTTCTCAGCTAACTGCTGTGACACCAACAAAGATTACTTTAAGGACAAAGAGAAAACAGCAAATCCTGTAAAATTCACCTGAGAGCCTGTATTCCTGAAATTTTCCTGATGATACCTTTAGAAGGAAGTCAGTCACTGAATGAGTGGGTCATTCCTGTATACTATTTAATATCCAGCTAATACTAGCACTAACTATATATAAACACAGGACAAGAAATTATTATTATATTGATAATAATATATATTATATATAGGTAATAATATATATTGTTATTGATCTTTGAAATAAAGATAGTAAAGGCTATGTAATTTCTAAGAGGATTCACAATTTTACAGTCCCCTAATGGAGTTATCTGATCTTCAGAATTGAGGAGTGCAGAAACTTTATTTAGTCAATGGTTTGTAGCAGATTTATTAATCCAGCTCACAGTGTAGTCTGGATAAGCCAGAATGGCAATCATCAATTTACAATGAGAAATGCAGTTGTATTGGAGACTGAAATCATTTTCCCTTGTGAACAGATGATTTTCTTTCTTTAGGGCATTGGCATTCAGATATGAATCACAATCTGTAATGATAAGCATGAAATAAGAATATATCTAAAGAAGGACAGATATATGTAACAGCAAGGGAACTTGCTAAAAATATGAATGCCCTCCCCCTGTACATTCTGATGAGGTGTGGGAATTGGACTTTTAAAAAGCAACTTAGACAATTGTGTTTATAAGAGTTTGCACTTGCAATGGCTGAGAGATCAACCACTGTGTACTCACAACACTTTAGGACAAAAGAATGTGTTCATCACTTCCTATGTTGTATACCAACTTCCTGACTAAATAGTTGTAATTGGTATACAGAGCCATCTTGCCTTTGTTATTCATGGGATCCATAGTAAGAGGTTGGGTGGAAGAAGTACTAGATTTTCCCTAGTTTTACTATAACAACTCCCAGGGTCTCACAGATGCAGATTAACTGCACATTTCCACAGGTATATGAAGCTTCTCACTTTGAATGATGAGTTAATATCTATGAAAATAAAGGCCTTTCCTTAGCCACGTTGCACCCCAGTCCTCCTTCTTTCAGGTGTGCTTGCTTGAGTAATTGCTTTCCCAGCCTGACTCCCTTCCTACTGAAGTGCACAAGATTTGTTCAAATTGCTGGGATGTACTATATTTCCCTAACATATTTCCTAAAAGCTACAGAGTCACTGAATGACAGGGAACAAAACATTGTAACTTAGTGAATTTCTGTACATGTGCTTAAGTGTGGCCAGCTGCCCCATCTAAAATATTCTTGCATCTTATAGCATAAAATAGTATTGCCAGTGCATAGTTTTGAGCATATAATATTCAGTGCATTGATTTTAATAACCAAAATCTGGATTGGGGCAGGGAAGAGGTTTGCAAGTAACAGAAAAATTCTAAATCAGTCAGCAGGAAGAAAATATTTTGCTGACTCAGAGAAGCCTGCAAGAGTTCCAGAAAGCAAAACACAGGCCTTCATGTTGAACAGCACTCAAATCAGGTTGCTGTTCTCTGCCTTTATCTGCTTTTGGCTCCTTTCTTTCTAGGAAAAATGTTTCCCATTTATAGGGAAGAATATATTTAGTAATGGATTTGGCATTTACCTCTAGCAACTGTAACAAACATGAAGAAACTAACTTGATTCTACATTCCACTTTGGAATGGTTCAGTTAAGGAATCTATCTGGTCTAGCTTTTGTGAATTGTCCTTCCCTGCATAAGATATCTGGATCCAGAATAGGTGACCACCTAGAATCATATTAGGAAACAGGCTTAAATTTAAGATGAACACAGTCTTCTTACCTGGAACAATTTGGAAAAGGAAAGGATGTGCTGTTAATGGTTATTCCGTAATAATAGATACATAAATTGTACCATGCTGTGTTGAGTGAGGAGTCTACTACTTTACAACAACATGGGACATCCTACTTCTTACATTATTCCTATATTAGAAACAAATACTACACTCTCATGTCTCTGTTATTTACTTTTTTTTTACTTTCTTTAATTTTGCATAAATTGAATTAAGCCTTCTTTTCATTTAATGGTACTAGTGAATTTCTAGTGCTGATTATGAAAAATTCAAATTTACTTTATTAACAAATGAAGCACACCTTTTAATTTTTTAAATGATAACTCTTTATGTACTCCAACTCTGGTGGTAGTTTCTTTCCTTCCCTTCCCCATGTTTTATTTCCTGGAAAATAACCTGTTTGGATTTCATCTTTCAGGGTCCCTTCCCCCTGGCTTCCTTTTTGGTTTGATTAGCAGGCACAAGAGGCACTGGTAGAGAAAAATGAGGGAAGAAGAGAGAGAAGGTCCAGCACTGATCCCCCTTGTTCCATTCTTGCTTGGGTGGCCTATCGCAAACCTTCAACTGTCAGATAAATAAAATGACCAAACCAGTGAATGTTATTCAACTTCTCTTCACTGAAGCACTGGTGCTTGTTCAATGAGCCCACTGAAATGTAGACATGGGGCAGTAATAAAAGCCATGTATGTACTCAACAATAGTTTGACCCCTTATTACCAATTTAATACTTAACCAACCTACAGCAAAGGCCAATGTTGAGTCACTGAAATGGCTTCATTCTTTGGGTACACCAGCCATCATCAGAGACAATCATTTGTCCTTATGTGCAACTAACCTTTATCATCATTAGAAAACTAACAGGAAGGCATGACACACATTAGCTTTGAAAAAGGAACTAATTTTATGGTAATGAAAGCAAAGGAATGGTCTCACACCCACTTGATTCACACTTATTGTCGTTTCCTCTGGCAGCAACCAGACTGGCATAATGGTGGAATTAAGGCATAGCTATAATTCTTGGTGGTGTAAATCACACTTGATGCTTAAGTGATACACAGAGCTCAGCAGGTACTTTACAACAGGGATTAAGTCATGCAACTATTGCCCCAGAATTGGATTCTATAAATCCAGAAAACAAATGGATGGGAGTGAGATGACCACTCTTAATATTAAATGTACTTATTCACTTTCAGAGACTAGGAGATGGTATGCCCAGGGGGCTTGATGAAGATTACCACAGGAAATTGCATTGATGTTATACAATGAAGGGAAGGGAGACTTGTCTAGAACCAGGAGATTTGCTAGTCAACGACTACCAACCAATTATTGTTCATACAATATCTATATATTGAAAATCTCTGATGTGGAAACAAAATAAAACAGGAAAAAAGAAACAAAACAGCAAGGATATGGCTCCTGTGAGAATATAAATTTGTTATATATACTATAATAAGGTATACAATAAGGGTATCCTGGTAGACAAAGGAAGAAGAAATAGGTGGCAGATGGGGTTTACCTATTAAGAATTCATAACATATTTTAGAATTGGGACTGTATTATCTTCTTGCAGATTGTATATGCTACTTTTCCTTTGATGCACATATGAAGCACATTGATAGTAACAAAGTTACAATTAAGGATCTAGGGGTACATCTGACTAATATGATAGGCTTAAATTTTAGGTTTCCCCTATATTTGGACATGAAAAAGACACAAAAGGAAATAATGGATTCTGACCTGCAAAAACAGTGAAATATGGTGTAGGATGATTAAGATTACCCAGAGCTCTGTCTCCTGGATAGGACATAAGATTATGAAAGCCTAGGATAATAACTTAAGGGCACTCCATGACATTGTGATAATTAAAGCCTAACAGAGTAAGTTGCATCAAGCTGCAAGTGGTCTGCAAAAAGGAGCATGATGGGGAGACAAATTTCACAGTCTGTGAAGGTTGGCATTCATGTAAAATAAACAAACAAAAATTATTAAAAGCTACATTGCCACTAGCAATGTAGAGTGTTCTGTTTTTCCACTTCCCTGCCAACACTTGTATTTTTCTGTTTTTTAAAAAATACCAGATATTCTAAATGGGTATGAAATTATATCTCATTGTAGTTTTTATTTGCATTTACATCATGACTAATGATGTTGAGCATATTTCATTATACTTTTTTATAATTTTTATATCATCATGAAGATAGAAATTTAGGTATATGTTTATCCAAGGCTTTTGCCAATTTTTAAACTGGGTTTTATTTGTCTTTTTGTTTTTAAATTGAAATATTTCTTTATACATTCTAGATATTAAAGCTTTGTCAGATATATGGTAATTCTCTAATAAAAAAAGGAAAAAAAACAGTAAAATACTACTTCCTCATGAAGTGAAACATTCAGGTAAGGCTCTTCACCACAGAAGAATGAGGTCAAAAGTATGCATTAATACCCAACTGTAAATATTTGTATTAAATCTTGAAATGCATAAAACACAAAAGTAAAAACATATCAATTTGAATGAGCTTCATACATAAGTTAGTCAATCCAAAATTCTACCCAGTAATACACTATTCATGAATTAAAATTACTCCATACTAAAACAAAGGCATTGACTCTAAAATATATAGAGAAATGCAGAAGACAAACTATATCACGGGAACTCATAAATTTTCCTTATAATTAAGACAGTATGTCTTGCTAAAATTATAAATAAATAAAATTAAGCAACAAAGCTGAGCATACAAATGGGGAGGAATAATGATTCATGATTAAATGATATCTACAAAGTGAGAAATAAGCCAGTTCTTTATGTGAGTTACATTTTAAAACTCTCTATTCTCTGTATTTCATAGTTTTCAGTTTGTTCCCATATTTTCATATTATTGGCTTCTTTCATAGAGTTTGGGCTCTATAAAAATGTACAAAATAAAGTTTTTATGCAAGAGCTATATTAGAAATTGGAAATATTGGAAAGTTATTACCCATTACAGTTCTATATCAGTTATGACACAGTCTCCCTTTCTTCTTTTTCTAAGACATTTTACTGTTACTACTTTTCTCATGGGCTTTTCTGGTTTTTCCATAGTTTCTTCATCTTGCTTCATTTTGAATAATTTTTTCTGACTAAATATTGCCATATCTGTTGAGATCTTTTTATATCCTATTGTATTTTTCTCAATCAGGAAACTCCATTTGTTCCTTTATAACATTTTCAGTTCTTTGTCAAAAATCTCAAACAGGGAAGTGGACTTGGCCCAGTGGTTAGGGCATCTGTCTACCACATGGGAGGTCTGTGGTTCAAACCCCGGGCCTCCTTGACCAGTGTGGAGCTGGCCCATGCACAGTGCTGATGTGCACAAGGAGTGCCATGCCACGCAGGGGTGTCCCCCTTGTAGGGGAGCCCCACACGCAAGGAGTGCACCCCGTAAGGAGAGCCACCCAGTGCGAAAGAAAGTGCAGCCTGCCTGAGAATGGCACCACCCACATGGAGAGCTGACACAACAAGATGATGCAACAAAAAGAAACACAGATTCCGGTGCCACTGACAACAACAGAAGTGGATGAAGAAGAAGATGCAGCAAATAGACACAGAGAACAGACAACTGGGGCAGGGGGAAGGGGAGAGAAATAAATAAATAAATAAATCTTTAAAAAAACCTCAAACACTTTTGTTTCCTTGAACACTTTGTATATGATTGTTCTTAACCTCCGTCTGTCAATTTCATTATCTGTGTCCTCCATAGTTTTATTTTTTAATCTTGGATTTCGTCTTATTTTGTTCTTCCCCTTGTGGCTGGTTTTGTGTGCATGCGTGCTATATAGTGTGCATAAAATATTTAAGAGACAATTTGAGATATAGCAAAATGTTCCCTTGTACTTAAGATACTTAAGACAGGTAGAAGATTACTATGCTGAGTAAACTCATTGGATTAGGAACATTCAAAACTGTGCTTAAATCTTGGAAGAGCAGATATATTCCTGTTTTATGGTTAAGACTAGGTATATCCCTTCAGTTTCAATCTACCATTATGTATTTTAAATTCCACTATTTGCTTCCCAAGCTCTTTGTTTCAGCTGAAATGCCTTAGTGGTTTCTCATCAACTTCATTTCCTCTTCCACATAGGTTGATGCTTACAGAAGCAAAGATTCCAATTCCAGGTTCAATTTCCTGAGTATCCTTATGATCCCAGATTTGATCACATCTGTTTCCAATAACATTTTTGCTCTCTGAAGACCTCACAAGCATATCTTTGGTATTTTGTCCAAAATTTCCCTTTGTTTCAGTGGGAACTTTTCACTGAATCATCTAAATCCTCATTATTAGAAAACTATGTCCCCATTATCCTTTTTTTTGTCATCATATTTTATTTCTACTATTTTGTCTACTCCCTTTCTGAATCACTTTGATGAGTCCTCTTTTTTCCCCCAAGCTCTCATCTGGAAATAACCTGTATTTCAATGACTTTGACATCCAATTTTATTTATCTAATTTTTTTTTATCCCATGTGTTCTTCAATATTTTGGATCAAAGGATTATTTCTAAAAAGTGTGTCCTACTCATATAGCTTCTTAATTGTAATTTGCTCAAAAACTAAAACCTTTCAAATGATTTCTCAACAACTTAGAAATATTCTGAAAAAATAGCAGAGAATGGCAAATATATGGATGTACAAAATACACAAATTAATTTCAAAGGTACAAATTAGTTTGAAAGTTAAAGAATGTAAAAATAATACTCTATGCAAGTAGTAACCAAAGAGAGATAGGGGATCTATACTAATGTCAGATAAAATGGTCTTTAATTCAGAAACAATTACAATGGATGAAGATAGTCATTGTGATGATTACGTTCATATTTCAACTTGGACAGGTAATGCTGCCCATTTGTTTGATCAAGCAAGCACTGGACTAATTGTTACTGTGTGGGCATTATGGCTGATTATGTTTGTAATTCATTGCAAAGATTGCCTTCAGCAATGAAAGACATCTCATCTAATCAGCCGAAGGCCTTAAAAGGAGAAATGATTTCAGCTGTCAGAAGAGAGAACTTCTATTTCTACTTCAGTCACCCTGAGTCTTCTGGGAAACTCATTCAGGACCTTTATCTGAGTTCCTGGCTTGCAGCTTGTCATGTAATTTGGACTTATGCATTCACACATTCACATGAGAAAATCTGTAATTAAAAACCTCCAAACAAAAAAGCTGAGGACCAGACTGTGTCACAGGTGACTTCTACCAAACATTTCACAAAGACTTACCTTCAATTCTGCTCAAACTCTTCCAAAAAAGTGAAGAAGAGTGAAAACTTCCTTCTTCATTCTTTGAGGCCAATATCAACCTCATACAAAAGCCAGAAAAAGACATCATAAGAATGAAAACTACAGACCAATCTTTCTTATGAATGTAATGCAAAAATCCTCAATAAGGTACTAGCTAACTGAATCCTACAACATATTAAAATTATTATAATCATATGGGATTTATCTCTACTATGCAAAGTTGCTTCAACTTAAGAAAATCTATTAATACACCACATTAATAGAATGAGAAAATAAAGAAAAACAAATGATCATAAAAATTGATGCAGAAAAAGCTCATGACAAAATGCAGCAGCACCCCATCTTCACAAAAACACATAGAACACTAGGAGTAGAATGAAATTTCCTAAACATGAAAATGGACATATATGAGAAGCCAACAGCTAACATCCTATTTAATGGTGAAAGATTGAAACCTTTCCCTCCAAGGTCAGGAACAAGACAAGGATGCTCACTGCCACTACTACTTTCCAACACTGTACTGGAAGTTCCTACCAGAACAATTAGGCAAGAAAGAAAAACAAAAGGCATCCAAATTGGAAACAAAGAGGTAACACATTCTCTATTTACAGATTGCGTGATCCAGTATACAGAAAATCCTGGAAAATTGGAATGAAAAACCCTAGATCCAATAAATGAATTCATCAAAGTGGCAAGGAGCAAGATCAACAGCCAAACATCGCTAGAGTTTTGAAAACAAGCAATAAACAATTAGAAGTAGAAAACAAGAAATAAGTCCATTTACAATAGCTACTAAGAGTATCAAATATATAGGAATAAATCTAACTGAGAACGCAAAGGACTTGGACAAAGGATACTAAAAATAATGCTCATCACATTTGTATTTTTATTTTGTTTTAATAAACTTGTGACATTCAAATATTTATCATAGTAATTGTTGAAATATCAGTATTTGATCCATTTCATATCAACTGTGTTTTACCTGGGCATTGTTCATTTTTATCAAAGATCTTTTATTGGGAAAAAAATAAATATATGAAATAAATGTGTGACATTAATGTGTAATGTTGACTCTGAACAAACTTTTGAAAACCTATTTGGCAAAATTTAGTTTCACTGGGAAAAAAGCATGACTTTTGAAATCTCTGAATGCCTTAGTCCTTAGTACTGTTATTCTTTATTGAAATTATTTCTTATTAAAATATGTTGTTTTAAGACATTTTTCTGACAGTATTATGTAATTTGTTTAGAGTGTTCCCATTAAGTGTATGTGTACTTTGTGTATTCTTGTCTTAGTACTTTCATGTTATGCATGTACTATTGCCAACCTATTGCCTATGAGAAACATATAAGACATTGTATTTACAAACATTGTTATGTTTATAATATTTTTTCATATGTATGTTATATAACATTCAAAGGGAATTTATTTCTTGATTGAGAAAATAATATATAATGCAAAATCCACAGTTGATAACAGAATAAAATCTATAAAACATTTCTAGAAGAAAGGACAATAAATGGAAGGACATTCCATGATCTTTGAAGACTACTGGAACAATAATAGTTTTAAGATATCAATCCTACTCAAAGTATTTTATAGATTCAATGCAATCCCAATTAAAATTCCAATATTTTACTATAGATTATTATGATTCTAGCAATGGAAGAAATTGTATTATTGATGTGGAGGCAGTGGCTATTGGAGGTTCTGAAGTGAGGAAGAGGGAAAAACAGGTGTAATATAGGGGCATTTTTGCGACTTGGGAATTGTCCTGAATGACATTGCAATGACAGATACAAGCCATGATGTATCTTATCATAATCTATAGAATTGAGTGAGACAGAATGTAATTCTCACACCACATCAGAATGTACAGGGGGGACATCATTCATATTTTTAGCAAGTTCCCTTGCTGTTACATATATTTGTCCTTCTTTAGAGGACCTGTATAATTCCCTTTGTTCTTATTTCATGCTTATCATTACAGGTTATGATTCATATCTAAATGCCAATGCCATAAAGAAAGAAAATCATCTGTTCACAAGGAAAAATGATTTTGGTCTTCAATACAACTGCATTTCTCATTGTAAATTGATGATGGCCATTCTGGCTTATCCAGACTATACTATGAGCTGGATTAATATATCTGCTACAAACCATTGACTAAATAAAGTTTCCACACTCTTCAATTCTGAAGATCAGATAATTCAATAAAGGGACTGTTAAATTATGAATCTTTTAGAAAATATATAGCCTGTAGTGCCTTCATTTCAAAGAACAAAAATAATATATTATTACCAATATAATAATTTCTTATCCTATGTTTATATATATACATTATGATTTTACTTAGTGTTAGTATTTGCTGCATATTAAATAGTATATAGGAATGACCCACTCATTCAGTGACTGACTTCCTTCTAAAGTATTATCAGGAAAATTTCAGGAATACAGGCTCTCAGGTGAATTTTACAGGATTTGCTGTTTTCTCTTTGTATCTAAAGTGGTCTTTGTTGGTGTCACAGTAGTTAGCTGAGAAGTGGAACTTTATTCCAGTGTTAGCTTTACTGCATCAGGTCTTCATGATCTGGTCAGAGCTGCCAGAGGTGGTTCTCCCTACTTAAGATAAAAGGAAGAATTGTATGTGTAACATGGGGGCATTTTGGGGACTTTGGAATTGTCCTGAATGACATTACAATGATGATACAGGCCATTATACATTTTGTTGTAACCTATAAAATTGTGTGGGGCAGAGTGTAAACTATAGTTCACAGTTAGTAGCAATGCTTCAAAATGTGCTCTTCAATTGTAATAAATATACCACACTAAAAAATAAAAATAAAAAATAAAATTCCAACAACGGTCTTTGCAGAAAGGGAAAAGCCAATCAACAAATTCATATGGAAGGTTAAATGGCTACAAATAGTCAAAACCATCTTGAAAAAGAACAATGAAGTTGAAGAACTCACACTTCCCAATCTTAAAACTTAAAAAGCCACTTTAACCAAAACTGCATGGTTCTGGTACCAGTGTATCACACCCATTAGAATCACTGCTATTAAAGAAAACAGAAAATTACGAGTGTTGGAAAGGATGTAGAGAAATAGGAATTCTTATTCAATGCCCATTGCAATGTAACTGTTGCAAGTGGTATAGAAAGCTTGGCATTTCCTCAGAAAATTAAATATAGAATAACATATGACCCAGCAGCCCACTGCTATGTATATATCCAAAAGAATTGAAAACAGGGATTCAGTGAGATATTTGCACACTGATATTCATAGCAATATAATTCACTATTACTAAAAGATGGAAGGAATCCAAGTTTCTACCAACTGATGAATGGGTAAACAAATATCTGTCTATACATATACAGGAATAATATTTAATCATAAAAAGGAATGGATTTCTTGTCTTGTGACAAGTGGATGAATATTGAAGACATCATCTTGAGTGAAACAAGCCAGACACAAAAGGACAAATGTGTTTTTTTATTCTACTGATTTGAAACAATTAGAATAAGCAAACAGAGTCAGAATCTAGATAAAAGGTTACCAAGGGAAGGAGTGAGCATGGGAATGGGAAGTGGTGACTTAAAATGTGTAGGGTTCCTATTTGGAATGATGGCCATGTTTTGATAAAGGATTATGGTGGTGGTAGTAAAATTTTGTTAACATAATTAGCAATAAAATATATATCTACATGTGGGTAAAAGAGAAAATGTTACCTTATATATATGACACCAGGGTACAAATTTGTAAAAGTCCATGGAACTTGACTACACAAACAGTAAACCATAAGTTAAACCGTGGACTGTGGTTAATAATATAATAATAAAAGCGTGCTATCTTCAAATGTTCCACACTAATGCAAGGGATAATGACAGCATGGCATACGGAAGCCTATAGTTATTCATGATTGCCCTGTAAATCCACAATTTCTCTAATTAAAAAAAAAGACAGAACCATCCTGATTAAAATGACCCACACATTAACTGAAGTAACTTCCTCTAAAAGTCCTACTTATAATAGGATATATAGAAAAGAAATAAGCTTGAAAACTTGATTTTCAAGGTACGTACATTTCCAAACCACGAAAACGTGTATTGAAACCTGGATTCATTTTTAAATTTATCATGTTGTTAGATGTATTAACATCTTCTTATTTCATATTTAGGTAGTGTTATTTTTATAATCATTATACTTTTAATTTTCCTTTATGGACAACTGTGCCATTTCCATGTTTCATTAATAGTTATTAAGAATAAATCTGCTAAGTATACTTTGATAAATTCCTTTGGACAGGTTTTCAGTTTCATTGGGTAAAGAGTGAAGACTAAACTTGCTGCTTCATAAGATAGGTGATATTTACCTTTTTTAGGAAACTGTTCATCATTTGTAACATGTTTAAAATCCTTCACATTACCAAAAAAATTCATGTGAGTGTAAGTTGAACAAAATCATCACCATCCTTAGTAAATGTCAAATTTATTGATTAAGAAATTCTGGGGCCATGGGTTATCATATCATTGTGCATTTAAAGATTTCCCTTGAGAATATATGAAGCAAATGCCATACCGAAGAAGTAATCAATTCTCCATGAATTAAAATGTATTTAATTTAAGAGATCATGTTTTCTTCCAAAAGTAGAATTAAATTAGTTATCAGCAACAACCAAAATTTTGGAAGTTAAGTAACATATAAAAAATATTTGTGAATCAAAAACAGTCATATTTTAAATATGAATGTTTTGAATTTAATGTTAGGAAATGATTGTAGGGTAATAGAAATAAAGCAGTTCATTGATAGAAATTTAAATTTTTAAGTGCTTTTCTATACTATAAAAGGAGAAATGTACAAAGTTAAAAGAACGACATTTGTAATTCAAGAAAGCAAGAAGAGGGAAGCAAACTGACTTTCTGCTAGGTGAAAGAAAAAAATAATAAAGAAGAAGGTAAGGAACAACGATATAGAAAGTAGAAAAACAAAGAAAAAAATGACAGAAGTGAAAGATTTTCTTAGAGAAAATCAAACAGATTGGTCAACTCCTGACTAGTTTTATCAATAATAAAAGAGAATTCAAATGATGAGTATCAGGAGTTAAATTAAATAAGATGAACTACTGACAAACAGACTACAGTTACTCAGACTTTGATGCTTGGCAGGCATTCTGTCATAAATGAAGACGAGAGCTTCCCATCAGTGAAGATGGAGATGAAAACATTCCTGGCATCTGTTGCCCCACAGAATATTTCAACATCTACCAAGTTCTGGAAGAACCTCTTCCTCAGAGCCCCTCAGAAACAGAAAATTTATGCAGTATCTGGGCAAGCTCCAAATAAAAAAACACAATTCTAAAATATATACAGACTCCTCCCCCAAACTCTCCCTATTATCCTTTGGAGCTGGCTTGTGCTGTCCTGGTGGGTGCCTGTCCATGACCAGCAGGGAACAGTGTAACCCCTATAGGCAGACTGGTTTGCTTGTTTGATGGTGGCAGTCTGTGTGTGTGTGTGTGGGGGGGCGGGCGGGGGATGGGCAAGCTTGAAGGAATGAACAAGGTCCTTCATCTCTGGCTCACTCTCTCAGAACTTTTTTCAAGGCAGAAGCAGCTTATGCATAGGTAAGACAGTTAAGAAACATCCTGCTTCAAGATATAAAATAATAAAATACCCTTTAGAGGGAGGAGTCTAATCCACTGAGTGTTGTGGAGACATTTGGATTATTGTGAGCAGGGTAATTCCTAAAGCAATGAGCACATCCAAGGATAAGACTCAGACCCAGAGAGGTCTGTGTTTTGCATAATGCTTTTCTTCTTGGTTGATGAGCTGCTCTGTAAGAGAGCTCCAACCAACACAGGCACAATTTGCAAATACTGGTAATGTTTTATCTTTCATGTCATTTTTCTTTCCTTTCCTTTCCTTTCTTTTTTTTTTTTTTTTTGTTACCTCTGCTCTCTCAAAGAAATGTCTGACATGTCACTAGATGTATAGAAATTTAAGGAAGAGCCAAGCTCAGGATCTAAATCCCAGAGGTAACACAGAAAATGTTAAAATATATAATATACAATGAAAGTTTACAAGATAAACAAAAACAACAAGAAAAAGCAAAAAGCATGATGGCCTATCCAAAGAAAGATGATAAAACATCAGAAATAATTGACAAAGAAGGGAACAAGACTTTGGACATACCAGACTTTTAAAAAATGATCATCAAAATGCTCAAAACAAGCAGAAAGATCCAGAGGTTATCAGGAAATTATGTATGAATTGAGAAATTCAGTAAATGGATGGAAAGTATAAAATGTAACCAAAGAGATACACTGGAGTTGAAGACTACAATACTTAAACTAAAAATCCCTAAAGGATTTCAATAGCAGATCAGATCTAGCAGAAGAATTAGTGAGGTGGAAGATAAGACAAATGAAATGATTGAGGCTGACAAGTAGAATAAAAAAGGCAAATGCTGAACAGAGCCTAAGAGACATGTGGGACATGATCAAACATACCAATATATGCATTATAGGAGAAGAAAGAGAGAAAGGGGCAGAAAGAATATCCAAAGAAATAATGGCAGGGAACTTCATAAATGCAATGGAAGACATGGATACACACATTCAAGAATCCTAATGAACCCCGTAGAGGATAAAATAATAGGGAAACATACTTGGACACATTATGATAAAACTGTGAAATGCCAAGGATAGGGAAAGAAAACTGAAATCTGCAAGAGAAAAGAAAGTTGGTACGTACAAGTGAGCCCTAAAAGATTAAGGACCAATTTTTTGCTGAAAACAAGAAGGCAGTGGGATGTAATTAATACATTGCTGAAAGGAAATTTTTGCCCACTTAAGAATATTATACCTGGCAAGATAGTCTTTTAAACATAAGGAAGAAATCAGATTTCCAGATTTTAAAAAATACAAATCTGAAGTAGTTATCTTCACTAGAACTGCCATATGACAATACTAAAGGGAGTTCCTCAGATTTAAAGGAAAAGTTACTTGACAGTAGATTGAATTGGTATGAATAATTAAGATCTCTGGTAAAGTTAAACATTTGGGTAATTATTATCTCTAGTAATATTGTATTGTATTTTTCTCAAGTTAATTCACTTTTTTCTTCCTACAAATTCTAAAATGTAAGCAAATATAAAGTAATGATAAATCTATGGTTTTGGATATATATAAACATATATAATATAAACATATATAAACATATATAATTGAAAAATGGGTGACAGAGGGGTATAGGAACAGTGCTTGTGTATTTGGAATATAGTTAACTCCATAATTATTATGGCATTTTTTCAGTTGTAACAAAGGTAACACCCTAATGCAAACATTTAATAATAGGGAAAATTGATTGTTTGGAGAGGCAATTATATGAGAACTCTATTCTTTCCACAGGATTTTTTAAATAAAATATAACGCTTCAATTTTTTAAAAAGTAACAGAGGACAAATTAGGACACTATATATTAACAGAGTGGCCAAGTAGGAAGAATTAATTATAAATACATACACACCCAACAGCCCTAAAATATATGAAGCAAATATATGCACATTTGAAGGGACAAATAGTTCAATAATAATAGGAGACCAATACACCACTTTCAATAATGGCTAGATTATCTAGATAGAATATCAATAAAGAAATAGAAAATTTGGACAATACACAATGTAAAAGGTTAAAAAGAGGAAGAATTGTATGTGTGGGGAAATGGGAACTCTCTCCTTTTTCAATGATTTTCCTATAAAGCAACAAGCGACCCAATTTCAAAAGATACCAAAATTAGTTGCTGGTATGAAAATTTATTATGAGTGAAAATTTCACTTTAAAAAAACTCATGTCCTACAAGTATCAGTTTTAATTTTAATATGTTAATTTTCCATAGATATAAGCTGCAAACTCATAAGTTATTGTTTCCAATAATTCCTTAGAATGTAAAGGGCCTCTGGAACCAAACACGAGAACAGATGATTTATGTAAATTCTCTTAATTTGTGTCTGCAATATTTCAAAGAACCTCAGGCAGTACAATTGTATATTTTGTATATATTTTACCTACCACTCCTTTAAAATAACAGTGTGGTTTTATTAGATACCTGGCCTTCACTTTCCCTCAGACTCATCTCCATATGTCAAATTTGCCCAGTTCTCTACTGAGTTTGATCCACCCTGAAAAATTCTTGTCATAACAGGGAATTTTTATAGCCTGCATCAAATTGAACATCCCTTCTTTTGCTTTTTTTGGCCTAGAATACACACAAAAAAATGAGAACAAGGAGTGCTTAAAATTGGGTAAAAATCTCTTGAGGTATTCCAAAACCCTTGCTGAGGATTCCCAGCCCTGGTGAAGCCAACAATGTCCTATATGCAAGTCAAGAGTGAGTTGTTTCATCAATTTAGCTTCTCTAGTCCCCAGATGTTCCCAGCCAACTTCCATAATTGTGTTGATTTCTTGTTGTGATATGTGGAGACTTCTTTTTTTCAGCCTTCATTTGCAAGAGTCTCCTTAGAGTTTCTTAGCCTCTCCCACATTCTGATACTCCCAGGATGGGTAACTATTAATAGGCCATCTTCAGAATAATGTTGAGTGGCCAACTTTCTTCCAACCTCTTCGTGGAGAAGTAACTCACAATCTGAGGGGTACCTAACGTTATTTTTATATGCCATGTGTGAGGATCACTTCAAATAAATTTTGTAAGGTCACACTCTGATGCAACAACTTTTATTTGCTTTCTTAGTAAAATCCATTCTAAAATATATTCCATTTTTCTTTCATTTAATACCTATTGGTCAATTTTTCTTGTCTTTGGTAATGTTGATTTTAAATAGTATATGATTCATTCTTAGGGACGAGCCTCCCTGGCACTGAGGGATTACTACCAACCACTGACTGGTGATGCAACTGGAAAAAGACCTTGAATAAAAAAGGAAAAGGTAAAGACGAGTTTATATGGCTAAGAGACTTCAAAGTGAGTCAGGAGGTCATCAGACAGGTAACCCTTGTGCACGTCTCAGCAGGATCTCATGGACAGCCAAAGTAGATGCTACCCCAAATGGTGGGACTCCTGAGGGCTCCAGAGATACCCAGACCCTACAATCATGGCAGATAGCTCCAAAGGTTGTTGCCTTGCCAGTGGTCCCTACTTTAAAGTTTGTACTCCCAATTGTGACAGTTGGACTCAGATGTGACTTCTCTACACTTGCCTCTTTTGTCACTTTTATTTGAACCTATAGTTGGTGCTGGATTTGATAGGTTATGTCCATGATACTTGAATCTCTGGGCTGTCCATGTGCCAACTGGGCCTTGAGCCTTGGCAGAGTTGCAACCCCTACTCTCCAGTTCATTGGACTCACCCAGGACAACTAAAAAGGAGGTGAGGATGGGCAACCACTACACCAAGAAACTGAGAGATCCTACAATTGCAAGCAAGAGAGTCCCATCCATCAGCCATATGTGATTGAAGCCCCCTCTTAATTTGAGGTGGAGTGGGTATCACCACCCCAGAATTCTCAGGAATGGGGAAGAAAATATGGAAAAGAGTGGACTGACTGGTATTCTACTACACACTTACTGTGATTCTAGCAATGGAAGAAATTATATTGTTGATGTAGAGACAGTGGCCACTGGAGATGCTGAAATCAGGAAGAGGGAAAAAGAGGTGTAATATGTAGCATTTTTAGAACTTGGAATTGACCTGAATGACATTGCAATGACAGATTCAGGTCATTATATATCCTGCCATAACCAAAGAATTGAGTGGGAGTGTAAACTACAATGTAAACTACAATCCCCAGTGGCAGTGCTCCAAAATGTGTTCAACAATTGCAATGAATGTACCACACTAATGAAAGAGGTTGCTAATGTGGGGAAAAATGGGAGGTGTGGGGACTGGGACATATAGAAATCCCTTATATTTTTTATGTAGCATTTTATGTAATCTAAATATCTTAAAAATAAATAAAAAATACATTTTAAAAAATAGTATGCAATTTTCCTTCTACTTATAATTTTATAATGTCATATAAAATTCATTTTTTAAAGTTGCACGATTTAATGATATAGTGAAATGTAAATAATTTTATTTATAATTGGATGCAAAATTGAAAATTTATTGAATCATCAGTGATTATGAAACTTTTTTGAATATTTTTCTTTTGTTGACAAAAAATTCTGCCAACTTTATTGCTAATAAGCACTATTACAACTTTATCTGATCTCAAGAGTATAGCAAAAGGATCCTTACTGATCAGAAATTGAAGGAAAACTGGACTTTCTACAGGGAGATCGCTAGTTCCCCAGGGCTCCTTACATTTATGACCCCTATGTGTCCTGCTTAAATAATACTCATGCTTACATAGAACCAGAAGCACAATTGTTCTTATGATTATAGATAAATATGAATTTCCCTGAGAAGTCACTCCTTGAATTTTATTCAGAGATGAATGGGGGAGAATCACAAATTTTTAATTCTTTATAACTGATCAAAAGTAATATTCCTATGACAGAAGAGAAACTTGTTTCCTTTTTTCTCAGGTATAGTTGCATGCTTTTGTATGCATGTTTCTTGACTAAGAAAAAATTCACTGATATAGCTATGATAAGTCTCAAAATCATTAGTATACTTAATTATTTTTGCTCTATATTATTAACCAATACACATAGAGTTTGAGTATTTCTTATTCTGGTTTTGTTACAGATGAATAGCTTTGAAAGATGGTACCTGATGATATGTATGTGATACATAGGTTGTCTTACAAGTACTGAAACTAAAATGATACAGAAATTGCCAAGATATTGAACTAGCACAAGCACTATACCTTAAATATTACTTGAAGTAGAAGGTAAAGGATAGCTAAGAAATTCAGATGCAACAGTGAGTTAACAGCATTTCCTGGAAATCAATTCTCGTAAGCAAAAATAGTGCTACATGTATCACTGGATTGGTTGAGGTATCTGGGGGGGTTCTTTATAAACTTATACTTATTTGTAGTATATTATGAACTAGGTATGCTTTATATAGATCTTATTATATCTGTACTTAATATGTTTAACAACTGATAAAGGATAAATATCCTATTCATTTTTTTTACAGTTAAAATTGTGAAGTAAATAATTTCAAAATATCCCTGATGAAATGAGAAGCAGTGATAAACCCATGAAATCCCTATCCCTCTTACTCCTGAGGCTATGCATTTAAACATCACGATGTACTCTGGAGCAGAATATGTATGATAACTGTGACATAGGAAAACTTGAGAATTTGTACAGGATGAAAATGCAAGCTAAAGAGATAGAGGATAGGAATGAGACTTATAATGATCAACAATAATGTTTGGTTTTCATAATGGAAATTTAAAGATCATCTGGAATTTTTATTATGTGCAATAAATGACACTTATTTAAGTAGTAGCCACTTAATCATTGAGTAATGTTTTTGGTATTTAATAAAATCTCTGGTTAAAAGACATTGTTTTTCTCATGTATTTGAGGACGATGAAAGGAATATGCAGAATTGAAAGGATTACTATAGAAAACAATTTACCAAAATGTATTGCAGAAATGCTATAAATCATATGAATGTAAAGTAATCAATGAAAGTAAAACACTGTTATTTTTATTATTATCATTATCATCTGCATAAAATTCTAGCTATTGATATATAATTTTGTAATTACAAATTTATTATATATGTATAAAGTATTAATAAAACATTATTTCTAATATTTTTATACTTAATACCTCTTCATTCTATGTTTTCCACATATAAAAATAAATAGTTCTGGAATGAGACCCTTCAAGGTAATTCATTTTAGAACTGAAAGCATAATTATTACTGAAATAGGATTTCTTTATACCTTGGTATGTTTCAAGACAGGTACAAGTAAAATAGTTGTGGTTTCAATTGTGATTTTGAATGAGGAGATTTCAGTAAAATCTAGAAAAGCATGTAGGCAAGATACTTGGATAGAAATTTAGTTCTTCAAGTATTGGAATTCATTACTGATGAAAAGAAATATGTTTTGAGGAGGAGTAATTCCAGGTGGGATGCTTTACTTTAGACACTGTGTGCAGGCGAGAGAGTAAACTTGAGAGACAGCAAGGGAATTCTGGTTACACATTGGAATCAATTAGAATCTAAAAGAATAAACTATTTTACAGATATTACTGCAAAGGAGGAGAGCAAGTGCTCACACTCTTGTTTTATAGAACTACTGAAATGAAAGAGTTGTGACACCTAATCCATCTGGCCACCTTTGGATTAAAACCATTCTGAAAAGAACCTCACAATCATTCATTAACCTTGTTACAGAAACTGGTTTTAAGTCACCTAGCTTAAGAATGGGAGATATAAGCCAACACCCAAATCACCTGGTACATGAAGAACATCACTGTACAGTGTTCAAACAAATGGGTTTATTCAGAGACCTTCTTACAGAGTGTATCTAAGATTGCCATTTTCTAATGAAGAAATGGGAATATAATCACTGGCTGTATCCTGGCTGAATTTTAAAATATGTTTTACTGAAAGAGTATCAATATGACTCAACAACTGAAAGATTTATAAGCCTAATCTTAGATCATTTAATTTACTTAAATTGTCTAATCCTATGTATGTTGAAATTAGCATATGAAAGAATGGAAAGTGGGAAAGAAAGTGAAAAGGGTAATGTGAGAATTCATTGTTTTCTAAATAGTTGTGTCCATTTCTGTAAACTGAATTCCTCATGAGAAGCCACACTGATAGCCATGGTGACATTTTATTTGTGAATAATAAGGGTTATCTGCGCTGAGTTTTTAGTATATTCTTATTTTATACTTTGACTACAGGGAGATGGAAACATGGACAATCTTACTATTTTCACAGAATTCCTCCTCATGGACATCTCAAATTCCCGAGAGCTCCAAGTGCTTCAAGGTCTTCTGTTCTTACTAATTTATCTGGGAGCCCTGACTGGGAATCTTCTAACTGTTACTGTCATTGCAACTGATCCACATCTTCATTTTCCAATGTATTTCTTTCTCGGCAATTTATCCCTCATAGACCTTTGCTGCATTTCAGTTACTGTGCCAAAAATGATTGTGAATTCTCTGACAGGCAGTAAATTGATTTCTCTCCCAACATGTGCCGCCCAGATCTTCCTGGTTATCTTCTTTGTATCCACGGAGCTTTCCTTCCTTGTGGTGATGTCCTATGATCGCTATGTGGCCATTTGCCACCCTCTGCACTATGGACTCACCATCACCCCACGTCTGTGCACACAGGCAGCCGGTGGCTCATGGGCAAGTGGGTTCATCCACTCTGCTATCCACACAGGTGTCATGTTCAGGCTTCCCTTCACAGAGTCAAATGTGATCCATCAATATTTCTGTGACATACCACAAATTTTGAGGATCTCATCTCCAGATGTTCAATTTTCTGAGTCTATGACCTTAGTTCTAAGTGCTTGTATTACATTATTATGTTCTGCCTTCATGGTTAAGTCATATATTGATATATTTTCAGTGATCCTTCAGATGCATTCTGTGGAAGCCCATAACAAAGCTTTATCCACCTGTACTCCACAGCTGGCAATTCTCATTTTGTTTGCAGTTTCCGGAGTGACTGCTGCCCTTAGTCCTACTGCGAATAAAGCTTCTCTTAAAAATGTTCTCACAGCCATGCTCTACTCCATGGTGCCTCCATTCATAAACCCCATCATCTACAGTCTGAGGAACAGAGAAATAAACAATGCTCTGGGCAGAATGTTTCACAGACATTTCAAGTTCTCAAGAAGGGTTTTTCTTAATTAAAAAATTCTGAAAAATATCTGAGTGAAGTTTGATTTTTATTTGATGATGTCTTATGTTTTAATCTGTCCATATTTAATATCCAGGGTTTTTTACTGTGTATATCTTTTGTTATTTCCTATGTAACAGGGAACTATACATCTGCTTCCAATTTTTTTTACTCCAAATATTTGCATAATTCACACATTCTTCTGGAAAAAATTTTCACACTGTTAAAGTGCTTTGAATAATGTTTGGAAAAATTTTGAGCTATGAAAAATAATGTTGCCATATTGAGAACATTAGTGAGCACCATCAAAATTGCCTATACATTCGGAACTTTACACTTGTAGGATACTGCCCTCCTGGAACAGAATGTTGAGCATTTTCAAATAGAGAATTCAATTTGAATTGCCTTCTCTGCATTTTACCTTCTACAATAGCTGCATGAATTAAAAGGTGACTCAATTGAGATACTACTGAAGATAATTAAGGACACAATAGAGATACAACACAAAGATCTGTGTTAAAGTTGTTTTTCTCATAGAAAAAAAAATGGACTATGAAAACCTTACCCCCAACATAGACTATTCTTTTGGGTCATTTTCTCTCTCCCTGTGACCTGGCTAAATAGGTGCATGCCTAGCTCCATGCAGTCAATATTACTGAATGACAAGAAACAAGTAGTTAAAGAGTGGAGTGCGATGTAGCAACAAGTAGAAGTGTATTTTATTCCCAGAATAACAGATAATTCTTAGAATATGTGATACACTTTTATCACCAAAAAGTTTTTAAAAACTTATACTGTCAATATGGAAACACTTTTATTTTTCTGATTCTCAGATGCACAGGCATTCTGATGGTAAAATAATTAACTTTTTTATATCTCCAAATTGCATCTATGAAGTCTGCTTTTACTTAAAATCCTTATCTAGAAACTTTCAGCCTTAGGGAACTAGTGCTCATTTAACTTCAGCCTTCAACCTGCAATTGAAAAATGGTCACAGCAGGCTCACTATGGCTCAGTATTTCTGGATGTAGTACATTCACTGCAGTGCCTGGAAATGCAAGGAAAATATATGCTATGGAATAGGAGACATCTATAAATCCTGCAAATGGGAAAATTCCTGAGTATACATGTCCATGCCCAAGATATGATGTATACCTAGAAAAGTACACAGCAGCCCCTATTCTTGGGCCTCAAGCTATTCTATAAATTCATTGAATGGATAAGCTCTGAAGGACACTTGCACAACAATTTATAAATGAACTTTGGAATGCCAAAAATAGAGAATTCTGGAAGCCACAATAGAGAAGGAATGTGTTACATGGAAGGGAGCCTCAATAAAATTAAGCACCAATTTCTCAACAGAAACCATGGGGGCAAGAAGGCAGTGGGACAAAATGTTAAAAGTCCTAAAAGAAAATAATTTCCTACTAAGCCTATTACGTTCAAAAAGATAACCATTCACAAATGAGTGTGAAATAAAGACATTCCAAGAGAAACAATAGCTGTGGGTAGTTTATCAGCACTAGATCTACCCTATCAGCAATGATAGGAAATGATACTTGAAAATAGATCAAAGCCCCATGAAGCAATAAGGATGTCCTGGAAGGATAACATGAGTAAACAAACTCCAGTACTATTGTGATTTTGGTTTGTAGCTCTAATATTTTAGCTTCTATATCTAAAATGTTTAATGAATAAAATATACTGAAAATGCAGTTGTTTTGGACTCATAATGTATAACTGATTTTGTGCAAGAACTACACACAGGTGGGAGGACAGAAGGGGCATAGGAACATAGCTTCTCTACATTGAAGATTATTTGGTATCTAAGGAAATGAGAGTGCAGTATATCTAGGATTTTAACTTAAGCCCCATGGTAATGGCAATTTAAACATTGGGGAATATCCCACTCACAGAGAAAGGAGTTATAATCTAAGTAGCGAAGCATTTGTGGAAGGGAGAGAGATAGGCGTACAGGGAGTTAATTCGTAGGATGGGTGGGGTTCCCGTTTCAGATATGGGGAAGCCTGGGTAAGGGAAGGTGGTGAGGGCACCAAACAGAGTAACCATGAGACATTGTGGATCTCTCTGGATGGCATGCTTTGTAGTGATTAATATCTAAAAGCTTATGTTTTATATAGGTTCCCACTATTAAAAAAACAGAATGAGCAATTAAAAGAGACAATGACAAATACAATGCATAATCCTGGATATAATCTAATAAGAAAGAAGAGGGAACCAAAAAGTATATTTTTGAAACAAAGGGAAAAAAATGAACTCTACACCATAAACTTTAAATCAATGTTAAATTTCTTGAAATTGAAAACTGCACTTACTAGTTTTGTCTATGTTCTCTCTATAGAGTTTCTATTATTTTTGGTAACTGTCTTGTAAGTCTGAAACTGTTTTTAAATAAAATATTTAAAAACTATTAACCCTGGTAAAAGTCTGAATTCTTCACTTTCTTCCAATACCTGAAATATATTCTTATATTTTCAATATAATATATTCCAATATAATAATACCATCATATTTCTTATAAAAATTAATTTTATTACTATTTGGGTCATCTGCACAGTTGTTTCTTGGGAAAGACATTCTGTTCAATTTTATCTTCAAGTTATGTAGAACCATTGATCTTTTTTTTTTAAAGATTTATTTTTTATTTATTTCTCTCCCCTTCGCCCCCCCTCAGTTGTCCGTTTTCTGTGTCCGTTCACTGTGTGTTCTTCTGTGACTGCTTCTATCCTTATCAGCAACACTGGGAATCTGTGTTTCTTTGTTTCTTTTTTTTTGCATCATCTTGCTGTGTCAGCCCTCCTGTGTGTGGCACCATTCCTGGGCAGGCTGCACTTTCTTTTACGCTGGGCGGCTCTCCATACAGGGTGTACTCCTTGCACGTGGAGCTCCCCTACACGGGGAACACCCCTGAGTGGCACGGTATTCCTTGCATGCATCATCACTGCACATGGACCAGCTGCACACGGGTCAAGGAGGCCCGGGGTTTGAACCACAGACCTCTTATGTGGTAGGCAGGTGCCCTATTCATTGGGCCAAGTCCTCTTCTGTAGAACCATTGATCTTTATTCCTCAGGTTCCTGATCAATTTCTAGTAGTTTTCTCTTTCTCCTTCATTATAATTTTTTCTGCAATTTGATATTTTATTATGGATATCTGAACCTCTATATTGATATTTCCAAGCATGTTTTCTTAATTAATATTCCATTTAAGAGGTAATCTATTACAGTCAGAAACTTAAGTTTCTCTAACTTGGGTAATTTTTCTGTTTTTTTTTTCTTGTAATCTTTAACTCATCAAATTCATATTTATTTCAATATTAGAAAAATCTTTTACTGTTAGCATATTTTCCATATATTTGTATTTAATACTGTATTATGAGAAATGATATTCAAATTTCTTTAAACTATACTTCATCAACAATTTTCTATGTGCCTTAGAGATACCGCACTGAAAATTGGTATCTAACACAACAGAAGACATTTGGAGAATGTAATATCGTAGTGACAGTACTGAGGTTGATTATTACAGACATATTAAACTTTTTGTTTGGTTACTTCTTAATAATTTATATAGAACATTGGTCCAATAGCATAGAAATGAAGAAGAGCAGTTGGAAATTTATCTCATTCAGTATTCAGAGATTAAAGATTTAACCACTATTCCCATTATTTTCTGCATATGTGTTCTTTTTCATTCTGAAATCTGGGGGCAATCAGATTTCAACTCTTCTGTTTACCAATTCTGGCACACTTCCAAAAGAATCCCAACAGTCCAGTTTTATCTCTGTTCAGGAGGCTGGGTACCAAGGAATGGATATAAGCACAGGTACATATAAGCAGCAAGATTGCAGGGAACAGACTCTGAAAATTGGTAACGTTAACGCAGTGAGGCTGGCAAAGCCTGAGCCACATCTTCCTTCTGGGCCAGGTACAAAAGAGGCTGCACACCCTTCCTGCCCTTCTCTTGCTCTCCTGCTGCTTGACATAGCCACTTCTCTTTACTGTCTTTTAAATCTGTCACAAGAGAAAATATCATATATAGGTTCTCCCAGAGCCTTTTCTTCAAATGTGGATCATAAGGAGCAAAGCCATAGCCACCCCAAATGGATGTGTGTTATTGTGGCCCACAGCACCAACTAAGTTTATTCATTACTGCATCCTAAACTACTCTGAGCTGGTTAATTCTATAACAAATGGATTTCCAAAGAAGTTACAGGAACGTAGGAACACAAACAAGCAACCTATCCACATATTCTTGACTCCACAACCTCACTAGAAATTGGTGCATCCAGATATATCTTTTCCATTTTACCAACTCTGTGAGTATATCATGTGGTTACACATATTATTTTCATTCAGTACCAAAGGTGAAGAAGATACTGCTTTGTCTAAAATAACATTTTTGTGCTTCCTTTTTGGAATTCCTTTTTAGGCCTTAAAAATTAAATTATGCATGGCTTGTGATATCAAATTCAGTACTCTTGTGTTGGTTCTCAAGAAAGAAATTTTCATCATAGTACCATCAAACGCAGAAATATATTTCCATTGTGTATTTTTTTTTGTAATTTTCCTCTTCCTCCTCTTCCACTTCTTCCTTCTACTTTAATAAAATTACTTTTTACTTTAAGCAGTTGAATATATCCACAAATTTAATAAAATATTGGTTTTCTCTCAATGAAACTGGTAATTTTGTCCACAAAATATGGTATATCTACACTACATATCTGCATATATATGTATGTGTGTATGTGTGTATATATATATATCTATACACTACATATAATTTCAAGCTACTGTTTCTGTTTCTTTTTTTATTTCCCTCCCCTTCCCCCCCACCCCAGTTGTCTGTTCTCTGTGTCCATTCGCTGTGTGTTCTTCTGTGTTCACTTCTATTGTTATATTCTTGTCAGCAGACCAGGAATCTGTGTCTATTCTTGTTGCATCATCTTGTTGTGTCACCTCTCCATGTGTGTGGTGCCATTCCTGGGCAGGCTGCACTTTCTTTCATGCTGGGTGGCTCTCCTTACGGGGCGCACTCCTTGCGCATGGGGCTCCCCTACATGGTGGACACCCCTGCGTGGCAGGGCACTCCTTGTGCACATCAGCACTGTGTGTGGGCCAGCTCCACACAGGTCAAGGAGGCCCGGGGTTTGAACCACAGATCTCCCATGTGGTAGGCGGATGCCCTATCCACTGGACCAAGTCCACTTCCCAAGCTACTATTTCTTTTAAAGTTTACTTTTCTTTATTAATTACTTCATGGTTGATATTTCTTTGTTAATTTTATGCAACTTATAGAATTCTCAAAACCTTTTTCAATAATAGTCTTGACTGTGTAGAATTTTTATCTTCCACATTAATGATTGTGTCTGCTGCTAAGGCAGTATTTTACTACTTTTAGAATTCTTATACATTTTGTTTTTCTTTTCTTGCCTCATAATTTTGTATAATAAATGTTACAATAGTTGACAGTTTCCCTATACAAGAAACCTCTGTCATGCCTGTCTTTATGTGATATTTGACAAAAGAGAAGTGCAGCTTTTGTGTTACTTTTTCTCATAGTATAGGTTTATAAGTTATAATTTTTGCTAAAATTTTTCATCATGAATGAGTACTTTAGTATAACAGAAATATTTTCTGACTTCATGGAAATGATCTTATAATATTTCTCCTTTAAAAAATGTCATAGGTCAGTATATTTGGTTTTCTAATTTTAAACCACATATAATTCTGAGAGAAATATTACTTGGTTTAGATAGTTGTATCTTCATTATACCACTCTAGTATTTGTAGAATTTCTACATACATGCTAACATGTTTGAAATAGTGTGAATCTTGAACATGTCCTAATTTTTAAAATCAAAATCCATTTTTTTACAATCTTCTTCCGGCTTTCTGTCCTACTTTGATAATTTGGAAGGTTGACATTATATGCCTTATGTGGAACTCTCGTAGTCACTTCATTCGTAAAGTCCCCTAAGTGCAAGTGGGCTTTAAAGAGTTACTACACATTTCTGAGTTTCTGTCCTGGTACGCTGACTCACATTTTCCTTGTTAATATCTCCCTTTTAATTCTTTGCTTCATTTGTATGATTTGAAACATTGTGATTAAATATATAAGTTTTATGAATCCCTTTTAGCTCATTTCAAATGCAGGATTCTCTTTCTCTTTAGCAATAATTATTTTGTAATATTTTTCTGTTTTCTTTGTTTCTTTATTCTTTCTATATATTGTCATTACTGAATCATACTCCTTGGCATGTATTTTTGTAAAAGTTATATCTACAATCATTTTTTTTCTCCAGCATTTGATTTATTTCAACCATCACATACGTAAAGTTCAAAAGATCTATTGTTATCTCATTTTTCCTTTTCATTGTACTGTTTTTCTTCATATATACATATTTATATACACCATCATATATATATGTCTGTGTGTGTATATATTCACATATCCTTTGCAATCACTCTGAGTTCATTAAACTGGGATATTTTATAATACCCTCTTCATTTCTATGAAACTGTTTCCCATTAGTGTATGAAGCTATATAGATATGTTTTCTTTTGTGCATGTATATTCTTAAATCTAATGACCTTAAAATTGTTTTCCTAAATAGAAGGGTTGAACTGTGATTATGAATATCCTGTGATTTGTGGTATTCTAAGGAATTCACACCTGCAGCTAAGTTATGTATAGAAAGAGTGAACTGCAAGATTTAAATTGAGGGTAAGGGTGGTGGCAGCATCTGAATGGCCCAAAAATGACAAGTGAGAAACTCATAAATATGCACTCAAAAACAGATTACTGCAGTATTCTCCATCTTTTATTTTTTCTTTTAATTTATTTAGTGATTTTTGGATTTTAACTGTGTCTCATTCTCAAATGAAGATGAAGAACTGTCCTCTATGATTTTCTAGTCATTCATTCTTCGTGTATACCCTGTAGTCTTCAGTCTACCTCCAGCCAAGCATTTCTGGTCCTTATTAATAGTTTTTTTGAGTCCCTATTAACTTTTTTTCAGCTGTTTATCCATTAAAGTTATCTTTTTCATTCATAAAATATTTCAATGTGACTAGAAAAAAATTAAAATAGATCCATTACTAAAACCTATAACCAACACACACTCACACACTCCCCCAAACTCACATACACACACACTCCTACATGCAATAAATAGATAACCAGATATAGATAGATCAAATGATAATAGATATATAGACAGGTACAATAAAAAATATATATCTAGCATAAATCTAGGTGGATTTATGCATTTATAATTATAGGGTCCTATAAGAGTATGACTTTATTGTTCTAATTCATGTAATCATTTAAAAAAATAGTAATATATAAAAACAATTAAAAATTAAGAAAACGGGAAGACATGTTTCAGACTAGTTTCCATGTGTATATAAAATGAGGAATGTATATAAAAGAAATACATACTAGAATTAATATATGGATGATATCAACAAATATATTTGAATAAAATATTCACTAATTTACCTCTTTTGTTGTATCTATTTAATCAATGCATATTTTACAACATTTAAAATATTGCAATATTTTCACTGAAAAAATCAATACATGGATTTTTTCCAATAAATATTTTTAAAAGTTTATATATTAATTTTTTGTTTATAATATAATAATAAAGACAATGTTTTAGAATGTTGCATCTTTAAAGAGAAACTTGAATTCATTCTCTCAATTTTGTTATGTAGAATTCTTTTTTCAACAGGTTACGTCATATGAAATTTGCTGTATATCCATTTGAAAATCATTAAAAATTGTTTCACAAACTTGCAGTGGACTTGCCATATTTCTTTAGCAGTGTTAATTTATTTTTACTTGTACTACTTCTCATTTCATTAATTTGATTGATAGCACTATCTTATCATTCTATAATTGACTGTAAGGAGCTGCAGAGTATCAGCAGACATGGAAAACGTCACCATTTCACCATAACTCTAGTTCTTGGGAGCTCCAGGTCTGCTGACAAGGTCTGCTGTTTTTAATGACTGATCTGACATAAGTGACTGGAAATCTTCCAGCTGTTATTGTCAATGTAACCGATGCACAGCTACACTCTCCAATGTGCTTCTTTATAGGCAATTTATGCCTTATATAGCTTTGTTGAATTTCATTTACTGTTTCCAAATTGACTGAATTCTCTGGCAGACAGTAAATTAATTTATCTTTTGAGAGAAAATTGGGTGCTCAGACCTTGTCATGATGTACTATAACTGTCAGGTTGCCATTTGCCAACCTCTGCACAATGGACTCACCATGGCCCCATGTCTGTGCACTCAGGCAGCTGGTGGTTCACCAGCAGGTGAGCTCTTCAATTCTGCTTTTCAATCCAATTCTGGGACCATGCATTATTCTTTGGAATAATCCTAGTAAAATATGACATTTGATCACATTCCTCTAATATCTAAAATATATCCTCATGTTTTCAAATTTTGGAAAATAGAAGATTCCATCTTGCAGCTTTTTAAAGTGGTTTGAATCTACCTGTCATCTTCACAGATGTTCCCTAGGAAAAGATATCACTGGCAATTTTACATTCATGTCTCATACAGTTACAAAGACTGAGGGTTATAGTTCTAGACCTTCATATTCATTAACATGACTTTTTTGTCACATCATGATGTGTATTTCGATTTAAATTTTATGTAGATTTATTATCAATGATATTCTCCTCTAGATTTGAATTTATAGAACCATTGGTTCCCAGTGTCAATGGGTTGATAAAAATCTAGTACTGTTCTGTATCATCCTTTTGAATTCTCCTGAAATTGGATATTGAATTTCATGGGTTCTGATGTTCTGCATTGATATTTCTGAGTGTGCATTTTTGACTTATGTGGCAGAATGAAGTAAGGTATGTCAGATATGGAACTTATTTTTTTCCTGATATGTATTTCCTATGATTAAAAAAAAAATCAACAAGATGATTTCTACCACGAAGAAGGGAAACCATTTATTCCTACATATTTTCAACATTTTTACTTTATTTCTATGTTACAAAAATACTTTTCAATTATCTTCTAAGATTGTAAGAATTCTGTATAATAGTTGTCTTAGTTTCCAAAAGGCTTCCGATGCAAAGTACTAGAAATGGTTCGGCTTTCATAATGGGGATTTTTAAGGTAAAAATTACAGTTCCGTGGCCATAAAATGTTCAAGTAAAAACCCCATCAGAAATGTTTTCTCACCATGTTCAGCTAGTTGATCCTAGCTTACTGTCACATGGCAATCAGGCAAGATGATCTGCCTGTCTCTAGCTGCTTTCTCCTTAAACTCAGCTATGACTAATTAGTCACTTCTCCCCTGGTAACTAATAAGAAAACAGAAGAGCACATATTGTCTACATATTTAATTAAGGTAGAAGAACAAGTAAATTGTATGTTTGAGAGATTATGCTTGAGAACCTGAAAAATTATGTGGAGGCATTCAGGAAGTCCTCTGACATCAAAGTCCAGATGTATTGAATTTTCTTACCATGTGAAAGAGAAAAGGAATTGGAAGACTGGATATTATGGAGTAATAAAAATTCCTGAGGATAGACCTACAACTTTGAATGTGTTGAAATATGTGGTACAGAAACCAGGGTAATATTCTGTTTGGGGACCACAGAGTAACATTGATACTTTTTAAAAAGTATAGTTCTTAGTTATTATATAAACTGTATCCATACATTAGGAATTTTTATTGGGAGGATAACAGTTTTGTATGATGAATACATGCAATGAGTAACCCCTTAGTCTTGAAATCTTTAACAGAATTATAGTGCTTTAGGTATTCAGGAAATATTGGAGTGAAATAGGTAGAGAAATTGTGGTTGACTTGTAAGTATTCTCTAATATTTATTTTATTTTTACACCATCTCTAGATGAGGTGGTCTAGAGGATAAGAGGTACTCAGGAAAGTAATCATAAAATGGATGCAATCTTAGAGGGTATTGATTGGGGTTGCTTGGGAAGTGGATCAGGTACCCCATAAAATATATTTTTATGTCTTAATCTATATTCCAGTGGGTGGGAACCCATTTGCAAAGAAAAACTCTGAAGATGATATTATTAAAGTGTGGAAAAACTGAAAGAAGGTGAACTGTAATTCAATATGGCAGAAATCCTTCTAAGCAAAGGAAATGGCATGCAGAGATTGAAGTCAGAGGTGAGCAGATACCAGAGAGTTAAACACAAAGAGAGAGGGTTTCCCTTGTGTCAGAGAGTTTGAGCAATACAGACTCTTGAATACAGTAACCCTGCCAAATTCTCAATTAAATTACTGTTGTTTAAACCACTCGGTTATGTTATTTGTCAGAGAAGGCCTGAAATACTGAGACAGAGCCTAGGTGTGCAAGGTAGTCAAGGGAAGCCACCAAAAGATGGTGAACTGGGCTATAAAAATATGGAAAATGCCTTTGGTATCCATAGACTAACACATTCCCATTGGGCCAAAAGTTTCTGACCTAAATGGTTAGGGGTAGTGGAAGAACTGAAATGAAAGGCATAATGAAAATTTGGATTCCAAAGGATAGAGGCAAAGTAGAAGAGAAAGAGAATGTATTTGTTTCCCAAGTCCCAACACAAGCTTTTATTCTTCATAGGAAAGTTGAGGGAAAAATGAAGGACTTAGGGGAGACTGTTGCTCAAATGTCTACTTAAAACATGTCTGTGCTGACATCCTTATGAGCGAAAGAAATTGGATAAGGAATTACAAGCCAGAAGTCAGAGAAAATCAGAGGAAAGACACAAAGACTGAGAGATAGCCATGTGACTGAGGACTGCCAGAATTCTATAGACTCCAGGAGAAAACGAGACCCACCAAAACCTTGAGGTTGGATTTCTAGCCTTCAAAACTGTGAGACAGAACATTACTATTTAAATCAACCTATTATGTGTTAGTTTTCTTAGATGTCTTGGCAAACTAAGGCATCCTATCTGGTTTCCTCCTGCCCCTGGACACTTAAGACATATCTTTGACCTGAAGAAGTTTACTATCTTATTTAGCTATTCAGGAAGACTTGATTACCTATTATATGCAATACGTTGTTATCAGGGCATTAAATGAATAAGACATGGCTGTGTTCACAATATAGTAGGTTTAGCTTTAGACAAAATCCAATGCAACAACATATACTATAAATGACATGAATGTGTTATAAATGCATAGAGGAAAAGATTACCAAGGTGTCTCTCAAGTATGCCAAACTATTTTTTTGTCCTTATTTATTTTTTTAATATTACATTAAAAAAATATGAGGTCTCCATATAACCCCCACCCCCCTTACCCCGCTCTTTCCCCCATAACAACAATTTCCTCCATCATCATGAGACATTCATTGCATTTGGTGAATATTTCTCAGAGCAGCGCTGCACCTCATGGTAAATGGTCCACATCATAGCCCACACTCTCCCACATTCCACCCAGTGGGCCATGGGAGGACATACAACGTCTAGTAGCTGTCCCTGCAGCATCACCCAGGACAACTCCAAGTCCCAAAAACACCTCTACATCTCATCTCTTCCTCGCATTCCCCACACCCAGCAGCTACCATGGCCACTTTCTCCACACCAATGCCACATTTTCCTCGATTACTAATCACAATAGTTCATGAACAGAATATCAGTAAGTCCACTCTAATCCATACGCTATTCCTTCATCCTGTGGACCTTGGAATGGTTGTGTCCACTCCACATCTATGTCAAGAGGGGGCTTAGATTCCACATGGATGCTGGATGCAATCCTCCTGCTTTCAGTTGTAGGCACTCTTGGCTCCCTGGTGTGGTGGTTGACCTTCTTCACCTCCACGTTAGCTGAGTGGGGTAAGTCCAATAAACCAGAGTGTAGGAGTTGGAAATCTGTTGAGGCTCAGGGCCTGGCTATCACATTTTGGTGCAATGCCAAATTTATTTTGCTTTCATTTTCCTCTGCTACCTCTGATTTTTCCTCCTTCTCATGTCTTCTTCAAATCATTTAACTTGAGACCATAGAACTAAAATGTCAATCTTTTCATCCATTCCTTCTTATCTCTCCTTTCCCATGTGGATGTGAAATGTCCACTTCCTTTCCCACTACTTAGTTGTGTAGATTGCTGGAATGTGTGGGGTTGAATTGGCCAGCAATTCATCCCAGAAGTTTCTGCTACAGCACAAATTTCATTGGGATTCATAGGTTTTCATAAAATAATGAAGAAAGTAGTTTTTCCTGTACTGCTAAAATAAAATACCTATTGATTAATGTAATCATAGTAAAGGTCTAATAGTGAAAGGTATAATGTTGTTAATCATGATTTTACTTATTTTGAAGATGTTATATGTCACAGAAACAAGCTCCCCTGCCTGGGAATTAAGAGGCCGATGCTTTGGCTCCTATTGTTTGATTTGCCCCACCTCTGCTAAAGAAGCAATTTTATGGCTACATAAAGAAAGAGTGGTCATTGGGGGCTGCCAGGAGTGGCAGACAGCAGTTGATTATCATAAATTAATGTAACACCACTGCGGTATGCTGCAGTCCCAAATATTGCTGGTTTGTTGTAAGAAATTAGTACACAATTATGTCACTATCACTTTGTTTTAGATCTTGCTAAGGCTTTCACTAGTATCTCCTTAGGCAAGTCAAGGCAGCTTGCATTCACCTTCCGGTGAGAAGGCCAACAATGAAGTTTTCCCCAGGGCTCTGTGCACAGCCCAATCATCTGTTCCTGGTGGCAAAGGATCTGGCTGCTTAGAAGAAACCTGTGCTGTTTCCTATTTCATTATATTGATGATATTGTGTTAATAAGTAATTCTCTTTTAGAACTAAAAGAAGCATCAGAGACAGTGGTATCTTATCTTACAAGTCTGGGATGGGACAAGCTCCAAGGTCCCTGCTGCTCTGTCAAACTCTTAAGTATTGTTAAACAATAATGATTTCAAAACCACACCACAAACTCCAAAACAATTAATGGCCTTTTTGGGGTTGTTGGGGTACCGAGGAGCCTTAATTCCTCATTTAGCTCAGATATTAAAACAATTGTATGTGCTAATCAGGAAAGGCTGTGCATGGGAATGAAAAGACCCCCAGCAGGCTGCTTTTAAAGAAGTAAGGAAGGCACAGTAAAAAGGGTGGACCCTGACTTACCCTGTGAATTGGATGTGGCCAGCACCAATATTGACTTTGGGTGGGGCTTGTGGAAAAGGCAACATTCTAAGCAGATACTCCTTGGGTTTTAGTCACAATTGTGAATAAAACAGGCTATATGTGCTTGACTTAATAATCATTGACCTGCATATGTGCTGCCCCTCACTGTTGCATACATGCTGCCCCTCACTATTCTAAAACACTATAAAACTTTTGTTTTCCCACTGTACAGCACGGTTGCTGCCTAACTGGTAGTCATTGGGACTTGTAAGTAAAACATGGTATGATGGCTAAAACAAAACATGTATGGATGACCACAAAGCATTTTGTCTACTTGCTGACCCAAAATCAACTGGGAAACATGGAGGCTGCCTTTTTCAGAGGGAAGCCATTGTGAGTTTTTTAAAAAAATAGATTTTTTATTTATTTTTAAAAGATACATAGATTACATAAAATGTTACATTAAAAAATATAGGGGATTCCCGTATGTACCCTCCCCACACTTCTCACTTTTCCCACATTAACAACTTCTTTCATTGGTGTGGTACATTCATTGCAATTGATGAACACATTTTGGATTATTGCCACTAAGCATGGTTTATACTTTATAATGTATTTTACCCTCTCTCCCAATCCATTCTGTAAGTTAAGAGAGGATTCATGTGGGAGTAGTGGGGTGGAGGGTTGGGAGTATAGGGGAACCTCTTATATTTTTAATATAACATTTTTGTGTGGTGTATATATCTTCAAAAACATACAATTTACAAAAATGATGGGGTGAGGGGTGGGGAGCAGGGTATATAGGAACCTCATATGTTTTCTTAATGTTTTTTAATGTAACATTCTTTGTGATCTATTAACTTTAATTTTAAAAGTGTAAAAAAACCCAGTAATTAAAAAAAAAAAGAGGATATATAAGGTCCTGTATCTGTCTTTGCAATGTCATTTAAGACATTTCCAAGTCCCAAAATTGCCCCCATATTATACCTCTTTTTCCCTCTCCCTGCTTTCAGCAACTCCAGTGGTCACTGTCTCCACATAAATGATATAATTTCTTCCATTGCTAGAATCATAATAAGTCTATTCTAGTACTCCAGTAAGTCCACTCTAGTACATATTCCCAAAACCTGAGAATTCTGGGATGGTGATACCACTCTACCTCTAATTGAGAGGGAGCTTTGATCCCATATGGCTGATGGATGGGACTCTCTCTTGCTTGTAGTTGTAGACTCTCTCAGTTCCTTGGTGTGGTAGTTGTCCATTATCACCTCCTTGTTAATTGTCCTGGATGAGTCCAATGAACTGGAGAGTAGGTGTTGCAACTCCACTGAGGCTCAGGGTCCAGCTGGCACATGGACAGACCAGAGATTCAAGTCTCTTGGACATACACCTACCAACTCCAGCACCAACTATAGGTTCAATAAAAGCGACAGAAGAGGCATGGGTAGAGAAGTCACATCTGTTGTGCTCCCATCCTGGAGAGTTCTGATAGATTCTCAAACAGAGGGGAAGGTGTCTCTTGAGAGCATGGGTAGTTCCTAATAAGGAAGGACAGGCAGACTAGTGTGTCAAGCCCTCAGTGTTGTTGCAAGTATCTATGAATCTTATTCTTCAAGCAGTGAAGCCAGGTGGTCCCTGTGGGCCTGAGGGGAGAGGGAGGGAGGAATAGAATAGATAGAAGAGAGAGTAGATAGGGGGCAATGGAAGTGTTCTGCATGATCTTGCAATGATAGATACAGGTCATGTTCAATTTCACCAAAAATTTATAAAGTATATGGTCTAAAATGTAAACCAGAATACAAACTACTGACCATGCTTAGTAGCTATGTTTCAATATTTGTACATCAGTTTTAACAAATGTACCATCCACATGTAAAAAGATCATTAATAGGGAAGGGAGAAAAGGGGGAGGGTGTTGGCTATATGGGCTTCCCCTATATTCTGTATGTGACTTTACTGTGACCTAAAACTTCTTTGAAGATATAATGAAAAAAAAGTAAGACACTGAGGAAGAAATGGAAGAAATTGCCACTGTGTTTTTGACTGATATACCTGTTGGGTGGCTCATTTCCTGGTGTGAAGGAACAGGACAATTGTGAAACTACTGTTCACTTGGTTTGCAAAAACAAATATCCTTGTCTATCAGCATTGTATTTGTGGAAGACTTTTTGCCCCTCTGTTTTTAAAATAATGTTGTAAGTTTGTGGTATGTGATTTTCTCTGTTTATCATGATATAATCAAACTCTTGAGCTAAGTGTAGATGTAGATGGTTGTGGAATATCAATTATTTTATGCTCCCAAATAGATTGATATGTGAGATCTGAATATATTAAACAAAAATGGTGGAAATTGCTATGGTGATTTCTGTGTCAATGCCCAAGATCAGATATTCCTTAAGGCACATTTCCAATAGGACCCTAAAGAACAAACAGATTCATGCTAAAGTTTGGATAATTTCCAGACTACATATAAGGGGATTAAACATCAGGGAGAGCATTTAAAGACTTTTTCCTATTTATAGTATTTTAACATATCTTGAGGGGAAGATTTCCTATCAGGTCTTGCCAAACACTTATTTATGGTAGATCCTTTGAATTTGTCACAGAAACTAACCATAGTGCTACTCTATGTCAATGTGGCTAGGCCTTGTGGAAATCACTAGAATAGAATTTCATCCTAAAAGTTGAAGGCCTTCATGAAGGACATTCAAGAGTTACTACAGAAGGTTAAATCTGTGATTTCTATGAAGTTTCACTAGCATTTTAATGTATATTTAGAAGATATAAAACACTTCATTCCCTGAAAGAGGAATCATTTTCTTTTATCATGGTACATCAGGTGTATAGGGAAATAAAACAAAACGGAACGGTTTTATGTTATTGAAATTCTGAGAAGAACAGAAGATTTTAGAGCTTTTTACTTTCACAAAATTTGGAATTCCTAGTACCTAGCTCAATTACGTGTCACCATGATACATAGCTACTCTTTGCGTATTAAGTGGTGGTAGGTTGATTAGATGCTTATGTAACTTAGATAATTGTAAAATATTATGGCAAGTAAGTAATTCTGAAAATTGGTGAGAGATCTAACTTTCTGGCTAGATAACTATATAGCAATATACCCTAATGAAGCATGAGCTATAATGTTTAGCAAATGGGCTTATTGGCTCCATGTTGGTGTTGGATTTGGATGCCTTAAGTGCCTGATGGTTGCTTCCCAGTCGTTGGAACATCCTCAAACTTGTGCACAGCCATCAAACATGTGATCACCTAAGTTCTTAACTGATTTCTTAGACTAAGCATTGACAGTAGTATGATCTTCCTGACCAATAAAATTAAACGTTAATATCTGAATCTTCTCTTTCCAATATTTGGGGTTACTCTGTAATAACCTGGGTTGATGATATTTTATGGATTCTATATATAGACATCATACCAATCACTTAAAATGTGAAGTTACTTATGATAATTGTAAATGATGCAATAATTTGTGATGATTGTAACAATGGTAATTTATGTACATACATATTCATTATGAATTATTAATAATAAGGGCATGGCAGTTGTGGATATTCTTTTTTATTAATTTATATCTTATCTTTAAGCAGTTCAAAAATAAAATCCTCTCTCAGATGGTCTATTTTTCTTTCTCTGTGCAATGATTTCTCCTTCCAGACTTGTACCCTTCTGCTTATACTGTTCCCTAACAACCTCACCATTATTTTCCAAGTAGAATATTTACCTTCTTTCCTGATTATGCTCATGTTTCTTTGAGACCTTGACACAAAGATGTAGGATTTTGAGGATTTTTTTCTTGACTTTAATTCCATTTCTTTAAAAGCATTTCTTGGTGAGCATTCTCCATATTCACTCAGGAATCTGTCAGTGAACCTTCTTTCCTCAGTAAGAAGACTAAGCATCAGCAATTGTCCCAACCTACAGAGTAGGAACTTACATTGTGCTGCAATCGTGATTTTTGCACATTCTAATTTGTCACTTTTCAAACTTTTTGTCTATTTGAGACAAGTTTTTAACTTTTTAATTCAATTCCTATGAGGAGAACTCAATGACACTGTTTTATTTCTCCTTTTGTACATGCTTTAAATATACTAATTTAAACTTATGATGTATATAATCATACAATTTTATAGTGTTTTCCATAGCCTACTGATCCATTTTTCATGAGACAAGGCCTCTAAAATGTCAATAAGCAAACACAAATCCACAAGCCATGCTTTTGAACTTGTGCTTCCTTACATTTCACAAAACCCCAACTCATCCCTCAAAATTAAAAAGGCTGTCATCACTCTAATTTACCTCAACAAATTGGCCAAAATATCTATGGGAAGAAAGGCATTGAAAGAACATGACTTTACTGGAGACTGCAATTAGTGTATCAATCCCCTGAGAATGGTCAGAGGTATAAGTATTCCAGTGTCTTTCAGAAAGAGATTACCACACCTAACAGATAAGACTAATATACATTTCTTCATTGTGGTTTAGAATAAAAACAAACCATTATAAAAACTAACCCTTTAAGATATACTCAGTAAAGAGAAATGAAGGTAATGCTTGGGAACTGAAAATTCATATTTTAATCCTCAGGTATGTGGGGTTTTTTTTAATCTTTATGCTCTTTCCTTCTCGTGTTTATACTTCAATTTTTACACGTAGTTGCACAAAATTCTAATTCAACTAAGATATTGTGAGTCTTAAATATTATTAGCATTTGTATGCTTCTCCATATCCTAATTCTTTCATTGTGCTGCACATTAATTAAGCATTGAAAATCATATAACAATACTATGAGATACAGATATCTATATGCATCATACCAATTTATGGCAAAATAACATTTACTCTGTATGATGAAAGTCTCGAGGCTCCCCATTTTGATTTCCAGCATCATATTATCATTATATCCTTTGACTCCCAGGAGACAGCAGTGTATTACCAGACATGGGCAACTTCACCATCTTCACGGAATTCCTCCTCATGGATATTTCAAGCTCCCGGGGACTCAAGTCTTACAAGGTCTAATGTTCTTAGTGATCTATCTGGGAGCCCTGACCGGAAATCTTCTCACCATTACTGTTATTGTCACAGATCCGTGTCTTCACTTCCCAATGTACCTCTCTGTAGGTAATTTATCCTTGTTGGATTTTTGTTACATCTCAGTAACTGTTCCCAACTCAATCATGAATTCATTCCCTAACAGGAAGTAAATTTATTTCTTTCAAAAAATGTGCCACTCAGACATTCTTATTTCTCTTCTTTGGAGCCACAGTTTTGGTTTTTTTTCCTTGTGGTAATGTCCTATGACCGCTACATTGCCGTCTGCCACACTCTGCATTATGGAGTCACCATGACCCCACGTTTGTGCACACAATTAGCAGGTGGCTCATGTGTCAGCAGACTGGCCTATTCTGCCATCCACACAGGCACCATGTTCAGGTTTCCCTTCACAAAGTCGAACATAATCCGTCAATATTTCTGTGATGCCCCTCAAGTCATAAAAATTTCCAGTAAGGTTGTGCAGTTTTCTGAGTGTGTGGTACTAGCTGTAAGTTTTTCCCTCATCTTAATAAGCTTTGCCATCTTATTCAGCTCCTATGTTAACATCTTTTTAACTGTGCTCCAGATGTGTTCTGTGGAAACCCCGGAACAAAGTCCTATCAACCTGCTCTCCCCAAATAGCTACTACTATTTTATTTATCATCTCTGGAATGTTTGCTTGTTTGGGCCCCATCTCAGATGAATCAACAATCCATACCCTCCTCACTTCCATGTTCTACTCCATGGTGTGCCCCTTCTTAAACCCCATCATCTTTAGCTTGAGGAACAGAGAGATTAAAAGGGCTCTGGGCAGAATGTTTGCTAGATCTTTCCAGTTCCCTTAAGGAGGTGACTTTTTAAATGGGGAGTAATGTTTCAACGATACACAAAAATTATGTATATAATTTTTAAACTTTAGATAAAGTAATTATGACTTCTTTTGAAAAACAGGGAGATATTTAAAACATAAGCAGAAATTAACCATTGAACAAAGATTTTCCTTGTATAAAATCAATTATTACTTCCTGTAACTACTCTTTTTAAAATGCCAAGTAGTAGGAGTTAAATATTGGATCTGTGGTGTCATCGTAATATCCTCATTTTGGTTTAATTGAATAAAAATTTAGAAAGGTTTATCGCTTTCTCATGTTCACACTGCATCAGGTAGAAACCTGGGATGAAACAATTCATTTTACCTGCAAATAGATGCACTAAGCTCTTCTCTGCTTCACCTTGCAAAACAATTTTTCCTTGATATTATAGATATATATACCTATATATGCTTGTATCCATGGCTCTTTATTTCAGTGTAGCTTACACATTATGTCTGTGAACATAAAATGTGTATTAACTTTAGATAATTGCATAGAGAAATACACCTATAAATAGATCCATCTACATTCATAACACTGTACAACATAAAATTTCTATCAGAGTTGCCATTTATCAGAAAGAGAGCAATGGGGAGAAAGAACATAGTATTCACAACAGAGTGTGATCTACAGCCTGGTAGCTATGTAGACAAAGAACAAAGACAAAAATATGTAAAATACATATCCTGAAGACTAAAATAAGTGATAAAGTTGAATACTGTAAATATCATCATTTGGCATGACAAAGGATAGAACATCTGGTTATTTATTAATGCTAAATTCAGCCATAGACACTCCTGCACATGAGTTCATCGGGTAACATGTGATGGGTAAAATTAAAGAGACTCTATAGATTTGGTGCAGTGTGAGCTGATGATGATAGCTGATAGAAGAAAATACAGTGGATACACACATTCCATGGACCCTACTTAAGAGGAAACAAAATTTGCTCTCATTTACCTTAAAAACTGCTTCTAGATGTATTGATTTAGGCTTAATTCTCTGTACCCTTATTTGGTATCATTTTTTGGTGTGTGTAAGTTTGTATATATGTATGGTTATATTAATGATAAAAGGCTTTTGCTAACTCCATCTTGTCCAGATTATGTATATAATTTTCAGCAATTTAACTAATTAAATTTGTATTGTAAAAAGCATGAGAGTCATGTTGTGAAACCCCAATTGGAAAAAAAAAAGACCAGTTTTATTTCAAATAAAATTGTGGTATAAGGCTAAATTCTTTCCACATGTATTTCATTAATTTAATAAATAGCATTATGAAATATACTCAGTATTTTTTTTTACTTTTTAAAAATTTTATTGAAGTATAGTATTCATACATGAACGTACATGAACAATAAGTATGTAGTGAAAGTTGTGAACTTATAAAACAAACATGCATAACGTTATACAGGGGTCACATACAAACCCCACTATCACCACCTTGTAGTTTTGTGAAATATTTATTACAAATTATGAAAGAATATGGTTAAAACAATACTGCTAACTATAGTCTATATCTTACATTTGGCATACTTTTTCCCCAACCCACCCTACTATTGTTTTAAATGTATATTTTATTATGGAAGTTGTGATTTTACAGAACAATCATGCACATGTGTAGAATTCCTATACAACACCCCTTCACCAACACACCACACTGTGGGGGAGCATCACTCAGTCAGTTTTGTTTGTTTATTTAACTCAAAGGATCAGTGAGAATTGTTAAAGAAAATTTTTTTGTTATTCTATCTATTGCATTGTGTTCCATAGCACCCATCACATTTATTCTTTCCCTAATACATGGATATATACTCTGTTAAAACTCTTAGCTTACTAAATTATTTTATTTACAACATTGTATTTTTCCATTTACAATCGATCAGGAATATATCGATATTATGATTTCACCATGTCTTTGATAAAGAATGGTAGAACCCAGCTTTCCATTGTTCCCATTCTTATATTTACAAAAGTGTGTTTCATTTATGCCTGAGTTTTCATATTTCATATTCTTAATAATTATAATTTCTAATAATTATTATTCATATGGGCATTATATTTTCAATATACCATTTTATCCTTATTCTATCTGTATTCCTTTGATTTGAAAATGGTTTTGTTAACATGAATTAGCATATATTTATTTCATTTAGAATTGGAGCAAGGGAAACCATCTCCTATTATTCCAATCACCCATTAACTTTGTCTGTGTGTCTGTCTTAGTAGAGATAACTTGTATGAAAAAGAAACTCTTTTGCCAATATTTTGTAGGTTTATATATTGTTCAGGGAGATTATATTATACCAATGCAAGTTTACTTTTGTTTCTTCTTTATCTATTAGTTCTGTACTTTCACCTCTTAATTTTCTCTTTTATTTTAATTCCATCATTTTAAAGCAAGAAAAAAGGATACAGAGGAATATTCTTCCTTTGGGGAGCTAGTGTTCCCTTCACCATCTACCAAGCAATCTACTTCTGTACTGTTTGAGCGAAATTTTATTACATTTATAAATTACCTTGAATATATATATATATACACCTATTTCTGAGCACTATGTTCTATTCTTTTAACATTTATTCCAGTAGCAGCACTACACTGTATTGTTTATTAAGTACTTGGTAATATTAATATATGTTATTTTATTGACCTCTTCAAAAGAGAATATAGCAATCTATATGGTATTTAAATATATAAACTGACAGTCAAAAAAAAGCAAAAGAAGTGTAGAAAAAATAAACAACTCTTAAAAGATATCTCACATTCATAATTAAACAAAAATTACTTTAAATGAAAATTTTAGGTAAAAAATTATCTTACATTAAATAGTACTCAGTCTGAAATGTTGTTAAATTTCAGAAGTACTGACAATCACATTCTAAAATTAACATGGAACACATATGATGCGTTGGAAAGAAGAAAATATATCTCTACTTCAGCCAGCCAGCTTAGCCAGAGGAATTTAACAAAACCCTCATCAGAGTTCCCAGCTTGTTTTCTGCCCTATGTAATTCAGACTTCCCAACACCCACAGTTGTGTGAGCTAATTCCTATAATAAATCTCATAATATACAGATATTATATACAGAATATGTAGATACACTCTGTCAATTCTGTTTCCCTGAGAGACACTGACTAATAAAGGGAGTATTTTTTATAAGCCTATATTTTATATAAACTTGTATTGAAAGTTTCTTATGAGTTTTCAGTACTGGTATATAATAATACATTCATTGTAATAAAATGCTTTTATTATGTTAAGTGTAAAATGGAACAATATTAGTGATGATTGTGACAGTAGGAATTTATATGCATTCCTAACTTTCATGTGTTATTAATAATAGAAAAATAAATAGGAAAAATAAAAACAAAAAAGACATATTTAGGAAATTAATGTGGTGTTCTTTGTGTGATGGGAGCTAAATGAACTAAATTCCAGAAAATAAGAAGCCCTTCCAACTACCACTTTGCTCACTGAAGGCGGCATGGTGGAGAAGATCAGATACAGAGAGAGCTTTGCGATGGAAGGAGGTGCCTGCAAAGAATTTAAAGACTGTGTGCTGGAATATCCCTGTCTACATATAATAACATGGCTTCGGGAAGCTGTTTGACCTAATGTAAGGGGGAAATGGAAAGGAGAAATGAGATTATAAGGCTGTGAGTCTCTAAAAAAGAGTCTGGAGGTTGTCAGAAGGAATACCCCTATGTACAACTGAACAGAGTCTAAGAGACAGATAAGGTAGATACAACACCAGGTATTGGTTCTTTTGAGGGATAAAGAGACCCACGGGTTCTATGGTCATGGAAGAAGGGGTTCACTGCCATGTCAGATGGCCCTTCTTTGGAGCTGGTGTTTCTGCGTGATGGAACTAGACTCAGAGGGGATCTCTTTTCACAAGACTTGCATGCTACTTTATTGGAATTGTAGTTGGTGCTGGGTTTAAGATATATGTAGGGGATTTGAATCTCTGGACTGATAATATGACACCCAGGCCCAGAGCCTCAACAGACTTCAGCTCCTACACTTTGATTTATTGGACTTACTCCACTCAGCTAACATGGAGTTGAAGAAGGTCAACCACCACAACATGGAGCCTAGAGTGTCTACAACTGGAAGCGGGAGGAGTGCATCCAGTACCCATGTGGAATCTAAGCCCTCACTTGACATAGGTGTGCAATGGACACAACCAATCCAATGTCCACAGAGAAAATGTGGAATGGGTGTGGGAAGAGTAGCCATGGTGGCTGCTGGGTGTGGGGAACGGGAGGAAGAGATGAGATGTGGAGGCGTTTTCGGGACGTGGAGTTGTCCTGGATAGTGCTTCATGGACAATTACGGGACATTGTAGATCCCCCCAGGGCCCACTGGATGGAACGTGAGAGAGTCTGGGCTATGATGTGGACCATTGACTATGGGGTGCAGTGATGCTCAGAGATGAACTTACCAGGTGCAATGGATGTGTCATGATGATGGGAAAGAGTGTTGCTGTGGGGGGAGTGGAGGGCGGGGGCGGTGGGGTTGAATGGGACCTCATATTTTTTTTAATGTAATTTTTAAAAAAAATAATAAATAATTTTTTAAAAAAACAAAAAAAGACTGCGTGCTGGAATGAGGGGTTCTGAGGGAATATCATATTCCGTGCTAATTCCATTCCAAAAAATCCCAGCAAGGTCCATCTGAAGGCATGGTACTCCGGGGCTTCTTTTTAAATGATTTAATGTGCTTTTGCAATGTTCAACAGGGAAAAACCATCTTAGGTAGTCAAATTAGTGTTTTTATTTGTTTGTTTGTTTGTTTTAATTTTTGTCTGTGATATTTGTTTTCTTACCAGATTGACATTTCAGCTCCCCCTGTGCCCCAGTGACTCGCCCTGTTTTCGAGGTGGAACACCTGCCTCGTCGGCCATGTCTCCTCGCCGGGCTCCTGCTGCTCGGGGACCTCGCTGTGGTGCAGATGCTGCTGTTCAGACCACACTTGAGGAGCCGCTGCTCTGGTTTCTTTAAAATCTTGCCACTAGGATGCAGAAGCTGAGGATTTACTCCCTCTGAAATTATCCCAATAATTTCCTTGTGGAAATTATCAGAATCATCTCAGGATTCTGTCAATTTACCTTCTTTCCTCAGTACTTTCATAGATATCAAGTAGTGTGCTTCTCCTAAACTTTAATTTAGTTTACATTGTGCCATGGTGGCTCTTTTCTTTGTTCTTCCTGAGGTATCTTTTTTCAGACTTACAGCGATTACTTTACCAGTAACTTTGATAACTTTAAAGGTATTTCAGATACTTTTGGTTAATTTGTTTTAGGTTTGCTAGAGGTGAGCATTTTGGTCTTGTGCTACTGGAACTTTTTTTCACATATATTGTATATATTTATTTAAATTATAATTTATATACATATATATAGATATACACAGCAGTTTAAATTTTCTTATCTAAAGGTTATTTCTCCTATTATCATGAAATACTAACCTTGAAATATAATTGAGCCAACACTATCACTAAAACCAATTCTGGTGACTTTCTAAAATTTCAAAACCCATATTCTACTCTCATCTCTTAAAATAAGTTATTATCCTCTTACTAATATATATGGAAAACATTTATCAAAAACCAAGCTTTAAAAGACATTTTTTTCCTCTGGAGGCTGAATTGCTAATTCCTCCTGAGGCCTGTGAGTGTAAGTGCACCAGTGATCCCCAGAATGACACTGACAAGCATGAAGGAGAAGCCTGATGCACATTTCTTAACGTAATTTGAAATAAAAATGCATGTCTCGTCACAAGGACTCCTCAGCATTCCCAGGGAAGGGAACTGAAGGGTCACAGTGTTAACTTTAGAACACTAAGTCTTTGTGAGAGATATTAATGGTCAAAAAGTGAAAATTGATATTTCAGTCTCTGGTTATTTTTTAATTAATTTTATTGGAGGATATCATTCATCCATGATCATTCATAAACAGTAAGTGTAGAGTAAAAGTTGGGAACTTAGAAAATAAACATGCATAACTTCACAAAGGGGTCCCATACATCACCCCTACACCAACACCCTGCAGCGTTGTGAAACATGCGTTACAAGCTCTATAAGAGCATTGTCAAAATATTACTACTAACCACAGTCCATATTTTGCATTTGGTGTATTTTTCCCACAACCCACCCTATTATTTTTTAATGTATTTTTATTACAGAGGTTGTGAACTTTCAAAACAATCAGGCACATGTGTAGAATTCCCATACAACATCCTTTACCAACACACAACACCATGGTAGAATATTTATTAAAGATTATGAAATATCATCATACTATTACCACCAACCATGGTCCATAATGTACATTTGGCACATTTTTTGCTTGTTTGTTTTTTAAATCTTATTTTGAATTCTAATGTGGATCTTCATTGGTATTTTTAAATCAAAGTGCAAAGAGCAAAACTGACCAAGGTCTAGTGAAGGCATTCAATGTTACTAGCACAGTACTGCTAAGTTTCTTTATATTCTTATTCTTTTATATTATTATTATTTACTATTTAAACTGTTTATATCATATAAAATTGCATATGAAATTTGAGTCTTTAAATGAAGTATATGAACTTAGGTCACAAGTTACATTCTCTGAGGATATTTTGTATTTTCACTCCATTTTTACTTTTAGCATAATTTTATCAATATTTTTGAGTACAGAGAGACTGAAGTGTATTAGCAGACTTGGACAATCTTACCATCTTTATGGAATTCTTACTCATGCATGTCTCTTGACCTTTGGAGCTCCAAGTCTTTCAAGGTCTGCTATTCCTAATGATTTATCTGGGAGCCCTGAAATCTTCTGACTGTTACTGCCATTGTGATGGACCCGTGAATCCACTTGCCCCTGTATTTCTCTATAGGTATTCTATCCTTCTAGATTTTGGTTATATCTCAGTAGCTGTTTCCAATTTTGTGATTAATTATCTGACAGGCAATGAATTGATTTCTCTGAAAGAATGTGCCACTAAGACATTTCTATTTATCTTAATTGGATAAATGAGCTATTTTTCCTTGTGGTGATGTCCTATGACTGCAGTGTTGCCATTTGCCACCCTCTGCATTATAGGATCACCACCACCCCATATCTGTGCATGCAGGTAGCAGGTGGATTGCAAGCTAGTGGGCTGGTCTATTCTCCCATCCACACAGGCGGCATGTTCAGGCTCCCCTTCACAGAGTCCAATATGAGCCATGAACTTTTCTGTGATGTACTGCAAGTCATGAGCATCTCACCTTAGCCATTCAGTGTTTTGAATCTGTGGCTCTGGCTGTAAGTGCTTGTCTTCTCTTACTTGGCTTTTTCATCTTAGTCATCTCATATATTAACATATTTTTAGCTGTGCTCCAGATGCAATATCATGAAGCCCAAAGCAAAGCCTTTTGATCTTCTCTCCTCAGATAGCTACTTTTATTTATTTATCATTTCTGGGTTGTTTGCTTGTTTGGGCACTATATCAAAAGATCAACAATTCAAACACAGTTGATGCCATGTTCTACCCTACAGTATCCCCTCTCATAAATCCCTAAATTTTTAGCCTGAGGAACAGGGAATTAAGCATGTCCTGGATAGAATGTTAGCTAATATTTCTGGATACCCAAAGGAAGATTTTCTTGTTTGACTGGAAATAGCATTTAAATAATAAAAGTGGAATAAAATGTATAAAATCATTTTCTCTACATTCAAATAAAGCTAAAATATTGGCCAATTGGTTCTTTTGATATAAAATGCATGATATATAATTAAACTTGCATAATTAACATTTACACATAAAAGTTGCTTGAATAAAATGAAGTATTATTCTGTACCCGCTCTGTTTTGAATGTTTAGTATTGTACATTTAAAAAGTATAAATGTAAAGTTGTCTTCCTATATTCCTGTTGTTCTAAATGGAGAGAGGTTAAGAAAGTTGCACAACATTTTCAGATTCATGGTGGCTTTTGTGACAAACGTGAGATGAAACTAAGATTTATATTACTGCAGATATATACTTTTAATTCTGTTTTCACCATGTCATATAATTTTAATATTTAATGTTTATGTAGATACAAATATGGATAGATAAATAGATAATATTATTCAATACACTTAATATTTCAGTATACCTATACATTATATCCTAAACATTAAATCTGTAATTCTCCTAAATAATTATAAGGGAAATACATATTTAAATGAGTCATTCATATTCATAACAATATACTACATGAAATTTAGTTCAGACTTCTTATCTATCATAGAGAAGGAGATGCAGAGAGAAAGAAGGCAGTCATTATTTATAACGGGGAGAAAGAGATCTTGTCTTGTAGCCATTCCAACAAAAAATTAAAATAAGCAATGTATAAAAATGAATATCATATAAAACAATTCTAACAATGTTTCTTTTTTTTTCATAAGCAAAATTACTATTTTTAATAAAAGGGAAATTATTTACACATGTATATCGTATAGGTCTATATATACTAGAGTGTTTTTCTTTTTTTTTTTTAATTTTTTTTTATTGACTTTGTAATAATATTACATTAAAAATATATATGTGAGGTCCCATTCAACCCTACCCCCCTGCCCCCCTCTCTCCCCCCCAACAACACTCGTTCCCATCATCATGACATATCCATTGGATTTGGTAAGTACATCTTTGGGCACCTCTGCACCTCATAGACAATGGTTCACATCATGGCCCATACTCTCCTCCATTCCATCCAGTGGGCCCTGTGAGGATTTACAATGTCCGGTGATTACCTGTGAAGCACCATCCAGGGCAGCTCCATGTCCCAAAGACGCCTCCACCTCTCATCTCTTCCTGCCTTTCCCCATACCCATCGTCCACCATGTCCACTTTTCCCAATCCAATGCCACCTCTTCTATGTGGACATTGGATTGGTTGTGTCCATTGCACCTCTATGTCAAGAGGAGGCTCAGATTCCACATGGATGCTGGATGCAATCCTCCCATTTTCAGTTGTAATCACTCTAGGCTCCATGGTGTGGTGGTTGTCCTTCTTCAACTCCATCTTAGCTGAGTGTGGTAAGTCCAATAGATCAGATTGTAGGTGCTAGAGTCTGTTGAGGCTCAGGACCTGGCTATCACATTGTCAGTCCAGAGATTCAAATCCCCTAAATATATCTTAAACCCCAACATTAACTGCACCTCCAGCACATTAAGCATGAAAGTCTTATGAAGGGAGATCCCATCTGAGTCCAGATTCATCACACATAAACACCATTTCCAAAGAGGGGCCATCTGCCCTGGTAGTTAACCCCATCGGCCATGACCATAACTCCCATGGGTCTCTTTAGCCCTCAAAGGAACCAATATCTGGGGGTTGTATCTGCTTTATCTGTCTCTCTGACTCTGCTCAGTTGTGCATGAGGGCAATCCTGCTGCCAGCCTCCAGGCTCTTTTTTAGAAACTCGTAGCCATATAAACTCTTTTCTCCTTTCCATTTCCCCCTTACTTTAGGTCAAACAGCATTTTAAAGTCATGGTATTTTATGTAGACATGGATATTCTGCTGATCCGCATTGAACCTTCCGTATAAGGTCATTTTCCAGTTGCATCATCAGTTGGTAGTTGATAGTAGTCCCTCGTTGCCAGGGAGGCTCATCCCCGGGTGTCATGTCCCACGCTGGGGGGAAGGCATTGCATTTACATGCTGAGTTTGGCTTCGAGACTGGCCACATTTGAGTAACATGAAGGCTGACAGGAGGAAATTCCCAGGCACAATGTTGCTCTAGGCCTTGTTCTTATTTTAGGTTTATCAGCTCACAAGCATAGTCATTAGCATCAGGGCCTAACTTGCTCAACTGCCCCAATGCCCTGGGAGCCACCCTTTCTCTCGAGGGATACAGTTCCCTCTATTGGATGGCATTAGTCCTCCCCAGGATGTGGGTCCACCCCCACTCTCACTACTTGGGTTTCTACCCCATGGTGTCACCCACTCTGGCAGAATGAGCATTTAGACATTCCCCAGGAGCCCGTCCTGCATCAGACCCTCCCCTCCGAGCATTCTAAACAGGTAACCCTCTTTATTATATTTTGATATGATTTTCTCGGCATTTTACTCTCCACCAACACCTGACCCTCTCCTGTGTTCGTATGCTACCCCTCCCTCCCCCCACTTTTGGGCAACATTACCCATCCGTCCCTCCCCAGCCACCCTCAAACCCGCAAAGCCCCAACTAAAGGCAACCCCATGCCCCCCTTTTATCTCTCCTTTGTGTTCATACTTACCACCATCTCGTCTTAAATTCCACCCCTGCCGACATCGGCTCATATCCTTCCTCCACCCTCCGATTTCCTGTAAGCCTATCGTTCAGTCTCTTGCTATCTAGGGCAGCTTGTTTATTTCATATCATTGAGGTCATGTAGTATTTGTCCTTCAATGTCTGGGTTGCTTCACTCAACATAAGGTTCTCAAGATTCATCCATGTTATCACATGTGTTTGTAGTGTGTTTGTTCTTACAGCCGAGTAGTATTCCATTGTGTGTATATACCACATTTTATTGATCCACTCATCTGTTGATGGGCATTTGGGTTGATTCCAACTTTTGGCAATAGTGAACAATGCTGCTATGAACATTGGTGTACATATATCAGTTTGTGTCCTTCTAACAATGTTTCAATGCTTAAAATAATTAATAAAAATCTAGAGAGACAAAGGATAAAATAAGCAATAATGTTGCTGAATTCAGGACTGACATCAGCTGATGGCTTTTTTTTTTTAAGGTTTTTAAAGTAACATTTATTTTTTTTCAAACTTTTAATTGTGCAATATAGAAAACTGAAAAGCACAAGAAGCAAAGAACACAAAAGTCATTCAGAATCACAAGCAGTTTAGTTTGACATACCTTTTTTTCCCCATACTTTTTGGCTGCTATGCATTATAATGCTATAAAACAGGGTGTGCAATTTTTTCATGGACATATGTTTTCATTTATAAAGGGTATAAACCAGGGAGTTTATTGCTGGATGAAATGGTAACCCAATGTTTAAATTTTGAGGAGCTCCAGAATTTTCCAAATGCAGCTGCATCATTTGTAATTCTTACCATGAGTGTATTAGAGTTTCAATTTCTTCACATACCTTTCAACACTTGAAAGATAATAAACTGTCTTTTTATTTTAATCATCCTTGTAGTGTGAAGCATTATTATTGTGTTTTTTTATTTTTTACCTTTTTATTAGAGAATTGTGAGCTTACAAAACAATCACACATAATGTGCAAAATTCCCATACATCACCTCTTTTTTGTTTCTTTTTACATATTCATACTGTATTTACTGAAACTGATGTACAGATATTGAGACAATAGCCTTCAAACAAGGTAACATTTGGATTTACATTGTGGTTTATATTTTAGACTATACAATTTTCTAAATTTTTAGTTATCTTATGTTTTACATTATGATTTACATTTTAGCCTATCAACCCCTATACATTTTTTATATAATTTAACATGTCTTATATCCATCCTTGCATAATCTTGTGGAACACTTCTATTGCCCACACACTTACATCTATTCAATACCTCTTCCATTTATTCAATACCTCTTTCCCCCTCCCCTTAGGGCCCACAGTGACAGTCAATCTTCATTGCTTGAAGGGCCATGTTCAGAGATACTTGCAACAGTGTTGAGGACTTGACATGCTCAACTGCCCTAATGCACTGGGAGCCACCATTTCTCTTGAGAGATACAATTCCCTCTATTTGAGAACATCACCTCTTCATCAACACCTTACATTGTTATGGAATATTTATTATAGTTTTTTTTTAAGATTTATTTATTTATTTATTTCTCTCCCCTTCCCCCCCCCACCCAAGGTGTCTGTTCTCTGTGTCTATTTGCTGCAACTTTTTGTCTGCTTCTATTGTTGTCAGCAACACAGGAATCTGTGTTTCTTTTTGTTGCATCATCTTATTGTGTCAGCTCTCTGTGTGTGCAGGACCATTCCTGGGCAGGCTGGAATTTCTTTCGCACTGGGCGGCTCTCCTTACAGGGCGCACTCATTGCGCATGGGGCTCCCCTACGCAAGGACACCCCTGCATGGCAGGGCACTCCTTGCGTGCATCAGCACTGCACATGGGCCAGCTCCACACCGGTCAAGGAGGCCCGGGGTTTGAACTGCAGACCTCCCATGTGGTAGACGGATGCCCTAATCACTGGGCCAAGTTCGCCCCCCTATTATAGATTTTTAAATAACTTGGTCAGACTACTACAACTAACTGTGGTCCATAGAGTAAAATTGGTATTTTCTTTTTTTTTTTTTTTTTTTTTTTTTTAATTTTTTTATTTTTTATTGACTTTGTAATAATATTACATTAAAAATATATATGTGAGGTCCCATTCAACCCCACCCCCCCACCCCCCCTCTCCCCCCCCCCAACAACACTCGTTCCCATCATCATGACACATCCATTGGATTTGGTAAGTACATCTTTGGGCACCTCTGCACCTCATATACATTGGTTCACATCATGTCCCATACTCTCCTCTATTCCATCATGTAGGCCCTGTGAGGATTTACAATGTCCGGTGATTACCTCTGAAGCACCATCCAGGGCAGCTCCATGTCCCGAAGATGCCTCCACCTCTCATCTCTTCCTGCCTTTCCCCATACCCTTTGTCCATTATGTCCACTTTTCCCAATCCAATGCCACCTCTTCTATGTGGACACTGGATTGGTTGTGTCCATTGCACCTTTATGTCAAGAGGAGGCTCAGATTCCACCTGGATGCTGGATGCAATCCTCCCATTTTCAGTTGTAATCACTCTAGGCTCCATGGTGTGGTGGTTGTCCTTCTTCACCTCCATCTTAGCTGAGTGTGGTAAGTCCAATAAATCAGATTGTAGGTGCTGGAGTCTGTTGAGGCTCAGGATCTGGCTATCACATTGTCAGTCCAGAGATTCAAATCCCCTAAATATATCTTAAACCCCAACATTAACTGCACCTCCAGCACATTAGCATGAAAGTCTTATGAAGGGAGATCCCATCTGAGTCCAGATTCATCACACATAAACACCATTTCCAAAGAGGGGCCATCTGCCCTGGTAGTTAACCCCATCAGCCATGACCATAACTCCCATGGGTCTCTTTAGCCCTCAAAGGAACCAATATCTGGGGGTTGTATCTGCTTTATCTGTCTCTCTGACTCTGCTCAGTTGTGCATGAGGGCAAACCTTCTGCCAGCCTCCAGACTCTTTTTTAGAAACTCGTAGCCATATAAACTCATTTCTCCTTTCCATTTCCCCCTTACTTTAGGTCAAACAGCATTTTAAAGTCATGGTATTTTATGTAGACATGGATATTCTGCTGATCCGCATTGAACCTTCCGTATAAGGTCATTTTCCAGTTGCATCATCAGTTGGTAGTTGATAGTGGTCCCTCGTTGCCAGGGAGGCTCATCCCCGGGTGTCATGTCCCACGCTGGGGGGAAGGCATTGCATTTACATGCTGAGTTTGGCTTCGAGACTGGCCACATTTGAGTAACATGAAGGCTGACAGAAGGAAATTCCCAGGCACAAAGTTGCTCTAGGCCTTGTTATTATTTTGGGTTTATCAGCTCACAAGCATAGTCATTAGTATCAGGGGCTCACTGTTGAACCCTCACTCCCTCCCGGTCCCCACCACTGTACCTGGGAGACTGTCGCTGCTCCCCTAGGGACCACGACAGAGCACCACTGGCCGGGAACCCAGTACCCCCCCTACTGTGGTTTTTAATTGTTGCCACTATGAGTATATCCAAACATTACCATGCACCCTGGACATATGTTCTGTACAGCTCCCTGTCAGTCATATATCATCTGTCATTGGTATCCCATACCAGTATCCCTCCATTGCCATTGTTGAAACACTCTGTGATCCAGAACTCCCCGAAATTCGAAGCCCAATATAATGTCATGGTCCCTTACTAGGGAATGGCATATAGCGATGAGTTTAAAGGATAGATAAAGAACTTGGATAAAGTTAGATAAAGAACTTAGATAAAGAATGTTGACTTGAAAAAATTCCACATCCTATTTTTTTCTTTTTTTTTTTCCCCCCCCCCCCCCTAATTATTCAGCTTTTCTTCACAGGAGTCCTAGACCACAGCAATGTATATATATAATATACAGCACTCCCACATATCCACCAGAAAACCTTTTCCCTTCCACAGTGATACTCTTACGCCCTATTCATATCATATTTACTTAAAGTGATGTACAGAGTCTGAGACATTAGCTTTCTAACAAGGTGACATCTGTATTTACATTATGGTGCATACTTTAGGATACACAGTTCTTTACATTTTTAGTTATCCTATGTTTTACATTATGGTTTACATTATCAGTCCGTCATCTCCTATATGTTATGGTGTAATATTACATGTTTTATATCCATCCTTGTGTACTCTCAAGAAACTCCTCTCTTACCCCCCATTTACTTTGGTTCCACACATTTAACGTCCATTTTCCCTTCCACCTTAGTGCCCTCAGTGATAGCCAACCTCCGTTTCCTGAGGAGCCACTTCCAGAGATAGATGGAATAGTGTTCAGGGCCTAACTTGCTCAACTGCCCCAATGCCCTGGGAGCCACCCTTTCTCTCGAGGGATACAGTTCCCTCTATTGGATGGCATTAGTCCTCCCCAGGATGTGGGTCCACCCCCACTCTCACTACTTGGGTTTCTACCCCATGGTGTCACCCACTCTGGCAGAATGAGCATTTAGACATTCCCCAGGAGCCCGTCCTGCATCAGACCCTCCCCTCCGAGCATTCTAAACAGGTAACCCTCTTTATTATATTTTGATATGATTTTCTCGGCATTTTACTCTCCACCAACACCTGACCCTCTCCTGTGTTCGTATGCTACCCCTCCCTCCCCCCACTTTTGGGCAACATTACCCATCCGTCCCTCCCCAGCCACCCTCAAACCCGCAAAGCCCCAACTAAAGGCAACCCCATGCCCCCCTTTTATCTCTCCTTTGTGTTCATACTTACCACCATCTCGTCTTAAATTCCACCCCTGCCGACATCGGCTCATATCCTTCCTCCACCCTCCGATTTCCTGTAAGCCTATCGTTCAGTCTCTTGCTATCTAGGGCAGCTTGTTTATTTCATATCATTGAGGTCATGTAGTATTTGTCCTTCAATGTCTGGGTTGCTTCACTCAACATAAGGTTCTCAAGATTCATCCATGTTATCACATGTGTTTGTAGTGTGTTTGTTCTTACAGCCGAGTAGTATTCCATTGTGTGTATATACCACATTTTATTGATCCACTCATCTGTTGATGGGCATTTGGGTTGATTCCAACTTTTGGCAATAGTGAACAATGCTGCTATGAACATTGGTGTACATATATCAGTTTGTGTCCTTCTAACAATGTTTCAATGCTTAAAATAATTAATAAAAATCTAGAGAGACAAAGGATAAAATAAGCAATAATGTTGCTGAATTCAGGACTGACATCAGCTGATGGCTTTTTTTTTTTAAGGTTTTTAAAGTAACATTTATTTTTTTTCAAACTTTTAATTGTGCAATATAGAAAACTGAAAAGCACAAGAAGCAAAGAACACAAAAGTCATTCAGAATCACAAGCAGTTTAGTTTGACATACCTTTTTTTCCCCATACTTTTTGGCTGCTATGCATTATAATGCTATAAAACAGGGTGTGCAATTTTTTCATGGACATATGTTTTCATTTATAAAGGGTATAAACCAGGGAGTTTATTGCTGGATGAAATGGTAACCCAATGTTTAAATTTTGAGGAGCTCCAGAATTTTCCAAATGCAGCTGCATCATTTGTAATTCTTACCATGAGTGTATTAGAGTTTCAATTTCTTCACATACCTTTCAACACTTGAAAGATAATAAACTGTCTTTTTATTTTAATCATCCTTGTAGTGTGAAGCATTATTATTGTGTTTTTTTATTTTTTACCTTTTTATTAGAGAATTGTGAGCTTACAAAACAATCACACATAATGTGCAAAATTCCCATACATCACCTCTTTTTTGTTTCTTTTTACATATTCATACTGTATTTACTGAAACTGATGTACAGATATTGAGACAATAGCCTTCAAACAAGGTAACATTTGGATTTACATTGTGGTTTATATTTTAGACTATACAATTTTCTAAATTTTTAGTTATCTTATGTTTTACATTATGATTTACATTTTAGCCTATCAACCCCTATACATTTTTTATATAATTTAACATGTCTTATATCCATCCTTGCATAATCTTGTGGAACACTTCTATTGCCCACACACTTACATCTATTCAATACCTCTTCCATTTATTCAATACCTCTTTCCCCCTCCCCTTAGGGCCCACAGTGACAGTCAATCTTCATTGCTTGAAGGGCCATGTTCAGAGATACTTGCAACAGTGTTGAGGACTTGACATGCTCAACTGCCCTAATGCACTGGGAGCCACCATTTCTCTTGAGAGATACAATTCCCTCTATTTGAGAACATCACCTCTTCATCAACACCTTACATTGTTATGGAATATTTATTATAGTTTTTTTTTAAGATTTATTTATTTATTTATTTCTCTCCCCTTCCCCCCCCCACCCAAGGTGTCTGTTCTCTGTGTCTATTTGCTGCAACTTTTTGTCTGCTTCTATTGTTGTCAGCAACACAGGAATCTGTGTTTCTTTTTGTTGCATCATCTTATTGTGTCAGCTCTCTGTGTGTGCAGGACCATTCCTGGGCAGGCTGGAATTTCTTTCGCACTGGGCGGCTCTCCTTACAGGGCGCACTCATTGCGCATGGGGCTCCCCTACGCAAGGACACCCCTGCATGGCAGGGCACTCCTTGCGTGCATCAGCACTGCACATGGGCCAGCTCCACACCGGTCAAGGAGGCCCGGGGTTTGAACTGCAGACCTCCCATGTGGTAGACGGATGCCCTAATCACTGGGCCAAGTTCGCCCCCCTATTATAGATTTTTAAATAACTTGGTCAGACTACTACAACTAACTGTGGTCCATAGAGTAAAATTGGTATTTTCTATATACTCTTATTATTAATACTATGTATTAGTATTGTACAAATGTTATAGTACATGAGAAAACACTCTCATATTTTTACTGTTAACCATGCTCCATCTTTCACCACATGATTCAGTTCAAAGTGTTTTATGTCCCTTGCCTTGTACATTCTATCCAAAGTAGCTCTCACTTTCACCACAGAGTTGTGTAGTAATCACTCCAGTAAACCTTTAAATGTGTTCCATAGTCCACAAGTGTCCATTAACTAATGAATGAATAAACAAAATGGGATATATATGTACAATGAATACCATGCTGTTGTAAGAAGAGAAGAAATTTGGACACATATGATAACATGGGTGAAACTTGAGGACATTATGTTAAGTGAAATAAGCCAGACACAAAAGGAAAAATATTAGGTGGTGTCACTAATATGAACTAAATATGAAGAATAAACACATGGAATTTGGAATCTAAAATATAGGTTACTAGGAGATAGGATGAGGGCTGGGAATGTGTACTGATGCTTAATGTATGTAGAAAGTTCAATTAGCTTGACTATAGAAGAGTGTAAATGGATAGAGCTGATGGTAACACATTATAGTGAGTAGAACCAGCAGGGCTGGTTCACTGTGGGCATGATCAGCATTTCCTTGATGGCTATGACTTTGATAATCTCTTTATGTATATTTTGACTCCTTGTGAATCTGCTTTGGAAATGTATGTGTTCTAAATTGAGTTGTTTGGCAATTTAATATTTGAATTGTAGGAATTCTTCATATGTTCTAAATGCAATAACTTGTCAGACATGATTAGCAAACATTTCCTCTGACTATAATGGTTGTCTTAACACTATTTTGATGACAGCCTTTGAAATACATGCACAAAAATTTAATTTGTTATGAAGTCAATTTATCTTTTTCTCTTTTGCATGTTTTTAAATTACATTGGAGATTTGGCCTAACCCAAAGATACATTCCTACAATTTCTTCTGAGAAATATATTGTTTTCCCCTGACATTTAGCAATAGTGCCCACTTCAAATTATTTTTTGTATGTCATGAAAAGAAGGGATCTGGATATACATTTGTCCCAGAAATATTTGTTGAAAATACTATATCCCCAATTGAATTTCCTTAGCAATCTGGTCAAAAAGAAATTGAGGAGTGAGTGCATCTTATAATCTCTCCTGCAAAGAAGCAGCTGAGTAGGGTTGGAGTCCTGCCGGACCAGGCTATTACAGTGCTTGCATGGCAGGAGGTGTCTGTATGTCGATTTGGTTGGACAGTGACAGAGGAGGTTCTTGTAAGAGGCAGAATTTTGGGTCTCTTTCACGGAGGTCAGGATTGTGCATGGGACACTTACCCTGGGGCTGGAAGCCTGGAAGTGGCAATTCCTGGAGGCTTTGCTGTGCTGGGGAGTTCCCAAGCCCTGAGTGAGCTGTTTCAGGGGCTTGCAGGGTAGGAGGTGTCTGGAAGTCAATTTGGTAAGACAATGACTGAGGAGATTCTTGAGAGAGGTGGATTTTGTGTTTCTGACTTGGAGGTCAAAGTTCTGTGCAGAGCCCCTCCCCCTAGGGCTGGTGGCCGGGCCATGGTGATCCCTGGGATCTTTATTTTGTGCAGTATTCCCAAACCCTGAGCAGGCTCTTTCAGGGGCTTGCAGGGCAGGAGATTGTCTGGATGTCAATTTGATGAGACAGTGACAGAAGAGATTCTTGCAAGAGGTGGAACTTTCAGTTTCTGAGATGGAGGTCAGAAGTTCTAGGAGGAACCCTTCCCCCTAGGGCTGGCAGCCTACCGGCAGCAGTTCCTGAACTCTTTGTAGTTCAGCAGTGCCCCCAGCAGGTGGTTTTCAGGGGCTTGCAGGGCAGGAGGTGTCTGGATGTCAATTTGGTGAAACAGTGACAGAAGAGATACTTGTGAGAGGTGGAATTTTGGGTTTCTGACATGGAGGTCAGAGTTTGCGGGCGGAACCCCTCCCCCTATGGCTGGCACACAGCTGCAGGATGTGAAGGCTGTGTTGCGCTGTGGTGCTCCCAGGCCTCCTGTTAACCGGAAGTGTGGTTCCCAGGTCTGTGAGCCCTAAACCCTGGTGACCTACACTCCAGAGACTCACACACCCTGAGTCTGCAATATCACAGACTTCCCATCCCTAAATCCACTGCACCCTGAGGTCCATCAGAGGTCCTTGATTATCCTAGCTCTTGGCATTTGTGCTTCTTTTTTCTTTTTTCTTTGTCTTGGTTGCTAATATTTCATTATCTCCTGGTCTTTTCTCTATTTTATCCTACAAGGTCCTTTTTCATTTATTTAGTTTTTTTTTCCTTTTCCTTTTCCTTTTCTTGCTTGTTTCCCTCCCTTTTCTTTGCCCACCCTCTTTTTTTCTTCCTTTTTTTTTCTTTTCTCTCTTTTCCTTCTTATTTTATTTTATTTTATTTATATAATAGGTGCTGCAGGGACCACTTCACATTTGCTGTGTTTCCTCATCCTCCATTTCCTCTTTTCTGTGTGAATTGATTTTGGCCATCTACACTATCCTCTTTCCCCCACATCTTGCTATCCTCCATCATCTACTGTCTCTCTTACATTCCACCTCCCTTTCTATGGCCCCCAAATTGTCTGACACTTAATTTCTAATACCTTTGTTCTGTTTTCTGTCTTTTATCCACTCTTGATATTATTGTCATTCTTTTCTCTTTCCCTCCCTCATGAAAACACTAGCTTTTTAAGTCATACTATATTCCTCCCCATATTCAGTAGACTCTCTCATTATAGGTACTCTACTTACTGCTATAACTCTATGCAACTTAGATGAGTCTAATATCCATTCTCCCAGATCTCACATTGTTGCTCTGTTAAAATTTATTACCAATACTACTTTACACATTTTCTTTTTTCACTCATTTTGCTTTCCCTGGCCCTAATATTTTCCTACAAAGTGAACTTAGCCAGCAACAAGAAAATAGAGTAAGAGAAAAAAGTGACAAAGAGAAGACATAATACTTATGCAAGAACAACCAGTAATTAATCCCCAAGACTAGACAAAGAAGCTAAGGAACTGATTAAACCCGTCAAGATAAAATGATGACCAGACAGCAACAAAAAACTACAAACCAAACCAATAATCAGGAAAACATGGCTGAATACAATGAACAAACTAAAAACCAGGAAGGGGAGCAGAACATCGAACGAGTAATTAAAGATCTCAAAACATATATTTAGAGACCAACTTAATGAAGTAAAGGAAGAGATTAACAATATGAAGAAAACACTCAGAGAGGAAATTGCAGACATACACAAAAAGATAACAGATATGATGGGGATAAACACCACAGTTCAAGAAATAAAAAATACACTCAGCAAATAGCAGGAGATTAGAAGAGGCAGAGGAGAGAATTAGCAATGTGGAAGATAGTACATCTGAAATCAAACAGATAGTAGAACCAATCAATAAAAAGAGAGAAAAAATACACCTAGAACTTAGGGACCTGAAAGACAATGCAAAACACACAAATATACATATTATAGGCATCCCAGAAGCAGAAGAGAAGGGAAAGGGGACAGATGGGATGTTGGAGGAAATAATGGCTGAAAACTTCCCAAATCTACTGAGAGAGACAGATGTACATGTCCAGGAAGCACAATGCACCCCAAACATGATAAATCCCAACAGGCCCACCCCAAGACATGTACTTGTCAAATTATCCAATGCTCAAGACAAAGAGAAAATTCTAAAAGCAGCAAGAGAAAAGAAAACCATCATATACAAGGGAGGCTCCATAAGATTAAGTGCTGATATCTCATCTGAAACCATGGAGGCAAGAAGGCAGTGTTATGATATAGTAAAGGTACTAAAAGAAAAAAATTTCCAACCAAGAATACTCTACCCAGCTAAACTAGCACTCAAAGATGATGGAGAGTTCAAAATATTCACAGATAAACAGAAATTAAGAGTATGCCAACAAGAACACTGCCCTTTAAGAAATACTAAAGGGAGTTCTGCAAGAAGAAAGGAAAAAACAGGAGAGGCAGAGTTGGAGGAGAGTGTAAGAGCAACAAAAAAGACAAAAAGAGAAGGAAAAAAGCAAACAAAATATGACAAATACAAGTCCAATCAAAATATGGCTAACATAAATAATTCCTTGAAAGTAATAACACTGAATGTCAATGGATTAAACTCACCTGTCGAAAGATTCGGACTGGAAGATTGGATAAGAAAATATGAACCATCTATATGCTGTCTACAAGAAACACATCTTAGACCCAGGGACTCATGGAGGTTGAAAATGAATGGTGGGAAAACAATCTTACAAGCAAATAATAACCAAAAAAAGACAGGAGTAGTTATATTAATAGCAGACAAAATAGATTTTATATGCAAAACAATTGTGAGAGACAAATAAGGATGCTACATATTAGTGAAAGGGACAATCTCTCAAGAAGAATGAACAATCATAAATATTTATGCTCCTAACAAGGGCACCTCCAAATATGTAAGGCAAACACTGGAAAAACTAAGTAAAAGAATAGATGCCTCTACAATTATAGTGGGAGATTTTAATACATCACTATCAACTTTGGACAGAACATCTCAAAAGACAATCAATAAAGAAACAAAATAGTTGAACAGTATATTAGAGGAGCTGGATCTAATAGACATATACAGATCATTACACATGAATACAGCAGGACATACATTTTTCTCAAGTGCACATGGATCATTCTCCAAGATAGACCATATGCTAGGCCACAAAGAAAGGCTCAATGAATTCAGAAAGATCAAAATCATACAAAATAATATCTCTGACCACAGTGGAGTGAAGCTGAAAATCTGCAAGGGCCAGAGGGCCAGATTTCACACCAAGATGTGAAAATTAAACAGCACACTCTTAGAAAAACAGTGGGTCAAAGAGGAAATCTCAAAAGAAATTAATAACTACCTTGAAACTAATGAAAATGATAACACAACATACCAATACTTCTGGGATGCAGCAAAAGCAGTACTGAGAGGGAAATTTATAGCCATAAATTCCTACATCCAAAAAGAAGAGCGGAACCGCCATCTTGCAGTAATTTGCCAAAATGACAAACACAAAGGGAAAGAGGAGAGGGACCCGCTATATGTTTTCTAGGCCTTTTAGAAAACATGGAGTTGTTCCTTTGGCCACATATATGCGAATCTACAAGAAAGGTGATATCGTAGACATAAAGGGAATGGGCACTGTTCAAAAAGGAATGCCCCACAAATGTTATCATGGCAAAACGGGAAGAGTCTACAATGTTACCCAGCATGCTGTTGGTATAGTGGTAAACAAACAGGTTAAGGGCAAGATTCTTGCCAAGAGAATTAATGTACTCATTGAGCATATTAAGCACTCTAAGAGCCGAGATAGCTTCCTAAAACGTGTGAAGGAAAATGATCAAAAAAAGAAGGAAGCTAAAGAGAAAGGTGCCTGGGTCCAACTGAAACGCCAGCCTGCTCCACCCAGGGAAGCACACTTTGTGAGAACTAATGGAAAAGAGCCTGAGCTACTGGAACCTATTCCCTATGAATTCATGGCATAAGTGATGTTAAAAAAATAAATAATAAAAGATTTGTGGATTGTAAAAAAAAAAAAAAAAAAAAACAAAAAGAAGAAAGAGCAAAAATTGAAGAACTAACTGCACATTTGGAGGAATTAGTAAAAAAACAACAAAGTAACCCCACAAGAAGAAGAAAGAAAGAAAGAACAAAGATAAGAGCAGAACTAAATGGAATAGAAAATAAGAAAGCACTTGAAAAGGTAAACAAAACCAAGAGCTGGTTCTTTGAGAAGATCAATAAAATTGACAAACTCTTAGTGAGACTAACAAAGAAAAAAAGAGAGAAGATGCAAATACACAAAATAAGAAATGAGAAAGGTGATATCACCACTGACCCCACAGAAATAAAGACTATCATAAGAGAATACTTTGAAAAAATATATTCGTACAAAAATGACAATTCAGAGGAAATGGACAAATTCCTAGAAACACATAAGCTGCCTATATTGACAAAAGAAGAAATTGGTGATCTCAACAAACCAATCACAAGTAAAGAGATGGAATCAGTCATTAAAAACCTCCCAACTAAGAAGAGCCCAGGGCCAGATGGCTTCACAGGTGAATTCTACAAAACATTCTCTCAAGAGAAATGGTGGCTCCCAGTGCACTAGCGCAGTTGAGCATGTCAAGCCCTCAACACTGTTGCAAGTATCTCTGAACATGGCCCTTCAAGCAATGAAGATTGACTGTCACTTTGGGCCCTAAGGGGAGGGGGAAAGAGTTATTGAATAGATGGAACCAATGTAACTGTGTGGGCAATAGAAGTGTTTCACAAGAGTATGCAAGGATGGATATAAGACATGTAAAATTACACCAAAAATATATAGGGGCTGATAAGCTAAAATGTAAATCATAATGTTAAACATAAGAAAACTAAAATTTTAGAAAATTTTAGTCTAAAATGTAAAACACAATCAAACACAAATGTTACCTTGTTTGAAAGCTATTATCTCAATATCTGTACATCAATGTCAGTAAATATAGTATGAATATGTAAAAAGATTATTGCTGTGGAAGGGAAAAGGATTTATGTTGGATATGTGGGAGTACTGTATGTTGTATATATGAATTACTGTGTTCTAAAACTCTTGTGAAGATAAGCTTAATAATTAGAAAAATGAAAAGAAAAAAGACAGGATGTAGCCACTGAGGAAAAGACAGAAGTAGTTGCCTTGCCAATTTGCATATAGGGCAACACTTATTGCAGTGACGGAAGGCAAAACATCAAAAACAATGCTTTTGCATTTTTTAAATTTTTTGATACCCCTGTTTATTTTTACTGTAAATTTTCCAAATTAAATGTATTCTATATCTAACCTTTAAACTCATCACTATATTCCACTTTAATATTAAGGGAACCTGGCAATATATTGGGCTTCACTTTTAAGGAAGTTTTGGATCACAGAGAGGTTCAACAATGGCCATGGAGGAATACTGGCGTGAGATGTTATTGACAGGGGACACATGGTTGGCAGGGAGTTCTCCAGGGCATATATCCAGGATACATAAATATGTTTGGCTGGGAAACGGACTTTGGCCCAGTGGTTAGGGCGTCCGTCTACCATATGGGAGGTCCGCGGTTCAAACCCCGGCCTCCTTGACCCATGTGGAGCTGGCCATGCGCAGTGCTGATGCATGCAAGGAGTGCCGCCCCACGCAAGGGTGTCCCCCACGTGGGGGAGCCCCACGCACAAGGAGTGTGCCCGTGAGGAGAGCCGCCCAGCGCGAAAAGAAAGAGCAGCCTGCCCAGGAATGGCGCCGCCCACACTTCCCGTGCCGCTGACGACAACAGAAGCGGACAAAGAAACAAGACGCAGCAAACAGACACCAAGAACAGACAAACGGGGGGGGGGGGGGAGGGAAGGAATTAAATAAAATAAATAAATCTTTAAAAAAAAAAAATATGTTTGGATATTTTCATAGTGGAAACAATTAAAAACAACAACTGAGGGAGTGCTGAGTTCCTAGCCAGGGAGCTCTATCACAGTCCCTAAAGGAACAGCAACAATCCCCAAATGGAATGGCAAAGACCAAAAAAGAATGAAGGTCCAACAATGAACCCTTGATACTAATGACTATGCTTGTGAGCCTGTGCACCTGAAATAAGAACAAGGCCTAGAGCTACAGGGTGCATAAGAGTTACCTCCTGAGAGGCTCCATGTTCAAATGTGGCCAGTCTTGAAGTTAAACCAGCATGTAAATGTGATGCCTTCCCCCCAGCGTGGGAAATGACTCCCATGGATTAGCCTCCCTGGTGCCGAGGGATTACTACCAAGTACCAGCTGATGATGTAACTAGAAAATGATCTTGAATAAAAGGGTCAACTCAGACCAGCAGAATGTCTCAGTCCACATATAATAACAGGAGTTAAAAATGCTTTTTGACCTGAATCAAGGGGGAAATGGAAAGGTCAAATGAGTTTATATGGCTATGAGTCTCGAAAAAGAGCTGGAAGGTTATCAGAGGGGTTGCCCTTATGCACACCACAGCAGAGTCCCAGGGACAGATAAAGTAGATACAACCCCGGGTATCAGTTCTTCTGAGGGCTACAGAGACTCACAGGTTCTATGGTCATGGCAGATGGAGTTCATTGCCATGTCAGTTGGCCCTTCTTTGGAGTTTGTGTTTCTGTGTGATGGAGCTGGACTCAGATGTTATCTTTTTTCACAAGCCTCTCCTGTTACTTTTACCAGAACTGTAGTTGGTGCTGGGGTTTAATATATACCCAGGTGACCTGAATCTCTGGACTGACCATATGATAGCCAGGCCCTGAGCCTCAACAGACTTCAGCTCCTACACTGTGGTTTATTGGACTTACCCCACTCAGCTAACATGGAGTTGAAGAAGATCAACCACTACACCATGGAGCCAAGAGTGCCTGCAACTGGAAGCAGGAGGGTTGCATCCAGCATCCATGTGGAATCTAAGCCCCCTCTTGATATAGATGTGGAGTGGACACAACCATTCCAAGGTCCACAGGATTTAGGAATAGAATGTGGATTAGAGTGGACTTATTGATATTCTATTCATGAACTACTGTGATTAGTAATAGAAGAAAATGTGGCATTGGTGTGGAGAAGTGGCCATGGTGGCTGTTGGGTGTGGGGAATGAGAGGAAGAGATGAGATGTAGAGGTGTTTTCGGGACTTTGAGTTGTCTTGGTTGATGATGCAGGAACTGTTACTGGAGATTGTATGTATCCCATGGCCCACTGGATGGAACGTGGGAGAGTGTGGGCTATGATTTGGACCATTGACCATGAGGTGCAGCAATGAATGTCTCATGATGATGGTGGAAATTGTTGCTATGGGGGGAGGAGTGGGGTGAGGGGGTGGGGTGTATAAGGGGACCTCGTATTTTTTTAATGTAATATTAAAAAAATAAATAAAGACAAAAAGAACAAAAGCTTCAGTCAGCCTAAAAAAAAAAGATTGTAAAGGATGTAATTCTGAATTATAAGTTCTCTTTCATTGCCTCCCCTTATGTTACAATATCATTGTCTTGATTACTGCATCTTTCCAGCACTTTTTGAAATTGAGAAGTGTGGTCTCTTCATACTTGATTTTATTTTTTCAAGAATGTTTGTTATTTGTATCCCTTGATATTCTATATGGATTTTAGGAACATTTTATAAATTTCTGCCAAAAATAACTAGGGTTTTTATATGAATTATTTTGAAACTATAGATAAATGAGAATATTGTCATGCTTACTTTTATTAAGCCTTCCAATCCATTGGCATCTATAATCATGTGACATTAAGTAACAAATATTATCCGCCCTGAAGAGGGGAGGCCTCGTAGAAGCACTTGGTGGATATAACAGCAAGAACTAAGAATTCCAAAGATTAGAAGAATTTTTACCTTTGATATCAATATCAACTCTTACCAGAATTTCCAGCCTGTCATCTTCCCATAAAGAATTCAGACTTTAGATTTAAACCTCACCTTTACTAGAATTCAAAGTCTATGGCCTTTCCTATGCACTTCGCCCTTGTTAGCCCCACTATCATGAGCCAATTCCTTATAAATTAATTAAAGTATATATACATATATCCTACTAATTCTCTTTCTCTGGAAAACTCTGACTGATAAAGATTTTTTTGTTGAGAGTGGTTCTAGAGTAGCAGAATCTTGGTATTCTAGATATCTTGTGGTATGCAGCATGTTGAGATATTCCTTCAGAGGTTAGGTACTGGAAAATTTGCTGGTGTTTAGTGAGGACCAGGCTAAAAGCAGGATCCACAAAAGGTCCAGGATGCCATTCAAGCTACTCTGCCATTTAGGCTATATGAGCCAGCAGATTCAATGGTACTGGGAGTTCAGTGGCAAACAGAGATGTTGTTTCAAGACTTTGACTATACCCTATAGGTAAATTATACAGGAGGTCCCTAGGAATTTGGAGGAAATCCCACACATTCTCTGAGGATAAATACTGTTCTCCTGAGAAACAGTTTTTTGTCTGCTATGGGTCTTAGAAGAGACTGAATGTTTAACCATAGCCATCGAGTTACAATGAGACCTGAGCTGACTGTAATGATAGGATGTTGTCTGACTGACTATCCAAGCCCTAAAGTCATTCATGCACAGTATCAATCTGTCATCAGATGAAAGTGGCATACAGAAGATCAGACTTGAGCAGGTTCTTTAAAAACAATGATAAATAGTACCTCCTCAAAATTAAAGCCTTTGAAATTCAAATGAGTTTGTCAAGAAAGTGAAAAGGCAGCCTACCCATTGGGAGAATATATTTGGTAACCATATATCTGATAGGAGACTAATATTCTGCATATATAAAGAAATCCTATATCTCAAAAATAAAAATGGGCACAAGATTTGAACAGATGTTTCTCCAAAGAAGAAATACAAATAGCTAAAAAGCCCATGAGAAGATGCTCAAAATCACTAGCTATTAGGGAAATGCAAATCAAAACTACAATGAGATACCACCTTACTCCCATTCTACTGGTGATATTAAAAAAAAAAGAAGACTACAAGTGTTGGAGAGGATATGGAGGAATGGGAACACTCATCCCCTGCTGGTGGGAATGCAGAAGGATTTAGCCATTGTGGAAGACAGTTTGGTGGTTTCTCAAAAAACTAGCTATAGATCTGCCATATGACCCAGCAATTTCATTGCTGGATATATACCCAGTAGAACTGAAAACAAGGACACAAACCAATATATGCCCACCAATGTTCAAAGCAGCATTATTCATTATTGCCAAAAGTTGGAATCAACCAAAATGCCCATCAACAAATTAATGGATAAACAAAATGTGGTATATAAATACAATGGAATACTACTCAGCTATAAGAAGGAATACAGTACAAACACATGGGATAACATGGATGAATCTTGAGGACCTTATGTTGAATGAAGCAACTCAGGCATTGAAGGACAAATACTACATGACGTTTCTGATATGAAATAAGCAAAGCAAGCTGTCTCAAAGAGCTAGACACTAGATGATAGGCTTACAGGAAATTGGGGGGGAGGAAGTTTGTGAGCTGATGCCTACATGGGTGAAATCTGTGATAAAGTGAAGGTAAGTAGTTGTACAGGGAAGGGATAAGATGAGGGAATAAGGATACTATAGGATGGGGCTTTGCAGGCTTGAGGGGGGCTTTGGTTGGGAGGATGGATCAGATGGCCCAAGGAAGGGTTGGGTTGAACAGATGAACATGGGAGATTCTTAGGTATGTGGTTGAAACTATAATGTTATGAAAACTCTTTAAAAAATATAATAAGGAAGTGTTACCTGATTAAGGGTCTTAATCTGGGGCATCTGGCACAGGGGCAGGCTTCCAAGGAATGTGTGAGTGCTCATCTTGTCATACTGTATTATATCATTGGGTGGAGACCCATACAATGAGTGGGAAGGTGTACCTCCATCCTGGTGATGATGCCTGATGTTCTTCAACATAGGGAATTGTGTCTCTCAAGAGAATTGATGGCTCCCAAAGGGGGAGGACAGTCTAGTATGTCAAGCCCTCAGCATTGTTGTAAGTATCTGTGAATCTGGTCCTTAAAGCAGTGAAGTTTGTTTGTCACTGTGGGTCCTGAGGGGAGGGAGAGAAAGGAATAGAATAGATGGTAGCAGGGTAACTGGGGGACGATGGAAGTTTTCCACAAGATCATGCAATGATGGATACAGGACATGTTAAATTTCTCCAAAAAATGTATAAAAGTCTATAGGCTAAAATGTAAACCATAAGGTACCTAAAATTTTAGAAAATTGTGCAGGCTAAAATATAAACCATAATGTAAACCAAAATGGAACCATGTTTGGTAGCTATGTTTCAATATCTGTACATCAGCTGTAGCAAATATAAATGTAAAAAGATTATTGCTGGGGAAAGGTAAAAGGGTTTGATGTTGGATATATAGAAGTCCCCCATATTGTATAGGTGATTTTACTGTGATCTAAAACTTTTTTGAAGACAAAATTAAAAACTTTTGTTAAAAAAGAAAGAAAGTAGACACTGAGGAAAGAATGAAAAAATTGCCTTGGCACTGTACATACAGGGCAACACCTATTACAGTGATGAAAGGTAAAATGTCAAAAATAAAGTATTATACTATTTTTCATTTTTAATACTCCAATTTATTTTTTACTTTATTTTAGTTTTTCTAAATGAGCATGTATTCTATTTCTAATCTTTACAATTTTATTTTCCTACTAAATGAATATGGCATTATATTAGAACATTTTTGAAGAAGTTTTGGACCACAGAGGGGTTCAACTATGACAGGAGAGGAACAGTGGTGTGGGGTGTTATTGATGGGGGACAAATGGTTGGGAGGGAGTATATACCATGTATATAGGGTATATAAAAATGTTCAAATATTCGTTGGATATTTTCATAGTAGTTAGAACTACAAACAACAACTGAGGGAATGCTGAGTTCCTAGCCAGGGGAGCTCTGTCACATTCTCCAATGGAACAGCAACAATCCCCCAAGTGCAAGGGCAAAAGCCATTGAAGAAGGATAGTTCAATCATGAGCCCTTGATACTGATGAGTATGCTTATGTGCCTGAAATTTCAACTAGGCCTAGAGCTGCAGGGTGCTTAAGAGTTACCTCCTGAGAGCCTCCATGTTGCTCAAATGTGGCCATTCTTTAAGCCAAACAGCATGTAAATGCATTACCTTCCTCCCAGCATGGGACATGACTCTCAGGGATGAGCATCCCTGGTGCTGAGGGATTACTACCAATCACTAGCTGTTGATAAAACTAAAAAAGGATCTTAAATAAAAAGGGGATAATGGTAAAGACAAAAAAGAGTTGGGAGGTCATCAGAGAGATCACACTTATGCAGGTCTCAGCAGGATCCCAGAGACAGCTAAAGTAGATACAACCCCATGTACTGGTGCTCCTGAGTGCTACAGAGACACACAGGTTCTATGGTCATAGCAGATGGCTCTGGAGTTCAGTGCCTTGTCAGTGGGCCATACTTTGGAATTTGTGTTTCCTGAGCATGATGGAGTTGGACTCAGATGTGTCCTTTCTACATCTGTCTTTTCTGTCACTTTAACTGAACCTGTGGTTGGTGCTGGGGTTGGTGTATACTCAGGAGAATTGAATCTCTGGACTGGCCATGTGCCAGCTGGGCCCTGAGCCTCAGCAGAGTTGGAATTCCTACTCTCCAGTTCATTGGATTTACTCAGGTTAGCTAACAGGCAGGTAAAGATGGTCAACCACCACACCAGGGAACTAAGAGTGCCTACAATGGCAAGCAGGAGATCATATCCATCAACCATGTGAGATCTAAACCCCCTGTCTATTTATAAGTGAGGCAGACATCACCATCCCAGGGGCCACAAGATGGAAGAATAAAATATGAATTAGAGTGGACTTACTGGTATTCTACTATAGAACTATTGTGACTGTAGCAATTGAAGAAATTGTATAATTGGAGGCTCTGACCATGGTAGTTGCTGAGGGCAGGGGGATGGAAGAAGAAATGTGATGTGGGGACATTTTTGGTACTTGGGGTTGTCCTAAATGATAGGGACAGATGCTGGACATTATATATCCTGCCATAACCCACTGAATGGTCTAGAGGAGAGTGTAAACTACAATGTAAACTATAATCCATGTGGTGCAGCAGTGCTCCAAAATGTATTCACCTAATGCAATGAATGTGCCACAATAATGAAAGAGGTTGTTGATGTGGGAGGTGATGTGGGGGTGGGGTGGGGTGTGGGATATATGGGAATCTCATATATTTTAATGTAACATTTTTTATGATCTATGTGTCTTTAAAAAGGGGGGAATTAATCTTTAAAAATTCAAAAACAAAACAAAACAGGAAAAAAGATCGGCTGTATTTAACGGTTTAGCTGGAAAGTCAGGGGCTTGGAAGGAACATAACTGGAATATTGGTAATGCAGAGGTCCAAGGGGAAGATGTATGTGGAAAGAACTTTCAAAATTTGCAAATGATTTGAAAGATATATGTTCCATGTGAATGCTCACAAAAGAGCTACCTCAGCAGAGTGCATTTTAGTAATCAAATTAATAAGATGACCTGTTCTATTTTTACTAGTTGGCCCTTTTCCCCAGACACTCCTGTCCTTGTCCAGTGGGCTCATAGCAAAGTGTCTGGGGTAAAATGAATGGAGGATATGAGTCCATGCTGACCTAGATACAGGCACAGCTGAGATCTCAGTTTGCCAGAAGCAGACAGCAGCACTGAACATGACTTTACAGAGTTCCACATTCACAGTCATGGTACTCTTTTGGTATTGCTTCTGATCAAGGATTGATTTCCCTTGAAAACAGTTCAGCAACTGGCCAGCAATCATGGAATTTACTGATTTTAACTTCATCTGCATCATCTGATAGCCCTTGGTGCCAATGAGTTGTAAATTGGCTTTTTTACTTTGGCTTAAGAGCTGAATTTAATTTAATTTTTTAAATTATAGAAGTGGTGGATTTAAAGAAGAGACATGCATAAAATATAGAATTTCCACACACCACCCAACCACCAACACCTTGCATTGGTGTAGAACATTTCTTACAGTTGATGATAGCCCTTTTAAATTATTGTATTTTTTTTTTCACCATTTGCAGCATCACTTATTGAGATTTTCTTTGTTCTTGGAATTGTGTGAAGCAATTTACATGGATTAACTCATTTTAAATACCCAATACACAGGTCTGTAAAATATATCCTATTATAATTTTCTTTAAATTAGGGAAGATGTAGGTTTACAGACAAATCATGTTAAAAAGTAAAGGTTTCCCACACACCCTGCTTTGTTGTTGGCACTTTGCATTGTATAGTACATTTGTTTCAACTAATGAAAGATTATTAAAAAGAGAAAGTCACAGAAGCATGATATCTATCATGCATATTTTACACTGGGTAAATATTTTTTCCATATAACAACTTATTATTTACACCTTGAATTGATGTCATGCATTTGTTATAAATCATGAAAGAATATTCTTATACTGGTACTATTAACTATATTCCATCTTCTAAAAATAGTGTTCACTGTATTATACAATCTTATATTGTATCTTTTAATTTTTAGTAACATATATGACCTAAAATTTTCCCCTTTTAATCACATTCACTTATATAATTCAGTGCTGATAATTATGACTGTGATTATATGATACCATCACCACAATCCATTGCTAAAACTTAAAAATCAACATAAATAGAAATTCTGTACAAATTAAGCATCAACTCACCATTTTCTAATCCTAATCTATCCACTAGTAACCTTATACTAGATTCTAACTCTATGAGTTTGCTTATTATAATTAACTCATTTGAGTGAAATCATAGAATATATGTCTTTGTTTGCCTGGCTCATTTCATTCAGCATAATGTCCTCAAAGTTCAGCCATGTTATCACATAAATCAAGACCTCATTCCTTTTTATGGATAAATAATATTCCATTGCTGTATATGCCATATTTTGTTTATCCTTTCATCTGTTGATGGACATTTGGGATGCTTTCATCTTTTGGTAATAATGAATAATGCTTCTTTGATTATTGGCACACAAATATCTATTTGAGACCCTGCTTTCAATTCTTTTGGGTACATACCTATTAGTGGCATTCCTGGTCATATGATAATTTTATATTTAACTTCCTGAGGGCAAACCGAACTGTCTTCCATGGCAACTGCATCACTTTACATTCTCACCATCAATGATTGGGTGTTCCTATTTCTCTACATGCTCTCCAACAATTTCAGTTTTCTGTTTTATTAAGAATCAGCATGTCATTGGGTGTGAGATCATATCATACTGTCATTTGGATTTTCATTTCCTTAATAGCTAATGTGGCAGTTTGAGTTTTGTGTACCCCAGAAAATTCTCTTCTTAAATTAAGCCATTCCTGTGGTGTAAACCTATTGTAGTTTGTACCCTATGATTAAATTTCTTCAGTTAAAGACCATTTGATTAAATTACTTCCATAAGGTTTTGCCTAGGGTGGGTCTTATTCCTCTTACTTGAGTCCTTTAAAAATAGGATGAATATACAGTGAAAAAAGGCCACAGACATAGAGGGAAATAGATAGAAACTGAAAGAACTGAAAGAGAAAGCCCCACAAGCCAGAAGCTAAAATCAATGGAACCTGGGAAAGAGAAGGCCACAGAAGCAGAAAGTAAACCTCAGGAGCAGAGAGAAAGCTGGAGGAAGCCATAAGCTGATAACAATGGAGCCTGGAGGAGAAGGCAGAGACTGGCAGATGTTGCCACTGTGCCCTGTCATGTGACATGAAACCAGGATCTCTGGCAGCTGATCTTCAGGGAGAGAACTTCACCTGATGCCTTGATTTCAACATTTTTCTCAGATTCAAAACTGAAAGCTTTTTAGTTAATAAATCCCCACTTTAAAAGCAAACCCTTTTCTAGTATATTGCCTTGGAAATCTTTTGAAAACTAAAATAGCTGGTGATGTTTGGCCTGCATGTTCTGGACTATTAGGTGCTTATGGGTCCACACCCAGCCCCAAATAGGATAAAAGAGATCTGGTTTCTCCACAGTCTCTCTGGGCAATAACTGGTTCATTCAGCCCACAGGGACTGAACTGTTGAGTGCCTGTGCATCCACCACTACCTCCTAATAATATAGGAGGGAGCTGGTGTTTCCTCAGTCTCTCAGGGCAACAGCAGACACTTTTGGCCTACAAAAACTGAACTGCTGGGTATCAGTGGTTCCATTCAGATGGGACAGTGCTCACTCAGCCTCTTAGGGTAATTGCATGTGTATTTGGACAGCATATATTTGATTTTTGGGCACTCCAGAGGGTCCATCTCCATGCCTGTCAGGGAAAGGGGATGGTGCTATGTCAGACTACCAGGCAACTGCAGTGATTTTGTACCCATATGGCATATATTTCTGCCCATACCTGCAGTTCCATCTCTGTCCCAGACAGAGTAGGAAGGGGTATGATGCTTCATCAGTCTCTCTACAGTCTTGTCCTATGCAACTTGGATTATTACACATCCTTACCCCTGGCAGGAGAGAAAGGTGGGAGAAGCTTTATGAATTCCTGAGGTAGTGTGAGCAGCTTCAGGCTCCACAGATTTCTTTACCAACTACATCCTTGGCTTCTACTACACAACCAGCATGGGAAAAGGCAAAAATTCTGCACTAAAGAGAGAAACTACACCTAGAAGAAATATATCTAGTAAGCCAAATGCCACAGCACCCCCCCCCCCCAAAATTACAATACATACCAAGAAACAGGAAGATATGGGCCAGTCAAAAGCACAAGATAAGCCTTCAGATGACAAAAGGGAGTTAAGACAACTAATTGTAGATGTTCAAATAAATCTCCTCAATAAAGTCAATGAGAAGACTAAAGAGCTTAAGAATATAAAGACGACACTGGGTGAGAGCAGAGAAGAATACGAAGGCATACATAGAAACATAGCAGATCTTATGGGAATGGAAGATGCAATAAATGAAATAAAAAATACACTGGAGGAACATAACAGCAGATGTGAGGCAGCAGAAGGATCAGTGAGCATGAAGACCCTGCCTCTGAAAGCAAACATACAAAAAAAAAGATGAAGAAAAGACTGGAAAAAATTAAATAAGTTCTCAAGGAGATAAATGACAGCAAGAGATGGACAAACATACATGTCATGGAGCCCAAGAAGGAAAAGGGAAGGGAAAAGAAACATTTGATGAAATAATGGTAGATAATTTCCCAACCCTATTAAAAGACATACATATCCATATCCAAGAAGAATGATGTCCTCCCATCTGAGTAAATCCAAATAAACCAGCTCTAAGACACATACTAACCAGAATGTCAAATGCCAAAGACAAAGAAAATTCTGAAAGCATCAAAGAAAAGTGATGCATAACATATTAGGGATATCCAAAAAGATTAAGTGCTGATTTCTCATCAAAAACCATGGAGGCAAGGAGGCAGTGATATGATATATTTAAGATACCACAAGACAAAAACTTTCAGCAAGAATCTTTTATAAAATAAATTAAGTTTGTCTTTCAAAACATGAGGGCAAAATAGAATATTTATAGATAAACAGAAACTGAGAGAGTTTATATCAAAGAGACTGGCTTTGCAGAAAAAAAATACTGAAGGGAGAGTTGCAGTATGAAAAGAAAAGACAGGAGGGAGAGGATTGGAAGACAATCTAGAAATGAAGATTGTATCAATAACAGTAACTAAAAGTATCAAAACATGGTGAAAATACAATGACAGATAAAAGCCAAAGGTCAAAGTGGGTGAATTAAGAACTGCTGATATAGAAATAACACTGAAGGTTAATGGATTAAAATCCCTAATCAATAGTCACCAACTGGCAGAATGGATAAGAAAATATGAGCCACCTATATTCTGTCTGCAAGAGACTCATCTTAGACCAAAGTGAAATGTTGGAAAAGGATATTCCACACATGCAGTAACCAAATAAAGATGGATTAGCTATACTTGTATCAGATAAAATGGACTTTAAAAGCCAGACTTATTAGAGACAAGAAAAGACCATATATGTATGTGTATATTAATAAAAGGGCAATTCACTAGGAAGAAATAACAACCATAAAAGTATATGCACCTAACCAGGATGTCCCAAGATATGCAAGGCAACTACCGGGGAAAATGAAGGGAGAAATAGATAACTCCAAAATAACTGCAAGAGACTCATTTCACCACTCTCAGCATGGATAGACAATCTAGAAGGAGGATCAATAAAGAAACAGAGAGCTTGAATAATATGATAAATGGACAAAATTTAATAGGCATATGCAGAACATTACACCCCAAAACAGCAGGATATACATTCTTCTCAAGTGTTCATAGAGCTTTCTCCAGGACAGACCATATGTTGGGTCACAAAGCACATCTTAAATTCAAGAAGATCTAAATTATATAAAGCACTTTCTCAGATCAGAATGGAATAAAGTTGGAAATCAACAACAGGCAGAAAAAGGGAAAATTCACAAATATATGGAGATTAAACAAACAGTAAAATAATGAGTGGGTCAAAGAGGAAATTTCAAAAAAAAATCTCTTGAGACAAATGAAAATGAGGACTCAACCTATCAGAACATACAGGATGCAGTTAAGGCAGTGCAGAGAGGGAAATGTATAGCCCTCAGTGCTTACATTAAAAAAAAAAAGTGTTAAAGTCCATGATCTTACTACACAGCTACAGCAACAAGAAAAAGAAGAGCAAACTAATCCCAAAAGAAGTAGAAGGAATAAAGTAACAAAGAGCAGAGTACAAATAAATGAAATTGAGAACAAAAAACAATAGAGAGAATTAACAAATTCAAAAGTTGGTTATTTGGGAACATTACCAAAATTAACAAACCCTTAGCTAGATGACAAAGAAAAAAGGAGAGAAGATGTAAATTAATGAAATAAAAAATGAAAATGGGGATGTTACTACTGACCCTACAGAACTAAAACAGATTATAAGAGGATAAAATGAATAACTGTAATGAAAAAACTAGAAAATGTATATGAAATAGAAAAAATCCTAAGAACATACAAGTAACCTACACTGACCTTAGAAGACATAGAAGATCTCAACAAACCAATCAGAAGAGATTGAAACTGTCATCAAACAATTCCCCAAATTCAAAAGCCTAAGGCCAGATGGTTTCCCACATGAATTATACCGAGTTTTCAAAGAAGGTTTAATACCAATCTTACTCAAGCTCTTCTGAAAAATTGAACAAGAAGTAATGCTACCAAACTCATTCTATGAAGTCAATATCACTCTAATAGCAAAGCCAGAAAAAGACATGACAAAAAAATTACAGATGCATTTGTCTAATGAATACAGTTACAAAAATCCTGAACAAAATACTTGCTAATCAAATCCAACAACCCATTAAAAGGATTATTCACCATGATCAAGCAGGTTTTATACCAGGTATACAAGAGTTGTTCCAGAATAAAAATCAATCAATGTAATACACCACATTAATAAATCAAAGAAGAAAAATCATATCATCCTATTAATGTCTGAAAAAAGACATTTGTCAAAATACAGCATCCTTTCTAGATAAAAATGCTACAAAAATAGGAATTGAAGGAAAATTTCTCAAAGTAATAAAGGCCATATATGAAAAACCAACAGCTAACATTGTATTGAATGGTGAAAGACTGAAAGCTTTTCCATTGAGATCAGGAACAAGACCAGGATGCCCACTGTCACAACTGTTGTTCAATATAGTGCTAGTGGTTCTAGCTAGATTAATCAGGCAAGAATAAGAAATAAAGCATCCAAATTGGTATGGAAGAAGTAACATTTTTGGTATTCATCTATAAAGTCCCAAAAATTCTACAACAAAGCTACTAGAGCTAATAATTGGTTTCAGTAAAGTGTCAGGATATAAGATAATTATGCAAAAATCAGTGTGTTTTTATGCAATCAAAATGCACAATCTGAGGAGGAAATCTAGAAAAATTCCATTTAAAATAGCAACCCAAAGAATCAAACATTTAGGAATAAACTTAACCAAGGATATAAAACACTTGTATTCAGAAAACTACAGTGCATTGTTAAAAGAAATAAAAATGTCCTAAATAATTGGAAGAACATTCAACTCTGGATTGGAAGACTAAATGTCATTAAGGGGTCATTTCTACCCAAACTGATATATAGATTCAAGGCAATCCCAATAAAATATTTAACCAGCATTTTTTAAACAAATGGAAAACACAATTATCAAATTTATTTGGAAAGGTAAGTGGTCCCACATAGCCAGAAACATCTTTAAAAGGAAAAGCAAAGTTAGAGGACTCATGTTTTCTGACTTTAAATCATATTACCTGGCTAGGATGTTAAAAAACAGCATGGCATTGTCATGAAGATAGACACAGACCAATTGAACCAAACTCATGTTTCAGAAACAGACCCTTATATCTATGGTCTTGTGAAATTTGACAAGACTGTCAAACCCACCCATCTATGGAAGAACAGTCTGTAATTGGTGCTGGAAGAAACCATAGCCAAAAGAAAAAGGACTCCATCTCACACGTTATAAAAAAATTAACTCAAAATGGATCAAAGACCTGAATATAAAATCAAGAATCGTAAAGCTCCTGGAAGAAAATGTAGGAAAACATATTCAAGACCTGGTGGTAGGTGATGGTTTCTTAAACATTACACTAAAGGCAAGAGCAATGAAAGAAAACACATAAAAGAACAGGACTTTCTCACACTTGCCCACTTTTATGTTTCAAAGGACTTTCTCAAGAAGGGGAAAAGGCAACCCATTTAATGGGAGAAACTATTTGAAAAACATATCCAATAAGGGTTTGATTTCCATTGTACATAAAGAGATCATACAACTCAAAAACAAAGTAGCATGCAGTCCAATAAAAAATGTGCAAAAAAATTTATATATAGAGTTCTCCAAAGAGAAAATATGAATGGCCCACAAGCTCATGAAAACCTGTTCCATATGATTAGCTATTGGAGAAATGCAAATCAAAATGACAATGAGATATCATCTCATGCTGCATGGAATGGCCATTATTTAAAAAAAAAAAAAAACACTGGAAATCAGTAAGTGCTGGAGAGGATGTGGAGAAATAAGAACATTCCTTCACTTTTGATGGGATTATAAAATGGTGGTGTCTCTGTGGAAGACAGTTTGGTGGTTCCTCAGGAAGCTAAATAAAGAACTGTGATATGATCCAGCAATTTCTCTACTAGGATTATATCCAGAATAACTGCAAACTGTGACACAAACAGACATCTGCACACTAATGTTTATAGTGGTGTTATTCACAATTGCCAAAAGATGGAAAAAACCCAAATGTGCATCAACCAATGAATGGATAAATAAACTGTGGTATATACATACAATGGAAAATGGAAAACTATGCCACAGTAAGAAGAAATGAAATTGGGACACATATGATAACATGGATGAATCTTGAAAACATTATGCTAATTGAAGGAAGCCAGACACAAAAGGACAAATATTACATGGTCTCATCAATAGAACCAAATATGAAGAATAAACACATGGAATTAAAGATTGATTATAGGTTATTAGGAGACAAGAGGAGGGCTGTGAAGTACTGATGACTAACACATGTAGAAGTTTTAGTTAACCTGACTGTAAAATTTTGGAACTGGATAGAGTTGATGGCAACACATTAAAATGAGTAGCAGCTGGTTTATACATGGGATTATGGCTGAAAAGGGTAGTCTAAGGATGTAAGTGTCCGTTGAAAGAAATCTATAGAATAATCTAGGGACTGAATAACAAAGTGAATCCAAAGGTGAATGAGAATTTTGGTTGATGGCACAGATGCAAGTGTCCTTCTGTGAGCTAGAGTGGATGTACATCACTATGGCAGCGTAGTGGGAATGTGGGGAAGTATGGGAAAAATACAATTGGTGTGACATATGGACTGTGGTTAACAGCAATATTGTTGTATTATTTCATCAATGCCAAAATGTACTGTGTTTATAATGGGGGAGGTGGTATGGGAAAAGTGTGTAAATATATGCTATGGACCATGGTTGGTTCTAATAGTCTGATGATTTTATCTCATAATCTGTAACAAATATTCCACCATAGTGTGGTGTGTTGGCAAAGGGTGTTGTATGCAAACTCTAATCATGTGCATGACTGTTTCATAAGTTCACAAACTGTAATAAAATATATTTTTAAAAATACTTAAAAAAATAATATGGGTGGGGAAAAATACACCAAAAGTAAAATAAAGAATATAGTTGGTAGTAATATTTTGACAATGCTCTTGCATAGTTTATAACAAATGTTTCACACCAATGCAAAAAGTTGATGGAAGGGTGATGTATGAGACCCCTGTGTGATGTTATGTATGTTTATTTTGTAAGTTCACGATCTTTACTATATACTTATTGTTTATGTGTATTCATGAAAGAATGATATACTTCAATTTTTAAAAGTATATAAAAATAATAGGGTGGTTTTGGGGGGAAATAATATGCCAAATGTAAAATATGGACTATAATAAGTACTATTTTGACAATAATTTTACATAATTTGTAACAAATGTTTCACAACAATTCAAGGTGTTTGTAGAGGGGTGATGCATGGGATCCCTGTATGAGGTTATGAATGTTTATTTCATAAGTTCATAACTTTTACTATATACTTATTGATTATATATGTTCATGTATAAATGATATTCTTCAATAAAAAATTTTTTAAAAACCAGCTGGTGATGTACAGCATCATTTAATGTGCTATTTAGCTATTTGTATGTCTTCTTTGGAAAATATCCATTCAAGTATTTTGCCAATTTTAAAATTGAATTGTCTTTTTTTTTTTTTAAGATTTTTTTTTTTTAATTTCTCTCCCCTTCTCCCCCCCCCCTCCCCCGCGCAGTTGTCTGTTCTCTGTGTCTATTTGCTGTGTGTTCTTTTTGGTCCACTTCTGTAGTTGTCAGCGGCATGGGAATCTGTGTCTCTTTTAGTTGTGTCATCTTGCTGCATCAGTTCTCCATGTGTGTGGCACCATTCCTGTGCAGGCTGCACTTTCTTTCACTTTGGGTGGCTCTCCTTATGGGGCGCACTCCTTGTGGGTGGCACTCCCCTATGCAGGGGACACCCCTGTGTGGCAGGGCACTCCTTGCATGCATCAGCACTGTACATGGGCCAGCTCCACACAGGTCAAGGAGGCCCAGGGTTTGAAACGCAAACCTCCCATGTGGTAGGCGGAGGTCCTAACCACTGGGCCAAGTCCGTCCCCGTTAAGTCTTTTTATAGCTGAGTTGTATGATTTCTTTATATATTCTGAATATTAAATCTTATCAGATATGTGATTTCCAAATATTTTTTCTCATTGAGTAGGTCTTCTTTTCACTTTTGCGACAAAAAGTCTTTTGATTTTCAAAAATTTTTAGGTATGTCGATTTATCGTTTTTTTCTTTCTTTGCTTGTGATATGACTGTAAAGTCTAAGAAATCATTGCCTAACACAAGACCTTGAAGAGATTTCCTACATTTTTTCTAGAGTTTTAAAACCGTGATTCTTTTTTTTAAAGATTTATTTATTTCTCTCCCCTTCCCTCCCCCGCCGCCCCAGTTGTCTGTTCTCTGTGTCTATTTGCTGCATGTTCTTTGTCCGTGTGTTTCTTTTCATGTCAACTCTCCGTGTGTGCAGTGCCATTCCTGGGCAGACTGCACTTTCTTTGGTGCTGGGTGGCTCTCCTTATGGTGTGGGGCTGCCCTATGCAGGGGACACCCCTGCATGGCAGGGCACTCCTTGCACGCATCAGCACTGCGTGTGGGCCAGCTCCACATGGGTCAAGGAGGCCTGGGGTTTGAACCACAGATGTCCCATGTGGTAGATGGTCACCCTAACCACTGGGCCAAGTCTGCTTCCCAAAACCTTATTCTTATAATTAGCATTTTGATCCATTTTGAGTAAATTTTTGTATATGGTGTGAGATAGTGTTCCTCTTTCATTCTTTTGCATATAAATATCCAGTTCAACCATAACCATTAGGTGAAAAGTCTATTCTTTCCCAGTTAGGTGGATTTGACAGCCTTGTTAAAAATTAATTGGCCATAGATATGAAGGTCTGTGTCTTGAAACCTCAATTTGATTCCCTTTGTTAATATATCTATTTTTGTGCCAGTATCATGATATTTTGAAAACTGTAGCTTTGTAGTATGCTTTTTTAACAAATCAATTTTATTGATAAATATTAATAAAGCATAAATCCATCCAAAGTTATAATCAATGGTACTTCTTATATTCACAAAGCTGTACATTCATCAATTCAGTCATTGCTAGAAAATTTTCATTATTCCAATAGTAATAATAATAATAAACAAACCAAAAAACCTCATTAGGTCTCAATCTCAGTCTTTCTATTTGCCCCCTGCTGTACATAGCTGATATTCTGTTTCCATCTATCTAGTTTGTTTGTATTTACATTTTATAAAAACAATCATATATGCAATATTACCCATACTCACATTTAACCTGAGGTTTCACTATGTTGTACAGTCCCATGGTACATTTTCCAGCTTTCCTTCAAGTAATATGCAGTTTTTTAGACTTTCCTTTCAATCCCTGTCATACTGATATAATAGCTCTGCTAGTTATGAACACTATGATGTGCTTTCAAAATTTATATTCATTACCAAAGATTTACAAATAACAATTTTACTAATTCTGCACAGATTAAACCTCAGTTTTTTATTCTCTAACTTCATTCTATTTTCTGATGACCCATATTCTAATTATTAACTGAATGAATTTACATAATATACTTAGTTCATAATAGCACAATCATATAGTATTTGTCCCTTTGTGTCCAGCTTGCTTCACTCAACACAATGTCCTCCAGGTTCATCCATGTTTTCAAATGCTTTAAAACTTTATTTCTTCTTACAGCTGTATAAAATTCCATGGTGTATATACACCTCAATTTGTTTATCCATTCATTTGTTGATGGCCACCTGGGTAGTTTACATCTTCTGGTAATTGTGAATAGCACCGCCATGAACATTGGTGCGCAGATGTCTGTTCATGTCCCTGCTCTTGGTTCTTCTGGATATATACCTGGAAATGGTATTGCTGCATCAAATGGCAAGTCTATATTCAACTTTCTTAGGAAATGCCAAACAGTCCTCCACAGTGGCTGTCACCTTTCTACATTCCAACAGTGAATAAGTTTTACTATCTTGCCATGTCCTCTCTTTTTCTGACTTTAATAATAGCCATATTAATAGGTATGAAAAGATATTTTATTGCAGTTTTATTTTGCATTTCCCTAATCACTGATGATGTTGGACATTTTTTTCATGTAGGTTTGTGTGTGTGTGTGTATTTGTATTTGTGTTTCTTCTTTGGACAATTGTCTACTCAAGTCTTTTTCCAACTTTTTAATCAGGCTGTTTGACTTTTTATTGTTGAGTGGTTGCATCTCTTAATATAACATTGATATTAAATGCTTATTGGATATGTGATTTCTAAATATTTTCTCCCATTGGGTCAACCACCTTTTCAGCTTTTTGACAAAATCTTTTGAGATGCAAAAGTGTTTAATTTTGAGGAGGTCCCTTTTATTTATTGTTTGTTTGTGTTTGTGTGTAAGAAACTACTGCCTACCAGAAGATCTTGAAAACTGAGAACAATAAAACTTCTAGAAGAAAATTTCTTTAAGTTTTATGTCACTTTTATGTTTATGTCATTGATCCACTTTAAATTAATTTTGAATAAAGTGTGAAGTAGGGGTCCTCTTTCTTTTTTTGGATATGAATACCCAGTTGACCAAGCATCACTGTTGACTAGACTGTTCTCTCCCAGCTGGGAGGACTTGACAGCCTTGTGAAAAATCAATTGACTGTATGTGTGAGGTACTATTTCTGAGTTCTCAATTCGGTTCCTTTGATCTATACATCCATCTTTATGCCTGTACCATGCTGTTTTTTACTACTGTAGCTAAGTAATATGCTTAAAAGTCAGGATATGATAGTCCTCCAACTTCATTATTCTTTTTTAAAATGTATTTTTGGCTATTCAGGACCTCTTACCCTTTCAATTAAATTTGGTAATTGGCTTTTCCATTTCTGCAGAAATTGATTGTTGAGATTTATATTGGGATTGTGTTGAATTTGTAAATCATTTAGGGTAGGCTTGACATCTTAACAAGGTTTAGTCTTCCAATTCATGAAGACAGAGTGTTCTTCCATTTATTTAAGTCTCCTTTAGTTTCCCTTAACAATGTTTCATACTTTTCTTTTTTTTTTTTTAAAGATTTATTTATTTATTTTAATTCCCCCCCCTCCCCTGGTTGTCTGTTCTTGGTGTCTATTTGCTGCGTCTTGTTTCTTTGTCCGCTTCTGTTGTCGTCAGCAGCACGGGAAGTGTGGGCGGCGCTATTCCTGGGCAGGCTGCACTTTCTTTTCACAGCTGGGCGGCTTTCCTCACGGGCGCACTCCTTGCGCGTGGGGCTCCCCCACGCGGGGGACACCCTTGCGTGGCAGGGCACTCCTTGCGCGCATCAGCGCTGCGCATGGCCAGCTCCACACGGGTCAAGGAGGCCCGGGGTTTGAACCGCGGACCTCCCATGTGGTAGACGGATGCCCTAACCACTGGGCCAAAGTCCGTTTCCCCATACTTTTCTTAATACAGGTCTTTTATGTCCTTGATTAAGTTTATTCCTAAATATTTGTTTCTTTTTGTTGCTATTATAAACAGGATTTTTCCAATTTCATGCTCATCAGTAGTGTATATAAATGCTATTGATTTTTGCATGTTAATCTTGGATCCTGCCACTTTGCTGAACTCATCTATTAGTTCTAGTAGCTTTGTTGTGGATTTTTTAGGTTTTTCTCAGAGAATAGTGTAAGTTTTACTTCTTCCTTCCTTTCTTGTTTGGGTGACTTTATTTCTTTATCTAGCTGAAATGCTCTAGCTAGAACTTCTAGCATAATGTTGAATATCTGTGGTGACACTGGGCATCCTGTCTTGTTCCCAATCTTAGCAGGAATGCTTTCAGTATGTCATCGAGTACAATGCCAGTGGTGGATTTTTCATTTATGCATTTTACCATATTGAGATTCTTTCTATTCATATCTTCTGAAATGTTTTTATCAAGAAATGATGCTGTATTTTGTCTCATGCTTTTTCTGCATCAATCAAGAAGATCATGTGATTTTTCATCTTCAATTTATTAATATTATTACCCTAACTGATTTTCTTATCTTGAACCACCCTTGCATATCTCAGATAAAGTACACTTGATTGTCATGTATAATTCTTTTAATGTGGATTTGGATTCATTTTGCCTGTATTTTTTAAGGACTTTTTCATCTATGTTCATTATAGATATTGGCCTGTAATTTTCCTTTTTTGAATTTGTATGTAATTTTTTCTTAAGGAAATACTGAATTCATAGTATGAGTTTGGAAATGTTTGACCCTGTTTAAGTTAAGTTTTTGAAAGAGATATAGGAAGATTGGTATTTGAGAGTCATTGAATGATTGATAGAATTCATGTGTGAAGCCATCTGTTCCTCGGTTTTTCATCTTTAGCACATTTTTGGTGATGGTTTCGATCTCTTTATTTGCAATTGGTTTGTTGCTGTCTTCTATTTCTTCTTGGGTCAGTGTAGGTGGCTTGTGTGTTTCTAAGAATTTGTCTCTTTCATCTACTTTGTCTAGTTTTTTTGTTTTTTGTTTCGGCATACAGTTGTTCATAGTATCCTCATATGAACTTTATTTCTGTGGGGTCAGAGATAATATCTCAACTCTCATTTCTGATTTTATTTATTTTCATTGCTTTTCTTTTTTCTTTTGTCACTCTAGCTAAGGGATGTCAACTTTTTCGATCATTTATTTTTTTATTTACTGAACTTTTGGTTTTGTTACTTCTTTTTATTGTTTTATTGTTCTTGAATTCAATTATTTCTTCTCACATCATTCCTTTTTGTTTTCTTCAGCTTGGTTTGGGATTAGTTTGTTGCTCTTTTCTTAAGTTCCTGCAGGTGTTGCCTTAGATCTCCAAATTTAGCTTTCTCCTTTTTTAATGTAAATAGCAAAGGCTATTTGTTCCCCATAGCACTGTCTTCGCAGTGTCCCTTAGGTTTTTTTTTTTTAAAAAAGATTTATTTATTTATTTAATTCCCCCCCTCCCCTGGTTGTCTGTTCTTGGTGTCTATTTGCTGCGTCTTGTTTCTTTGTCTGCTTCTGTTGTCGTCAGCAGCACGGGAAGTGTGGGCGGCGCCATTCCTGGGCAGGCTGCTCTTTCTTTTCACGCTGGGTGGCTTTCCTCATGGGCGCACTCCTTGCGCGTGGGGCTCCCCCACGCGGGGACACATTGCGTGGCAGGGCACTCCTTGCGCGCATCAGCACTGCGCATGGCCAGCTCCACACGGGTCAAGGAGGCCCGGGGTTTGAACCGCGGACCTCCCATATGGTAGACGGACGCCCTAACCGCTGGGCCAAAGTCCGTTTCCCTCCCTTAGGTTTTGATACACTGTTTCCTCATTTTCATTCATCCCAAGATATTTACTGAATTCTCTTGCAATTCTTCTGTGACACACTGATTATTTGAGTGTGTTGTTTAATCTCCATATGTTTTTGAATTTTCCCTTTTCCCATTCATTATTGATTTACAGCTTCATTCTGTTATAATCAGAAAATTTTTTTGTAAAATTTCATATTTAAAAATATTTATTGAAATCTGTCTTGTGAACCAACATATGTTCTATCCTGGAAAAAGATCCAGGAGTCTTGAAAATAATGTATGTCCTACTGTTTTCAGGTTGAATGCTTTATAAATTTCTGCTAGGTCTAATTCATTTATCATAGTATTCAAGACCTCTGTTTCTTTATTTGTCCTCTCTCCCAGTGTTCTGCGAGTGCTTTATTGAAGTACTGAAGTATGATTGTGGTGAAATCTCTTTCTCCCTTCAGTTTTGCCAGTGTGAACCTCATGTATCATGAAGTGCCCAAATTAGATGTGTAAATATTTATTATAGTTATTTCTTCTTAGTGAATTGTCCTATTTATTAATATATAATGACTTTCTCCATCCCTTATAACAGTTTTGCATTTAAAATCTATTTTGCCCAACAATAGTTTTGGTTCAACAGCTCTTGTCCATTACTATTTGCATGGAATTACGCTTTCCAACCTTTCACTTACAACTTGGTTGTGACCTTATATCTGAGGTGAGGCTCATGTAGACAGCATATACATGTCTCATTTTTTAAAATCTATTCTATCAGTCTATGTCTTTTGATTGGAAATCCAAGACATTAACATACAATGTTAATATTGTAAAGGTATTACTTAATCCATTTTATCCTTTGGCTTTCCAATGTCATATCTTATTATTGTCTGTCTTTTTATCTTTTAATTTAACCTTCCTAATAATCTTCTTTTCTACATTCTTTTCCAAGATTCTCACACTCTTTTTGTTCTTTTCAGGCTGCAATACTCCCTTTAGTATCTCTTGTAATTATGGTCTTTTGATAACATGCTTTCTCAGGTTTGCTTGTCTATGAATACTTTAAACTTACCCTCATTTTTGAATGACACTTTTGCTGGATACAGAATAGTTGGCTGGCAATTTTTCTCTTTTAGTACCTTAACTATATCATACCACTTTCTTTTAGACTTTATGGTTTCTGATGAAATGTTAGCACTTAATCTTTTTGAGGTTCCCTTGTATGTGATGATTTGCTTTTCTTTTTGTTCCTTTTGGAATTCTCTCTTTATCTCCAATATTTGTCAATTAAAATAGTATTTGTTTGGGAGAAGGTCTATTTGGATTAATTCTGTTTGGGTGTGTAATGGCCTTCTTGGACCTTAATATTCATAGCTTTCATAAGGTTTGGGAAGTTTTCAATCATTATTTCCTCAAAAAAATTTTTTTTGCCCTTTTCCATTCTCTTCTTCTGGGGTACAAATTTTACATAGGCTTTTGTGTTTTGCATTGTCATTCAATTCACAGAGATCCTGTTCATTTTTCCAATTATTTTGTCTTTCTGTTCTCCTGCCTTTACAATTTTGGATGTTCTGTCCTCAGCATCATTAATTCTGTCTTTGAGCAATTAAAATTTGCTGATGTGTGCCTTAAATGTGTTTCTTAAATTATATTTTTATTTTAAAAGTTGGGAACTTACAAAAAATTCATGCATATGTGTGGAATTCCCATACAACACCCCTCTTCCAATATACTATATGTTGCGGAATATTTGCTACAGATTATGAAATAATAGCATCAGATTTTTACCACTAGCTATGATCTATAGTTTACATTTGGTATATTTTTCCATACCTCCCATTATTAACACAGTATATCTTTGGCATTGATGTAAGAATATTACAGTATTGCTGTTAACTCTAGTCCACAGGTTACATTAATTGTTTTTTCCCCATACTTCTCCATACACTTATCACCTCGCAATAGAGATGTAATTTGTTCTAGTCATAGAATGACATTCTTTTATTTATACTATCAAGCAAAGTTTTCTTAAACACCTCTAATATATTTTTAATGATTTATTTTTATTTCCCTCCCCTTTCCTCCACTCCTCCAGTTATCTGCTCTCTGTGTCCATTCGTTGTGTGTTCTTCTGTGTGCACTTGTATTCTTGTCAGCAGCATGGGGAATCTGTGTCTCTTTTTGTTGCATCATCTTGTGGCATCAGCTCTCCATGTGTGCAACACTTCTCCTGGGCAGGCTGGATGTTCTTTCACACAGGTGGCTCTCCTTATGGGGTGTACTCCTTGCATATGGGGTTCCCCTAGGTGAGGGACACCCCTGCCTGGAAGAGCACTCCTTGCATGCATCAGCACTGCACATGGGCCAGTCTAGTATATTTTTAATCTCATCTATGTTGTCTTTCATTCCCATAAGTTCTGCTACTTTTCTTGCAGACTTTCAGATTGTTCTTTATGCTCATCTTTTGTCTTCTTAATATAGTTTATCTCTTTAGTCATATTTTCCTTCAATTCTTTGAATGGCCTTATGAGATTTCTGTGAATTATTATTATTAGCTGTCTTAAGTCCTATATTTCATCAGGGTATTTGGTTAGTTCCTTTGGCTGGGCTAGGCCATCTCTTGTTTCTTGTATGGCTTCTGAAATTTTGCTGATGTCTATACATCTGAATATGTTGGTGAATTTACTCTAATGGTCAATTTCTCTCTCTTAACTGTTTCCTCCCCCCACACAGGTCTTCTTTCATATTTTGTTCAACTTATCTTAAGTCTAAGATTTCCAAACTTAAATTTTCAAAATTGGACCAGGGACTTTTGAATGGGACAAAGATTTTCTCCTAGGGGTAGGCCTAAGGAAAGAACTGTTTTTTTCTCTTTGCAATTTCCTAGTTGGCCAACAGATGGTGCACATCAGCAAACCTTCCAGAAAAGTGCTTCCTTCAACCTTCACTTTCCTGTGTTTGGATTTAGAAATGGCAGAGGTTCAAATAAGGATATACTGTCCAAATTCACTAAAGAGAATCCCTCTGACTCACCTTCTTTCTTCCCTTGTATTAACTGAGAGGGAAGAAGTCTGATCTGCTCTCAGTGAAGGGATCAGTCACAGTGAGACAGTGGCTTTATCCAAGCTTAATGTGTTGTGAGTGGGAATGGCAGCCCTTCCAAGCTGCTGTGGGTTTTATTAACTTGTGATTTGTCACTTCAGGTTCTTTGTTTCTCTGTCCCTCACCCTCCTAGGAGTTCTGCAACACTGTCCCGGTATGCTAACCTCCAAAGTAGGTCTCCTGGTCAGCTTTTTCCCTTTCTCCATTGTTTTTGTAGAAGAGTTGAGCCCTGCCTTCCTACTCCAATGCCATCTCCCAAAGTCCCAGCTGTGTAATATAGTTTAGTCAAGAAGTGTGATTCTGTAAAAGTAGTTCTTAATTTTCAATAAGTTTTTGGATATTTAAGGATTTTTAATTTCCAAATAAATTTGATAATTGGTTTTTCCATTTCTGCATAGTAGGTTATTGGAATTTTGATTGGGATTGCATTGAATTTGTAAATCATTTGGGGTAGAATTGACATCTCAACTAAATACATCTTAATGATATTTAGTCTTCCAATCCATGATTATGGAATGCCCTTAAATGTATTTACGTCTTTTATTTCTTTTAGCAATGTTTTGTAGTTTTTTGCATACAAGTACTTGGTTAAGTTTATTCCTAGATATTTGGTTCTTTTAGTTGCTATTGTAAATGGAATTTTTTAATTCCCTCCTCATATTTCTCATTCCTAGTGCATAGAAACACTAATGACTTTTTAATGTTGGTCTTGTACTCTACCACATTCTTGAGTTCATTTTTTTAACTCCAGTACATTTATTGTAGATTATGGCAAAGTATATACAAATATATTTGAAGATTATGCCAAATGCAAATAGAAAAGTTTATCTTCCTTTCCAATTGGATGCTTTTTATTTTTTATTCTTGCTTAATTGCTCTGTCTAAAATTTATATCACAATGTTGAATAACAGTGGTGACTGTGGTATTCTTGTCTTGTTTCGTAACAAGGGAAAACAAAGTTTCCCTTTGAGGGAAAACAAAGTTTTCAACATTGATAATTATGTTAGTTGTGGGTTTCTCAAATATGCCCTTTATCATGTTGAGGAAGTTTCCTTCTACTCCCATTTTTATAAGTGTTTTTATCAAGAAAGAATGCAGGATTGTGTCAAATGTTTTTTTTTTTCCTTCTGTATCAATCAGATTATCTGTGAGTTAAGGTGTTGTTCTACAGTAAATGATTTTCTTATATTGAAGAACCCCACATACCTGGGGAACAGTTGATCATAGTGTATAATTCTTTCAATGTGCTGTTAGAGGTGATTTGCAACTATTTTGTTGAGGATTTATGCTTCCATATTCATAGAGAAATTGATCTTTAAATTTCATTTCTTGTAGTATCTGAATCTAGCTTTGGTATTACTGTGAAGTTGGTCTAATCAAATGAGTGAGATGGCGCTCCCACCTCTTCAATTTTTAAGAGTTTGAGCAGAAATATAATTAATTCTTGGAATGATTGTAGAATTCCTCTATGGAATCATCCAGTTCCACTTTTTTCTTTGTTGACAGGTTTTTAAAAAAATTTTTTTTCTTTTTTTTTAAATGAAGCTTTAGATTACATAAATAATTCATTGAAAATATGGGGGATTCCATATATCCCACCCACCCCTTCTCACAATGTTTTATTATTGAAAACACCTCTGATTAGTGTGGTACATTTGTTACAATTGATGAAAACATTCTGAAGCACTGATACTAACCAAGGTCAATATTTACATTATAGATTACACTTGCAACTGGGCATTATTATAGGTTTTGGAAAAATATATAATAGCCTATATCCATCATTGCAATGTCATGCAGAACAATTCCAATGTCCCCCAAATGCCCCATTATGCATATTCTTCCTTCTCACTCCCCTCAAAATCTCTGGTGACCACTGCCTTTATATTAATGTTACATTTTCTTTCATTGCTAGAATAATAATAAATCTACTTAAGCTCATAGTTGCATTCTCCCTTTACAATTGCTTATTCTTCAATAGTGAGGATTTTAGGATACAGATGCTCACTCTGTCTCTGATTGAGAAGGAGCTTAGATCCCATGGGGCAGATGGATGGAGCTGTCTTGCTTGCAGTCATAGATACTCTCTGATTTTGGATGTTATCCATCATCATCATTTTTAACTCTCCTCAGCAAGTTTGATGAACTGGAGAGTGGTTGTTGCTACTCTGCTGAGATTCAGGGCTCTACAAGCATATGATAAATCTCTTGCACATATGCTTACTGATTAGGAAGTTAATTATGGTTTGAAATAAAGGAAGCAAATGTAAATCATAATGTAAAACATAAGATAACTAAAAATTTAGAAAATTGTATAGTCTAACATATAAACCACAATGTAAACACAAATATTACCTTGTTTGAAAGCTATCATCTCAATATCTGTATATCAGTTTCAGTAAATATAATATGAATATGTAAAAAGATTATTGCTGTGGAAGGGAAAAGGTGTTATGTTGGATATGTGGGAGTACTGTATATTGTATATAGGAATTACTGTGATCTAAAACTCTTGTGAAGATAAGCTTAATAATTAGAATAAAGAAAAGAAAAAGATAGGACATAGACACTGAGGAAAAGACAGAAGTAGTTGCCTTGCCAATTTGCATACAGGGCAACACTTATTGCAGTGATGGAAGGCAAAACATCAAAAACAAAGCTTTTGCATTTTTAAATTTTTTGATACCCCAATTTATTTTTACCATAATTTTTCCAAATTAATATGTATTCTATATCTAACCTTTGTACTCATTGCTATATTCCATTTTACTATTAAGGAAACCTGGCAATATATTGGGCTTCACTTTTCAGGAAGTTTTGGATCACAGAGTGGTTCAACAATGGCAGTGGAGGAATACAGATGTGGGATGTTATTGACAGGGGACACATGGTTGGCAGGGAGTTCTACAGGGCATATATCCAGGGTACATAAAAATGTTTGAATATTTTTATAGTGGATACAATTAAAAACAACAACTGAGGGAGTGCTGAGTTCCTAGCCAGGGGAGCTCTATCACAATCTCTAAAGGAACAGCAACAATCCCCAAGTGCAACAGCGAAGACCAAAAAAGAATGAAGGTCCAACAATGAGCCCTTGATACTAATGACTATGTTTGTGAGCCTGTGCACCTGAAATAAGAACAAGGCCTAGAGCTGCAGGGTGCCTAAGAGTTACCTCATGAGAGGCTCCGTGTTGCTCAAATGTGGCCAGTCTCAAAGCCAAACTCAGCATGTATATGCATTGCCTTCCCCCCAGCATGGGACATGACTCCTGGGGATGAGCCTCCCTGGTGTTGAGGGATTACTACCAAGTACCAGCTAATGATGTAACTAGAAAATGACCTTGAATAAAAGGGTCAACTCGAACCAGCAGAATATCTCAGTCTACATATAATAACAGGAGTTAAAAATGCTTTTTGACCTGAATCAAGGGGGAAATGGAAAGGACAAATGAGTTTATATGGCTTTGAGTCTCCAAAAAAGAGCTGGGAGGTTATCAGAGGAGTTGCCCTTATGCACACCTCAGCAGAGCTCCAGAGACAGATAAAGTAGATACAACCCCAGGTATTGATTCTTCTGAGGGCTACAAAGACCCACAAGTTCTATGGTCATGGCAGATGGAGTTCAGTGTCATGTCAGTTGTCCCTTCTTTGGAGTTTGTGTTTCTGTGTGATGGAGCTGGACTCAGGTGTGATCTTTTTTCACAAGCCTCTCCTGCTACTTTTACCAGAACTGTAGTTGGTGCTGGGATTTAAAATACACCCAGGCAACCTGTATCTCTAGACTGACCATATGATAGCCAGGCCCTGAGCCTCAACAGACTTCAGCTCCTATACTCTGGTTTATTGGACTTACCCCACTCAGCTAACATTGAGTTGAAGAAGGTCAACCATCACACCATGGAGCCAAGAGTGCCTACAACTGAAAGCAGGAGGATTGCATCCAGCATCCATGTGGAATCTAAGCCCCCTCTTGATATAGATGTGGAGTGGACACAACCATTCCAAGGTCCACAGGATGAAGGAATAGGATATGGATTAGAGTGGACTTACTGATATTCTATTCACGAACTATTGTGCTTAGTAATTGAAGAAAATGTGGAATTGGTGTGGAGAAAGTGGCCATGGTGGCTGCTGGGGGTGGGGAATGGGAGGAAGAGATGAGATGTGGAGGTGTTTTTGGGACTTGGAGTTGTCCTGGGTGATGCTGCAGGGACAGTTACTGGACAGTGTATGTCCTCTCATGGCCCACTTTGTGGAACGTGGGAGAGTGTGGGCTATGATATGGACCATTGACCATGAGGTGCAGCAGTGCTCAGACATGTATTCACCAAATGCAATGAATGTCTCATGATGATGGAGGAGATTGTTGCTATGGGGGGAGGAGTGGGGTGGGGTGGGTGGGGGGTATATGGGGACCTCATATTTTTTTAAAGTAATGTTAAAAAAATAAAGACCAAAAAAAAAAAAATGAGGCAGAAGAACCAAGTTTAGAGAAGTTATAAATGAGTCTAACTCTGTTATGTTAGGGAAAATATGTTCCAATATAAGGCCTACCAATAGGGTGCCAACTTCCTTAGATTGTGTGCCCTGCCAATAGTGCCTAGATGTTGCAAGAGCCTACAGGAGCACCCCTGCTTGAGGCACTGTCCACTATGGCATTCAATGAGATCCTCCCAAGGCTTGTATAAGCGTTACATCTGGAATGAACTCCTGACACACTTAAATGTCTTAAATATAAAAACTCACCTGTATTTATTATTTCCCCCTTTTGATCAAGGTCTTTTTCCAAATATATCACTAGTCAGTGCTTGGTAATAATACCTAAATGCCAGGTAGGTTATCCCTGGGAGCCATGTCTCATGCCAGGGGAAAGGTAATGAATTTATATGCTGCTTTTTGTTAATTGAGAGACCATGTTTGAGAAACAAGGAGGTTTTCAGGTAGTAATTCTTAGGCAATATATAATACTAAACTAAACTTCAATTTCACAAGAACAAGGTCTGCAAGGACAACCATCATTGCCAAGGGCCTGGTATATTCATCTGTCCTCTTTCCCTAGGCCCCTTCCTATTTACTCTAGGGAATCTTGTCACTCTATTAGAGAATGTAGCATAACTTCCGAGGATGGGAATTCAGTATTCTTTTCTTTATTGTGTGGGTCTGCCCACTGAAACAATACCCCATGACCTTTTGAACATACTCTCATTCTATAAAGGCATGCCCCAGTTGTACCCCTTCCCACACATCCCCCTATCACTGACACCTTGCATCACCTCCCCTGCCACAGTCGAGACCCTTCTGCAATCCAAAGATTCACCTCAAACATAGTGTTGGCAGGTTTTTGATGACTGACTCAATCTCATTACTTGTGATTGTTATGTTGAACTTTTTTTTTCTAGAGTCAGTGTAGGCAGTTTAACAGTTTCTAGAAATTTGTCCATTTCATCAAAGTTTTCTAATTTGTTGGAATACACTAGCTCATAGTATCCTCTTCAGACCATTTTTTATTTCTGTTGGTTCAGGAGTAATGTCCCACCTCTCATTTCTGATTTTATTTATTTGAATTTGCTCTTTTTTCTTTCCATTTAACTAAAAGTCTGTAAATTTTATTGCTCTTTTCCACATACTAGATTTTGTTTTTTTAATTCTCTCTATTGTTTTCTATTCTCAATTTTGTTTTGTTCTCCTCTAATCATTGCTATTTCTTTCTTTCTGCTTTCTTTGGAATACATCCACTTTCTTTTTCTAGTTCCCTCATATGTTCAGTTAGATCTTTGATTTAAGGTCTTTCTTTTTTTTTAAACATAGATGTTTACTACTATAATCTTCCCTCCTTTCACTGCATTCCATAAGTTTTCATTTGTTGTGCTCTTGTTTTAATTCATGCTGGATATTTACTGATTTGTCTTCTTATTTGTTCTTTGACCCATTGACTGAGTGTGTTTTTAACTTTCAGATATCTGAGAATTTGCCAGTTTTCTTCCTGTCATTCATTTTCAGCTTCATTCCATTACAGAAAAGTGCTTTCTGTAATTTTAATCATTTTAAATTCATTAAGACTTGTTTTGTGACCCAATTTGTTCTATATCCCAGAGAATGATCCATGGGCCCTTGAGAAGAATATATATCCTGCTGTTTTGGGGTGCAATGCTCTGCCTATTGTTGTTAAGCCTCATTCATGAGGCTTATTATTATTATTTAAGCTCTCTGTTTCTGTATTATCTTCTGTCTAGATGTCCTATCTATTGAAGAGATTGGTGTATTGATGTCTCCAACTTTTTGTAGAGAAGTCTCTTTTTCCTTTCACTTTTGTCAGTGTTTATCTCATGTATTTTGGGGCACCATGGATTGGTGCATAAAGATTTTTGTTGTTATTTCTTCTTGGTGGAATGCAGCTTTTATTAATATATAGCATCTTCCTTTGTCTCTTATAACAGGTTTTCATTTAAAGTATATTTTATATAATATTAATATAGCTAGCACAGCTCTCTCTTGGTTACTAGTTTTGTGGAATATATTTTTTCCGCCTTATGCTTTCAATCTATTTGTGACTTTGTGTCTAAGTTGAGTCTCCTGGAAACAACAATGAACATATTTTTTCATTCATTCTGCCAATTCATATTTTGATTAGGGATTTAATCAATTAGCATTCAATATTACTAAGGTAAATGCAGTACTTAATTTAGCCATTTTTTCCTTTGCTTTTTATATGCCAAATCCTTTTTTGTCTATTTTGCTTTTAGTTACACTCGATATTAATCTTTAATTTTACATTCTTTTCTGAGCCTTTTTCTCTTCCCCTTTCCTTTCTGCCTGCAGAACTCCCTTTAGTATTTATTGTAGGTCTGGTCATTTGCTTTCAAGCTCTCTTGGTTTCTGTTTATCTGTAGATATTTTAAACTCTCCTTTTTAGGACTGTTTTTCAGGATAAAGGCCTTTTGTTTCATATTTTAATCTTTCAGATTCTTAATTTTACCATACATTGTCTTCTTAACTCCATGACATCTGATGAGAATTCCTCATATAGTCTTATTGTGGTCTCTTTGTTTTGGTCAAATTACATACTCTTGCTACTTAGAGTATTTTCTCTTTATCTATGGAATTTGACATTCTGATTAATATGTTTCTCAGAGTAAGTTTATTTGGATTTATTCTATTTGGATTTTGTTGTGCTTCTTGAACATGTTTATTTATGTCTTTCATAAGAGGTGGAAATATTGTGCCATTATTTCTTCAAATACACTTTCTGCTTTTTTTCCCTTTGCTTTTACTTCTGGGGCACTCATGATGTGTTTGCTTGTTTTCTTCATGCTGTGATTCAAATCTCTGAGACTTTCACAATTTTTCCATTCTTTTCTCCATCTGTTCTTCTGTGCATATGATTTCATTTGTTATTTCTTCTGGTTTACTGATTCTTTCTTCTGCTTGTTCAAATCTGCTGTTGTGTGCCTCTAGGATATTTTTATCACTTCTACTGTGCCTTTCATTTCCATAATTTATGTTATGTTTCTTTTTTATCCTTTCAACTTCTTCTTTATGCTCATACACTGTCTTTTTAATATCCTTTTTTATTTAATCTTTTGTTCATCTCCTTGAATTTATTTAGTTGAGTTGTTTGAAAACCTTTGAACAGTTGTTCCAAATTCTGTCTCTCCTCTGAAATTTTTATTTTTTCCTCTGTGCTATATCTTGCTTCTTAGTATAGCTCATAATTTTTTCCTGATATTTAGACATCTGATTATTTTGGTGAATTTAGTCTCAGAATTAGTTTCTCTCTCGTCTACCATTTTCTGGTTGGTTAGTTTTGGTTAAGGCTCTACTTTGACACATCATTCAACTTATTCTAGACATTTAGAATACCCCATGTTTAATTGATCTGACTTTTTCAGCAATTCTTCATCTGATTCTTGCCCTGGGTATGTGCTATAATTTTTAAGATTGCATTATTTTTGGAATAGTTTTAACTGCAGTCGAAAATTTCCTTTCTTCATTTCCTTCTCTGAGTATCTTGATAGTTTGTTTCTTTTTTGCTTCAGCAGTTGTTTTTTTTAACAGTCTTTTAATTTTCTCAGGTGATTTTACCTAGAGGGCAAATTCTGGGAGGTGAGTTACTCCAGAGAGGACTTTCTCAAGTCAGTATTTTCTCACCATAACAGGGCCAGGGATCTACGAAGGGGACATGGACAGTTTCCAAAATTCCCTGAAGAGGGGGCCAAGAAAGATGCTTTATGTCTCTTTAAGGGTTTCCTGAAGCTGCGCTATCCTAATCTGCCCAGGAGATGGTGCTCAGCAGTAAATTGTTTCCCACAGCTGTAGGAGGTACTGTTTGTTTTTTAAAAAAATTCTTATAGCACTTTATTAGTAACAAAGTGTTTTCCAACTGCAGAAAGAATAAATAAAATATGGGGTGTCCATACAATAGGACTCTAGAGCCAGAGCATATATAAATCTCAAATGTATTTTGCTAAAAAGGCACCAATTTCAATAGGCTGGCATTCTGGATGATCCAAAACTAAAGGGTCATAAAAATAATAAGTGGTTACCAGGGACTGGGAATGGGCAGCCTGGTTTACTACAAAGAGATTGTATGAGGGAATGTTTGAGTGAGAGAACTCTTTTGTATATGGATTGAGATAATGTCTACATGACTATACATTTGGCAAAAGCCCTAGAAGTAAACAACTAAGAAAGTGAATTTCAATGTATGTCAATTTTAAGAAGCAATGAAAAATTGTAAACTCTCCTAGGAGCATTTGGCAGTTTCAGTTCTTTAAAATTTATCTTTCAGTTCTCACCCATCTTATGGTGGATGAGAACAGAAGGGAAGTACTATGCTTTTAAGTCACCACTGCCACCTCCCCTTTTGGGGGCTGGGTTGATACAAGGACTGACAGCTGCCTTTGCTAAGGGTAGGTTGAAACATTAGTTCACATCTGGGACACAGCAATCCAACTTTAATAATCAAAGGCTGTGATCAGTGCTCCACTGTGCTCCCCTCTGTTCCTGGGGAACATGGCTCTTATGTCTCTTTTTGACTGTTGTGGATAGCCAGGGACTGGATTCCAATGTGGCTTGCTTTAAGAGTGTGGAATGGGCACTGTCAACTGGTACATAGAGAGTTCTATTCATAGTTATTTATGTCATAGTTATTTATGTCAGTTTGTCAGTGCCACTCTTCCCTGGATGCTGTACAGTGTTGTTCTGCCCTATAGAGCCCCAGAAGTATGGTTTCATACAGTTATTGCCAGTATACTAGCTGTTTTGGAGGGTTTATTGATTCCTAAGGATTCCTCTATGTTCCCTCTATGTTCAAAGTTTTTTTTTTTATGATTCTGAAGTCTCATTTATCTACTTACTCTTTTTTTTTTTTTTTTTTTGGTTGATTTGTGGTAAAGGCTAAGGAAGCACTCCCTAAAATAATGCTTCCCCACATTTTCTTCTAGGAGTTTAATAGAGCTAACTCTAATAATACCAAGGCATTTGATCTATTTTGAGTTAATTTTTAATATGGTGTTAGGTAGAGGTTCTCCTATATCTTTGCAAAGGAGATCCAGGTTTCCCAGCATCTTTTGTTGATTAGACTATTATTTCCCAACTGAGTATTCTTTGCTAACTTGTGAAAAATCAATTAGTCATAAAATATAAGGGTTGATTTTTGAAATTTCAGCTCTCTTCCATTGGTCTATATGTCTGTTGTTGTGTCAGTATCATGGTATTTTGAAAACTGTGACTTTCTAGTAAATTTTAAAATTGGGAAGTGTGAATCCTGCAATTTCATTCTTCTTTTTCAAGATATCTTTAGCTATTCAAGACCACTTATCATTCCATATAAATTTGATGTTTGGCTTTTCCATTTCTGCAAAGAAGATTTTTGGGATTTTGACTGATGCGGCGGCTTGCTCGGTCGGTAGAGGTGGGGTCTGGCTGCGGACGAGGGGTCGGTCCAGCTCTGGATGAGGGGTCGGTTCCGCTTGGGACGAGGGGTCGGTCCCACTTGGGACGAGGGGTCGGTCCGGCAGCAGACAAGGGGTCGGTCTCACAAGGGGTTGCGCGGTTCGGCTGACGGGGTCACCCGGCGAAGCTGGCGACGAAGGGGTCGCCCGGAGAAGCAGGCGACGAACTGGGGACAAGGGAGGCCAGGCCCTTGTCGGGGGCTCTCAGGACTGGAGGGCGCACGGCAGAAGAACTACCGCGGAGACAAGGTAAACATGCAAGTCCACTTTACTGAGGGAGAGGCAACAGTTTTATAGGGGCTGGGGAAGGCTGATTGGTCGAAGCCACGCCCTGTTCTGATTGGTTGCCGGCGAAAGGTCAGTGGGCGGTACTGGATGGGGGAGGGGTGGTGGTTAGGGATTGGCTGTCGCTGTTGCTGGGGGAAGGGGCAGGGTTTAGGGATTGGTGGCTGCTGTTGCTGGGGTGGAGGGCAGACTTGAGTTTCCCGCCCACGCCTGGCTGTTGCTGCTGTCGGGGGGAGGGAAAAGGGCAGACTGGATTTTTCCGCCCACGCCTGGCTGTTGCTGCTGTCAGGGGAGGGGAAAAGGGCAGACTGGATTTCTCCGCCCATGCCTGGCTGTTGCTGCTGTCGGGGGAGGGGAAAAGGGCAGACTGGAATTTTCTGCCCTGCGCCTGCGCAGGGAGAAGGAAGAAGAAGGGTGCCGCCCCACAAGGCATCGGGTGGCGCCATCTGGGAGGAGGGGCAGCCGCGGAAGCATGGCTGCCGAGAAGGGGAGACCCGAGGGCACTCTGCGCCCATGCCGAGCTTCCTTCAGGGGTGGCGGTGGGCCCGACCAACCACCCTATTATGGGGGCAGCGGAATTAGGCCTACCGCGGCCGCTCCCCTGCCAGGCCAGCAAACCACACTTCAGCCCGAGGGGTGACCGCAGACTGAGATTGATTTGTTACCACATATATCAGTGTACATTGCATGCCCAAAAGCCTTGTATGTTTTTATATCTATCAGCACTTTTTGTGTATTTGCATTTTAGCACCTATATGAAGTAACATGTAGAGTTACATGCCAAAAAAATACAATATAATAAAACTGGCATTTATAATTACCCAAATGATTACCTTAACCACAGTTGTTGTTGTTTTCATTTTCTTCATGCTGCTTTTAACCACTGTCTAGTGATGTTTCCATTTAATCCAAAGGAAAGTCTGCATTCAGGTCTAGTGGTGATGAATTTCCGCAGCCTTTGTTTGTCTGGGAAAGTCTTAGTCTCTCCTTCATTTTTGAAAGAGAGTCCATCTAGATATTAAATTCATGACTGACAGTTGTTTTCCTTTAAAATTTTCTGTATTTTAACCCATTGCCTTCTCACCTCTATAGTTTCTGATGAAATATTGGCACTTAATCTGACTTTGGTAGGTTTTTTATCATTATTTCTTTGACTATTCCTTCTGCCTCTTTCTTCTCCTTCTGGGACTCCTTTATTACATATATTGGTGTACTTGATCATATCCCATAACTGTCTCAGGAATATTTTCACTTTTAATATTTCTTTTTCTCTCTGATCCTCAGCCAGAGTCATTTCAAATGTCTTGTCTTCAAGTTCATTGATTCTTTCTTCTGCCAGCTTCAATCTATTCTTTTTTTTAAAAAAAAACATGATTTGTAAAAGCCATTGATTATACACTTTATCTTTCTCTTTCCTTCCCCTGAGATAGCTTTCTTCTATGCCTGCTTATTGTTTCCACTTGTCTGCTTGCTTGTCTGCTCACTTAGTCTGCTCACTGTGTCTTCTCATTGTGTTTGCTGCTTGTGTCTGCTCACCTTCTTTAGAAGGCACTGGGAAATGAATCCAGGACCTCTTATGTGGAAGGTGGATACCCAGCACCTTGAGCCACATCTACTCCTTGCTTGTTGTGTCTGCTAGTTGCATCCTTTTGTTGCATCAGTTCATTTTTCATTCATTTTTCCTGATGTCCTTTCCCCCTTTCTCTGTACTTTCTTTCATCTCCTAGAATTCTTAGGATCATTTTTAAAGGCTTTATTCAGTATTTCCACATTCTCATCTTCTTATTTGTTGTTTTCTATATTTTCATCTCCTTTTTGGATAATCTTTCATTTATTTTTTCTTTGTCTTATACTCTTTTGTTGCACATTTTATATTTTAATATTGTAAAATATTAACTCTGGGATTTAGTCCATGGGATGTCTGTATGTGTGTGTGTAGGGGTTGCAATCAGCTGGTGGTAAGACAGAGATTTCTTTGGGTTTTAGATATCCTCTAGGAAAGTTTGCCCCAGGTGAAGATAGTGTACAGACTTTTGTCTGTTTTTCTGTGACTCTGTCTTATCCTGGGATTTTGAATGCTAGTTGTTTTGTAGGTCACCTATTTACAGGGGTTTGGTTGTCCCCTTAGTTGACCAGGAGACAGACCCCAGCTTTCCTGGGTATTTGAAGTCAGCAGGCATTTGTTTCAGGCTGTCTGCCTCCATAGGTTTTACACTCCTTTCATTGTCTCATGAGGATTTTGCCTAGAGAGTGAATTCTGGGAAGAGTGTCACCCTGAAGATTTTCCCATGCCAGTCTTTCCCAGACAAAAAAGGTCAAGGACCCAAATTGATAGCAGGACAACTCCAAAGCTGGGGAGGAGATAAAGATGGGCACCAAAAGCTTCTCTGACTCCTCCTCAAACCTGAGCTTTCCTGCTCATGAAACAAAGTCCTTCAGGTAAATGACCCTGTAGCCCTCAGTAAATGCTGATCTTCAATCTCCACTGCCTCTGCACTGTAGAGGGAGAGGTGAAACAATGGCTGCTGCCACCTTTTTTTGGGGTGTGTTGAAACCCTCAGAGGTGCTCTCAGAGCTGGAACCCAGCAATCAAAACATACTAATCAAAGTCTTATTATGTTATTCATTTAGGTTTATTTCCTGTATTAATTTATTTTAAGCTGTGAAGGATTCAATCTGTGGAAACCTGTAACAAATTTTTATCCCATGTACACCACAATCGATATTTGTCATTTTTATTTCTGTATGCCTGATGTCTTAGTTACAATTCCAAAGAGATAATCTTTTAAAAATATCCTCATGGGAATGTTCTCTTCCATGGTGCATCTATTCATAAACCCAATAATCAATAACTTGCTGTACAGGGAGATTAACACTGATCTAAAGAGAATGGTTAATACAGTTCTAATTTCCCAAGAATGGATTTTCCTGATTAAAAAATTATTAAAAACATAATTTAGAATAAATTTCATTTACCTTTCAAGTAAGGTATGTCCTTAGAGTCAATCTGTTTTCTATATATTTTTGTTTATTTCCATATCTGATAGTGAAGTATGCAACACTGTGGCCCAGTTTTTCTCACAGAATACCATCTTGTAATTCACACTTTCTTCCTGAAAATACTTTCCATATTGTCAAAACATTTTGTAAAATGTTTAGAATGGTTTTGAACAAAAAACAAAGAATGGCATCCTATGGAAAAGACCATACTGTATGTATCAACTACTTCAACATGAGCCCATATACATGAAAATAATTCAAGGTACTAGATATGGCCAGCCTTAAAGGAAATATTTATTGGATTGCACTACAGAAGTCTACTCTTCAATTGTCTGGGGTAAATAGTAAAGTAATTAGAACTGAAAGAAAACTGGGGATTTGAGGAAATTATAACGATATAACACTGAAAGACCTATTAAAATGGCAAATCTTGAAAATTTGCTTTCCTTATTGAAAGGTGGGCTATATAATAAACCTAGCCTTCAACACAGAATAAGACCAATAAGAAATATTGGTCTTTACATGAGATATGGATGAAAAAATATACATTTCATGCTCCCTTTATTCAAACTTCCTGCATTATTAAGTACAAAAATCAGTAGTTACAGGATAAAGAAGTAGTAATAAATGGAATTGATTTTTGCATGCAGAACACCAGATTTTATTTATATGATGTGAAACAGATTGTACCATAGATATTAAAAAATTACTCTCTCCAGATGGGAAGAGATTTATCTTCCTGATTCTCAAAAGGTAAGCCAAAATTTTGATGCTTAAAGAAAACATCACATTTTAATATCTCAGAATTAAAATTCATGAAGACTCCTTTTTTCTTTAAAATCCCTATTTAGATAATTTCTGCCTCAAAGAACTTACCCCCATTTAACTTCCACTTCAACCTGTAACTGGTCCAAGAGAACTACTAAGTTCATTATGACTTAGAAACTTCTTTTCAAAATAGAAGACGTAGCTCATTATTACTCTATGTGTTTTGTTATTCAAAAGTAATAAGCCCAGTAAAAGTCTAAATTTTGTTCATATTGTTCCATTATCTGAAATATATTCATGTATTTTCAATACTTTAAAATTGATGACTCATGTTAATTTTTTTTTAAGTTGGTTTGTTCCTATGTGGATCATCTTCACAGCTATTTATTGGGAAGATATATCATTGCACCAATTTATATCAGGTAATATTCTTACAAAATTTGGGGGTTCCATTTCTGTAAATTTGCTTGAGGAAATATGCCTTTAATTATCACCATCTCATTATTTATGTAACTTGAAATTACATTATTAATGTAATTTGAAATTTACATTACATGTAGAATTACATCCAAGTTATTCTCCACCAGATATTGAATATGTTGGTTCATTAATTTCTGATCACAGGGTCATGATTGGAATTTATTGCTGTTCATGTTGTTCTTCTTTCTCATTTTCTCTCTACACATTGATAATGCATTTTATGGATTTTTGAAGCTGCACATGGATATTTATGAGTGTGTGTTTTTAATTATCTTGTTCATCATGAGGTAGGTTATATTAGTCATGAAACATAACTTTTCTTCTATGAAGACTTTTTCCCAGGATTTTATTTTGTAGTTTATTAAACACCAATTTCTTTTTTCCTACTTCTGTAGCTATCTCAGGGGATTTAGCAGGAGTATCTATGCCTCAGCATCTTCTATCCTATTATTACACCAGTGTATATTCCAAATGCAAATTCATAGCAAATTGATTGTATAATCATGTTTTATGGGAATTATTTTTTCTAGCTACCAAAAAAACCCCACAATATCCTAAAGTCATCAATTTAATATTTATATTTCTCTGGCAATATAATTCCTAGAAGGAAACTTTAGTTCCATCTCACTCTAGAATTTTAAAGAAACAAAATTGTCACTCTTCTACAATTTAGATTTTTTCAGCATATTTAGTTGATTGCTTATGAAATTTGTGCTTTTTATTATGTTGAGAGTAATTCAGTTTTGTCAAGAAGAGATGCATATGGCCTCTAGAGTCTTAATTGTTGCTTTTTCCAAGGCAAAAGAGGGCATAATGTAAATTTTACAATAATTTCCTATGATTTCCATGTGTAAGTGAGGAGCTTGTTTTTCTTAACTGTTGCATTTTTGTTGGTGGGATCATTCTTTCTTAAACAAAATTCATATTTTATTTAGATTAAAATAAACTGTATAAAATTTATTTTCTTCACCAAAAATAATAGCAATATTTTTGTATTATTCCTAGATAAACCACAAAACACTTATTTTTGTAGGCTTTCTAGGTTTTGCTTATAAATGAAGATGAGGCAGTAGATAGTCATGGAAATAGACAGAAGTGAGAGACAAAGCAGTTGTTAGTATCCACAGCCTCTTGATTCTGTCTTAAACATGAAACACATACCTGCTACAAAGCTTATGAGGGGGTAGGCTCATCAAAGCATGTAAAAAACAACAAGATGTGGGGGAAAAAGTTTTCTAACTGTAACTTTCTCTTTTACCTTCATTTGATAAAGACAAACTCTACACTGAAATCCTTGCTTAGCAAGCACAGATTTTTTTTCACTCTCTGGTAATTCCTTTAAATGTACAATACAAATTTTTAACAATATACTTAAAATTCTTAATAGTTAAAAGACAATTGTAAGCCTCATTGTAACATTTTACAAGATGTATTCCTTTCCTTCCATATTGCCTCAAAATTTATTTCTTCAAAGTACTGATAACTGGACTAATAAACTGACAATTGGATCCACAATGAAGATAAAAGTTATTTCTAAAATGACAACTGAAATAATCCCAGTGTGCCACTAACAGAGATCACACAGAAATGAAATGTGGCACTTTCAATGCTCTCTTTGGGGAGAATAGATGGGTCTTGAAAGCATGAGAGTTCAAACAGGGGTACTTTAGATAGGTAGATTGTTAATGACTAAATGTATTCAATGGAAGACCTATAGGTAAAGATATTCAGTGATTAAGGAATGATTAATCATTGAAGATATTCAGTGACTAAGCAGTGATTAGCCTTACAGTTTTCCCTCCAAATAGAAGAAAAAACCTATTTTAAAAGTCTCTTAGGAATTTTCAATGGTTTCTGATTTTCTTGTAGGAAGCTCTGACACAGTTGTATATAGCTTGATATATGTGTGCACCATTAAGTCTATATCATAATTTAGATCAAAATTTATATTAAGCAAATCCAAGTTACTTGACCTTTAATCTGTCAAAGAGTTCCTCAGATATGTTTTGAGATATTTTCTTCCATTTTCATAGTGTTAATTCTCAACCTTCATCCTAGGAAGAATGCATAAGATCTTTGACAATGCATGAACATTAGGGGGAAAACCTTATGTCTGGCTGATGGAGGGCTTCATAAATAGTGGGTGGAAGCTCTACATCTTTCTCTGTGTTTCCACTTGATCCTTCAACAATGAAGCTCACCTGAGAGTGTATCAGGATTGGGTAAGTCACTTCTATACATGTCAGCATAGTGTAGCTCCAAGGTATTGAGTTTGAGCTGTCCCATGACAGAAGGCACCAGAAATAAGAATTTTAGTAGCTTTGAGGTGATGTTCAGAGAATGTTCCTGGTTAATGCATTCCACTGTTGGAACACTTAGGGTTTCTTCATAGTCATTCTCAGAGAATAGTTGAGATTCCTGGTTACCTTGCTGAGCCATGCATAATTTGCTGAAGAGTTTCATTTGAATATCAAGTTTGATTGCCAAATTCATAGCTTCCTCAAACCAAAATTTGTGACAAACTTCAACATTTTCCATCACCTCACTGAGTGAATGCAGCACTGTGGTGAAGCTGCTGGTTGCAAAGAAAACCTCAAAAGTTTGTGCCTGGAGATTTTCCCCAAAGGCTCTTGTAAAAGATAGGGCATTCTAATGTTAACAATGAAATTAAGGGAAACGGACTTTGGCCCAGTGGTTAGGGCGTCCGTCTACCACATGGGAGGTCCGCGGTTCAAACCCCGGGCCTCCTTGACCCATGTGGAGCTGGCCCATGCGCAGTGCTGATGCGTGCAGGGAGTGCCCTGCCACACAGGGGTGCCCCCTCATAGGGGAGCCCCACGCCCTGCCACACAGGGGTGTCCCCCACGTAGGGGAGCCCCACGCGCAAGGAGTGCACCCATAAGGAGAGCCACCCAGCGCAAAGGAAAGTACAGCCTGCCCAGGAATGGCACCGCCCACACTTCCCGTGCCGCTGACAACAACAGAAGCCGACAAAGAAACAAGACGCAGCAAAAAGACACAGAAAACAGACAACCGGGAGAGGGGAGGGGAATTAAATAAAAAATAAATCTTAAAAAAAAAAAATACCAGAAATTGGTTGGTTTAAAAAAAAAAAAAATGAAATAAAAAGCTGTTACTGCATTACAGATTACAAATGTTCAGCCAGCTGTACAGTTATTCCATCCAACATTTATGTCAATATTTATACCACCTAAAAGTAAAACAGGTGCTTGCAGGAGGTCCACTAAAATTTCAAAAGCATCACACCTGCCTTTCCACTGAGAATGGCAAATTTCCTTCAGTTCATTCCCTCTTTCTTTGTTTCTCTGAAGAAGGACAGAAATTGCATTGTCAAGTTCTAAAAGTAGTTGCTAAATCTCAACAGAGTTGCAGCACCTACTTTCCAGTTCATTGGACTCACCCAGGACAACTAATCAGGACATGATGATGGACAATGACCATTCCAAGGAACAGAGAGTGTCTGCATCTGCAGACAAGATAGTCCCATCCACCTGACCCAGGGGATCTAAGCCCCCTCTCAGTTAGAGGCAGAGTGGGCCTCACCATCCCAGAATCCTCAGGCTTGGGGAATGAATGAAGGAGTAGAATATACACTGCTATTATATTATAGACAATGTGATTCTGGCAATGGAAAAACTTTTATCATTTATGTGGAAGCAGCGGCCATTGAAAGTTCTGAGGTGAGGGAGAGGGAAAAATAGGTATAATATGAGTGCATTTTTGGAACATTGGAATTGTCCTGAATGACATTGAAATACCAGATCCAGGACATTATATATCTTGTCAAAACTTACAAAATTGTGTGTGAGAGTTTAAAATATAATATGAATTATAATCCACACTTAGTGGCAATGCTCCAATACATGTTAATCAATTGTAACATAAGTACCTCACTAATGAAGGATGCTGTTAATGTGGGAAAGTGTGGGAGGGGCAGGGAGAGGGTCATATGGAAATCTCCTATATTTTTCATGTAACATTTTTGTAATCTAAGTATCTTTTAAAAAATATAAAAAGTATATTTTTAAAAAGTTATGGTGGGGAAACGGACTTTGGCCCAGTGGTTAGGGCGTCCGTCTACCATATGGGAGGTCCGCGGTTCAAACCCCGGGCCTCCTCGACCCGTGTGGAGCTGGCCATGCGCAGCGCTGATGCGCGCAAGGAGTGCCGTGCCACGCAAGGGTGTCCCCCGCGTGGGGGAGCCCCACGCGCAAGGAGTGTGCCCGTGAGGAGAGCCGCCCAGCGTGAAAAGAAAGAGCAGCCTGCCCAGGAATGGCGCCGCCCACACTTCCTGTGCCGCTGACGACAACAGAAGCAGACAAAGAAACAAAAAAAAAGCAGACAAAGAAACAAGACGCAACAAATAGACACCAAGAACAGACAACCAGGGGAGGGGGGGAAATTAAATAAATAAATAAATAAATCTTTAAAAAAATAAAAAAATTAAAAAAATAAAAAGTTATGGTGATCAAAGGAAAAAAGAAGAAACTTCCTCAATCATTTCCAATGCAACAGATACTCCCATCATAGTCACTGAGGTTGCTAAAAGTACATTTAAGGCACAGGAAGAACAGAGTGTATTGACAGCTTCTCTAGAAGCCAAGAAGCAACACCTTTCATTTTGGAAGAAAATCTACTGGGCACAATGTAATCCTATCCACAACAGTACTCATGCTTAGTCCCCACTTCTCAGTGATTGTAGCATTAAATTTCACAGCCAAAATTTCTGCATCAGCTTCATAAGGCAGGAAGCCCACAAATTCCTGATTATGTGATTCATCAACATACTTCTGCAACACAGACAGGTGTTCTTCCCCTGCTATGTCCATCACATCATCAGTCATGATGGTAAAGGACTGTGAGTCTCTCACTTGCCTAACAGTTTCTTCCCTAATGCAGCTTTTGCTTATCTCTAGCATTTGTTTCTGCTGTGTTTTCAAACTGAACAACATGTTAACAGCTGTTGTCTGAAAGTATTTTCTCAGAGCCTCTTCACTAGAATTTATTCAGCACTCTAGCAGTGCTTGAAAGTTATCACCAGTAAAGAGACCTTTGGGAAGTTCAACAGCTTTATGTCCATTCAGAGGTATGTTTTGTTTTCCCATAAGAATCAAAATTTCAAATAAAGATTTTAGATATTCTTTGTTTTCCTTCTCCTCAATGGTTAATGTTTAAATGTCTTCATCTTGTACTTCACTTCCTTCTTCTACATCAGTGTTCTGAGTCTTGCTGTTGTTTGATTCTTCTTTTTAATTTTTTTTTTAAAGAAGCTTTAGATGACATAAATGTTACATAAAAAGCATAGGGGATTCCCATATTTTCCCTCCCTTCCCCTTTCCACACTTTCCAACATTAACAACAATTTTCATTACTGTGGTAAATTTGCTAAAATTGATGAACACATATTGAAACATTGGTACTAACCATGGATTATAGTTTCCATTATAGTTTACACTCTGCAAATGGGTTATAACAAAATGTGTAATGACCTGTATCCATCATTGCAATGCCATTCAGGACAACTCCAATGTCCTGAAAATGCTCCCATGTTATATCTATTCTTCCCTCTTCCTCTTTTCAGAATTTCTGGTGGCCATTGACTTTATTTCAATGATGAAAATTCTTCATTGTTAGAAGAATAATGTCTGTAATAAAATAATAATGTCTACTTTAGTCCATTGTTCAATGCCCAGTCTTGAGGATTTTAGGCTGGTGATTCCCACTCTGTTTATAATTGAGAGGGGGCTTGGATCCCATCAAGCAGATGGTTGGAACTGTCTTGCTTGCAGATGAAGACACTCTCAGTTCCTTGGGATGGTTGTTGTCCTTCCTCATCTCCTTCTCCGTTGTCCTGGGTGAGTCAATGAACTGCAGCGTAGGTATGGCAACTCTGCTGAAATTCAGGCCTCAGTTGGCACATGAATAGTCCAAAGATTTAAGTCAATGGGACATATGTTTAACAAGCATACTGCTGATTATAGTTTCAAGTAAAAGTGGCAGAAGACCCGTGTGTAGGAAAACTATAAATGAGTCTGTTACACTGGGGAGCATAAATTGCAAAGTAAGCCCACTGACAGGGTGCCAAATTCCTGAGCTTGTCTGCCCTGCTTCTAGTGTCTACATGTCTCCATAGCCCTCAGAAGCCACACTCTTTGAGGCACTGTTTACTTTGGCAGTCAATGAGATCCTTCTGAGACAGGCATAAGTGTAACCTCTGGAATGACCTCACAACTCACTTTGAAATCTCTTAGCCTTAAAACTCATTTGTGTTTAATATTTCCCCCTTTTTGTCAAGGCCTTTTTCCAGATGTATTGCTAGTTTGCACTTGGGAATAATCACTTACTGTCAGAGAGGCTTATCTCAGGAGTCGTGTCCTACACCAGTGGGGATGGTAGTATGTGTTTTTGTTCGTGTTCAGAAACTCCATCAATTTTTCTATTTCAGTGTCCTGATTTCTCTTCACTTAATTCTTTTATTATTTTCTGTGCCTACTATGTGAATTGATCAAATGACTGGTAAGATCAAGTATTGTTGGTGTAGCATTATCTTGAATAACTGTCCTATATGGATCAGTTCTACAGATCACAGAGGCCTCAAAGTGCTTAGAACATAACTGTTTTATCATCTAAGGCTGCTCTCCTGCAATTCTTGACTCAATTCTGGTATTTGGCTGGGTGCCTTGGGAACCCGAAGAAGACCATATTGAACTGTGTGCCTCTGCGTGCAGTTAGGGGCAGCACAGATGTTCAGCATTTTCTCCTGCCTGCCAGCCTGCCCAGCCTTCCCCTCCCTGCCTTCTAGGGCAGCCCTCCAGCCTGTCTGGAGACTGGCCACATTTGAGTAACACGGAGGCTGTCAGGAGGGAACTCTTAGGCACAGTGCTGCTCTAGGCCTTGTTCTTATTTCAGGTGTCTAGGCTCACAAGCATAGTCATTAGTATCAGGGGCTCACTGTTGGATCCTCATTCCTTCCTGGTCCTTGCCATTGCACTTGGGGGACTGCCACTGCTCCCCTAGGGACCACGACAGAGCCCGCCCCCCAGCTAGGAACCCAGTACCTGCCCAGCTGTTGTTTTTGTTTCCACTATGAGTATATCCAAACATTTCCATGCAACATGGACACATGCCCTGTATAACTAACTCCCTGTCAACCATATGTCCCCTGTCAATAACATCCCATACCAGTATCCCTCTGCTGTGATTGTTGAACCACTCTGTGATCCAAAACTTCCTGAAAAGTGAAGCCCAATATAATGTCAGGTTCCCTTACTAGTAAAATGGAATATAACAGTGAGTTTAAAGGTTAGATATAGAATATATATTGATTTGGAAAAATTCTGCATCCTATCTTTTTCTTTTCTTTTTCCCCTAATTATTGAGCTTCTCTTCACAAGAGTTTTAGATCACAGTAATTCAAATATACAATATACAGTAGTCCCACATATCCATTATAAAACCTTTTCCCTTCCACAGAGATAATCTTTTAGCTTATTCATATTTACTGAAACTGATGTACAGATATTGAGACAATAGCTTTCAAAGAAGGCAACATTTGTGTTTACATTGTGGTTTATACTCTAGGCTATACAGTTTTCTAAATTTTTTACTTATCCTATGTTTTACATTATGGTTTACATTATTAGTCTGTCATCCCCTATATGTTTTTGGTGTAATATTACATGTTTTATATCCATCCTTGTGTACTCTTGTGAAACACTTCCCTTGCCCTCACATTTACTCTGGTTCCATCTATTCAATATCTATTTCCCCCTCCCCTTGGGGCCCACAGTGACAGTAAATCTTCATTTCCTGAGGAGCCACGTTCAGAGATACTTGCAACAGTGCTGAGCGCCTGACCCGCTCAACTGCCCTAATGCCCTGGGAGCCAACATTTCTCTTGATAGATACAGTTCCCTCTATTTGATAGCATTAGTCCTCCCCAGGTTGTGGGTCTACCTTCACTCTCATTATATGGGTCTCTACCCAATGGTATAACCCACTCTGGCAAAATGAGCATTCACATATTCCCTAGGAGTCTGTCCTGCATCAGATTATCCCCTTTGAGTGTCTTAAACAGGTAACTTTCCTAATTATATTTTGAAAATGTTTTCTCAGCATTATACTCTCAACCAACACCTGACAATCTCCTATGTTCATGTGTTGCCCCAATCTCCCCCCAATTTCTTGGGCAATATTACCCACCTGCCCATCCCTAGGCCCCCTCAAACCCCCAAAGCCCCACCCAAAGGTAACCCTATGCCCCCATTTTATCCCTTCCTTGTACACATACTTACCTCCAGCTTATCATAGATTTCACCCATGTAGTTATCAGCTTATATTCTTCCTCTACCCCCCGATTTCCTGTAAGCCTATCTTCCAGTCTCTAGCTCTCTGAGGCAGCTTGCTTATTTCATATCATTGAGGTCATGTAGTATTTGTCCTTCAATGCCTGGGTTGCTTCACTCAACATAAGGTTCTCAAGATTCATCCATGTTATCACGTGTGTTTGTAGTGTATTTGTTCTTAAAGCCGAGTAGTATTCCATTCTATGTATATACCACATTTTATTGATCCACTCATCTGTTGATGGGCATTTGGGTCGATTCCAACTTTTGGCGATAGTGAACAATGCTGCTATGAACATTGGTGTGCATATATCGGTTTGTGTCCCTGCCTTCAGTTCTGCTGGGTATATACCCAGCAGTGGTATTACTGGGTCATATGGAAAATCTATGGTTAGTTTTTTGATAAACAACCAAACTGTCCTCCAGAATGGTTGGATCCTTCTGCATTCCCACCAGCAATGGATGAGTGTTCCCATTTCTTCACATCCTCTCCAGCATTTGTATTCTGTTTTTTTCATAGCTGTCATTCTTATGGGAGTAAGATGGTATCTCATTGTAGCTTTGATTTGCATTTCCCTGATAGCTAATGACTTGAAGCATTTTTTCATGTGCTTTTTAGCCATTTGTATTTCTTCTTTGAAGAAGTGTCTGTTTAAATCTTTTTTCCATTTTTTAAATGGGTTGTTTATCTTTTTTATTTTCAAGGTATAGGAGTTCTTTATATATGCAAGTTATAAGTCTCTTATCGGATATATGGTTGCCAAATATTTTCTCCCATTGTGTAGGTTCTCTTTTTACTTTCTTGACAAACTCCTTTGAGGTGCAGAAGGGTTTAATTTTGAGCAAGTCCCATTTTTCTATTTGTTCTTTTGCTGCTCGTGCTTTTGGTGTGAAGTTCATGAAGCCATTTCCTATTACAAGGTCCTGTAGATGTTTTCCTACACTGCTTTCCAAGGTCTTTATGGTCTTGGCTCTTATATTTAGGTCTTTGATCCATCTTGAGTTGATCTTTGTATAAGGTGTGAGATGGTAATCCTTTTTCATTCTTCTACATATGGATATCGAGTTCTCCAGGCACCATTTGTTGAATAGGCCATTCTCTCCCAGTTGAGAGGGTTTGGTGGCTTTATCGAATATTATATGGCTATATATATGAGGTTCTATATCAGAACTTTCAATTCGATTCCATTGGTCTGTGTGTCTCTCCTTATGCCAATACCATGCTGTTTTCACTACTGTAGCTTTGTAGTATGTTTTGAAGTCCAGTAGTGTGATTTATCCAATTTCGTTTTTCTTTTTCAATTTGTCTTTGGCTATTCGGGGCCACTTTTCTTTCCAAATAAATTTCATACTTAGTTTTTCTAGTTCCTTAAAGAATGCTGTGTTGATTTTTATTGGGATTGCATTGAATGTGTAGATCAGCTATGGTAGGATAGACATCTTAATAATATTTAGTCTTCCTATCCATGAACAGGGAATATTCTTCCATTTATTTAGGTCTTCTTTGATTTCATTGAACAGTCTTGTATAGTTCTTGGTGTATAAGTTTTTTACATCTTTAGTTAAATTTATTCCTAAATATTTCATTTTTTTATTTACTATTATGAATGGTATTTGTTTCTTGATTTCCTCCTGATCTTGCTCATTATTGGTGTACAGAAATGCTACTGATTTTTGAGCATTGATCTTATAACCCATGACTTTACTAAACTCATTTATGAGTTCTAGAAGCTTTGTTGTAGACCTCTCAGGGTTTTCTATGTACAGGATCATGTCATCTGTAAATAATGAAATTTTGACTTTTTCCTTTCAATCTGAATGCCTTTTATATCTGGTTCTTGCCACAATGCTCGAGCAAGTACTTCTAAGTCAATGTTAAACAGAAGGGGTGAGGGTGGGCATCCTTGTCTTGTTCCTGATCTAGAGGGAAGGATTTTAAGATTTCTCCATTGTAAACGATGTTGGCTGTGGGTTTTCATACATACTCTTTATCATGTTCAAAAAATTTCCTTGTATTCCGATCTTTTGGAGTGTTTTTCTCAAGAAAGGGTGCTGTATTTTGTCAAATGCTTTTTCTGCATCTATAGATATAATCATGTGATTTTGTTCCTTCAATCTGTTTATATGGTGTATTACATTAATTGATTTTCTTATTTTGAACCATCCTTGCATACCTGGAATGAATCCCACTTGGTCGTGGTGTATAATTCATTTAATGTGTTGTTGAATATGATTAGCAAGTATTTTGTTAAGTATTTTTGCATCTAGGTTCATTAGAGAAATTGGTCTGTAATTTTCTTTTCTTGTGGTGTCTTTGTTTGGCTTTGGTACTAGGGTAATGTTGGCATCATAGAATGAGTTAGGCAATGTTCCTTCTGTTTTGATTTTTTGGAAGAGTTTAGCAGGATTGGTGTTAGTTCTTTCTGGAATGTTTTGTAGAATTTACTGATGTAGCCATCTGGCCCTAGGCTCTTCTTATTTGGGAGGTTTTTAATGACTGAGTCTATCTCTTTACTAGTGATTGGTTTGTTGAGATCTTTAACTTCTGCTTTTGTCAATATAGGCTGCTTATGTGTTTCTAGGAATTTGTCCATTTCCTCTGAATTGTTGTTTTTTGGAATATAGTTTTTCAAAGTATCCTCTTATGATAGTCTTTATTTCTCTGGGGTCAGTGGTGATATCTACTTTCTCATTTCTTATTTTGTGTATTTGCATCTTCTCTCTTTTTTTCTTTGTTAGTCTCACTAAAGGTTTGTCAATTTTATTGATCTTCTCAAAAAACTAGCTCTTGGTCTTGTTTATCTTTTCAAGTGCTTTCTTATTTTCTATTTCATTTAGTTCTGCTCTTATCTTTGTTATTTCCTTCCTTCTTCCTGTGGGATTACTTTGTTGTTGTTTTTTCTAATTCCTCCAAATGAGGAGTCAGTTCTTCAATTTTTGCCCTTCTTCTTTTTTGATGTATGAATTTATGGCTATAAATTTCCCTCTCAGTACTGCTTTTGCTGCATCCCATTAATTTTGGTATGTTGTGTTATCATTATCATTTGTTTCAAGGTAGTCATTGATTTCTTTTGAGATTTCCTCTTTGACCCACTGTTTTTCTAAGAGTGTGCTGTTTAATTTCCATATATTGGTGTGAAATCTGGGCCTCTGGCCCTTGCAGATTTCCAGTTTCACTCCACTGTGGTCAGAGATATTATTTTGTATGATTTTGATCTTTCTGAATTCATTAAGCCTTTCTTTGTGGCCTAGCATATGGCCTATCTTGGAGAATGTTCCATGTGTGCTTGAGAAAAATGTATATCCTGCTGTGTTTGGGTATAATGATCTGTATTTGTCTATTAGATCCAGCTCCTCTAATATACTGTTCAAATATTTTGTTTCTTTAGTGATTCTCTTTGGAGATGTTCTGTCCAGAGTTGATAGTGGTGTATTAAAATCCCCCACTATAATTGTAGATGCATCTGTTCTTTCACTTAGTTTTTCCAGCGTTTGCCTCATGTATTTAGAGGCACCCTTGTTAGGAGCATAAATATTTATGATTGTTCATTCTTCTTGAGAGATTGGCCCTTTCTCTAATATGTAGTATCCTTCTTTGTCTCTCACAATTGTTTTGCATTTAAAGTCTATTTTGCCTGATATTAATATTGCTACTCCTGCCTTTTTTTGGTTATTGTTTGCTTGTAAGATTATTTTCCAACCATTCACTTTCAGCCTCCATGAATCTCTGGGTCTAAGATGTGTCTCTTGTAGACAGAATATAGATGGGTCATATTTCCTTATCCAATGTCCCAGTCTGAATCTTTTGATAGGTGAGTTTAATCCATTGACATTCAGTGTTATTACTTTCAAGGAATTATTTATGTTAGCCATATTTTGATTGGACTTGTGTTTGTCATATTTTGTTTTTTCCTCTCTTTTTGTCTTTTTTGTTGCTCTTACACTCTCCTCCAACTCTGTCTGTCCTGTTTTTTCCTTTCTTCCTGCAGAACCCCCATTAGAATTTCTTGAAAGGGAGGTTTCTTGTTGGCATTCTCTTTCAATTTCTGTTTATCTGTGAATATTTTGAACTCTCCAACATTTTTGCATGCTAGTTTAGCTGGATAGAGTATTCTTGGTTGGAATTTTTTTATTTTAGTACCTTGACTATATCATACAACTATCTTCTTGCCTCCATGATTTCAGATGAGAAATCAGCACTTAATCTTATGGAGCTGCCCTTATATGTGATGGTTTTCTTTTCTCTTGCTGCTTTTAGAATTTTCTCTTTGTCTTGAGTGTTGGATAATTTAACAAGTATATGTCTTGGAGTGGGCCTGTTGGGTTTATGATGTTTGGGGTGCGTTGTGCCTCTTGGATATGTATATCTGTCTCTCTCAGTAGATTTGGGAAGTTTTCAGCCATTATTTCCTGCAACACTCCTTCTGATCCCTTTCCCTCCTCTTCTCCTTTTGGGATGCCTATAATACATATGTTTGTGCATTTTGCATTGTCATTCAGGTTGCTAAGTCCTAGCTAGATTTTTTCTACCTTTTTATCAATCAATTCTACTATCTGTTTGATTTCCGATGTACTGTCTTCCACATCACTAATTCTCTGCTCTGCCTCTTCTATTCTGCTATTTGCTGTGAGTGTGTTTTTGATTTCTTGAACTGTGGTGTTCATTCCCATCATATCTGTTATCTTTTTGCGTCTGTCTGCAATTTCCCCTCCAAGTATTGTCTTCATATTGTTAACTTCTTCCTTTACTTCATTAAATTTGTCTGTGATATATATTCTGAGATCTTTAATTACTTGTGCGAAGTTCTGCCCCCCTTCCTGGTTTTTAGTTTGTTCATTGGATTCAGCCATGTTTTCCTGATTACTGGTTTGGTTTGTAGATTTTTGTTGCTGTCTGTTCATCATTTTATCTTGACGGGTTTAATCAGTTCCTTAGCTTCTTTGTCTCGTCTTGGGGATTAATTAGCTGTTGTTTTTGCATAACTGTTATATCTTCTCTTTGTCACTTCATTTTTCTTATTCTAATTTCTTATTGCTCATTGTGTTCACTTTAAAGGAAAGTATTAGGGCCAGGGAAAGGCAATTATGTAAGCAAGGAAAAAGTGTAAAGTAGTATTGTGTGATAAATGTTAACAGAGCAACAATATGAGATCTGGGAGATGGATACTAGATTCATGTAAGTTGTGTAGAGTTATAGCAGTAAGTAGAGTACCTATAATGAGGTAGTTGACTGAATATGGGAGGAATGTGGTATGAATTAATAAGCTAGTGTTTTCGTGAGAGAGGGAAAGAGAAAAGAAAGGCAATAGTTTCAAGAGTGGATAAAAGACAGGAAACAATACAAAGGTATTAGAAATTAAGAGTTAGACGATTTGGGGGTCAAAGAAAGGGAGGTGGAATATAGGAGAGACCATAGATAATGGAGGATATCAAGATGTGGGGGAAAGGGGATAGTGTAGGTAGCCAAAATCAATTCACACAGAAATGAGGCAACAGAGGATGAGGAAACCCAGCAAATGTGAGGTGTTCCCTGCAGCACCTATTGTATAATTAAGATAAAATAAAATAAGAAGAAAATGAGGGACAAGAGAAAAGAGAGAAAAAAAAAGAGAGAAGAAAGAAAGAAAGAAAAAGGGAGGGTGGGTAAAGAAAAGGGAGGAGAACAAGTAAGGAAAAGAAAAGGAGGTATAGAACACCAACAGCAGCAACAACAACAAAAAAAAACCCTAAATAAATGAAAAAAGAAAAAGACCTTGGGGGATACAATGGGAGAAAAGACTAGGAAATAATGCAATATTAGCAACCAAGACAATAAAAAATTAAAAATTAAAAATTTAAATTAAAAAAAAAAACGCAAACTTTGAGGGCTAGGACAATCCAGGACCTCAGACGGGCCTCAGGGTGTGGTGGATTCAGGGATGGAAAGTCTGTGATATTGCAGACTCAAGAGGTGTGAGTTTCTGGGGTGTGGGCCACCAGGGTTTAAGGGACACAGACCTGGCAACCTCAAATCTGGGAGCTCCGCACTGCAACACAGCCTTCAGGGATGACCGCAGCTGGGTGCCAGCTCTATGGGAGCGGTCACGTCCACAAACTCTGACCTATGTTTCCGAAACCTGCAATTCCCCCCTTCACTAGGGTCTCTTCTGTGGCTGTATCTCCAATTCGACTTCAGGACACCTCCCGCCCTGCAGGCCTCCGAAACAGCCAGTTGGGGGCGCCTTTGTATTGCAGCCAATTTAAGGATTCAGTAGATCCACAGCTAGGCTTAGGGGGCGGGGCTGTAGCCGGAAGCACCGTAGGAGTGTCCGGAATCAAAAATCCCTCGCCTCTCAAAAAATTCCCCTAATCGGCTTCCAGCCACCTCCCACCCTGCCCGTCTCCTGAAATAGCCTCCTGGTGACTTCTCTTTGCTGCCCTGATTTAAGGCCTCTGCAGATGGCAGGCGGCCTTGGGGGCGTGGCTCTAGCCAGAAGCGTTATTATTTGTGTCTGCAATCAAAAATTCCCCGCCTCGCAATAAAACTCCCATCTATCTCCCCAAATCGGTCTGGGAAGGCCTCCTGCCCTGTTAACCCCCCAAAAGCCACTCAGGGCTTACGAATTCCCCAGTACCGCAGAGCCTCCAGGAATCGCAGCCCGAGCGGGTGCTGCTGCTCCGCCCACCCCAGGAGGGAGCTCCCATTGCGCAGCCCCCACCTCCGTTTAAGAGAGCCTCAATTTTATCGTTAACATGAATTTTCTCTATTACCTTCCCACGAAATCGATGTCCAGACACTTCCTGCCCTGCAAAATCCCGAAACAGCCTGGTCCTGAAGAATTTCTAACGCTCAAAAAGCTGTTTTTGAGACCAGCAGAGGCAGCAGCCAGAGCAGCTGCAGCCTGCGCCCTCTCCCGCCCCCAAAAAAAGCTATTATAAATTTTGACTCATCTTAGGATCTAAGACAATAACTGATAATTTTTCTTAATGAACTTGTTTTCTTTTTCTTTATATTATGGAAACTTGAAGTAAACATTTGCTACAAAGAGCATCTTTATGTATGATATATTTGCCTCTGACCATATATAAAATTGTAAGTCACGGAAATAAGAAGACTAATTTCTGCTGGATTTCCAATGTAGGAATAATCCTAGCCATATGTTCCTTGCTCTTGACCCTCATAGATGATTGACTGTTTATGACTATGAATAAAGTTGATTTCAGAAGATATGATACATGTACTCATATACTTATATTTACACTGAGGAATCTCACCAAGCAGGTTGGGAGATTGAACTTCTTAAGGACTTTTCTGATTCTAGAGCATATAAGCTATTGAACCAATGAATTAAGAAGGAAGATTATAGATATTTACCTCAACAATATATTATTTAAAAATATCAGTTCTATTTTTCTAATTATAAGGACAGATACTTGGGATTTATTTAAGTTTGTTTCAAAAAAGAAGCGTTGGTTAATATAAATTCTCTCAAACATGAACAAATTGTGTGGGTTTTTTTTTTTTTTTTTTTTTTGGTGTATGTGTCAAGACCAAAGTTTGACTTATTTCAAGGGCAAAATTTAGTAAATTCATTATAATTTCTTTATGATGCACATTGGTCATGTAGTTTGATGTGGAATCCATTTAGATGTTTTTATCAGAAGGTATGTCTCATAATCAATTTTAAGAAAAAATAAGTAAAATTAGTATGGGCAAAAAGGAAAATGAGTTTTGAGTATAAAATTTAATATTTAATATTTCAAAATATTAATATTTCTTGTAATTAAAAGTGACTTTGAGCTTTTCTATCCACTATTTTTTCAAAGTATTAATATTTAATACTTCATATCATTTTGAATATTTGAGAACTTGAGATTTATCACTAGATATTTAACAAAAATTTTTCTCACTGAATAAAGAATAATGCTATCAAAGCATTTTGTGCCAATATAAAAGTTTCCTTCAAAAATTTCATTATTTAGAGAACACCACTGATTAAAGTTTATTTTTTTCAATTATGTCATAGAACTGGTGCTATTTAAGGGAAAGAAAGAACTGAAATATACATAGCGCTTTTAAGGAAAGAATAAAAATATCTTCCAGTTAATCTCAGCGAGTCTCATTTAAATCTTTCCGGATGAAATAACTTGGCAGAAAATGATAATTTCTTTGGTTTAAAGAAACAATTACATACCCTTTGGATTTTTTATGCTGCGCATTTGAATTGAATAATGACATCATTAGCAATTTCCAGCAGGTATAAGCAATGAGGTGTGGAGAGTCGGCATAGGCAAACTATAGAAATTTAGTTTTGCATTTTATTTCCTAAATATGTTTCCTCTTCAAAATTTCAATCACAGCCCTGGTGCCTCCCGGAGGTGGTGGAAAGCTCAGAGAGACCTGGAGCGGAGCGGAGGTTGCCGGAAGTCCTGCTGGTTCTTGCTGGGTTGGGGCTGGGCGGGGTTGGGTGCGCAGAGCCCACCTTCCTGTCTTGCAGTGGAGAAACTGAGGCCCAGCTAGGTGGGGCGACTTGCCACAGGGCAGCTGGGCCGCAGCGGGGACTAAGCCTGAGCTCCTAACCACCCGGGGAAACCCGGGCGTCCGGACCCTTGGGCAGCCACGTCCTTCCGGCGCCGCGCGCGCACCCTGGCTCTGCCAGCGCCTGCCCTGGCCCCCGCGCTGGGGGCCCCCTGTCTGGGCCCGCCTTGCCCCGCCGTCTCCAGCTGGGCAGCGAGGCAGGAACCCCAGCTGTAATTAATACCTGCTTAGTTCAGTGTCCTGGCTCCCAGGGCTAAAGGAGCCCTGGTTCAGGTTGGGAGGGGTGTGGGGAGGAGTGGAAGTGGGAGGGAGGGGCCGCCCTCCTCCTCGAGAAACCCCTGAGATCCTCGGGATCCGGGGTCTGACGTCTTACCAGGAGGAACCCCAGCTCCTCCCCTGAGTCCTGTGTGCCCCCGATCCCCCTCCCCCCCCCCCCCAATCCATGGCCTCCCGGCTGAACTTCCAGCTCGTCCTGGCCCCAGGGCCTTTGCACCCACTACCCTCTGCCCTGCCAGGTGCTTCGGAGAAGATCTGTGGCCCAGAGGGCGGGTCCCTGGGACTCTTGGGCCTGGGGGGGCACAGGAGGGCACTGTGTTAGGGGGAAGGCTGGAGGGCAGAGGGGTGGGGGTGCGGGCTTGGTTTGCAACCAGACAGGTAGGGGCTGTGTCTGCACCTGCCTGTGGGGCAGGGGGCTTTGGGCCCCGTGTGTCTGCGTGTCCACCTTGTTCACGTGTGTAGGTCCCGGTGCACGTTTGTCCACGTGTGAGTTTGCAGGAGGGTTTTCTGTGCGCGTGTGTACCCGTGAGGGCATCTGTCCTGGTGGGTCCGCGTGTCTGCTCGACCGTGTCTCTCCTGGAGGTGGGAGGGCGAGTGGGCGGCAGGCGCTGCGCTGCCCTTGGGGTTTCGGCCCTGAAAACCTACCTCAGTTCTCTGCCACTTCCTGGCTGTGTGACTTCGAGCCAGTCACTTCTGTGTGTGAGCCTCAGTTTCCTCCTCTTCCTCCTCCACAGCCTCTGCCCTGGCTGCTCCCCTCGTCCTGCTGCCCTTCCCCACCCCCTCCTCCTCAAGGGGCAAGAGTCCTCCTCCCAGCCCCTCCCAGTTGGCTCAGCCTTGACCCCAGCAAGTTGGGGGCTGGGGGCAGCTGTGTCCTGTTCTGTCCCCTCAGGCTGGGGGCTCCTCGCGGGTGCGCCTGAGGCCTACCAGGGCAAGGGGGAGCCTAAACCCATCAACTGTGAAATAAACTAGGGATAACTCATTTATTCATTCAACACTGATTGAGCACCTACTGTGAGCCGGGGGTTGGAGAACAGGAGAACAGGACAAATGGTGTTTACACTCAAGGGTCACAGTCTGAGGGGGAGGCAGCCCAGCCCACTGGAGGAGGATAAGTCGGTGGGGGGGTGGGGGGCACATTATAGTCGGGTAACCTGGGAGGGCTCTGCAGGAGATGAGGCCGAGGGAAGAATGCTCTGGAGCCACCGCGGGTCAGTTTGAGGGCGGACTGTCCCAGGCTGAGAGAGCAGCCGTGCGAGGCCCTGAGGTAGGAGCAGGCTGGACACTGGTGGGCTTCCTGGGGCAGGCAGTGCTGGATCGGGTGAGCCTGGGGGGTGGAGGGAGGGGGTCAGGGAGGGAGGCAAGCTGGGATTTGATGAAAGCCCACTTCGCCTTTATCTCCCAGCAACCCCTAGAGCTGGACATCTCACTTTCCAGAGCAGGGTATAGAGAGGGTGTGAGAGCTGCCCGGGGTCACACAGCCTGGGCCACCAAGAATCCAGCCCTTTCCGAGCAGAGGCTGATCCCCCACTGCCCTGCTTCCTCCACCACCCCGTGACGCCAGACGATTTACTTTCTTGTTTAAAGCCACCTGCAACTTGTGTCGTTTTTTAGACTTTATTTGAAAACCCAGAAACAATAAACCCCACTTGATGAAAGGGATAGCCCCAGAGAAAGAAAAGCAGGATTAAGCAGGAAGCAGAGGGAGGGCAGGAGGGCGGAGAAGAGAGGGCGGGGGCGGGGTGGTCCCCTCCCCAGGGCAGGGCTCCGCGGGCTGGGGGGGTCTCTCCTGGGACAGGTCGGGGTGGGAGGGGGGCTGCAGGCCTCCCCGACCCCCCTCCCGGCTCCTCCCCGCCCCTCTCCCGTCGGCGGGGAGCAGCCCCCGCGTAGGTCCCCAGCTGCGGGGCTTTGTCCAGCGCCGGGCTGGGCCTCGGTCCAGCCACAAGCCCTGCTGGAGGGGGCACCTGGGCACGGGCCACCTCCTCACGCGTGATGGAGTGGGGTTACCCCGGCAGAGCAGGCTCAGGGGGCCCTGGCCCCGCAGCCCAGCCGGGACGCTGGACGCGGTGGGAGCCTGCTCTGCGTCCCCAGCCACCCAGGGAGAGGGTGGGAGCCCGCGCCTGCCGCCCGGGGCAGCTCGACCCTGCGTCCCCGGCCGGGGACTGCCCGGCCGGCCGGGGTGAGCCCTACGGGCCCCCTGGAGGGTCAGGAGCCCGTTCCAGGTCCATTCCACTATGTTCCTTTAAGTCAACCCCGCTTTTCTGTTTTCACTTCAAAAAAAATTTCTATCATGCACATGTGGTATTTTTAAAAACAGAAGGAATTAGTTTGTGAAGTGTCAGAAAAAACTAATTACAAATCAATTTGCCGACCTCAATTAGTTATTATTGTAAATAATCATAAACATTGCGATGATGTGGGCTATTATATTGAATTATAATACAAATTTAAACAAGAGTAAATAAAACCAATAAGTGCTAGCGTATATAAATTTGAAATTTCATATGGTCAAATATGTACATTTCAAGTGGAAAAATGAATATATATGCAAATATGTTTATGGTGTCACACTCAGATACTAAGAACTAGGATTTATTAACATTACATAAGCCAAATTTAATTTGCATTAAAATATACACATTAATATTTTTATTAAATGTTTTATTTAAATGTTTTATTAATGTTTTATTTAAATGATTATGTCCCTCCAAATGGAGTACTAATTTTCTGTATCTCCGATTTTTTATATCTAATTCCTTTTAACATTGATTATTATGATAAAGTCAGCGTGTTCACAACTACAAGTTTCATCTCCTCTACTACCACACACTCACAGACACAACTCTTATCAGGTACCCTGTATTTTTGTTGCTTTGCTTTTTTCTAATTTACCAGATTAATCACTGAAATTAGCCTTGCTGCTTCTTGAAGCTCAGCACTTGAATTCAGTGTGAATAGAAAGTTGTCAATTCTGATGTGTATTACTCACCATTCTAACTTACTTTTCTCATCCTGTCACCTCTAGAAATCCAAAAGTTTCTCTCAGGACCACTGCTTATGTAATTCACAATTTTAAGGCAGCAACAATGTAAAATTTTCTTCATGATATTCTCCAACTCTGTGCATTCTTCCCAAATATTACTTCCCCAAAACAGTCCCTAGTCTGAAGAAAACATTTACTTGTGTTCTTTTTAACAGGGAATATCCACCTATTCTGAATTCCCTGACCCTATATTAACCCTCTGGCATTCAGTATCTTTTCTCTTCCTCTTAACCACATTCTTTCCTTTTAATGACTAAATGCTATGATCCCAACTCTAGTGAAGTATTCTTATATTATTCAATAATGTATAGTGCTCTCCTTTTGATTTTATGTAGGTTGCAAAATAGAAATAAAATTTCATATTTTATGTGAATATTATTATAAACCAATTTTTCTGGTAACATTTACTGAAATCTTCATGCTGTTTCAAAGTAGTACCAAAATGCATATGTTATTTTTGAATAGTCCTATGTACTATATATTCTGTTGCTTTCTTTGTGTGTTTTGCCACATGCTTCAATGTGTTGTAGAAGTGGAGAGACGTTCAATTATTTGCATATAGAAGGTCAGGACTCAGGAATAATTTTGGGAAGGAGAAAGATTTATTTACAGCTGGCTGGACTCGGGAGCTTTCTGTTCAAAACCCGAGCCCCGAACAAGATTTTCAAGTTCCTTTTATACAGGGTGGGGAGTCAAATGGTGCTTTTATGAAAGAAAATGACTTTCTTTGTTAGTTAAGTGTTTGTCTGAGTACCAGATAGGTTTTGAATTAATATATCGCCCACATTCCATCTGGATGCAACCTTGAATACACATCCTTTCTGAACATTAAAAGTCTAAAGGGCCTATATTACTTAATTGAACTTCTAGGCACGCTTGGATACAAAATTAGATAATTTGGAATTCATGCACAGGCTAAATTATATTTCCCCTTGAGGCCAAGTTTGAGTTTATTTAAGCTTTGGCACCACTATTATCAGTCTCTGTGGACTGACTGGTATGTATACAGAGTTTGCATTGCTAAATTGTTTCCCAGGACTGGAGTCATTGCCATTGTTACCAAGGGCAGGGCTGCAGCTTCTCACTGTCTCACATGCACAACTCAGGTTATCTACGAAGAGATAAATAGCCTCCCACCCATAGCCCACACCAAATGTATACTTTCTAATTTTTATAGCATGATGTCTATTAAGGAAATTGCTTTTTGTCCTTTTAAGATGTGTTTATGTTATTTGGGTTTATACGAATATTAGAGCGAAACTGTTAATTTCTACAAAAGATATGCTGAAATTGTTTATGCGTTATATTTAATAAAATATGTAATTGGCATCTTTATACAACTGAGTCTTCAAACAAATCTATAAATGTAGTCTGTCTCTCCATTTATTTAGCTTTTTAAACCTTGCACAATTTTTAATTTTCTCCACAAGTTATGATATATCTATTCTACATATCTGTACACACATATATTTATACATGCTAAATCATACTATTGCATTTCTTCTAAAGTTTCATTTTATTTCTCTTTTAATATGTTTGATATTTCTTTGTTGTATTGATTCAAATAATTGCCTTCTCAAACCCTATTTAAACAATGTTCTCATATTATTTGTGTAGATTTTTATAATCCTCCCTATTACCAATTTTATTTGCTGCTAATGGCAATGAGTTTTCCTCTTGAAATTCTGGTACATACTATTTTCCTTTTCTTGCCTCACAACATTGCTCTATAAAGGTGATGTAAGTGGTCTTACCTGTCTGGATCTCCAGCAACAAAAGGTTCCAGCATCCATATTTTAAGATCTGTGTTGTTTGACTTAGGAATACTGCATTTTTAGTGTTACATTTCCTCACAGAAAGGACTGACCAGTTCTTATCTTTGTGAAAAAATTTTCATCATGAGTGAGTATTTTACTGTAATAGAAATATTTTCTGCCTCCATGGTAATGATCTTCTAATATTTCTACTTAGCTATGTCAAGGATTACTATATTTAATACTCTAATTTTAATCCATGTAGAACCCTGAGGAAATGATTACTTGATGTAAATGTAACATTTCTTTTTATATCAAATATTTTTGTAGGATTTTACATTCCTCTTAATTTATTATCAAATTACCATGTTTCTTGAACTTATAGTTATTTATTACATCAAAATCCATTTTCCTGATAATCTTTCTCCTACAGTTTCCACTCTTCCTTTACTAATTTTACTAATCAAAAGGTTGAGATTACATACCTTATGCACAACTACCATCCTTTACTGTTTTTTAAATTTTTCACTGAAAAAAAGATCACTTTAATTTAGCATCATTAAAACTATAAGAACTAATTAATATACTTGTATGCCACCCATAGAATGAGATATCAGTTTTAAAAAAATAAAACTTGGTGAAGTCCATTTATAATATAAAACATTTATCTATGAAGTGGTCAGTTATAAGTTATTTTCTGAGTAGTTAAGACAGTTCTAAGTCATTTTGGGTAAATTTTTTATGTCCTCAATTAAGGCAAGCATGTTACTTGTTGCATACACTGTTAAAAAGTGTGGAAAAATGAAAAATATTAAACATGGATACTCATTTATTAGAACCAGAATCTTCACTAGGTAATTAAATTCTTCAAGTAATTAAAGTTTGATAATGTTAAAACTTAATTTTTGAATTCAAAAGTCAGCAAAATCTTAACATATTTTACATCTTGTATTTCACTATGTTGGTCAGACCTTAACTAGATTTAAAATGCTTAATTGTTGAAAGTAGAGGGCAATACCCCTACAGAGCTAGTAGAGTGAGTGCTAAAAATTATGCCACAGTACTTAGGGAAGATGCAGCTCTCCCTTTACCTTGGAGCAATAAACTAAAAGAATCATTTTAGTCCCACTTAGTTTTTCAAAAGGAAAAGGCTCCTAAATATACAGGTTCATTTTCCTGAAGACAATAAAAAAATTCTACCCTTAAGAAGGGCCTAACTCCACTAAAGCTCAGAATAGATCATCTAATTAGGATCAACAACAACAAACTTTCACATTAAGATTTAAAAGCAAAACTTAAGTGTTTTCTAAATGACAATTCCACTCAATGCACATTACGTATTTAAAAGTTAAAGTCAGTCCTAATGATGAAGTTGGAAATTTCACTTAATAGGGGTTCACACACATACTTAAAAGATGTGCTCATCATTGTGTTTTGGTTTAAAACGTCTCTTCTGTAATTAAAGACCTCTGTAAAATTTCATATTTAACAACATGCAACGTTCAGCAGTAACGTGGATTCGGTTCTTGATAATTTTTCTGCAGTTTTTTTCTTCTGGTCTCTAAGTGAAAATAGATCCTTAATAAGGAAAGAACAATTTACACTTCCCAAAATTAGGCATCCTGGCACTCTGCTCCTAATTTAAATTTGGCTTTCCTGAGGGCGGTGAGCTCTTAAAAAATGCAAAAGATGTCCTCAGGGAAGACCCCATTTAAAATGGAATATTGAAGTCTAGAGTATAACTTTGCTCCTGTTCAGAGGAAAAGAAACGAACAGAACAGGTCTGAGGTTGGGGCGGGGGTGCGGGCAAAGCAGCGGCCCCGCTGCAGCGGGCGGTAGGACCGCGCGGTCGCCCGGCCTCCAGCGGGCAGTTGGAGCCCTGGGCGCGAGGCTGCGCCCAGTCGGAGCCCGGCCCGCGGGGAGCTCGACGGGGACCCCCGGGGCCTGACAGGTGCGCTCCTCTAGACCTAAGGGAAACGCTGCTTAGACGTGCGCACTACGACCCCGGGCTCCGGGGAGACACGCTCCACGAGGGGCCGCGGCTGCTCCCGGCCTCCAGCGGCGAGACCCGCGGGCGCCGCGCGGGAGCCACCTCCTCCCCCTCCTCCTCCCGCTCCTCCTCGCCCTCCTCCCCCTCCTCCCCCTCCTCCCCTCTCTTCCGTCCTCCTCCCCCTCCCCCTCCCCTTGCCCCTCCCCCTGCCCCGCCCCCGCGCGCTCCTCTCAGCTCCGCGGGCCTCCTTCTGCCCGAGCGTCGTCAGCGCCGGCCTGAGGGAGCCGGTCTTCGCCTCCGAGGCTTGGGGAGAGAACTTGAACGTGGCTGGGAAGCCCTTCCGGGGGTCAGCTCCGGACGGTCCGTGCCTGCAAAAAGCACAGATCCGGCTCTGGCGCCGCCTCGCTCCTGCGGGGTGAGGGCGGGGGCGGCAGGGCCCGGGCGGTGCGCCCCGCGCAGGAGCCGCCCCGGGGCGCCCTCGAGGCTCCCGCGCCAGCGCCCTAAAGGGGAGGCTCGCCGCTAATTCATCAGGGACCTGAGAGAGGGCGGGTGGGCGTTGAAGGGTCCAGTGTGTGATATTTTTTACTCTTTTGGTCCTCCAATCAGTTTCATGTGTTCCTGTTTGAGATTTTCTCTGCAGGATCTTTGCTTTATGTTTTGTCCTCTGAAACAGCAAATTAAATGTGTAGCTTTATATTTTTTCTTTTAATACCCCATCCTCCTTTGCAAAAAGTAGCTTTTAATATTCTTCCCCACTTTCTCCGTTTTCTGATTCTTTCCATATTTGGTACTGCTATCAATTAGTTCTCTTTGGATTGTATCTATTTCCATCTGCTTTCCAAATGGAAACGAATTTATATATATAATATAATACATTTTATACTTACATTATAACGAATTTGTGTTTTCAGCAAAGTTATATGTGGAAACTCTAAACTAGCAGAAATGATTTGAGGGTAGGGGTGAGTTTCCCAAAAATATCCAATGAGAAGAGCTAATAAACACTCGAAAACAAACACACAAATAGAAAATTACAATAGTCTTCCCTTTTAGTTTTTGCTTTCCCTTTATTTAGGATATTGTCTGGTGCTCTTTGGATTTTGAAGTCATGTCTTATGCTAATATGTAGAGACGAGAAGTTGTCCTCTAAAAGATTTAACCTTTCGTTCAATATTCATGTATATAGTCAAGTCATTCTCTTCTGCCAAACATTTCATGTCTCACCACATGTTTTTTATTTCCACATATTAAGCATATATTCAGTGATTTTTTCCATTAAACTTTTCTATTCTCAAAACATTTCAGAGTCTAGAAAAATAAAATTGATCCATTACTAAAACATAAGCACATACACTCTGCCACTTCATGCAAGACTTTCAAACTCACTCAATATCCATATTTGTATGTGCAATAGACAAATAACTAGATAAATATAGATGATCGTTATATAGAAGTAATAAATATGTTAAAGTGTTTATAGATGACTATGATTATTGAGTCAAAATAAGGATGAATTAAATTTTATTCTATAGCAGCATAATATTTTCAAAATCAGTAATACAGAAAACAGTAAAAAGTAAAAAATTTCGGAAAACTGAAAAGCATGGTGATTATGTCAGTTCCACATGTTTATAAAATTGAAGATATTAGATTAAAATATCATGATTAAAATATGTGATCAGGGACAAATATATTTCAAATGAAATACTCATTGTTATACCTCTTTTTTCTGTTTATTTATTCAATGCATATTTTCCAACTCTTAAAACTTTGCCATATTGTTTATGAAGTTGTGAATTTTTTTACATTAAGATATTTTTTATTTAAATTCTTTATTAATCTTTTGCTTGTAAGATAATAAAGGAAGTTGTAGAAAAAGTTACATTTTTATCAGAAATTGGGATTTATCCTATGAGTTATGTTATGAAGAATTCTTATTTCAATACTAGAAAGTGAAATCATCTCTCATACCAGTTTTTTACTTAAATGTTATTTTGTCTGATATTGGTGTATGAACCTCAAGCTGTCTTTGTTTTCTATTTGCATGAAATATTTTTTCCTTTCTTTCACTTTCAACCTGCTTGTGTCTTTGCATCTTTTAATTAGTCACTTGTCAACAACATTAAGTTCTCTCATGTTGTTTTAGTCATTCTGCCAAAATATTTTTTTGGTTTGGGGATTAATCTATTTGCATTCAATTTAATTATGTAAAAGACAGGACTATAAGCCTTTCTGTACTTTATTTCTTGTATGTCTTATGTCTTTTTTGTCGCTCTTTTCTGTTATATTATTTTCTTTTTGTGTATGTATGGTTTATCTTTGTTACATAGCTTATTGACATAATACTAAATTCCATTTCTGTATATTTTTAAAATAATTTCTTTGTGTTTCTCTTTTAGTTCATATTAAGCAAACTATATATATAACCCAATACTTTGAAAAATTATCAGCTCTTCATATGCTTCTACTACTCTTATTCCACCTATTGTTCACTTCATAAATTATTCTATATTTTAAGGTTCTGAAGATATATTTTAAATTATAACATTGTTTTACAAATTTAATTATATAATCCACTTAGTTTTGATTTTGCAGAGGTTGCAAGATAAGAAGGAAATTTCATACTTTCCAAAATTTTAATCCAATTTTTCTGGTAACAATTTCTCAAATATACATAAAAATCAAATTTGAAAGGTATTTAATTTATTATTATATTATCATTTCAGTTTAAACTTATTCTTGGGTATATATAGTGTTGTTTTTATATATTTCGTGGTTTTTTGCATAAGTGATAGTGAATTTCATATATATATGTTGTAGTTTTCATACTCAATACCACCATTGTATAATTCATGTATGTTTCTGAAAAACAATTTCCACATTTAAATGTTTTGGAAAATATATGGGATGATTTTAAACTAAAGACAACGAATAACATCATGTGGAAAAGATAGTGCCTTTTGTATGAGTACCTTGAAAATTGCCTATCATTTTGGAGACATTTTTGTGTACTGCCGTCCTAGAAGAGAATATTGACTGTTTTGGGTTAGAAAAATTTAATGTTTAATTTGGTTTCCTTATATTCACTCCTATGCAGGAGTTTCTGGACAATTATTAAAATAATTAGAAATGAGGCACAACTACACACAGAGGACAACTTAAGAATACAACTCTGATACATGTACTAAATTTGGAACCTAAGAAGAGATGCAGTCCTCATTGAAAAATACAAAAATGATAAGTTAAAAAGGCATTTTTAAAGATTTAGAATAAGTTGAACCAAGTGTCAAATAAGAGCCTTAACACAAAACCAGTAAAAGACTATGCAAGAGAAACTGACTATCACAGAAAAATCAACAAGATAGTGAGATGCCTAGATATGGCAAAAAAAATTAAAAGAAACAGTAAAATATGGATCAGTGAAAGAAATAAATTAAAACATCATCAGAGTCACAGAATTTGGAATAACTAAGATGATGCAATGGAAAAGAAACACAGATTCCCATGCTGCTGATGACAACAGAAGCAGACAAAGAAGACACAGCAAATAGACACAGAGAACAGACAACCGGGGTGGGTGGGGGAAGGGAAGAAAAAAAAAAATAAAAAAAAAAAAAAAATAAGAGGTTGCCATATACCCCGCACCTCCCCATCACACTCCTCCCACACCAACAACCTCCCCCATCATTATGGCACACTCATTGCACTTGGTGAACATATTTTGGAGCACTGCTGCACCACATGGATAATAGTTTACCCTGTATTTCACACTCTCCCCCAGTACATTTTCAATGGGTTATGGCAGGATGTATATAAAGTCCAGCATCTGACCCTGCAATATCAATTAGGACAACTCGAAGTCCCAAAAATGTCCCCATATCACATCTCTTCTTCCCTCTGCCTGCCCTCAGCAACTACTGTGGCCACTTCTCCAACATCAATGCTACAATTTCTTCTACTACTAGTCACAATATTTTTATAGTAGAATATCAGACCACTCTAATCCATATTTTATTCCTCCATTCTGTGGACCCAGGGATGGTTATATCCACTCCAACTCTACATCAAGAGAGGGCTTAGATTCTACATAGATGATGGATGCATTTCTTCTGCATGCAGTTGTAGGTACTCTTGATTCCCTGGTGTGGTGGTTGACCATCTTCTCTCTGTTAGCTGACCTGGGTACGTCTAATGAACCAGAGAGTAGGAGTTGCAACTCTGCAGTGGCTCAAGGCCCAGCTGGCACATGGGCAGTCCAGAGATTCAAGTCCCCTGAGTATACACCATTCCTAGTGTGAACCATAGGTTCAGTAAAAGTGACAGAAGAGGCATGTGTAGAAAGGTCACATCTGAGTCCAGCTCCACCGCACTCAGGAGCACAAATTCCAAAGTAGGGCTCTCTGACATGGCACAGAAATCCAAATCCATCTACCATGACCATATACCCTGTGGGTCTCTGTAGCCTTCAGGAGAGCCAGAACCTAGGGTTGTATCTACTTTGGCTTTTTTTCTGGGGTCCTGATGATGTGTGAATAAGTATGACCCCTCTGATGACCTCCCAACTCTCTTTTGAAGCCTCTTAGTCATATAAACTCATTTGTCTTTGCCATTTCCCCCTTTCATTCAAGGTCAAAAAGCAGTTTTTAACACATGAGCTCCTACATGTAGGCTGAGATATTCTGCTGATCTGAGTTGACACTTTTATTCACTGTCTCTAGTTGCATCACCAGCTAGTGATTGGCAATACACCCTACCACCATTACCTGGAATTGTTGTAAGTCATTTTTAACAAATGATGAGAGAACATACTCAAAATGTTATTACTAACCAAAGTATCTTACGTTTGGTGTATTTTCCCCCAACCCAACCTATTATTGTTACATTATTATTTATATCATAATGGATCAAAGACCTAAATATAAAAGCCAGAACCATAAAGCTTCTAGAAGAAATTGTAGGAGAACATCTCAAGTCCTGGTGGATTCATAAGAGAGATGAGAGGATGGCTGATGGATTACTGCTGCTTAATGTATGTAGAAGTTTTAATTAATCCTACTGCAAAAGTGTGGGATTGTATAGAATTGATGGTAACACATTATAGTGAGTAAGAGCTGATTTATAAATGATAATGTGCCTGGAAAGGGTAGTATAGGGATGTAAATGCCAATTAAAGAAAGCTAGAAAATAATCCAATTAAAGAAAGCTAGAAAATAATCTAGGGACTGAAAAACACAGTAAACCAAGAGGTAGGTGAGAATTGTGGTTGCTGGGACAGATGTAAGAGTGTCCTTTGTGAGCTAGAGAAGATATATCCTTATTTTTTTTAAGATTTATTTTTTATTTATTTTTGTCCCCTCCCCCCACTTGTCTGCTCTCTGTGTCCATTCACTGTGTGTTCTTCTGTGACCACTTGTATCCTTATCAGCGGCACCAGGAATCTGTGCTTCTTTTTGTTGTGTCATCTTGTGTCAGCTCTCCGTGTGTGTGGCACCATTTCTGGGCAGGCTGCTCTTTCTTTTGCGCTGGGCAGCTCTCCTTATGGGGTGTGCTCCTTGTGCTTGGGGCTCCCCTATGTGGGGGACACCCCTGCATGGCACAGCACTCCTTGCATGCATCAGCACTGTGCATGGGCCAGCTCCACATGGATCATTGGGACCCGGGGTTTGAATGTGACCCTCCCATGTGGTAGGCAGATGCCCTATCCGTTGGACCAAGTCTGCTTCCCAACTGTATGTTTTCATTATGCATGTCTTTAAAATGGCTAATGAAAAATATAGTGATAATAGCTGTGATGTGTCTAAAGATCATTACTATATTTAATTATTTCTGTCCCGTATTATAGATAAATACTCATGGTATGTCTGAATGTTTGATTCTGGCTTTATTACTGGTGATTAGTTTTAAAACATGGTACCTTATGATATGTATGTTCTATGTAGAATGAATTTTAAATATTGAAAATATAATAGTAGAGAAATCACTGAGAAATTTAGCTGGTGCAAGGACTAAGAATGAAATATAACTTGAACTAGCTTGTAAAGGACACCTAAATAATTCAGAAGCAATAGTGAGTTTCCATAGCTGCCTGTACATTTGAGAGAACTTCAAGGTACAGGATACTGCCACTCCGAAAGAGATGATTTAGTGTTTTGGATTAGAGAATTCAAATAAAAAATTTTTTTAGGTGAAATAGACTTTATTATCTTTTTTAAAAAGATACATAGATCACACAAAATGTTACATTAAAAAATATAAGGGGTTTTCATATACCGCATTCCCCACCCCCCACTCCTCCTACATCAACAACTTCTTTCATTAGTGTAGCATATTCATTGCATTTGATGAATACGTTTTTGAAGCACTGCTACACAGCATGGATTATAGTTTATGTTGCAGTTTACACTCTCTCCCAATCCAGTGAGTTATGGTGGATATATAATGTCATGCATCTGTCCCTGCAATATCATTCAGGACAACTCCAAGTCCCAAAAATGCCCCCATATCACACCTCTTTTTCCCTCTTCCTGCTTTCAGCATCAATGATATACTTTCTTCCATTGCTAGTCACAGCATTCACCTTTATACAAACATCTGTGCCAAGCAATAAAGAAGTTAGACTTGCAACACAGCTGCACTATTACAGACACACCATAAGTATATAACATTGAGATCCACGCTAAAGTTGGTTCCCTCATTGAAAAGCAGATTATAAAAAAACATGGCACTCAACACAGAATGTCATTTGGAACCTTATTCTCTCTCTCTTATCTTGCTGAAAAGTGCATGACAAGCTCATTAAGTTCTACACCTGATGTAGAAGAGTTATGGAGTGGATTGAGACATAGCAAAGCAATGGAATTGAATTTTGTGTGCATAATACTATATATTTCATATATTATATGATACATTTTCCCCACCCAAACATTAAAAAAGCCCTATGGAACAAATTTTATTTCCCTGATTCTCACATTTGAGCCAGCATTCTGATGGTTAACATAATTTATCATTTTATATTTTATAGTTGAATCTGATGAAGAATCCCTATCTTGATAATTTTCAGTGTTAAGGACCTAATTCTCTTATAACATCAGGTTGCAACCTGCAACTGGTAAACAGAAAAACTGTGCTCATTATGCTCAATGTGTGCTGTTCAGATTTTTTGAAAAGTAATGAATGAATATCACAAGTCTATCATCAAATATAATACTGGTAAAATTCTGAAATGAATCCCTATTCCTCCAATGACAGAGTTATATCCTTTTATTTTCAATAATTATTGAAGAATTCATCATGTTTCTTTTCAATATAATTCATTACTACCCAGATCTCTGATGCAACTATTTCTTTGGGAAAAAAGCACTGTCCAATTTCGTATTCAATAACAGACTTATTTAAATGTATATATTTTATATACATATTGTTATGTATATTTACAGACAAATTTCTGTATCTTTGCATGTGGGATTATGCCTTTATTTGTACTACCTCCAGACTTACATTTCAATTTATATTTATATGTGAAATTACTGTCCAAGTTATTATCATGAATATATAGATTATATAGATCCATTGATTTCTAATTCTTAAATATCTTGATAAAATTCTAACAGTGTTCTATGTCCATTTGATTGTCTCTTTATAATTTTATATTTTATTTTATTTATGAAATTCTATACTGATTTAACTGAGGTTTTTTTGTGTCATTGTGTGTGTGTGTGTGTTTGTTTTTTTTTTTAATTAGTGTTCCCTTCATGAGTTAGGCTAGGTCAGTCAATAAACTTAGGGATTTCTAACCAGCATAAATCTACTCTTTCACATTTTTTACTTGTGTGTTTTGTTGTTGCTGGTGTTTTTTGCCCCATGACACAATGTTTACTGATTATTATTTTAAACCAAAACACAATATTAAGAAAATCCATTAAAATTTTTCTTCCTTAGTTATGTTTATACTATTTGGATTTCATCAGTACCTTAGGACCAAATTGTCTATTTTTTTTTCTGTAGAAAATCTTCAGGGATTTTTATAGAGGTGTCAATTAATAAATTAACATAACAGACAATTTATAATATTGCATCTTCCATTCCATAAATATGGTCTAGTTCTCCAATTATTTACTTACTTCATAACTCTCCATGAAACTTTAATCAATGGCCAAAGGACTTAAACAGCTTTCTCCTTGAGGGGTTACTGCTGAAATGATGGCTCATATGGGAGTTACTTATTCTATAGGGGAGAAGTTTAGGAAACAGCCTAGACCTTGAGTCCCCTTTCACTCCCCTACTTAGGCCCAACTGAGATTAGAGAGGTCCAGAGTGGCAGGTCAGGACTAAGTGACTCCCAAGTTAATTAAGAAATTAAGAGTCTAACTTGCCAAGTTGAGGGTCATTTCAGGATCCTCCTGGTTGATGGTTTGCAGTGTTAACCAGAGAGCCACTCCTGGATTTGGCACCTTCCATCTGTCCCTGGCACAAGGCCTTGGCAGGTCCAGGCAGTGAGGCAGCTTTGGACCAGGGGCCCAACCCTCCACACTTGAAGCAGGTTCCTGCCAAAGTGGAGCCTGGATTCTGGTGGCCCCAAGGTAACAGGGTGCCTTCTACAGTGATAGCTAAAAGGAGAGCCTGTCCGTGGGCCCTGGGCCTGCCTCTCCTCATGCTTCTCAGCACTGTGGTCTCAGTTGTTGAAAACTCTAAATGCTGTTTCTAAAAGGAAGTTCATGGAAGTTTGGGGACCCAGGACAAGTTTTTGCAGCTTCCTACAGGTATCTGAGACAGACTGGCTAATAAAGCAAATTCCAAGAGGATCTATTCTTCTCTAGAGTCAACACCTACCAGAGGGCATTTTTTTCATTGACTCTACCAGCTTTCTCTAAAGTAAGTCTATATTTTCATTCTGCTCCTTAGCAATTTTCCTGAGCTTATTTTGGTTGACTGGTTTGGTAGTGCCCTTCATAATCCCTTTGAGTAGATGCATGGCCACATGGTCTCTGGCACTCAGATCAGCCTGTCCCCTCCTTCCCTCTTATACAGGAGGTTTACTTGAATTCATCGTCCATACAGAGGCCACACTTGGCTGTTCTCTAATTTGTATTACATCCATGTTATGTGGCAGGGAATAGTAACCTCTTCCTTTTTAGACTATCAGTAGGGAGGTTGTCCCAATTCCCGAGAAGGCACTCCAATGGGAAGTCTGCTGGATGCTGGAGAAGCCACCCATTATTCTAGGGGAAGATAAATGCATTGGTCAGTCTTAGTGGAGTCTCATTCCTAGACCTGACTGAATGGAAATTGCCCTGTGTCCTAAGGATTGGGAGCCCTACTCGCCACTCCAGTGTTCTGGAGATTGGGTGTCTCTTGTCTCTGGGTATTTCCAGAGCCTTACAGGTCTTAGAAGACATCTGGGTCCTACCAAGCTGGACTTCCTCCCTAGGAATAGTACTGGCTAAGGATATTACTTTTGACCTACTTGTGTAGTGGTCTTAGTAAATGGCTGTGAAACAGATCTCATTTTATGGCCACTGCCAGTGACCAAGTTTTGCATTTAAACCAGATGTTAACAAGCACATTAAAAAGCTATAAAATTACTGCTCTGTGGCTTGCAAGCAAACAGCCTTGGGGCCCACAGAGTAATGGGTTAACAGGAATCTCAGGGCCTTCAGGGGTCTGAGGAAGGAGCAACCTTTGGACACTACCAAGGCTGGGAGTCTGGGGTTTTCACTAATAAGACAAAAGAGGGCACAGACAGGCTTTAATTAAAATCCTAGACTCACCAGGTTTTATCAGATGTTGGGAGAGCTACCTGCCTCTTTGTCTCCTGGATTGCTCACCAAGTATGGTAGCAGAACACTCTGGGTTCTGGGTTTCAAGGTTCTTGGCTTTATTACAAGAAAGAATTCAGAGATGTGCCAGTTTAACAAAGCCAGTAAAAAGAATTCCTTGAGAAATGAGAGAAAATAGAAAGTACATACCACAGACATGGGTTTGGGGGTGCTACAAGGTAAGATATGCAACATGGAGACCTGGGGTAGGTATTTTTAAGACCTTTCCTCCTCTCCTCTCCCCATATCAAGGAGGGATCTCAGCTCTTTGCTGTTCTGTTGTTTGCCTTTCTACCTTCACTTGTTAGTTTTTAGGGAAACAATAGGGAGACCTTTCTATTTGGAGTTATCTGGAACTTCTTTTGTGCCAAGAGTTTCAAATGGGCCCTCATGACCAGGGTCCTGGCAGGATTTTTGGCTGTAATGGTCATAGCTTTGTTCTCAAGCACCTGCCTTCCCTCAGGGTGTTCCTGGGTGGCATCTATGCTCTGATCAGTAGGGACACTGCTGTTATTGTTTTATTCTGACCAGCTGCCTTCCCTCATTTCATATACTAGTCTGCCTCACTACTCTATTCATTGGTCCATATTTTAATCTTTTGTGCAAGGCTCTTCTTTCAAACTTGATGTTTATGTGATTCACCAATGTTGGGTTTACAGTAGTCTGCTTATTTTAAATGTTGTAAGCATTTCCAACTTTATCAATTTTCCTTTAATGGGCATCTGTGCCCTATCCATATTTTAGTTACTTAGAAAAAAACTGTTGGAAGTTCTTGTACAAGTTCCTTTGGACATAAGTTTTCGTCCTGTTTGTTTAATAATGAAGATAATTCACAGCTTCAAAAGATAAGTTTTGTTTAGCTTTATAAGAAACTACTCATCATTTGCAAAATGGGTATGATGGAACAGTACCAAGAAAAATCATGAAAAGTTAGTTTAAGCATAATCATCATTATATTTAGTTGTTAGATGTGTTCATTTATCTATTTTACAGGTGCGAAATAAAATATACTTTTGGTTTCAATTACCATTTTCTTTCAGAATATATCAAGAAGGACTACATACTAAGCCATTAAAGAAATTCCAGTGGATTATAAGGATTTCATGTAGCAAAGTGTGTTTTTAGACAACAATAGCATTAAATTAGATATTAACAACAACTGTTTAGCAAAATAAAAACAGTTGATCTGCGAATCAAAATAAATTACCACTTTTTTTTAAATTTGAAATTGAATGAGAGTGAAAGTGATAGAATAGAAATAAAAAGTACATAAAGCAAACTTTAAAATTGTAAATGTTTATACTATAAAGGAAGAATATTTAAAAACAAATTACCTAATTTCCAATCCAGGAAACCAGGGAAAGAAAAGCAAAGTTATACTAAAAGTAAGTAAAAGGGAAAACTAATAAAGAAAGAAGTAGAAATCAATGATATTCAAATTAAAGAAGCAAATGGAAAAAGTGACAGAAGTAAAAGCTTTTCTTTCAGTACATCAACCAAATTTATGAGCTCTACCTAGTTAATAAATAATAAGAGAATGAAAAAAAGTACCAATATCAGGAATTAAATAACTGTTTTTACTAATCTACAGACAGCTAGTCAAACTTTGTTGTTTGACAGATGTTGTCTCCAAAACATATATATTGAGCAGGCAACCAAGAGCACAAAGTAAGAAGCTCTAGCCTACTGCTCTCCCATAGAAACTTATAAAACTATCAAAAACTGGCAGCATCTACTTCCACACTTTTGTATTCCTCTGGAATACAAATAGGGGATGCATTAACTGAGTGAGCACTGAGTAATACAATTAGCACTTAAAAATGGTAGTAGAGGCTGGTGGTGACCTTCCTGGTCTCCTGCACTCCTCTGTGGCATGCTGTAAAACTTGCCTGTGCTCTCATTGTGGGCCCCTGACCATGTTCCAGAGGGAGGTATTCACCTATATATAGACTGAGGTGCATGTATTCTGGTGCCAGTCTATGGACCATTCTGAAGTATTGAACTAGGACACTCATTTCTGTCAATCCCTCCAAATACTTGCCCCACAGGCAGAAGCAGCTTTCACAGGGCTAAGCAGTGTAAAAGTCAACCAAAATGTAGTTCCACTGGGCCAAAGATTCCCCCTAAAAACATCCATTGTGATGGGAGGAATCTATTCCACATAGGTAAGATGGAATGTCTAATTCTCAAAACAGGGGAATTCCTAAGGGCATGAGCACATGTCCAAGACAAGATTCAGGCTCAGAAATGACTGAGAAGGCATCATGTTTTCTCCTCAGGCTGATCCTCTTGATAAGAAGGATAACTTTGAAGGAGACCACCAGCCACCCCGTCAACACAGTGAAAGGTATTTATTTGCATTGATTTGTTTGTTTTGTTTATCTTCTGGCATGGCAGGAAATCTGTATCATATTACTAGCTGGATACAAACTTAAAGATAAGACAAATCAAAGACTAACTTCCAGAGGTAACTCTCTAAAATATTCAAATGTAGTGTGAAAAAAATGATTATGAGACAAAAAGCAAAACAGGAAATTACGGACCATCCAAGGGATAAAAATAAAATATCAGAGAAAGTCAATGAAAAAATACAAGACATTGTTCATACCAGTCAAGATTTATAAAAATATTCTTAAAAATTCTAAAATAAAATTTAGAGAAAGAACTAAAGGGCAGAAGGAAAATGATGAATAAACAAAATGAAAGACCTAATAAAGAGGCAGATTTTATAATAGGGAACAAACATAATATTTGAAGGCAAAAGCAACTGCAATAATAAGTTCCCAGAGGCTTTCAATAGCAGAGACAGATGGCAGAGTAAAGCATCTGTGAGTCCCAAGACAAGACAATTAAAATGATTCAAACAGACTCTGAAAGAAAAAGCATGACAAAATATGAACAGAACTTAAGACAATTGTGGGATATTATGCACACCAGTATTCACCTTATAGGGTTCCCTGAATTATAAGAATGCTGGAAAGTGGCAGAAAGAATATTAAAAGATAAAATGCCAGAAAACTTCCCAATTTTTACAAAAGGCCTGTATATACACATTCAGGACTCCAATGAATCCTAAGCATGATACTCAAAGAAAAGAAGGCCCAGGCACATTGTGTTAAATGCTTGAATGACAAGGACTTGGGAAGAGTTCCGAAAAGTCCAAAAGAAATGTAATGTTCTATGTACAAGGGATCTCCCATGAAATTAAGTAGTTATTTTACATCAGAACCCATAGAAGAAAGAAGGCAGAAGAAGAAAATATTTAAAGTGTTAAATGAAAACACTTGCCTACCAAATATTTTATATATGGCCTGAATGTCTTTCAAAAATGGGGGGAGATTATAAAAAGTTACACGAGTTCATCATTATGACACTTGCCATACAAGCAATGCCAAAGGGAGTTCTTAAGATTGAAAGGAAAGGACACTGTACAGTGAACTGAAGCGGTATATATAAATAGATTTTTTTAAAATGTTATAAAGACTACTATGAACAATTGTTTGCCAATATATTTTGTAAACTAGATGAAATGGACAAATTTCTAGAAACACATAAACAAACTCTAAAGGAATAGATGCCCTCAGACAAATAACAAGTAAAGATTAACTCAAGGATCAAAAACCACCCCAAAAAATTAAACCCAGGACCATAAGGTTTAACTGGTGAAATTAAGAAATGTTCCAAGAAGAATTAACACCAAATATAACTCAAAAACTTCCAAAAAATAAAGAGGAGGGAAAAGTTATTTACTTTTCTATGTAGCTATTATCACTTCAATAACAAAGGCAGAGAAAGATAGCAGAATAAGAGAAAATTCAAGGCCAATATCTTGTATTAAAAATGATTAAAATATCTTCAATGAAATACTATCAAACTGAATAGAATTCCTTATATGAATTATACACCATGACCAGGTTGGATTTATGTAACATATGTAAGTATCATTCAACTCAAGAAAATCAACCAATGTAACATACCATATTAACAAAACAAAGGACTTAAAAAAAAAAACCTCATGATCATCTCATTTTAAGCAGAAAAAACAGGGAAAATTGGCATTGAAGGAAACTATTACAACATGATAAAATACATATTTGGAAAATCCACAGCCAATATCATAGTCAGTTTTTAAAGACTGAACGCATTTCCCTTAATATCAGAAAAAGGGAAACAGATATGGCTCAAGCAATTAGGCTCCTGTCTACCATATAGGAGGTCCAGGGTTTGATACCCAGGGCCTCCTGGTGAAGGCAAGATAGCCCACGTGGTGAGCTGGCCCACATGGAATGCTGGCCCACACAGAGTGCTGCCCCACGTGGAGAGCTGACATTACAAGATGATGCAATAAAAAGAGACTCAGAGGGGAGACAATAAGAGACACAACAGACTAGGGAGCTGAGGTGGCACAGGTGAATGATCACCTCTCCCACTCCAGAAGGTCAAAGGATCAGTTCCCAGAGTAGCCTAATGAGAAGACAAGTAGACACAGAAGAACACATAACAAATGTACACAGAGAGCAGACCATAGATAGAGAGGGATAAATAAATAAATAATCAGAAAAAAAGCCAAGACTGCCCACTCTCTCCAATGTTATTTAACATTGTCTGGAAGTTCTAGTTGGAACAATTAATCAAGCAAAAGAAATTAAAGGCATCCAAATTTGAAAGGGAAATGCAAGTAATACATGCTGATGATATGATCCCAAATATAGAATATAATGAAAAATCCACACCAAAATACTAGCATTAATAGACTAATCCAGCAAACTGGAAAGAAACATGAGTAAGTAGCTGGGGCCTGCCTTTCAGTCATATGAATATGTTCAAGTGTTTGAAAAGCATTGTCTTGATGGGTGGAGACCCACACTATCACCAAAAGAATGTTGAATTTCTATTCTGGGGAGCCCTGCTACATTCTCTAATAGAAAGGCAAGAATCCCACAAGTACAAAGGCAGTGCCTAGTGAAGGAAGACAGATCATTACACCAGGCCCTTGATATTGATGGCTGTACTTATTAAAAAAAAAAAAAGTAGGTAAGAACAATCTTTTCTTGTGAAATTGAAACTTAGACTAGTGTCATATGGTGCTTAAGAGTTAGCACCTGAAAGTCTCTTTGTTGCTCAAATATGGCCTCACTCTAAGCCATACTCAGCATATAAACTCACTACCTTCCTCCAGCATGGAACATGACTTCAGGGAAAGAGCCTCCCAGGCAATGAGGAATTAAATCAGCAATGTTTGTTATATGCATTATAATATGGTACCATCAACTCCATCCATTAACTCACATTTAAAATTGACCTTATTAGGAAACGGACTTGGCCCAGTGGTTAGGGCATCCGTCTACCACATGGGAGGTCCACGGTTCAAACCCTGGGCCTCCTTGACCCGTGTGGAGTTGGCCCATGCACAGCGCTGATGCGCGCAAGGAGTGCCGCCCCACGCAGGGGTGCTCCCTCCTTGACCCGTGTGGAGCTGGCCCATGCGCAGCGCTGATGCGTGCAAGGAGTGCCGCCCCACGCAGGGGTGTCCCCCGTGTAGGGGAGCCCCACACGCAAGGAGTGCACCCCGTAAGGAGAGCTGCCCAGCGCGAAAGAAAGTGCAGCCTGCCCAGGAATGGCGCCGCCCACACTTCCCGTGCTGCTGACAACAGAAGCGGACAAAGAAACAAGACGCAGCAAATAGACACAGAGAATAGACAACCGGGGGAGGGGGGGAATTAAAAATAAATAAATCTTTTTAAAAAATAAATAAAATTGACCTTATTATTCTATACACATTCAGTACCAGCTGCCCCTTCTCAATCCACATTCTGTGTCCTAATAACCTGTATTCTATAGTTTAACTCCCTAAGTCTACTCATCACATTTAGTTCATATCAGTGAGACCTCACAGTATTTGTCCTATCGTATCAGCTTTATTTCACTCAGCTTAACGCCTCAAGGTTCCTCCATACTGTCAAGTGCTTTCCTAGTTCAGTTCTTCTTACAGCTGAATAGTAATCCAACATATAGTGTATACCATATTTTATTTGTTCATCAGTTGGCTGACCTTTAGGTTGTTTCCAACTCTTAGCAATTGTGAATAATGCTGCTACATCAGTAGCACACATCAGTGTGCTAACATGTGTTCATGTCCTGGCTTTCAGTTCTTCTGAAAATATTCCTAGTAGTGGGATTGTTGGATATTATGTCATTTCTGTATTTAGCTTCCTGAGAAACTACCAAACTGTCTTCTACAGAAACGGAGCCACTTTAGAGTTCTACCAACACTGAACGAGTGTGCCTATTTCTCCACATCCTATCAGTACTTGTAGTATTTTTTTTTTCTTTTAAATAATGGCCACTCTATAATGTATGAAATAATACTCACTAGAATTTTGCTCTGCATTCCCTAATAGCTAGTGATGTTGAGCACCTTTTCATGTGCTTTTTGGCGACTTGTATTTCCTCTTTGGAGAAATGTCTATTCAACTCTTATGACCATTTTTTAATTGGTTTGCTTGCCTTTTTATCATTGAGCTGTGTGATCTCTTTACACAACATGGATATCAAATGCTTGTTGGATATGTGGCTTCAGAAGATTTTCTCCCATTGATTAGGCTTTCTTTCTTTTTGTCTTTTTAACAACATCATTTGAAATATAAAGGCTTAATTCTGAGAAAGTTGCATTTATTATTTTTGTTTCATTGCTTATGCTTAGGTGTGTGGTCCAAGAAACCACCAGCTACCATAAGATCTTGAAGATATTGCCCTAGTTTTCTTTTTTGTCTTTATTTTTTTAATGTTACATTCAAAAAGTATGAGGTCCCCATAGACCCCTCCCCCCCACCCCCCACTCCTCCCCCCCACCCCCCACTCCTCCCCCCCACCCCCCACTCCTCCCCCCATAACAACAACCTCCTCCATCATCATAAGACATTCATTGCATTTGGTGAACACATCTCTGAGCACCACTGCACCTTATGGTCAATGGTCCACATCATAGCACTCTCCCACAACTCACCCAGTGGGCTATGGGAGGACATACACTATCCAGTAGCTGTCCCTGCAGCACCACCCAGGACAACTCGAAGTCCCCAAAACACCCCCACATCACATCTCTTCCTCCCACTACCCGACCCACAGCAGCCACCATGGCCACTTTCTCCACACCAATGCCACATTTTCTTCGATTACTAATCACAATAGTTCATGAATAGAATATCACTAAGTCCACTCTAATCCATACACTATTCCTCCATCCTGTGGACCCTGGAATGGTTGTGTCCACTCCACATCTATATCAAGAGGGTGCTTAGATTCCACATGGATGCTGGATGCAATTCTCCTGCTTTCATTTGTAGGCACTCTTGGCTCCCTGGTGTGGTGGTTGACCTTCTTCAACTCCATGTTAGCTGAGTGGGGTAAGTCCAATAAACCGGAGTGTAGGAGTTGCAAGTCTGTTAAGGCTCAGGGCCTGGCTCTCACATGGTCAGTCCAGAGATTCAGGTCCCCTGGGTATACAATAAACCCCAGCACCAACTACAGTTCTGGTAAAAGTAACAGGAGAGACTTGTGGACAAAGATCACATCTAACTCCAGCTCCATCACACAGAAACACAAACTCCAAAATAGGGCCAACTGAGATGGCACTGAGCTCCATCTGCCATGACCATAGAACCTGTGGGTCTCTGTAGCCCTCAGAAGAACCAATGCCTGGGGTTGTAGCTACTTTATCTTTCTCTGGGACTCTGCTCAGGTGTGCAAAAGGACAACCCCTCTGATAACCTCCCAGCTCTTTTTTGGAGACTCATAGCCATATAAACTTCCTTGTCCTTTCCATTTCCCCCTTTTATTCAGGTCAAAAAGCATTTTTTTGGTGGCGGACTTGGCCCAGTGGTTAGGGTGTCCATCTATCACATGGGAGGTCTGTGGTTCAAATCCTGGGCCTCCTTGACCCGTGTGGAGATGGCCCATGCACAGTGCTGATGCATGCAAGGAGTGCCCTGCCACGCCGGTGTGTCCCCCACATAGGGGAACCCCATGTGCAAGGAGTGTGCCCCGTAAGGAGAGCCACCCAGCACGAAAGAAAGTGCAGCCTGCCCAGGAAAGTGCAGCCTGCACACACGGTGAACTGACACAACAAGATGATGCAACAAAAAAAAAGAAAGAGATTCCTGTGCTGCTGACAACAGAAGCAGACAAAGAAGACACAGCAAATAGACACAGAGAACAGACAACCGGGGGGGGGGGGGGGAAGGGGAGAGAAATAAAGAAATCTTTTTTAAAAAAAGCATTTTTAACTCCTGGTATTATATGTAGATTGAGATATTCTGCTGGTCCAAATTGACCTTTTTATTCAAGGTCATTTTCTAGTTACATCATCAGCTGGTACTTGGTAGTAATCCCTCAGCACCAGGGAGGCTCATCCCTGGGAGTGATGTCCCACGCTGGGGGGAAGGCAACACATTTACACGCTGAGTTTGGCTTTGAGACTGGTCACATTTGAGCAACTAGAGGCTCTCAGGAGGTAACTCATAGGCACCCTGCAGCTCTAGGCCTTGTTCTTATTTCAGGTTCACAGGCTCACAAGCATTAGTATCAAGGGCTCATTGTTGGACCTTCCTTCTTTTTTGGTCTTTGCTGTTGCACTTGGGGGATTGTTGCTGTTCCTTTAGGGACTGTGATAGAGCTCCCCTGGCTAGGAACTCAGCACTCCCTCAGTTGTTGTTTTTAATTGTAACCACTATGAAGATATCCAAACCTTTTTATGTACACTGGATATATGCCCTGTAGAACTCCCCGCCAACCATGTGTCCCCTGTCAATAACATCCCACACCAGTATTCCTCCCCTGCCATTGTTGAACCTCTCTGTGATCCAAAACTTCTTCAAAAGGGAAGCCCAATATATTGCCAGGTTCCATTAATAGTAAAAAAGAATTTACTGATGAGTTTAAAGGTTAGATATAGAATACATATTAATTTAGAAAAATTAAGGTAAAAATAAATTGGGGTATCAAAAAATTTAAAAATGCAAAGCTTTGTTTTTGATATTTTGCCTTCCATCATTGCAATAAGTGTTGCCCTGTATGCAAATTGGCAAGGCAACCTCTTCTGTCTTTTCCTCAGTGTCTACGTCCTATATTTTTCTTTTATTTTTTCCTAATTATTAAGCTTATCTTCACAAAAGTTTTAGATCACAGTAATTCATATATACAATATATAGTACTCCCACATATCCAACATAAAACCCTTTTCTCTTCCACAACAATAATCTTTTTACATATTTATACTATATTTACTGAAACTGATGTACAGATATTGAAACAATAGCTTTCATACAAGGTAACATTTGGGTTTACATTGTGGTTTATATTTTAGACTATACAATTTTCTAAATTTTTAGTTATGTTTTACATTATGATTTACATTTTAGCCTATCAACCCTTATATATTTTTGGTGTAATTTAACATGTCTTATATCCATCCTTGTGTACTCTTGTGGAACACTTCTATTGCCCACACAGTTACATTGGTTCTGTCTATTCAATACCTCTTTCCCCCTCCTCTTAGGGCCCACAGTGACAGTCAATCTTCATTGCTTGAAGGGCCATGTTCAGAGATACTTGCAACAGTGTTGACGGCTTGACATGCTCAACTGCCCTAATGCACTGGGAGCCGCCATTTCTCTTGAGAGATATAATTCCCTCTATTTGAGAACCTATGTTTTCTTTTAGGAGTTTTATGGTTCTAGGTTTTATATTTAGGTCTGTGAACCATTTTAATTTAATTTTTGTATAAGGTGTGAGATGGGGTCCTCTTTCTTTCTTTTAGATATGGATATCCAGTTTTCCAAGTTTGGTTCCTTTTTAAAGCATTTCTATTTACTAACATTCTCATATTGCTCATTCCTTATTTTCTCATATTCTTTAGGTTTTTTTCTTTGTATTTTCCCTCATCTCCTGGAGAATTTTTAAGATCATTTGAAAAAATATTTGTTTAGTATGAATAAAAATTGGTCTTTTTCATTGCTGTTTTCTAGATTTTTCTTTCTTCCTTTGGTTGGGTTATTTCTTGTTTCTATCTTGTCATGTACTCTTTTATTGCACACTATATTTTTTCTAAATTTTTTTTTTATTTTTAAAGAAGCTTTAGATTACATAAATGTTACATCAAACATATAGGGGAGAATTGTGGGAACATGGCCAATGGGTTAGACAACAGATAAGGCTTAGCTCTCACTGAAACAACAAAGAAAAAGCCAGCGGCTGCAGTGGTGACCTGCTTCTAGGCACAGCAAACCAGGACACTGTTTACCAACTCCCAGAAGAGTGAGGGTCAGAGACATGAAGAAACCAAAACAGGTAGTCATGAGTTATTAAACCTCCGAGCTGCAGGGAAGGGTTCCTCTTCCCCACCCTGAGATTAAGTGAGGGTAAAACTCCTGGCAAATTTTATCTGAGAGGAAAGCAGATGTCTTCCTCCATGGGAAGGTGCTCTGAGTGATCCAGGAGGGTACTGGGCAGATAGAGAAGCCAGGAATAATCGTGTTGCTTACCTCAGTGGCTGGAAGTGGCTCCTCAGGGGGGACAGACTTGGGGGAGCCCCTGACTCCCTCTACTCCAAAGGGGAGTGTGAGGGCAGATTCCCTGCCAGGAAGAGGGGTCTGGGAGGGTGGAGAGTGATTTCTTTATGGTGAGTTTACCCAGCTGGGTTCCCCTTGAATATCAGAAGGGATCCCGACTTCACAGGGAGAGGGGAGGGGGATTGCCTCAGGCAGGTGGTCACACCCAGCAGCCTAGGTAAGGTGAGGAATTACTTCAGAGAGGAGGCAGAGACAGGCTCCAGCTGACTGCAGGGAATTTCACCTGCCAAGGAAGAGGAGTGGAGCGCCTTCTGAAAGGCCCATCAACCCAAGGAGGCGGAATAACTCAGTGGGAGAGTTCCTGCCCAACACATATCAGGTCGCTGGTTTGATTCCTGGCTCCTCCTTGAGAAGTAATTCCCCAGGTAATCAGGCAATCAGCTGTAATTTTATGACATTTTCCTTGTCAGTTTCTTTTCTTTCAGTTCCCTTATTTTACTCTCTAAATCCCAGTTCAAAACCTACAGAGGGCAGGCTGCAGGGTGAGTGACTGAGGAACACCAGCACCCTGAGAATATCCTTAGGGGTCAAAAAGAGAAGGCTGGTTTTCGTGTGGTTTTTTTTCCTCTTCTGTCTCCTTTTTTTAAAAAATGAGTCACTGCTGTCTTGTTTCTTGCTTGTTCCTTTGTTTCTCTGCTTGTATATATGTTTTTTCTTTTGGTTACTGATTTACTCTACTTACGCTATTTCTTTTCATTCCTTCATCTTTATATGTTTTGTTTTCTGTTGTTCTTTCATTCTACCTCTTTTATTTGGTCTCCAATTTTTCTTGTCTATATTTCTCCCTCTCCCTTATGCTCTGTTTATTTTGCCTTTAATACTTTCTTCTTTCTCTCTTTTCTCTTTTCTTTCCCCTCTTCTCACCATTTCAGCCATTTAATTCATTCTATATATTTTTCCCTATTCTGTTTCTTGTTTCATTGTTTCTATTCCAGTTTCCTAATCTTATTCCTGTTTCTTACTCATGTTAATTTTTCAGTTTCCTAGGTCTTATATGGTTGTTCTCCTACCTTTTACTATTACTATTATTCTTTTTTTCTTCCTATCTCTTTCCTTTTTCCTGGTCCTAATTTTTTTTTCTTTCAAAGGAATATAGACCTCTCTCACAAAAAAATATCTGAGTGGGGGCAAGATCTTGCCTGAGTGAGCTTCAGGGCATGGATCTGGAGGGCGCCGGACAATGACATAAATTCCTCAAGGTGCTGCTGGCTTGATTCTTGGTTGCAGTGTTTCCTTTTCCTTGGTTTCTCCTTTTCTGTGTATACTGATTTTATCTAGCAATACAATCTCTTTCTCTTCCATCTTGCTATCCACTTTCTGTTGTTATTCTTACATTCCATCTCTCTTTAGTCCTCAACTCTTCTGGTTTTTATTTCTATCTTGTCTAATTTTCTTTCTTTTATTAACTTTTTTCTTTTGTCATTTCTTTTCTCTTTCACTCTCTCCTCATCATTCTGGCCTTTTAATTCATTCTATATATTTTTCTCTATTTGGTTCCTCATTTCATTGTTGGTACCCAACTTTTTTATTCCCATTACTCAACACTGCTTACAGAAATTCATTTGCCAAGGTCTTATACAGTTCCTTTTCTAATGATTGCTATTGTTATTACTATTATCCTTTTACTTTTCTTACCTCTTTTGCTTTCTCTGGCCCTAATGTTTTCCTTTAGGGAACACAGACAACAGGAAACAGAAGAGGAGCAAAGTGTCAAAGAGAAAACTTAGCACATGCACAACAAAAGCAACTAAATAAAACCCTGGAAGAAAGAGAGAACCTAATCAAGTGAATAAATCCATCAAGATAAAATGATGACCAGACAAGAACAAAACATTATAAACCATACTAAGAAACAGGAAGACATGGCCCAGTTCAATGAACAACCTAAAAACCAGGAAGAGATGCAGAACACTGAAAACTAATTAAAGCTGCCCAAACAAATACCATGGACCAACTTAATGAAGTGAAGGAAGAGATTAAGGACTAGGGAAGCAGATTTGGCTCAACAGATAGAGTGCCCGCCTACTACATGGGAAGTCCAAGGTTCAAAGCCAGGGCCTCCTGATCTGTGTGGTGAGCTGGCCCACATGCAGTGCTGATGTGTGCAAGGAGTGCCGTGCCACACAGGATTGTCGCCCATGTAGGGGAGCCCCACGCATAAGGAGTGCATCCCATAAGGAGAGCTGCCCAGTAGGAAAAAAGTGCAGCCTGCCCATGAGTGGCACTGCACACATGGAGAGCTGACACAACAAGATGATGCAACAAAGAGAGACACAGATTCCCAGTGCTGCTGACAAGAATATAAGTGGACACAGAAGAACACACAGTAAATGGACACAGAGAGCAGACAATTGGGGTGGGGGGTGGGGAGAGAAATAAATTTAAAAAAAGAAGACACTGATGGAACATATTGAAGAAATTGTAAACATACATAAAGAAATAAAAGATATAGTGGTGATAAATGGTACAATCCAAGAAGTCAAAAAGACACTGGAAGCAAATAACAGCAGATTTAAATAGGCAGAGGAAAGAATTAGTGATGTGGAAGACAGTACATATGAAATCAGGTAGAAAACAGGTAGATAAAAGATAGAAAAAATCAGGCAGGGACTTAAGGATTTGAATGACAACATAAAATGCACAAACGTATGCATTATAGGCATCCAGAGGGAGATGAAAAGGGAACTGGAACAGAAGGGGTGTTGAAGGAAATAATGGCTGAAAACTTCCCAGACCTAGTCTAGAGATGGATGTACATGTCCGGGAAGTGCAGTGCACCCAAAACATTATAAACCCTAACAGGCTTACTCCAAGACATGTTCTGGTCAAACTTTCCAATGCTCAAGACAAAGAGATAATACTGAAAGCAGCAAGAGAAAAGAGAACCATCACATACAAGAGAAGTTAAAAAATAAGATTTAGTGCTGATTTCTCATCTGAAACCATGGAGGCAAGAAGGCAGTGGTATGACATAGTTAAGGTACTAAAGGAAAAAACCTCCAGCCAAGAATTCTCTATCCAGCAAAGCCGGCATTCAAAAATGATGGGGGATTCAAAATATTCACAGATAAACAGAAACTAAGAGCATATGCCAATAAGAAACCCACTCTTCAAGAAATACTAAAAGGAGTTCTGCAGGTTGAAAGGAAAAAACAGGAGAGAGAGAGTTGGAGGAGAGTGTAAGAACAACTAAAAAGACAAAAAGAGAAATAAGAACAGTGCCATTTTTTCCAGTTTAGCTTTCTTGCTATTAATATACATGACCTTAGACTTTTCCTTTCAACCACTGTCATATAATAGCCCTGCTAGCTACAAACACCATGATAAGCTTTCACCATTTCTATTCATTTCCAAAGATTTACAAACAATCTTTTTACCAATTCTGTACAGATTAATCCTCAGCTTTCCATTCTCTACCCTCATTCTACTTTCTGGTGACCTAAATTCTAACTGTCAACTCCATTAGGTTGCACAATATATATGGTTCATGATAGTGGTATCATACAGCATTTGTTCTTTTGTGTCTGGCTTGCTTCACTCAATATAATGTCTTCCAGGTTCATCCATGTTTTCATATGCTTTCCAATTTTATTTCTTCTTACAGCTGCATAATATTCCATCATATGTATACACCAAAATTTGCTTATCATATCAGTTGATGAGCACCTGGGTTGTTTTCCAACTTTTGGCAACTGTGAATAATGCCACTATGAACACTGGCATGCAGATGTCTGTTCATGTCTCTGCTCTTAGTTCTTCTGGGTATATACTTGGAAATGGCATTACTAGATCCTGTGGCAAGTCTATATTCAACTTCCTTAGGAACTGCCAAACAGTCTTCCACAGTGGCTGTACCATTCTACATTCTCATCAACAGTGAATAAGCATTCCTATCTCTTCACATTCTCTCCAACATTTACAGTTTTCTAACTTTTTAACAGCAGCCAGTCTGATAGGTGTGAAATGATATCTCATTGTATTTTTGATTAGCATATCCCTAATCACTAGTGATGTTGAACATTTTTTCATGTGTTTCTTTGCCATTTGCATTTCTTCTTTGGCAGTTGTCTTTTTAAGACTTTTGCCCATTTTTTAATCAGGTAGTTGGTTTTTTTATTGTTGACTTGTATGATCTCTTTGTATATCATCGATATTAAATGGTTCTCAGATATGGGATTGCCAAATAGTTTCTCCCATTGAATCAGCTGCCTTTACACCCATTTGACAAAGTCCTTTGACACAAATAATTGAATAGGTTGATGGCGAAAGGATGGAAAAAGATCTTTCATGCAAAAGAGTAACCAAAAAAGAGCTGGGGTAGCTATACACATATTGGACAAAATAGATGATAAATCAAAAACTTAAATGAGACAAATAAAGGGGGGCAAGCCACCAAGAAGAAATAATCAGAATATACATGCATACAACCATGTTGCACCAAAACACATGTGGTCTACATTGGCAATTATGAAGGGAAAAAAGAACACCACTGAAATAAGAGTTGGAGACATAAATATACTACTCTGATCAAGTGATAGAACTTCTAGCCAGAGGATCAGTAGATAAACAGAGTACTGAAAATGTTGATAATGAACTGGACCTAAAAGTTATATACAAAATATTACACCCCAAAACAGTATACATTCTTCTTAAATGTCAAGGATCATTCTCTAGGAGAGAAGCATGTGGGGTCTGAAAATGTTTTTATGCACTCATCTGCATCTATAAAACTCACAATAAAAAATATTAAAAAAAAAAAAAGAAAACAAGTCTTCATGAATTTTAAAAAGTTTGAGTTTATACAAAGGGTCTTTTCTGACCATAATGGAATGAAGCTAGGTACTAGAAATTCCAGAGTATATAGAAGTTAAATAACACATTCTCAAGCAATCAGTCCTCAAAGAAGAAAGTGCAAGGGAAATAGTAAATACCTAGAGATAAATTACAATGTGAACACAATATATAAAAATTTATAGGAGTTTTCTGCCTGTAAGTTTTCTGCCTGCAGTGAAGGCAGTGCTGAGGAAGAAAGTAAGAGCCCCAAATGCTTACATTAAAAAGAAGAAAGAGCTAAAATAAAAAATTCATACCTGGAAGAACTAGGAAAAAAACTGCAAATAATCCAAAGCAAGCAGAAGGAAAGATACAAAAAAAATTAGAATAGAAATAAATGAAATTGAGCATAGACAAACAATAGAATAAACACAGCCAAATATTTTTTTCTTTGAAAAGATCAGTAATATTGGAAAACCCTATCTAGACTGACAAAGGAAAAAGAGAGAAGACACAAGCAAATAAATTCCAGAAATGAGATGGGAGACATTACTACTGACCACACAGAACTAAAAAGGATCATAAGAGGATACTATGAACAACTATATGCCAACAAATTAGACAAATTAGAGGAAATGAACAAATTCTTAGAAACAAAAGAATAACCTACACTGATTCTAGAAGGAATAAAAGACCATACCAGAACAATTAGAAGGAAAGACTTTGAATCAGTCATCAAAAACCTCCAAAGAAAAGCCTAGGATCAGATGAATACACAGATAATTTTACCAAGCATGCCAAAAATAAAACCAATCCTGTTCAGACATTTCCAAAATATTAAAGAAAAGGATATAAGACCTTACCCATTCTATGAAGTCAACATCACAGTAATACCAAATCCAGCTAAAAAATAAAAATACTACAAGAGAAGAAAATTACAGACCAGTTTTTCTTATGGATACAGATTCAAAAATCGTCAACAATATACTTGCAATTCAGATTTAACAGCATGCTAAAATAATTAAACATCATGATCAAGTGTGTTTTATCCTAGCTATGCTGGTTAAACATAAAGAAAAAAATCAATGTAATACATCACATTAACAAATGAAAAGGATGAAAGGAAATAACCATTTCTATTGATGCAGAAGAGGCATATGACAAAACACAGCAAACTTTCTTGATAAAAACCCTTTAGAGGGAAACAGATGTGGCTCAACCAGTTGGGCACCCACTTACCACATGGGAGGTCCCAGGTCCAGGTGCTGGTGCCTCCTAAGAAGAGAAGCAGACACCACACCTGCCACAATGAGCTAGATGCTGTACCCACAGCAATGAGCTAGATGCTGCACTGCCCTAATGAGCAGACACCAAAATGAGCAAATGCCATAAGTCAGCAGACACTGCAGCCATGGGGAGTGGATGTGATTCAGGCCATTGGGCACTCACCTCCCATGTGGGTGGTCCTGTGTTTGGTTCCCAAAGCCACCTGGAGAAGGTGAACAAACAATAAGAAGACAGATGAGAGAACCATCTGAGGGAGGGGGTAATAAATAAAAAATAAATCTTAAAAAAAACTTTAGAAAAATAGGAATATAGGAACTCTTCCTCAACATGATTAAACCCACATATGAAAAACACAGTTAACATAGTACTCAATGGAGAAGAATGTAAGTTCTCCCTCTACTTTTGAAGCAATAAAAGTATGCTCACTGTCACCACTCTTATTCAAAATTGTACTGGAAATTTTAGTCATAGCAGTCAGACAAGAACAAGGAATAAAAGGAATGGAAATTGGAAATGAAGAGGGAAAAAATTTACTCTCAGCAGATGACATGACTCTATATGTACTAAGTCCTGAAAAATCCACAACAAAGTTAGTAGAATGAATAAACAAATTCACCAAAGTGACAGAGTACAATATCAATGTGCAAAAATCACTAGTGTTTCTATACACTGGCAATGATCAATCTGAGAATGGTATCAAGAAAAATAATCCATTTAAAATAGCAACAAAAGGAATCAAATACCTAAGAATAAATTTAACCAGGGATGTAAATGATTGTACACAGAGCTACAAAACATTGCTAAAAGATGTCAAAGAAGGCCTAAATAGATAGAAATACACTCCATTTTCATGGATCGGAAGGCAACGTATATTAAGATGTCAATTCTACCCAAAATGATTTACAGATTCAACACAATACTGAACAAAATTCTAAAAGCTTTCTACTTTACAGAAATGGAAATGCCAATAATCAGATTTATTTGGAAGGTTAAGTGTGACATTTGAATTTGGTGAATCTCCAAGAAAGATGATGTTTTGGAACTAATCAAACTCTGTGTATGTAAGACCCTGTTTCGGAGTGTATCAGGGAAGCATGACTCAGGTTGAATCTCTGCCCTCTTACTGTGTATTATATACTTGGAGACAGAGAGAGAGAAACACACAGGAAAAGGGAGCTCTACCATTTTGTTCCTACCACGTGAGAAAAAGGACTCCAGGTTCATTCACAGCTCAAGGAGAGAAGCCCCAAAAGGCTCAAAGAACTGAGGCCCAGGGAGAGATGACTGATCAGCCACAGCTGAGTTTGAAGGAGGAATTAGAGAGAGCCCAGCAGACCTACTCTCTTGCCTGATTGCCATGTGGCAGGATACTAGGGTCACCAATAGCCAATTTTGATGAGAAATCATCTCTGATGGTACCTTGATTTGGGTGTTTTATGGCCTCGGAATCGTAAGCTTTTACTCTAATAAATATCCTATTATATATATAGCCAACAGTTTTCTGGTACTTTGCATTGGCAGGCCCTTGGTGAACTAAGACAGAAATAGGCACCAGGAGAGTGAGGTTGTGCTGCTTGCAATTACCAAAAATGTTGGAATGATTTTATACATAGGTAAGGGGTATTTCTTTGGAGGAACTGTGAGATTCTGGATAGAAAAAGACTAGATTGCACTGAAGAGACTGTTGGCAGGAATATGTATCCTAAAGTTTTTTCTGATGAAGCCTTAGAAGGAAATTTAGTGGATACTGGAGGAAAGGAGATACTTGTTTTGAAGTTGGAGAAAATTTGGCAGAATTGACTCCTGATGTTGTACGGAAGGCAGAACTTGAGAATGATTAACTTTGACATTTAGCTGAGTAGATTTCCATGCTAAATGTGGAAAATAGCATGCACCAGAAGCTGACTTTCACCTGATGGTGCCTTGATTTGGACATTTCATGGCCTTGGAACTGTAAGCTTTTACCCTAATAAATTTCCCAGTATAAAAGCCAACACATTTCTGGTACTTTGCATTGACAGCCCTTTGGCAAACTAAGACAGCAAGACACCCCAAACAGCCAAAAACAGTTTGAAAGAGAACAAATTTGTAAGACTCACACTTCCTGACTACAAAACTTATTATAAAGTACAGTGTTCAAAAGAGCATGGTACTGTCACAAGATAGATATATACACCAATGGAATCAATTTTAGAGTTCAGAAATAGACTCTCACATCTATGGTCAATTGATTTTTTACAATGCTGCCAAATACACTCAATTAGGAAAGAATAGTCCTTTCATCAAATGTGCCTGTTGAACTGGGTATCCTAATGTAAAAGAATGAAATAAGACCCCTATTTCACACCATATACAAAAATTAATTCAAAATGGACCACAGGCCTAAACACAAGAAGAACAACTACAAAGCTCCTAGAAGGAAATGTAGGGAAGCATCTTCAGGATCTTGTGTTAGGCAGTGGTTACTTAGACTTTATACCCAAAGCACAAGCACAAAAGAAAAAGTAGAGATTTGGGACCTCCCCCAAATTAAAAAGTTTTGTGCCTCAAAGGACTTTGTCATGACAGTGAAAAGAATTTACTCAATGGCAGAAAACATTTGGTAACAACATATCCTCATGATTTATATCCAAAATATATAAAGAACTCCTACAACTCAAATTCCACTTCTGATGGTATTTCCCAGGTGTTATGGCTCCCTTTGTCCTTAATGTGGATTGTACTCACCTCTCAGAGTGTGTTCCAACTCCTGGTGAGTTAAAGGGTTGTAGAGTCGGTGATTAGGAGTAAACTTGAAGCAGATCTGTGCATGCTTTTCATCTGCAACACTTGGCTCATTTCTTTCCTCCTCCTATTCTCTTTTGATAGGATCCTGTTTCCTATGTATACAAAATAAAAATAAATTTGGGCAAAAAAATGGGCAAAAGACTTGCACAAGCATTTTTCCAAAGGGAAAATACAAATGGCTAACAAGGACATGAAAAGATGCTCAACATTACTAGCTATTAGGGAAATGATAATCAACACCATAATGTGATATCATCTTATACCCACTGAATGGGTACTATAAAAGGAAAAAAAAGAAAAACAAAAAGACAGGAATGTAGCGCAGTGCCATTCTTGGCAGCTTAAGAGAATAGGAGAAGTTACAGGTGGGAAGGTGGCTCCTTCTCCTATCAAAGGTATAGACTCTGGTAAGTCATCTACAGATAATGGGACCACCAAGGAGCAGAGTGTGAATGATTGTGGAAGGGATAAACCTCAAGAGTCACAGTGCTTCCACTGGAGAGGCAGCAGCAGGTTTCTCTCAGCTATACCCCCAGTTCTTGCTCCAGCACCAGCACAGGATTGAGCAGTGGTTTCAGCAACTCTTAAGCCTCAAGCCAGTCAGTTCCAGCACATCTTGCCTCTCCAGCTCCCACAGCTCCTTGAGTTCTCTGAGGCCTTCTGGTACATCCATGACCATTCCTGCTCCAAATCCAAACCACCTAAAAGAAATGAAAAGGAAAGGAAAAGGCAGAGTCCTTCCCCTAAACCTACCAAAGTGTACTTTGGGAGGTTCACCAGTATTGCGGTCAAGGATTACGTCAAGGAGATACTCTGCACCTATGGGAAAATGAAAATAATTGACATTGTGGTGGGAAGGATAATAACCATCTATCCAAAGGCTATACCTATGTTGAGTTTGAGAATGAAGCTAAGAAGGCACCAAAACAAGTGGATGGAGGACAAGATGACCAGGAGATCACTGCCCCCCTGGCCTCCAAGGAGAAGCTGCCATCACCTCCTGTGTGGTGCAGGTCACACCATGGATGAGGAGACGGTCCTGCTCTCCTGGGTGCAGGCCTCCTGTGCCTCCAGTGATCCTGGCCGGCTGGCCACCTCCACCACAGAAACAACTCCAGCTCCAACTCCTCATGATAAAGCAGGGCTTCATGTTTTACCAGTGACTTTGTGAGAGGAAGTAAGAAGTCATTTTTAGTATTAAAACATTTACCCAGATGAGTTGGAAACTGTGTCCACAGAAAACCTACACACTGATGTTCATAGAGATTTTATTCAGTATTGACAAAAATTGGAAGCAACTAAGAGGTCCTTCAAAAGATGGATAAACAACAAACTGTAATACATACTTACAGGGGATTATTACGCATAAAGAAAAGGAGTAATCAAGCCACAAAAAGATATGGCAAAGAACACACAGCGAATGGACACAGAGAGCAGACAACTGGGAGGGGTGCAGGGAAGGGGAGAGAAATAAATGAATCTTAAAAAAAAAAAGAAATGGGAGAATCGTAAATGCATATTTCTAAGTGAGAGAAGCTGGTCTGAAAAAGCTGGATACTATATGATTCCAACTACTTGGCATTCTGGAAAAGGCAAAACTATAGAGAAAGGAAAAAGATCAGTGGTTGCCAAGGGTTAAGGGAGACAGGTGAACAGATGAATAGAAAAAACACAGGGCAAATTCCAGCACTGAAACTCTTCTGTGTGATACTGTCATGCAGGATACAAGAAATTATTTGTCAAAACCTAGAGAACTGTACAACCCAAAGAGGGACCTCTAATGTAAACTATTGACTTTATTTAATAATATATTAATGTTTATTCACCAATTATAATAAATGAACACAATTAATGTAAGGTGTTGATAACAGAAGCCCCTGGTGTAGGGTATTTGGGAACTCTCTGTACTTCCTACACAAGTTCGCTGTAAATCTAACACTGTCCTACGAATGTTAATTGGCCATAGCTATGAGTGTTTCTTTGTGAATTCTCAATTCTATTCCCTTGAACTATATGTCTGTCCTTGTACCTTGTCCTTTTTTAAGTGGGGATTTTTAATTACTATTGCAAAAGCAATGGAGGGAAATAGATGTGGCTCTGGAAGTTGGGCACCCACGTACCACGAGAGGTCCTGTGTTATTTCCAGTGCCTCCAAAAAAGACAACAAGCAAGACAGCAAGCAGACAGAGAGTGCAAACAACCAGAGGGGGGTGGGGATAAAATGAATGAATGAATGAATAAGGTAAAACTTAAAAAAAAAAAAGAAGTGGATTTTCTTTTCCCTTCCAAATAAAAATATAGGGGTGGGAGGAGGGAGGAGCAGAGTGAGTAAATGGCAGGGTGCAGGGATGTGAGGGCCAGGAAAATGCAGCAGTCAGGGCAGCCTGGCTCCTCTGCAAAGGGGATGCAGCACAGAGAACAGTGCGTGTTTTCCCCCTTCAGGAGGCTGGGAGCTGAGCTCACAGGCTGCTCACAGGCCCTGCTTCTGGTTTCAGCTGCAGTGTGCAGGTGAGAAGCAAGGTAGAAACAGACCTGGGGGGAGGGAGGGGGAAGTCTGGGGGAGAAGGAGGAGGGTGAAGAAGGGGAAGACAAAGGGAGAGGAAGAAATGGTTGAGGAGGAAAGAGTGTAAAGAGTGAAGGAGAGACAGTGAAGGCAGGAGGCAGAGAGAAGGAGAGAACTAGGAGTGAGAGGAACTGTGAGTCAGTGAGGGAAACTGCTGACTGGCCTGGGTGGCATCTGTCTTAGCAGACCTCTGAGTTTCTCTTGGTGCTTGGTGTCTCCACAGGGGGAGAGGGTGGATTTGGGGGAGCTCCTGGGGGCCAGACCTGGGCAGATCCAATCCTTTGAGTACTGAAGCCTTTACTTTCATCCTTTCCAAACAATGCGGTCCCAATCCCAGGTTCAGGAAACCCTCCTGGGCAGGAAGGTGAAGCCTGCATCTGAGCCAGTCCAGGGAAAGGAAAATGCCAGAAAAGGCTCAGTTCCCTGCTGAGCCCTTCTCTTTCCATCCTCTCCACACAAGGGCAGCAGGCCAGGAAAGTGGGTCAGGTCACTGTCACCCATAGGTGACGTTCCTGATAGCAGCAGGGCCCATTAGCAAGGGGACCTCAGTGCCCTGTACATAGCCCTGCCCACCCCCGTGCCCAGGGCTCCTTTTTGGAGGGACCATTAAGGAGCAGTGGGCAGTGAGAGGAGCCCCTGGCCTTCTCATGCAGGAGAGGACACTGGGCCACAGCCCTTCCCAGGCTGGTGAGAATCAGGCATGGCGCCTGTCAGAGGCCTGGGTGCCTGGGGAGACCCAGCTCTCCCCTGAAGATGGTGACGAGGCCGGCTGGGAGCCGCCCCTACTCCCCTGGTTCGGGGAAGCTGTTCTCCCCACTCTCCACACCTCCTGGGTTTCCAGCGGGAGACCTGCCGTCCATGTCTAGCAAGTGAGCCCTGGGCTCAGCCCACCCCCTCCCGACCCTGCTAGTGCCCAATTAGAAGGTGCTTTGACTTCACCGGATGGGAGCTGAGGCAGCCTGAGGAACAGGGCACAAAGCCCGGGTGGCCTTTTCCTTCCTGTTCCTTTAGTGGACGATGAAGGACAGAAACAGACGGGAGCACAGCACACCCCAGAACCCATCCCGGGAGTCAGGTCTCCTCGCCTCGTTAGCTTCTCAGCTCAACCCCAAATGGAGCTCAGTTTCCCCTCACCCAGCAGCTCCTGCTGGCTGGGCAGCCCCGAACCTGTGCCACCCTTTGCCTGCAGGACACAGGGACCACCTGTGGCTGCCCATCCCCTCCTGTCTCCTGGGTGCTGCGGGGGGGGGGGGGGGGGGCGCAGAGCTTCCCAGCTACCCCTCAGACTCTCAGAGCCCCGAAGTGGAGTCTGAGGCCGGTCCAACCCCCACCCCAAATGTCCCATCCCGGGCTGTGGTCAGATCCCGGGCGCCCGGGAGGAGCTTGGCTTTCTGCTCAAAACACTTCGGACTGAGGCCAAGCCACCTTCTCCCTCCCCACGAACACCCAAGCTCCAAGGACAGGGAAGTCTCCGAGGCTCTGGGGCGCCCACCCAGCTAGCCCGCCCTGCCAAGCTCTCCCTAGCCTCTGTGACATTTCCCGGCTCTACCACATCTCCACGGCCCTCCTCTACCCAGCAGCAGTTCGGAGAGGCTGGGCCTACGCAAGTAGATTAAGACCGAGACTCTCCCTCCCCGCCGCCCCGGGGCAGCGCGCGCAGCCCGCAGCCCTCTCCACGTCCTTTCCCGCTCCCCTCTCGGCCGCCTCCTCCTCCCCGGCCACCGTCCCTCCCGCAGGCATCTCGGCGGGAGCCGCGGGCCCTCCCCCTGCAGCGCCCATCGGGTCAGGCGAGCCGGGACTCCCGCGGCGTTTGCTCCCCGCGCCTCCGCCGTGTTCCCGCATCTTCGGGGCGGCCTCGGCGTTCACAAAGCCCCCGCGGCGGCGGCGCTAGACCCGCCCGCTCCCGGCGTGAGCCTCCCCGCCCGCTCGCCCGGGGTCGGCTCAGAACCGCACACTCCCCGGGGCGCATCGGGCTCCCGGGGCCGCCGCCTCGGCTTCAGCCCTGGCTGGGCCCCGCAGGCTCACCCGCGCCTCCCGCCGCGCGCTCTGTCCGCACAGGCCCGAGCGGGGTCGTGCGGCGTCTTCCCCGCGGGGAGCTTCCCAGGGAGGGGCCCTGGGGGTAGAACCCGTGAGGACGACCGCCGAGTAACAATTTCTCACCTGCCCGCTCCCCGCGCCCTCGGGCACCGCGTCGCCCTTCGCGCTGTGGCAGAAGCGGCGCGGGGTTAGTCAGGCGCCCCCTCTGCGGCTCTCGGCAGGCGCCGAGCAGCCCCCGGCGCCCCTCGGGCCTCCCGCGGGCTCCTCTATCCCCCGCCGCCGCGCCCGCCTCCGCGCTGTCTCGCGACCTCCATAGCCCTCTCCGCGCCTCCTCCCAGGCTGCCCGCCACGTTCATCGTGAGGTTTTTAACTGTCATTTTGTCCTCAGGATGGAGGAGTAAAATGTAGATTACAGTGGATTTACTGGTAATGTTTTAAAATCCAGAAAGTGTGTTTCCTCAAGATTTGTTCTTCTTGTTCCAAGTGGTTTTCACTATTCGAGGTTCTTTTCACTTTGATAAAAATATGATGATGGACTTTCCCATTGCTGTAAAGAAGGCTATTGTAATTTTGATTAGAAGTTATTGAATTCTTAAAATGCTTTGGATATAATTGATACCTTAACAGATACTTAGTCTTCCAATCCATGAACATGGAAGGTCCTTCAATTTATTTAGGTCTTCTTTGTTTTCTTTTAGAAATATTTGGCTGTTTTTAAAAGTAAAAGTACCTTGCGTCCTAGCTTATATTTAATCCTATGTGATTACTTTATTTGCTATCCTATATATTTTCTTTTTTCTTTTCCTAAAGATTGATTTATCGCCCCCGCCTCCGTCTATTCTCTGTGTCTATTTGCTGCATCTTCTTTGTCGGCTTCTATTGCTGTCAGCGGCACAGGAATCTGTGTTTCTTTTTGTTGCATCATCTTTTTGTGTCAGTTCTCCGTGTGTGCGGCGCCATTCCTGGGCAGGCTGCACTTTCTTTGGCGCTGGGTGGCTCTCCTTATGGGGCGCACTCCTTGCACGTCGGGCTCCCCCACGCGGGGGACACCCCTGCGTGGCACAGCACTCCTTGTGCACATCAGCACTGCACATGGGCCAGCTGCACACGGGTCAAGGAGGCCCAGGATTTGAACCGTGGACCTCCCATGTGGTAGACGGACGCCCTAACCACTGGGTCAACTCCGCCACCTATGTATTTTCTTGATTTCCTCTTCATATTATTTATTACTAGTCCATAGGAATACCACTGATTTTTCGTGCATGTTGATCTTGTATCCCATCACTTTTCTAAGCTTGTTTGAGAGCTCTAGAAGATTTGTTGTGCATTTTCAAGGCCTTCTGTTTATAGGATAATGTCTCATGAAAATAGGGAAAGTTTTACCTGTTACTTTCCAATTTTGATGTCTTTTATTTTATTTTCTGGCCTAATTGTTCTGGCTCATACGTCCAGTACAACGTTGAAAAGCCGTGGTGATAGTAGGCATAATTGTCTAGTTCTCAGTTTTCAGGGGAAGCTTACAGTCTTTCACCAATGAGTATACTAGCTGTGCTTTGTCATTTACAGGACGTTTCATATATGCATCCTTTGGCATTTAGAGGACATTTCCAAGTATTCTCAGTTTTTGAAGTATCTTATCAGAAAGTGCCCTAGATTTTGTCAACTATCTTTTCTCTGTCAATTGAGATGATTTTGTGTTTTATCTGTCATTCTATTAATGTGGTGTACTGGATTCATTGATATCTTTTTATCTCGAAATATCCTTGCTTACCTGAGATAAACCACATTTGATCATGACCTATAGTATTGTAATTTGCTGTTGGATTCATTTTATTACTATTTTCTTGAAGATTATTATATTTATGTTCATAATGGATATTTCTCTGTAATTTTCTTCTGTTCAGTGTCTTTTTCTGGCTTTGTTATTAGGGGGATGTTGGCCTCATACAAGGAGTTGGATATTGTTCCCTGAACTTCAGTTTTATATCCGCTAGTGAGTCAATATGTTACTGGACTTTTACTTTTTGGGAATTTTATTAATTTTTTTATTAGAGAAGTTGTGAATTTACAAAACAATATGCAATGTAAAGATTTCCCATACAATACCCCTCTACCATCACATCACATTGTTGTAGTACATTTGTTACATATTATGAGAGAACATCATCAGAATATTACCACTATATATGGTCTACAGCATATACTTGGTGTATTAATTTTGGGAAAATTTTTGATTATTGATTCATTTTCTTTACTTGTTACTGCTCTGTCTAGATCTTCTATTTCTTTTCCAGTTAGTGAAGGTAGTTTATGTGTTTCTATGATATTGTCAATATCATGTAGAGTATTTTGTTGGTGTACAGTTTTTTATAATATCTTCTCTTAATAGATTTTTTCCCTGTGATTTTGGTATTTATGTTCCCAATTTTATAACTGAATATAGTTATTTGCATCATTTCTATTTTTTTGTCAGTGTAGTAAAAGTGTTTTTAATTTTATTGACTTTATTGGCTTTGCTGATTCTATTAGTCTTTTTATACTTTATTTAATTACATTAACTCTAACCTTGGTTATTTCCTTACTTCTGCTATTAACAGGTAAATTGAGTTCTTCTTACTTTAGATCAGGGGTTCTTAAACTTTTTTGTTCCTTGCACCCCTTTGCCAGTCAGGTAAAGACCACAGACACCTGAGTAAGTCCCCACTATACTCCGCATTATTTAATAAATATATTCAATACACCAATATAACCCCATAAGAACAGTGTTTCTTTGAATTTCAACTCAATCGCATGGACCCCTTGTTAAGAACTCCTGCTTTAGATCCTCGGCTTGTGAGATTTGGTTTCTGTTTTGAGATTTATCTTCTTTTTAAATGTAAACATTTACAGTAAAAAATTTCCTGGTCAACACTGACTTTGTAAGTCCCATAATTTTTGTTATATTTCACTCTCATTTTCATTCACCTCATGATGTTTCCTAATTTCCCTTGTGCTTTCTTCTTTGGCCAATTGGCTGTTTTAAAATATGTTGTGTAATTTTTACATACTGGTGAATTTTATCATTCTTCCTCTTTTTTTAATTTTTATTTTTAACCTTATTCCATTGGGGTTGTAGAAGGAACACAATAAGCTTTCAAAAATTTTAAATTTACTAATACTTGTTTTGTCACCTAATATATTATTCCATACTTGAGAACAACCCATGTGTACTATAGAAGAATGTGTAATTTTTTCTGCTGTTATGGGAATTACTCTCTCTATATGTCTCTAAAATTTGATTGGTGTAGAGTATCATTCATGTTTTCTATTTCCTTATTGATAATTTGATCAAATGTTCTATAACTTATTGAAAATTATTCATTTATATCTCCCAGTATTAACAAAGAACCATCTATTTCACCGCTCAAACATAAGAATATATATTTTAAATATTTATTTATTTATTTCCACCCTCTCCACCCCCCACCCTCTGCAGTGTCTGCTCTCTGTGTCCATTCACTGTGGGTTCTTCTGTGTCCGCTTGGATTCTTGTCAGTGACACCGGGAATCCATGTCTCTTTGTTGCATCATCTTGCTGCGTCAGCTCTCTGTGTGTACAGTGTACTGGGCAGGCTGCACTTTTTTCATGCGGGGCCGCTCTCCTTATGGGGCGCATTCCTTGTGCATAGGGCTCCCCTATGCAGGGGACACCCCTGTGTGGCATGGCACTCCTTGCACGCATCAGCACTGCACGTGGGCCAGCTCCACATGGGTTAGGAGGTCCTGAGTTTGAACCCTGGACCTCTCATGTGGTAGGCAGATACTCTTATCAGTTGAGCCAAATCTGCTTCCCTGAATTTGGTTTTGTTTTTTGGTTTTTTTTGGTCTTTATTTATTTTTTTAATATCATAGCAATATTTGACCTATATAATTGTGCTCTTTTATTAAGAACATGCATATCTATAATCATTGTGCATTCTTGTTGAATTCATTTCTTTTTCTATATATAGTGCCATTTTCCCTTGTGACTTTTTTAAACTTAAAGCCTGTTTAACTAATATTAGTTTAGCTACACTGTCTCTCTTTTTACTAATTTAATGGAATATTTTTCCATATTTTTACTTTAAATTTACTTGTGTCTTTTAATTTACAGTGAGTTTCTTATAGATAGCATATAGTTGGGTCATGGTTTTTTTCGTGCTTTTTGTTAATTCGTTTTTTAAAAAATTTTATTGAAATATATCATTTGTACATGAACATACATAAACAGTAAGTATATAGTAAAAGTTGTGAGCTTACAAAACAAACATGCATGACATGATCCAAGACTCCCAAATCCCATACATCACCCCACCACCACCCTGCATTGCTGTGAAACATTTGTTACAAATTATGAAAGGATATCATCAAAATATTACTACTAACTATAGTCCATCTCTTACCATATCTAATTGGTGTACTTTTCCCCCAGCCCACCCTATTATTGTTTTTTAACATATATTTTTATTACAGAAGTTGTGAATTTACAAAACATTCATGCACATGTGTAGAATTCCCATAAATACCCCTTCACCAACACACATCACCATGGTGGAACATTTGTTACAGATTATGAGATAATGTCATCAGACTTTTACCACAAACCATGCTCCATAGCTTACATTTAGCACACTTTTTCCATACTCTCCCATTATCAGTGCAGTACATCTTTGGCATTTATGCAAGAATATTGCAGTATTGCTATTTACCTCCATTCATATGTCACACCAGCAGTATTTTCCTGATGCTTCTCCACATTCCCAACAGCATGTGTTTTTAACCATTCTGCCAGGCTGTGTATTTTGACTGGAAAGCTTACTCAACTTACATTTTAAGTAACTACTGATAATGCAAAATCTTCTCTGACATTGTACTGTTTTGTCTTTATGTTATACATTTTTGTCCCTAAATTTTTCCATTAATACCTACTTTCTTATTTGATTTTTTTTGTACCAGCATGTGTCTTTTTTTGTTTGATTTGGTACCAAATCATCTTCAATATCATAAACAAACATTGTCCCATTGTTTTCCTGTGACCTTCTACCTGTTTGTTATACTTTTCTCAAGTTATATCTTTAGACATTGTATATCCATAACTATATATTTAAAATTACTTTCTATGCATTTGCATTTTAGGAACTTTAAGAAGTAAGCGGTGGTGTCACATATTATAAAATACAAATGGCATTTATAATTACCTATATTATCTTTACTTGAGGTCTTATGCTCCTTCAATCCACTGTCTGGTGTCCTTTCCTTTTAGTTTTTAAGACTCTTTTAAGCATTGTCTGTAGGTCACATATAACAATGTTGAGATTCCTCACCTTTTGTTTACCTGCAAATGTCTTAATTGCTCCTTAATTTTTAATGACATTATCAGAGTATATAAAATTATTAGTTGGCAATTGTTTTCTTTCAGCATATTAAATATTTCTTTCCACTGCCATCATGTCTCCTTGTTTTCTGATGAGAAATCACCACTTGATCTTACTGGGATTCTCTTGTGTATCATTAATTATTTGTATCTTCTAAGCCTTCAGAATTCTCTGCTTGTCCTTGACATTCAACTTTTTTACAACTGTATATCTGGGGGTGGTTCTCTTAGAGATGATCTTGTTTGAGGTTCACTGGGCTGTTTGAATACATGTGTATATTAATATCTTTCATTTAATTTGAGAACTGTTCTGCTATTATTTGTTTGTATATTCATTCTATCCCTTTTTCTGTTTTCCTTCTGGGACTCCCACAATGCATATATTTATATGCTTGATATTATCCCACAAGACTTTTAGACTGTGTTCTTTTTCTTGTATTCTTTTTATTCTCTGCTCTTCAGTCTGAATCATTTAAATTGTCTTGTTTTCAAGTTCATTGATTCTTCTGCTACCTTTAATCTGTTGTTGAAGCCATCTTGCTTATTTTCATTTCGTTTATTGTCATCTCCAACTACAGTATTTCTCTTTGATTCCTTTGTAATATTTCTATCTTGTTATTGAAATTCTTGTTTTAATCTTGTTTTCCTAATAGTCCTTCTTTTCTTTCATCTTGTTTTCCTTTCTTCCTTGAGCTCACTGAAGATATTTTTAAAAGACCTTTTCTTTTGAGTCAAAGTTGGGTAAGCTTTGTTGATTGTTTCAGACATTTTATCTTGTTCTTTCTGATTTTTTTGTTTGTCTTGTAACCATTTGTTGAAGAGTGTAAACTTAAATTTTTTAGTGTATTATTTCTGGGATTTATTCCTGGAGCCATTTCTTTCTTAACTTTGCATCCAGCTAGTGCCAGGAGTTCACAAAAACAAAGGAAATTTTTAAAAAAATCACCTTTCAGTCTTTGCAAACTGTTTCTGAGTTAGCTGATGTTCTCTTTCAAGTTTAGTCCACCTATCTAGAAGGCCATACAGAAGCAAAAGTGAAGAGCCAGTATTCTTGGTCTTTTCTGAGCATGTCCCGTCTCCTTAACTTGTGCTTATTGCCTTAGATTTCACCCTTTTCAATAATCCAAATGCTCTCTCTAATTCCTGTTATATAGAAACCTCCTCTCTATATATTTAAGAAGATATATATGGAAGCAAATGAGACGTGACTCAAATCTGTACAGAAAGAAAATGAAAATAGATATTAAAGAACAATTATTAAACAACAAAAATTTAAAAATTACAGAGACCACATAGCAAAATGACAGAAGAAAGTCCTGTGTTATCTGTAGTTACTTTAATGTAAATGTATTAAAAGTCAAAAGGCAGAGATTGGCAGAATGGATAAGAATTCCTATCTGGAAGATATCTTAAATTCAAAGACAAATGTTGATTGAAAGCCAAATTATGGAACAAATATTTTATGAATATAGTAAACAAAAGATATCTCAATATATTCTCTGCATTTCCCATTCCTTTTTATTGGAATTACCTTTCCTTACTATCAGCATAGTGACATATGTTAATGTTTTATGGTAAGAATTTTTATAGCAGCTGGTATTATTTATACTGAGTAATGAGTGCCTCTGCTATAACAGGAAATGAAAATAGATTATGTTAACTTAGTGTCAAGCTGGTAGACAGTGAAATAACCTATACAGCAAGTTAATTGTTTGCATTAACATTTTATAAACCCCTTGAATGTGATATCTTGGAAATGGTCTATGTGCTTTCTTAAGTTGAAATTATAAATTAAGAGAATGCAAACCAAAGTGGTATAGAAAATGTTTTATAAGCAGAAGACAAGAGAATAAAGTTGAGAAAATTAGGTCATTTTTTGTTTGAAATCCAACTGTGCTTAAAATGTAGTCTAAGATATAGGATTAAAAATTTTGAGTTATTTTTTAAAAGCCAGCTAAATCTAAATTGACTCAGCAAACAGCACCCAGCAATGTTATAGACTTCTCATTTAATTCTGTTAGCTTTAGGTCACACAACTTTAAGGTGGTGGGATGGCCACAATTTTTAAATGAAGAAGAGAAAATCTGATTTGAGATCTATATCTAGTTTACAGCTTTGTATGTGATTATTTGCAATTGTAACACACTAGATTCAAATTGATCAGCAGCTTACAAAGATGTAGCAATGCACATAATGATAGAGAAGCCAGAAGTCCAACTGTAAATCAACTTTGGCTGCTTGAACTGTGAAATAGCCTTTGGATCCTTAAACTTCACAAGTAGTATGTAGCTATTGAAGACAGTTCAGCCTGAATTAGGGCAATTAAGCTTACATTAAGTCATATAAAAATTTTTTTTTTTTTTATTTTTTATTGACTTTGTAATAATATTACATTAAAAATATATATGTGAGGTCCCATTCAACCCCACCCCCCCACCCCCCCTCTCCCCCCCCCCAACAACACTCGTTCCCATCATCATGACACATCCATTGGATTTGGTAAGTACATCTTTGGGCACCTCTGCACCTCATATACATTGGTTCACATCATGGCCCATACTCTCCTCTATTCCATCATGTAGGCCCTGTGAGGATTTACAATGTCCGGTGATTACCTCTGAAGCACCATCCAGGGCAGCTCCATGTCCCGAAGATGCCTCCACCTCTCATCTCTTCCTGCCTTTCCCCATACCCTTTGTCCATTATGTCCACTTTTCCCAATCCAATGCCACCTCTTCTATGTGGACACTGGATTGGTTGTGTCCATTGCACCTTTATGTCAAGAGGAGGCTCAGATTCCACCTGGATGCTGGATGCAATCCTCCCATTTTCAGTTGTAATCACTCTAGGCTCCATGGTGTGGTGGTTGTCCTTCTTCACCTCCATCTTAGCTGAGTGTGGTAAGTCCAATAAATCAGATTGTAGGTGCTGGAGTCTGTTGAGGCTCAGGATCTGGCTATCACATTGTCAGTCCAGAGATTCAAATCCCCTAAATATATCTTAAACCCCAACATTAACTGCACCTCCAGCACATTAGCATGAAAGTCTTATGAAGGGAGATCCCATCTGAGTCCAGATTCATCACACATAAACACCATTTCCAAAGAGGGGCCATCTGCCCTGCTAGTTAACCCCATCAGCCATGACCATAACTCCCATGGGTCTCTTTAGCCCTCAAAGGAACCAATATCTGGGGGTTGTATCTGCGTTATCTGTCTCTCTGACTCTGCTCAGTTGTGCATGAGGGCAAACCTTCTGCCAGCCTCCAGACTCTTTTTTAGAAACTCGTAGCCATATAAACTCATTTCTCCTTTCCATTTCCCCCTTACTTTAGGTCAAACAGCATTTTAAAGTCATGGTATTTTATGTAGACATGGATATTCTGCTGATCCGCATTGAACCTTCCGTATAAGGTCATTTTCCAGTTGCATCATCAGTTGGTAGTTGATAGTGGTCCCTCGTTGCCAGGGAGGCTCATCCCCGGGTGTCATGTCCCACGCTGGGGGGAAGGCATTGCATTTACATGCTGAGTTTGGCTTCGAGACTGGCCACATTTGAGTAACATGAAGGCTGACAGAAGGAAATACCCAGGCACAAAGTTGCTCTAGGCCTTGTTATTATTTTGGGTTTATCAGCTCACAAGCATAGTCATTAGTATCAGGGGCTCACTGTTGAACCCTCACTCCCTCCCGGTCCCCACCACTGTACCTGGGAGACTGTCGCTGCTCCCCTAGGGACCACGACAGAGCACCACTGGCCGGGAACCCAGTACCCCCCCTACTGTGGTTTTTAATTGTTGCCACTATGAGTATATCCAAACATTACCATGCACCCTGGACATATGTTCTGTACAGCTCCCTGTCAGTCATATATCATCTGTCATTGGTATCCCATACCAGTATCCCTCCATTGCCATTGTTGAAACACTCTGTGATCCAGAACTCCCCGAAATTTGAAGCCCAATATAATGTCATGGTCCCTTACTAGGGAATGGCATATAGCGATGAGTTTAAAGGATAGATAAAGAACTTGGATAAAGTTAGATAAAGAACTTAGATAAAGAATGTTGACTTGAAAAAATTCCACATCCTATTTTTTTCTTTTTTTTTCCCCCCCCCCCCCCCCTAATTATTCAGCTTTTCTTCACAGGAGTCCTAGACCACAGCAATGTATATATATAATATACAGCACTCCCAAATATCCACCAGAAAACCTTTTCCCTTCCACAGTGATACTCTTACGCCCTATTCATATCATATTTACTTAAAGTGATGTACAGAGTCTGAGACACTAGCTTTCTAACAAGGTGACATCTGTATTTACATTATGGTGCATACTTTAGGATACACAGTTCTTTACATTTTTAGTTATCCTATGTTTTACATTATGGTTTACATTATCAGTCCGTCATCTCCTATATGTTATGGTGTAATATTACATGTTTTATATCCATCCTTGTGTACTCTCAAGAAACTCCTCTCTTACCCCCCATTTACTTTGGTTCCACACATTTAACGTCCATTTTCCCTTCCACCTTAGTGCCCTCAGTGATAGCCAACCTCCGTTTCCTGAGGAGCCACTTCCAGAGATAGATGGAATAGTGTTCAGGGCCTAACTTGCTCAACTGCCCCAATGCCCTGGGAGCCACCCTTTCTCTCGAGGGATACAGTTCCCTCTATTGGATGGCATTAGTCCTCCCCAGGATGTGGGTCCACCCCCACTCTCACTACTTGGGTTTCTACCCCATGGTGTCACCCACTCTGGCAGAATGAGCATTTAGACATTCCCCAGGAGCCCGTCCTGCATCAGACCCTCCCCTCCGAGCATTCTAAACAGGTAACCCTCTTTATTATATTTTGATATGATTTTCTCGGCATTTTACTCTCCACCAACACCTGACCCTCTCCTGGTTCGTATGCTACCCCTCCCTCCCCCCACTTTTGGGCAACGTTACCCACCCGTCCCTCCCCAGCCACCCTCAAACCCGCAAAGCCCCAAGCAAAGGCAACCCCTTGCCCCCCTTTTATCTCTTCTTTGTGTTCATACTTACCACCATCTCGTCTTAAATTCCACCCCTGCAGACATCGGCTCATATCCTTCCTCCACCCTCCAATTTCCTGCAAGCCTATCATTCAGTCTCTTGCTATCTAGGGCAGCTTGTTTATTTCATATCATTGAGGTCATGTAGTATTTGTCCTTCAATGTCTGGGTTGCTTCACTCAACATAAGGTTCTCAAGATTCATCCATGTTATCACATGTGTTTGTAGTGTGTTTGTTCTTACAGCCGAGTAGTATTCCATTGTGTGTATATACCACATTTTATTGATCCACTCGTCTGTTGATGGGCATTTGGGTTGATTCCAACTTTTGGCAATAGTGAACAATGCTGCTATGAACATTGGTGTACATATATTGGTTTGTGTTCTTGTTTTCAGTTCTGCTGGGTATATTCCCAGCAGTGGTATTGCTGGGTCATATGGCAAATCTATGGCTAGTTTTTTGAGAAACCGCCATACTGTTCTCCAGAATGGTTGGATCCTTCTGCATTCCCACCAGCAGTGGATGAGTGTTCCCCTTCCTTCACATCCTCTCCAGCACTTGTATTCTTCTGTTTTTTTCATAGCTGCCAATCTTATGGGTGTAAGATGGTATCTCATTGTGGTTTTGATTTGCATTTCCCTGATAGCTAGAGATTTGGAACATTTTTTCATGTGCTTTCTTGCCATTTGTATTTCTTCTTCGGAGAAGTGTCTGTTTAAGTCTTTTTCCCATTTTTTAAATGGATTGTTTATCTTTTTATTTTCAAGATGTAGGAGTTCTTTATATATGCAAGTTATAAGTTTCTTATCAGATATCTGATTGCCAAATATTTTCTCCCACTGTGTGGGCTCCCTTTTTACTTTCTTGACAAACTCCTTTGAGGTGCAGAAGGCTTTAATTTTGAGGAAGTCCCATTTATCTATTAGTTCTTTTGCTGCTCGTGCTTTTGGTGAGATATTCATAAATCCATTACCTATTACAAGGTCCTGTAGATGTTTCCCTACACTGCTTTCTAAGGTTTTTATGGTCTTGGCTTTTATATTTAGGTCTTTGATCCATCTTGAGTTGATCTTTGTATAAGGTGTGAGATGGTAATCCTCTTTCATTCTTCTACATATGGCTATCCAGTTCTCCAGACACCATTTGTTGAATAGGCCACTCTCTCCCAGTTGAGAGGGTTTGGTGGCTTTATCGAATATTATGTGGTTGTATATGTGAGGTTCTATATCAGAGCTTTCAATTCGATTCCATTGGTCTATATGTCTCTCCTTATGCCAATACCATGCTGTTTTCACCACCGTAGCTTTATAGTATGTTTTGAAGTCAGGTAGTGTGATTCCTCCAATTTCGTTTTTCTTTTTCAGTATGTCTTTGGCTATTCGGGGTCTCTTTCCTTTCCAAATAAATTTCATAGTTAGTTTTTCTAGTTCCTTAAAGAAGGCTGCATTGATTTTTATTGGGATTGCATTGAATGTGTAGATCAATTTTGGTAGGATAGACATCTTAATAATGTTCAGTCTTCCCATCCATGAACAAGGAATAGTCTTCCATTTATTTAGGTCTTCTTTGATTTCCTTGAACAATCTTGTATAGTTCTCAGTGTATAAGTTCTTTACCTCTTTAGTTAAATTTATTCCTAAGTATTTGATTTTTTTATTTACTATTGTGAATGGTATTTGTTTCTTGATTTCCTCCTGATCTTGCTCATTATTGGTGTACAGAAATGCTACTGATTTTTGCGCATTGATCTTATAACCTGCGACTTTACTAAACTCATTTATGAGTTCTAGAATCTTCGTTGTAGATCTCTCAGGGTTTTCTATGTATAGGATCATGTCATCTGCAAATAATGAAATTTTGACTTCTTCCTTTCCAATTTGAATGCCTTTTATTTCTGGTTCTTGCCTCAGTGCTCGAGCAAGTACTTCTAAGACAATGTTAAATAGGAGCGGCGACAGTGGGCATCCTTGTCTTGTTCCTGAGTTTAGAGGGAAGGAGTCTAGGATTTCTCCATTGTAAACAATATTGGCTTTAGGTTTTTCATATATACTCTTTATCATGTTCAAAAAATTTCCTTGTATTCCAATCATTTGGAGTGTTTTTATCAAGAAAGGGTGCTGTATTTTGTCAAATGCTTTTTCTGCATCAATAGATATAATCATGTGATTTTTTTCCTTCAATCTGTTTATATGGTGTATTACGTTGATTGATTTTCTTATGTTGAACCATCCTTGCATACCTGGGATGAATCCCACTTGGTCGTGGTGTATAATTCGTTTAATGTGTTGTTGAATACGATTAGCAAGTATTTTGTTAAGTATTTTTGCGTCTAGGTTCATTAGAGAAATTGGTCTGTAATTTTCCTTTCTTGTGATGTCTTTGTTTGGCTTTGGTACTAGGGTAATGTTGGCATCATAGAAGGAGTTGGGTAATGTTCTTTCTGTTTCGATGGTTTGGAATAGTTTCAGCAGGATTGGTGTCAGTTCTTTCCGGAATGTTTTATAGAATTCACCTGTGAAGCCATCTGGCCCTGGGCTCTTCTTAGTTGGGAGATTTTTAATAACTGATTCTATCTCTCTGCTTGTGATTGGTTTGTTAAGATCATCAATTTCTTCTTTTGTCAATATGGGCTGTTTATGTGTTTCTAGGAATTTGTCCATTTCCTCTAGATTGTCATTTTTGTTGGAATATAGTTTTTCAAAATATCCTCTTATGATAGTCTTTATTTCTGTGGGGTCAGTGGTGATATCGCCTTTCTCATTTCTTATTTTGTGTATTTGCATCTTCTCTCTTTTTTTCTTTGTTAGTGTTGCTAAAGGTTTGTCAATTTTGTTAATCTTCTCAAAAAACCAGCTCTTGGTCTTGTTTATCTGTTCAAGTGCTTTCTTATTTTCTATTTCATTTAGTTCTGCTCTTATCTTTGTTATTTCCTTCCTTCTTCTTCCTGTTGGGTTACTTTGTTGTTGTTTTTCTAATTCCTTCAAATGTGCAGTTAGTTCTTCAATTTTTGCTCTTTCTTCTTTTTTGATATATGAATTTATGGCTATAAACTTCCCTCTCAGTACTGCTTTTGCTGCATCCCATAAATTTTGGTATGTTGTGTTATCATTATCATTTGTTTCAAGGTAGTCATTGATTTCTTTTGAGATTTCCTCTTTGACCCACTGTTTTTCTAAGAGTGTGTTGTTTAATTTCCAAATCGTGGTGTGAAATCTGGGCTTCTTTCCCTTGCAAATCTCCAGCTTGACTCCACTGTGGTCAGAGATAATGTTTTGTATGATTTCAATCTTTCTGAATTCGTTCAGCCTTTCTTTGTGGCCTAGCATATGATCTATCTTGGAGAATGATCCATGTGCGCTTGAGAAAAATGTATATCCTGCTGTGTTTGGGTGTAGCGATCTATATATGTCTATTAGATCGAGCTCCTCTAATATACTATTCAGATGTTTTGTGTCTTTGGTGATTCTCTTTTGAGATGTTCTGTCCAGAATTGATAGTGGTGTATTAAAATCCCCCACTATAATTGTAGATGTATCTATTCTTTCACTTAGTTTTTCCAGCGTTTGCCTGACGTATTTAGAGGCACCCTTGTTAGGGGCATAGATATTTATGATTGTTCGATCTTCTTGACAGATTTTCCCTTTGACTAAAATGTAGTATCCTTCTTTGTCTCTCACAATTGTTTCACATTTAAAGTCTATTTTGTCTGATATTAATATAGCTACTCCTGCCTTTTTTTGGTTATTGTTAGCTTGTATGATTGTTTTCCAGCCTTTCACTTTCAATCTCCATGCGTCTCTGGGTCTAAGATGTGTCTCTTGTAGACAGCATATGGATGGGTCATATTTCCTTATCCAGTGTCCCAGTCTGAATCTTTTGATAGGTGAGTTTAATCCATTGACATTCAGTGTTATTACTATCAAGGAATTATTTGTGTTAGCCATATTTTGATTGGATTTGTGTTTGTCATATTTTGTTTGTATATTTTTTTTTTGTCTTTTTTGTTGTTGTTGTTGGTCTTATACTCTCCTCCAACTTTGCCTTTCCTGTTTTTTCCTTTCTTCCTGCAGAACTCCCTTTAGAATTTCTTGAAGGGGAGGTTTCTTGTTGGTATACTCTTTCAGTTTCTGTTTGTCTGCGAATATTTTGAACTCTCCATCATGTTTGAATGCTAGTTTAGCTGGATAGAGTATTCTTGGTTGGAAATTTTTTTCCTTTAGTACCTTGACTATATCATACCACTGTCTTCTTGCCTCCATGGTTCAGAAGAGAAATCAGCACTTAATCTAATTGAGCTTCCCTTGTATGTGATGGTTTTCTTTTCTCTTGCTGCTTTTAGGATCTTCTCTTTGTCTTGAGCATTGGATAATTTGACAAGTATATGTCTTGGGGTGGGCCTGTTGGGGTTTATGACTTGTGGAGTGCGCTGTGCTTCTTGGATATGTACATCTGTCTTTTTCAGTAGATTTGGGAAGTTTTCAGTCATTATTTCCTGCAACACTCTTTCTGACCCCTTTCCCTTCTCTTCACCTTCTGGAATGCCTATAATACGTATGTTTGAGCGTTTTGCATTGTCATTCAGGTCCCTAAATCCTAATTGGATTTTTTCTATCTTCTTATTGACCCCTTCTACTATCTGTTTGATTTCTGATGTACTGTCTTCCACATCACTAATTCTCTGCTCTGTCTCTTCTAGTCTGCTAATATTTGCTGCAAGTGTATTTTTGATTTCTTGAACTGTGGTGTTCATTCCCATCATATCTGTTATGTTTTTGCGTATGTCTGCAATTTCCCCTCCAAGTGATGTCTTCATGTTGTTAACCTCTTTCATTACTGCATCAAATTTGTCGGTGATAAATGTTCTGAGATCTTTCATTGCTTGTGCCAAGTTTTGCTCCCCTTCGTGATTATTGGTTTGTTGATTGGATTCAGCCATGTTTTCCTGATTATTGGTTTGGTTCGTGGATTTTTGTTGCTTTCTGGTCATCTCTTTATTTTGACGAATTTAATCAGTTCCTTAGCTTCTTTGTCTGCTCTTGGAGGTTAATTAGTTGTTATTTTTGCACAGGTGTTATATCTTCTCTTTGTCACTTTTTTCTTCTTATTCTAGTTACTTGTTGTTGGTTAAGTTCACTTTAGAGGAAAGTATTAGTGTTGGGGAAAGGCAATTGTGTAAGCAAGGGAAAAGTGTAAAGTTGTTTTGGTGATGTATGTTAATAAAGCAGGAATATGAGATCTGGAAGGATGGAGGTTAGATTCATGTAGATTGTATAGAGTTATAGCTGTAGGTAGAGTACCTTTTATGAAGTTGATGACTGAATTTGGGAGGAATATGGTATGAACTACACAGCTATTGTTTTCATGAGAGAGGGAAAAAGAAAAGAAAGGTAATAGTTTCAAGAGTGGATAATAGACAGAAAACAGAACAAAGGTATTAGAAATTAAGAGTTAGACACTTTGTGGATCAAAGAACGGGAGGTGGGGGGTGGAATATAGGAGAGACAGTAGATGATAGTGGATATCAAGATGCAGGGGAAGGGGGATAGTGTAGGTAGCCTAAATCAGTTCACACAGAAATGAGGCAGTGGAGGATGGGAAAACCCAGCAAATGTGAGGTGTTCCCTGTAGCACCTATTGTATACTTGAATTAAAGTAAAAATAAGTGGAAGATGAGGGACAAGAGGGAAAGAGAAAACCGAAAAAAAAACAAACAAACAAAAAAACAAACTAATTATAATAGAGAAAAAAGAAAGGCAAGAAGAAAGGAAGAAAGAAAAAGAGGATGGGCAAACGGTGGGGAACGGATAGGGAGAAGAGAGATACAGGTACACACGTGTCACAATTGCAACACTATCTAAAACAACAACTTCCCCCCGCTTTGCCCTAAAACCCCCCCCGTCTGTCTGCCCAAATGGGTCTGCAAGCACCTCCCTTCCCACAAACCCCCAATAGGCCGCCCAGGGCCCACGAACTCCCCAGTACTGCAGATGCTCAAAAAAAAAAAAAAAAAAATTTAAGTAAAATTAAAAAAAACAAACAAACAAACAAACAAACAAAAAAAAACAAAAAAAAACAGAAACCCCTCCGCAGGCCCGGCTCCACCCGCCGCGGAGGCTTGGACCGGCTCTGCCCGGCTCCTTACGCCGCCTTGGCCTGGCCTGGCTCCGCCCAGCTCCGCTCGCTACAGCGGCCCAGCCGGCTCCGGCATCCACCTCCCGCCACCGCGGCCTGGACCGGCCCTGCCCGGCTCCGTACCCGCCGCGGCCTGACCCGGGCCCGCCCGGCTCCAAACGCTACCGCGGCCCGCAGCCGGGGCCTGCACCGGCCCCGCCCGGCTCCAAGCGCTACCGCGGCCCGCAGCCGGGGCCTGCACCGGCCCCGCCCGGCTCCAAGCGCTACCGCGGCCCGCAGCCGGGGCCTGCACCGGCCCCGCCCGGCTCCAAGCGCTACCGCGGCCCGCAGCCGGGGCCTGCACCGGCCCCGCCCGGCTCCAAGCGCTACCTCGGCCCGCAGCCGGGGCCTGCACCGGCCCCGCCCGGCTCCAAGCGCTACCTCGGCCCGCAGCCGGGGCCTGCACCGGCCCCGCCCGGCTCCAAGCGCTACCGCGGCCCGCAGCCGGGGCCTGCACCGGCCCCGCCCGGCTCCAAGCGCTACCGCGGCCCGGCCCGCAGCCGGGGCCTGCACCGGCCCCGCCCGGCTCCAAGCGCTACCGCGGCCCGCAGCCGGGGCCTGCACCGGCCCCGCCCGGCTCCAAGCGCTACCGCGGCCCGCAGCCGGGGCCTGCACCGGCCCCGCCCAGTTCCAAACGCTACCGCGGCCCGCAGCCGGGGCCTGCACCGGCCCCGCCCGGCTCCAAACGCTACCGCGGCCCGGCCCGGCCTGGCTCAGCCCCACCGAGCGGGGCTAGATGCCTCGTCTCCGCCTACCCAAGAAGGGAATCCTCTGCAGGTAGCTGGGATCTCCGTGTATATTTCACAGACGAATCCTCTCTGTTACCTTCCCTCCAAATCGATGTCCAGACACCTCCGGACCAGCAAAAATCCCGAAACAATCCGGTCCCAAAGAGTCTCCAACGCCGCCCAGCCGATTCCCTGCAGAAGACTCTAACAGGGATGTTCACTCAGCCGCCATCTTGCCCCCTCCTCATATAAAATTTTTGAGATAGTATTTTATATTGCTGGAGCAAGATCTATTTTTTAAGCTAAATAAGAAGGATTTTAGTAGATTAAAAGCAGAAAGTTGCATCACATCTGATGGTGGTCAATACTTAGTCATGAAAATGCAAGCAATAAAAACAGACAAACCACGGCCAGCAGTGCACACTCATGGAGATTATCAGAGGGACAGTGGGTGGGGATGTGGATAGGGGCTTGTTCCTCTGTGGCTTCTTGAGTTTGAGGACTGCTATGAACCTATCCTTCCGAAAATGTTTTTGAATAATTTTTGAATTTTCATAGAAATGAATTTCTGGATGATTTTTTTAGGTTCTAGTTTTGTTTTGCTTTATTTTGGGAGAGGTTAATACTGTGATGTTGTAATTTCTAAGCAAAAATATTTCCTGACATTATAAGAAGTTTCTGGCGGCGGCGGACTTGGCCCAGTGGTTAGGGCATCCATGGGAGGTCCACAGTTCAAACCCCAGGCCTCCTTGACCCATGTGCAGTTGGCCCATGCTCCGTGCTGATGCATGCAAGGAGTGCCCTGCCATGCAGGGGTGTCCCCAGCATAGGGGAGCCCCATGCGCAAGGAGTGTGCCCTGTAAGGAGAGCCACCCAGTGTGAAAGAAAGTGAAGCCTGCCTAGGAACGGTGCCGCACACTCGGAGAGCTGACACAACAAGATGATGCAACAAAAAGAAACACAGATTCCTGTGCTGCTGACAACAACAGAAGTGGACAAAGAAGATGCAGCAAATAGACAAAGAGAACAGACAACTGGGGAAGGGGAGAGAAATAAAAATAAATAAATAAATCTTTAAAAAAAAGTTACTGGCTACTGCTTTTTTATTTTAAACTCAAATATTTACTATAGCATTTGTAATAAAACCAGAAATAAATTATCCATCAGTTAATAAAGGGTTAATTTGGCATACACATTTAAACACAAAATAAGGTAAACACATGCAGAGTCAACACTTTAGTAATCCATATATCAAAAACAGGTAGATCATTATTTTTACTAAGCAAACATAAAAAATTTAAATCAGGCAAGGAATTCATAAAGGAGATAACAAAATGAGAGACACAGTAAATAAAATATACCATTTGATATATATAAATATGTTGCTCTTTTCTTTTTTATATATATTTTTTCTTTATTTTTAAAGAAGTTTTAAGTTACATACATTCCCATCTATATATGTTGCTTTAATAGAGCAAAAAGTATCAATTAACTAGCTATGGAAAGAATTTAATTAAGTGATTTTTAAAATTGTTATCTATCTAGAATGAAAAGATATGGACCCTGATCTTACACCAAAAATTAAATAATCTAAAATGGATTAAGTATAAAAATTAAATACTGTTAGTAGTGGAAGAGTTCTTAGGATACCAGATTCTACATATATGTTGAAATTTGAGCCAAGAAGATTTTCTCTCACACCGGAGAGAAAAAGGGAACCGAAGTGACTCTTGTTTTGTGGTTTAGCAGGAAGCCAGAAGATCTCTTTGCTTTGAACATCATGTTTCTCCCCACCCCAAAAAGGGAACAAAGCGGGAAAGGTCCTCCAGAGAGCTGTCTGCCGTGCAGATCCCACCCTCTCCCTTCCTGACTGCACTCGAAGATACTCCAGGTTCATCTGCCTTTAGAAGCTTGTCAGAGCAGAGCTTTACATACTCCAATCCATAGCTACATAGATCTGTATACTCACTTTTCTACTGCACTTCATATCCATGCCTAAATGCTAAAAACGGTTTCCTTTGCCCTCTGGAAATTCTATTTATGTATCAGCAGCATCCCCGAGTCCTGGCATTTTCTCTGAACATCCTCTTAACTGTTTTGCTCGCCTTGAAATGTGGTGCTTCTCTGCAGGCACATGCTCCACTGCAGCCAGCTTAGGGGGTAGCAGCCATATCCCCATAGGAAGGGCTTGCTCAGCTGCAAGGAAGTCAGAAGACAGGCTCCATTTGTCAGCATCTTCAGGCCCTGCTTGAGCTACAGAGAATGCCCCTCACCAACATTCCTTCACCCCATCCCCATGTCTTTCAGCATGGAGGTAGGACAGATATCCACCTCGTAGTCTGTCACCAGGCCAAGACCATTCTCCTTCACTCCTCCAATAGCGATTAGGTGTTAGGAATTTCATTTCACAGCATATAGTGCAGTATTTCACAAGGATATAGTCACCACCCCTTCCTGACCCAGACGATCATGCTCAACTCCCAATCACTTCTTGTCACTATCCTATGTGGATGACAGACAAGGAAGGCTGTGTGTCTGCTTCTATGCAGACATAGGATCTGTGATGTCCTAAATTTAAATTTATGAGTTTGAAAATGATCACTATACCTTTGTGAATTATTTTTATTGTGCTTTTTTCCATTCTATCACATCACACTTGTATGTTAACATTGGCTACCTTGGCAGATAAGAATCTCAGGGGGCATTGACCATAACTTTTTTTTGGTTTAAATATGAAAACAGACCAAATTTCTTCACAGAGTTTTAAATAATGTAGTATCCCCAGCCCACACGTGACCATTTTCACAGTTAAGGTCTGATAGAGCATAGAACGAACCTTATATATAAATTTCTTAAGGCTTTCAATGGTCTATTGTCCAGGACCTCCAAGTCAAAGCATTTGGATTAGGTTTTGTGTGTCTAAAATCAAAAGGGAATTTTCAATTAAACTTTTCCATTTTTTGATGAATAATAAATGTGATGTCTATTTTATTTTAACCATTTGTTTATCACCGTATTTCCTCTTCAGATGGTCAATACACAGGTGTAGGGAAATATTATTTTTAAACAATAATATAATTTATATTCCTTCAAAATAATAATGATTTGTGTTTTTAAAAATTTTGCTTCTTTGTGTTTAGTAAAACACACACTCTTTGTTACCAACATACCAATAAAGTAGGTTTATCTCTAATATTCCTTTCCCTTTTTTTTCAAAAACTAGTGTGGGGGAGAATTGTATATAAATTATTTAACTATATAACAATTTTGACATATAATCATTTCCCAATTTGTGTAAAGAATTTAGATATTTAAGAATCTGAAAATGAAGAAATTCACTCCTTTTAGACTATTCAGTCTCTGTGAAATGGTGGGGAATAGTTTGTTTTTTGGGTGATTGCCCAGTAGCCCAGGTGGGTGATGAGACCCAAGGTGCTCATTTAGCCTCAGCAAGAAAAAAGATGGCCATGACCAGAGGGAATTCCCTGGTATGCATGGCCCTGTCCTGCTGTTTGTCTGGGACTAGGCTTGGTGCTCAGAAGTTCTCCAGGTGAAATCATTTTTTTGTTTGTTATGAGAGAATCATGTCTGAAGAACATCAGTTAATATTGCACAGAGTCTTCCATGAAGAATCTGCATAAGTTTATTCAGTATAAAGTGTGTGTGCCCTCAATTAATATTAATTGACTAATGAACTTTAGCATTTATCAAAGACCCATTTCAGCACATATATTACTGATGGAATTCTTGCAAAAACTCTATGAATGTCCATTTTAGAAGAGTAAAAGTTCATGGGAATTGTCAACTGATTTACATAGTAAAGTTGCAGGCTCAAGAGTAAGGGACAATTCATTGAAATTTGAGTCCCATGAACAGTCTTGAAATCTATAATTAAGAAATTTTTTACTAAGGAAGATAAAAACTAAAACATCAAACAAGTTTCTGCTGATATTACCTTCTCAGTTGGATGTGACATGTAGTATATGATATGCAATATTTCATAATTAAGCCTATTATGGTGTTCACTTTTTATTCAAAAAGATGTAATATGTCATCAATTCTAATTCATTGCAATAGGAAGGGGCTTAGTTGATAAAGGTTTTTCAATTTTCAGGATAAAATACTTTCCTGCTTTTCTTTAAATATTCTAGGAACATAATCTCAATATAATTTTAATCTTAGGATACCTGTAAAAAATTTTTGTGTATAAAATTAGACAAGGTAAAATAAGATTAATTGATTGTAATGAATTAATAACACTATCAATAGATATAAAAAACACAAAGAAAAATTCTGGCAGATTTAATTACTTAATTATATAAAGTTGTGGGAATTTGGTAAAAAGAAAAGAAACCCTAATTAAAAGGACAACTAAAGAATGACAATAATTTCATGAAGGTGTTAGTTTCTATATCACATGAAAGTACATTTGGGGGGATTGTGGGAAGACGGCATTGGATTAACATGAAGGGCTCAATGCTCCCACAAAAACAACAGAGAAAGAGTCAAAACTCTCTGAGGGACCTGCTTTGGGTCAGCAGACCAGGTAAGTGCTACACAACTCCCAGGAGGGTGAGGGACAGAGAAATGAAGAAACTGAAGAAACCATGAGTCACGAAGTCCACATGTTTTAAGTGTCTTATAGGAGAGCATAAAGAACAATTTGAAAACCTGCAAAGAAAAAGTAACAAACCTTATGGGAATGAAAGTCGCAATGGATGGGAATATAAATCAATATTAACTTATGTAAATTAATATTTACCAAGTTTGTAATTGTCTTCTGATTGTCATATTTAATGGTTTTCCTTTCACCTCCCCCTTTTACTGCTTTCTTTAGTTTCCTTTTTTTTTTAAGATTTATTTATTTTTATTTAATTCCCCTCCCTGCCCCAGTTATCTGTTCTCTGTATCTATTTGCTGCGTCTTGTTTCTTTGTCCACTTCTGTTGTTGTCAGCGGCACAGGAAGTGTGGGCAGTGCCATTCCTGGGCAGGCTGCACTTTCTTTCATGCTGGGCAGCTCTCCTTACGGGGTGCACTCCTTGCACATGGGGCTCCCCTACGCGGGGGACACCCCTGCATGGCAGGGCACTCCTTGCACGCATCAGCACTGAGCATGAGCCAGCTCCACATGGGTCAAGGAGGCCTGGGGTTTGAACTGCAGACCTCCCATGTGGTAGACGGATGCCCTAACCACTGGGCCAAGTCCGTTTCCCTCTTTAGTTTCTTATGAACATTTTATTTCCTCTCCTGGCAATCATTTATAATTTTAAAATTTTGATAGCCCTTGAATACCCAATGTGCTTTTTATTTTGGTTTTCTTTTTGGGGGTCAACAATTAGAATTTATTTTTTATTGTCTCTTATGATATTACTTTACATGAAACATCATTCTGGTGTCTTCTTCCATAAGAGGTTAATTAGTATGTAACTTGAATGAGATAGAACAAAGGAAAGGTCAGAGGAGAAGAGGCAACATTCCTCAAACACTCATGTTCACTTATGCGGACACAGGCCACATTTTGAATAGCTTTGGATATGCTGGACTAATTAGGGTAGATTAGCAGCAGTGAGTGGATAGACAAAGTGGTCAGTACTGTCTGGGTGGGTTGTGACCCTCTAGGTTTGGTTGGGTTTCCTCCCTTCAAATCCTAATTTGTCTAAGCACATTAGAACCTTCTGGATTCTAGGAGCCCAGAAATTCTAGTTCAAAGAAAGCATGAGTTTGAAATCCTGGCTATGCTGAATTTCTCTCAACGTCCTCTTAATTTTTTGCTCTCCTTGAAACATGGTGCTTCTCTGCATGTGCAGAGTCACTGACTCATTCTCCCTCCTGAGCAAGAGAAATGTGGAAAAGGAGGACCTGCAGGAAAGCCATTTATAACCAATCACCCTGACTATCCACATGACCCACAAGCAGTGGGATGAGAAGGTTGGACCTCAGCAATGGAATCTTTAGTTCATAAGGAGACTTTCATTGATTAGGAAGAATGCCCACCCAGCTGATGAGCTCTAGAAGCCCAAAAGAAGGAAAACTAAGACAAATGGAAGTTTCCTATTTTATGCAAGCAGTATGGATTGTGTTATCCTAAGGGGAGTCCTGACTGGGTAATACAGTATCAAAATCAGACAGGGGTGGGGGGAAGTGGATGTGGCTTAAGGAGCTGGGCACCCACCTACCACATGGGAGATCCTGGGTTTGGTTCCTGATGCCTCCTAAAGAAGACAAGCAAGACAGTGAGCTGGCATGAGGGGCTGGCACAGTGAGCTGACTCAACAAGGTGACACAGCGAGGTGATGCAACAAAGAGACACAATGAAGAAACACAATGAGATGTGGGAAACAAAGGCATGTTGTTTCCATGGAAGCAGGTTATTTCCTTGACCACCAAGTCATGCTGTCTCCATAGCTATATGTGCAGGTCATAAATCTAGCAAGATGATGTGTACTCTCAGATGGAATGAGGACTAGGTAGAATGGGACAACCTGGGCAACAAGATTCATGGGTATGTTTTCTCAACAATATAATAGGACATTGAAATTTTGAACCTTGATTTATAATTGTAGATTTTGATCCATTATGTTACACAGATTGAGGTAATGGGAATAGTTAGCTAGGATAGTTGCTGGTTCTCACAATTGCTTGGGGTATATAAAGAAGCCCCTGAGATTAATAAACTTGTCTGATGAGCTTGAGGCTTCAATGCTCTCAGACCCCCCAATCCCAATCTCTCATTGTCTTTCATTCCCGATACCCTTCTGGTCCGTGACTCTGATGTCTGGCACCCAACATGGAGCCCAAAGCAGTGACTGCAGCAGAGTTTCTTCCATGGCAGTATCGGGAATGCAGAAACTGAAAACCTTCCTGAAAGGTTGAGGCATCCATTGAAAGGTGACTCGAGTCTGACAATACAGTAGTAAGAATCTTAATTAATTTTGTTTTCTGCTAGCATCAGGGTATGGGAAATCAACCAGGATGTCTGGAAGAATATTCACAGGTACTAAAAACTCTTTTAAATACTATCAGAGTCTCAGTGAAAACTGCTGATTTACTTGAACTTTTTGCTCTAGTACAAAAACACTGTTATTGGTTTCAGCCACAAGGAAAAAATCTTTTAAATCTTAAACAGTGGAAACAGGTAATGAAGGTGCTACATAAAGCATACAAAAAAGGAGAGACTATACCACTGTTGGTGTGGGCTTTGGGCCAACAGATTGCAGCAGCCTTAGATCCACAGCAGTCTGAAGCAGAGGAGGAAGAAATTACCATCTTTTCCTGGGAGCCCCATGACATGGGCCATCAGAGTGAGGACAGGGAGGAAATAGAGGACAAGGATGAGGATGAGCCCCCCCATGAGAAAGAAACCAACCCCTTTCTGCCTAAGCAGATGTCTAAATTGAATATTTCTAAAGTCAGCATTTACCCTAATTTATGTAATGTAGCCCCTACGGTCCCACCGGTTACAATGCCTATAGCCCTGGGAATATTTACCGATGCCAGTGACACCAGGTCCTACACTAACAATGTATTTGTACCGAATCCAGTTCCAACTACTCCCTTAATGCATTGTTTGCTGCAAGGATCTTGACAGGGGGATCCTGAAGCAATGCAATTACTAACAGCTTTCCCGGTAAACATTCAACAAGTTCCCCCAGATGCACACAACCCTCAAGGAGGATATAATTTTCATCATGAACCCCTGCCACTTAAAATTCTGAAAGAACTGAAACAAGCCTGTGCACAATTTGGAACTAATAGTCCTTACGCTTTTGGCTTAGTGCAGGGGCTGGCCCAATCTGACTGACTTATCCCCTGGGAGTGGGACACGCTGGCTAGAACTGTTTTAAGCTCGGCTGAGTTTTTGCAATTTAAACCTGGTGGACAGATGAAGCCAATATGATTGCATGCGGTAATGCAGTACAGAATCCTCCCGTTCTTATTTCTGCTGAACAATTATTGGGCATTGGTGATTGGTCTGGAACTCAAAAACAGCTCCAATACAATGATCAGGCCATAACACAAGTGCACAATTCATGTTTGGCAGCTTGGAAACGGATTTCTGTACCTGGAAAACCTATTCAATCTTTTGCCAAAGTGATCCAGGGAGTTAATGAACCATATGTGGAATTTGTAGCCCCATTAACTGACATTTTGATGAAAACAATTGAGATACCAGAAACAAAAGAGTTAATTTTGTTAATGCTTGCTTTTGATCAGGTTAACTGTGAAGGTAAAAAAGCAGTCTTGGCCGCAGCCTTTAAAGGTATCTCAAAGGAGGAGAGAAAGAAAAGAAATTGTTTTAAATGTGGGATAGTCACTATCAGAAAGAATGTAGATCTTTCTAGCCCTAGGACATGATCTGTAGAGGCTGAAAAAGAATTGGCATTGATAGAGGATCGAATCTCTCAAGGGCAATTAACACAAATAGAACCTGACAAATCTATTGATTTGATTATTTTCTCAACCCCTCAATCTCCTATGGCTTTATTTTGGCAAGAAAGTATATTGGAATGGGATTTTTTTAACCTAATAATAAACAAAAGAAATTGCAAATGTATCTCCAAAAAATTATTTCCATCCTAGCAAAAGGCCGTGTTAGATTGTTACAATTAAAGTGGTCTGATCCAGACAGAATTATTTGTGATCCTTCTCATGAAGAAATTCAACACTTATATATAACTAATCCTCAATGGCAAATTGCTATTAGTAATTTTCAAGGCATTATTGATAATCATTATCCTACTTCCAAATTGTTACCGTTCTTACAAAGAACCACTTGGATTTTACCAAAATTTGTGAAAACTGTTCCTGTTGAAAATGCATGTACAGTATTTACTGATGTTAGTAGCAATGGAAAAGCAGCGTATATTACCTCTCAAAAAGAACAGGTTTGGCAGACTCCTTATTCATCTGCTCAACACACAGAGCCATCATTAAGGTTTTACAAATATTTCAGGAGCCCTCGAATATTGTCTCTGATTCTGAATATGTGTTTTAACCGTAGCTCATATTGAAACAGCTCATATTTTTATTACTGATGAATTGTCTCAACTTTTTGCCGACCTTCAAGCCCTCATTTGGCAAAGAAGTCAGCCCATATGTATTACTCATATCCAGTCTCATTCTTCCCTTCCTGGTCCTCTAGCTACCCAAAATGCCCAAGCTGATCTGTTAGTGGGATGTTTGTAGGATGCAACTAAATATCATGCACTGACTCATATTAATACTAAGTGACTTAGACATAAATTTCCTCAATTGACAAAACATCAAGCTCAAGAGATTACTTGCACCTCTCCCACCTGTGGACCCTTGGCCACAGTGCCTTTTCAGGCTGGAACTAATCCCAGAGGCCTGGCTCCTAATCAACTGTGGCAGATGGATGTTACACAAATGGCATCATTTGGTAAATTACAATATGTCCATGTCTGTATTGACACTCTTATTTTTTTGTGGGCCACTGCACAAAGTGGTGAATGTTTTCATCACACTCATTCCCATTTGTGGTCTGCTTTTGCTGTGATGGGATGCCCCTTGAAAATTAAAACTGATAATGGCCCTTCTTACACCAGTAAGTCTTTTGTTTCCTTTTGTTCTACATATGCTGTTGAGCATGTTACTAGTATTCCTTACAATCATACAGGTCAAACCATAGTTGAACGCAGCCATCATACCCTAAAAACTATGCTTTTAAAACAAAAAGGGGGAAATGATGGTATTATAACACCAAAAGATCAATTGGCAAAAGCTTTATTAACTTTAAATTTTCTTAATGTTTATAATTCACTGACACCTGCAGAATGTCACTTTGGAAAATGTCAAACATCTACAGTGGACACTGGAAATGAAGATCAACCAATATTCTGGAAAGATATTTTAAGCAATGAATGGAAAAAAGGTAGGATTAAAGTATGGGGGTGAGGCTATGCTCTTGTCATTTCAGAAAATGGAGAGCAAATTTGGCTACCTACGAAGAGGATTAAACCACAGAATGAAGAGATGGGGTCTCCTACAACTTTTTTTTTTTAAGATTATTCCCCTCCCCTCCCCTGGTTGTCTGTTTTCTGTGTCTTTTTGCTGCGCTTGTTTCTTTGTCTGCTTCTGTTGTCGTCAGCGGCATGGGAAGTGTGGGCAGCGCCATTCCTGGACAGGCTGCACTTTCTTTCGCACTGGGCGGCTCTCCTTATGGGGTGCACTCCTTGCACGTGGGGCTCCCCTACATGGGGAACACCCCTGCGTGGCAGGGCACTCCTTGCGCGCATCAGCACTGCACATGGGCCAGCTCCACACGGGTCAAGGAGGCCCAGGGTTTGAACTGCGGACCTCCCATGTGGTAGACGGACGCCCTAACCACTGGGCCAAAGTCCGTTTCCCTCCTACAACTTCTGATGATGGTGATCATAAGTAATGAGGAAGCTGTGGGTAATTACACCTATTGGGCCTATATACCTAACCCCCCATTGCTCAGAGTGTTAACCTGGAAAGATCCATCCTTTCCTATTTATCTGAATAGGACCCATATATTCCCTGGACCAATTGATGATAGGTTACCAATTAAGCCCCATGAGGAAGGACAAAGAATCTATAATCTCATATTACCATTTGATTATCGACCCCTATGCATTGGTACCCATCCTCCGTGTATGTATGTTAAAAATTGGACTATGATTATCTTCAAAAATAATTATACTAAGTCTTTAGTGACGTTATTTCCTTTTTATAATTATATGGTGACTAAAAAACCTACCTATAACTGTCCACAAAGAGATATTGGGGATAAAGAAGGATGGCAAGAATGCCATATAGGAAGAGGATCTGTCATTTTTAATGACACGTATGGAATAGTGTGGGAAAGTGCCCTATCAGGAGTCCCACCAAATACAATGGCAGATTTATTTGGTATGGTCTAAATAGTAAAGGACAACAAGTTAGTAATATGCAATATCCCTTTCATCAATCCCTTGAATTGGATGAAAAAATAATTTTTACCAAAAATAATAGTGTTTGGAAATATAAAGGAAAATGGATCCCTTCTCCATGGTGTAATATTACATCTATGCATAGTCAAAAGAATTTGTGGAAAGTTTTTCTGGGAATAGCACCTACCATAGAATGGGTTGGGAATAATAGTGAGAATGGTCAATATTTGCATTTAGATCAAACTCATCATTTTCAATTGTGTATAAGAGATCCTTAGGTGTTTGTGGTTGGAAAACTAACTATAACTAAGAATGCTCTATTTTATAAAAGTGGGGCATTGTATACCTGTTTGAGAATATTTTACAGAATGGAGATTTCATTACAATGGCTCGAAGGTGGTGGGGAATGTGGATTCCAGTGGGAATAAATTGAATTTGGCTATCGTCACCTGAGAGTCAACTGCTGTTCCATAGGGCTCAAGAAATCCTGAAGCGCTCAAAGCGATTTGTGGGACTGTTAATAGCTGGCATATTGGGACTGATTGGTGTTATTGCAGCTGCTACTACAGCTACCATGACCTTGTATGAGACTGCAGATTCAGCAATGTGTGCATGATTGGCATAAGAATGCTAGTGACTTATGGCATAGTCAAGAACATATTGATGAAGAATTAAACAGTAGAGTTAATGATCTAGAATTAGCAGTTTTACATCTTGGAGATCAAGTATATAAGTTAAATTCATTTAGAGGTTTAAAATGTGATTGGAAAGAGAGTAATTTTTGTATTACTCTGCTTGCTTATAATAATTCTATGTTTGACTGGGAAAAGATTAAAAATCATTTGATAGGTCATAAGAGTAATATGTCATTAGAAATAAAAGAATTACAGAAAAAGATATTAGAAATGTCTCATAATCAGATTTATGTAGCTGATGATAAGGATATCTTTAATGATTTGATTTCTCATTTCAATAAATTTAATCCAGTAAATTGGTGGAAGCCTCAACATTTTTTATCAGCATTAGGAAAAGGACTTTGTGTGTTAATCTTGTTGCTCATTGTTATTGCCTGCCTGGGATGAGGTATTTGCCAAAGACTGCATCATGTGAATGCCCTGGGAAAGCCAATAATTTGGTACTTGCAAGAACCTTGCGATAAGATTCCCATGGTCAGTGAGCTTGGCTGGTAGTCAATGATGGGTAAGACTCTCAGAGGAGGGCAACCTAAGACAGGCACAGCCACCCTGACTAAAACAAAAGGGGGGAAATGTGGGAAACAAAGGCATGTTGTTTCCATGGAATCAAGTTACTTCCTTGACCACCGAGTCATGCTGTCTCCATAGCTATATGTGCAGGTCATAAATCTAGCAAGATGGTGTGTATGCTCAGGTGGAATGAGGACTAGGTAGAATGGAACAACCTGGGCAACAAGATTCATGGGTATGTTTTCTCAACAATATAATAGGACATTGAAATTTTGAACCTTGATTTACAATTGTAGATTTTGATCCATTGTATTACACAGGTTGAGGTAGTGGGAATAGTTAGCTAGGATAGTTGCTGGTTCTATATATAAAGAAGCCCCTGAGATTAATAAACTTGGGGTATATAAAGAAGCCCCTGAGATTAATAAACTTGTCTGATGAGCTTGAGGCTTCAATGCTCTCAGATCCCCTGATCCCAATCTCTCATTGTCTTTCATTCCCGATACCCTTTGGGTCTGTGACTCTGACAATGAGAGACACAAGCAGGGAGTGAGGGTGACTCAAGTGATTGGCTGCCTCCTTCCCACTTGGGAGGTCTTGGGTTTTGTTCCCAGTGCCTCCTGAAAAGAAGATGACCAGAGAGCATATAGTGAGTGCAAACAACGAGATGGTAGAGAAGTAAAAATAAATAAATAAAATAAAACTTTAAAAAAATAACACAAAAAAAGAACAGATGGGAGATTTGGGCCTGAGCCTCAGAAGAGGGAGGAAAAAAGGGTAGGAGTCTCCGCAGAAACTATTAGATTATTAGAAAAAAAATAGAAGTCATGTCTCCAAGACCTGTACTACAGGTACTTCATCACTTTGTAAGATATGAGTCTGAAGTAGCTAATAGTTTGGTTCTTGTAACTTCTCTAAATCATGTGCAATTATTTGGGTGACTGGGTCAGGACCCTGCCATGAAACAGGTGTAAGGAGAAAATCCAGTCACAATATTTTCTCTAGCAACAAATGAGATGTAGCAATTAGGGGAAAACAAAGATTACCAAATGGGTGATGGCAGTCAAAAGACAGTGTGGCATGGAATATCAGTATTCTGGCCAGACCTCAGAGATGTAATATATCAGTAAGTGAAATGGGGTCTCAAATTTATGTGGAAGGGGAAGTGGATATGGCTTAGGGGATTGGGCACCCACCTACCACATGGACGGTCCTGGGTTCAGTTGCTGGTACCTTCTAAAAAAGATAGTGAGCTGGCCACAATGGGCGCGCATGGTAAACTGACACAAGATGACACAACAAGAGACACAAGAATAAAAACACATCAAGAGACACAACAAAGCAGGGAGCAGAGGTTCCTGGCACCACCTAAAGAGGATTGGCAGGCATGGTGAGCTGTCACTACAAACTGACACAAAGAGACAGAAGAGGGTCCTGCTGGCTCATGTGCTGCCAGTGGAAGTGGCAGTTAAATGGAATGGAGGAGCAGTGGCAGCCCAGAGGCCGGCGACTGAAGCTGCACCTGCCAGTTTAGGCAGGGCCAGGCCCGCGGGGATGTCAGGCTACACTCACCCACAGGGGTCACCCTGCTCTCCCAAGCATGGAGACTTGTCATTCCCCACGATGATAACCTTGAAGATCTGGAAGAGGCAAATCCATTCTTCTTTAAAGAGTTTCTGAAAAGCAAGAATCTCAACTGGTCAAAAGAGGACACCACCAACAATAGGGTTTATTCCAAGGCAGCTGGTTTCTGGAGTGGAAACGTTGAATCTTGTCACTGAAATCCTCAAGTCTATGGACAGAATTTCTGAAATTAAAGAGGTGGAGGAGGAGTCTTGAGAACCCCGAGAGTGCTCCAGCCTAAAACTGTTTACACCGTGGAAACACTACTTCCTTTGTTTGGAATCACAATTGTGTCTTTAAACACGAAATCTTCCCCTGTAGTAAAAGTATTTATCATGAGATACTAATTTATGACCCAAAACAGAATTGTTAGCAACTTGTGATCTGGAGCAGTCATGTAGGGCAGCTGCTGTTTTATAGACTGTAATAAGCTCTTGGAAGTAATTTTATAAAAGCCAGTGATTTTTAAAAAATTAATAAACATGAAAATAGAAAAATAAAAAGAGAAACAAGAAGAAAAACTTAATAAGACACAACAAAAGCAAGGAACAGATGTGGCTTAAGTGATTTGGCACCTCACTCCTACATTAGAGGTCCCGGGTTTGGTTCTGGTGCCTCCTAAAGAAACAAAGAAGAAAAACAGACACAACAAATGCAAACAAGAGAGGGGTGGGGAGAGATAAATAAATAAAATAAATCTTAAAAAATTTATGTGGAAGGAAAAGTAGACTGTGGTGAATACACAGATAAAAATAATGTGAGAGGACAGGCAACAACAATCATAGTTAATGGCAAAAATTCAACACCAGAGTTCACCTATAGCTTGCCAATGCATCTGGGTGAATTCTTCCTCCTTAAAGTCAGAGAAAATAAGCAAATACTTGCCAGAAAGTAACCTTCTTTACTGACCTATAGGCTGGGTACCCAAGAGCAAGTTACCAGACCAGATTTTCCAAGAGAGTTTTGTAAGAAGACTCCAAAAAGTCAACCTTAATTTCTTAAAAGTCTCTGGTCATGTGTGAGTAATTGGTCATCATTCTCAAACATGACATTCTGGTCAAATCCTTGGTAATATAACCAATGTCTTCAATTACATCCTGTTAATAAGGAGTACAGATTCTGATTAAACCCATACAAATAATTGTGGTGCTGTAAAAATAAAATTATGTAATAAGAGTCGGCAAATTCTAGAGAAGTCAGGCAGGGAGAAAAGAGAAATGTTTTATGGGATGGATATCTTAAGGTAAGAGAATAAGGTATTCCTTGTATCTAAAAAAGAGAGCATTAAAATATCAGCAATAATCTAAGCAAAATTGTAATCATTCTTTATCATTTATTTCAGTCCCTAAAAACCCTCCTTCTACTGAATTTTGTGTTAGCAATCTCATGAATACATCAATTCCTTCACTAGAGTTCTTGGAATCTTGACCCAGTCCAGCGTTTTGGTCTCAAAGTTGTTTATCAATATGATTAGTAGCCTGTGCCCAAAAGCACTTGGCAGTCTTTTCTATGGGTCACTAAGACAGTGTTTTTGTTGAATATGAAGGTTCCTGTCCTGTAGCTGATGGCAAATGTGTTCAGAGAAACATCAGAATAAAAAACAATTGTAGATGACAAAACATTAAAATGGTTAAATTGTCGTTCTTTTACAGAAATAAATTTTATGCTGACAGTTCATTAAACAATATTTTAAGAATAACTTAAATTATGTCAATTTTACTGCTGTCTAACATCAGGCAGATCAGTACTAGGAAAACTCATGGAGTGAGTATATTGTCAAATATCTAAAACTTTATACAATTTCTGAAGTGTTTATATTACTAGCATTTTACCTATATCGAATTAACCAAGAGAAGGTTAGAAAATCCTTTTAAATTTTGACAGCACTTCTCATGCAATTCATAAAATATCAAGGAAACATAACTTTTTTATTACCTCTTTTTTATAAGTTGAAAGGACAAATCCTTTGTGATTTTCCAGAGACCCTCTTGAAATTCCCCAAAACATTTTGAGATCAAGAAGATATCATCAGGGCGGGGCAAGATGGTGGTTGAGTGAGCGCATCTGAGATTCTCTCCTGCAAAGAAGCGGCTGGGCAGCATTGGAAATTCTTTGGGACCAGGCTGTTTCAGGATTTGGCAGGGCAGGAGGTGTCTGGACATCAATTTGGTGGGAAGGTAACAGAGAAAATTCATGTATAAGATAAAATTGAGGCTCTATTACATGGAGGTGGGAGCTGCATGTGGGACGCTCCCTCCTGGGGTGGGCAGAGCCACAGCACCAGCACTGCGGCGGCAATTTCTGGAGGCTTGGCGGTACTGGGGAATTCATAAGCCCTGAGTGGGCTATTGGGGGGCTAACAGGACAGTAGGACTTCGCAGACCAATTTGGGGAGACAAATGGGAGTTTTATTGCAAAGTGGGGAATTTTTGATTGTGAACACAAATAATAGCGCTTCCACCTAGAGCCCTGCCCCCCCGAGGCTGGCTGCTGATCTGAAGCAGCCTTAAATTGTTCATAATAAAGAGACATCACCAGGAGACTGTTTCAGGGCCTGCAGGGTGGGAGACATCTGGAAGCCAATTAGGGGAATATTTTGTGAAGCGTGGGAATTTAGGTTTTTGACTCTGTTACCAGCGTTTCCGGCTGGAGCCCCACCCCTGGGCCTGGCTACAGATCTGTGTCATTAAATTGCATGTAGATGTGCCACCACGTGGCCATTCCAGGGGCTTACAGGGTGGGAGGTGTCCTGAAGTCGAATTGGTGATATAACCACAGAATAGACCCCAGTGAGTGAGTGAATTCCTGGGTTCAGAAACAAAGGTTAGAGTTTGGATGTGACCTCTCCCATAGGGCTGGCACCCAGCTGCAGAGATCCCTGAAGGCAGTGTTGCACTGTGGTGCTCCCAGGCTCCCTGTTAGCCAGATTTGAGGTTGCCAGGTCTGAGTCCCCTAAACCCTGGTGGCCCACACCCCAGAGACTCACACCTCTTGAGTCTTCAAAATCACAGACTTTCCATCCCTGAATCCATCATGCCCTGAGGTTCATCTTAGGTCCTTGAATGACTTAGCCCTCGATGTTTGCATTTTTTTCTTTTTTGTTTTGTTTTGTTTTTATTTTTATTATATATTTTTATTTTTTAATGTCCTGATTGCTAACATTGCATTATCTCCTAGTCTTTTCTCCCAGGGTATCTCCCAAAGTCTTTTTTTTTTTTTCAGTTATTTAGGGTTTTTTGTTGTTGTTGTTGTTGCTCTTGTGGTTGTTCTATATTTTTTTTTTCTTTTCCCTCCTTGTTCCCCTGCCTTTACCCACCCCCTTTTTCTTTCTTTCCTTCTTCTCTTTCTTTTTTTTTCTCTCTCTTGTCCCTCATTTTCTTCTTATTTTATTTTATCTTAATTATACTATAGGTGCTGCAGGGAACACCTCACATTTGCTGGGTTTCCTGATCCTCTGCTGCCTCATTTCTGTGTGAATTGATTTTGGCTGCCTACATTATCCTCTTTCCCCTACATCTTGATATCCTCCATCATCTACTGCATCTCCTATATTCCACCTCCCTTTCTTTAATTCCCAAAGTGTCTAACTCTTAATTTCTAATACCTTTGTTTTGTTTTCTGCCTTTTATCCACTCATGAATCTATTGCCTTTCTTTTCTCTTTCCCTCTCTCATGAAAACATTAGCTTTTTAATTCATACCATATTCCTCCCATATTCAGTCGACTACCTCATTATAGGTACTATACCTACTGCCATAACTCTACACAACTTACGTGAATCTAATATCCATCCTCCCAGATCTCATATTGTTGCTCTGTTAACATTTATCACCAATATTACTTTATACTTTTTTCTTGCTTACACAATTGCCTTTCCCTGGCCCTAATACTTTCCTTTAAAGTGAACTCAACCAGCAATAAGAAATTAGAATAAGAAGAACAAAAGTGACAAAGAGAAGATATAACACTTACATAAAAACAGCAGCTAATTAATCCCCAAGACTAGACAAAGAAGTTAAGGAACTGATTAAAACCATCAAGATAAAATGATGAACAGACAGCAACAAAAATCTACAAACCAAACCAGTAATCAGGAAAACATGGCTGAATCCAATGAATGAACTAAAAACCAGGAAGGGGAGAAGAACTTCGGACAAGTAATTAAAGATCTCAGAACATATATCACTGACAAATTTAATGAAGTAAAGGAAGAGGTTAACAACATGAAGACAACACTTGGAGGGGAAATTGCAGACATATGCAAAAAGATAACAGATATGATGGGAATGAACACCACAGTTCAAGAAATGAAAAATACACTCGCAGCAAATATCAGCAGACTAGAAGAGGCAGAGCAGAGAATTAGTGATGTGGAAGACAGTACATCGGAAATCAAACAGATAGTTGAATTGATGGATAAAAAGATAGAAAAAATCCAGCTAGGACTTAGGGACCTGAATGACAATGCAAAATGCTGAAAAATACATATTATAGGCATCCCAGAAGGAGAAGAGAAGGGAAAGGGGTCAGAAGGAGTGTTGCAGGAAATAATGGCTGAAAACTTCCTAAATCTACTGAAAGAGACAGATGTACATATCCAAGAAGCACAACACACTCCAATCATCATAAACCCCAACAGGCCCACTCCAAGACATATACTTGTCAAATTATCCAACGCTCAAGACAAAGAGAAAATTATAAAAGCAGCAAGAGAAAAGAAAACCATCACATACAAGGGAAGCTCCATTAAATTAAGTGCTGATTTCTCATCTGAAACCATGGAGGCAAGAAGGCAGTGGTATGATATGGTCAAGGTACTAAAAGAAAAATATTTCCAACCAAGAATACTCTATCCAGCTAAACTAGCATTCAAAAATGATGGAGAGTTCAAATAATCACAGATAAACAGAAACTGAAAGACTATGCCAACAAGAAACCTCCCCTTCAAGAAATTCTAAAGGGAATTCTGCAGGAAGAAAGGAAAAAACAGGAGAGGCAGAGTTGGAGGAGAGTGTAAGAGCAACAAAAAAGACAAAAAGGGAAGGGAAAAAAAATATGACAAACACAAGTCCAATCAAAATATGGCTAACATAAATAATTCCTTGAAAGTAATAACACTGAATGTCAATGGATTAAACTCACCTATCAAAAGATTCAGAATGGGACATTGGATAAGGAAATATGACCCATCTATATGCTGTCTACAATAGACACATCTTAGACCCAGAGACTCATTGAGGCTGAAAGTGAATGGTTGGAAAACAATATTACAAGCAAACAATAACCAAAAAAAGGCAGGAGTAGTTATATAAATATCAAACAAAATAGACTTTAAATGTGAAAAAAAATGTAAGAGACAAAGAAGGATACTACATATTAGTGAAAGGGACAATCAGTCAAGAAGAACAAACAATCATAAATATTTATGTTCCTAACAAGGGCCCCTCTAAATACATGAGGCAAATGCTGGAAAAACTCAATGAAAGAATAGATGCATCTACAATTATAGTGGGGGATTTTAATACACCACTATCAACTCTGGACAGAACATCTCAAAAGATAATCACTAAAGAAACAAAATATTTGAACAATATATTAGAGGAGCTGGATCTAATAGACATATATAGATCATTACACCCAAACACAGCAGGATATACATTTTTCTCAAGTGCACATGGATCGTTCTCCAAGATAGACCATATGCTAGGCCACAAAGAAAGGCTTAATGAATTCAGAAAGATCGAAATCATACAAAATAATATCTCTGACCACAGTGGAGTGAAGCTGGAAATCTGCAAGGGCCAGAGGCCCAGATTTCACACCAAGATATGGAAATTAAACAGCACACTCTTAAAAAACAGTGGGTCAAAGAGGAAATCTCAAAAGAAATCAATGACTACCTTGAAACAAATGATAATGATAACACAACATACCAAAATTCATGGGATGCAGCAAAAGCAGCACTCAGAGGGAAATTTATAGCCATAAATTCATATATCAAAAAAGAAGAAAGAGCGAAGTTTTGGAGGAATTAGAAAAAAAACAACAAAGTAATCCAACAGAAAGAAGAAGGAAGGAAATAACAAAGATAAGAGCAGAACTAAATGAAATAGAAAATAAGAAAGCACTTGAAAAAATAAACAAGACCAAGAGCTGGTTTTTTGAGAAGATCAACAAAATTGACAAACCTTTAGCGAGACTAACAAAGAAAAAAAGAGAAAAGATGCAAATACACAAAATAAGAAATAAGAAAGGAAATATCACCACTGACCCCACATAAATAAAGACTATCATAAGAGGATACTTTGAAAAACTATATTCCAACAAAAATGACAATGCAGAGGAAATGGACAAATTCCTAGAAACACATAAGCAGCGTATATTGACAAAAGAAGAAATTGATGATCTCAACAAACCAATCACAAGTAAAGAGATAGAATCAGTCATTAAAAACCTCCCAACTAAGAAGAGCTCAGGGCCAGACGTCTTCACAGGTGAATTCTACAAAACATTCTGGAAAGAACTAACAACAATCCTGCTGAAACTATTCCAAAAAATCAAAACAGAAGGAACATTGCCTAACTCCTTCTTTGATGCCAACATTACCCTAGTACCAAAGCCAAACAAAGACTCCACAAGAAAGGAAAAAGTACAGACCAATTTCTCTAATGAACCTAGACACAAAAATACTTAACAAAATACTTGCTAATCGTATTCAACAACACATTAAATGAATTATACACCACGACCAAGTGGGATTCATTCCAGGTATGCAAGGATGGTTCAACATAAGAAAATCAATCAATGTAATACACCGTATAAACATATTGAAGGAAAAAAATCACATGATTACATCTATAGATGTAAAAAAAAGCATTTGACAAAATACAGCACCCTTTCTCAATAAAAACACTCCAAAACATTGAAATACAAGGAAATTTTTTGAACATGATAAAGAGTATATATGAAAAACCTACAGCCAACATCATTTACAATGGAGAAATCCTAAAATCCTTCCATCTAAAGTCAGGAACAAGAAAAGGATGCCCACTGTCTCCCCTTCTATTTAACATTGTCTTAGAAGTACTTGCTCGAGCACTGAGGCAAGAACCAGATATAGACATTCAAATTGGAAAGGAAGAAGTCAAAATTTCATTATTGGCAGATGACATGATCCTATAGAAATAGATCCTGAGAGGATCTACACAAAGAGGTCTACCCTGAGAGGTCTACAACAAAGCTTCTAGAACTCATAAATGAGTTTAGTAAAGTCGCAGGTTATAAGATCAATGCACAAAAATCAGTAGCATTTCTGTACACTAATAATGAGCAAGATCAGGAGAAAATATAGAAACAAATATCATTCACAATAGTAAATTTAAAAATCAAGTATTTAGGAATAAATTTAACTAAAGATGTAAAAAACTTATACACCAAAAACTATAGAAGACTGTTCAAGGAAATCAAAGAAGACCTAAATAAATGGAAGTATTTTCCCTGTTCATGGATAGGAAGACTAAATATTATTAAGATGTCTATCCTACCAAAACTGATCTACACATTCAGTGCAATCCCAATAAAAATCAACACAGCCTTCTTTAAGGAACTAGAAAAACTAACTATGAAATTTATTTGGAAAGGTAGGAGACCCTGAATAGCCAAAGACATATTGAAAAAGAAAAACGAAATTGGAGGAATCACACTACCTGACTTCAAAACATACTACAAAGCTACAGTAGTGAAAACAGCATGGTATTGGCATAAGGAGAGACACACAGACCAATGGAATCGAATTGAAAGTTCTGATACAGAACCTCATATATATAGCCATATAATATTCGATAAAGCCGGGAAACAGACTTTGGCCCAGTGGTTAGGGCGTCTGTCTACCACATGGGAGGTCCGTGGTTCAAACCCCGGGCCTCCTTGACCCGTGTGGAGCTGGCCCAAGTGCAGTGCTGGTGCGCACAAGGAATGCCGTGCTACACAGGGGTGTCCCCCGCATAGGGGAGCCCCACGCACAAGGAGTGCATCCATAAGGAGAGCTGCCCAGTGCGAAGGAGGGAGCAGCCTGCCGAGGAATGGCACTGCCCACACTTCCCGTGCCGCTGACGACAACAGAAGCGGACAAAGAAACAAGACGCAGCAAAAAGACAGAAAACAGGCAACCGGGGGAGGGGAGGGGAGTTAAAGAAATAAAAATAAATCTTAAAAAAAAAATTGATAAAGCCACCAAACCCTCTCAACTGGGAGAGAATGGCCTATTCAACAAATGGTGCCTGGAGAACTCGATATCCATATGTAGAAGAATGAAAGAGGATTACCATCTCATACCTTATACAAAGATCAACTCAAGATGGATCAAAGACCTAAATATAGGAGCCAAGACCATAAAGACCTTGGAAAGCAGTGTAGGGAAACATCTACAACACCTTGTAATAGGAAATGGCTTCATGAATATCACACCAAAAGCACGAGCAGCAAAAGAACAAATAGATAAATGGGACTTCCTCAAAATTAAAGCCTTCTGCACCTCAAAGGAGTTTGTCAAGAAAGTAAAAAGGGAGCCTACGCAATGGGAGAAAATATTTGGCAACCATATATCCGATAAGAGACTTATAACTTGCATATATGAAGAACTCCTATATCTTGAAAATAAAAAGATAAACAACCCATTTAAAAAATGGGAAAAGATTTAAACAGACACTTCTCCAAAGAAGAAATACAGATGGCTAAAAAACACATAAAAAATGCTCCAAATCTCTAGCTATCAGGGAAATGCAAATCAAAACTACAATAGATACCATCTTACTTCCATAAGATTGCAGCTATGGAAAAAACAGAAGAATACAAATGCTGGAGAGGATGTGAAGAAAGGGGAGCACTCATCCACTGCTGGTGGGAATGCAGAAGGATCCAACCATTCTGGAGGACAGTTTGGCAGTTTCTCAAAAAACTAACCATAGATTTGCCATATGACCCAGCAATACCACTGCTGGGTATATACCCAGCAGAACTGAAAACAAGGACACAAACCGATATATGCACACCAATGTTCATAGCAGCATTATTCACTATCGCCAAAAGTTGGAATCGACCCAAATGCCCATCAACAGATGAGTGGATCATTAAAATGTGGTATATACACACAATGGAATACTACTCGGCTGTAAGAACAAATACACTACAAACACACGTGATAACATGGATGAATCTTGAGAACCTTATGTTGAGTGAAGCAACCCAGGCATTGAAGGACAAATACTACATGACCTCAGTGATATGAAATAAGCAGGCTGCCTCAGCGAGCTAGAGACTGGAAAATAGGCTTACAGGAAATCGGAGGGTGGAGGAAGGATATGAGCTGACATCTGCAGGGGTGGAATCTATGATGAGCAGGTGGTAAGTATGAGCACAAAGAAGAGATAAAATGGGGGCAAGGGGTCGCCTTTGGGTGGGGCTTTGGGGGTTTGAGGGGGGCTGGGATGGGTGGATGGGTAATATAGCCCATAAAATTGGGGGGAGGGAGGGGTAACATACGAACACAGGAGAGTGTCAGGTGTTGTTTGAGAGTAAAATGCTGAGAACACTGTATCAAAATATAATTAGGAGGGTTACCTGTTTAGGATGCTCGGAGGGGATGGTCTGATGCGGGACGGACTCCTGGGGAATGGCTGAATGCTCATTTTGCCAGAGTGGGTTGTACCATTGGGTAGAGACCCAAGTAGTGAGAGTGGGGGTGGACACACATCCTGGGGAGGACTAATGCCATCAAATAGAGGGAACTGTATCTCTCGAGAGAAAGGGTGGCTCCCAGGGCATTAGGGCAGTTGAGCAAGTCAGGCCCTGAACACTGTTTCAAGTATCTCTGGACGTGGCTCCTCGGGAAATGGAGATTGGTTGTCGCTGTGGGCCCCAAGGGGAGGGGAAAATGGATGTTGAATGGATGGAACCAAGGTAAATGCGGGGGCAAGAGAGGAGTTTCGTGAGAGTACACAAGGATGGATATAAAAGATGTAATATTACACCAAAAACTTATAGGGGATGTCAGACTAATAATGTAAACCATAATGTAAAACATAGGATAACTAAAAAATTTAGAAAACTGTATATCCTAAAGTATGGACCACAATGTAAGCACAGATGTCACCTTGTTTGAAAGCTATTGTCTCAGAGTCTGTACATCAGTTTCAGTAAATATGATATGAATAAGTTAAAAGATTATCACTGTGGAAGGGAAAAGGTTTTATGGTGGATGTGTGGGAGTACTGTATATTGTATATATGAATTATTGTGATCTAAGGCTCTTGTGAAGAGAAGCTCAATAATTAGGATAAAAGAAAAGAAAAAGATAGGATGTAGAATTTTTCCAAATCAATATGTATTCTATATCTAACCTTTAAACTCATCGCTATATTCCATTTTACTAGTAAGGGAACTTGACATTATATTGGGCTTCACTTTGCAGGAAATTTTGGATCACAGAGTGGTTCAACAATGGCAGCAGAGGAATACTGGTATGGGATGTTATTCACAGGCGATATATGGTTGACAGGGGGTTATACAGGGCATATGTCCAGGGTGCATGGAAATGTTTGGATATACTCATAGTGGAAACAATTAAAAACAACAGCTGGGGGGGTACTGGGTTACTGGCCAGGGGGGGCTCTGTTGTGGTCCCTAGGGGAGCAGCGGCAGTCCCCCAGGTGCAACGGTAAGGACCAGGAAGGAATGAGGCTCCAACAGTGAGCCCCTGATACTAATGACTATGCTTGTGAGCCTATACACCTGAAATAAGAACAAGACCTAGAGCAGCACTGTGCCTAAGAGTTCCCTCCTGACAGCCTCCGTGTTCCTCAAATGTGGCCAGTCTCGAAGCCAAACTCAGCATGTAAATGCAATGCCTTTCCCCCAGCATGAGACATGACACCTGGGGATGAGCCTCCCTGGCGCCGAGGGATCACTACCAAGTACCAGCAGATGACGTAACTAGAAAATGACCTTAAATTAAAGGTTCAATGTGGACCAGCAGAATATCCCTGTCTACATATAATAACAGGAGTTAAAAATGCTGTTTGACCTAAAGTAAGGGGTAAATGGAAAGACAAATGAGTTCATATGGCTATGAGTTTCTAAAAAAGAGTCTGGAGGTTGTCAGAAGGATTGCCCTTATGCACACCTGAGCAGAGTCTCAGAGACAGATAAAGCAGATACAACCCCAGATATTGGTCCTTTTTAGGGCTAAAGAGACCCACAGGTTCTATGGTCATGGCAGATGGGGTTCACTGCCATGCCAGTTGGCCCTTCTTTGGAGCTGGTGTTTCTGTGTGATGGAGCTGGACTCAGATGGGATCTCTTTGCACAAGACTTTCATGCTACTTTACTGGAATTGTAGTTGGTGCTGGGGCTTAAGATATATCTAGGGGATTTGAATCTCTGGACTGAAAATATGATAGCCAGGCCCTGAGCCTCAACAGACTTCAGCTCCTACACTCTGATTTATTGGACTTACTCCACTCAGCTAACATGGAGTTGAAGAATGTCAACCACCACACCATGGAGCCTAGAGTGCCCACAACTGAAAGCAGGAGGATTGCATCCAATATCCACGTGGAATCTAAACCCCCTCTTGACATAGATGTGGAATGGACACAACCAAGCCAAGGTCCACAGGAAGGAAGAATGCAGTAAGGATCAGAGTGGACTTAATGATATTCTATTCATGAACTATTGTGGTTAATAATCAAGAAAATGTGGCATTGATGTGGAAAAAGTGACCATGGTGGCTGCTGGGTGCAGGGAATGGGAGGAAGAGAAGAGAAGTGGAGGCATTCTCAGGACTTGGAGTTGTCCTGGGTGGTGCCCCAGGGACAATTGCCAGATGTTGTATGTCCTCCCTTGGCCCACTGGATGGAACATGGGAGAGTGTGGGCTATGGTGTGGAACACAGGACATGGAGTGCAGTGATGCCTGGAAATGTACTCACCAGATGCAATGGATGTGACTTGATGATGGGGAGAGTGTTACTGTGGGGGGAGTGGTGAGGTGGGAGCGGTGGGGGTGAATGGGGACCTAATATTTTTTAATGTAATATCTTTTTAAAAAATGAATAAATTGAGTAGAATTTGAAAAAAAAAAGAAGATATCATCTATGATATGATGTTGGAAAGACAAAATTTCAAAATGGTCAGGTTTGAACAATTTGTTAAAGAGGATCATGGGTCACTGTGAAATGATATTTGGTTACTGCAGCAGTTTGATATTTATGAATTTAAAAAGAGGTACTGAACATGTCTTTAAACTGTTTCTCTGAGAATGATACCCTTTGATTGATTTAAATTAAAAGATTTTACATTTACTTGATTAAATCAAGATTAGAGCTTTGATTCAAATACATCATCAGGGGGGTGAAGGGTTGAGTGGGCTGATAGAACAGACTCTCACACAGAAGTAGATACACAGGAGAAGACACACAGAGGAAGAGAGACACCTCCATAGACACTGAAGAGATCCCAGGAAGACAGATGAACCATTAACCTGAAAGTTCATAGCTGACCTTGTGAAGAGAATAAAGCAGCTGAGCCTGGAAGGAAATGAGCTCTAGGAGGAGAGATGAGCCCTATGAGAGCCTACAGCTGAGATCACAAGGAGCTGGACCCACAGAGCCTTAAGAGGGAAGAGAAAGCCTAAGCCCTCACAAGATGGCATGCCTGCGATTTTGTTTCAACATGTGGCAACAGAGTTTGGCAAGGAAGTAATTTCAGTTGGACTCTTTAGGGCCTTGTGATTGTAAGCTTTTACCCAAATAAATACCCTTTATTAAAGCCAGCAGATTTCTGACCCTTTGCATCAGCATCCCTTTGGCTGAAAAATAGACTTCTCTCTATAAACAAAGTGACAGTAAAAGATTTCAGAATTAGAGAAGTTATACCGTTATTATAAGAAAAATACTTCATTCTTCTTCAAATATTTTTCATAATTAAAAACATTATATAAACTTTATTTTTAGAGAAGCTCTAGATTACAGAAAAATTACATCATATTATAAGGAATTCTCATATAACCCCCTCACCCACACATGTATTTTCCCCTATTCCTGGCATCTTACATTAGTGTGAGACATTTATTACAATTGACAAACCAATGCTGTAGCATTCCTACTAACCAAGGTCTGTCGATTACATTATGGTTTACACTTTATGCTATGCATTTTTATAGGCTTTGACAAATGTATTGTGTCATGTATTTGTCATTGCAGCATCATACAGAAAAATTCCAATGTCCTATAAATGTCCTGCTTTCTAACTATTCATCTATTCCCTTCCCCTCAGAACATCTGATAATCACTGTTTATATCAAGGTTAAAATTTCTTTCATTACCACATGATAATAAAACAATAATAATAAATCTTGGTTCTTTGGTTACATGCCCTCCTTATGTTTTTTCATTCCTCAATCTTGAAGAATTTGAGTTTCTGACTGATTTAGAATAAGAGGGGTTTAGTTATTATGGGGCAGATGGAAGGAATTGTTTTGCTTGCCGTTGTAGATATACTTTGTTTTTTGGAATGGGACTTGTCCATCATCATTTTCTAAGTTGCTCTGGGTAAGTCCAGGGAGCTGGAGAATAGGTGTTGGCCACAACTCTGCTTAAACAACACATGAACAGACTGAAGATTTAAGTCACTGAGACAGATCTTTAATGGGGATAGTGATAAATACAGGTTCAGATAAAAGATGTAGAGGTATCATGAGTAAGGAAATTATAAATGATTCTAACTTTGTTATATTGTGGAAATAGATGATCATATATCCCAAAATAGGACCTACCAAAAGTTGATTTCATGAGGCTATATGCCTTGCATCTAGTGAGTGCCTGGAGTCACTACCATTCCCCCAGTGTGAGACATGACTCCCAGGGATGAGTTTCCCTGGCACCAAGGGAAGGGATTACCAGGAGTCATCAGAGATGTATTTGGAAAAACACCTTGATGAAAAGTGGAAAACATTAAATACAAAAGAGTTTTCTTGCTAAGAGATTTCAAAGTGCATTTCAAAGGTCATTGCAGAGGTTATACTTATACAGGTCTCAGGCAGCTCTCACTAACTGCTACAGTAAACAAAGGTTCAAAGACTTAGCTCTTTTAAAAGTGAGAAGGTATATTTTCTTAAAAAAATTAACTATTATATGGTCAATATAAAGCACAGAGCATTAATCTGTTTAGATTCAGAATATTTGCCTTATAGACAGATTACTCAGAAGTTTAAGCTAACAATTTTAAACCTCTTAACAGGCTAACAAACCAAGAAAAATGTTACTTAAAGATCAAAACAAATTCTAATTTTGTATTAGGATATTCTCTTGTAAAAACTCTTAAAAATTTCACAAACCTATCAAATCTTAATCAGCCTTGACCATGACAAATAAAGTTCCTTTTCCATAAACCTTCTACAAGTTTCTATATCTATACAAATTTTGCCCTACACATTGCAGTTTCTCACTCTGCAAAACCATTTAACTTTAGGACAAAACTTCTCTTTTCCCTCAAAAAACACATCCTGCATACCTTACATATTTAAATTACCAAAAATATCTTGCAAACTGTCTTCAGATTAACAGCTTACAAAACAAAATTACTCAGAAAAAAAGTTTGTCAGAATAATAACTCAATTTGTGTAAACATAGATTTACAGTTTTCATCATCTTAAAGAGCTCATAGAAATAATGTTATCTTCTTTGATCAGTAAACCTAAATTTAAGAACATACTCAACTACAAAAAAACTTTATGCTTATATTGTCTATACCATTACAGAAGAAATAGCTAAATATATTTACTGAGTGAATTAGTCCAGTTTGTGAAAGGTTTATCTGAATTATGTTGACTTGATTTGGTTTTAAATTTTGGTATAGTTTTGTACACATTCTTTTTTTCTTTGGAAATATTAGAAGTTTAGTTTCCTTAATTTCTGAGACTATAAGGTTAATTTATATATAAATATCTATTTGTCTTTTAGCACATTAGAATATAGCATTTTAAGAGGTTTTATAAGTTAATTTGGTATTACCATACAGAGGAAGGAATATCTCATATCTCAAACATACAGACAGATGCAAAAAGAGTTTAGAGCTTAGGTTTAAAATTTTCAGCCATGAATCAGAAATAAAAACACAGAAACAGAGAAAACAGAAATTTCACGAGCTTTTAATTTCTCATTTACTGTTTGTTAGGAATCCTTTTATTTTAGTATGCCAGGTTGCCAATACAAAAACACCAGAAGTCTATTGGAATTTATAATGGGATTACTATGGTAAAGCTTACAGTTCCAAAGCTTCTAAATTGTCCAGATCATGGCATCATCAAAGATGCTTTCTTATCAAAGGTCATCTGCTGGTCAATCCTCGACTCCGTCCACATGGCAAAGCAAGATTGCAGCTTCTCTTCACTTAGGGTCTGCTCCACTGATTCCAGCCTCTGGCATTTCTCTCAGCCTCCAGGGGTTTCTCTTGGCCTCTCTTTCAGCTTTAGCTGGTCCCAGAGTCCTTGTTCACATGATAGTGCAAAAATGGCATCCATATTTTTCTGTGTTTCTGTTTCCAGTTCTCTATTTATGTAAGTCCCCAGAAAGAGGTAGTTGAAGCAAAGGCACTAAAGTGATCAAATCAAGTGACCTAACCAAAGTTTCCCATAATGCAATCAAAGCCCCCCACTCTCTAAGCCATCAGCACCATGGAGAAAGTGCCCTCTCAGGTTTTGCTCCCCATCTCCAGGTTGAAACAAGGTAGGCCCCTGGAAGGAATAAAGAAATGAAGGAAATGAATGAGTTGTTTAGCTATAACTTCACTAACTGATATCAATCATGGTCAAGCAACCAATAGACCCGGGGTCAGGAACACTGGGTTCTAGTCTGATTCCTGCCACTAACTTGCATCTTGGTTTCCCTAAACAAGAGATAGGACTACCACTGCAGCCAAGCCTCCTTAGCTGCACTCAGAAAGGGATGACTGAGCTCCTGTTCTATGCAGACTCCTCTGCACCAATGCAGAATGGCTGTCAAGTCCTGGTCCTACCCCCTGCATGTGGCAGAGACCTCACTTAGAGCCCTTGCTGCAATTGTCCATCAGAATCTCTCCCCAAATGGCTCCTAAGCTCTGCAAAGACAGGATTCAGTCCCATTCAGCTCTGAATTCCAGAGCCCAGCTGGTGCCTGATGCACAGAAGGGCTAGGAGGGGTTTGAATGGATAAAACATGAGTAGCCCTTGGAAATCCACAGGAAAGATGGGATAATAGGAAAATAACTATCTGTGACTCAAGTTCATGAGTGTAGTAAATGGACCTGACAAATTCTATGGGAACTTGAAGGAGGAAACTATTCTGCCTGGGGAACACCAGAGTAGAATTCCTAGAAGAGGTGACATGTGAGCTGTGCTCAGTAGGATGTACTGGAGAACATTCCTTACCCTCGATGGATGAAGGACAAGCAAAATTCCATTCCTGACAATGAGTGATTCGGGTGTGTGAGGATCATATTAAGGACAGAGGACAAGGCTGGCATTGACTGGCATTCCAAGACTGGCATTCAGTGAATCTGGCTATTTGAAGATCATATTAGGTCACACTCAACAAGAAGTAAACTCATCTCAATGCCAACAGCTTCACTGCTTTCCAGGGATCCAAATAAGGGTAAACATGTTGTGGATGAGGACAGGCATGATGACATTTCAAAGAATTGTCTAAATCCAGGAAGTGGAGAGCCAGGAGTACCTGTTCTTCTGTGCCCTGGGCTCATGCCTCTTGCATCCAGGTTCAGACATGGCACTAGGACTGTTGTAGAGACCCTGGATGTAGGATGCAGGCATCCCTTGGACTACTACTCCTGAACCTCTGAAGCCACCATGGTTTTGTGTCAGCAATGGCTTTCTGGACATTCACAGATAATGTCCTGGAAAGACCATGCACCTATGAGCATGGGTTCTAACAGTCCCTGGGCACCTGCTCTTGGCCAAGTATATGTTGTTTAGTAATTGGGTTGCAAGAGGCAGTGGTACAGGCAGACTAGTACCCATGGCCATGGAGTAAGATTAGAGCAGATGACAGTGGGACAAGGGGACTGGTACCTGGCTGCTCTCTCTTTCTCTGTCTCCCTTGAATACAGCTCACCTCCCCTCTCCCCACTCCCAGCCCAACCTTCTCCCTATCTCTCTCTCTCTCTGTGCCTTTTCTCTCTGGGGCTCAGCTCTGCTCTCTCTGTGTTGTCTGACTTTCTCAGCTTACTACTCAGGTCGGCTCCCTCATCACTTCAGCTAGCAGGATGTGTTTATTTGACATGTTCTTCCTTTACATGCTTAAATATGTTACACTTAAACATTTTTGAAGTGGAAGTGGTCATTGTTTTTTCCTACACACCTTGAAAATTCTTGGGGCATCTGTCCCAGACCCCAACCCATAGACCACTGAATTCACCTCCAACACACATACAGCTGCTTATTCTTCCACCTGCTCATGGAAAGCTCCTCTCCTAAGTTACCTTCCCTCCCTTTCTTGACCACACAGGGCCCTTCTCCTGGGGCCATTCAGCAAGAAACCACCCATCAACCCCAGAAGGCCTTGGTGGCTCCTAGACAATGAACAGGAAAAGGCTGATCTGCTTTGGTCAGCAGAGGGAGCTCTAGGGACATGTGGCCATGCTTTTTCCCAGACACCTAAGGGGCTGTGATGGAGTTCTGGAATGCTGGAGGAGAGGAAGAGGCAGAGAAGGAACTGCCTAAAGGCTTGAGTGTAGGAGAGCTGGGAGGGGAGGATTGGGGGTGAGTGTGAGATTTAGAAATGTTAGGGTCTGAGAGTGTCTTTTTTCCTTTGTTTTCCTCTATTCTGAGAGGCTTTTCTCTGCAGTCCACAGCTACAAAATTAGTTTTGAGAAAGTCAGGATAGGGAGGGAGGGGGATGGGCACCTGAGGAGCTAGGCTGGCTGTTTGGTCAAGATAAAGAAAACCAGTCTTGGTTGAGTCCTAAGACCCTCTGCCATGAAGCATGAACCCTCTAGGTGTCTGATCATGGGGAGGTTCTAGGACCCCAAAACTAGGGGCAAATGAGACTAGGGTAGCACTTGGGAGACTAAAGACCAAGGCAGTTTACCAGTCAGCACAGCAGTACTTGAGCAGTGTCAGCACCTACTGATTTCCAAGTTCCCACAAAGGCTTTTTCTTTCATGTGGCAGACTCAGGACATCAGACAGCTTGCATAGAAGCTCAGGGTAATGAGAAGACTCTCTTTGAGCTCCCTGCAAAATACATGAGGGAAGATGTCATTCCCAGGGGCAGCCAGTGTGGGGTGGGGGACATGGACAGATTTGGTCAAGGGGAAAAGCCAGAGCCAGGGACACAGCAACTCACCTGACCACCCCCTTCCCAATTCCTCTAATCTCTGAAAGCCCCTGAGGCTTTCTTAAGGCCATCAGTGAATGTGCAGGTGTTTCTCTATTTCACAAGCTGCCTAGGCCCCACTAAAGGCAAACAATATTATGGACTTTCAGTATTGACTTAACATTTTTTTTTAATTGAGTTATAATTAACATGTCATAACTTCAGCCTGTGAAAGTTCCATACTCAGTGCTTTTTAGTATTCCTAAATCTGTAAAACCATAATCATTATCTAATCCCAGAATATTTTTATCACTTTGAAGTGAAATCCTGGACCCAGTAGCAGTCACTTTCCCCCAGCCAGCCTCAACCCAGCCCCTAGCAGCCACTAATCTATCTTCTGTCTGGATTTGCCTAGTGTAGATCCTTCATATGAATGGAATCCTATAAGTGGCCTTTAGTGTCCAGCTTCTTTCACTTAGCATAATGTTCTTCAGGTTCCTCACCTTCTTGCATATATAGGTACTTCATTACATTCCATGGCTGATAATATCTCATTGTATGGACAGACTGTATTTTCTTTGTCCCATCATCTTTTGATGGGCATTTGAGTTGCTTGTACTTTTTGGCTATTATGATACTAAACTTGTCCCAGATTTGACCAGAAGACCTTCCAGTTGGCTCCTGTCATGTTCTGACTCTGCCCTTGAGGGCTTTGTTACCTTCCATCCTCTCCAGTATGCCATGATCATCAGGTTTCTCTCACACATTTCCTGGCCAAGACCTGGACTCACACATAACTCCTAGGTGCCCTCTTTTCTTGCCATGGAAAATATTTTGGGACCACAATCTGGCCATCAGTAGTGGATGTCACTACCAGATTTTCCTCACTTATAGGCCTGCTCAATAAAGAGAGCTGTAATCTATTTACAGAGAAAATAGATTAGTTCAGACACATATTTGCTAATTAAAATGTAAGGTAATAGTGTTTTACTTCCATGATAAACCAGACTGAAGTGGTTCCACAGCCCAAAGCTAGGGCAGGCAGGAGGCTGGAGCAGGGTCCTGGGACTCTGTGTTGTGCCAGGGGTTAAACCTTCAGCTTCTGAACATGGGGAAGACAGGGGAGGGCACAGGGGTAGCTCAGGACAGGGCCTGTCACCACTAGGACACGGAGCCACTCAGTGATTTATTTGTGGGGAGGTGTGTCTGTGCAGGACTGTGGTCCTCAGTCCTGGTGGCATTCCCTTCCCCCCTCAGGCCCTTTCAACCCCTCCCCATAGGAATTGTCCACACCCAATGGCATAAGCAAAACACAAATATTGGACAATGGACACAATCAATCCAGGGGGCTGCAATCTCTCAGGACTCAGAGCCAAGCTCCTCTTGAGGATAATCAGTAGCAACACAACTAGGAGCACAAACTAGAGGTCCCCAAGATGATGGACCTCAAAACACACAGCCCAAGACATCACCTGGACCCACAGAAAAGACTGGGTGGTTTCCCTAGCATACAAGGGATAAGTGTTCTACTCTTGGCATTCAGAGCCCATGGGTGATGCCTCAGGTGCCAGTCAGGCAGGAGAGGCCACCAGTGCCTGACACAGAGGCCAGGGCCTGCCAGGGTTTTCTGGGTTAAGAAATTGCACAAGGAATGACAGGGCAGTAGGAAGCATTAGTTCATAGGGAGCAGTAGTGTTTATGAAACAAGGCCCAGCTGCAGCCTGAAAAGCTGCATCCCAACCCCCCCCCCCCCCCCACCAGTTCCCTCATAAGGAAAAGGAATTCTCCTGTCAGGGATAAGGATCCAGAAGCATGAAATCTAAGGTAAAGATATGACCACGGGGCAAAGATGAGGGCTGAAGATGCAAAGTTCTACCTGCCCTTAGACTATGTGCTAATAATCTTCCTCTGTTCTTTTGCTTTCCATATTGGAAACTGTGTTCTCATTTTATCTGTAACTAGTGCTGATGTAAAGCTGGACTTTTCCCTTTAAAACTTCAAGTTCCTATTTGATGCTCAAACAAAACATCAGCCAAGAAGCAGAATATGTCTTCCTCTGAAGTGGTAGAAAAGCAGCCACTGCTCTGTCCAGGGTCAGGAAATGGTCGTGGCAAATGAAAGAACCTTCAATGTCTAAATCCTGATGTTCCTTATGGGTGGTCTCTGCTCATCCTAGGTGTATTGGTACTGAAATGCGCAATTGCTCTGTGAAAGGGGATTTCTGTGTTTGCTTAAGTAAGCCAGGGAAGGGTGACTGGCTCTTTCCAATTATCCCACCTCAAATAACCTGATGACTCTGCATGATTTCTTATTTGAATGAGCAAAGCAAGAGGCCACACCTCATTTCAATTAACACTGCAAATGAAAGAACCAATCATCAACTCCGAGGCTGTAGGTGAAACAAGCCTTTATTAATAAAATATTCACACCTAACATTAACTATTTACAATAGATAAATATTGTCCATCCCCTATATATGTATATTCTGGAATGTTACAAATGTAATCAAAGGGCTCCAGGTGAGAAGCTCAATGGTCCCCTAAGTGAGTGAGTGGTCACAGGAGCCCATGACAGACTTAAAAACATACAGATTCATGAGGGGCAGCAGGATAGGTTCAGGGGTTTAAGTAGAGTCCTGGGGTGGCCCAGACTGGCTGGTGGGGAGGGAGGTGCCTGCCTGGCCTGGCCCACTGTGGTGAGAGTCAACAAGCCTCCTTGGCCAGGCAGATCTGGGAAAGGAGACCCTGGGGCTGGTGGGCACCTGGGGCCAGTTAGAGTTTCCCCTTTTGGAACTTGGGTCCCTTCAGCTTCTTCCCCAGAAGGGCTGAGGTAGCTCTCTTTCTGAACTTGGAGTCCATGGGTGTGGCCCACTTCATAAGCATTAAATGATACGTGGGCCAGGGATGCATCACATCACAGACATTCACAATGTCTGGGATCTGCAGCACTGAGGAGTGGGCAGATGGGTGGTCAGCTGTGCTCTGAGGGACCACAGGACACCTCAACCTTTTGTGTCCCCATGAGGGCAGGCCTCAGCCAGGGACCTGAATCCCCCAATCCAACTCAAGGACCAAAAACAGCCCTCTAAATGATACCTGCCTGCCGGGAAAACTCTGCAGAGGCACAGCTAAGAATGAAGAATGCTTGTTTTAAAAGTGACTTTGACTTGTAACTGTCAACCTCAGAATGGAGCTGATAAGGGGTCATCTATTCTCCCACCCCACCCCCTGATGCCTTCACTACTCAGGATCTTAGAGCTGAAATTGGATTTCTGGAACACAGTGCACATCCCCCAAATCCAGCACTACCCAAGACAAGACACTGGGGCCCAGCAAAGGGCAGCCCTGGCCAGGCCTCCTGAGCAGGGTTCCTGAAGGCCTCCAGGACCATGTAGTGCCTGACAGCCAGCAAGGATTTACACTTTGAGCCTATTTTCCTCCCGTCTTCCTCACCTAGAGCCAGCTAGAAAGAAACACTAGGCTGGAATTCCTGCTTTGGTCTCAGGTGGTGTGGCTACTCATCTCCTTTCTCAACTTCTCCAGTACTCGGTCTTCCTGTTCCTTAGGACAGGTCCTTCTGCCCTATTTCACACCTCACAGCTCCCATTTCCCATTCAAAAGACAAGAGAGGATTTGGAACCAACTAGGAATGGTGGGAGTAATTTTAATTTGCCTGGGCTGATGTTTGGAGAGGAGGATCAGCTCATTGAGAAGAATCCAGTTAACTTTATTGTGCACAGACATACCATGTGTGCATACCTTGGTTAATTTTCTCTCCCCTTAGGGGATGAGAGGCTCCCCAGGTGCTTGAGAAACCTATCTAAGGGTTCAGAGCCCAGGACAACTGGCTCTGGGTCTGTGCTGTTCTTCTGGATCTTTCCCTTTCCCACTTTCTAGAATACTGAGTCAGCCCCCTTGAGTCTCCAAAGGGGATCAAGGAAATTTGGTTTAGTTTTCACTATCATAAAGGCATGACCTGTAGCATGTTTGGTACTTGTGTCCACTAGTCCTGGTGCTTTTGAAGGTGCAGTAACCCCCTCCTGTCCAGAGGATGCCGGCCAAGTTGAGCCCCTCTGCTTGGCCATCTTTCTCATGATCCAAGGTGAAAAGCATTTTCTCTGGGTACCTCAATGTTATCTTTGAACTTGGTTTCCCAATGCCTGGATTATGTCCAGGGAAAGATACACAAGAGAGAAGGAGCAGGTAGAGAGAAGAGGCTGAGGGCACCGAGGGCTGCTCTGGGCAGCCTGGTTTGTGAGCAGGTGCCTACCCACTCTGGTCTCAGGTACACAGGGGCCAGAGGACCTCAGACCTTCAGGCTGGGGACATGGTGCTCAGTCTATCTCCTCCACCACTGCCCTCTCCAACTTGACCTCTGACTTACTTCAATCCTCTGAAATGATTTGCACCAGTTTGTAGTCCTCTGGCTTGTCTCCATCTAGGTTGTGTTCCATGGCCTTATGGATCACAGCTGGAGCCATTTCCTGGTTGGACACCTGTAGTGGATCACGGGATAGGCCCTCAGGGCATGGGGCCTTGGGACCAGCTCACCCAGAATGCAGCTGCCAAAGACCCTATGGAGCCACCTCTGGTCAGGGCCGGGTCTAAAGGGGACTTCTTGCTCCTCTGGGGAGACCTCCATGGAATAAGGGGGGGTTTTCTAAACATTCTGAAACCTGTACCCTGGGTCCTTGAACTTCACAACTGCTATGGACTCCAGGGCCCTGGTGACAAAGGGTGACCAAGAAGCAGAGGGTGGGGGTTGAGTAGTGAAATCTGGACCTCACTCTGTCACCTCCTGCCTAACAATCACAGGAGGTGGCTTGCTTTCAGGGAATGCCCCTGCCCTGGCCCTGGCCCTCCAGGACACCTCCAGGGGAGAGCACACAATATCTAGTCCAAGCCCAGATGTCAGAGAGGAGGAGGGGATGGATGACAACCCACAGCACACCAGGACTGCCCCAGGTTCCAGAATGCAGCTGTGGTCAGCAAGGTCCAGGTGCAGTTGCCTTGACCATGAGGGCCTGGCTACAGGAAGGGCTTAAGTCAAGGGTTGAACAAATGACAGCTTAGTTAAACCACACCTGCTCCTTGCCACAAAGGAAGTTCAGCCCAGTGTGGGTGTGTAACGTGGCAGCTCAGCCAGTCTCCGTGTAGTGGGGCTGGGGTGGCTCAATCTGCACATCCCATCCAGGATCTGGCTCCTGCTCACACCTTGATGGCCACCATCCTGGGGCAGACCCCTTGATCCCTTCTGGGTTGTGATATCACCCCTCAATGGCCAGGGTCTCCAAACATTGGCCCAACCTCCACATTGAGGCCAAAGGTCACCTGCTGTCCCTGTTCTGCTCTGACCCTCCAGTGACCCTCATCTCCCCCCATGAGAAAGTCAAGCTCCATCCAGCAGCTTACAGGGTTGATGTGACCCAGATCTCAAAACCTCTCTGTCTTCAACTCTTCCCCTTGACCCCTGCTCCTTCACACTGGCCTCCAGGCTGTTCCTCAGGCCATCCAAGCACATGTCCCCCTTGGACCTGGCAGGCTGTCCCCTCCCTCCTTCTCTTTGGGGCTGCCTCAGAGAGCCTTTCCCAGGCCTTTCTGACTCAGTGTGCCAGCCTCAGTTCCTATGCCCACTGTCTTGAGCTTTGACAACCATTGAACTCATGCTCTTCCTGCCTGTGGAGGTGGCTGTCTGTCCTTCCCCACCCACTGCAAACTCTGCTCCAGGATGGCAAAGAGGGAACATGTCATTCCTTATGTGCCTACTGTCTGAACCAGTGATGGGCCCCAGGGGATGGCTCCACACACAGCTCACCATGATGCACTTCTATTGCTGACCATTGTCCTCATACAGGCTGACCTGGACAATGCAGTAGTTGGCCATGTGCCAATTATAGCATGGCTTTGAGTTGTGGTGCTTGTGACAGGACCAACTTGCCCTGGGTTTGATGGAGTAGGAGGAAAAGGACGTTCCTCTGGATGCTGATGTGACAATGGAGGAGTTCTGTGTTAATGCAGAGGTTGACTGCCCCATCTGTGGGTAATAGCAATATTTGCAGAAGGCCTGGAGCCTTGGGGCACCCTAGGGTTGCTCTAGAACCTCTAGGAGGCTCTAGAAATTCTGTAGTAGTCAACAATTCTTGAACCCTTTGTGGACCTGGAGAAGGCCAAGCAGGTACAGGAGAGGGAGGGTGAGGGTGAGGGTGAGGGCCAACATGGGAAGAGGTGGGCAGTTACCTTTATTTCATGGCCATCTTGGGATTTCAACTTAGAGGTTGAGGATCTGGTCATGTGTATGTGAGGTGAGTCAGTGGCATCCCTGCTGCTGAAGTCAGGACCACACTGGAGCTGGACACTGGAGTAGGGGTTGCTGCTATCACTGGGCCCTCCAGTGTCAGGGGCCTGGCACCTGAATGTATGGGCCAGCTTACCTTGGGGGCCTCCCCTGAATGCAATCAAACTTATCCCTTGCTACCACTGCACCCTGCTAAGTGGTCATTCCCTTAATAGTAGCCAGTGGGCTCTGACACACTGAGAGATCATGCAGCATGACCCCATTTCACAGAAGAGGAAAGAGACCCAGGGATGGGGCAACTCGCCCCAGTCACAGTCTTGGTTGGAAGTGGAGCTGGGATCCCAGGCCTAAACCATCAGCCTCCCAAAGCCTGCACTTAGCCTGAAGCTTCCATGAGCCCTGAGCCAGCCCACACTTGCCCACCCTGGATGCGGAAATCACTCTTCACTCCAAGGCTTGATGCCTTCCAAGTGGTGTTTGCCCTTGATTTTCTTACTAGCCAACTGGGATTTGGGCTCCAGGTCACAAGACAGGTTGTAGCTGTGTGACAGTGGCAGCTGTGAGGTCTTAGGAGCCACACCTCAGTTCTCCCTCCCAGTGTCTGCACAGCAGTTGGCATTTTGGTACCCCAGCTGTCTTCAGGCAACAGGTCCTATGCTGAACCTGGATCCTCAGTGGTGATCCTGCAGCTACTGTGGTTGATGCTGTCTTGTCCTCACCCATCTTTCTTGCTGCTCCATGTCTCCAAAGCAGGTCCCAAATTTCTCACTGGGCATAAGGGAGTCATAGCAACAGCCTGCCTGGAGCTGCTGGAGCTCAGGGATCATCTGGTATTCCTCGGGCTAAAGGGAAGGAATCGTCACTGTTGAGGCCTGGGTGGGCTTGCTGGGTGGGATGGGGGCCAGTGACTGGTTTTGCTCCTGTGGATCCCCTGACCCATCCACTCCCTTCTAGTCTCTACCTGCCCTCAGAGCTGAATTCACACAGCTCATCCACCATGAAGTTGTCCTTTATCCCAAGTATATCCCCTACCCTCCAGAAGGAGGTTTTGGTTGTCTTTTTTTTTTTAAGATTTATTTATTTAATTAATTTATTTATTTCCCTGCCCCCCCTCCAGTTGTCTGTTCTCTGTGTCCATTCACTGTGTGTTCTTCTGTGACCACTTCTATCCTTATCAGCGGCACCGGGAATCTGTGTTTCTTTTTTGCTTCATCAGCTCTCTGTGTGTGCGGCCCCATTCTTGGGCAGGCTGCACTTTTTTTCGCGCTGGGCGGCTCTCCTTATGGGGTGCACTCCTTGCATGTGGGGCTCCCCTATGCGGGGAACACCCCTGCGTAGCCCGGCACTTCTTGTGCACCTCAGCACTGCACATGGGCCAGTTCCACATGGGTCAAGGAGGCCCAGAGTTTGAACCGCGGACCTCCCATGTGGTAGGCAGACGCCCTATTCATTGGGCCAAGTCCACTTCTCTGGTCCTGTCTTTTCTCCTCAAACTCTCCCCATCAACTAAGAGGAAGCGTCATGCAGCCTGGGGATGTCCTGCCCAGGAGGAACTCTGTGTTCATCCCACACCTCACCCCAGCCCCACCCCTACAGTGATGGCCACAGCTGCTCACCTTCCTCCTTTTGTCAAAATTGACCATTCTTCCCTGGAAGACAAAGTTTGCATCCATCATGAAGGGGCCCCAATCCATTGCCATGTCCATTACCCTTAAACCCCTCTCACACTGCATTACTGCAGGTCCAACATGAACAAGGCAGTCCTGACCAGGGATGGAACTAAGCAGACTTTGGACTCCAGGAGGGGAGACCAGTAGTGGAGACAGAGAGAACTTCCAGTCTCAGCATCTGATGACAACAGAGAGATGGCCCCTTGTACCAGCCTCCTTTCACTCATCTGCAAGAAGACCATGGCACCCCAGCTTCCAGGGAGGCTGTGAGGTTTCAGGAGACCCTGTGTGCCCACTGATGAGCACTCAGGTCTCAGGGAGTGGCCTCTCCTCCCAGGACTTGGGGTCCCTTTCCCACCCAGCCCCTGTCCCCAGGCTCACCTACTTCCAGATACTCCACATGGCATAGTCCACCATCAAAAACTGAGTGAGACATGTCCCCAGGCATGGGACAATGCCCTGGATGACATCCTGGAGCACTGGGTAGGGTGGCAATGAGCACAGGCTTTCAGATGTCCCTAAGACCATGCCCTGAAAACTCCTCAGTCTCAGAATCCTAGGACCACACAGCCTTCCCTGGACAGTGTCAGACCCTTAACTCTCACCCCCTAAGTTCCCTTCCAGACTCCAAGGACCCCAAACTCCAGCGTAGTTACCTCACAGCACTGGCTTTTCTTAAGTCACCAAGTTTACCCCCTTCTCACAACCAATCCACCCTGTGCTAGCTCTTCCAGACTCTTATTTCTGACTGGCTGCAGCTAGTCACCTAGGATTTCCACAGCTCATGGTCCTAAAGGTTCCAGAGGAGGTGACATTGATAGGCTTTCCAGGCTTAGTGGTCCAGAGGGATGAGCTTGAGGAGGGCCCCCATGTTGATTCTGAGACCACCCCTCCACAACCCACCAAGCTTTATGCACACTTACCCTCTCCTGTTGCTGCTCCTTCTGGGCTCTTTTGAGTTTCATCTCCAGGGTGGCAAACTTGGAGAGCTCTTCCTGCCAGGATTGAGGCTGGGTCAGTGAGGCCCTCCATCCCTCAACCATTGTCCCTGGGGCCTTGGACACCTGGATCAAGTGGGCAGGTGAAAATCTGCTGCCATCACATGCCTGAGGTCCCCTGCCTGACCTGTGCAAGTGGACCAGCCAACCTGAGCCTGTTTATCTCTCATGTGAGGACAGAGATCTGAACCCCCTCATTGGGAGTCCAGAGGCCTCAGTGTTGCATGCTAGCAGTGAGGATGCTGTGGCCATCATACTCTACCCCCCCAGAGTCAAGAGAATGCTTAGCCATGTTGCTTTTTTCCCTTGAACCTTGCCACTTCACTTTGAGGGTGGCACCGCTGTATAGTCATACTTCCATTCCACATGAGGACACAGAGCCCCAAGAGGTTGTTGACTAGGACTGAATCACTCAGGGCCTCGGAGGACAGGCTGCTCCCTTAAGACAGTGATCACATCTGAGCTGATGTCATACTATCACTAACCACCACTAACTGGTTCTCCTGGCCTCTGGGTGTGGGTTAGGTCCTCATGTCATACCAGGCATGGAGCTTAAGGATGGGGTGTTTCTGAAGGCTGAGTTGAGCAGCTTCTGCCTGCCCCAGCCAACAAGAGTGGAGGCCCAAAGTCTGCCTGAAGCCATATGAAAGGCATTCCTTCATCCCTTCTCCTGGAGTCCACTCAGGATATTCTGCCTGCAGAGAAGTCCTGGCATCCACTCAGGAATGGGTTTCCATGGTGCCAGGTCTGATTGTCCAGGTAGGGTAGGGGCTGCCAGGAGTACTGAGCAATAAATTTTTGCTTCCTCTTTTGTGTGGAAGCTTCTAGATTTGATCAGGAAGGACTGCCGTGGTTTCCTACCTCCTAAATATTTCTCATAGCTCTCTGGCACACATGTCATTAGTTACGAGGCACAATTTTGAGGTCCTCCCACTCAGATGGAGACTTCTCATCTTGCCAGTTCATCATCTCTTCCTGAAACATCCTAGCCAACTCCATAGAACTGAAAAACCACAGCCTACTGCCCTACAACAGTCCCCCACCTGCCCACAAACCAAACATACCCCTCTACATCTTCAACCAGAATAAGCCAGACTGGATGTTTTCAAAGAAACTTTCAGTGAAAAACTAAAATCCCCATTACCTGAGCCCTGACCCTCCAGACTCCTCTTTACCTTGATGACCAGCTCATTGCTCTGTGAGTAGTTGTTCTCATTTGAGACAATCTCAGATAGCATCTGAAAGAGGCAGAAGCTGTCCCTGGGGGAGGACAAGAAAGAAGGAGAAAGATGGGAGTGGGTAGGTGGGTATAAAGGTTAATCCATTTTATTTTAGTCACTTGGGACTCAGTCTGCCTAAGTGGGTGGTGCTGAAACTGGGTAGCTCTGAGCACTGCAGGACATCATGAGAATTGGGAGCTGAGCTCTGAGGTGGGCACAATGGGGACCCCCCCTTCCCATTTCATGAGCAGTTGATTCTGACATATGTAGACTTCAATAGGCAAACTGTGTTGCTGAGAAACAAACACTTAACATGCTCCCATTTGGTTCAACTCTATAACTTACAGTGGAGGGAAGTGGAGGGAACCAGTGCTAAGGCAGCTGTTCCCCTCCCACAGCCCTTGCCCAGGAGCCACTGCCTCCCAGGCTCCCTGAAGGGCAATGCTCAGCCCTCACAAGGTTCCTGGTTCAACCTGGTGTCCCTGGAGAAGTCTGCCCACCTGGAAACTTTCTTTCAAGTCTTTTTAAGATGGTGAATTGAATGGCTTTCAAGGACAGAGAGGATGGCATAGAACGAGGAAAAGTTCTTGAGGATTTGGCACTCCTGGGAAGGGAGAATGAGCAGTGGGATGTGGTCTGAGTGCCTCCCTGCTCCAACTTCAGCCCCCTCAGCTGGCATCTCCCCTCTAGGATGAGACAGACACCCAGTGAGACCCTGAGGGCCTGCTGTGGACCCAGAGAGGGACACCCACACTCGACCTGAGGGAGTAGCCTAGGTGGGAAGTGAGGGTAGTGTAGAGCTGTGCTACAGGCCAGGGAAGGCCTGGAGAACTGAGAGCCAATAAAAGCACAAGGGGCTCCAGGATTCCAGAGAGGGCCCCTTGAGCATGCCCTGGCCACCTCAGTCCAGTGCTCCACCACCCTGGCCCTGTCCTGAACCTTCTTGCTCTGGTCCCCAAGGCAGGTTGTGATGATGCAGTTGGTCACATGCTTGAACTGGGTGCAATGGCATGGATGGTGGGTGCAACATGTTCTTGCCCTTTTTGTTGTGCTGGGACCAGATGGCACCCAGACAGTGATAGGGCACCACCTTCTTGAGCAGATTCTGGGGAGGAGGAGATGTCAGTGGGTCCTACACCCATGCACCTTAAATCCCACAGGCCCTCAAGACTCAGACCAGAGTACAGTGGTCTCAGCTGGAGCTCAGCAGGCTGAGCACTGGGTATGTTCTCTGTCCCCTGAGGGAACATAGCACAGGTGACCCAATGCCGAAGCCTAGAGGGGAAGAGGGAACTACACTTTCAAGTCCCTCTCACAAATTCCAGCATGGGAGGCGTGTCATGTCTCCACAGGCCCAAGTGGTACCATGGCCCCTCCTGATAATGCCTCCTGGCTTGATAGCTGTCAGGTGCATGGACCCTAGGGAGGTGGACAGAGGCTTTAGGTGCCTGCCAAAGGGTCCAGTGCACATCAGGGTCTTATTAGTGTCAATGCTGTGGAGCAGGCCACCCACGGAGCTGGTTGCATCTCAGTGAGCTCTCTTCCCAATGACCAAGCCCCCTTGGGCTCTCTATTTCTTTGCTCTCATGTAATCTTCACAGTCGGTGTATATGGCAGGTATGTTTAGTGTCCTATATCTACTCTCTAGAGAGAGGACGTGCAGGTTTAGGGATTAATAAACTTGCTCAGGTTATGATGCTGGGAGTGGACCCAGACTTTGGAACAGGATTATAAGATTCTGGATCAGGGAATGTTAAGAGTGGGGCAGCAGATCTTGGGTGGAAGATTCACCCGGATCAACCCTGCCGATCCCAGCTGCTCACCACATCCATCCATGTCAACTGATCTGCCACTAGCTTGGGAGGGAAAGTCAAGAGGTTAGCCCTCTCCTCACTCAGCAGGTTCTCTGAGGTCTCAGGCCAGGGGCAGGAAGGCTCTGGTGGTGTAACCTACCTGCTGCTGACTTTAGCTCTGGTAGTGGCTCTGGTCGTGCTGCCAGACATGCCTTCCCCTAGAGAGCCTGTGCTGCTGAAGGTGAGTAAGCAGGTTGTAGCTCCAGAAGGGACACTGGTGCAGACTGTGTAGGTGGCACTGGAGGTAGTGGTGGGATTGTCTCTAGCTCAGGAACTTGTGATGCAGATGGCAATGTGACTTCCTCTAGCATGACTGCAGGTCCTTCATCTGGGGGTGAAGCTGGCTCTATCTGCAGAGTGGTCATTGGCACTACCTCCATAGGTGGCTGTGGAGGTGGCACCAAAGCTTCTTCAAGCAGTAAAGCTGGAGATTCTGATATTGAAGGAGCAAGCTCTACCTCCAGAGTGGGTATTGCCAATCCATGTATAGGTGCCAAGTTAGGTAGAACTGGACTTGCCTCTGGCTCTGGATCTGACACACCTGATGTTGATATGGGTGACCCAGACTCTGGAACTTGTTCAGCTGATTGTGATGTAGCTGTCTCCATCTCCTGAGCAGGTGCTGCAGCTGATGAAGTTGTAGGTGCTACAGCAGGTAATGTATCAGGATCTACTTCCAGAGCAAGCACTGGTGCAAACTCAGTAGCTGGCAGTAGAGGTGGCAGTGGAGCTGAACCAGCCTCTGGAACTGCCCCGTGTCTGCGGTAGGTGGTGGAATTGGTGCTACAGTTTTCACTGGAGGCATTGCAGCTCTGGAACTGACAAAGGAGTTAGAGAAGAGGAAGGTTCCCATGATGAATGGCTCCAAGTGTCTTTCAAACACAGAGAAGATCCCACAACCTTCAGGGGAATATCTGGCTCAAAAAAGTGTGCCCAGACTGCAGTCTCCCAGGTGACTAGTCTGAGGCTCTTTTCTGCTCCGGACCCAAGGGCAATCTCTAGTAGGTGTTGCCTATGTGGTCCAGTCCCAGTCACCACCCACAAGCTCACATCCTACCACCCCCTAGCCTTCTCACTCTTTGGGTCTGCCTCAAAGGGCCCTGGAAGGCTCATTTGTGAAAGCAGAATCATGGCATGGTGCTCCAGGGCAAAGCCAGGTAAATGCACCTGGGCACAGACCACCAGCAGCTTGATGTAGGGAGAGTCTGCTGGTTCTAGGAAATCTTCAGGGTACTGGTCCAGCCAGGTGCTCAGGAGGGAGGAGAGAGTGCTGAGGGCAGGTAGGTGGGCAGCAGAGTCAGAAAATGGCCCTTCTTCCACGCTGCCCCCCAGAGACCCTCTCACTGAAGCACAAAGTCCATAAGGACAGGGATGGGTTTTGACTGGTCTGTTCATAGTCTGGCACTGACACATAGTAGGAGCTTCATCAATATGTGAGTGAGGAGGGGACAAGGTCTGTCCTTCTGCCCCAGGCCCTTCTGGCCCCCACCTAGTAATTTTTGCCTGAGGAGCTGACCCACCAAGAGGGCTCATAGGATGAGCAGGGCCCAGTGTTCTCCTGCCACCCACCATCCAACGCCCCACACTGGTCTCAGGTGAGGAGAGCCCCCCTCTCCCAAAATGCACTCACTTTCATTTCAAGACAAATGTCATGCCTGCCACTGCCACGGTGTTGACATCCATATCTAGCAGAGACCATGAGCATGTCACAGCTAACTTACTAAGTATAACCCCTGCTTAAGATGACTCATTACTGCCTGCAGCCCCCACTCAAATGGAATCCAGAAGAGCAGGGAATTTGTCTGCTTTGTTCACTGCATGAAGCTACATGCTTCAGAAAGTTTCTGCATCAAGTAGACACTTGATGTATACTTGGTGAAAGAATGAGTCCTAAGCAGCACCTTCTCAGACCCTGGGTGAGTGTGGACCCCTCTGGTGGCCTACAATGATTCCTGCTCTGACCACACCAAGGTTGGAGGCCCTGAAAAGGATTTCAAACCTCCTTTAGAAATGAGAAAACTGGGGTCAATGAGGAGAGGCTGTGAGTTTCTTCACTGGGAAGAGGAATGTCCTGCCTAGGAACAACTCTGCCCCTCCAGCCACCCTGTCCACTGAGTCAGGCTCAGGAAAGCACTTCCATGGATTCTCCCAGTTAGACCTTACAATCAACCTTGAAGATTTTTCCTTTAAATGCTCCCCTTCCCAAGGAGGAAACTGAGGCCAGTAGGGGAAATGACATTTCTGAGACACAATAAAGTTGAGGGCAGAGCAGTTAAGTGGCCAGGGGTGGGGCTGGCTCTCACCTTTGGAGCAACCAGTCTAGGACCTGCTTGGTGGTGGTGAGGTTGTCCTCAGGAAGGCGGGCACCAGACACTCCACCAGATTCCTCCAATTGCCTGCCTTGACCATCCACACTGTGCAGCTCTCCTCCCTCATGAGGGTTGAGTTGTTCTTCCTCTACGGTGGGACAGAGGAGGCACAAGTGGTTGGAGGCAGAACTGTAGACCTCCAGGTGACGCTAGGGCTGTGGGCAGACCTGCTGCACCCAAGCCCTCAGTGACTTGAGGCCAAGGGGATGTGTGTGCCTCTAGCAGAGAAAGGCCCTCAGCCTTAAAATTGAATTTGAGGTAAGGAAATAATTGAAAGATGAGATCCTAGGTCCAGCAAAGGACAAATACCTGGAGTGTCCCTGGGGGGATAAAGATCCTTATAGGCCCAAGGATCTGAGCACATTCCTCAGGGAACAGCAGACCCACCTGGTCAGTAAACAACTTTGAGGACTGTACTGCTCATGGGGCCAGAATCATAAGGTTATGCCATTTGCCATTCTGACCCCAGATCAGGAAAATGAAGGAAAATGAAAAGAGGCAGTTCCAGGCAGGGTGCAGGAATTCTCCCACCAAACAGCCAGCTGGTGATAACTGAACTGCTCCAGCCTTAGGTATCTGACCCTCACTCTTGAAAGTGATATCTGTGTGTTCTCTGTTCAGCCATCCCTTTCCTGGGAGCCTCTACTAGGGGTAGGAGGGATCATTGCCTTGGGTACATGGGAGGTGTTCAGGGCAGCAGTGCTGATGGGGCCACAGGGAAGGACCATTCAAGGTCCAGCAGCACCAAAGGCCAAATCACTGCTCTAAGCTGCCTTCCTTCTGGAATATTGGGCAGCCAAGTCAAGCCTCAGCTCCTGACCTGGGAAGGTGAAGGCAAAGGTTATAGGAGATGGCAAGAATCCTCCTAAGTGAGGGGAGCTGTATGGCTTGGACCAGGTGTGGAAGGACAGTCACAAAGATTGCTGCCCAGGGACATGGGGCTGGGGAGTGAAAACAGAAATACAGCAGCAAAAAGCACATGTATGTGAAGTGAGCCCATTCCTCAGCCTACCTGAAGGCAAACCCATGGAAATGACTCCTCTCTGCTACTCCTTTAACCACTGGAATTGACCTACCTCCTGATCAATGGAATGGCAGTGTGGTGGGTGATTGGTGGGGACCCAGGTTCCTCAGGAAGTGGGTCACTCAGGAGTTAAAGCCCTGGGAGAGAGAGCAAGGGAGTGGCCAGGGTGGGATTCAGGCCCTGGGGTGCTCCCCACCCTGTTGCAGGACCCCAATCAGCACCTGCTCCTACCTGGAACCAGTGCTGCCTCTGGCCAGGGCCATGATGGACCTGCACCTTCTGCAGAGAGGCCATGTAGAGGAGTCCCTCCTCCAGCTCCTCGCTGACCACCTGTGTGGAGTTCTGTGAACACAGTGCCTGGCAGCCAGGCCAAGAGGCATCAGCAAGTGACCTGCCCTACTCCACTGGGGAAGCTGCTTCTTATTTGGGTTGGGACCCCGATCAGGCCCAGATGGGTGCTGCCTTCCTCTCCAGCCCCACTGGAGAGGAGATGACAGCTGAGGGCTCAGAATTAACACTGGTACACATGGGTGCCACCCCTGAGATGAGCCTTCCCACCCTTCCAGCCATGACCTGGCAGGTGACAGGAAGGACCTCCTGGGGACCTGTCCCTGAAGCCTGCTCCTTCCCAGGGTGGTCCCACTGCTCATGTCTTCCACCCACTGGGAGGTGGGTGGACATGGAGCTGCCCAGGCAGGAGCAGAGTAGGGGCATGTGCTGAACTGGCTGTCCCTGGGCCACCCCACATTACCTTTGGGTGCCTCATGGGTGATGGCCAAGGGTTTTGTGGCTGAGGCCTGAACCAATGTTGAAAACAATGGAAAAGAGACTCATTCCTGGTTTGGTTGATGCTGGAGCCTCGTGAACTAGGAACACAGCAGGAGAACATAGTTCCCTCTCGGGTGTCTCCTGCCAAGTGAGCTGGGAAGGGGCTGCCTTTGGAATCTGGGTGCCTGGTTACCAGTGTTCCAAGTTTTGTTGGGGCCTCTCACCAAGGAAGTGAGGTCACATCTTAGGTCCCCTTACCTGGGCCCCTCAACTGTAAGAACTTCACAAAAGTCCCTCTGCACATCTGTCTGTCTATCCTCCTCACCTAGATAACCTTGTTAACTGGACACAGTTCTGCCAACACATCCCTCCCCACAGCTACCTGGGAAGGCCTGTGTGTGGCTCAGGCCTCGGCAATGAGGAGACCCAGCCTGGTTCAGACCCAGCTACTCATTGTTTTCAGTTTTGTGACCCCAGACTAGTCACTGAGGCCTCCCCAGTCTCCTCACTAACACAGTGGGACTCATTCTAGCATCTGCTTCCTGGGGACATCATCAGGCCTAAGTGGGGAGAACACTGAAAACCCCATAGTTTTGTTTCCCATGTAGATAATACACAGACAGGTATGGAATAAACAGGGATGGGTGAAACATCCAATAAAATTCAAAACAGGGCTGAGTAAGGCTGTGTTAGCTTAGGAAACTCACTTTCCCTCCTGGATTCCTGTTTCAGTCTGTACCATGATGAGGTTGAAATGAGATGAAATTCAGTCATTGTTGCTGAGCCAGAATCCTTTCAGAGTCTCCCCATTGTAAATAGACTCAGATGAAGGGCCCCCTCTCAACTTCTGTGGTGGGTTGCCTGTGCCTTGGGTCCCTGCCATCTCTGCTTCTAGGTACAAGCAGCCTCATATATCTCCCTTGGACTGAGTCCTGGCCTAGTGATTTGCTGCTAAACAAAATAATATGGCTAAATGTCAGGACACCCTTCTAAGACTTACACTAAATGCTTTTCTGTCTTCACCACTCTCTTTCTACCTCTATTGATCTATCTCCCATTTAACATGAATCCTGCTGATCAACACAACAGGGCTGGGAAGCAGTACCTCCTCCAGCTGAGCCTCAGTTGAGGCTCTGTGCACAGCAGCTGCCTTCCTAATCATCTCTCTGATCAAACTCACTCTGGCTCTGACTCTTGCTCTGCTGTGCTTTTGCCAGGCTCCCTCTTCCCACATTGTGGGCAGGGGTGTTTCCCTCTTGTCATTCTGGTCACAATGTATCACCTCAATTTGTCATTCCAGGCCCTCCCACCTGGTAGTCCCATAGCCCTCCTTGCAGCATCCTGCTTAGCTTTCTCTGTAGCTTTCTTGGTATATTCAGGTAAGGTGACTATGCTTTGCTTTGGGGAATATGTCATTTTGGAAACCAGAGGCAGACAGTTGGGCTTGAATCATGCCTCATATGAAGACACATTCAAGTCTTCATCTATTTTCCTGGAGTAGTGAACCCATTTGGAAATAAGATATTTGAAGGTATTGTCATTATGAAAGGTATGAACTCATTTATCAATAGGATCTTTGAAGATCACATTTAGAATAAGCAAATTAGTCATGGTAAGACTTAATCCATATCACTGGATCTTTGTAAGAGGAAAAAGCCAGTCAAAGTCAATAGAAGGTAGAATTCAGTGGAAAACTAAAGAGAATACATGAGGAGGGAGATATCACCATATGATAAAAGCAGAGATACAAGTCAAGGATTCCAAGGTTTGTAGATGTTCAAAACGTTAACTCTATAGATGTCAGAGAGAAAACATGGTCATTCAAGACCTTGATTTTGGTCTTCTAACTTCCAAAATTTGAGGTGATAAATTTTGGTTGTAAGCCAAACAGCATGTGGAGTTTGTCAGAACAGCCCTGTAAAGTAGGGACCTTATCAATTAAAGCAATTTAAGTACTTAAAACTAAAAATGGTGTCTAGAGAAACGGTAATCTAAGCCAGTGATGGAACAAAACTAATATTGTAATTCATGCAAGGTGAGAAAAATAAATCAATACATTCAGAAAAATGAGAACTAATGAAATATAATTGTGACAGCCTACTTATTTGCATGGTGAAGGAATTTTCTATTCATTGACAGGAACTGTCTCATAACTGTTGACTCAGTTTGTCATTATTTTAAAATTACACATTGAATGATCCATTTTCAGAAATTGAAGTCTTCCTGCTGGGTACAGCTAATGTCTCATTATTTTCTTCTCATATGTGTTATTTCTCTCACATTTTTAAGAAATAAAGAGTAATGTATGACATTATGAAGATCTGGTCCTTTAATTACTGCCCTAAATATCAATCCATGCCAATATTTAATTTAATTTTAATTTAATATGTTACATCTGTATGTGTGACCCAAAGACTGTGTAAATATTTTCCTGCATTGAATTGTAAAGTTTGCACTCCATAAAGTTTTGTTTTTCACCTTGAATACATCTTACCTAATTAATTCATAACAACTTTGATACAGATATACTCAGAATCCAGTTAAATATCAATTTTTATACCACAAATTAAATGAGAAAGAAACCAGCTTATATAAAGCAATAAGTGCAAAAGAAATGCTAGCTTAGGGAAACAAATTTTGTCACTCAATGCAATAAATATCTTAAAAATGAAGAAAAATCAATAAATTTATTATTTAGAAATAATTAAAAGATAGCTTAAATAAAGGAAAAATAAATAAATATATTTTGAGATTTCTCAGACAAGGAAACACTTGTTAGTGGAGAAATTTACTGAGTGATGGCTAATGGGAGAAAAAAATTCTGAGATATTTGAGTACACAAACTGAGTTATACATGGAGTTTTGCTAATTAACCACCTTCCTTGATAAAATGGATTGATTCCAGGGGTTTGTGCACAGTGGGTTAAAACAAATCCTATTGTTTTTGTTCAGCAAAGGAGCCTTCAGTTAGGTCTTTTAATGGTTTTGGATCCTGGGATCACACAAATTGCATAATTCTGTTTGCTTCTGTTGGTTAGAACTTTTGATGAAAAGTAATGGTCAGATTTTACATCTTTTAAGAAAGTGCTTAAATATATGGATTTATTTTCTTTATAAATATTCTCTTGACTTTCCCTTTTCAGGAGATGACAGAATGACCTCTTAGAGGAAATGTAAATTATTAGATTCTCTGGCCTATACTAAAATCTTGGCTTCAAGTGGCATTTTCAAGGGGTTCCATTATGCTTTTTTCAAGACTTTCAGTCTGCTTTTGACACAAGAACTGCCATGCCAGTGGTTGTGCAGAAGCTTTCAAGGCTCTGTGAACAGTAAATCTGACAACTACAATGCTTACAACCAAGCAACATAACTAATGTTCGTGGGTGACCCCTTACCCCATAAAGCTAAATTATTTGAAAAATTTTATGTGCCATTTTCACAAAATGGACAACCAATTAGCATTCTCTTAGACAATTATATAGGGAACATAACTAAAAAGAGATGTTCCCTAGCATACTTGCTATACCTCATTTTGTTCATGAATGAGTTAAATTATTTGTTCAGAGGATTTTCAAAGTAGAGACTTGTTTTTGATTGGGTAATATTGACAGCATAATTTGCTAATATTGGAGGACAAAGGAGTCAAATATCTTGAGATCAGCCCTTAAAACTCATACCCTGAGAATGGAAATCGTAATAAGCAAACTCTTTTCTTCATAGAAAAGTCTGTTTACTTAGATGAACTTAATGTATGTACAGATATACTAAGTCATGAGAATTTCCTGAAGGAAACAATAAGGTTATTTATTGGTTTGCAGTCTTAACTTCTTGATAAAGATTTGAAGGAGCACATAGTTATGTTTATGCAGAAGACTCCATTTTCAGTGTAGCCAGCCTGAACTGAAATATAGATAATCTCAGCCAATATAGAAAGGACCAAAGCAATTCTGAAGTGAAGTAAATTGATTTTCCCCCTAAGATTGCACATGTTCCACCATAAGAAGCCAAATTATATCTGGAGTTTTGATATTTCAAACCAGGACCTGTTTAATTTCATGTACTTATTGAGGGAGAGTTTTATGGTGTCAGTGTCATTATCTAGAACACCTGTCAAATTCTAAACTACAACTTGTAGGATTTTTTTCATTTATCATGACTTTTGTAATGTTTGAACTGAAGATGATTTAAGATAAAAAAGTTCCAAGATTCCTTTGACTAAATTATTGATTAATAACTTAAAGCTTAGTTTTATCTAAAAATTTCTTTTACTGATTGGGTAAATGGATTATCCAAATAGAGCTTGGATTTTCCCAGGGATGATTTTCAGGTAGGCATCAATTTACTGAGAAAAAAATTCAAAAGTCCTGTTTGCAAATAGTGACATATAGGCTTTTTATGCAGTACAATGTCCATTGGGGGAAGCCTAATATGTTTATGGACAAAATATCTGTGATGGTTAGGTTAATGTGTCAAATCAGCCAGGTAATGGTGCCAAGTTGTTTGATCAAGCAAGCACTGGGATAATTGTAATAGAAGGATATTTATGGGCTTTTGTCTCCAGTGACTTTACTGCATAGATGGCTGGTTACATTTACATCAATCAGGAAGATTGCCATTAGTAATGAGTGACATTTTATCCAATCAGTTGAATGCCTTAAAAGGGGAAGTGATTCTAACATTCAGAGAGAACCTCCCAGCTTATCTATGGACAATCAACATCTCAAACTCTTCAAGGACCTTCACTGGACTTTCATTAGAGCCCCTGGTTTGCAGCCAGGAACCTGGACTTGTGTATCCCCATGGTCATGACAGACTCTTCTAAAATCTCTTACTATTGACAGATATCTCCTGTCAATTCTGTTTCCCTAGAGAAACTGACTAATACAGCTTGGTACTGGGAGTGGTTCTTGAGGAATAAAGTCTTAAACATGGGATGTTTAAAGTGGATCTGGGAGTTTTGTAATAGGCTTTCTGCTCTAATTGGGCTCAAGAGTACTAATGTCTCTCTTTCTAATAATGAAGAGGCAATTTACCAGGGCAAATCCAGTCCATGGCATGAGTTGGTAATGGAGATACACAAAATATCATCATTGGATTCCCCTACTTCCATACTTATAAGAAGCAAGGATCTGGGTGAGAGTGTTTTCAACACCTTAACAGAGTTTTGAGGAGCCAAAAGGTATAATGATGTTAGTGGCCCCTCCTACATACTCTGGATACTGTTACAAAAGAAAGGAATGAGTCAAAGTCTGCAAATTTGAAACTTAAACATTGCATGAATGATGCAAAAGTTTCTATGTGTGCTCTGAAAGAGAATCTTGTCTCCTGTAATCATAAGCTTGAAATATCTAAGAATCAAACATAAACTCATTTTATTAGTGGAGTTACAAAGGAAACTAAAATCTCAACTCTGCAGGTTTTCTGCCCTTAAAGTGAAGGCTTGATTGGAAAGTAATGGAACCCAAAGGACTGGGATGGAGACAATCGGTGTTGATAATATTGGTGGAGTATTGGAACCCTGAATTCTACTGATACTTTACAAGATAAGCCTGTGATGGCCAGAACTGTGGAGACCACACCTTGTCAGCCTTGAATCACCCAGCTTCCAGCCTGCCCGAGGGAAACTGGACCTCCACAACCCTAAGGCAGGTAGGAGCCAAACTCCAGCATGCATTGCTGACCCTCCAGTCTGCACTGAGAATTCTGCCTTCCAACTCCTAACTGAAGAGATTAATCCTGTCTCACCAGAAGAAAATGCAAATGAATGCAGCCCTGAGGTCAGTAGCTTGCAAGGAATTTCTAATCCTCCAGTAGTTTGCAAGGAATTTCTAATCCATCACCCCTCTTGTCTTTGAGACATATTACTACACTAAAATCACAACAAGCTACCAAAGGTGAAATACAAAGTGTGACCCATGAGGAAGTATGATATATTCTGAAGGAACTGCAAGTGTTTTCCAAATTATATAGACAGGAATCAGGGGAATATGTGTGGGAATAGATACTAAGGGTATGAGGTAATGGTGGAAGGAATATGAAGTTGGATCAGACTGAATTTATTGATATGGACCCATGAAGCAGAAATTCTGAATTCAATACTGTAGCTCAAGGGGTTAGAAAGGACTCTCACAGTTAGTTTGGGTGGCAGACTGAAACATGGACCAAAAGATGGCCTAGCATGTCTGAGGTTGAGATGCTGGATTTGCCCTGGTATATAGAAGAAGAGGGAATTCAAAGGCTTAGAGAGATTGGAGAATGGGTTTATCATTTGAGTCCTGCCCACCCACCCCAGGAATGTCCAGAGGACACATATTTAACCAGGACTGTCAGGAATAAATTTGTAAGTCTAACACCATTGTCCCTGAAGACTCTGTCATTGCTATTTTCTGTTGTACAGATATTACTGTAGGGAGGGCTGTGATTGAATTAGAATCCTTAAACATCATGGGGGTGATTGGCTCTCAGTCTGGTAAAAATCAAGTATTGGCAGTTAATCACCAAAGTCAAGGTGGGCATTGCTACCACAATGAAAGGCAGATTCAAAAAAGTATTCAAAATACTCTGAGTTGCACAGAGCTATGGTGATGGCTAATACATCATGGGGTACCTAGAAGTGAAATAGATGGGCAGTCTACTAAATTTCTCCTGGATCTGTATAAACAGGAGTTCTAGGTTGAGTGAGCAAAACCCTAACTCAAATTACAGGTGCAGAGAATCATGGTACCTTAATCAATTCCCAGACTTGAGACAATTTACAGACCCAGAGCCCCTTGAATGAGGAGAAAGCCGGATCCCTGAGAAAGGATCCTGTTAAACTGTCAAAAATGTATACTGTATCTCTTCCTCCCACCTTTCCCCAAGGAGACCTAGGGCCTTTTACCTTAGTAACTGTGCACTGAGGCAAAGGAAATGATCAGACATGTCAGGGATTATTAGACACTGGCTCAGAAGTGACATTAATTCCAGGAGACCCAAATCATCACTGTGATTCCCCAGTCAGAGTAGGGGCTTATGGAAGTCAGGTGATTAATGAAGTTTTAGCTCAGGTCCCTCTCACAGTTGGCCCAGTGGGTCCCCAGACCTATTCTGTTGTTATTTCCCCAGTTCCAGAAGGCATAATTGGAATAGACAGTAACTGGCAGAATCCCAACATTGGATCCCTGATTTGTGAAGTGAGGTCTATTATGGTTGGAAAAGCCAAATGGAAGCAACTAGAACTGCCCCTACCTAGCAAAATAGTAAATCCAAAGCAATACCAGATTCCTGGAGGGATTGCAGAGATTAGTGCTATCAAGGATTTGAAGGAAGCAGGGGTAATCATTCCCACCACATCCCCATTCAGCTCTCCTATTTGGCCTATGCAGAAAACAAATGGATCTTGGAGGATGACAGTGGATTATCATAAACTTAACCAGGTGGTGACTCCAATTGCAGCTCCTGTCTCAGATATGGTATCATTGTTTGAGAAAATCAACACATCCCCTGGTACCTGGAATGCAGCTACTGATTTGGCAAATGCTTATTTTTTCTCTTAGTAAGGACCACCAGAAAAAGTTTGCTTTCAACTGGCAAGGCCAACAGGATACCTTCACTGTCCTCCCTCAGGGATTTATCAACTCTCCAGCCCTATGTCATATATTGTTCACAGGGATCTTTATCATCTCTCTCTCCCACATGCCATCACACTGGTTCATTATATTGATGATATCATGTTGATAGGACCTAGTGAGCAAGAAGTAGCAAAGACACTATACTTACTTGTAAGGCATTTGAATGAGAGAGGATGGGAGATATATCCAACTAAAATATAAGGTCCTTCTGCCTCAGTGAAATTTCTAGGTGTCCAGTGGTGAGGGGCATGTTGAGAAATTCCTACTTAAGTGAAGGATACGCTGATATATATATGCATGCCTGTCATTGTTTTTACTTAGAGACTAAGTATGGTTTAAGGTAATATGTATGGTTGCCAGTTTGCCAAGTTGTGGACTGTGATAGTTAGGTTAACGTGTCCAATTGGCCAGGTAATTGTGCCCAGTTGTTTGGTCAAGCAAGTACTGTGTTAATTGTAATACAAGGGCATTTATGGACTTTAGTCACCACTGACTTTATTGCATAGATAGCTGATTACAACTGCATCAGTGAGAGAGATTGTCATCAGCAATGAGTGATGCTTAATCCAATCAGTTGAATGCCTTAAGAGGGGAAGTGATTCCTGCGACAGCTTGCTCAGTCGGTGGCGGTGGGGTTGCTCTGCCCCACATTGTGCTGTGGTGGGGTTGCCTTGCCCCACGTTGGGCGCCAGCTGCGACGGTTTGCTCGGTCGGTAGAGGTGGGGTCTGGCTGCGGACGAGGGGTCGGTCCAGCTCTGGACGAGGGGTCGGTCCCGCTTGGGACAAGGGGTCGGTCCCACTTGGGACGAGGGGTCGATCCGGCAGCAGACGAGGGATCGGTCTCACAAGGGGTTGCGCGGTTCGGCTGACGGGGTCGCCCGGCGAAGCCGGCGACGAAGGGGTCGCCCGGCGAAGCCGGCGACGAAGGGGTCGCCCGGAGAAGCAGGCGACGAAGGGGTCGCCCGGAGAAGCAGGCGACGAAGGGGTCGCCCGGAGAAGCAGGCGACGAACTGGGGACAAGGGAGGCCAGGCCCTTGTCGGGGGCTCTCAGGACTGGAGGGCGCACGGCAGAAGAACTACCGCGGAGACAAGGTAAACACGCAAGTCCACCTTATTGAGGGAGAGGCAACAGTTTTATAGGGGCTGGGGAAGGCTGATTGGTCGAAGCCACGCCCTGTTCTGATTGGTTGCTGGCGAAAGGTCAGTGGGCGGTACTGGACGGGGGAGGGGTGGTGGTTAGGGATTGGCTGTCGCTGTTGCTGGGGGAAGGGGCAGGGTTTAGGGATTGGTGGCTGCTGTTGCTGGGGTGGAGGGCAGACTTGAGTTTCCCGCCCACGCCTGGCTGTTGCTGCTGTCGGGGGAAGGGAAAAGGGCAGACTGGAATTTTCCGCCCACGCCTGGCTGTTGCTGCTGTCGGGGGAGGGGTAAAGGGCAGACTGGAATTTTCCGCCCTGCGCCTGCGCAGGGAGAAGGAAGAAGAAGGGTGCCGCCCCACAGGCATCGTGTGGCGCCATCCGGGAGGAGGGGCGGCTGCGGAAGCATGGCTGCCGAGAAGGGGAGACCCGAGGGCACTCTGCGCCCATGCCGAGCTTCCTTCAGGGGTGGCGGTGAGTCCGACCAGCCACCCTATTATGGGGGCAGCGGCTTGGCCTGCCGCAGCTGCTCCCCCACCAGGCCAGCAAACCACACTTCAGCCCGAGGGGTGACCGCAATTCCAGCATTCAGGGAGCATTTCCCGTCTCGTCTTTGCACAGCCAACATCTCCAAGAAACTCATCAAGGACCTTCATTGGACTTTCACTGGAGACCCTGGTTGCAGCCTGCCTGTGGAACTTGGACTTGTATATCCCTACAGTCACATGAGAAACTTTGATAAAAGCTCTTAATATTAACAGATAGCTCTTGTTGATTCTGTTTCCCTAGAGAACACTGACTAATATACTGAGATATGAGGTTTGACTTCACAGACATTATTATGTCTCATAAACCCTCAAAAATTAAAGGCCATCTCCCTGCCCCGTCAGTTATCTTCACTGAACATACCCCAGAGACTCCTTTCTGAAAAAGAACTATTTATAAACCTTATAAAAAATGTTCATCAACTTTTTCTATTAATTAGTAAACTCTTTTTGGAGGACACTGGGATACTTATACCTCTTACAATTCTCAGCAGATCCAGGAATGGCAGACTCTAAAGAAGCTGAAGGTCCTTCAATGCCTTGTTTTCCTTATTTTGAAAAATTTCTTAAGATTAGTTAGATTAACATAATTTTGCTTTGATATATAACACAGATTATGGGTTTTGTAAAGTTTGAGAAAGCACAAACTCACAAAAAATGGTTTTAGCATTAGTGTTTGTTCAATGGTATATTAGAGTCCTTGTACCTTGATAATAGGATCAGTAACCTTTAGAGTACAAGATAAAGTGTTGTACAGGTACATAAATTATGAGATTAAATTACTAGGTCCATAATGTGTGTAAAATGGTGAAATTAAGCAAAAAATATTCTTACCTCATATGGATTGAAATAAAATGCCTGATAGCCACAAAATCATCCAAGTTAATGGCAAAGCTTATGCAATATACTTGAAAAGGGACAACATGAAAGATAAAGAAAAGAGAACGTACTGGCACAATGTGAGCTCTGAAACTAAAGCTTAAAATAATGTTTGATGCTTTGTTTCCTAACTTTTTAATAAAATCCTGAGACTTGAAAACAGATACCAAGAAATGATTTGAAAGACTTGGGGATAAATTCAGGGAGAAAATCCACAAAATCCTATGTCCCAGGGTTAATATCTCAAAGGCAGATAAGCACAATGAGACAAGAAGGCATGAAAAGACAAATGTTCTACTTCAAAAACAGTTTTGGGGTCACTGAGGAACAGCATAAGTAAAAGTCTGTAAGAAGAAAACATAATGTGGAGGAAAAAATAGGTAAAGAAAGGTTTTTATTGCTGAACTTTTTAATAATAAGATGATTTAATATGTATTTTTAAATGATCTCTACAGCAGTGATGCCCTCAAAGCTTCCTTGCTGTGATTTGCTACAGCATGTGAGACTCCTTCAGATACCCTCATGCCAGCACACAGAGACTTGCTGGTGCTCCGGAGGGCTACAGAGACACACAGGTTCTTTGATCATGACAGATGGCTCTGGAGTTCAGTGTCTTGCCAGTGGGCCCTACTTTGGAATTTGTGCCCTGAGTGTAATGGAGTTGAACTCAGATGTGACCTCTCTACACATGCCTCTTCTCTCACTTTTATTGAACCTGTGATTGGTGCTGGGTTTGTATATGCTCAGGAGACTTGTATCTCTGGACTGTCCATGTGCCAGCTGGGCCCTGAGCCTCAGTAGAGTTGCAACACCTATTCTACAGTTCATTGGACTTACCCAGGTCAGCTGATGGGGAGGTGAGACTGGTTAGCCATCACATCAGGAAACCAAGAGTGTCTACAACTGCAAGCAGAGAATCACATCTATCAGCCATGTGGGATCTGAGCTCCTTCTTGTTTTAAAGGTGGAGTGGACATCACCTTCCCAGGGTCCACAGGATGGAGGAATATAATATAGATTGGTGTAGACTTGCTGGTATTCTACTATAGAACTGACGTGTCTCTAGCAATGAAAGAAGAAATTGCATCATTGAAGTGGAGACAGTAGCCACTGGAGTTCCTGATAGCAGGGACAGGGAAGAAGAGGTTTGATATAGGGCATTTTCAGGATTTGGAGTTGTCCTGAATGATATTGCAGGGACAGATGCAGGGCATTGTTTATCCTGCCACAACCCACTGGATGGACTAGGGAAGAGTGTGAAGTACAATGTAAACTATGGTGCAAGTGGTGATGCAGTGCTCCAGGGTGTATTCACCAAATGCAATGAATATGCCTTACTGATGAAAGGGGATGTTGATGTGATGTGGGGGGAGGCGGGGTGGGCAGTGGGATATATGGAACCTCTTAGGTGGTGTTTTAACATAACATTTTGTGTGATTTTTTTTAAAGGCAATAAAAAATACAAAAATAAACTAAAATAAAATCTTTGCTGGAGTCTCTTTGCCCCAAGTCTTGGCTTTTGTGTTGTGTGGCCTGATCATCTGAACATTGTTTCCTTCAGGGGACAAAGTGGTGGTTGGCCTGTGCTCACATTGTAAGGGATTCTTAGCCTCTGAAATTGAACTCACAGCATCAACTCTTCAGTAACATTTTATATATGATCTTTAAATATTTGTTTTTCTCTTAGATTTTACATTTTACTAGCAACTCATGATGAATGTTTGCATACATAAAATACACCTGTCAGAATCATCAAAAAACATTTTACCATTTTATACTTAAAATAGGAAGTAATTTTATATCTTAAGTGCATGGTATGATGTCAATATATAGAATCAATAAAAAGTTCTACAAAAAACGTTTATATAGACTAACCCCAAATATTTGAAAGAGATAATTCAGATATGAACATTTAATTTGAATGTCAGAAATGATCATGAAACTATCAATCCTAATCCTAAGAGAGCAGCTGGCCACCTAGGTGGTCACATGCTTGATGGCCATGTACACGTTCAAGGATGTTACAGTGAATGGAAAACAACCACTGGACCCTGGAGCTTCCCAGTCCACCACCTATAGGGAATCAAGAAAGGTATTTGCTAAAAAATGCAGGCCATGCTGCATTATGATGTATCCCTTTCTTCCTCTAGTCAACAAGCTGCATGTCGCCCAGTTTTCAAAATTATTTACTCATTTTAATATGTGACAATTATTTAAATTATATAAGCATTTAAGCAAACCAAATAACACTTAACAACCAGGAGGAGAGAGAGGTATCATGGTGGCACATAATATGGGTGAAATTACAAGGAAATCTACTTCTGTGTGAGGAAAAACTCTACAATGTCCTCTTCTCAAAGTTTTGATATGTTAGAACTCTTCTATTTTAATATTATTTTTGTGTACACTCGATGTAATAAGAGAAAATATTGTTCCTTTTTCAGCGAATGAGGTGATCTATAGCTTCTAAATATAAGTTAAAATAAGAAACCTCAGAGAAATCATAGAAACTGCTAAGACCATCCTTGAATGTCCTCATGAAGCCCTTAATCCTTTGAGGATAGAATTCAGTTCTAACGATGCCTGCATGGCTGAGGCGCCTGTCATAGAGCAGCATTATAGAGAAATTTGTGTAAAAGTCCAAATGAACTACCAAACTGAGGACTTGGCTAACCCTGATAGGAAATCTTCCCCTCCAGGTTTCCTAACGTCTTTTAAACAGGAGAAATTCTTAAAGGTTTTCCCTGATGTCTTTCCCTTTATATTGTCTGGAGACCCATCTATTACTAACTTCAAGGATGTGATGATGATGGGGGAGAGTGTTATGTGGGGGGAGTGGTGGGGTGGGGGCAGTGGGGGTGAATGGGGACCTCATATTTTTTGAATGTAATATTTTTTAAAAAATGAATAAATAAAATTTTTGAAAAAAGAAGGCCTTTACACAGTAGTGCAGAATTTCCCATTAAGGAACAAAACGTTGTTTTAAAGTTTCATAAAAAAACAAAACAAAACAAAAAAACAACATTTAAGGAAGATTCAATGTTAGGCATTGATACAGAAAGAACCATGTCAATCTCTAATTTTTTTAGTTAATGTCTTTAAGCCTGATTTATAAAACATTATTTGGGAGTGTAAAATAATTTACCATAACACAAGCCACCCATGAGGTACAACACCTAGCTCAAGGTTTTGAAAACATGATGATATATAGAGAAAATCACATACCTCAAATTTATGGTTCTACAATTTAAACAGTTACAGGGAAACAAAAGGCCCTCTAGTAAGACAATAATGGCAGGCAAAGTTACTTTCTGATATTGCAACCAAGTGTCGGTTAGATTCAGAATTGTCCTTGTCCTTCTCACCAGGAAATAAACCGTCCATCAGACTTCTCAATCAGAAACAAAATTACTTGCCTACAAAGTGGGCATTTTGGGACTCTTCTTGATTTGAGGTCAGCAAGAAGAAACAACTCTATTAATAAATGTTCATCCAGTCATGCTTTAATTAGAAACTAGAACAACATTCTCCTTTGTTAAGACCTTCCAATACCTCCCCTCCCTTTCCTATGAGGAATAAAAATATCTGTTGGGAATCATCCAATGAACACATTCTCTCTTTCTACCACATTGGCTCTGTCCTATAGACTTTATTTTATTTTTTATTTTTTTTAAAGATTTATTTATTTATTTAATTTCCCCCCCTCCCCTGGTTGTCTGTTCTTGGTGTCTATTTGCTGCGTCTTGTTTCTTTGTCCGCTTCTGTTGTCGTCAGTGGCACGGGAAGTGTGGGCGGCGCCATTCCTGGGCAGGCTGCTCTCTCTTTTCACGCTGGGCGGCTTTCCTCACTGGCGCACTTGCGCCGTGGGGCTCCCCCACGCGGGGGACACCCTTGCGTGGCACGGCACTCCTTGCGCGCATCAGCACTGCGCATGGCCAGCTCCACACGGGTCAAGGAGGCCCGGGGTTTGAACCGGGGACCTCCCATATGGTAGACGGGTGCCCTAACCACTGGGCCAAAGTCCGTTTCCCTGTTCTATAGACTTTAACTTCTCAATACATCTTTCCTCTCAGCCCTTCCACCTTCATTAACCTATTAGGTCAGAAACATTTGGTTCATTGGGAATGCACTATCATGTGCTCTCAAAGAATTATTTCATGTTAATGCAGATTGATTACTCATTTCACCCAGTTCATCATCTTATAGTGTCTTCTTTGACTACCATGTATACCTATGTTCTTGTGTTGCTTTACAAAGGCTTTGATGATGAATACAAAAATACAGTGGCTTAAAGAATAGGGGTTTATTTCTCACAGTTTGAGAGGCTAGAAGTGCAGCATCAAGGTATTGCTATGCTTTCTTTCTCCCCGAGTCTGTAGTGCTCTAACAATCATCTGTCATATAGTGATCTCTTTCTCCTGTATCTGTTCCTCCCCGTCTAGTTTTAGCTAACTTCAGACATATTGGATTAAGGCCTCCCCTTATGCAGTTTGGCCATATTTTAATTAATAATAACATCTTCAAAGTCCTATTTATAAATAAGTTAACACCCCAGGAATGTGCATTAATTCTTACCCATGTCTTTTGTGGTGGATCTGATTCAATTCCCAACCAATCCTAATCAATACCCTCTAAGATTACATCAATTTTATGACTGAGTTTCCTATGTACCTGTGTCCTCAGGGACACCTCATCTAGAGATGTAGTAAAAATAACTATTATGGAATTCTTAAAAGTCAGTGTCGACCCTGTAATGCCTCTAATTTCCCGACTAGTCTCTGAATATTGGAAGCATCAGATCCTAGTTTCAGATTTACGAGGTATGAGGTTAGTCATTCTATGTACCAGTTACCAGTGATGTAACATTGCTATCCTCCCAATAAAAATTCCTAGTGACATGGGTACTATTTGTAGAATACTTAAGGACTACTCTTTGTGAAAAGTGCCCATGTTACAATGTGGTTCCCAGCCAAAATAATGCTTTGGTTTCAATTCACCCAAAATTAACACATGCAAAGTAGTATGGCTCTCCTATACATTTTCAGTATCCAGTTCCACCCAAGTTTCCAATAGTTTTTCTCTGTCACATGGGGAAAAAAACCAATACACCTGGTCTATGATACCAGAAAACTTCATTGAAGCCTCCTCATAATTCTCTCAGGTTTTTAAGCATAATCTCCCAAATATACGTTTTTCCTACTCTTTCACCTTAATTCACTTTGTAGACAAACTGCCTTTCTTATGGTTAAAAAACTTATATTCAGAATAGTCAGCTGAACTGCTTAGAAGATCCCAATTTTTTGGCAACATCCAAATCAAGTCAGGAGCCAGTGGAACATAGGTTGTCTTCTCTCGGTGAGGCCTGATTTGGGTGTTGACCTTGGCCACATCAATGCCACAGAGCTTCTTCACACCCTGTTAGATGATGTCCTTGCTGGCCTTGACATCCACAATGAACACAGGTGCGTTGTTGTCTCTAACCTTCTCCATGGCTGACTCAGTGGTTGGGGGAACTTGATGATGGCATAGTGGTCAAGCTTGTTCCCACCTAATGGATACTTATTATTGTTGAGACATCTTCTTTACTGAAAACACCAAACTTAATTTGTTTACAAACTCATTCCTATAATTGCTAATTCTGTCTCATATAATCATCCATAAGTATCATTTTCTTAATTCAATTACCTTTAGATCCTATTCCAAAGGGAAACTTCATGATTATTTAACTTTAATGATATAAGAATGAGTAGGGGAACATTATTTAAGTGTATTTAATTATTATTAATTTTACTTTCAGACATAAACAAAAGAGTACATATATAGACAGCCCAAATTAATTCAGCTACTTCCAACAATTATGATTATTTTGTTTCTCCCATTCTCAGAAAAAAAAAATCAGATTAAAACAAATCATACCCATCATAGTGAAAGAAAATTTCCACATATATTTAAAATATATTCTTTATTAACAAAAGTGTATTCATAATATTCATTTAATATGTTGCCTTTCATTTTTTATTTGGAAATATGAAGTTTTGTGACTTTATTTTTACTATTAGCAGACAAGGGGCATTGACACAATTCTTATAAAAGTATCCCATCTGTCCAAACATCAAGATGCCACAAGTTTGATTAAAAATAAATATCCATATGAAAATACAATATGATCCAAGAGGTGAGAAGGGAGGGAGGCATCTGCGGTGAGCAGGGTACTAGGAAGAGCGCGGCCGGCGGGGCGGGATGCGCGCGGCGGCGGTGTCGGGGCACCAGAGCTGGGGTCAGCAGGCAGCGGAGCAGCGGCTCCAGGGCTCGCCGCTGAGGTCGCGTCCTTGTCGGCACCCCCCCCCCCCCCCCCCCCCGCCTTTTACATTTTATTGATTTGAATGACCGGAACCAATGAACGCGGCCGGGGCGATCTCCGGAGGCCGCTGACCGAGGGGACTGGGCTGGCACGGGCCGGAGCCGCGTCCGAGGTGGCGGCGGCGCCTCCAGCGCCCCCTGGCGGAGGGAAGAGGGGCCCTGCCGGGACGCCCCGCGGGGTCCCGCTCCTGCTCCGCTTGCTCCCGCCGCTCCTCCGGCCCCGCCTCGGGCTGGTGGCCGCGGCGGCGCGGGGCTGCGCTGCTGGGGCTGCGGCGGGCGGAGGCGAGGTGGCGCCGAGGCCCCTCCGCGGGCGGCGGGCTCTGCCCCTACAGCCGCCTCCTCCCCCGCCGCCGCTGCGCGCACAGCCCCGCGCTCCCGACAGGTGAGGCCTGGGCGTGGGGCGGCGGCCGGGGCTCGGCGGGAGCAGCGGGCACCCCATCCCCGGAGGCCCCGCGGCCACGGCCAGCGCGAGGCCGAGCCGGGCGGCAGGTGGCGGCGCCGTGGGCGCTGCGCTGCGTCCTCTGCCCCGGGCGCCCGCCTCTACCCCGCCCGCCCTCACGAGCCTCTCCAGGACTGCGCTCGGCAAGGCGGGGGTGTCTCCTCCTGCTGCGGAAGAGCCCCAGGTCTGCAGGACACTGGGATGATTTTTTTTCTTTTTGGAAGCTTCTAGTACAAGTCTGCAGTGGCAACACGGTACGAGTCTGTCTGGAGCTGCTCTTGCAAAGGCAGCGAGTCTCACGGGTTCAGAGCCCTGCAGAGCAAAACCTCCCGGGAGGCTGCTGAAGGGGATTCTATGAGAGCCGTGATACCTAGTGGTCTTAGTAATAGTAGGCGGAAACCTTTAAGTCAAATATGTATTTTTTGAGGGGAAAGAAGGTCGTTTTAAATGATGGAAAGTATTTGCTTGGTGGGTTGCATCAGTGGGTGTTAAAGGGTGCAGAATAATCAGCAGGTAACTTTAAAACACATCTAAAATTTCACGGGTGCAGGATACTCAGGGCAGGTATCTGATAGAACTTCACCAGGTCCTTTTTAATAAGGAGCGTTCTCGAAAGTACTGAAAACTTGCAACCATGTTTGATAATGCTAAGTAGAAAATTGTATCGTTTGAAAGCTTTACTTGTCTTGTACAGCTGATATCTTGTGGTTTGAGTTAAAACTGTAAGGATCCTAAATACATACTTTGGAAAAGTTGTGGAGCCGAAGTAATGGTTTTCATATTACTTCCCTTATTAAAGCAAAACTGTAGGTTCTCTACGTTAATTATAAGATTTTAAAAAGGAAAAAAGTAAAGCGGAAACAAGATGACCTATCGTTGATTTAAGCAAAGTGATAGTCCAACAAGCGTCTGAAAGTTACTAACAACTGCTTGGAGGAGTGCTCAAGCTATGTTCTTTAGAGCAAAGCAGATAATCTCCGGGTTCTTTGATAGGGTGTTTACTCTTCTAGGAGGAAGAAGGATGTTGGTAAACTTTGTCATAGCTTTGGAAGTTGTAATGTATAGAACATAATGACCAGAATATTTAACTTGTTTTACCCAGAAACATATCAAGCCCTTTTAAAAGCTTGATAGGGAAGCCATTGGGAAAGGACACACCAGCCTCTCACTAGCACTGTGTGATTGGATAATATTACAGAATGATCAGTATTAGCAACATAGTATGTTTTCAGTGAGAAAATAGTTGTATAGCCTCATGGGTGAGTAGTCTTTATTCTCCTATGTGGGAAATAAAAATGTGGTGAAGAAAAGTTATTAACTGGAAAGTTGTCAGATAAGATTATAATTTGAAAATCTGATGCTTGATTCAGGAAGGACAGAGCAGAAACATTTGGGCTTCTGGAAGTTATAAGAGGTGGCTTTTGGTTTCTTGAACCGAAACGTTTGATTAATATATAATTGGCTAATGCTTTATCAAAATGTAACTGGTACAAGGGCATGCAAATCAGGAAATTTAGTGTTTATTTACCATTAACCATATTTTGTATGCTATGTCGATCAAATTAAGGAAATTCAGATAGAACTTTATTTTAATAAGCTTTTTATTTTCCTTCCTTGTGAAGACTTAAATTCCACTATAATGATTTATAGCACTGTGAAAAAGCAGGGGTGATTCTTTTAGGCGAAACATTTTGATATATCATGCAAAAAGTTTGTATTGTAGTGCTTTAAGATAAATTTACGGAAATAATATTAACCCTGGAATTTATTTCTAATATCTTTATTCTGTCCCTTGTTAGAATTCTAATTTTTTATAACATGTTAAGAATTCTCCTTAAAACTTAAAATAATAAACATATGTAACATATCAGTTAAATTGTGATATTTTAATAAGTTTATATAAGGGCATTAATATCACTGGTATCTCAGAAAAAGTAATTTGAAAGTCTATGATAAATTCAGAAGATGTTGAAAATTTCTTTAAACGTGTGGCTTCTATAGAGCTTCTTCCCGTTCTTAAGATTGTTTGAATAGGGCTTTCTTTTATGGTTTCCATTTGTAAATGTTGTGCTAAGCCCAGAACATAATTTTTAAGTGCTCTGGAACATTTCAGGAAGTAAAACCTTAGACTGAATTTTTAAAAACACTGCGTTGTCGGATTTTAGCTAGCATTAAAAAATAGAAATGGAATAGAAGATCTATCAGTAACAAGAGAGCAAATTTCTTGTATATTTTGAAAATTAAAGATTTTTGAAAATATCTGAGAGAACTCCAGATTAGAATTGTCATTTAACTATGACTAGTCTTAATAGCTTTGTAGAGAGACAGACAAAATCTTTTCCACTTCACTTCCCCCTCCAGTTTGCTATTTTTAATGGTTACCTCTATAAAAACTTCATAAGAGTTTGCCTTTTACTAACAAATGTAGGGGAAATTTTTTTTTTCTAGTAAAGTTTGCCCCTTAAAGGTTTTACTCTAGGGATGTTAAGAGTATTTTAAGAATAAATTGCTTTTATTCATGTGCTTAGTTTTGTACAAGTAAGTGTTTTTATGGAAAGTCTGTGACACGCCATTAGAATGAAGAGACTCGTTGTCATAATGAATATTGGATTATATTTCATTTTCACTTTTACTTTTTCAGAATTCCTCATGCAAATGTTTTTTATAAGATGGAACAAAAATATATATGTATTAAGTATTTCAAACCAAATATATAGTTTAGAGCTCTTACTGTGAAAGTGATTGAAATTAAAATCAAGTAAGGTATTGGTGACTGCCAGCTTGAAAATTATGTTCTGAAGTAGTGCTTTAATAATTCAAGACATTACTTTCCTTTCTTTGCATTTCTTTTTTTCCCCTAACCGACTTAGAATCTATAACTTGATTCCAGCGGGGAGTGATCAGTCTCATCCAGATCTGGCTCCTGAGAAATAGTTTATGAAAGGGAGATTACTTAAGTATATTAATACATATTAAATTATGGTTGGAACACAATTCTTCTGCAAAGTATGCACCATAATTGAAACACTTAAAAATACTTTTCTTTTAATATTTGTAGCTAATTGTTGCAGAATTAAAAAAACATTTTAATTTTGGGAAAAAAAGATCCAAGAATATTGGTACTGCCACAGAGTAAGAATGTGGAAAAAAAGAACAAAAATATAAAAGTATGTTAAAAAGACAAATGAGACTATCTGAAAGGGCACAATGGACAGCTGGAATAATTGGAGTAATAATAAAAATATATTTTATTAAAGAATAAACATCCATAATCTTATACTAATATAAAACAATTGAATCAATAAATTGGGAGAAAAGGTGAATTTTCCTTACAGAAACATTCAAACTTTTAAATGTAGAAGGGATAGGGAGATTGTAAAGAGAATTAGCATACCACAGTAATAATTGCTGCATGTAGTATTCAGGGAAATATGAAAAATTGTGGGTTAAATTGTAAGAGAAAATATTTGTAAAGCCTCAGAATATTGCCCTGATTGGGGACTTAACATGTCTGCTAATCTTGATAATTATCCCTACAGGAAGGGAAGATTCATTCCCTTCCACTTGAGTGTGAACTGAACTACAGACCAATATTTCTTATATAGTAAAACATCATCAACAAAATAATAGGAAAGAACATCCACCATCAAATGGATGGGAAACACAACATAGTAAGATTCATCCCAGGATGTAAGAAGAGTTTAATATACATGAATCAAAAAATGCAGTACAATGTATTAATTGAAAAAAAGACAAAAGTACAAATAAACACATTTACACAAACCCAACACCAAGCCTCTATGAAAATGCCAATAGGTATCTTCAGACATAGTGGTGAAAGACAGAATGTTTGGCTGGTAAAATCAGGGAAAAAGACCTGGAGGTTCATTTCAACATTAATGGAGGTTCTATCCAGGGAAAATAAGACTGTGAATGAAATAAGCATCAATTGGAAAGCAAGAACTTAATCCATTTCTATTTGCAAATAAAATATTGGATATTGAAAACATTGAAATATTAAATAATTTAATAAATTATTAAAACTCATAAGAGTTCTGCATGGATTCAGAGTAAAAGATAATATTATATAAAATATAAGTGAATTTCAATTCACTAGTAATAAATACTCAATTATGAAATTAAGAATAATCTATTTACAAGGGAATAAAGTGCTCAGTAATAAATTTAACAAAAGGAGTTCAAAACGTGTGCTCTGAACTACAAAACCCCATTAACAAAATTAAAGGTGTGAAAATGGGAAATGTATTGCAAGTTCATGGAAGGGAAGTCTTGATAATTTTAAGATGTCAGTACTCTTAACAGATTCAATGAAATTCCCATTAAAATTTCAGTTAACTTTTTGTTGAAGAAATTCACCTGGTAATTTTACAATTCCTGTGGATAAATAAGGGACCCAAAATAGCTGAAACAATCTTGGGAAAAAATGTGAGAGTGGAGGATATTTTTCCAGATTTCAAAACTTACTGAAAAGCTGCAGTTATCAACTCCATGTTACTGGCATAAGGAAAGACATATATATAAAAGCTGTAATATTGGGAGTTCAGAAATAATTCCTTACATTAATGGCCAATTGTCTTTTTAATATATTTTTATTAGAAAAGTTTTGAACTTACAAAACAATCTGGGTATGTGTGGAATTCGCAGACAACACCCTTCCACTAACACACTACATCATTGTGGAAAATCTGTTACAGATTATGAGATAATATCATCTATTACTACTAACTACGGTCTATAGTATACATTTGGTACATTTTTTCCATACTCCCCTACATCTTTGACATTGATACAGGAATATTACAGTATTGCTGCTCACTGTAGTCCATAGATTATATTAGTTGAATTTCCCATGCTTCACATTCCCATTACCTTCCAATAGAGATGTACATTGTTCTATTAATAGTTCATAGAAGGACATTCTTGCATTTGTGCTATTAACCACAATTCTCATCCTCATCTGGGTTCACTATGTTTTCAGTCCCTAGAATATTCTCTTGCTTTTTTCAATTGACATTTGCATCCTAGCCTACCCTTTTCAGCCACAATCCCATTTATGAACCAACTGCTACTCCCTATAATGTGTTATTGTCAACTCTATCCATTTCCACACTTTTACAGTCAAGTAAATTAAAACTTCTGGATACCTTAAGCATCAGTATTCCTTCACATCATGCTTATCTCTGAATAACATATACTCTAGGTTTCAACTCCATGCATTTATTCTTTGTATTTAGTTCTTATTACTGAGGCCATGCATAATGTGTTCAAGATTCATGCATGTTATTGCATGTGTCCCAATTTCATTCATTCTTACAGCAGTACATTATTTCATTGTTTGTGTATACCACATTTTGTTCATCCATACATTGGTTGATGGACATTTGGATTGTTTCCATCTTTTGGCAATTGTGAATAATGCCACTGCAAACATTGGTGTGCAGATGTCTGTTCATGTCAATTTTCAGTTCTTCAGGATATATTCTTAGGAGAGGAATTGCTGGATCATATGGCAGTTCTATACTTAGCTTCCTGAGGAGCCCCTAAACTGTCTTCAAAAGAGGCTGCACCATTTTCCATTACCACCAACAGTGAAGGAATGTCCATATTTCTCCACATTCTCTCCAGTATTTACTCTTTTCTGTTTGTTTTATACTAATGGCCAATCTATGCAATGTGAGATGATATCTCATTGTTTTTTGATTGACATTTCCATAATAGCTAGTGATATTGAACAGTTTTTCATGAACTTTTTGGCAATTTGTATTTCCTCTTTTGAGAAATGTCTATTTAAGTCTTTTGCCCATTTTTAAATTGGACTGCTTGCTCTTTTGTTGAGTTGTATAATCTTTTTATATAGATTGGAAACCAAACCATTATTGGATATATGGTTTCCAAATTATTTTCTTCCATTGAGGGGCCTGCCTTTTCACCTTCTTGATGAAGTTGTTTGAATCACAACAGTGTTTAAGTTTGAGGAGGTCCCATTTATCCATGTTTTCTTTCATTGTTCCTGCTTTAAGTGTAATGTTTAAACATTTCCCTTTCAATCTGTTGATATCCTTGTATCTAAGGTAAGTCTCTTGTAGAACACATATAGATGGTTCATATTTTCTTATCCATTCTGCCAGTCTGTGTCTTTGGGTTGGGGAATTTAATCCATTAATATTCAAAGTTATTACTCTAAAGGCAGTTTTTATTTCCACTCATTTGACCTTTAGGTTTTATCTGTCACTGTTTATTTTTACCACTCTTTTAACACTTTTGGTTACTTTTATTTATATAATCTTCATTTCTAGACTTTCTTCCAAGCCTCTCTCTCTTGTCTTTTCTTTTCAGGCTGTAGCTCTCTCTCCAGGATTTCCTGCAAAGCCATTTTCTTGGTTACAAACTCTCAGTTTCTGTTTATATGTGGATATTCTAAACTTACCCTCATTTTGGAAAGACAGTGTTGCTGGATATAAGATTCTTGGCTGGCAGTTTTTCTCTTACAGTATCTTAAATATATCATAGCACTGTCTTCTTGCTGACATGGTTTCTGATGAGAAATCATCACTTAATCTTATTCGGTATCCCTTGTGTGTGATGCATCACTTTTCTCTTGATGCTCTCAGAATTCTCTCTTTGCTTTTGGCATTTGACATTCTGGTTGTATGTCTTTCAGTGTTGGTCTATTCAGATTTATTCAGATGGAAGTATGTTGTGCTTCTTGGATACAGAAGCACATGTGTTTCAATAGGGTTGGGAAATTTCTACCATTATTTTTTCAAATATTTCTTTTGCCCTTTTCCCTTCTCTTCTTCTTCTCATTCACCATGACCTCTAAGTTTGCTTGTCTCTTTTTGTCATTTAGTTCTCTAAGTTCCTGTTCAATTTTTTTCATTCTTTTCTTCATCTGTTCTTTTGTAGATCTGCTTTCAGAGGCCATGTCTTCAATTGCACCAATCCTTTTTTCTACCTCTTCAAATCTGCTGGTATATGCCTCCAGTGTATCTATTTCATTTATTGTGACTTTCATTCCCATAAGATCTGCTCTTTTGCTATGTGTGCTTTCAAATTCTTCTTTATTCTCACCCAGTGTCTTCTTTTTATTATTTAAAAATTATTGAAGTATATCACTCATACATAAAGATACATAAAAAATAAGTGTATAATAAAAGTTGTGAACTTACAAAACAAGCAGGCATAACATCGTAAAGTACTTTTATAGCTCACCCTACCAGCAATATCTTGCATTGTTGTAAAACAAAACATCCTCAAAATATTACTCCTAACCAAAGTATCTTACATTTGGTGTAGTTTTCCCCCAACCCACTCTATTATTATTATTATTTTATTATTATATATCATTATTACATGGATATACATAAGCAGTAAGTGTACAGTAAAAGTTATGATCTTACAAAGCAAACATGCATAACATCATACACCATACATCAGCCCACCACCAACACCTTGCATTTTTATGAGACATTTGTTACAAAGTTTGAAAGATTATCATCAAAATATTACTATTAATTATACTCCACATCTTACAATCATGTCTTCTTAATATCTTTAATCTCTTTCACCACCTTATTGAATTTATTAAGATTTGTTTGAACATCTATGATTAGTTGCCTCAACTCCTTTATGTCATCTGGAGGCTTATTTTGTTCTTTGACCAGGCCATATCTTCTTGTTTCTTGGTATGGATTGTAATTTTTTTTGTTGGCATTTTGGCATCTGGCTTACTAGATATATTTATTCTGGGTACAGTTTCTCTCTTTAGTTTAGGGCATTCTTGCCCTTTCTGCCTTGCTGGTTGTATAGTAGGAGCCAAGGATGTAGTTCATACTGCAAGCTGTGGAGGCTGAAGCTGCCCAGGTTGCCCCAGAAGCCAATGAAGCTTTTCCCAGCTTTCTCTCCTGCCAAGGGGAGGAACAGACTTCTAGCTGTGTATAATAATCCAAGTCCTTCAGACCAAGACCATCTGTAGTTTCCTGGAGAGGCTGATGAAACTTCATCCCCCTTCCTCCCCTGCCTGGGATGTTGCTGCTGGTGTGGGCAAACAATCTATGCCATGCAGGTCCAAAATGACTGCAGTTTTCCAGACAGACTGATGTAGCACTGGCCCCTCCTCAACTGGCAGGGGTGGGAATGAACCCCCTGGAGTGCCCCCAACAATCTAATTTGTGTGGGCCAAATGTGCTTGCCGTTGCCTTGAGAGGCTGATGGAATACTGTCCCTTCTGCCCTTTAGTAGGTGGGGATGAATCCACAGGCACCCAACAATTCACTCCCTGAGGCCCAAAGTGCCTGCTGTTGCCTAGAGAGGCTGAGGAAAAACCAGTTACCTTCCATCCTATTGGGGGGATGGGAGTGTATCTATCAGCACCCAACAATTCAGTCCCCGCAGGCCAAAAGTACCTGCCATTGCCTGGAGAAGCTGAGGAAACACCAGCCCTGTCCTGTCCTATTGGGTTTTGAGGTGGATCCGCAGGTGTCCAACACTCCAGCCCATGCAGGCTGAAAATGCCTGCCTTTGCACAGAAAGGCTGAGGAAACACCAGCTCTGTCCAATCCTGTTGGGGGGTTGGGGTGGATCCATTGGTACCCAACCATCCAGTTTGTGCAGCCAAAAGTGTCTACTGTTTCCCAAAAAGCTGAGGGTGGTGATGGAAATACAGGTGTCTGACTATTCAGTCCGTGTGGGTCAAAAGCACCTGCAGTTACCCAGACAGGCGATGGAAACACTGCTCCCATCTTGTCCTATTGGAGGTGGAGAAGCAGATGCCCAACAGTCAAGTTTGCACAGGCCAAAAGTGCCTGAATTTGCCCTGAGAGGCTGAAGAAACACCAGCCCCCTCCTAACTTATGGGGTGAAGGAGTGGAGGTGAAATTGAAGGCACTCAACAAACTGGTTCTTGTGGGGAGAAAGTGCCTATAGTTGCCCAGAGAGGCTGAAGAAACACCAGGCCCCTTATATCCTATGGGGGTGGAGGTGGAGATGGAATCAAAGGCCCTCAACAAACTGGTTTTATTGGGTGAAGTCACCTCCACTTACCCAGAGAGGCCAAGGAAACATGGATCCTCTCTTATGCTATTGGGATGTAGGGATGGAGCCCCAGGTGTCCAACTGTTCAGTTTGTGCCAGCTTTAAGTGCCTGGTAGTTGCCCAGAGATGTTTGTTGTCCAGGTCCCCCAGCTTTTCCCTGCTGGATGTGGGGCTGGAGCATAGACTATGACTGCATTCCTTTCTGGGTGGAAAGAAGCCAGTCCCTACCATCTCTGTAATTTTCAATCAGCTGTGCTTTCTCATGCCAGGGCAGAATTAAAATGGTGGCTCCTGGCCTCTTTCTGACTTGGACAGGTTGTAACTTTAGCTGTTATTAATAATATGCTTTAGCTAGCCAAAATTAATCAGTAGCTGAAGTTGGTGGCCAACCACCTCTTTCTCTCCCATTTTTGGGAAATGGAGCTTTCAACTCCAGCCTGGAAAGAGCTCCCAAGGCAGCTTGAGCCACCAGGGAGGATGGGCACTGACTTCCACAGTGTGGAGTGCTCTACTCATGATTTTTTACTGAAAATGGGCAGCCCCCTCATTCCTTCTTTCAAGATTATTTCAGGATGCTCTTCTGGTCCCCTGGGCCCCCAAAGCAGATAGCTCTGTTTAGATTACTAACTGTCCTGTAGGACAAGCTGACTTTTGGAATGTCTTACTCAACTGTCATCTTGCCCCACCTCCAGAGCCTTGTTAATTTTATTTCTCAAGCAGTAATGGATATCCAGGTAAGGATGGGAACTTTCTTTAGTTGAGAAATACTAAACCAATAATCAGTGCATTCTAATTTAGCTGCACATAAGCTAGTTAAAATATCTGGATAAGGTCCTTTCCAGTGAAGTTGGAGTGTATCATTTTGAAGGTGTCTTTTCCAATGTACAAAGTTACCAGGTTGAAGATCGTGGTTTTGAAAATCTTCAATTTCCCCAGGAGCATGCTGCAAAAGAATTTTTCTATCAAGTTATTATTTTCTTTAAGCTTTTGATTAGAATCCCATAACAGCTAAGCATATTTTCACTTATGAGGCAGGATTCATATGTTTCAGAGTTTATTTTCATAGTTTTCTCAATTGTAGTTTCTAATGGCGATAACATGATTTCCAAAAGGAGTGGATCTTAGACTTACTACAACTATAGGAAAGGCTTTTGGAAATGGTACATGGTGGGATTCCATGGTTTTGAGTTTAATTACATCATTTATTTTCTTTCTGTTAATTCTTAAAATGGGGGAGATAGAAACAATGAAAATATTAGGAAATATTTTCCTTATTGTTTCCATAATTTTCCCTGTAAAGTGTATTCTTTGGGTACTGTGATGTTACAAGGAAATTTCACAGTTTATTTTTATTTATTCTAATAATACTTTTGTTATAGTAGCAGTAGTGGCATATGTATAGGAAAAACCTTCAGCCCAATAGGAGTACATACAAATTAATATTAAAATGTGTTTATAGGGAAACGGACTTGGCCCAGTGGTTAGGGCATCCGTCTACCACATGGGAGGTCCGCGGTTCAAACCCCGGTCCTCCTTGACCCGTGTGGAGCTGGCCCATGCGCAGTGCTGACACGCACAGAGTGCCATGCCATGAAGGGGTGTCCCCCGTGTAGCGGAACCCCACGCGCAAGGAGTGCCCCCATAAGGAGAGCTGCCCAGCGGGAAAGAAAGTGCCGCCTGCCCAGGAATGGCGCCGCCCACACTTCCCGTGCCACTCACGACAAGAGAAGCAGACAAAGAAACAAGACACAGCAAATAGACACAGAGAACAGACAACTGGGGGGGGGGGACTTAAATAAATAAATAAATCTTTTTTTTTTAAATGTGTTTATAGCCTTGGGATGGGGGTAATTGAATAAAGTCCAATTGCTAAATTTCAAAAGATCCAGTTGGTAATAGAAAAATATTCTTGGGAACTTTGGAAATGTTTTCCTGGATTATGCTTGGACCAAATTAAATAATCACACATAGATTCATTTTCATGAACTTTTTGGGGGATGAGTTCCAGAAATATTGCTTTCCACAGATTACCATTTTATCAGTATACCAGTGAGTCAATTAGGGATTACTAGTTTACCATTAGGTCAACATCTTTTTCATTTCATTTCATTTCATTTCATTTCATTTCATTTTACTTTATTTTATTTTAATTTAATTTAAATTTTAAAATTTTATTTAAGATACTTAGATTACATAAATATTACATAAAAACACAGGGGATTTCCATGTGCCCTGCTCCCTATACCTCCTTCCCACATTTTCCCACATTAACAACATTCTTCATTAAGATAGTACATTTGTTACAATTATTGAACATATTTTGGAGCATTGCCACTAAACATGTATTATAATTTACATTGTAGTTTACACTGTCTCCTAGACAATTCTGTAGGCTATGGCATGATATATAATGGCCTGCATCTGTCATTGCAGTGTCATGCAGGACATTTCCAAAGTTCCAAAAAACGCCCCTGTATTACACCTGATTTTCCCTCTCCCTGCCCTCAGAATCTCCAGTCACCACTGCCTCCACATCAATGACATAATTTCTTTGATTGCTAGAATCACTCTGAGTCTATAGTAGAATACCAGTAAGTCCACTCTAGTCCATAGCACATTCCTCAATCCTGAGGATTCTGAGATGGTGATGTCTGCTCCACCTCTAATTGAGAGGGGACTTAGATCCCATAGGACAAATGGATGGGACTCTTTCTCAATTCCTTGGGATGATCTTTGTCCTTAATCTTGATTTAATTGTAGGCTGATTTAAAAGCAGCCAAGATTTTTATACTTTTCTATCTCCTGCATAGAAGCATTTTTTTGAACCTCAAAAAGTATTTTTTCATGTTTCTGATAGAGTTATTTGGTTCAAAAGTCATTATAGAATTAGGGATGGGATAAGAATGTCTAACTGCTCTTTCTGCAGCCTTATTATCCATCTGGCAGAGAGTAGAAATCCTCTGTTTTTGTCTAAGAATGACCAGGAATTCAATTTATAGCCAGAGGCTTTGGTAATAGTACAGCATATAGCAATTCCATTACATAAGAGCCATTCCCCACATGTGAAGGTTAAAAATGAAACACCCTTTTGTTTCCATAGCATTCTAAAATCAGGAACAAACCCAAAGGAATACTGGCTATTTTTTTATGTTTTTCTTTCTGAAAGTATACAGAAGTTCAGCTTGTTAAGCTGACATAGACTTAAGTAAGGAGTTTACTTCTGTTATTTCATAATTATAGGTATTAGCAAATATAACAAGATTGATTCCTGAGTTATCTTTGCAGTAGGTGCCATCTGTATACCAGGTACTACCTGTATTATCAATTGGGGTTTTTGTAAATCTGTTTGAGGGGCTAACACTTGTTCAGTTCAAGTTATGCACTCATGAGGAGTTTCATCAAAAATAGTAAGAAGTAGATAACTCATCAGGCAGAAGACCTTGGCCAGTCCAGGGTCCTTGAGCTGAAAGACACCCGTTTTCTGTGCTGTTTCCACATTAGAGTGAAGGGTGCTGTTCCCCATCCTAGCACTGTGGTTCAAGTCCCCTCTGCTCACAAACAGCTCAGCATTGGAAAAGCCAACCAGGGCTGCATTACTCTGGCTGAGCCTGGGCAGAAATGCCTATGATGTAGGTTTATTCCCATGAAGACTTAGGTTGGTTTGTTCCTAAACTTTACTTTGGAATTTCTTGATATTTGTTTGTTTGTTTTTGGAGGGGTTAGCAAGAAAGTTCTCTTAAAATCTAATATTTTCAAGGCTCAGATGAAGCCTTAGGGGATAACGGTTGGGCTGTTTGGCAGCAGAAAGGTACTGGGTAGTCTGACCCATGTATCCAAATACAATAGCTGATGTTAATTGGTACAAAACACCAACCTGTTTGGTCATATTCCCCAAGGGCTTTATCATTGGGTCCTCATGGGAGATTGATAGGAGAGATAATCAATGAAAATGGTAAACAGCTGAAACTCCTTCCCTGCCATTAGCAAAGAGGTGGAATAATTAACAGTTCAAAAAGCAGATATCAGGCCTGAGTTCTTTCTCTCATGTGCTCTCTTGCCTGTGGACCCCTGTTTTACCCTCTGCACATGGCTCTTGCCATTTTTCCTCTGCCATGTGGCCATGCAAGTAAAACTTGGGCATTTATAACCTATAATAGGGAAATATAGTCTGTAAATTAGCCCTCTTTATCACTTTTCAGCTGTGGGAAACAAAGGCATGTTGTTTCCATGGAAGCAAGTTACTTCCTTGACCACTGAGTCAAGCTGTCCCTTATGATTATCGGTGCGGAGCACGGTCTTGGCTGGGTAAGCACACCTGCAGACAGAACAATACATATAGAACAGAACAACCTGGGTAACAGGATTTATGAGTATAGTTACTGATTCTTATAATAATAGTTCCAGTAAAGTTTGTTGGGTGTTCATCAATCATTAGTTAATATAGCATGAGGTAAGGGTAATAGGTAACTTGATTTTGTGCTGAATATCACGTAGGTTAGGGGTATATATACTAGCCCCCCAACTCAATAAACTTGTCTGATGAGCTTGAGAAATCAGTGCTCTCAGATCCCCTGAACCCAATCTTTCTTTGTCTTTCATTCCCGATACCTCGGGTCGCCGAACAAGACTCCGACAGGTGGCGCCCAGACGAGGGGCTCGAGGCAGAGGATTCATCAAAGTACGGCAGCATAGGTTCTTCCACCTCTGGATCGGGAACGCGGAAAGCTGAAAAGCCTTTTTGAAGGTAAGGAGCGTCAAAATTAATTAACCCGGGTAAATTGCTGCTTCATATTATTAAGTTTTGCTTTCCGTTAGCATCAGGGTATGGGTAATCAACCAGGACGCTTGGAAGAATATTCACAGGTTTTGAAAACACTGTTGCACAGTGTAGGCGTCACAGTTAAGACTGCAGATTTGTTAGAATTGTTTGCTTTGGTTCAAAACCATTGTTATTGGTTTCAACTGCAAGGAAAGAATTTGATGAACGTTAAGCAGTGGAGGCAAGTAATGAAAGAATTGCGGAGAGCATATCAGAAAGGAGAGAATATACCTGTATCAGTTTGGGCCTTAGGACAGCATATTGCTGCTGCATTAGATTCTTTGCAGTCTGACAAAGAGGATGAGATTGTTCTTTTCTCAAGGGAGGAAACGGCTATGAATGATACAGGTAAAGATAGGAATTCAGAGGAGGAACAGGAAGAAGAGGAGTTATTTGAAGTTAGAGATACAAATCCATTCTTAACTAAATCTATGTCGGAGCTAAATATTTCTAAGGTAAACATATATCCTAATTTGACTCATGAGGTTCCTTCTGCACCTCCGGAACCTGGAAAAGCACCTAGTGGACTTTTCTCTACAGACCTGCCTTATGTTCGTAGCAGCTTTAAGCCAAATCCTGTGCCTGTTACTCCATTAATGAGATGTCTTTTACTGGGATCTAGTCAAGGTGAGCCTCTGGCTATGCAAGCTGTAGCAGCTTTTCCTGTAACTATTCAACAAATTCCTCCTGATGCTCAAAACCCACAAGGGGGTGTCAAGTTTCATCCTGAGCCAAAAACTTTTAAACTATTGAAAGATTTAAAATGGGCAAAGATACTGAATAATGTCCTTGTTAGTGAAATCAGGCTTGTAAGAAAACTCTCTGTTAAAGTGTTAACTAAGATAAGGAAACTATTCTGGCAGCAACTCTGCAAGCCCCCTGCTGTCTACATGACAATGTAGCTGTGGGCTAGTGGGGTTAATAGAGTTAAGCCACTGAAAAAAGAGAAAAACATGGCAACATTGGTGTTCTGTTTCCATGCTAATTCTAACTGGGCTTATTTAACCAAGATAATAAAATCAGTACAAAATTTTTATCAAGGTTTAAAAAGGAATTTTCAGTTTTAAATCAATAGTTTACTCCTGAACTTCAAGTCTCAGTATAGTCTTACAGAGTAATAATCCAAAAATGTGTGTTAACGGTCTGTCTAAACTGCTAAATTAGAGTTTTAACTACATTTATGCTGCTCAAGTTATCTTAACTGATTGCTGATAACTAATAAAAATATTTCCAAGCACAAGCTTACATGTTACAGGTAACATGGATTCCAGAAGAAATCTGAAGAAGTGATATTTAAAATGTGATATAATGGAGAGCTTAAAAGCAGCTATACCAAGAAAGTAAGAATTTTGAGTTAACTGTAAACTGTATGTTTCTTTTACTGTGTTGTGATTGTTCTGTGTTTGTTCGTTCAATGTCAGTGTATATTTTGATACCTCCGGATGGTAATATAAATTAATAAAAATTTATAAAAGAGCTCTATTCAAATGGCCAAAAATTAAATAAGCGCTTATATTAATACATAAGTTTAAATGTTAATAAGGTCTCTACAATGATAAAAATTGTGAGTCTTGATTAACAAAATTATTCTAAGTCTTTTTATAAAAAGTTGTTCTTGCCTAGATTGAAATGAATAGCTTATTTTTCTTCACAGGATAATATGAAGGATGTAAAACTTAAATGAATATTAAAAAGGTTAAAAGTTTGTGAGAATGCTAATTGAAATTTAATAAGTTTTTGCAAAAAAGTGTGTTTTGCCCTAAAGTAGGATGGCTGATTTTCATAAACTCTTGGAACTTAAATGCATGTGGCAAGTTATAGAAAGTATTGTGGTTTTAATTATTATAAAAGAGTGTGTGTCACAAAAACAACCTCTTATCATAGATTTAAGTAACAACACTGTAGTATGCAGCAATCCCAAACACTGCTAGTTGCAAAAGTTAATGTCCAGCTGTGTTGCTATCACTTTGTTTTAAAACTTGCTAAGACTTTCTTTAGTGTCTTCTTAGACTAATCAAGCCAGCTGCATTCCTCTATCTGTAAAAAACACAACAATAAACTTTTACAGTGCTTTTCAGGGCTATGTGCATAGCCCAACTATCTTGTACAGTATTTACTATAGTAATAGTAATAAAAAAGCAGCATAAGTTACTTCTTGAAAAGAGCAGGCTTGGCAGACTGCATTCACGTCTGCTCAGCGTACTGAACTTGCTGCCATCATTAAGGTATTAACAATATTTAAGAAACCTTTGAATACTGTTTCTGATTCTGAATATGTATGCCTTACTGTTAAGCATATTGAAACGGCTCATATCTTTGTTACTGATGAATTATCTCAACTTTTTGCTGATTTGCAACATCTCATTAGATTAAGACAGCATCCTATTTACATTACACATATACGTTCTCATACATCTTTGCCTGGTCCTATGACAGCAGGTAATGCTCGAGCTGATTTATTAGTGGGGTGTTTACAAAGTGCTCGTGATTACTATGCTTTAACTCACATTAACGCTAAAGGCCTGCGAAATAAATATCAAAAGCTTACTAGACTACAAGCGCAGGACATTATTCGTACTTGTCCGACCTGCGGACCCCTGACAGCAGTGCCTTTTCAGGCTGGAACTAATCCCAGAGGCCTGACTCCTAATCAATTATGGCAGAAGGATGTTACTCACATTCCATCCTTTGGTAAATTACAATATGTTCATGTTTGTATTGACACTTATTCTCATTTCATTTGGGCTACTGCTCAAAGTGGGGAACGGTTTCATCATGTTTGCTCACATCTCTGGTCTGCTTTTGCTGTGATGGGATGCCCTCTAAAGATTAAAACTGATAATGGACCCTCTTACATTAGTAAATCCTTTGCTTCCTTTTGTAAAAAATATGCTATTGAACATGTTACCGGCATTCCCCATAATCCTACAGGTCAAGCTATTGTTGAAAGATGCCATCATACTCTCAAGACTATGCTTTTAAAACAAAAAGGGGGAGATGATGGTATGATTTCACCTAAAGATCAATTGGCTAAAGCTTTATTTACCTTAAATTTTCTTAACGTTTATGATTCTGTGACACCGGCTGAATGTCATTTTGGACATTCTCAAAAATCCACAGAAATTGCAGACTCTGAGAATCAACCAGTATTTTGGAAAGATGTTTTAAGTAATGAATGGAAGGAAGGCAGGGTTAGAGTATGGGGGCGAGGCTATGCTCTTATCATTTCAGAAAATGGAGAAGAAATCTGGCTTCCGGCAAAAAGGATTAAACCTAGGACTGAAGAAGTGGAGTCTTCTACACAAATGGATCCTACTGACAGTGAGTGAAACCGGCAATGGTAATTACACATATTGGGCTTATATCCCTAATCCCCCATTACTTCGAGTGTTAACCTGGAAAGATCCTTCTTTTCCTGTCTATTTGAATAAAACTATTATATTTCCTGGACCCGTGGATGATAGACTACCACTTAAGCCACGAGAAGAAGGACAAAGGATTTATAATCTCCTTCTTCCATTTGATTTCTGACCTCTTTGCATTGGCAATTGCCTACCATGTATGGCTGTGAAAAATAGAACTATGATCAATTTTAGCCATAATAATACTAAATCTTTGGTAACTTTATTCCCATCCTATCAATACCAAGAATATAAGTATCCAAGTTATAGTTGTCCTAAGAGGAATGCTGGTGATATGCAAAGATGGTATGAATGCCCTACGGGAAGAGGATCTGTCATTTTTAATGATTCCTATGGAATAGTTTGGGAAAGTGCCCCTATGGGGAATCCCAACAAATATAAGGACAGATTTATTTGGTATGGTATAAATAGCTTGGGACAACAAATTAGTAATATGCAGTATCCTTTTCATGATTCTCTTGATATGGATGAGAAAGTAATCTTTACCAAAAATAATAGTGATTGGAAAAATATAGGGAAATGGGTTCCTTTCCCATGGTGCAATAGCACTGGAATCCATGATCAAAAACAAATATGGAAAGTCTTCTTAGGAGTGGCATCTACTTCTGTATGGAAAGGTAATAAAAGTATGGATGGACAATATTTACAATTAGATCAAATTCATCATTTTCAATCATGTGTCAGAGACCCACATGTGTTCGTGGTAGGGAAGGCTACCATTACTGAAAATGCTTTGTTCTATAAGGATGGTGCTTTGTATACCTGCTTGTCTGAGAATATTTTACAGAATGGAAATATTATCACCATGGCTCGCCGAAGACGAGGAGTGTGGATCCCGGTGCAAATGAATCAGATGTGGCAGTCATCACCTGAAAGTCATCTTCTTTTCCACCTGGCTCAAGGACTGTTGAAACGATCTAAGAGATTTTTGGGACTTCTCATAGCTGGCATTCTTGGCCTCATTGGTGTCATCACTGCCGCTGCCACTGCTGCTGTTGCATTGCATGAGACGGTGCAGACCCAGCAATACATGCATGATTGGCACAAGAATGCAAGTGACTTATGGCATAGTCAAGAGCACATTGATGACGGACTTAATAACAGAGTTAGTGATTTGGAATCTGCTGTTTTACACTTAGGAGATCAAGTTTATAATTTGAATATGTTAAGAGGATTGAAATGTGATTGGAATGAAAGTAATTTTTGTATTACTCCTTTGGATTATAACATGTCTATGTTTCGATGGAATAAGATCAGAAATCATTTGTTAGGACATAAAGGAAATATGTCATTAGAAATTGAGGAATTGCAGAAAAAGATTTTAGAAATGTCTCATAATCAGATATACGTAGATAGTGATAAGGATATCTTTAATGATTTGATTTCACATTTAAATAAGTTTAAACCTGTTGATTGGTGGAAATCTCAACATTTCTTATCTGCCTTAGGAATAGGGATATGTGTATTAATCCTGGTGCTCATGGTTGTCGCTTGCCTGGGAAAAGGTGTTTGCCAGAGATTGCACCATGTGGACACAATGGGACAAGCAAACAACATAGTACTTGCTAAAACTCTACAATAGTACCCCGAAGTCAGTGCGCTTGGCTGGTAGTCAGTGACGGGCAACTTGGCTAGCCTTTCAGTCAACCTAAGACAGGGACGTGGCCTTTCGCTGCCACGCTTCCCCAGGACGGGTAAGGCTGATTGTGCGTAGCCTCGACCTAAGACAGACACAGTCACCCTGACTAAAACAAAAAGGGGGAAATGTGGGAAACAAAGGCATGTTGTTTCCATGGAAGCAAGTTACTTCCTTGACCACTGAGTCAAGCTGTCCCTTATGATTATCGGTGCGGAGCACGGTCTTGGCTGGGTAAGCACACCTGCAGGCAGAACAATACATATAGAACAGAACAACCTGGGTAACAGGATTTATGAGTATAGTTACTGATTCTTATAATAATAGTTCCAGTAAAGTTTGTTGGGTGTTCATCAATCATTAGTTAATATAGCATGAGGTAAGGGTAATAGGTAACTTGATTTTGTGCTGAATATCACGTAGGTTAGGGGTATATATACTAGCCCCCCAACTCAATAAACTTGTCTGATGAGCTTGAGAAATCAATGCTCTCAGATCCCCTGAACCCAATCTTTCTTTGTCTTTCATTCCCGATACCTCAGGTCGCCGAACAAGACTCCGACATTCAGCCCCTTCCTCTCTACCTGGCACCCCAATCTGTTATTTTCTTCCATTTCTCATCCCTCCCTACCTGAATAAATTACTGGCCTTAACACACCTGATGTGCTCTTGAAATTCATTTCTTCAGCATAATCAAGAACCTAGGCAAAATCCAGTAACAGAGGAAAATATCTGAAATTGCTGTGGCTGTGTGGATTTAGCCTAGACATAGTTTTGTAAGTATAATCTTAGACTAATTTACCTTTGTTTGTGATTACTTCAGGTCTAATCACAACCTTGCTTATGCTAGCTCTTGTGATGGTAATTATAAACTGAGCTGGCCTTTGCTTATGGTAACTTCATGTCTAGCCTCACCCCTTGCCTTTGCTTATTTAACAACTTCTGTCCTCCCTGACTCAGGGGAAAGCAAACTTGAGACAGCCCTGTAACCTGTCCTTCCATTGGTGCCAATAACCCTGCTTTCTCTTGTGTTTCCAGTGTGGAATAAATTGCTGCCTGGTGGAATTCTTGGCCCTTGGGGTTGAATATCCACTATTCCAGTCCAGCAGCAACCAGAGTCCTGTTACCTCTGAGGACTGGGGAGTGGACAAGGCCTCCCACCTTTACTGTTGACATTCCTAAAAGTAGAATTTCAGGAGAGAAACCAGTTTCCCTGAGGCTTCAGTGACCTTAGTTAAGATCCATTGGAATTAGCTTCTCTCATCCAAGGTCTGTCAAAGTCAAAATGGGAAATAAGCAAACTTCTGAAGTAAAGGAAAACATTATCAATCATATTTAAAAGCATTGGGAACAATATAGTTATAAGCCTATAATTAAAAGAGTGAAATTTTCATGCAAAACTGCATTGTGACAATGAAATTAGAGGATTAGAGTCTTCAAAGAAATCTTTAAAATGTTCTTTTAAACTTATTTTGTAAAGGAATAAAAGTTTAAATACATGAGTTATGTTTTTGTGTCTCTCTATTTGTGTGTGCCTATTTGCTTAGTGTATGTATTCATGCATTGGGATGGTAATATCAAATTAGCAAATGAAAATCCCCCAAAGAGCTCTATTCAAATTATTAAAAATTAAATATGCCATTATATATATGAATGAATATTCCTGGAGCCCAAATTAGGCTAAGCAGGATGGAAAGGTCATATAGAAATCTGAATATAGAAACTATTGGGAAAGGGCAAAAATTGTTCTGAGCTGTTTGACCTACTGAGCCTCAGGGCCTCCTTGTCAAGGGCTCTGAGGGAGAGGGTAGGTGTGGCAGATTAAAACTATCAGCTAGGCTGGAGAATTAAGACTCAGTTTGCCCTGTAATTCCCCAATTTAAACTTTTATCAGTCTGAAAATAAGGGTGGTTAATAATCTTATTATCAAATATCATAAGTGAAGTCCTTGAAAGCTATGGTAAGATCTTTTCTAAATTATAATTAAAACAAATTACACAATTGTAATATATTCCAGAACCTAGTAGTCAGTATGAAACAGATGATTTTGTCCTAAGATAGAAGGATTGATTATTGGGAAAGAGTAAAATGTGGGACAAAACCTGAATGAATATTGAAAGTGTAGAAGGTTTGTGGAAAGAAATTTTTATGATTAAAGTTAAATAAAATTTGACGGGTCTATCTATAAAGTTTTAAAAAGCTTTAGTATCAAGTAGTATGTATCAAAGTTAAAAATTTTGTTCTTAAAGTCAAATCATTAGTCTGTTTTGGTAAAAGTTTTCTGACTAATCAGTATACAAAGAAAGTCTGTTTTATCAAAATAGCTTCTTGTGCTTTAACCTCATCATTTCCTGTGTTTGAAGAAGAAAGGGTCTTATCTCTTTTAAAAGAAAATACTGTTTAAACCTGCTTTCTAAAAATCAAATCCTGAAAAGTAGCTTTTTATTTCAAACTAATTACAAGAGATTTGTTCTTTTACCATGGAAGAAAACTTAAAGTACTAGTTGAGTTCATCTAATATAAGTAGGTGTTTAAAAGTGTTATAAATTTAACAAGATTTTTTAGCCCCCTGTTTATTAAAGTTGTATGAGTAAAAGTTTCAAATGAGTACTTAAGAGTGTATAAATTTACCAATATTTCAGCATAATATTAAACAGAAGTATAATGTGGTTAATTATGGTTTTAATTATTATAAAAAGATGTGTGTCACAGAAACAATGTCTTATCATAAATTAAAATAACAACACTGTAGTATGCAGCAGTCCCAAACACTGCTAGTTTGTTGCAAAAAATTAATATCCAACTATGTCACTATCACTTTGTTTTAAAAATGCTAAGACTTTCTTTAGTATTTCCTTAGGCAAGTCAAGCCAGCCTGCATTCTCCTACCTGTAGAAAAGTCAACAATGGACTTTTGCAGTGCTTCCCCAAGGCTGTGTGCATAGCCCAACCATCTGTCCTGGCATGGTGATAATAATCTACATGCATAGAAAAAATTGGTGGCTGAAACTCTACTGATGACTTTACATTAACCAGTAATCCTTTTTTCAGAATGAAAAGAAATATCAGAGACAACACAATCTTATCTTAAGAGCCTGAACTAAGCAAGCAATTGGGACAGGCTGCAGGGTCCCTGCTGCTCTATCAAATTCTTCAATGATGTTTAGTTTTATAAAACACAACTATAACCTGCTGTCATTGATAAAGTACAATGTTTTCTCATGTTAATGTAGTTTGTAATATTGTTGGAATACTGAAAATCTTTCATTTCTCACTTAGCTCAAATATTAAAACCATTGTATGTATTAATTGGGAAAAGTCCTTCATGGAAGTAGGAAAACCTCCAGCAAGCTGCTTTTAATAATAATAAAAGGAAGGTAAATTGTGGACATTAACTTAGCCTGTGAATTGGATGTAGCAAGCACCCATATTGGCTTTGGGTGGAGTTTATGGCAAAAGCAAAATTCTAAACAAGTAACCCTTGGGTTTTAATCACAGTTCTAAAAAAAAAAAAAAGGCCAAAAGCAAAATATGAAAACACAATTTTGTGCAGCATGGGAGGCCCTGTTAAAAGTGAAAGACTTAACCCAATAGTGTCTGGTCACTCTAGACTGTCATCCCTATGCAGGGGTAGATTGCAAATACTAAAAGCAAGACAGAAATGATGAACTATTGTAAATCACCCTCAAATTATGAAAAAACATCTGGGATACCTGCTAGTAGTAACAGGTAACTGTGATGTCCCTGTCTATTCCACTAACATCCCTTTTAGGACTGTTGACACAGATGCCTTTGTGAAGATCCAGCGCCCTACCACTGAAACCTGAGAAAAGACAAACATTGTGAGTACCAAACCTTGTAGTGCCTACCCAGCAGTTCCAGCTTCCCCGTAACTCCCTTCATGCTCACTTCAATGACTGAAACATCAGATCAGATCCCTCCTGCTCTTGAGAGGAATGAGCCCTCAGATACACAATTCAAACCCTCCAGGAAGTAATACAACAAAAAACACCCAAGCTATATTCATTACTTGCTGGAACTGTGAACATGCAGCTTGTGTCTGCCTATGGACTCTGGGCCTGTGTTCCTACTGAACAGTCAAAAATACCAGAAATTGTACAATTAAATCCAAAATGTAAAAAAACAAAAAACAAAAAAACCTTTATTCTCTAGTTCTGATCACTTCCACAGCTAAAAATCTAAGGGAATTTCCAACTTGGTGCACTAATCCTGAATGAAACCAACTGCCCAAAAGGTGCCAATTCACCAGGAGCACCTGACAGAGCACGAGTACCAATCATTAAACAGCCTGAAATTCATCTTCAAAACAAAGCTAAGAATCTGATGCAATTTCTCTCTGAAAATAAATAACTCATATATATATATATATATATATATATATATATATATATATATTCTGTTCCCCACCAACTTTTTAAAAGGGTGCCATCTTTATAGGCACCTAACCTTGTCTACCCTATAATCCAATATCCTCTTTTAAAAACAGGTATTCCAAATTTTTAATTAACTTTGTTTCTTTCAGAATGAACATCTTATTAGCCATATGAAAACTTCATCCAGCTTTGTACAGAATGCCAGATCTATCTTCCTCCAGTCAAAATAAAGTAACAAAGGTTTTACACCTTGTTAGGTAATGACTACAACCCATGGCCAGCAAGAAGCAGTTATAGAAAAGAGATCATCTCCCTTCAGCACCCCTTTAAGATTAAAGGTGTAAACTCTTTAAGGTTAAAATTAAATTAATAGATGGATCTGGAGCCTGATGGGAAATCCACATAAAAACCAGTGGCCCCCAGGATGACTGCCCCCAGGATTCTACTGTACAGGACAAGAACTTCTTCTGAAAACAGGATAAACCCCAGATGTTACCCAGGAACTTTTTCTTTGTGCCCTCACTGGGAAATTGATAAATGGGATAATCAATCAAAACAATAAACAGCCATATTATGCCAAAGCTTAGCAAGATAAGCTGTCATCAATGGGGGGAAATGATGTAGGCTATGGGTGGAGGTGCTGTTCATCTCTTCATAGACAGTGAGAACTGCATCCCTGCCCTTGGTAACCATGACAACAACTCCAGTCCTGGAGAAGCAGTTCAGCAATGCAAACTCTATAAACTTTAAATATTCAGGGAAAATGCAAACAAAATATGCTAAAAGCTTCTCTAGAATGTATGATGTCCATGCTAAAAGCTTACCTAGGATGTGGAAGATATATGTTAATTCAAGCCTATTGAGCACTGAAAAAAAGAACCGTTTGGCCCCTCCTCTGCATAAAAAGAACTCAAAAATCTTGTTTAGGGCTCAGATTTTGAATGAGAAGCTCTGAGCCCAGCTGGTTGTAAATAAATCTTTTTTCCTTCCCAAAATTATTCCTGAGTCCTGGCCTTTCTATATGCAAATAATTGAACCTCTCTCCACTTCTACAACACTGCTACCAGAGTTAATAAATGAGTACTGCAATATGATGGGATACAAGATTAATACACAAAAGTCAATCAAAAGTGTTAGTGTGGATGTGCCACAATGATGGAAGAGTTTGTTGATGTGGTAGGGGTGGTATGGGTGGGGTGGGGGTTATATGGGGACCTCATATTTTTTGAATGTAACATTTAAAAGAAAATAAAGAAAAAAAAAGTGTTAGTGTACACTAGTTATGAGCAATCAGGATTAACACAGGAAAAAATTACATTTACAATGGTGACTAAGAAATCAAGTATATAGGATTAAACTTAACCAAGGACATAAACTTCTATTCAGAAAATGACAAAAATTTGCTGAAAAACCAAATATCTAAATAAATGGAAGGATATTCTGTGTTCATGGACTAGAAGACTAAATATCATTAGGATGTCAGGTCAATGCAAATAGATTTTCAGATTCAATACAATCCCAATATAACTTTGAAGAGCTTTTTTTTTTTTTCTCAGAAATGGAAACCTCAATGTCAAGTTTATTTGGAAGGGTAAGGGACCTGAATAACCAAAAAAAGAATCTTTAAAAAGAAAATCAAAGTTGGATGGCATTCACATCCTGACTTTTAACCCATTACTTAGTACAGTGGTTAAAAACAGATAGTATTCAACATCTCTTTCCCCCTCCCCTCAGGGCTCACCATGACAATCAATCCATTACTTGAAGGCCATATTCAGAGATACTTGCAACAAAGTTAATGGCTTGACATACTTGACTGCAGGGACAGATGCTGGATGTTGTGGGTCCTGCCATGGCCCACTGGGTGGACTAAGGGAGAGTGTGGACTACAATGTGGACCACTGTCCATGTGGTGCAGAGGTGCTCCAGAATGTATTCACCAGGTGCAGTGGATGTACCATGATGATGGAAGAGGTTGTTGATGTGGGTAGGGTGGAGTGGGTGGGATGGGGGTATATGGGGTCTCATATTTTTTTGAATGTAACATTTAAAAAAAGAAAAAAGAAACACATGGTGCTGCTTGAAGAGATACATGCTCACTAATGGAACTGAATAGAGAGTTCAGAAATAGACCCTCACATTTATATTGAAGTGATTTTTGACAAGGTTGTTAAGCCCACTGAGATGGGACAGAAGGATTTATTCAATAAATGATGCCCATATCCATAACTATATGACAATCCAGAAGAAAGAGGACTTCTATTTCAAACTATATGCAAAAAAATGAACTCAAAATGGATCAAACACCAAAACATAGACATCCTAGAAGAAAATGTAGGGAAACATCCTCAAGATCTCAATGCATGGTGGGTTCTTAAACCTTACACACAAAGCACAAGCAATGAAAGAAAAAAATAGGTAATTGGGACCTCCTCAAAATTAAATACTTTTGCACCTCAGGTGGCTTTTGCAGGAAGGTAAAAGGCAGACCACTCAATGGAAAGAAAATTTTTGGAAACCACATATCCAAAAAGGGTTTGATGTCCATGTTATATAAACAGGTCATATAACTCAATAGAAACACAAGCAGCCCAATTTAAAAATGGGCAAAACACTTGAAGAGTCATTTTTCAAAGAGGAAATACAAATGGTCAAAAATCACATGAGAAAATGTTTAACATCATTAGCTGTTAGGGAAATGCTGATTTAAACTATATGGGAATAGTGTCTCACTCTTATAGAATGGCCATTGTTGTTGTTTTTTTTAAAGCTTCCACCTTGGGGCCTTGATGAACAAGGAAGTCAGGATGTGCCCAGGCATGGGAGCCCACAGGGCTCAGCCCAGGGCAGGAGGGAGCTATGGTGTGCAGTGATGGGGAGCAGGTGGCAGGGGAGCAGTGGCACCTCTTGCTCTGGCCCCTAGGCTCCCCTGTCTCCTGGGGGTGACTGTGCTCTGCCCCTGGGATCAGTGGGCTCCACCCTCCATGCAGGCTTCCTGGGGCACTTCAACCTCGGGTGTGGGCAGAAGCTGGGCAGGAGCCAGGCAGGGCAGGTGGGGTGGGCAGGGCTGCTGGGGGTGCTGGGGCCCTGTGAGCTCCTCGCCATTTCCAGACCCTTGACCAATATTTATCCTTAATTGGTAAGATTTGGTTTAAGGTTTCAGTGCTAGCCTTAAGATTTTGGCACCTTTTCTTATTAGAGATTTTTGGAGAAAAATGGTGCTTACTGGGACATGGAGACTGATATGACTACAGGCAGAGAAAGAATTCATTGGGAAGCTCTCCCAACAGAGGGGGTCTGAAGAACAGGCTTCAACCCCCCACCAGCATGGTGGGGGCCTGAAGAGAGACTTTGGCCCACTCCTGGAAGGGGGGGATTGAATTTATACAGAACATTCCTAGGCGGGGAAGTGATAGTTGGTGGGAGGGGGTTGAGGGTCCGAGTGAGGGGCAGGGACCAATAAGAAGTCCTAGAGATGAAAACTTTCCCTGATAGGGGTTAGGGAGTTACAATTTCTTGGAATACTGAAGGAGCAGATGTTCCTTTGTTCTGTAGGGATTTTATCTCCCTCTGATATTTAGGTAAGGAAGGTTTCCATTTCCCTTTACTCCCATCTCTATTTGGTTTCTTTGTTTAACTTGTGGGGAAGTGCCATGCCCTTAGGTGTGTAGGCTTATGGGGGATGGGGTTAGCTTTCCCCTAGTGCATATCAGGGGAAACTGAGCTACAGCTTGTTAATTATTGTAAGCCTCTAACAGAGATGATATGCTATCAGGGAATATAAGATGATAAATGATTTTTTTAATAATTGAAAGTTGTTTGCTCTACATGACTTGAACTAGTTTCCCCTACTTTCAAAACCAAAAACCTTATTTTTGTTTTAATTATTCTTATAAAATCTGAAAAATTCATGTTCAAGAATGTGTTATGGTTGCCTTTACCATTAATAAAAAATCGGGCTAATCTAACCAAACTCTGAAAGTAATAACTATTGAGAGGCCCTATCATTTCCCTTCAGATTAAAACAATGATGGTTAAAAGTTACTTTCAGATGAAGTTTTTCCTGATCAGTCTGGAGAATCTTCTTGGAAGAAAGATTGGGCACAATGGCTTGTGCCACTGTAACCAAACCTTGCTTTGTGAACTCCCTTTCATGGGATGTCTGGTTTCTCTCAGTTTGGTTTCTGGATAATTCATGTAAGCAATCAGTACCACTAGTTCATGTGGCTTTGATGTCCTTGTGTTCCACAACTCACTGATGAGGAAAGGGGCTTCTCTTCTTGTTTTTTAAATTTTAACTGAGAGGCAACTTTCCATTTATTTACCTATCTTGGAGGTAAAAATTGACTAAAAAATGGATATTCTAGCCTGGTGGAATATGTCTGAACTTGGAGTTTGGATGTTCACACTGTCCAAAGGCCTTTAATTCTTCCTTAATGAACTGAGTCTGGTACAGCGAACATTTCCATCCAACCTCTAGCAAAAGATCACAAATCTGTTAAGGTGGAGGGTCTCATCCAGTAGGCCTTTGTTCAGTGAAAATTCATTCAAAGTTTTGGCTGGTTAGAACACTTGGTTTTTAGGCAGAACTTGGAATTCTAAAAAGAGTATCAGAGATCTTATCTTTTTACTTTGCAGGAAGATGAGGAAACCCTGTTTTCTCAGGAGAGATGGCAAAGGCTGCAGTTGCTAGAACATGTGGTATAACCAGATCTTTTAATTGTAATATGTCAAACTTTCAGGGAAATTGGACTGACATAGTAGGAAATGGAATTTAATTGGAGGGGTTTTCCCCCTCAATATATAGGGAAACTTTCTGATTTAATGGAAACAAAACTAGTTCACATACAAGTATGATTGCTTTGGTTTTAATTTTAATTTCATTAATCTGCATGCAGAAAATCACTTTGTGAAGGGTTTGTGTTGTGTGCAAAGATTAAGATACCAGCTAATAGTTAAGTGCATTGCTTTTATAATTTGTTCACTATAGTCTAGTCACTGATGATTTGAAGTGCTTTTACAGATCATCCTTTTTTTAAAACTTTTTTCTTTCTGAAAGTTGATATGCATTGCAGAATTAGAATGAGCATAAAGAATAGTATTTCTATTTATTTATGAGACATTATTTGTCATAACATATCAGTAAAGCATCTTATGAATAAGTTGAATTATTCACTGAGACACATAATTGTCTCAAAGGATTACAAAAACAAAATTATTTCAAAAACAGTGCAAAATAACAAAGGGGGCAGCTGATTTTTAGTGACTCTCACATCTTTAACTCTTGCTTTTCCCTTTCCTTCCTCTTTGCACTTATTTAGAGGATAACTCTCCCTTACAGTTGAGTTTCATGCATGACATTCAGTAGCAGAAGAGTTGTCAGTGACCTCAGTATCCATCAGCTGTTCCCTTCTTCTGCCCCTTTATCTACTCTACCCTATTAGCTAATTCCCTTCTCTATTAATTTTCTCCTTTTATCTTCTTTTCTGCTCCTGTTTTTTAGCCAACATATTCTAATCCAAACACCTGCCCCCAACTTGTCTATGTACCCATCTCTCTCAAAGATTTCTTAGAAAGGAACGGAAAATCACCTTCAAATCCATGAAGCTTTAATTATGAGGCCTAATCCTATACTTATTTCTTTTTGAAGCCTATCTTCCAACCCATCCCTGAAAGATATAAATGTAGAAAATACAGGGAGATGGGTGGATAAGCCTGTCCGTGAAAAAGCTTCATGCTTGGATCCCTGTTAGAGTTGAGATTACAAGGGTCTAGAAGAAGGGCTATATTTGCCTGTATGTTTTCCAATTGCCCCATCCTCCAATTTAAATGTTTCTTTTTTGTTTATTTTAAAACAATAATCAGGCGATTTATGGTTGTATAATGAAGTAACATACACGTTTTGGTTTGGTGTTTTACATGGCAGTTTTGCAATTTCTTCCTGTTTGCTGTGTGCACCTTTTGGATATTTTGCAAATTGTGCCCAGGAAGGTGTGGGTGGGATGGTGGGTAAGAAGAAGGTGGTGGAGGAAATAGAGGCAGCTCAATGGAAGGATCTCAGAGAAAGAATGCAGAGGAAACATCTGCCCTCACCCTTGATCAGGAACTCTGCCCTTGATCAGATGTTTAATTCAAAAATTGCATTTCATTCAGAATTGAAGGCAATAACTATCTCTGATAGCCCAGCAGAATCAAAGAAAGCTGGAGTGCAACCCCTGGCCCTCAGAAAAGAACATGGCCAACCTCCCCCATTGAGAAAGTCTTTAACAGATTAAAGACCCACAGCTACCATTCTTGGCTATGTGTTGCATTGGTCCAGGATAAGAACAATGAATTTTACCTTTTAGATCTTGGTTAAATTTGAAGATGTTATTTATTTTCAGGCAACTCCTACAGAAAGTCTGCCTTGTGATTGTTGTGTAAAATATGCCTAATTCTCCACAGAGTCACGTTTATCCTAAAAAAATAAAATCTGTGCCTTAATAATAGGACATTGTATGTTAATAGGGAAAAATAAAATCTTTTTTTAATAGAGGAGGAAATAGGACATTTTTACCATCCAAACTTCAGTTCTTTCAATGTTTTTAATAGTAGATTTGAGGGAATTCATTAGAGTTGATATAAAATTATTTTTGCATAATCTAGCATTTACAATTACTTTTTTTAAAGTACTTTTTAAAATAATAAACTGGCATCTTATGTACATAGACTTAAAATCATACTTTGTCATTGGCTTTTTAATTTAATATAGGATGAGGATATCAAATATTTTTTATTTTATTTTTAACTAAATCTTTTCAATATGCTATTATATCTCTTCTCCTAGTCCTCTAGAGTAATAGCTATTTATTAGCTTTTTTAAAAAAGATTATTTATTTCTCTCCACTTCCCCCACCCCTCTGTTGTCTCCTCTCTGTGTCCATTTTGCTGTGTGTTCTTCTGTGTCCACTTGCATTATCCAGCAGCACTGGAAAACTGTGTCATTGTTGTGTCATCTTGCTTCATCAGCTCTCTATGTGTGCGGCACCACTCCTGGGTGGGCTGCGCTTTTTTCACGCGGGACGGCTCTCCTTACGGGGTGCACTCCTTGCACATGGGGCTCCCTTATGCAGGGACTGGCACAGCACTCCTTGCATATGGCAGCACTGCACATGGGCCAGCTCACCACAGGGGTCAGGAGGCCCTGGGGATCGAACCCTGGACCCTCCATGTGGTAGACAGACACTCTATCAGTTGAGCCAAGTCCACTTTCCTTATTAGCTATTTTTTAACCAAAATTATTCCAGAGGACTAGATAATAATAATAATAAACAAAAGAAACAAGACAAAAACAAACAAGAAAATACCTCATCTCTTAATCTCTATGTTTCCCCACTGTACATAGTGGCTATTTCTGGCTATTCTTGCACAATTATTGATTTGTTTCTTAAGCAGTTTTATTGAGATATGTTCACATACCATATGATCTATCCAAGTGTAAAATCAGTGGCTTTTAATATAATCACAATGTTGTATATTCATCATCTTAAAAATTTTAGGACAATTTTATTAATCCAAAAGGAAAGACTCCACACCACTTAGCATTGCTTCCTCAGCCCTACATAACCACTAATCTAATTTCATCTTTATAAATTGATTTATATTTACTTTTTATATAAATGGAATCATACAATATGTAGTTCTTTGTATCTGATCCCCTTCACTTAGTATAATTGTTTTTTTTCTTTTTGTCTGATAGTAACATTTTGTACTATTAACCTACATTTGTTCAGCTTCCAAGAAAAACAGTTATATATATGCAATTTTACCCATACTTTGACTCAATGGGAGAAAATATTTGGCAACCACATATCTGATAAGAGTCTAATACCTGTAATGTATAAGGAGATCATACAGCTCAACAATAAAAAGAGAAACTATTCAATTAAAAAATGTATGAAAGACTTGAAAAGACAACTGTCCAAAGAAGAAATATAAATGGTGAAGAAACAGATGAAAAATGTTCAACATCACTAATGATTAGGGAAATGCAAATCAAAACTATGAGATATCATTTCACACCTATTAGACTAGACTCTCTAAAAAGTCAGAAAACTGTAAATGTTGAAGAGGATATGGAGAGATAGGAATGCTCACTATGGAATGGATTGTAGAATGGTACAGCCACTTGTGGAGGACTGTTTTGGCAGTTCCTAAGAAAGTTGAAAATAGACTTGCCATAGGACCTGGCAATACCACTTCTAGGTATATATCCAGAAGAAATGAGAACAGTGACATGAATAGACATCTGCCCAACCATGTTCATATCAGCATTTTTCTTGATAGCCAAAAGTTGGAAATAACCCAAATGTCCATCAACTGATGAATGGATAAAGAAATTGTGGAGTATACACATGATGGAATATTATGCAGCAGTAAGAAGAAATGAGGTCATGAAACATATGACAACATGGATGAACCTAGAGGACATTATATTGAGTGAAGCAAGCCAGAGACAAAAGGACAAATATTGTATGGTAATGCTATTATGAACTAAATATATTATGTGACCCTTGCTCTTTTAAACTTACAGAATAAGCAGTAATAAGTATGTGATACTATTTTTGTCCCATTTTATTGCAAAAATATTTAATTCCTCCTTCATTTAAATCTTCTGATCTCTGCAATTTGTTTTTCATCTTCCTTTCCCCTAACATCATGCATTTTTTTTCAATATGCCCTGTTTATATTCTTTAAATAACACACATTGGTGTAAAAGAAATAAACAGATGAACTACTGTAACTGAGTATTCGGAGGGAAGCAATATTTTTGCTCTCATGCTTTATTGGAACAAAGCCCATCAAAACCATTCTTTCCTGAGGTATGTCCATTTAGGATTTATTGTTGAATTTTGTAATGGGATGTCATAAATTTCTTTTCTATCCAGGTTCTAAACTCAAATAATTCTTTATGGTGCCCAAATTATTTTCCTATAAAACAAAAACTATTATTGACAAAAACTTAGATTATCGTATGAAGCAATAATAAGAACTGATATGTGATATTGTATCCTAAATTTTTTAAAAAAATTCACAACCTTTAAATAGTAAGGTTTTTGGAAATTAGTCATGACTTTAAAGTTCTTACTGATTTTTCATCATTCCTTAATCATTTCAGCTCATAACTAAAATAAACTTTAACATTTTGCTTATAGTTTGCTCAACATCCTGTTATATGTTAAAGTACAGGTATGTATTATAACACTGTTTCAAAGATTTATGTATTCCTGAACAAGAATTCTACAACACCCCCTACTAAAATAAATTCATTGAGTTTGCATATTCAAAAACATGAACAAAAATAGAATTTCACCTATATGTAACCCACATGGAAGAAACAGGTAAAACTTTCCCTATTTTTATGAGAGATTATCCTATAAACAGAAAACCTAGAAAATGCACAGCAAAGCTTCTAGAGCTCTTAAATAAGCTTAGCAAAGTGATGGGATACAAGATCAACATGCACAAAAAGTCAATGCTATTTCTATGCAATAATAATAAATAATATGAAGCGGAATCAAGAAATTATCATATAGGATAGCAAATAATCAAATATGCAGGATTAAATATAAGCAAGGATGTAAGGTACTTCCACTTTTAAAAACAGCCAAACGTTTCTAAAAGAAACAAAGAAGACCTAAACAATTGAAGGACCTTCCATGTTCACGAATTGGAAGACTAAATATTGTTATCAGTTCTATCCAAAGCATTTTAAGAATTCATTACAGTCCCAATCAGATTTACAATAGCCCTCTTCACGGAAATGGAAAAGTCCATCATCACATTTATATTGAAGGAAAAGGGACCTCTAATAATGAAAACCATTTTGAACAAGAACAAATCTTAAGGAATCGCACTTTCTGGATTTTAAAGCTTTTACAACATTACAGATTTAAAAACGTCACGGTGATACTGGCAGGCAACCTGGGAGCCTGGGAGGAGGAGCCTGGGAGGAGGAACCTGCGAGGAGGAGCCTGGGAGGCGGCGCCGGAGTGGGCTGGGAAGGGCTGGGGAGGTGGGAGAGGGGCGGGGAGCCGGAGAAGCGGGCACGCGGAGGGGGCGCGCGGAGGGGCTGCTCAGGGCCTGGCCCTGGAGCCGCAGAGGCGGCGCCCTACGCTCCCCCGCCAGCTTCCGCCCCAGCGCGAAGGGCGCGGAGCCCGAGGGCGCGGGGAGCGCGGGGCCGGGTACACGAGAGGTCGTTATCACGTCCTCGCCCCCACGGGTTCTGCCCCCAGGGCCCCTCCCTGGGAAGCTCCCCGCGGGGAAGACGCCGCAAGACCCGCGGCGGCCTGTGCGGGCGGAGCGCGCAGCGGGAGGCGCGGGTGAGTCTGCGGGGCCCAGGCAGGACTGAAGTTCAGGCGGTGCGCGAGGCGGCGGCCCCGGGAGCCGGATGCGCCCCGGGGAGCGTGGGGTTCTGAGCCGACCCCCGGCGGGGCGGGCGGCGCGGGGAGGCTCACCCCGGGAGCGGGCGGGTTTAGCTCCACCGTCGCGGGAGCTTTGTGCACGCCGAGGCCGCCCGGGGAATGCGGGAACAGGGCGGGGGCGCCGGCTCCCGCCCCCCGGTCCCGCGGCTCCCCTGACCCGGGTGGGGATCGCAGGGGGCGGGGCCGCGGCTCCCGCCCAGATGCCTGCGGGGGGGACTGCGGGAGGGACGCTGACTGGAGAGGAGGCGGCGGACAGGGGAGCGGGAGGAGCTGAGAGGGTAGAGAAGGCTGCGGGCTGCGCGGGCTGTACCGGGGCGGCGGGGAGGGAGAGTCTCGGCCTTAATCAGCCTTCATTGACCGAACCTCCCAAACTGTTGCTGGATAGAGGGGGGCCCCGGAGATGGTGGGGAGCCTAGGAATGTCAGCGAGGCTAGGGAGGGCGTGACAGGGGCGGACTAGCAGGGTGGGCGCGCCCAGGACCTCGGAGACTTCCCTTTCCTTGGAGCTTGGTCAGGGGAAGGGACAAGGTGACCTTGGCGTCTGTCAGAAGTAGCTGGAGGCCAAAGCCAAGCTCCTTCGGGGCGGCCCGGGGTCTGACCGCAGCCGGGATGGGACATTTGGGGTTGGGGGTGGGCCGACCTCGGACTCCACTTCGGAGCTCTGAGAGTGGGAAGCCGAAATTGAAGTGTAGCTGGGGAGCTCTGCGCCCCCCGCAGCACCCAGGACACAGGAGGGATGGCCAGCCACAGGTGGTCCCTGTGTCCTGCAGGCAGAGGGTGGCACCGGCTCAGGGCTGCCCAGCCAGCAGGGAGCTGCTGGGTGAGGGGAAACTGAGCTCCATTAGGGGTTGAGCTGAGAAGCTAAGAGGTGCAGGAGACCTGACTCCCGGGATGTGCTTTGCTCCGGTCTGTTTCTGTCCTTCCTCCCCTACCAAAGGAACAGGAAGGAAGATGCCAGGCAGGCTTTGTGGCCTGTTCCTCAGACGGCCTCAGCTCCCATCTGTAGAAGCCAAAGCAGCTTCCAATTGGGCGACTGGCAGGGTCCGGAGGGGGTGGGCTGAGGCCAGCTCTCGCTGGAGATGGATAGGCAGGCCTCCTGCTAGAAACCCAGGAAGTGGGGGGAGTGGGGAGAACAGCCTCCCCAAGCCAGGGGAGTAGGGGCGGCTCCCAGCCGGCCTCGTCACCACCTTCAGGGGAGAGCTGGGTCTCCCCAGGCGCCCAGGCCTCTGGCAGGCGCCATGCCTGATTCTCACCAGCCTGGGAAGGGCTGTGGCCCAGTGTCCTCTCCTGCATGAGAAGGCCAGGGGCTCCTCTCACTGCCCACTGCTCCTTAGTGGTCCCTCCAAAAAAGGAGCCCTGGGCACAGGGGTGGGCAGGGCTGTGGACAGGGCACTGAGGTCCCCTTGCTAATGGGCCCTGCTGCTATCAGGAAAGTCACCTGTGGGTGACGGTGGCCTCACCCACTTTCCTGGCCAGGTGCCCTTGTGGGGAGAGGATGGAAAGAGAAGGGCACAGTAGGGGGCTCAGCCTCCTCCACTTCTTCCCCTGGACTGGCTCAGACTCAGGCTTCACCTTCCTGCCCAGGAGGGTTCCCTGGACCTGGGATTGGGACCGCATTGTTTGGAAAGGATGGAAGTAAAGGCTTCTGTACTCAAGGGATTGGATCTGGCCAGATCTGGCCCCCAGGAGCTCCCCCAAATCCACCCTCTCCCTCTGTGGGAGACAGCAAGCACCAGTGGAAACTCAGAGGTCTGCTAAGACAGATGCCACCAGGGCCGGACAGCAGTTTCCCTCGCTGACTCGCAGTTCTCTCACTCCTAGTTCTCTCCTTCTCTCTGCCTCCTTCCTTCCTTCACTGTCTCTCTCCTTCACGCACTTTCCTCCTCAAGCATTTTGTCATCTCCCTTTCTGTTCCCCTTCCTCACCCTCTTCCTTCTCCCCCAGACTTCCCCCCTTGCCCCACCTCTGTTTCTACCTTGCCTCTCTCCTGCAAACTGCAGCTGAAACCACAAGCAGGGCCTGTGAGCAGCCTGTGAGCTCAGCTCCCAGCCTCCTGTTCTCTGCACTGCATCCCCTTTGCAGAGGAGCCAGGCCAGCCTGACAGTGGCATTTCCCTGGCCCTCACATCCCTGCACCCTGCCGTTTACTCACTGTGCTCCTCCCTCCTCCCACCCTTGTATTTTTATTTGAAAGGGAAAAGAAAATCATTTCTTTTTTTTTTTTTTTTTAAGATTTACCTTATTTATTTATCCCCGTCTGGTTGTTTGCACGCTCTATCTGCTCACTGTCTTATTGTCTTATTGTGGAAACTGAACACAGGACCTCTTGTGGTAGTCGGGCTTCCACCTTCCAGAGCCACATCTACTTCCCCCAATGCTTTTGCAATAGTAATTAAAAATCCCCATTTGAAAAAGGACAAGGTACAAAGACAGACATATAGTACAAGGAAATAGAAATGAAAATTCACAAAGAAACGCTTGTATCTATGGCCAATTGACATTTGTAGGGCAGTGTTAGATTTACGGCAAACTTGTGCAGGAAGTACAGAGAGTTCCCAAGTACCCTACCCCAGGGGCCTCTATCATCAACACTTACATTAATTATGTTCATTTATTACAATTGATGAATAAACATTAATAAATTATTATTAAATAAAGTCAGTACTTTACATTAAAGTTCACTCTTTGGGTGGTACAGTCTCTAGGTTTTGACAAATAATTTCTTGTATCCTCCATGACAGTATCACACAGAATAGTTTCAATGCTGGAATATGCCCTGTGTTCTGTCTATTCATCTGTTCACCTGTCTCCCTTAACCCCTGGTAACCACTGATCTTTATCCTGTCTCTATAGTTATGCCTCTTCCAGAATGCCAAGTAGATGGAATCACACAGTGTCTAGCTTTCTCAGACTATCTTCTTTCACTTAGAAATATGCATTTAAGATTCTGCCATATCTTTTCATGGCTTGATAGCTCAGTTCTTTTTCTTTATATGTAATAATCCCTTGTAAGTATGTATCACAGTTTATCCATTCATCTATTGAAGGACATCTTGGTTGCTTCTAACTTTTGTCGATAATGAATAATATCTCTATAAACATCAGTGTGCAGGTTTTCTGGGGACACAGTTTTCAACTCATTTGCGTAAATGTTTTAATTCTAAAAATGACTTTTTACTTCCTCTCACAAAGTCATTGGTAAAATATGAAGGCCCTGCTTTATCATGAGGAGTTAGAGCTGGAGTGGTTTCTGTGGTGGAGACAGCTAGCAGACCAGGATCACTGGTGCACAGGAGACCTGTGCCCAGGAGAGCAGGACCTTCTCCTTGGGGTGACCTGTACCACACAGGAGGTGGTGGGAGCACCTTGGAGTGCAGGGGCCAGCACAGCTGCGGCAGTGACTCCTGGCCATCTGTTTGACCTCCATCCATTTGTTTCAGCATCTTCTTAACTTTGTTCTCAAACTCAACATAAGTATAGCCTTTGGATAGGTGATTATCCTTCCCACCACAATGTCAATTATTTCAATTTTCCCATACATGCAAAATAGCTCCATGATGTAATCCTTCATCACAATACTGGTAAGCCTCCCAAAGCACACTTTGATGGGTTTAGGGGAAAGACTCTGCCTTTTCCTTTCCTTTTCAACTCTTTTAGGTATTTTGGATTTGGAGCAGGAATGCTGTTTATGGTCATGGATGTACCTGGTCTCAGAGAACCTAAGGAGCTGTGGGAACTGGAGAGGCAAGACATGCTGGAACTGCCTTAGTGGCTTGAGGCTTACGAGTTGCTGAAACCACTGCTCAGTCCTGTGCTGGTGCTGGAGCAAGAACTGGAGGTACAGCTGAGAGAAACCTGGTGTTGCCTCTCCCATGGAAGCACTGTGACTCTTGAGGTTTATCCCTGCTACAGTCCTTCACACTCCACTCCTTGGTGGTCCCATTATCTATAGAGGACTTATCAGAGCAGTCTTTACCTTTGATAGGAGAAGAAGCCATCTTCCCACCTGTAACTTCTCCTGTTCTCCTCAGCTGCCAAGGACGGTGCTGCTCTACATTCCTGTCTTTTTGTTTTTCTCTTATTTTTATGGCACCCATTCCAGTGGGTATAAGATGATATCACATTATGGTGTTGATTATCATTTCCCTAATATCTAGTAATGTTGAGCATCTTTTCATGTGCTTATTAGCCATTTATATTTCCCCTTTGGAAAAATGCCTGTGCAAGTGTTTTGCCCATTTTTTTTGCCTGAATTTATTTTTATTTTACATACATATGAAATAGGATCCTACCAAAAGAGAATAGGAGGAGGAAAGAAATGAGCCAAGTGTTGGAGAGGAAAAGCAGGTGCAGATCTGCTTCAAGTTTACTCCTAATGGCTGACTCTACAACCCTTTAATGCACCAGGGGTTGGAACACACTCTGAGAGGTGGGTATAATCCACGTTCAGGACAAAGGGAGCCAGAACAGCTGGGAAATAACCATCAGAAGTGGAATTTGAGTTGTAGGGGTTCTTTATATATTTTGGATATAAACCATAAGAGGAAATGTGGTTACCAAGTGTTTTCTGCCATTGAGTAGATTGTCTTTTCACTATCATGACAAAGTCCTTTGAGGCACAAAACTTTTTAATTTTGAAGAGGTTACATTTCTCTACTTTTTCTTTTGTGCTTGTGCTTTGGGTGTAAAGTCTAAGTTACCATTTCTAACACAAGATCCTGAAGATGCTTCCCTAAATTTCCTTCTTGGAGCTGTCTAGTTGTGTTTCTTGTATTTAGGCCTATGGTTAATTTTGAATTAATTTTTGTATAGTGTGAAATAGGGGTCTTATTTCATTCTTTTACATTAGGATATCCAGTTCACCAGGCACATTTGATGAAAGGACTATTCTTTCCTAATTGAGTGTATTTGGCAGCATTGTAAAAAATCAATTGACCATAGATGTGAGAGTCTATTTCTGGCCTCTAAAGTTGATTCCATTGGTATATATATCTATCCCGTGACCACTGTACTTTATAATAAGCTTTGTAGTCAGGAAGTATGAGTCTTACAAATTTGTTCTTTTTCAAATTGTTTTTGGCTATTTGGGTTGTCTTGGTGTCTTAGTTTGCCAAAGGGCTGCCAATGCAAAGTACCAGAAATGTGTTGGTTTTTATACAGGAAATTTATTAGGGTAAAAGCTTACGGTTCCAAGGCCATGAAATGTCTAAGGCACCATCAGGTGAAAGCCAGCTTCTGGTGATTCTAGCATCCTGCCACATGCTATTTTCCACATTTAGTTTGGAAATCTACTCAGCTAAATGTCAAAGTTAATCATTCTCAGGTTCTGCCTTCCATATAACATCAGGAGTCAATTCTGCCAAATTTTCTCCAACTTCAAAACAAGTATCTCCTTTCCTTCAGTATCCACTACTTTTCCTTTTAAGGGTTCATCAGAAATAACTATAGGATACATATTCCTACCAACAATCTCTTCAGTGCAATCTAGTCTTTTTCTATCCAGAATCTCACAATTCCTCCAAAGAAATATCCCTTGCCCATGTATAAAATCATTCCAACATTTTTGGTAATTGCAAGCAGCACAATCTCACTCTCCTGGAACCTATTTCTCTCTTAGATTGTCAAGGGCCTGCCAATGCAAAGTACCAGAAAGTTGTTGGCTTATATAACGGGATATTTATTAGAGCAAAAGCTTACAATTCCAAGGCCATAAAACATCCAAATCAAGGTACCATCAGAGATGATTTCTCATCAAAGTTGGCTACTGGTGATCCTAGTATCCTGCCACATGGCAATCAGGCAAGAGAGTAGGTCTATTGGAATCTCTCTAATTTCTCCTTCAACTCAGCTGTGGCTGATCAGTCATCTCTCCCTGGGCCCCAGCTCCTTGAGCCTCTTGGGGCTTCTCTCCTTGAGCTGTGAGTGAACCTGGAGTCCTTTCTCTCACATGGTGGGAACAAAATGTTAGAACCCCCATTTCCTGTGTGTCTCTCTCTGTCTCCAAGTATATAATACCCCAAAAGAGGGCAGAGATTCAACCTGAGTCATGTTTCACTCCAAAAAGAGGTCTTACACACACAGGGATTGATTAGTTCCAAAACATAATCTTTCTTGGAGATTCACCAAATTCAAAATGTCACACTTAACCTTCCAAATAAATATGATAATTGGCATTTCTACTTCTGTAAAGTAGAAAGCTTTTAGAATTTTGTTTGGTATTGTGTTGAACCTGTAAATTATTTTTGGTAGAATTGACATCTTAATATATGTTGCCTTCCAATCCATGAACATGGAGTATATTTCCATTTATTTAGGTCTTCTTTGACATCTTTTAGCAATGTTTTGTAGTTGTGTACCAATCATTTACATCCATGGTTAAATTTATTCCTGGATATTTGATTCCTTTTGTTGCTATTTTATTTTATTTTTTTAATTTTTTTTTAAAGATTTATTTATTTATTTAATTTCCCCCCCTCCCCTGGTTTTCTGTTCTTTGCTGCGTCTTGTTTCTTTATCCGCTTCTGTTGTCTTCAGCGACACAGGAAGTGTGGGCGGCGCCATTCCTGGGCAGGCTGCACTTTCTTTTCACGCTGGGCGGCTCTCCTCATGGGCGCACTCCTTGCGCGTGGGGCTCCCCCACGCGGGGGACACCCTTGCGTGGCAAGGCACTCCTTGCGCGCATCAGCACTGCGCATGGCCAGCTCCACACGGGTCAAGGAGGCCCGGGGTTTGAACCGCGGACCTCCTATATGGTAGACGGACACCCTAACCACTGGGCCAAAGTCCGTTTCCCCTTTTGTTGCTATTTTAAATGGATTTTTTTTTTTTGGATACCATTCTCAGATTGATCATTACCAGTGTATAAAAACATTAGTGATTTTTGCACATTGATATTGTACTCTGTCACTTTGGTGAATTTGTTTATTCATTCTACTAACTTTGTTGTGGAGTTTTCAGGACTTAATACATATAGAATCGTGTTGTCTGCTGAGAGTAAATTTTTTCCACCTTCATTTCCAACTTCCATTCCTTCTATTCCTTGTTCTTGTCTGACTGCTATGGCTAAAATTTCCAGTACAATTTTGAATAAGAATGGTGACAGTGAGCATACTTTTATTGCTCCAAAAGTAGAGGGAAAACTTACATTCTTCGCCATTGAGTATTATGTTAACTGGGTTTTTCATATATGTGTTTTATCATGTTGAGGAAGAGTCCCTGTATTCCAATTTTTCTAAAGGTTTTCTTTTTTAAGATTTATTTTTTATTTATTACCCCTCCCCTCAGATGGTTCTCTCATCTGTCTACTCATGGTTTGCTTGCCTTCTCCAGGGGACCTTGGGAAACAAACACAGGACCTCCCACATGAGAGGTGAGTGCCCAATGGCCTGAATCACATCCACTCCCCACAGCTGCAGTGTCTGCTGACTTATGGCATCTGCTTATTTTGGTGTCTGCTCGTTAGGGCAGTACAGCATCTAGCATGCTGCAGTGGGTGCAGCATCTAGCTCATTGTGGCAGGTGTGGTGTCTGCTTCTCTTCTTAGGAGGCACCAACACCTGAACCTGGGACCTCCCATGTGGTAAGGAAGTGCCCAACTGGTTGAGTCACATCTGCTTCCCTCTAAAGGGTTTTTATCAAGAAAGTTTGCTGTATTTTGTCATATGCCTCTTCTGCATCAATAGAAATGGTTATTTCCTTTCATCCCTTCCATTTGTTAATGTGGTGTATTACACTGATTATTTTCTGTATGTTTAGCCAGCATAGCTGGGATAAAATACACTTGATCATGGTGTTTAATTATTTTAGCACACTGTTGGATTTGAATTACAAGTGTATTGTTGAGGATTTTTGAGTCTGTGTCCATAAGAAAAATTGGTCTGTAATTTTCTTTTCTACACTAGTATTTTTATTTTTCAGTTGGCTTTGATATTACTGTCATGTTGACTTCATAGAATGAGTAAGGTCTTGTACCCTTTAATTTTTTGGAAGTATCTGAGCAGGATTGGTATTAATTATTCTTGGCATGCTTGATAGAATTCATCTGTGAATGCATCTGATCCTAGGCTTTTCTTTGGAGGTTTTTGATGACTAATTCAAAGTCTTTGCTTGTAATTGGTCTGGTATGGTCTTTTATTACTTCTAGAATCAATGTAGGTTATTCTTATGTTTCTAGGAATTTGTCCATTTCCTCTAGTTTGCCTAATTTGTTGGCATATAGTTGTTCATAGTATTCTCTTATGATCCTTTTTATTTCTGTGTGGTTGGTAGTCATATCTCCCATCTCATTTCTGGATTTTATTTACTTGTGTCTTCTCTTTTTCCTTTGTCAGTCTAGATAAGGGCTTGCCAATATTATTGATCTTTTCAAAGAAAAAATATTTGGTTGTGTTTATTCTCTCTATTGTCTATGCTCAATTTCATTTATTTCTATTCTAATCTTTTTATATCTTTCCTTCTGCTTACTTTGGATTATTTACAGTTTTTTCCTAATTCTTCCAGGTGTGAATTTAGGTACCTGATTTTAGCTCTTTCTTTTTTAATGTAAGTATTTAATTTCCTCCTTGGCACTGCCTTCACTGCAGGCAGAAAACTTATAGGCAGAAAACTTCTATAAGTTTTTATGTATTGTGTTCACATTGTCATTTATCTCTAGATATTTACTATTTCCCTTACACTTTCTTCCTTGAGCACTGATTGCTTGAGAATGTGTTGTTTAACTTCTATATATTCTGGGATTTACAGTACCTGGCTTCATTCCATTATGGTCAGAGAAGACCCATTGTACAAACTCAAACCCATAAAATTTATGAAGACTTGTTTTCTTTTTTTAAAAATATTTTTTATTGTGAGTTAGATCATAGATGCAGATGAATGCATAAAAACATTTTATACTCAATATGCATCTATCCTGGGGAATGATCTTTGAGCACTTAAGAAGAATGTATACTGTTTTGGGGTGCAATATTTTGTATATACCTTTTAGGTCCAGTTCATTATCAACATTTTCAGTACTCTGTTTACTTATTTATCCTCTGGCTAGAAGTTCTATCACTTGATCAGAGTGGTATATTTATGTCTCCAACTCTTTTTTCAGTGTTGTTCTTTTCTCCCTTCATATTTGCCAATGTAGGCCACATGTATTTTGGTGCAACACTGTTGTATGTATATATATATATTTTATTTCTTCTTGGTGGATTGCCCCCTTTTATTAGAATATATTTGTCTTTTTTGTCTCATTTAAGTTTTTGATTTATCATCTATTTTGTCTAATATGTATATAGCTACCCCAGCCCTTTTTTGGTTACTCTTTTCCATCCTTGTGCCGTCAACCTTTTCATTTATTTGTGTGAAAAGACTTTGTCAAATGGGTGTAAAGGCAGCTTATTCAATGGGAGAAATTATTTGGCAATCTCATATCCAAGAATGGTTTAATATTGATGACATACAAAAAGATCATACAAGTCAACAATAAAAAGACAAACTGCCTGATTAAAAAATGGGAAAAAGGCTTGAAAAGACAAGTGCTAAAGAAGAAATGCAAATGGCAAAGAAACACATGAAAAAATGTTCTACATCACTAGTGATTAGGGATATGCTAATCTAAAATACAATGAGATATCATTTCACACCTATTAGACTGGCTGATGTTAAAAAGTCAGAAAACTATAAATGTTGGAGAGAATGTGAAGAGATAGGAATGCTTATTCACTGTTGGTGAGAACGTAGTATGGTAAAGCCACTGTTGAGGGCTGTTGGACAGTTCCTAAGGAAGCTGAGTGTAGACTTGCCATGGGATCTAGCAATGCCATTTCCAAGTATATACCCAGAAGAACTGAGAGCAGAGACATGAACAGACATCTGCACACTAGTGTGCAGTGACATTATTCACAGTTGCCAAAAGTTGGAAACAACTCAGGCACTCATCAACTGATATGATAAGCAAATTTTGGTATATACACATGATGGAATATTATGCAGCTGTAAGAAGAAATAAAATTGGAAAGCATGGAACAACATGGATGAACCTGGAAGATATTATGTTGAGTGAAGCAAGCAAGACACAAAAGAATAAATGCTGTATGATACCACTATCATGAACAAATATATTGTGCAAACAAATGGAGTTAATTGTTAGAATATAGGTCACCAGAAAATAGAATGAGGGTAGAGAATGGAAAGCTGAGGATTAATCTGTGCAGAATTGGTAAAAAGATTGTTTGTAAATCTTTGGAAATGGATAGAAATGGTGAGAGCTTATCTGGTGTTTGTAGCTAGCAGGGCTATTATATGACAGTGGTTGAAAGGAAAGGTCTAAGGTTAAGTATATTACTAGAAGGAAAGCTAAACTGTAAAACTGGCACTGTATAAGATAGTTAAACTTCATGTAAAACATGAATATGGTTGATATTGCATATATAATATTGTTTCTTCAAAACATAAATACAAATATACTTGAGAGAAGGAAAAGAGTAGCAGCTATTTACTGCAGGGGAAGCATAGATTGAGAGGTGAGGATTTTTATTATTATTATTGTTATCATTGGAATAAGGTACTCTAAAAATGATTTAAGTTTTGAATGCACAAATATGTGATTACACTGACTACCACTGATTATTCACTTTGGATGGATTTTTGTTTTAATAATAGTTATCAAGGAAATTGATTTGTCAAAAAATTACAATGAGATAATTTCATCCCTTGTTGAATGGCCATTATTTTAAAAATCAGAAATCTACAAGTGCTAGAGATTTAGAGAATGAGGAACACTCCTTCACTGTTGGTGAGAAGGTAGAAAGATGTAGCTTTTGTGCTTTGGCAGATTCCTCAGGAAGTTATATAGAGACCTGGTTTATGATCTGGCAGTCCTGCTACTAGGAATTTATTCAGATGAGCTAAAGCAAGGGTTGAAACTCATATCTGTGCACCAATTTTCATAGTAGAATTATTCACAGTTGCTTAAAGGTGAGAAAATAACCCCAAGTGTCCATCAACTGATTAACAGATTTTTAAAATGTGTTATATACATGCAATGTAATACTGTTCAGCTTTAAGAAGAAATGAGTTGGGGAGCAGAGGCAGCTCAAGCAGTTGAACACCTTCTTCCCACATGAGAGGTCCCAGGTTTTGGCCCCGTGCCTCCTAAAAATAAGTGAAAAAACAATAACAAGAAGCAAACAAATAAGAAAACAACTCAGGTGAGTTGGTGTGGTTCAGTAGTTGAGCACCAGCTTCCCACATACGTCATCCGGGGTTCAATCCCCAGCCCAGTGCCTAAAAAAAAGAATAAAAAATGAATTGGTTAAGAATATGACAACAGGAATGAACCTTGAGGACATTATGTTGAGTGAAATAAAAAATAAAACAGGCAACACAGGAAAACTATTGTATGGTACCACTAATATGAAATAAATATGAGTAAGCTCATGGAGTTAAAATCTAGAGTATAGGTTACTAGGTAATAGAATGAGGGTTGTGAAGGGGGAGCTGATGATTAATACATGTACAATATTTAATATGTTTGACTTTAAAGATGGGCAAATATATAGATTAGGAGGTAGGAAATTATAGTAAGTATAATTATCATTGCTGATTTATATATGTGATTGTGGCTGAAAGGGTAGGCTAAGGACAAAAATGTCAGTTGAAAGAAATTAAAGATAAACCAGGTCCTGGTGTTAGATAAGGTTTGTGATTAATACTAGAATGATCTTTTATAAAGTAGAAAAATATTTTATTCTATTACAAGATTTTAGGAAAATAGTGATACATTGGAAAATGCAACTAAAGTAACTTATGGATATAGTTAATGGTAATATTTTAATATACTTGCATCAGTGGTACTGTATCAATGCCAAGGATTAACAATAGAGGAGTATACAGAGTATGAAAGCTTTCTTTTTGGAGTGTTGCAAGCATTCTAGGAATGACAGCACAACTCTGTGCTTCTTTATTGATTCTCTGTTGAAATGTTCTGTCTAGTGTTTATAATGGTGTATTAAAGTCCCCCACTATAATTGTAGAGACATCTATTTCTACACTTAGCTTTTCCAGTGTTTGCCCCATGTATTTTGAGGCACCCTGGTTAAATGCATAAATGTTTATGATGGTTCTTATTCCTTGAAAGAGCACTCCTTTTGCTAACATGTAGTGTGTGTCTTTGTCTCTTAAAATAGTTTTGCATTTAAAGTCTGTTTTGTCCAGTATTAGTATAGCTACTCCCACCCTTTTCTGGTTATTGTTTGCTTATAAGATTGTTTTCCAGCCATGCACATTCAGTCTCTTTGAATCGTAAGATGAGTTTCTTGTAGACAACATATAGATGCGTCATATTTCCTTATCCATTCTGCCAATCTGTGACTCTTGACTGATGAGTTTAATCTGTTAACATTCATTGTAATTACTCTCAAGGAATTACTTACATTAGCCATGCTTTCTTTGGGTTTATGTATGTCATATATTGTTCTTATTTCCCTTTTTATCTTTTTACTTGTTCTCACACTCTCCTCCAACTCTGTCCTGTGTTTTCCTTTCTTCCTGCAGAACTCCCTTTAGTATTTCTTGAAGAGTGGGTTTCTTATTGACATATGCTCTTAGTTTCTGTTTATCTGTGAATATTTTGAATTCCCCATCATTTTTGAATGCCAGCTTTGCTGGATAGAGAATTCTTGGCTGGAGGTTTTTTCCTTTAGTACCTTAACTATGTCATACCACTGCCTTCTTGCCTCCATGGTTTCAGATGAGAAATCAGCACTAAATCTTATTTTTTAACTTCCCTTGTATGTGATGGTTCTCTTTTCTCTAGCTGCTTTCAGTATTATCTCTTTGTCTTGCGCATTGGAAAGTTTGACCAGAACATGTCTTGGAGTAAGCCTGTTAGGGTTTTAATGTTTTGGGTGCACTGCACTTCCTGGACATGTACATCCATCTCACTAGGTCTGGGAAGTTTTCAGTCATTATTTCCTTCAACACCCTTTCTGTTCCAGTTCCCTTTTCATCTCCCTCTGGATGCCTATAATGCATATGTTTGTGCATTTTATGTTGTCATTCAAATCCCTAAGTCCCTGCTGGATTTTTTCTATCTTTTATCTATCTTTTTTCCATCTTCTTTCAGATGTACTGTCTTCCACAGCACTAATTCTTTCCTCTGCCTGTTCAAATCTGCTGTTATATGCTTCCAGTGTCTTTTTGATTTCTTGGATTGTGCCATTTACCACCATCATATCTGTTATCTTTCTATGTATGTTTACAATTTCTTCAATATGTTCCATCAATGTCTTCTTAATATTCTTAATCTCTTCCTTCACTTCATTAAGTTGGTCCATGATATTTGTTTGGGAAGCTTTGATTAGTTGTTCAGTGTTCTGCATCTCTTCCTGGTTTTTAGTTAGTTCATTGGACTGGGCCATATCTTCCTGTTTCTTGGTATGGTTTGTAATTTTTTGTCTCTGTCTGGTCATCATTTTATCTTGATGGGTTTATTCAGTTGATTAGGTTCTCTCTTTCTTCCAAGGTTTTATGTAGTTGCTTTTTTGTATGTGTGTGCTAAGTTTTCTCTTTGATGCTTTGCTCCTCTTCTGTTTCCTAGCTGTTGTCTGTGTTCCCTAAAGGAAAAAATTAGGGCCAGAGAAGGCAAAAGAGGTAAGAAAAGTAAAAGGATAATAGTAATAACAATAGTAATTGTTAGAAAAGGAACCATGTAAGACCTTGGAAAATGAATATGTAACTCCTGTAAACAGTGTTGAGTAATGGGAATAAAAAAAGTTGGGTACCAACAATGAAATGGGGAACTGAATAGAGAAAAATATATAGAATGAATTAAAGGCCAGAATGATGAGAGAGTGAAAGAGAAAAGAAATGACAAAAGAAAAAAATTAATGAAAGAAGATTAGATGAGATAGAAATAAAAACCAGAAGAATTGAGGACTAAATAAAGAGAAATGGAATGAAAGAACAACAACAGAAAGTAGAAGATAGCAAGATGGAAGGGAAAGAGATTACATTGCTAGACAAAATCAGTATACACAGAAAAGGGGAAACCAAGGAAAAGGAAAAACTGCAACCAAGAATCAAGCCAGCAGCACCTTGAGGAATTTACCTCATTGTCCAGCTCACTCCAGATCAGTGTCTTGAAGCTCACTTGGCAGGATCTTGCCCCCACTGAGAAATTTTTTTGTGAGAGATATCTATATTCCTTTGAAAGAAAAAAAAAAAATTAGGACCAGAGAAAAGGAAAGAAATGGGAAGACAAAAGGAATAGAAATAGTAATAGTAAAAGGTAGGAGATCAACCATACAAAACCTAGAAAATTGAAAAATTAACATGAATGGGAAACACAGAGGAATAAGATAAGATTAGGAAAATGGAATAGAAACAATGAAATAAGAAACAGAATAGAGAAAAAATATAGAATGAATTAAAAGGCTGGAATGATGAGAAGAGGTAAAAGAGAAAAGAGAGAAAGAAAAAAGTATTAAAAAGAAAGTAAACAGAGCATAAAGGAGAAAGGGAGAAATACAAACGAAAAATTGGAAACCAAGTAAAAGAGGTCGAGTGAAAGAACAACAGAAAACAAAGCATATAAAGATGAAGGAATGAAAAGAAATAGCATAAGTAGAGTAAATCAGCAACCAAAAGAAAAAAATACATATACAAGCAGAGAAAGAAAGTGATTCATTTTTTAAAAAAGGAGACAGAAGAAAAAAAAAAACAATATGAAAACCAGCCTTCTCTCTTTGACCCTAAGGATCTTCTCAGGGTGCTGGTGTTCCTCAGTCATTCACCCTGCAGCCTGCCCTCTGTAGGTTTTGAACTGGGTTTTAGTGAGTAAAATAAGGGAACTGAAAGAAAAGGAACTGACAAGGAAAATGTCATAAAGTTACAGCTGATTGCCTGATAACCTGGGGAATTACTTCTCAAGGAGGAGCCAGGGATCAAACCAGGGACCTGATATGTGTTGGGCAGGAACTCTCCCACCGAGTTCTTCCACCTTCTTGGGTTAACAGGCCTTTCAGAAGGCTCTCTGCCCCTTTTCCCTTAGCAGTTTAGATTCCCTGCGGTCAGCTGGATCCTCCCTTTGCCTCCTCTATGACCTAATTCCTCTCTTTACCTAGGCTGCTGGGTGTGCCTGAGGCGATCCCACTTCCCTTTCTCTGTGAAGTGGGGGTCCCTTCTGATATTCAAGGGGAGCCCAGCTGGGTAAACTCACCATAAAGAAATCACTCTTGACCCTCCCAGATGCCTCTTCCAGGAAGGTTAACTGCCCTCATGCTCCCCTTTGGAGTGGAGGGGGTCAGGGCTCCACCTAGTCTGTCCCCCCTTAGGGATGGATATGTGTGCCACTTCCAGCCACTGAGGTAAGCAACATGATTATTCCTGGCTTCCCTATCTGCCCAGTCCCCTCCTAGATGACTCAGAGCACGTTTCCATGGAGGAAGACATCTGCTTTCTTCTCAGATACAATTCCCCAGGAGTTTTACCCTCACTTCATCTCAGAGTGGGGGAGGGGAGCCCTTTCCTGCAGCCAGGAGGTTTAATAACTCATGACTACTTGTTTTGGCTTCTTCGTTTCTCTGACCCTCACTGTTCTGGGAGTTGGTAAGCAGTGTCCTGGTTTGCTGTGCCCCAAAACATGTCACCAGTGCAGCCTCTGGTTTTTTCTTTGTTGTTTCAGTGAGAGCTAAGCCTTATTTTAGCTCTCAGCCATGTTCTCACAGTTCTCCCCTGTATTTTTGATGTAACATTTATGTAATCTAAAGCTTCTTTAAAAATTAAAGAAAATTATAGAAAAAATATAGTGTGCAATAAAAGAGTACATGACAAGATAGAAACGAGAAATAACGACCCAGTCAAAGAAAGAAAGAAAAATCTAGAAAACAGCAATGAAAAAGACCAATTTGTATTCATACTGAACAAACTTTTTTTTTCAAATGATGTTAAAAATTCTTCAGGGGATGAAGGGAAATACAGAGAAAAAAACTAAAGAATATGAAAAAATAAGGAATGAGCAATATGAGAATGTTAGTAAATAGAAATGCTTTAAAAAGGAACCAAACTTGGAAAACTGGATATCCATATCTAAAAGAAAGAAAGAGGACCCCAACTCACACCTTATACAACAATTAAGTTAAAATGGCTCACAGACCTAAATATAAAACGTAGAACCATAAAACTCCTAAAAGAAAGATAGGGAAATATCCTCAAGATCTTAGGGTAGCTGGTAGTTTCTTGGACCACACACCCTAAGCATAAGCAATGAAACTAAAAAATAATAAATGGGACTTCCTCAAAATATTTCAAATGATTATATTTCAAATGATGTTAAGAAGATGAAAAAAAGCCTAATCAATGGGAGAAAGTCTTCTGAAGCCACATATCCAACAAGCATTTGACATCCATGTTATATAAAGATATCACACAACTCAATGACAAAAAGGCAAGCAAACCAATTAAAAAATGAGCAAAAGAGTTGAATAGACATTTCTCCAAAGAGGAAATACAAGTGGCACGTGAAAAGGTGCTTAACATCACTAGCTATTAGGGAATGCAGATCAAAACTCCAATGAGATATTATTTCACACGTTATAGAATGACCATTATTTTTAAAAAAATGAAACAATACTATAAGTGCTGGTAGGATGTGGGGAAATAGGCACACTCCTTCAGTTTTGGTGGAACTCTAAAATGGCACAGTTTCTGTGGAAGACAGTTTGGTAGTTTCTCAGGAAGCTAAATACAGAAACACTATAATATCCAGCAATCCCACTACTAGGAATATTTTCAGAAGAACTGAAAGCCAGGCCATGAACACATATTAGCACACTGATGATCATAGCAGCATTATTCACAATTACTAAAATATGGAAACAACCTACGGGCCATTAACTGATGAACCAATAAATAAAATATGGTATATATATATATATATACATATATATATAGGATTACTATTCAGCTGTAAGAAGAAATGAACTAGGAAAGCACTTGACAATATGGAGGAACCTTGAGGCATTAGGTAGAGTGAAATAAAGCTGATACAATAGGACAAACACTAAGGTCTTACTGATATGAACTAAATGTGATGAGTGGACTTAGTTAAACTATAGAATACAAGTTATTAGAACACAGAATGTGGGTTGAGAAGGGGCAGCTGATAATGTATGTAGAATGTTTAATAAAGTCAATTTTAAATATGTGGTAATGGATCAAATTGATGGTAGCATATTATAATGCATATAACAAACATTGCTGGTTTAGAAAGGTGATTGTGGTTGAAGGGCTTAGTCTGGGGATGTTAATGTTAATTGAAAGGTAGAGAATAATCTAGGCACTGTATAACAGTGACTTTTTAAAAATTTTTTTAAAGATTTATTTTTATTTCTCCTTCCCCCCCCAAGTTGTCTGTTCTCTGCGTCCATTTGCTGCATGTTCTTCTTTGTCTGCTTCTGTTGTTGTCAGCAGCATGGGAATCTGTGTTTTTGTTGTGTCATCTTGCTGTATCAGCTCTCCGTGTGTGCAGTGCCATTCCTGGGCAGGCTGCACTTTCTTTCATGCTGGGTGCACTCCTTGTGCGTGGGGCTCCCCTATGCAGGGGACACCCCTGTGTGGCACAGCACACCTTGTGTGCATCAGCACTGCTCATGGGCCAGCTCCACATGGGTCAAGGAGGCCCGGGGTTTGAACTGTGGACCTCCCATATGGTAGATGGATGCCCTATCCATTGGGCCAAATTCGCTTCCCAACAATGACTTTAGTGGTAGCTGAGGATTGTGTTTAATAATATAAATACAAGAAATTTCTTCTACTACACTTTGTTAAGAATATCTGGAGACAGTTGCCACAGGAGTTGCTGAGGGCAGGGAGAGGGAAGAAGAGACATGAATTGGGGGCATTTTCGGGACTTGGAGTTGTCCTGAATGATATTGCAGGGACTGATGCAGGACATTATATATCCGACCATAACCCACTGAATGGATTGGGAGAGAGTGTAGACCACAATGTAAACTATAATCCATGCTGTGTAGCAATGCTCCAAATGTATTCATCAAATGCAATGAATGTGCCACATTAATGAAAGAGGTTGTTGATGTGGGAGGAGGGGGTGGGGAGTGGGAGTATAAGGGAACCTCTTATATTTTTATTGTAACATTTTGTGTGATCTATGTATCTTTAAAAATTAAAAAACAGAATATGATAATGACTAAAGATAACTATGTAACTTATAGACTATATTTTAAAATATTGTAATATTTTTGTAGCAAAGGCAAAGAAGGTGCTATATTAATGCTAAAGGTGAAAAGGGGATATGGGGCTTGGTTTTATGAGACATGAGTATGATTTAAGCATTTTTTTTTTTCATTTAATTCATTATCAAGGAGACCTTGGTCATGTCATTAAACCAATCTATACTCATCTATGTATCTTTCTGAACACTAGAGGAACAATTGAGTTTGTTTTTAGTAGTAAATAAGGTAAATGTGCCTGGACAGAAGTTGTTAAAGTAAGGCTTCCCTAACTTGTTAAACTGCCTTTTGTCTGTTACTTTATCTTTTTTTTTTTAAGATTTTTAAAAATTTATTTCTCTCCCTTCCCCCCCAGTTGTCTGCTGTCTGTGTTCATTCACTGTGTGTTCTTCTGTGACTGCTTCTATCCTTTATCAGTGGCTTTTTGTTGCATCATCTTGTGTCAGCTCTCTGTGTGGTGCCACTCTTGGGCAGGCTGCACTTTCACACTGGGCAGGTCTCCTTATGGGGTGCACTCCTTATGTGTGAGGCTCCCCTATGTGGGGGACACCCCTATGTGGCATGGCACTCCTTGTGCATATCAGCACTGCACATGGGCCAGCTCCACATGGGCCAAGGAGACCCAGGGTTTGAACCTTGGACCTCCCATGTTGTAGGCAGATGCCCTATCCATTGGGCCAAGTCTGCTTCCCTACTTTATCTTTTGAAGTAGAAATAATGGTTTGTGTTTTTTTTTTTAAAGATCTCTTCAGCCCTGACTACAAACAAATTGTAAAATGTTAATATCAAGACAGACATACAAGGGTAATTATTGTTTTCAATTACTAGACATAAATTAAATATAAACAGGGGGATGCCTACAAAACAAAGAGAAACAAACTGAGTTACTGGACTTGAAGATCACAATAACTGATATGAAAAAATCACAGGAAGTTTTGAAGAGTGGATTGGAACTGGCAAAAGAAATCAGTGAACTGAAAGGTAAGACAGTGAACCCAAAGACAAGAAATGAATCAGGCTGAGGAGAAGAAAGACAAAAGAAATATAAAATTGAAAATAACCTTTGAGACTTCTAGAACACCATCAAATTAACCAACATATGCATAATGGGAGTCCCAGAAGGAATAGTTAAGAAATAATGAGAGAGAACATCCAAAACTTAACAAAGGATGAGAATTTGCATATTGAAGATGCCCAGAGAAATCAAACAGGGTAAACATATTCACCTGGTCATATATTGATCACACTATCAAATGCAAAGTACAAGGAAAAAGTTATGAAAATTGCATGAGGAAGCAATATGTTATATACAAGCGTCACTATTACATTGCTGATTTCTCATCAGAAAACAGAGAGGCAATAAGGAATTAGGTTGAAATTCTTAAAATGTGGAGTGAGACTTTCTTTCAAAAATGAGTGTGTGATTAATATATTCTCAGATAAACAAAAGCTGAGGAAGATCATTCCTACAAGGAGTGCTAAAAGCAGTTCTTCACAATGAAAGGAAAGAACATGAATCAGTGGTTTAAAGTGGCATAACAAAATAATGACCTGTGCAAAGAGGTCTGTTGGTCTATAAGTCTGTCAGTGCACTAATACCATACTGTTTTGATGCCAGTATTATTGTAGTTTATTTGTTGGTATGTAATTACACTTCTTACTACTACAGGTATTAAAATACAAATGTGTAAACAAGTAATGATAAATATATCATTTTGGCATAAATGTTACCAAGTACAGAAGAAAGGTAGGAGACCAGAAGGCTATAGGAAATGTACATAGGCATGCTATTGAAGTTAGATTCGGATCAAACAAAATATGAATGTTATAAAGGTAGATTACATTTTAATCCCATGATAACCACAAGAAAATAGATGAAAATATATCCAGACAGAAATGAGAAGACACTCAATAGTGTGCATGTGCATACATATATACACACACACATAATATATATATATATTCACATGCATATATAAATCAAATAAATATAAAATAAGTTAACAGAAGTGAGGAACAGAAAATGGTATATAACTTGCAAAATGACAAGAAAATCTGATATATTAATGATAAATGAAAATGAATTAATCTCTCTAGTCAAAAAGCAGAGACTGGTAGAATGGATAAGAATGTATTATCCAAATATATGCTATCTGTAATAGACTCATCTTAAATCTAAAGATACAGGTTGGTAAAAATAGAAAGCATGAAGAAAATATCCTAAGCAAGCAGTAACCAAATGAAAGCAGGAGTGTATAAACTGATATCATATAAAATATACATTTAAAAAGGCATATTTGGGTCAAAGATGGTCATTATATACTTATAAGGGGACAGTTATACAAGAAGATGCAACAACTATAAATATGTATGCATGAAACTACCTAAATGCTGACAGATTTGCAGAGAGAAATAGATCATTTCATATTAATAGAAAGAGATTTTTAATACACCATTTTCAATAATGGATAGAACATCTACTCAGAATACCATTAAGGGAATACAAGACTTGAATGATATTCTAAATCAACTATATCTAACAGATATGTAAAGAACATTTCACTCAAAAAAAGCAGAATTCACATTCTTCTTGAGTGCGTGTCAATCATTTCCAGGATAGACCATGTTTTAGGTCATAGATAAGTCTTAATAAGTTAAAATATGCTGAAATCATAAAATGTGTATTCTCTAACCAAAACAATGAAGCTAGGATTAAATAACACAGGAAGAAATGAAAAAAAAAAAATCACAAATATGTGGAAATTAAACAACATACTCTTGGATAACAAATAGGCTAAAGAGGAAAACACAAAGAAAATTAGGAAATATCTTGAAGTAAATAAAAATGAAAATACAACATACCAAAATCCACGGAATGCAGCAAAGACACTGCTGAGAGGAAAATGTATAGCTCTAAATGTTTATATTAAAAAAAGAAGAAAAGCTTCAACTCAAATACCTACCCTCATAATAGGGAGAACAGAAAAAGAAGAGAAGTATAAACCCAAGGAAAGCAGAAGGAAGGAAATAACAAAAAATACAGGGGGAGGTAAATGAAATAGAAAACATAAAAACAACAGAGAGAATAAAGAAAACCAAAAGTCAGTTCTTTGAAAAGAACTGACAAATCCTTAGCTAGATAGAAAAAGTAAAAGAAAGGATAGAAATTATGGAAATGAGAAATGAAAATGAGACAGTGCTACTGGACCCCTGAAATAAAAAAGATTATAATGGCAATGTGAACAAATGTGTACATATAAATTAAATAACCTAGTTGAAAGAGGCAAATTTGTATAAATATACAAACTACCTATGTTGACTCGAGAAGAAACAAAAAATCTTAACAAACCATTTACAATAAGTATTGAATAAATAATAAATAACCTCCCAACAAAGAAAGAGCAGGACCAGATTGCTTACAAGGGAATTCTACCAAATATTCCAAGAAGTTTTATCTCCAAAAAAAACTGAAGAGGAGGGAACACTTTCTACTTTATTCTATGATGTCAACATCACCCTCATACCCATTCCAGATAAATAAAACAGGAGAAAACTACTGCCAATATCTTTTATGAATTTAGATGCAAAAACCACAAAATAATGAACCAAATCTAATGGTATATTAAAAGAATTATAAACCATGCAAAATTGGGATTTATCCCTCATATGCAACATGAGGAAGTGTGTTAATGTAATGCACCACAATAACACAATGAAGGAAATAAACTATATGGTCATCTCAATTAATAAAGAAAATGTGTTTGGTAATATCGAGCATCCCTTCTTGATAAAAACTGTAAGAACACTAGGAAGAGAAAGAAACTTAGTCAATATGATAAGTATATAAAAATCCCACAGCTAACATCCTACTTAATGTGAAAGATGGAAAGTTTTCACTCCAAGATCAGGGACAATGCAACTATGCCCACTGTCACCAGTTTTATGCAACATTATACTAGAAGTTCTGGCAGAACAATTAGGGAATAAAAGGCATTCAAACTGGACAGGAAGAAGTAAAACTTTCTCTATTTACTAATGGCAATCCTATATACAAAAAGCCCTGAAATATCTTTAACAAAAGTAATAGAACTTGTTAATGAAGTTAGGAAAGTGGCAGGGCACAAGATCAATACCCCAAGTCAGTAGTCTTTTTATACGCAAGCAATGAACAATAAAAGTAAAAGAATAACTATTTTGGAATAAATACAATCAAGGATGTAATGGATTTGTGTACATAAAACTAAAAAACATCTTAAAAGAAATGAAACAATATTTAAATAAATGGAAAGATTTTCTATGTTCATGTATCATACCGAAACTAATTTGTAGATTCAATGCAATCCAATAAAAATTCCAACAAACTTCTTTAAAGAAATATGGAAGCATAAATTATCTCCCCCAGGGATGAAGCTGGGGGACCTGCACCAGCCTCTCTGGAGAAATTACAGGCTACCCCACAGAGGTCAGTGACCATTTTGCTTTGGCAGCACAAGCTGCCCCAGAAGCTATTCTGTGGCTGGAATTAGAAGCTCCATTTCCCAAAATCAGGGGAGGAAGAGATAGTTGGCCACTGATTTCAGCTACTGATTAGTAAATTCAGCTGACTAAGCTATAACCCTAAGAACAACTAAGTTTGGAGTTCAGCTGGCTAAGTGATAATCCTAAGTACAACTAAGTTTGAACCTGTTCAAGTCAGAAAGAGACCAGTAGCCACCATTTTGATTCTGCCCCCAGCGTGAGGGGAAGATGGCTGACTGAAAATCACAGTGATGATAGAGTCTGGCTTCTTTCACCCAGATCACCCTGCAGCCCAAGCCTAGGCTTCAGCCCCAGCTCTGACAAGGAGGAAGCTGGCGGGCCATGCACCAGCATATGGGAGAAACTGCAGGTACATTTGGTTGGGACAGACTGAATAATCAGAAGTCTACCAGGGCAACTGTGGTCATCTTGGACTTACACTGCATGTATTGCTGCCCAGACCTGCAGCTCCATCCCTGTCCTAGGAGGGAAGAAAGGGGCATGAAGCTTCACCATTTTCTCTGGGCAACTACAGTCTAGGCCTGCATGACTTGGACTATTCCACACAACTGTGACTCTGGCCCTACCCCTGGCAAAGGAGAAAATTAGGAGAAGCTTCATCAGTCCTGGGACAATGAAGGCAGCTAGAGCCTCCATCGTTTACAGCACCAACTATATCCTTGGTTCTTACTACACAACCAGCAAGGGAGAAAGGGCTGGAAGCCCTAAACTAAAGAGAAAAACTGCACCCAGAATAAATATTCTAGTAAGCCAGATGCCAAGACACCAATGAGAAATTACAATCCACACCAAGAAACAGGAAGATATGACCCAGTTAAAGGAACAAGATCAGCCTCTAGATGACATAAAGGAGTTGAGACAACTAATCATAGATGTTCAAACAAACCTCCTTAATAAATTCAATGAGATGTCTAAAGAGGTTAAGGATATTAAGAAGACATTGGGTGTGCACAATGAAGAATTTGAAAGTCCATAGAAAAATATCAGATCTTATGGGAATGAAAGGTGCAGTAAATGAAATAAAAAAATACTTTGGAATCATATAATAGCAGATTTGAGGAGACAGAAGAAAGGGTTGCTGAGCTTGAAGAAATGGCCTCTGAAAGTGAACACAAAAAGAACAGATGAAGAAAATAATGGAAAAATTGAACCAAGTCTCAGGGAATTAAATGACAACAAGAGATGTACAAACAAAGTTGTCATGTGTGTCCCAGAAGGCAAAGAGAAGGGAAAAGGTGCAGAAGGAATATTTGAAGAAATAGGGTAGAAAATTTCCCAACCCTATTGAAGGACTTAGATATTCATGTCCAAGAAGCACAATGTCTTCTGAAAAAATCCATATAGACCAACTCTGAGACACATACTAATCAGAATGTCAAATGCCAAAGACAGAATTCTGAGAACAGCAAGAGAAAAGTAATGCATAATATATAAGGGATACCCAATAAGATTAAGTGCTGATTTCTCACCAGAAACCATGGAGGCAAGAAGACAGTGATATGATAATATTTAAGATCTTGCAAGAGAAAAAACTTCCAGTCAAGAATCTTATATCTGGCAAGATTTTCTCTCAAAAATGAGGGTGAATTTAGAATCTCAGAGAAACAGAAACTGAGAGAATTTCTAACCAAGAGACTATTTTCAGGAAATGGCAAAGGGTGTGCTAGAGCCTGGAAAGAAAAGACAGGAGATAGGCCTTGAAGAGAGTCTAGAAATGAAGATTATACCAATAAAGGTAACTAAAAATGTCAAAAGAGTAGTGAAAATGAAATATGGCAGTTAAAACCTAAATATTCAGGAATAAACTTAACCAATGATGTAAAGCACTTGCATTCAGAAAACTACAACTCGCTGTTCAAAGAAATTTAAAAAGTATGAAATAATTGGAAGAACATTCCATGCTCATGGATTGGAAGACTAAATATCATTAAATCTCAATACTACTCATTTGTAAACAGACTCAATTCTATCCCAATAAAAATTCCACCACCATTTAAAAAAAATGGAAAATATGATTATTAAATTTATTTGGAAGAGTAAGTGGTCCTGAAGAGCCAGAGATATCTTAAAAAGGAAAAGCAATGTTGGAGGACTCTCATCTTTGGACTTTAAATCATATTGCCTAGGGTGGCAGACTTGTCCCAGTGGTTAAGGTGTCTGTCTACCACATGGGAGGTCTGTGGTTCAAACCCCGGGCCTCCTTGACCCATGTGGAGCTGGCCCATGGGCAGTGCTGATGCACACAAGGAGTGCCGTGCCACCCTGGGGTGTCCCCCGCATAGGGGGTCCCAGATGCAGGGAGTGCACCCTATAAGGAGAGCTGCCCAGTGCCAAAGAAAGTGCAGCCTGCCCAGGAATGGTGCCGCACACACAGAGAGCTGACACAACTAGATGACACAACCAAAAGAAACACAGATTCCCATGCTGTGACAACAACAGAAGGGGACAAATAAGAACATGCAGCAAATAGACACAGAGAACAGATGACTGGGGTGGGTGGGGAAGGGGAGATAAATAAATAGATAGATAGATAGATAGATAGATAGATAGATAGATAGATAGATAGATAGATAAATCTTTTTTAAAAATCATATTGCCCCACTACAGTGGTAAAAACAGCATGGTACTGGCATAAATGCAGACACATACACCAATGGAAGCAAACTGATGGTTCAGAAACAGACCTTTACATTTCTGGTCAAGTGATTTTAACTAGCCTGTCAAACCCACCCAACTCAGGCAGAACAGTTCATTCAACAAATGGTGCTGAGAGACTTGGATATCCATAGCCAGAAGAAGAAAAGGGGACCCTTATCTCACACCTTATCCAAAAAAATTAACTCAAAATGAATAAAAAACCTAAATAAAAAAGCAAGAATCATAAAGCTTCTAGAAGAAAATGTGGGAAAATATCTTTAAGACCTCGTGGTAAGTGGTGGATTTTTAAAGAAGAGGAGGACTGAGATGGACTACTGATGTATAATGTATGTAGAAGTTTTAATTAGCTTTACTGTGAAAGTGTGGAAATGTACAGAGTTGATGGTAACACTTAGTAACAGCTGGTTTATAAATGGTGATGTGGCTGAGAAGGTAGTCTAGGGATGTAAATGCCAATTGACAGAATGCTAGAGAATAATCTAGGAACTGAGTAGCATGGTAAACTCAGAGGAGGATGAGAATTGTGGTTAATGGTACAGATGCAAGAGTATCCTTTGTGAGCAAGAGCAGATGTTCATCGCTATTGCACAGTGGTAAGAATGTGGAGAAGCATGGGAAAAATACAACTGGAGTGACCAATGGACTGTGGTTAGCAGTAATGACATAATGTTCTTGCATCTATGCCAAAGATGTACTGTGTTGATAATGGATCAATATGGGAAATGTGTGCCAAATGTGCCCTATGGATGTGGTAATGATCAGATGATACTATCTCATGATCTGTAACAAATTTTCCACCACAGTGTGGTATGTTGATGGAGGGGTGCTGTTTGGCAATTCTGCACATTTGCATGATTGTTTTGTAAGTTTACAAATTCTGTCATAAAAATATATTTAAAAAATAATAATAGGGTGGGTTGGGGGTAAATACACTAAATGTAAGGTAAGGACTATAATTAGTAGTAAGACTTTGACAATATGTTTTCATAATTTATAACAAATGTCTAATGACAATGCAAGGTGTTGGTGGAGGCTTGAAGTGTAGGACCCCTGTATGATGTTATCCATGTTTGCTTTGTAAGTTCACAACTTTTACTATACACTTATTGTTTATGTACATTCATGTACAAATGATATAAAAATAATAATAGGTTGGGTTTGGGGAAAATACTTTGGTTAGTAGTAATAGTTTGATGATGCTCTTTAATCATTAGTTAAAAATATTTAACAACAATGCAAGGTATTGGTGGTAGGATGAGGTATGACAATCCTGTATGATATTATTTATGTTGTTTTTGTAAGTTCACAACTATTACTATACATTATTGTTTAGGTATGTTTATGTATGAGTGGTATACTTCAATAAATTAAAAACGTTTTTTAAAGTGTTTTAGGCTGGAATAATGTGGAGAGATGGCCGTTATCTTGACTTAAATGCTGACAGAGGAAACAGCTTGTCTGGTTTGTAACTCTAGCAAAAGCTATAGCATTGGGCCCAGTAGCAACCTAGTTGTCCATCACTGTGAGATAGCCTGGGGAGAGAAAAGACAATCTCCCTGACTCCTTACCCTTACCTTCCAGGGGAGAAGATGCTCCTGCCCAACAAGTTGAGGTGGGGATTTTCAGGTATGGACACCCAGACTGTCCAATGCATGAGGTCACAGTTTTTTGTGGGGACCCATTGTACTGTCATTTAGCCAAGTATTTTTGGGCTCTCAACATTTTGAACAAATTTGATGTAGTCTGTAAATGTTTCTCACCTCTACCTAAGGGTTAAGAATCCCAGGAGTAACCAGGGAAACCTGGTGCCTCATTGTTTTGTCATGCTTCCCCCTTTCACATGGAGTCCCAGAAAAGGGGACACTGAGGGTAGCATCAACTCCAGTTTGGACTTGGGGTGCCCTTGTGGTAATACTACTGTAGATCAGACCACAAAATAGCCACAAGGTTGCTTCTGTGGAAAAAATGAAAAAGAGCAGTAGGGTATGCTGAGATTAGGGCTTCTCAGTCATGGCCTAATCAGGCAATTGCCTGATGTTCCACCCTCTAAGGTAAGTATTTTTTCAACATATACTTCAGTGTCCTGTTTTCCTACTGCTAGGGTACAGTGTTTAATATGTCAAAATTTACTTACATGAGAATACCAACCAGTAAGTTACTATTTGTGGTGGCCTTTGCATAGCTGTTGTTTGAGATATTTTTCTCTTTTTTCTTCTTTTTTAAAAGAAACTTTAGATTACATAAATGTTACTTTGAAAATATAGGGGTCTGCTCAATTGTACAATATTCTTTAAGGCATGGAGGGGGATAAAGAGTTGCATATGGAGCATTTTCCTGAATGACAGTGCAATGACAGATACAGGCCATTATATAGCCTGCCATAACCTACAGAATTGAATGGGAGAATGTAAACTACAATATAAACTATAATCCATGCTTACTGGCAATGCCCCAAATGTGTTCATCAATTGCAATGAATGTACCACGCTAATGAAAGAAGTTATTAAAATGGGGAAAGGTGAGAGGTGTGGAGTGTGGGACATATTGGAATCCTTTATATTTTTGTATGTAACATTCTGTATAATCTAAGTATCTTATAAAAAATAAAAAATATATTAAAAAAAGAAAATATAGGGGATTCCCCAGTACCCCACTCCCTCCATCCTCCACAATTTCCCCCATTAACAACATCATTCATTAATGTGGTATATTTGTTACAATTGATGAACACATATTGAAGCATTGCTACTAACCAAGGTCTATAATTTTACAATATGGTTTACACTTTGCAACACAGAATTTTATAGGTTTTGAAAAAATGTAAAATGGCCTGTATCCATCATTGCAATATCATGCAGAACAATACCAATGACCCCAAATGCCTCTTGTTACCTATTCTTCCCTCTCTTTCACCTTAGAACCTCTGGTGACCACTGTCTTCATATCAGAGTTACAAGTCCTGCCATAACTAGAATAATAATGTTTACTTTAGTTCATCATTACATTCTCCCCTTATATTTGTTCATTCCTCAATCTTGCTGATTCTGTTTTAACATATTATCTGCCTCTTAGTTTGGAGGTAATAGGAATGATGAAAGGTCTATCATATACTATGGGAATATGCCCATTTTGGGGTCACTTGTGCTGTAAATAAGTATCATAATTTGATTAGAATTTGGTCATGTACTTGAACACCTGGTACAGGTGTTTCTACAAGGTTGCAAAGGTAGTCATGGCATCCACAGGGTGCATGGGATTATCAGCCCATATCTGGGGTACAAGTCTCCATCACAGAGACCAAATCAGATCCTGTAACTAGAGGGCAGTGATTTTGTCTTCACAACACTTCACAAGTACAGGGCCTGAGCCCCAGCTGATGTGTCCCAATGACCTGGACTCACAGCAGGAGTTATACAGATGTGCTGCATCTTCGGCTTTCATTTCCTTTAGAGGAAATTTTGTCATTTGGTTCATACCTCTGTATGAGAAGGGCTGCTATATCTTGTTTGGTAGTCACCTAGCAGGTAATTATGGAGCTTGTTGGGTGCATGCTTGGACAACACTGGCATTTTATTTATGTTCTGCTTTAAATAGCCATTTTCCATGGACATCACCAAGGGGGGTAACTAATTGATCTCTTTTCCAGCTCATACATTGTTGCCATATTCCCTGCTCTCATATGATGGAGACTTTAAAAAGATTAATCATTGATTTGACAGTTATCAATGCATAAGTGTAGCCCATTTGTAAGGGCCCATATGTAGCAAGAAGTTGTAGCTGGGTTAACCTACACAGTATCACCAATGCAAGGAATTTAGCCCAGTGAGCAGAGCCTTCTCATTTAGTCTTTTAGTAGGTGTAGCAGTTTGATGTAATTGATGAATTCCAAAATGAAATATTGGATTATGCTTGTAATCTGATCTGTACCTGGGCATGATTGAGTTATGATTAGGGCATTGTGTCCCCACCCCTTGGTGGGTGGGGACTCACAGATAAAAGGCACAGTGAAGAACAGACTTGGGGATCTCTGATGTTAGAGTTTGATGCTGAAGACCCGGGAAGTCAGCATCCAAAGGAAAGAGAAGCCAGCACCAGAAAGTAAGGAACCTTGAACCCAGAGAAAAGCAAGCCCCAGGAATGTAGGAAGCCTGAACTCTCACAGAGTTGTCAGCCATATGCTCCACATAGACTTTGGTGATAAAAGTAACTTATGCTTTATGCCCTGGTATCTGTAAGCTCCTACCCCAAATAAATACCCTTTATAAAAACCAATCAGTTTCTAGTATTTTGCATCAGCACCACTTTGACTAATACAATAGGTGACCATCCTTGGAATGGATGGCCATAGTAGTCCAGGGATTCTAATAGCATTGAGTTTTGTAGATTTACCTCTGAGCCAAGCCATACCATTAGCAGGAACACTTTCAAAATACAGGGTCCCACTTAGCCAAAGAGGAGGCAGGAAACAGACCCTGCAGACCATTTAGCTTCCTCTGGTAAAGCATCTATTTGTTGAGAGGCTGCATACTCCCTGAGTTCCTGGTCAGATTCAGCCTTAGATATACAATTTTTAGTGATTAAGCTTTGTGGAACCTGTCCTCCTTTATTAGAAGGGCTATTGAGTACCCACATGATGGGCAGTTTAGGTCACAGAGTTATATATGGCACATCCATGTTTACATGCATGGTCTCCACCAAGGACCAATAACAAGCTAAAAACTATTTGAACAGTGTGTACACCCTGACTGCTGAGAGTAATCTGTGTGTCCAAAACTTAAGGTGAAGGCACAACTTTGTAGCAGTTATGTATAGCCAAAGTCTCCAGTCTGCATGGGTAGGAGTTGCTGAGACCTCAGTTTTACAGGACTGCAGAGCTCTCTTGTCCCTAGTGGCAGAGCTTTTGCTGCTGCAAGTTGCATGGCCTCTAGAACCTGCCATTGATCCCATTTACAGGTGGCTTCCTTGTAGGTAACCTTAACTTGAGGGGCCTAAAGAATGCTCAGATGTGGCACATGTCTCCAGTGGCCACACAGGCCTATTAGCTGTCTCTTGGTAGTGGGAGCTGCCAGTGACTTTAACTTCTGTTTTTCTTTGGTGTGCTCCTCTATCATCTCAAGTGTTTAAGTAGAAATTGTACCTTTTGGGCAATCTTCTGGACCTTCTCAGGTTTGATTGCCCAATCTGTAGTTTTTATAATTATGTGACTTTTGTAGGCATTGTTCAACCTATTTTTTTGGTGGGCCCTTCAGTAAGGATGTCATTAATATAGAGGATGACAAATTTCTTTTATGTAACTGAACTTGTTATAAGTCTGGCCCTACCCACTAGTGACCAATTACAGGGGAGTTAAGATGTCCCTGCATTCTTATATTAATTACAATGTTATACATTCCCTAGATTATACTCTAGTTTCCTTTCAACTGACATTTTCATCCACAGACTACCACTTTCAGCTACAACCACATTTATATATCAGCAGCGTTAGTTATACTCATTATGTCTTACTCTCAACTATATTCATTTCCACACTTTTAAAATGAACCTTATTACTAAGGTCCCATTCTCAACCCACATTTTATTTCATTATAACCTATCCTCTAGCGTTTACTTCCATGAGCTTACTCATATTTAGTTCATATTACTAAGACCATATAATATTTGTCCTTTTTTTCTGGCTCAACAGAATAATCTAGGTCCATCCATATTGTCATATGCATCCCAATTTCAATTATGAGAACACTTAATCCTGAATGATAAAAAATATATAATACTAATATAGGGTGTTAATAATTATGTGGACTGGTAAAATAAACTAAATGTAAGATATGAGCTATAGTTAGTAACACTTTGACAATGGTCTTGCATAGTTTGTGACAAATGTTTTACAACAATGCAAGGTGTTGGTGTTGGGGAGATGTATGAGGGCCTTGTTTGATTATATACATACTTGTTTTGTACATTTACAAATTTTACTATACATTTATTGTTTATGTATGTTCATGTGTGAATGAAGGGACTGTCCAAACCATGGGACTGTATCATACAATCCTGTGGTGGAAAACTGTGGTTAACAAAATAAATATAAAAACAAAAAACATTCTCTCATGAACTATAACAAATATGTAAGACTAATACAGGGTATCATTTAACTGGATGGAAAAATACACCAAATATAAGATATTAGCTATAGTTAGTAGTAATGTTTTGATGATGCTCTTTCATAGTTTGTAACAATTGTTTCACAATGATGTAAGGTATTGGTGGTAGGGTAGCACATGAGAGCCCTGTATAATGGTATGCATGTTTTTTTGTAAGTTCACAACTAATACTGTACACATATTGTTTATGGATATTCACAAATGAATGATGAACTTCAATAGAAAAAGTTTAAAATTTTTTCAGTAAATAAAAAGGATATCTCTGCAAGTGCACAGTAAATGTATACTGAAGGTTATTCCACCTAAATGTAAATTGATCTTGGTCCTAACCCTTAGAGGAATGAAGAAGAATGCATTAGCCAGGTTAATAATGGCGTCCCCTGTGTCAGTGAGACCACTTTAGTGAAACAATAATATTAGGTGCTGCAGGGGCCAAGGGTGATAGGCTGTAGTATTCTGAGAACTTTTATTAGGTCAGACATGACCGTTAAACTCTGACAAGGAGTTTCCCAATGACCCTGCCTTTATCAAGTCCTGAACCAACAAACTAATGTCCTGGACAAACAACGTAATGACCTCAGACCTTGGTCCCACCCTTTATCATTTTTAAAAATGGTAATAAGACCTAATAGGGAACCTTAGTCCTTATCTGACATATCACACTCACACTTGGAAATATCTTCCTCACTGTCCTGATCAGAGTGCAGGGAGGCCTTATTAAGTGCCATTTTCCTCCTTCTCTGTGTTCAGGGACTCAGAAGCTGGCAATGCTGGATTCTAAATCTTTTCAGCCTTGTGAACCCTCCTATTCATGTTTCTTTATGGCTGGTAGTAGGGTCTTAAACCCCAACTTATAGGGACCACCTTTTACCCAATAATGTTGGTCAGGTTCTTTCAGAAGAATTCCATTAAATTTTGCTCCATTTATGTCTTGCTTTAGTAACTCAATTGCTGGGCCTGCACTGTCAGCCATGTATCTTTCCCAGGTTAATCTTTGTGTTGCTTTCATGGTCCTTTGGATGTGCAGCTTCCCATATTTGGGCCCCAGGATCCCAGTCTGATGAAAATTGAGCATGAAGGGTATTGGGAATGAAGACAACGAGAGAAGGGATCAGGGGATCTGTGAGTAGAGTCTCATCAGACAACTTTATTTTCTACAGGTGGCTTTATATATGCTCAAGCTATCATGAAAACAAGCAATGTAGCTACACATTAATAACACTCATAAATTAAAGAACCTATGTCAGAGTACAAAGATTTAGTGTTCCTTTTAAACTGCAAAATGTGTTTGTTCATTTTTCTCTGGGGGCAGCTTTGTCCTGTAGACCTGAAAGGCTTAATTGCTGCATTCCTTATGTTAAAAGTGTAGCTATGGGAACAGCACGTCTCTTCCTGCAAGACCATTAAGTCTTTTGTTTCCAACACCAGTCCTCTAGACCTGCCTCAGTGAAGATGGCTGACTCCTCCCTGTTGTTTCCACCCCAGAGTGGGATGTTATGGAGGACCTTTCTCATTGCTTCCCCACCCATCCCCCCTCATCTCAGGGAAAAATAAATGGGTCAGGAGGGTCTTCAGTTTGGGAGGGCTCAGTTTCATGAATTTCTCCAATGCTGTTCTATACAGGATCTTCTCTTTGACATCCTGCCACATGGCTGGGTCTTATAGCCAAGTTTTTATTGTCTTTGTCACCAGGGAGGTTACAGCATCATGAACAATTTTCCATCTCAATTTACTTTGAGGGAAACCTATCACATTTGGGAATACCAATCTCCCAATTTCATGCTCCCAGCAAGCTAGACAAAAGTTGATATGGGTTTGTCTATGTCTCTATCCTATTATTTCCCCTATTTGATGCAGGCAAAAATACTTTGGAGCAGAGGATCAGTAGTTAACTTCCCCAGACCAGTTAACTTCTTGGCTCTAGGTATCTGAATCTGCATTTCTTCCTCTATAAACATATGTACCAACCAAACTCAAATTCTGCCCCTGGCTTCTGCTACTATCTGCATTTTGCTCTCTGAAACAGACCTTATTATAACAGTTTGGCATTTAACAATACCATTGTTGGTTAAGTGTTTAGTGAAACAGCCTAATCTGTGGAATGCAGCCAACCCCAACCAAGCAGAGCATCCTGCAGAGGGGCTCAGATTATTCTCTGGAGTTTATTGCAGTCCTTGAGCCACCATCAGTATCAGCATATTGTGGAGACAGTAACCAGGGTAATAGTTTCCTTATTCTTCCAGCAGACTACCTCCTACATTGTTGTGGAATTTGAGAGAGGTTCAATTATTTGCGTATAGAAAGGCCAGGACTCAGGAATGATTTTGAGAAGGAAAAATGGTTTATTGATGGCCAGCCAGACTCGGGAGCTTTCTGTTTCAAACCCGAGCCCTGGAACAAGATTTTCAAGTTCTTTTTATACAGTGTGGGGAGTCAAATGGTGCTTTTATCAAAGAAAACTACTTTCTTTGTTAAGTCTTTGCCTGAGTACCAGGTAAGTTTTGAATTAACATATTGCCCACACCTCAGATGAGCTTGAATTAGCATCTTACCCACATTCTGTCTGGATGCAACCTTGAATACACATTCAGTCTTACATCCTTTCTGAACATTCAAAGCCCATATCACTTAACTGGATTTCTAGAGACTAGGCACACTTGGATACAGAATTAGATGATTTTGAATTTTTGCACAGGCTATATTTCCCATTTGAGACCAAGTCCAAGTTCCCTTAAGTTTTGGCATCACCACTATCAGAGTTTCCCTGGACTGACTGGTATGTATATAGAGCTTGCATTGCTAAATTGCCTCCTGGGACTGGAGTCGTTGTCCTGGTCACCAAGAACAGGACTGCAGCCTTTTACCATTCCATACCCACAAGTCAGGACAGACAGTTTAGGTTAAGGTTATCTCTGAAAAGACAAGGAGCCTCCTACCCATAGCCCACATCAACATCTCTGCCCTGATCTACCTCATTTTATCATCCCTGTTAACTGGGAGACAACTTATATTGTTGTGTTATAGACCAGTGATATTGACCAAATTCAGACTTTGAATAAAGTTCCAATTGAGAGCTTTATTAGCCACATGGCAACTGCCTCACCCTATGCAGAGGGGAGAGAGCAGCCCCGAGTCTCAGGGAAGGGGTGGTTTTATAGCTTTTTAGGAAGGGGGGCATCTACTAATAAGCAAGCAAGCAAGCAGGCACAGAAGTGAAACACTACTGTGAGCTGAAGATAGCGTATCTATTTTTTTGAAAAGTCTCTTCTTGTGAGGAGTCCCATGTTATTTATTGGCACTCTCCTTACAGGCCATCCTAAGTTATTTATTGGCACTTTCCTTACAGGCTGTCCTAAGTTATTTATTTATCTGAAGGCACTTGCAATTAATGTAGTTCTATTCCTATTTTCCAAAAGTGGCCTTACCCTTACAGTTGTAGAATTTGAGAGAGGTTCAATTATTTGTGTATAGAGGGGCCAGGACTCAGAAATGATTTTGAGAAGGAAAAATGGTTTATTGATGGCCAGCCAGACTCAGGAGCTTCCTGTTACAAACCCGAGCCCCCAAACAAGACTTGCAAGTTTCTTTTATACAGAGAGGAAAGGTTAAATGGTCCTTTTGTTTCAGTTCTCAATAGGCTTGAATTAGCATATATATCTTCCACATCTTAGGGAAGCTTTTATCATGGACTTCAGGCATTCTAGATAAGCTTTTAACATATTTGGTTTGCATTTCCCCTGAATACTTAAAGTTTATAGACCTTGCATTGTTAAACTGTTTCCTGGGACTGGAGTCATTGCCATGGTCACCAAGGGCAGGACTGCAGCCTCTTACCGTCTCACACCCACAAGTCACAGACAGCTTAGGTTATCTCTGAAGAGACAAAGAGCCTCCCACCCATAGCCCACATCATTTCCCCCTTTGCCAAAGTTTAACTTCCTAAGCATTGGCATAATTATTGTTGGAGCTATGAGGTGGATGGCTGTTTGTTGTTTTGATTATTTATCAATCTTTAGTGTAGCATCCAGGACTTTGTTTTTAGAAGTTTAGAAGTTTTTATTCTGGACAGCAGAATCCTGGGGTGGGGGGCCCCCTGCAGTCATCCTGGGGCCACTGGCACTCACGTGGATTTCCAGTCAGGTTCCAGATCCATCTATTAATTTTGTTTTACCCTTAAAGAGTTTACACCTTTAATCTAAAAGGGGTGCTGAAGGGAGATGATCTCTTTTCTGTAACTGTTTCCTGCTGGCCATGGGCTATAGTCATTGCCTAACAAGGTATAAAACTCTTATTTTATTTTAACTGGAGGAAGATGGATCTGGCATTCTGTATGAAGTTGGGTGAAGTTTTCATATGGTTAATAAGATATTCACTCTGAAAGAAACAAACTTAACTAAAAATTTGGAATACCCGTTTTTAAAAGAGGACATTGGATTACAGAGTAGATAAGGTTAGGTGCTTATAAAGATGGCACTCCTTTTTAAAAGCTGGTGGGAACAGTATATATATACTTTTTCTGTTATTTATTTTTAGAGAGAAATTGCAATAGATACTTAGCTTTGTTTGAAGACACATTTCAAGCTGTTTAATGATTGGCACTCATGTGCTCTGTTAGATGCTCCTGGTGAACTGGCACTCTTTGGGTAATTGGTTTCATTCAGGATTAGTACACCAAGTTGGAAATTTTCTTAGTTTTTAGCTTAGGGAGTGATCAGAACTACAGAATAAAGGCTTTTTTATATTTTGGTTTTAATTGTACAATTTCTGATAATTTTGACTTGTTCAATAGGTGACTCATTATTAGCAAGTAACCCTCATTTTTGCTACACAGTAGAGTACAGTAGGATAGTAAGTTGACTGAGCTTGGCTGAGACTGCCACCTTATTTTATAGACATGTTTATTAACTGTGTAGAAAATGAATTTACTAGTAATCTAACATGTCTTATATACTTTTGCACTTAATTCAAAATAGAAAAGATAACATATTATTAGGTATATATTTAGTACAGGATAAAGGTACAGCATTTAATAGTAACTAATGTATTACTTAATGCATAAGGATTCAGAGTTGCAATTATTAGTTTTAAGTTGCAGGTTTGTAATACTTTACATGTTATCTCTCCATGGGAGCAGGCCATAATGCCAATTGTGTTTAAGTTTTACTTACACTATCCTGGTATCATGGTTCCACTTAGCATGTTCTTCACAGAGTGAGCAAGTCATAGCATCCTTGATCCTAGAGAGAATTTCCAGTATTCTACCAGCCTGGTGCATAATACTCTCTGGCACAATGGAACAGTGCCAGTTTGGAGACAATAATCATTGTACACTTGGCTGTACTGAGTCATCATTGGCTGCTGCAGGAGCTTGAAACTGCAACATAGTTTCCATCAACTTCAGAACCAGAGGCTGATATAGCAAATATTTCTAATCTAGGGGTCAGTGACCAGCCTAGCCAATAACTCACATGGCGAGGCAACCTGTAATGTATTCAAGGCCTGGTTTGAATGTACAAGAGAGTTTGACAATGTTAAAGTTTATTCCTTGTTTTTATATATATTTTAAACAATTTAATGCAACACATCATATTAAATGACTGTTTACTTATAAAATTTTACCATTAAGATAATAGTAGGTATTTCACTTTAGTAATAGAGGAAAAAACTATTTTTCATTTTAAAATGAAAAAATGATTCTCAATAGAATCAAGATAACTTTTTATTACCATTACTTAAATATGCACCTTGTGGTGACGTTCAGGCAGGTTTTATTAGCACGAAGTTATTCTTTGCCACTAATATTAATCCAAGTTTTTAGTTAACAATGACTTAGTACTAGAACTATTTAAATGTTTTCCGTTTGGAAGATGTTTTATAAACCCTTTTAAATTGACTACAACCACAATGACTAGTTACCTGATGTTTTAAAAAACTTATTAAATTACAATTACTAACCAAAGGAATTTACTTTATTTAAGAGAGCATATCTACAATCTTTCTTCTTTAGCTTAATTTCATTAGCATGAACTTAAAATTTTTATTGCTCTAAAGATTTTGTACATATAATGTTAATTTATATAATGGGTATTTTATAAATGAAGGGAGATTATACCTAAGCTAAATAAAATCGAACCATTATAGTTTATGCAAGAATGTTCTCTTTTTTCTTTACAGGAAGCTAAAAATGTTTTTTCTTTAAGTTATGGAAATGCATAATTTTTAAAAGCATACTGACTACCAGGTTTCAAAACACATTGCACAATTACCTAATTTGTTTAATCATAATCCAGGAAAGATCTCTCCATAGTTTTTATGGACTTTTCTTTATTTACTGATATTTGTCAACATAGCCACTAATTACTTTTATTTTATGACTGAACAAAAGGTTTAAACTGGGAAATTACAGGGCAAACTGATTCTTAATTCCCCAGCCTAGTAGATAGGTATATACAATCTGCCACATGTAGTCTTGCTCTCAAAACTCTGGCAAAGAGGAGGCCCTTTCCCAATAGTTCCTATAATCAGATTTTTATATTTATATGACTTTTCCATCCTGCTTAGTCTAATTTGGTCTTCAAGAATATTTATTCACATATATAACTGCATATTTATTTTTTAACAATTTGAATAGAGCTCTTTTAAGAATTTTCATTTGTTAATTTGATATTATCATCTTGATGTATGAAGACATACACTGAGCAAATGGGTAGACACAAATAGAGTTAGACACAGAAACACAACTCACTGATGTAACCTATAATTTGTATCATTTTATATACTGTTTAGCTTCATTTGGGTTCCAGAAATATATATTACTTATATAACTGCCTAGTTAACCTCAGCAATTTGAGCAGATAGGCAGACATGAATAGTTTGACACAAAAACATAACTTTAGTTACTTAAAACTTCCATTTTTTAACAAAATAAGTGTGACTGCAAAACATTTCAAAGACTCTTGAAACTTTTCTTAATTTGCACTATGACTATGCAGTTTTACACTATGACCATGCAGTTTTGCACAAGAATTTTGTTTCTTAACTAATGGCTTGTAAACCAAAATGTTCCCAATGTTTTAACACAATTCTCTTTTGTTTCAGAACTTTATATTTTACCTTGAATTTAGTAGAATTTTGGATAAGCAACAAGATTAATTCTATGTATATTTACCGAGGTTATTTGAAGCCTCAGGGAGACTGGTTTCTCTCATGAATTGCCACTTTTAGGAACACTGACAGTTAAGGCAGGAGACTTCCTTTTTTTACCCCAGTCCTTGGGCGATAATAAAACTCCAGTGGTCGTTTAATCCCAAGGGCTAAGAATTCCACCAGGCAGCAATTTAGTTTACACTTAGATTCATGAGAGAAAGCAGGGTTACTAGGAGAGGAGACAGGGATATCCCAAAGCCCGCCATTCCCTGGACAATAGGGAAATAACCATAGGCAAAGGCAAGGGGTGAGGCTAGGCTTGAAGTAACCATAAATGAAGGTAAGGTTAGTGTAGAATTTACACTTACAATAATAGTTTCAGGCTAAATTGACCCAGTTATTTCAGTTATTATCTTTCTGCTGTTTTATAATATAAATGCATCTATAAATGATCTTAACTCTTGGTTACAGTTTTTATTAATTTTTTTAAACCTTAAGGTGACTTGGATACCTTTATTAATTAAGGTACAAGAATTTTATTAGTAACAATTCTGTGAAGTCCTGCCTTTTCTTAGTAATGGAACAAATTCTCACCTGCAAGTTATGCATTTAATTCAACAGCGAGAGTATTGGCATTTAAGATTTATTTTACACTACATTTTTACCTTTTTTACCATGAATTCTTAGGCAATAGCAACTGGCAAAAGCCAAACATAGATTTCAAAGTGCCATTTCATTCCTTTTTTTTTTCTTGGTAGTCTCACAACCCAGAAGTTCCCAGCAGACTATTGAAAAGGCTATCAAGTGATTAGGGGTCTATTATTTAAAGTGATAGCCTCCTTTCCTCCTTTCTTCAGACAAGTTTACAGTTTTAAAACATTTCAAAGAGAGATTCAGAAAAGTAAAGAACCTGGGCAGAATGCAAATGTATATCGGCCTTTGACACCCTAGGGAGGGAACTTTACTGCATTTATTTTGATTCTGCTTTTCATCCCCTTCACCTCCTCCCTTCCAGGCAGTCGGGTACACAACAATCAAATAGGAATATGGCTTATGAATAGAAGGTGTGGACTCACTGGAAAGGGGCAAGCCACTCTCCCCTTTCCAGCTTTCTGCCAAAATGGGCAGACAGAACCTACTCAAATTCAGCACCCCTCCCAGAGACCAAGCCACCCTGACTGGGGCAGCCCCAACAAACCTGGGTGCATGGCATGGACACAGATGGCCTCCAGCCCCAGCAAAGGGGCGGAAAAGAGTCAAGGCAGCAGAGCATGTGCAAACATCCAGACCCCACAAACATCCAGAATCCTCAGTTTTGCCCCATAACCAATTCACCCCCTTGCCAATGGCAAGGGAGGGTTACAGCTTAATTAAATTCCACCACTTTACTTAACCATACAACTCCAACACCAGAATTGAGCTGACACAGACAGAAGCATAAAGGTCACTAATCTGACCCACGAGTTCTTCATATATATGTTTTTTTCAGCATGGCTGCCCTCACAGCTATCACAAACCTTAGAGAGAACACTTAACATTAACATCTGGTATAAAGCAAATTCATTCACAATTCAGCACCATAACAAAAGATTCCAGCTAGACATTTTTCACTGTTTAACCTTACACCCAGACCAAGCTTCCCTAGACATGCTGATTCATTTTCCTGTAACCAAGTTTTTTTAAAAATCCAGAGCAATTTCCAGGACATTAGGACTCGAACCTATAAACATCCCTTCCTATTATAATCAAGCCTCCACTCCTTCAGAGAATATAAGACCAGTACCAGATTCCAACAGGCAGTTAGACAAACCCAAAACACCAAGCTTTTTCCTGGTTTTCCTCTTTTTTCCAGACCTAGAGAGAACAGCTTCCCCCCAATTTTCTGGGACTACTAGGGTTCTCTCGGGAGGTAATCAGCCTCCCTCCCTAGCAATTAAAGCTAGGATTCTTCAGACTGTGCTCACCTGGGGAGTCTTACCTTTTCCATGTTCATAGTTCCTTTTTGTTCCCAGAATCTTTCTCTTCAGACCTTCCATTTCCCTTGATTTTTGTCAGGCAGATTCTGGTGGAGCCCACATCTTTTCTGGATTAAATTTAATCCATGGGTGCCCAGATTTGGGGTTTGCCTGAGTCCTCCCAGCTTCCTCAGGGATTTGGAAGAGGCAGCAAAATGCTACCATCTCTGGCCTTTGTTTGCAATCCTGGGAGAACCCCCAAAAATGTTGTAGAATTTGAGAGAGGTTCATTTAATTGCGTATAGAAAGGCCAGGACTCAGGAATGATTTTGAGAAGGAAAAATAGTTTATTGATGGCCAGCCAGACTCAGGAACTTTCTGTTGCAAACCTGAGCCCTGAACAAGATTTTCAAGTTCCTCTTATACAGGGTGGGGAGTCAAATGGTGCTTTTATCAAAGAAAATTACTTTCTTTGTTAGTTAAGTCTTTGCTTGAGTACCAGGTAAATTTTGAATTAACATGTTGCCCACACCTCAGGTGAGTTTGAATTAGCATCTTACCCACATTCTGTCTGGATGCAACCTGAATACACATTCAGTCTTACATCCTTTCTGAACATTCAAAGCCCATATCACTTAACTGGATTTCTAGAGATTAAGCACACTTGAATACAGAATTAGATGATTTTGAATTTATGCACAGGCTATATTATATTTCCCACTGGAGGCCAAGTCCAAGTTCCCTTATGTTTTGGCATCACCACTATCAGAGTTTCCCTGGACTGGCTGGTATGTATATAGAATTTGCATTGCTAAATTGCTTCCTGGAACTGGAGTCATTTCCATGGTCACCAAGGGCAAGACTGCAGCCTCTTACTGTTCCACACCCACAAGTCAGGACAGACAGTTTAGGTTAAGGTTCTCTCTGAAGAGACAAAGAGCCTCCCACCCATAGCCCACATCATCACTTCTCAGGAAGACTTACATTTCACTTTAATCATATGGACAATTCTGTACTAGATTCTTGGTACACATGTTTATTCCTTATAAAGCTCACCTGTGGCTCATCCATCTCAGGGGGCCAGGGGGAATGATGATTTCACTCTCTAGAGAAGCCACTTTCCTCCACTGCAGATTGGTTAGAATTCCTTGGCTAACCTTTTGAGATTAATTCATGCTTAGTATCAATAAAACTGATGTAGATTTTTTTAAACTTTAACAAAAGAAAGGTATTTTTAAAAAGATTCCCAGGTTACTGGTGATTCTATATTTTCAATTTTATATCATATTTTAAATATAATTTCTTTGCATTATAATATGTCCATAATATCCTGTAAACCCCAATAAAATACACTTTCTAAGAATTGGAACTAGCATTACAGCATGAATATAAATCATATGCTTTAAAGATTATAAAAATAAAATAAAAGAAAAATATCCCAGTAGTTACTAAATTAAGGAAGTACAGGATACATTTTAGAATGTATTTCAAAAAAAGTGATAAAATGTTGTGGCACAGTGTGGGACTTTTATCAAAACTGCTTTCAAGAGATACTTGTACATAATATATACTAACAAAAGTTACCCCCAGATTTTAAGTTACTATACCCAAAGTCCTTTCTGTGGAAAGTAGTTCATTTGTCACTTTCTGATATTTCTTATTAATAGAAGCCAATCAAGAGAGTATCAGAATGTGGAAGGAGTTAAGACGCTTTCAAGAGAGACTAGACAGTGAAGGCTCACTAAAAGATTTCATATAACTACAGGTTATCAACACATTTTGATAAATTGGCAGGGAAGTTGGGTGAGTAGAGGAAATAAAGTCAAATCTATGAAAGGAGAATTCCCCTCCACTTAGTATAGGACATTTTGCCTTCACAACATACAGGAATACTCACTGAGAGTTTCACAGAGCACAAGGAAATATTTACCTACTTTCATATGTCTATGTATAATTTTAGGCAAAAAAAGCAAAATGAATATTTGCTCAGGCTGATAGAGGTCTCAATATTTTCCTAATATGGCAAGAGTAATTCAGAGCGAGTCAAAATGCATAGCAGATCTGGGTAGATTTTCATCTGGAGAGGATTATTTTATAATAAAGCAATACTATTATTATTTGCATGGTTATTTAGCATTCAAAAGAGGGTAATGGTCAGCAAAATACATACAAAATTATACTGTCTAAGATTTCTTGAAATATTGCTGAAACTAAATAGAATTTACATAAATCATTTGTTCTCAAATTTTTGTTTTTGTTTTTTTCAGGAACACATTACACTCTATATAATTATTGAAAACCCTATGTAACATAATTCTACATATTTTATATATGGGAAATTATCACATTAGAAATTAAAATGGATAGAAGTATAAATAACTAATTTATTAAAAGTATATCAATTGTAGTTTAAGCTAATAATGCACTTTAGATAATGTTATATCCCAAAACCAAAATAAAATTGAGAAAAAAGAAATTGTTTTAACCTTTTAAAAAGAGAAAGCTAAATTTTCACGTTTACTTCACATTCATTCCATTGGAATGACTGAAGAGGGTGAAGAAAATATGACCTTACACAGATATATCGTTAGAAAAGGGAAGGAATATTTGATTACCACCTTATATAATTGTTCATATTATTTAATTCTAATATATTACACCAAAACAAAATAGGTATTGATTTCCTATATAATAGTTCCAGTTTTTAATCTGAAGCCATTAAATCTGAACTTTACACATTCTCTTAAATATAAATCCATTATCTATTTACCAATTTAAGTGGATTCCACACAGACATGATTTTGTAACTTCAAATAGTGTTCATCTGGAAAATATTAGTTCACAAAGTAATCCAGATCTTGCAAATATGATATTTTGTTTTATAATATCTGAAAACACACTTATTAATATAAACAACAAAAGTTTTAAACATGGCTTTAAGGATTAAGTAATAAAACTCATGTGGTAACACATGTTTTTCTGCAGCCCATGGATCAAAGAGTAATTTTGACCCTCAAGTCTTATTATTTAAGAAACATATTTCATAAGGTTATAGCTGCCATAGATAGTGAGTGAGTCCTCTAATGGTTCTGGGCAAATTGAAAACCTGGAAAGGATTCACATTCTAGATACCATTAAGAACATTCATGATTCATTGGAAGAAGTCAAAATACAACTTGAACAGAAGTTTTGAAGAAGTTGACTCCAACCTCATGGATGACTTTGTGGGGTTCAAGATTTCAGTGGAGGAAGGAACTGCAGGTATGTTGGAAATAGTAAGAGAACCAGGATTAGAAGTGGAGCCTAAAGATTTGGCTGAACTCTTGCAATCTCATAATAAAATTGAATAGATGAGATATTGTTTCTTTGGGATGAGCAAAGAAAGTGGTATATTGATTTGGAATCTACTGCTGAAGATGCTGTGTACATTATTGAAACAACAGCAAAAAGATTTAGGATATTGCATAAACTTAGTTGATAATGGAGCAGCAGGGTTTGAAAAGACTCCTTGAAATTTTGAAACTTCTACATGGGGTGAAATGCTCTCTAACAGCACTACATGCTACAGAGAAATCTTTCATGAGAAGAATAGACAATCAGGGAAACGGACTTGGCCCAGTGGCTAGGGCATCCATCTACCACATGGGAGGTCTGCGGTTCAAACCCCAGGCCTCCTTGTCCCATGAGGAGCTGGCCCACACACAGTGCTGATGCACACAAGGAGTGCCCTGCCATGCAAGGGTGTCCCCGCATAGGGGAACCCCACATGCAAAGAGTGCACCCCATAAGGAGAGCTGCCCAGGATGAAAGAAAGTGCAGCCTGCCCAGGAATGGCACCACCCACATGGAGAGCTGACACAACAAAATGATGCAACAAAAAGAGACACAGATTCCCATGCTGCTGACAATAACAGAAGCAGACAAAGAAATAAGACACAGCAAATAGACACAGAGAACAGACAACTGGGGGGAGGGGAGAGGGGAGAGAAATAAATACATCTTAAAAAAAAAAAGAATAGACAGTGTGGTAAACTTCATTGTTGTTATTTTTAAAAATTGCCAGTTACCCCAACCTTCAGTAACCAACACCCTGATCTGCCAGCAGCCATCAGTTTCAAGACAAGATCATCCATCTGCAAAAAGATGGCTCACTGAAGGCTTCAGGTGGTGTTTAGCATATTTTCAGCAAAGAAGTGTTTTTAAATTAGGAAATTAATTTATGCAAATTGTTTTAGACATGTTATTTCCACTTAATAGACTACTGTATAGTGTACACATATCATTTTATACACTAGGAAACCAAAAACTTCATAAGACTTGCTTTATGCAGTGTTCTAAAACCAAAACTATGATACCTCCAAGGTATACCCTGTACTTTGAGGAAATCCCAAATTTTTCACACAGAGGTTGCCCAATTTTACTTTCCAACCATTGTTCCTATTTTTCCATATCCTTTCCAAAACTTATTTTCTAATTATTTAATATTAGCCATTCTAGTAGGTATGTGCTGCATTCAGCTTACAATAGGTTGGTTCAAGGGAAGGCAATGCAGAAATAAAGGTAGAGACACAAGAGGGGAGACAAACCTGGGATCAGGGGACTCACAACTTCTGGAACTGAGCCTCAACCCTAGTTTTCCCATCGCATTCATTGGGAAACTACTAAACAGCTGTTTTCTATCTGAACTGCAACATCATTTACAATAACAGGGAACAACTGCAACATTTAACAGGTGTAACATTTACAATAACAAGCAGGTAAGCCAGTTTCCCACATTTCCCCCTTGGTTTTTGCAAAGTCTACACAAAACAAAGCTTCAACAACAAACAATAAGACTTTCAACTATCAGAATAGACTTTTTTCATGGGCTTAAAATTTCCAACCGGCAAGGCTATATAAACCAGTACTCAATATTTGGGGGGAAATGTTGTGGGAAACTGTTATTGTAAATGATGTTGCAGTTCAGATAGAAAACAGCTGCTTAGGAGTTTCCCAATAAATGCGATGGGAAAACTAGGGTTGAGGCTCTCAGTTCCAGAAGCTGTGAGTCCCCTGGTCCCAGGTTTATCTCCCCTCTTGTGTCTCTACCTTTATTTCTGCATTGCCTTCCCTTTGAACCAACCTATTGTGAGCTGAATGGAGCAGGTATGAAATGGTATCTAATCAGGTTTGGATTTGCATATTCTGAATGGCTCATGATGTTGAACATCTATTCATGTGTTTATTGGTCATTTATATATTTCTTTGGAGAAATGTTTATTCACATATGTGGCAGTTTGAAATTATTTTATGAATCCCAAAAAGAAAAAGATTATATTTGCAAACTAATCTATACCTCTGGCTGTGCTATCCTTTGATTGCATTAAATTCATTTGAGAAGGCTTTGATTAAATTACTTGATAATGACAATTTAGGGCTTTTAATTGGACTAAGGCATGGCTCAGGCTGAGTTTCTGTACCCTTGCTCAGTCTGATATAAATGGAAACATAGAGACTCTCTCAGAGAGAAGCAAGCCAGCATATTTGATTTTGTAATGTGACAGAGGATTGCTTAAGCATGAATCTCCCAAGAGTCTGGGCTCATGGAGCAGCTCAAGAGGAGATGGTGAGCCCAGAGGGGAAGGGAGAGACCTCCAAAGAGATTAGTGGACATCTTGCTTCACTGAATGACAACAATGCAAGGATGAATTGTAGCTGACAAGAATAGAAGCAGACCCAGTAGAACACACAGCGAATGGACACAGAGAGCAGACAACTGGGATAGGGAAGGGAAGAGAAAAAATTGTAGCCGACTTCGATAAGAAAGTATCATTGTCAATGCCTCTATTTGGACATTTCATTGGCTTGGAACAGTGAGCTCTTACCCTAAATAAATATCCTTTTACAAGCCAATACATTTCTGGTACTTTTCATCAGCAGCCCTTTGGCAAATGAACAACTTTTTTGCCCATTTTAATGGGATTGTTTTATTTCTTATTGCTGTATTTATAACGTTTCTTAATATATTCTGTATATTAAACACCTAATGGATATGTTGTTTCCAATATTTTCTCCCATCCTTTTTGTCTTATTACTTTCATGAGAATGAGTGTTAAGGCACATTTTAAAAAATTTGATTACGTCCCATTTAATCTATTTTCTCTCCTATTGCTTGTGCTTTGGGTGTAAATTCTATTAAACCATTGCTTAACACAAACTCCTGAAAATTGCTCCCTAGATTTCCCTCCAAGGAGATTCGTAGCTTTATTTCTTATATTTAAGACTTTGATCTATTTGGATTTGAATGTGGGCTATGGTGTGAGGTAGGGGTCCATCTCTATTCTTTTGCTTATGGAATCCTGTTCTACAAGCACCATTTGTAGAGGAGATTATTCTTTCCTCACTGAATGGACTTTGCAAAGGTCAACTGGCCATAATATAAGGGTTTATGTTTGCATCTTAAAATTCTAGTCCATTGTTCTTTAGGTCTGTCGTTTTGTCAGCATTATGCAGTCTTAATTACTGTACCACTGTAATAAGGTCTACAATCAGGAAATAGGAGACCTTCGAATTTATTATTTTAAAGGAATTTAATTATTCAGGTCTCCTTAGCATTCCATATAAATTTGATGACTGACTTTTCTGTTTCTGCCAAAAAGGCTGTTAACTTTGTGGTTGCATAGAATCTGTAAATATATTGGGGTAGAATGACATCTTAACAATATTTAGCCTTCTAATCTATGAAGAAAGAATTTCATTTATTTAAGTTTACTTCTTTTTCTTTTAGCATTCTTTAAGTTTCCATGTACAAGTCCTTTATACATTTGGATATAATCTTATATATTTGATTCCCTTAGTTGCTGTTGTCTAAGGAATTCGTTTTCTTGATTCCTTCTTCAGATTTTTTGTTATTGGTGTATTAAACAGAACTATTTTTATTTTTTTATTTTTAAAGAAGCTTTAGATTATAAAAATGATACATGAGAATATAGGGGATTCCCATATACCTCTTCCTCTCCCCCTCCCGTTTTCCCACAATAACAACATCCTTCTTTAGTGTGGTACATTTGTTGCAATTGATGAAGACCTATTGAAGCATTGCTACTAACCATTTACATTATAGTTTACACTCTTTAACAGTTTTGTAGGCTATGAAAAAATATCTAATGTCCTGTATCCATCATTACAATGTCATGAAGAACAATTCCAATGTCCTGAAAATTCCCCCATATTGCACCTATTCACCCCTCTCCCTCCTCTCAGAAATTCTGGTGGCCACTGCCTTTATATCAATGATAAAATTTCTTCCATTGCTAGAAAAATACTAAGTCTATAATGAAATAATTACATCTACTTTAGTCTATTTTTCATTCCCAAATCTAGAGGGTTTAGGGATGGTGATGCTCATTCTTTTTCTGATTGAGAGGGAGCTTAGGTCTCATGGAGTAGATGGATGGAACTGTCTTGCTTGCAGTTGCAGACACTCTCTGTTGCTTGGGATGGGTGTTGTCCACCATCATCTCCTTGTCCTGGGTGAGTCCAAAGAGCTGGAGAGTAGATGTTGGAACTCTGCTGAGATTCAGGTCTCAAATGGCATGTGAATGGGCCAAAGATTTAAGTCTCAGGGACATATCTAATAAGTATAATGCTGATTATATGTTCAAATATAAGGTTTAGAAGAGCCATATGTAGGGAAACTATAAATAAGTTGAACTGTGCTACAATGGGGGGCAGAAATTCTAGAGTAAGTATCACTAATAGAATGCCAAATTCCAGAGCTTGTCTCCCCTGCTTATAGTGTCTGGACATCTCTAGAGCTCTCAGGAGTTTGAGGCACTGTTTACTGTGGCAATGATATCCTGCTGAGACTGTGTCAGGCAGTGAGATCTTGCTGAGATGCGCATAAGTAAAACATCTGGAATTCCCTTCTGACTCACTTTGACATCTCTTAGCCATAAAATCTCATTAGTATTTAATATTTCTCCCCCCTTTTTCCTTATCTTTTTTAAAAGATACATAGATCACACAAAATGCTACATTAAAAAATATAAAATGTTCCCATATACCCACTTCCCACCCCACTTCCACTCTCCCCACATCAACAACCTCTTTCATCAGTGTGGCACATTCATTGTATTTGATGAATACATTTTGAAGCACTGCTACATGGTATGGATTATAGTTTACATTGTAGTTTACATACTCTCCCAGTCTATTCAGTGGGTTATGACAGGATATATAATATCCTGCATCTGTCCCTGCAACATTATTCAGGACAAGACCAAGTCCTGAAAATGCCCCAATATAATACCTCTTTTTCCCTCTCCCTGCCTTCAGCAACTCCCATGGCCACTGTCTCCACATCAGTGATACAATTCCTTCCATTGCTAGAGTCACAACAATTCTATAGTAGAATACCAGTAAGTCCACTCTAATCCATATTTTATTCCTCCATCCTGAGGACCCCAGGATGGTAATGTCCATTCCACCTCTAAATTGAGAAGGGGTTTAGATCTCACATGGCTGATGGATGGGATTCTCCTGCTTGCACTCAGTTCCCTGGTATGGTGGTTGACAATCCTCACCTCCCTGTTAGCTGACCTGGGTAAGTCCAATGAACTGGAGAGTAGGATTTGCAACTCTGCTGAGGCTTAGAGCTCAGCTGGCACATAGCCAGTCCAGAGAGTCAAATCTCCTGGATATACACCAACCCCAGCACCAACCACAACTTTAGTAAAACTGACAGAAGAGGCATGTGTAGAGAGGTCACATCTGAATCCAACTCCATCACACTCAGGAGCACATATTCCTAAGTAGAGCCCGCTGGCAAGGCACTGAAATCCAGATGCATCTGCCATGACCCATAGAACCTGTGTGTCTCCATAGCCCTCAGGATCACCACTACCTGGAGCAAGGCCTTTTTCCACAAGCATTGCTAGTTGTCTCTTGGTAATGATTCCTCATTGCCTGGAAGGCTCATTTCCCAAAGTCATGTCCCATGCTGGAGAAAGGTAGTGAGTTTATATGCTGAGTTTGGCTTAGAGTGAGGCCACATTTGAGCAACAAAGAGACTTTCAGGTGGTAACTCTTAGGCAACATATAACACTAGTCTAAGTTTCAATTTCACAAGAAAAGATTGTACTTACCTACTTTTTGTTTTTTTCATAAGTACAATCATCAATATCAAGGACCTGGTGTAATAGTCTGTCTTCCTTCACTTGGCACTGCCCTTGTACTTGTGGGATTCTTGCCTTTCTATTAGAGAATGTAGCAGGGCTCCCCAGGATGGGAATTCAACATTCTTTTGGTGATTGTGTGGCTCTCCACCCACTGAGACAATGCTTTTTGAACACTTGAACATATTCACATGACTTAGAGGGATGCCCCAGCTGCTTAGTCATGGTTTCTTTCCAGTTTGCGGAATCAGTCTATTAATGGTAGTATTTTGGTGTGGATTTTTCAATATATTCTGTATTTGGGATCATATCATCAGCATATAGGTATCACTTGCGTTTCCCTTTCAAATTTGGATGCCTTTAATTTCTTCTGCTTGACTAATTATTCTCGCTAGAACTTCCAGGCAATGTTAAATAACATTGGAGAGACTGGGCAGTCTTGTTTTTTAAAAAGATTATTTATTTATTTATGCATCTCCCCTCCCTCTATTGTCTGCTCTCTGTGTACATTTACTGTGTGTTCTTCTGTGTCTGCTTATCTTCTCACTAGGCTGTTCTGGGAACCGATCCTTTTACCTTCTGGAGTGGGAGAGGTGATTATTCCTCTGTGTCACCTCAGCTCCCTAGTCTGTTGTGTCTCTTATTGTCACTCCTCTGGGTCTCTTTTTATTGCATCATCTTGTTCTGTCAGCTCTCCATGTGGAGCAGCACTCTGTGCAGGCCAACATTCCATGTGGTCCAGTTCAGCACCTGGGCTATCTTGCCTTCACCAGGAGGCCCTGGGTATCAAACCCTGGACCTCCTACATGGTAGACAGTGGCCCAATTGCTTCAGCCACATCTGTTTCCTTTTTTCTGATATTAAGGGAAATTCTTTCAGTCTTTAAAAATTCAATATGAATTTTCCAAATATGTATTTTATCATGTTGTAATACTTTCCTTCAATGCCAGTTATCCCTGTGTTTTCATAAAGGAATTGTGCTTGGTTTTGCCAAATGGTTTTTCTGCTTAAATAGAGATGATGGTGAGGTTTTTTTTGTTTTGTTTTGTTTTGTTTTTGTTTTTGTTTTATTATTCATTTTTTAAAAATATTACATTAAAAAAATGTGAGGTCCCATCCAACCCCACCACCCCCACCCCACCACTCCCCCCACAGCAACACTCTCTCCCATCATCATGACACATCCATTGCATTTGGTAAGTACATTTCTGGGCATTGCTGCACCTCATGGTCAATGGTCTACGTCATAGCCCATACTCTCCCACATTCCATCCAGTGGGCCCTGGGAGGATCTACAATGTCTGGTAATTGCCCCTGAAGCACCACCCAGGACAACTCCAAGTCCCAAAAATGCCTCCCCATCTCATCTCTTCCTCCCATTCCCCACACCCAGCAGCCACCATGGCCACTTTTCCCACACCAATGCCACATTTTCTCTGTGGACCTGGGATTGGTTTTGTACATTGCACATCTATGTCAAGAGGAGACTTAGATTCCACATGGATACTGGATGCAATCCTCCTGCTTTCAGTTGTAGGCACTCTAGGCTCCATGGTGTGGTGGTTGACATTCTTCAACTCCATGTTAGCTGAGTGGGGTAAGTCCAATAAATCAGAGTGTAGGAGCTGAAGTCTGTTGAGGCTCAGGGCCTGGCTATCATATTGTCAGTCCAGAGATTCAAATCCCCTAGATATATCTTAAACTCCAGCACCAATTACAATTCCAGTAAAGTAGCATGAAAGGCTTGTGAAAAAAAATCCCCTCTGAGTCTAGCTCCATCAGGCAGAAACACCAGCTCCAAAGAAGGGCCAACTGACATGGCAGTGAACCCCATCTGCCATGGCCATAGAACCTGTGGGTCTCTTTACTGCTCAAAAGAACCAATACCTGGGGTTGTATCTCCTTTATCTGTGTCTGAGACTCTGCTCGGGTGTGCATAAGGGCAATCCTTCTGACAACCTCCAGAGTCATTTTTACAGACTCATAGTCATACAAACTCATTTGTCCTTTCCATTTCCCCCTTACATTAGGTCAAACAGCATTTTTAACTCCTGTTATTATATGTAGACAGGGATATTCTGCTGGTCCGAGTTGAATCTTTAATTCAAGGTCATTTTCTAGTTGCATCATCAGCTGGTATTTGGTAGTGATCCCTCGGTGCCAGGGAGGCTCATCCCCGGGTGTCATGTCCCACGCTGGGGGGAAGGCATTACATTTACATGCTGAGTTTGGCTTCGAGACTAGCCACATTTGAGTAACATGAAGGCTGTCAGGAGGAAACTCCTAGGCACAGTGCTGCTCTACGCCTTGTTCTTATTTCAGGTGTATAGGCTCATAAGCATAGTCATTAATATCAGGGGCTCACTGTTGGACCCTCATTCCTTCCTGGTCCTTACCGTTGCACCTGGGGGACTGCTGCTGCTCCCCTAGGGACCACGACAGAGCACCCCCCTGGCCAGGAACCCAGTACCCCCCCAGCTGTTGTTCTTAATTGTTGCCACTATGAGTATATCCAAACATTACCATGCACCCTGGACATATGCCCTGTATAACTTCCTGTTAACCATATATCACCAGTTAATAACATCCCATACCAGTATTCCTCCACTGCCATTGTTGAACCACTCTGTGATCCAAAACTTCCTGAAAAGTGAAGCCCAATATAATGTCAGGTTCCCTTACTAGTAAAATGGAATATAGCGATGAGTTTAAAGGTTAGATATACAATACGTATTGATTTGGAAAAATTCTACATCCTATCTTTTTCTTTTCTCTTTTCCTAATTATTGAGCTTCTCTTAACAAGAGCCCTAGATCACAGTAATTCATATAAACAATATACAGTACTCCCACACATCCACCATAAAACCTTTTCCCTTCCAACAGCGATAATCTTATAACTTATTCATATCATATTTACTGAAACTGATGTACAGACTCTGAGACAATAGCTTTCAAACAAGGTGACATCTGTGCTTACATTGTGATCCATACTTTAGGATATAGAGTTTTCTAAATTTTTAGTTATCCTATGTTTTACATTATGGTTTACATTATTAGTCTGACATCCCCTATAAGTTTTTGGTGTAATATTACATGTTTTATATCCATCCTTGTGTACTCTCGTGGAACTCCTCTCTTACCCCCACATTTACCTTGGTTCCATCCATTCAACATACATTTTCCCCTCCCCTTGGGGCCCACAGCGACAGCCAATCTCCATTTCCCGAGGAGCCACGTCCAGAGATACTTGCAACAGTGTTGAGGGCCTGACTTGCTCAACTGCCCTAATACCCTGGGAGCCACCCTTTCTCTCGAGAGATACAGTTCCCTCTTTTTTGATGGCATTAGTCCTCCCCAGGATGTGGGTCCACCCCCACTCTCACTACTTGGGTCTCTACCCAATGGTACAACCCACCCTGGTAAAATGAGCATTCAGACATTCCCCAGGAGTCCATAGGTTTTTTTTAAAATTCCTTTGTTCTGTTAATATGATATGTTACATTGGTTGATTTTCTTGTGTTGAATGATACTTACATATGCTGCATAAATCCAACTTGATCATGGTGTATAATTCTTATAAGCAATTCTATTCAGTTTGATAGTATTTCACTGTTGATATTTGAATCTTTTTTAATACAGGATATTGGCCTTTAATTTTCTCTTATTCTGCTGTCTTTCTCTGCCTTTGGTATTAGAGTGATAATGACTACATAGAACATTCTATTTTTTGGAAATTTTTGAATTATAGTGGTGTTAATTCTTCTTGGAATATTTAATTTCAACAGTTAAACCTTATGGTCCTGGGATTTACTTTTTTTGGGGTAGTTTTTGATTCTTGAGTGAATCTTTTACTTGTTATTTGTCTGAGGACATCTATTCCTTCGGAGTTTGTTTTTGTAGTTTATGTGTTTCTAGAAATTTGTCCATTTCATCTAGTTTACAAAATATTTTGGCAATTGTTCATAGTAGCCTTTATAACCTCTTTAAAAAATTTATTTTTATATGCCAATTCAGTCCACTGTATAGTGTCCTTTCCTTTCAATCTTAAGTACTCCCTTTGGCATTGCTTGCTTGGCAGGTGTCATGATGATAAACTCCCTCAGCTTTTGATAATCTCCCCCCCCCCACCATTTTTGAAAGACATTCAAGCCAGATATAAAATAATTGGTAGGCAAGTGTTTTCATTTAACACTTTAAATATTTTCTTCCACTGCCTTCTTTCTTCCATGGCTTCTGATGTAAAATAACTACTTAATTTCTTGGGAGATCCCTTGTATATAGGACATTACATTTCTTTTGGACTTTCCAGAACTCTTCCCAAGTCCTTACCATTCAAGCATTTAACACAATGTGTCTCGGCCTTCTTCTCTTTCAGTATCATGCTTAGGATTCATCAGAGTCCTTGAATGTGTATATACAGGCCTTTTGTAAAAATTGGGAAGTTTTCTGGCATTTTATATTTTAATATTCTTTCTGCCACTTTCTAGCATTCTTATAATTCTGGGAACCCTATAAAGTGAATACTGATACGCATGATAATATCCCACAATTGTCTTGAGTTCTGTTCATGTTTTTCATGCTTTTTCTTTCTGAGGCTAAGTTTGAATCATTTTAATTGTCTTGTCTTGGAACTCACAGATTCTTTACTCTGCCATCTGTCTCTGCTATTGAAAGCCTCTGGGAATTTATTATTACAGTTGCTTTTGCCTTCAAATATTATATGTTTTTCCCTATTATAAACTCTGCCTCTTTATTAGGTGTTTCATTTTGTTTATTCATCATTTTCCTTGCATCCCTTAGTTCTTTCTCTCAATTTTATTTTAGAATTTTTAAGAATATTTCTATAAGTCTTGACTGGTATGAACAATGCCTTGTATTTTTTCATTGACTTTCTCTGATATTTTATTTTTATCTTTTGGATGGTCTATAATTTCCTGTTTTGCTTTTTGTCTCATAATCATTTTTTTCACACTACATTTGAATATTTTAAAGAGTTACCTCTGGAAGTTAGTCTTTGATTTGTCTTATCTTTAAGTTTGTATCTAATTATAACATGATACAGATTTCCTTTCATGCCAAAAGCTAACCAGAACAAACAAGCCAATGCAAATAAATACCTTTCACTGTGTTGACTGGGTGGCTGGTGGTCTCCTTCAGAGTAATCCTTCTTATCAAGAGGATCAGCCTAAGGAGATCCTTCTCAGTCATTTTTTATGCCTACTCATTTTTGAGCCTAAATCTTGTCTTAGACATGTGTTCATGCCCTTAGGAATTCCCCTGTTGTTGAGAATTAGACATTCCATCTTACCTGCATGGAATAGATTCCTCCCATCACAATGGATGTTTTTAGGGGGAATCTTTTGCCCAGTGGAAATACAATTTGATTGACTTTTACACTGCTTTAGCCCTGTGCAAGCTGCTTCTGCCTGTGGGGCAAGTATTTGGAGGGATTGACAGAAATGAATGTCCTGGTTCAATACTTTAGAATGGTCCATAGACTGGCACCAGAATACATGCACCTCAGTCTATATATAGGTGAATACCTCCCTCTGGAACATGGTGAGGGGCCCACAATGAGAGCACAGACAAGTTTCACAGCATGCCACAGAGGGGTGGGGGAGACCAGGAAGGTCACCACCAGCTTCTACTACCATTTTTAAGTGCTAATTGCATTACTCAGTGCTCACTCAGTTAATACATCCTCTTTTTGTATTCCAGAGGAATACAAAAGTGTGGAAGTAGATGCTGCCAGTTTTTGATAGTTGAATAAGTTTCTATGGGAGAATGGTAGGCTGGAGCTTCTTTGTGCTCTTGGTTGCCTGCTCAATATATACATTTTGGAGACAATATCTGTCAAACAACAAAGTTTGACTCCCTGTCATTAGATTAGTAAAAACAGTTATTTAATTCCTGATATTGGTACTTTTTTCATTCCCTTATTTATTAACTAGGTGGAGCTAATAAATTTGGTTGATATACTGAAAGAAAAGCTTTTACTTTTGTCACTTTTTCCATTTGCTTCTCTAATTTGTATATCATTGATTTCTATTTCTTTATTAGTTTTCACTTTTACTTACTTTAGTGTAACTTTGCTCTTCTTTCCCTGGTTTCTTGGGTTGGAAATTAGGTCATTTGTTTATAAATATTCTTCCTTTATAGTATAAACATTTATAATTTTAAAATTTGCTTTATGTACTTTTTTAAAAAAATTCTCAATTTATTCATTTTTAAAAAAGATATTACATTAAAAAAAATATGAGCTCCCCATTCGCCCCCACCTTCCCCACCCCACCACTCCCCCCCCAATAACACTCTCCCCCATCATCATGTCACATCCATTGCATCTGGTGAGTACATCTCCGGGCATTGCTGCACCCCATGTCCAGTGTTCCACACCATAGCCCACACTTTCCCACGTTCCATCCAGTGGGCCATGGGAGGACATACAACATCCGGCAATTGTCCCTGGGGCACCACCCAGGACAACTCCAAGTCCCAAGAATGCCTCCACATCTCTTCTCTTCCTCCCCTTCTCTGCACCGAGCAGTCACCATGGCCACTTTTTCCACATCAATTCCACATTTTCTCGATTATTAACCACAATAGTTGATGAATAGAATATCATTAAGTCTACTCTGAACCTTACTGTATTCCTCCTTCCTGTGGACCTTGGCTTGGTTGTGTCCATTCCACATCTATGTCAAGAGGGGGTTTAGATTCCACATGGATATTGGATGCAATCCTCCTGCTTTCAGTTGTAGGCACTCTAGACTCCATGGTGTGGTAGTTGACATTCTTCAACTCCATGTTAGCTGAGTGGGGTAAGTCCAATAAATCAGAGTGTAGGAGCTGAAGTCTGTTGAGGTCAGGGCCTGGCTATCATATTGTCAGTCCAGAGATTCAAATCCCCTAGATATATCTTAAACTCCAGCACTAATTACAATTCCAGTAAAGTAGCATGAAAGGCTTGTGAAAAAAAATCCCCTCTGAGTCCAGCTCCATCAGACAGAAACACCAGCTCCAAAGAAGGACCAACTGACATGGCAGTGAACCCCATCTGATATGACCATAGAACCTGTGGGTCTCTTTAGCCCTCAAAAGGACCAATACCTGGGACTGTATCTACTTTATCTGTGTCTGAGACTCTGCTCGGGTGTGCATAAGGGCAATCCTTCTGACAACCTCCAGAGTCTTTTTTACAGACTCATAGTCATACAAACTCATTTGTCCTTTCCATTTCCCCCTTACATTAGGTCAAACAGCATTTTTAACTCCTGTTATTATATGTAGACAGGGATATTCTGCTGGTCCACGTTGAACCTTTAATTCAAGGTCATTTTCTAGTTGCGTCATCAGCTTGTACTTGGTAGTGATCCCTCGGTGCCAGGGAGGCTCATCCCTGGGTGTCATGTCCCACACTGGGGGGAAGGCATTGCATTTACATGCTGAGTTTGGCTTCGAGACCGGCCACATTTGAGTAACACGGAGGCTGTCAGGAGGAAACTCCTAGGCACAGTGCTGCTCTGGGCCTTGTTCTTATTTCAGGTGTATAGGCTCACAAGCATAGTTATTAGTATCAGGGGCTCACTGTTGGACCCTCATTCCTTCCTGGTCCTTACTATTGCATCTGGTGGACTGCCACTACTCCCCTAGGGACCACGACAGAGCACCCCCTGGCCAGTAACCCAGTACCCCCCCAGCTGTTGTTTTTAATTGTTTCCACTATGAGTATATCCAAACATTTCCAAGTCCCCTGGACATATGCCCTGTATAACTCCCTGTCAACCATATATCGTCTGTCAATAACATCCCATACCAGTATTCCTCCGCTGCCATTGTTGAACCACTCTGTGATCCAAAACTTCCTGAAAAGTGAAGCCCAATATAATGTCAGGTTCCCTTACTAGTAAAATGGAATATAGCGATGAGTTTAAAGGTTAGATATACAATACGTATTGATTTGGAAAAATTCTACATCCTATCTTTTTCTTTTTTTTTTCCTAATTATTGAGCTTCTCTTAACAAGAGCCCTAGATCACAGTAATTCATATATACAATATACAGTACTCCCACACATCCACCATAAAACCTTTTCCCTTCCACAGTGATAATCTTTTAACTTATTCATATCGTATTTACTGAAACTGATGTACAGACTCTGAGACAATAGCTTTCAAACAAGGTGACATCTGTGCTTACATTGTGGTCCATACTTTAGGATATAGAGTTTTCTAAATTTTTAGTTATCCTATGTTTTACATTATGGTTTACATTATTAGTCTGACATCCCCTATAAGTTTTTGGTGTAATATTACATGTTTTATATCCATCCTTGTGTACTCTCGTGAAACTCCTCTCTTACCCCCACATTTACCTTGGTTCCATCCATTCAACATACATTTTCCCCTCCCCTTGGGGCCCACAGCGACAGCCAATCTCCATTTCCCGAGGAGCCACGTCCAGAGATACTTGCAACAGTGTTGAGGGCCTGACTTGCTTAACTGCCCTAATGCCCTGGGAGCCACCCTTTCTCTCGAGAGATACAGTTCCCTCTATTTGATGGCATTAGTCCTCCCCAGGATGTGGGTCAACCCCCACTCTCACTACTTGGGTCTCTACCCAATAGTACAACCCACCCTGGCAAAATGAGCATTCAGACATTCCCCAGGAGTCCGTCCAGCATCAGACCATCCCCTCCGAGCATCCTAAACAGGTAACCCTCCTAATTATATTTTGATATGGTTTTCTCAGCATTTTACTCTCAACCAACACCTGACACTCTCCGATGTTTGTATGTTGCCCCTCCCGCCCCCCAATTTTTTGGGCAATATTACCCCTCTGCCCATTCCCAGCCCCCCTCAAACCTGCAAAGCCCCACCCAAAGGCAACCCCTTGCCCCCGTTTTATCTCTTCTTTGTGCTCATACTTACCGCCAGCTCATCATAGATTCCACCCCTCCAGACGTCGACTCACATCCTTCCTCCACCCCCCGATTTCCTGTAAGCCTATCTTCCAGTCTTTGGCTCGCTGAGGCAGCTTGCTTATTTAATATCATTGAGGTCATGTAGTATTTGTCCTTCAATGCCTGGGTTGCTTCACTCAACATAAGGTTCTCAAGATTCATCCATGTTATCATGTGTGTTTGTAGTGTATTTGTTCTTAAAGCCGAGTAGTATTCCATTGTATGTATATACCACATTTTATTGATCCACTCATCTGTTGATGGGCATTTGGGTTGATTCCAACTTTTGGTGATAGTGAACAATGCTGCTATGAACATTGGTGTACATATATCGGTTTGTGTCCTTGTTTTCAGTTCTGCTGAGTATATACCCAGCAGTGGTATTGCTGGGTCATATGGCAAATCTATGGTTAGTTTTTTGAGAAACTGCCAAACTGTCCTCCAGAATGTTTGGATCCTTCTGCATTCCCACCAGCAGTGGATGAGTGTTCCCATTTCTTCACATCCTCTCCAGCATTTGTATTCTGTTTTTTTCATAGTTGCCAATCTTATGGGAGTAAGATGGTATCTCATTGTAGTTTTGATTTGCATTTCCCTGATAGCCAGAGATTTGGAGCATTTTTTCAAGTGCTTTTTAGCCATTTGTATTTCTTCTTTGGAGAAGTGTCTGTTTAAATATTTTCCCATTTTTTAAATGGGTTGTTTATCTTTTTATTTTCAAGATTTAGGAGTTCTTTATATATGCACGTTATAAGTTTCTTATCGGATATATGGTTGCCAAATATTTTCTCCCATTGTGTGGGTTCCCTTTTTACTTTCTTGACAAACTCCTTTGAGGTGCAGAGGCTTTAATTTTGAGGAAGCCCCATTTATCTATTTGTTCTTTTGCTGCTCATGCTTTCGGTGTGATATTCATGAAGCCATTTCCTATTACAAGGTCCTGTAGATGTTTCCCTACACTGCTTTCCAAGGTCTTTATGGTCTTGGCTCTTATATTTAGGTCTTTGATCCATCTTGAGTTGATCTTTGTATAAGGTGTGAGATGGTAATCCTCTTTCATTCTACATATGGCTATACAGTTCTCCAGGCACCATTTGTTGAATAGGCCATTCTCTCCCAGTTGAGAGGGTTTGGTGGCTTTATCGACTATTATATGGCTATATATATGCGGTTCTATATCAGAACTTTCAATTCGATTCCATTGATCTGTTTGTCTCTCCTTATGCCAATACCATGCTGTTTTCACTACTGTAGCTTTGTAGTATGTTTTGAAGTCAGGTAGTGTGATTCCTCCAATTTTGTTTTTCTCTTTCAATATGTCTTTGGCTATTCGGGGCCTCTTTCATTTCCAAATAAATTTCATAGTTATTTTTTCTAGTTCCTTAAGGATGGCTGTGTTGATTTTTATTGGGATTGCATTGAATGTGTAGATCAGTTTTGGTAGGATAGACATCTTAATAATATTTTGTCTTGCTATCCATGAACAGGGAATATTCTCCCATTTATTTTGGTCTTCCTTGATTTCCTTGAAGAGTCTTGTAGAGTTCTCAGTGTATAAGTCTTTTACACCTTTGTTAAATTTATTCCTGTATATTTGATTTTTAAATTTACTATTGTAAATGGTATTTGTTTCTTGATTTCCTCCTGATCTTGCTCATTATTGGTGTACAGAAATGCTACTGATTTTTGCACATTGATCTTATAACCTGCAACTTTACTAAACTTTACTAAACATTTATGAGTTCTAGAAGCTTTGTTGTAGATCTCTCAGGGATTTCTATGTATAGAATCATGTCATCTGCAAATAATGAAATTTTGACTTCTTCCTTTCCAATTTGAATGCCTTTTGTATCTGGTTCTTGCCTCAGTGCTCAAGCAAGTAGTTCTAAGACAATGCTAAATAGAAGGGGAGACAGTGGTCACCCTTGTCTTGTTCCTGACTTTAGAGGGAAGGATTTTAGGATTTCTCCATTGTAAACAATGTTGGCTGTAGGTTTTTCATATATACTCTTTATCATGTTCAAAAAATTTCCTTGTATTCCAATCTTTTGGAGTGTTTTTATCAAGAAAGGGTGCTGTATTTTGTGAAATGCTTTTTCTGCATCTATAGATATAACCATGTGATTTTTTTCCTTCAATCTTTTTTTATGGTGTATTACATTGATTGATTTTCTTATGTTGAACCAATCCTTGCATACCTGGAATAAATCCCACTTGGTCATGGTGTATAATTCGTTTAATGTGTTGTTGAATACGATTAACAAGTATTTTGTTAAGTATTTTTGCGTCTAGGTTCATTAGAGAAATTGGTCTGTAGTTTTCCTTTCTTGTGGTTTCTTTGTTTGGCTTTGGTACTAGGGTAATGTTGGCATCATAGAAGGAGTTAGGCAATGTTCTTTCTGTTTTGATTTTTTGGAATAGTTTCAGCAGGATTGGTGTTAGTTCTTTCCAGAATGTTTTGTAGAATTCACCTGTGAAGCTGTCTGGCCCTGGGCTTTTCTTAGTTGGGAGGTTTTTAATGACTGATTCTATCTCTTTACTTGTGATTGGTTTGTTGAGATCATCACTTTCTTCTTTTGTCAATATAGGCTGCTTATGTGTTTCTAGGAATTTTTCCATTTCCTCTGAATTGTCATTTTTGTTGGAATATAGGTTTTAAAGGTATCCTCTTATGATAGTCTTTATTTCTGTGGGGTCAGTGGTGATATCTCCTTTCTCATTTCTTATTTTGTGTATTTGCGTCTTCTCTCTTTTTTTCTTTGTTAGTCTCACTAAAGGTTTGTCAATTTTGTTGATCTTCTCAGAAAACCAGCTCTTGGTTTTGTTTATCTTTTCAAGTGCTTTCTTATTTTCTATTTCATTTAGTTCTGCTCTTATCTTTGTTATTTCCTTCCTTTTCTTCCTTTGGATTACTTTGTTGTTTTTTTCCTAATTCCTCCAAATGTACAGTTACTTCTTCAATTTTGGATCTTTCTTCTTTTTTTGATATATGAATTTATGGCTATAAATTTCCCTCTCAGTACTGCTTTTGCTGCATCCCATAAATTTTGGTATGTTGTGTTATCATTATCATTTGTTTCAAGGTAGTCATTGATATCTTTTGAGATTTCCTCTTTGACCCACTGTTTTTTAAAAGTGTGCTGTTTAATTTCCATATCTTGGTGTGAAATCTGGGCCTCTGGCCCTTGCAGATTTCCAGCTTCACTCCACTGTTGTCAGAGATATTATTTTGTATGATTTTGATCTTTCTGAATTCATTAAGCCTTTCTTTGTGGCCTAGCATATGGTCTATCTTGGAGAATGATCCATGTGCACTTGACAAAAATGTATATCATGCTGTGTTTGGGTGTAATGATCTATATATGTCTATTAGGTCCATCTCCTCTAATATACTGTTCAAATATTTTGTTTCTTTGTGTATTCTCTTTTGAGATGTTCTGTCCAGAGTTGATAGTGGTGTATTAAAATCCCCCACTATAATTGTAGATGCATCTATTCTTTCACTTAGTTTTTCCAGCATTTGCCTCACATATTTAGAGGTGCCCTTGTTAGGAGCATAAATATTTATGATTGTTCGATCTTTGACAGATTGTCCCTTTCACTAATATGTAGTATCCTACTTTGTCTCTCATAATTGTTTTGCATTTAAAGTCTATTTTGTCTGATATTAATATAGCTACTCTTGCCTTTTTTTGGTTATTGTTTGCTTGTATGATTGTTTTCCAACCATTCACTTTTGGCCTCCATGAGTCTCTAGATCTAAGATGTGTCTCTTGTAGACAGCATATAGATGGGTCATATTTCCTTATCCAATGTCCCAGTCTGAATCTTTTGATAGGTGAGTTTAATCTGTTGACATTCATTGTTATTACTTTCAAGGAATTATTTATGTTAGCCATATTTTGATTGGACTTGTGTTTGTCATATTTTTTTCCCTTCACTTTTTGTCTTTTTTGTTGCTCTTACACTCTCCTCCAACTCTGACTGTCCTGTTTTTCCTTTCTTCCTGCAGAATTCCCTTTAGAATTTCTTGAAGGGGAGGTTTCTTGTTGGCATACTCTTTCAGTTTCTGTTTATCTGTGAATATTTTGAACTCTCCATCATGTTTGAATGCTAGTTTAGCTGGATAGAGTATTCTTAGTTGGAATTTTTTTTCTTTTAGTACCTTGACTATATCATACCACTGCCTTCTTGCCTCCATGATTTCAGATGAGAAATCAGCACTTAATCTTATGGAGCTTCCCTTGTATGTGATGGTTTTCTTTTCTCTTGCTGCTTTTAGAATTTTCTCTTTGTCTTGAGTGTTGGATAATTTGACAAGTATATGTCTTGGGGTGGGCCTGTTGGGGTTTATGACAATTGGGGTGCACTGTGCTTCTTGGTTATGTACATCTGTCTCTTTCAGTAGATTTGGGAAGTTTTCATTCATTATTTCCTGCAACACTCATTCTGACCCCTTTCCCTTCTCTTCTCCTTCTGGGATGCCTATAATATGTATGTTTGAGCATTTTGCATTGTCATTCAGGTCCCTAAGTCCTAGCTGGATTTTTTTCTATCTTTTTATCGAGCAATTCTGCTATCTGTTTGATTTCCGATGTACTGTTTTCCACATCACTAATTTTCACTCTGCCTCTTCTAGTCTGCTGATATTTGCTGCAAGTGTATTTTTGATTTCGTGAACTGTGGTGTTCATTCGCATCATATCTGTTATCTTTTTGCATATATCTGCAATTTCCCTTCCAATGTTGTCTTCATGTTGTTAACCTCTTCCTTTACTTCATTAAATTTGTTGGTGATAAATGTTCTGAGATATTTAATTACTTGTGCGAAGTTCTGCTCTCCTTCTTGGTTTTTAGTTTGTTCATTGGATTCAGCCATGTTTTCCTGATTACTGGTTTGGTTTGTAGATTTTTGTTGCGGTCTGGTCATCATTTTATCTTGACAGGTTTAATCAGTTCCTTAGCTTCTTTGTCTAGTCTTGGGAATTAATTAGCTGCTGTTTTTGCATAAGTGTTATATCTTCTCTTTGTCACTTTGTTCTTCTTATTCTAATTTCTTATTGCTGGTTGAGTTCACTTTAAAGGAAAGTATTAGGGCCAGGGAAAGGCAATTGTATAAGCAAGAAAAAAGTGTAAAGTAGTATTGGTGATAAATGTTAACAGAGCAACAATATGAGATCTGGGAGGATGGATATTAGATTCATGTAAGTTGTGTAGAGTTATAGCAGTAGGTAGAGTATCTATAATGAGGTAGTAGACTGAATATGGGAGGAATATGGTATGAATTAAAAAGCTAATGTTTTCATGAGAGAGGGAAAGAGAAAAGAAAGGCAATAGTTTCAAAAGTGGATAAAAGACAGAAAACAAAACAAAGGTATTAGAAATTAAGAGTTAGACACTTTGGGGATCAAAGAAAGGGAGGTGGAATATAGGAGAGACAGTAGATGATGGGGGATATCAAAGTGTAGGGGAAAGGGGATAGTGTATGTAGCCAAAATCAATTCACACAGAAATGAGGCAGCAGAGGATGAGGAAACTCGGCAAATGTGAGGTGTTCCCTGCAGCACCTATTGTATAATTAAGATAAAATAAAATAAGAAGAAAATGAGGGACAAGAGAGAGAAAAAAAAAAGACAGGGAAGAAGGAAAGAAAGAAAATGGGGGTGGGTAAAGGGAGGGGAACAAGTAGGGAAAAGAAAAAAAAAGATATAGAACAACCACAACAGCAACAACAACAACAACAAAAAACCCTAAATAACTGAGAGAGTGAAAAAAAATAAGACTTTGGGGGATACACTGGGAGAAAAGACTAGGAGATAATGCAATGTTAGCAATCAGGACATTAAAAAAAATAATAAAAATTAAAAAACAAAACAAAACAAAAAAGAAAAAATGCAAACTTTGAGGGCTAGGACATTCAAGGACCTCAGATAGACCTCAGGGCATGATGGATTCAGGGATGGAAAGTCTGAGATATTGAAGACTCAAGAGGTGTGAGTCTCTGGGGTGTGGGCCACCATGGTTTAGGAGACTCAGACCTGGCAACCTTAAGTCCGGTTCACAGGTAGCCTGGGAGCACTGTAGTGCAACACAGCCTTCAGGGATCCCCACAACTGGGTGCCAGCCCTATGGGTGAGGTCACATCCGCAAACTCTTTTCTATGTGTCTGAACCTCGCAATTCACTCACTCACTGGGGTCTCTTCTGTGGATGTACCACCAATTCGCCTTTAGGGCCCCTCCCACCCTGTAAGCCCTGGAACGGCCACCTGGGGGCGGCTGTACACTGCAGCCAATTTATAACGCAGATCAGTGGCCAGGCCCGGGGGTGGGGCTCCAGCTGGAAACGCTGATAACAGAGTCCAAAACCAAAATTCCCATGCTTCGCAAAATATTCCCCTAATCGACTTCCAGCCATTTCCCACCCTACCAAACCCTGATACAGCCTCCTGGTGGCGTCTCTTTATTGCTAGCAATTTAAGTCCACTGCAGATCAGCAGCTGGGCTTGGGGGGCGGGGCTCTAGGTGGAAGCGCTATTATTTGTGTCCGCAATCAAAAATTCCCTGCTTTGCAATAAAACTCCCGTTTGTCTCCCCAAATCGGTCTGCAAAGCCTCCTGTCCTGTTAACCCCCCAATAGCCCGCTCAGGGCTTATGAATTCCCCAGTACCACAGAGCCTCCAGAGATCACCGCTGCAGCGCTGGTGCCACGGCTCCACCCACCCCAGGAGGGAGCATCCCGCATGCAGCTCTCACCTCCGTGTAATAGAGTTTCAAATATATCTTATAGACTAATTTTCTCTGTTAACTTCCCACCAAATCAACATCCAGACACCTGCCCTGCAAAAATCCCAAAACAGCCTGGTCTGGAAGAACCTCCAACACTGCCCAGCCACTTCTTTGTAGGAGATATTATCTGGTATGCTCACTCAGCCACCATCTTTTCCCCCTCTTTATGTACTTTTTATTTCTAATCCTACACTTTCACTCACATTCAATTTCAAATTTAAAAAATAATGGTAATTTGTTTTGATACACAGACAGTTAAACCATCTGTTTTTATTTTGCTAAACAGTTGTTAATATCTAATTTAATGCTATTGTTGTCTAAAAACACACTCTGTTACATAAAATCCTTATAATCCACTGGAACTTCTTTAATGGCTTAGTGTGTAGTCCTTCTTGATATATTCTAAAAGGAAATGGCAATTGAAACCAAAATTATATTCTATTACACACCTGTAAAATAGATAAATGAACACATCTAACAACTAAATATGGTGATGATTATGCTCAAACTAACTTTACATGATTTTTCTTTGTACTGTTCTATTATATCCATTTTGCAAATGATGAGTAGTTTTTTATAAAGCTAAATGAAACTATCTTTTGAGCTTGTGAATTATCTTCATTATTAAACAAACAAGACTGAATATGTCCAAAGGAACTTGTGCAAGAATTTCCAACAGTTTTTTTCTTAGTAACTAAAATGTGGATAGGGCACAGATGTCCATTAAAGGAAAATTGATAAAGTTGGAAATGTTTACAAAATTTAACATTATTAAAAATTTAAAATAAGCAGACTACTGTAAACTCAACATTGATGAATCACATAAACATCAATTTAAGTTTGAAAGAAGAGCCTTGCACAAAAGATTAAAATGTAGACCAATGAATAAAGCAGTGAGGCAGATTAGTATGTAAAATGAGAGAAAGCAACTGGTCAGAATAAAACAATAACAGTGGTGTCCCCACTGGTCAGAACATAGACCCCACCCAGGGACACCCTGAGGGAAGGCAGGTGCTTGAGAATAATGCTATGACCATTACAGCCAAAAACCCTGCCAGGGCCCTGGTCATGAGAGCGCATTTGAAACTCCTTGGCCCAAAAGAAGTTCCAGATAACCCCAAATAGAAAGGCCTCCCTATTGTTTCCCTAAAAACTAACAAGTGAAGGTAGAAAGGCAAACAATCAGAACAGCAAAGAGCTGAGATCCCTCCTTGATATGGGGAGGGGAGAGGAGGAAAAGTCTTAAAAACACCTACCCTAGGTCTCCATGTTGCATGTCTTACCTGTAGCACCCCCAAACCCATGTCAGTGGTGTGTATTATCTCTTTTCTCTCATTTCTCAAGGAACTCTTTTTACTGTTTCTTTCTTGCAATGAAGCCAAGAACCTCAAAACCCAGAACCCAGAGTGTTCTGCTCCCATATTTGGTGAGCAATCCAAGAGACAAAGAGGCAAGTAACTCTCCCAACATCTGACAAAACCTGGTGAGTCTAGGATTTTAATTAAAGCCTGTCTGTGCCCTCTTTTGTCTTATTAGTGAGACCCCCCCAGACTCCCAGCCTTGGTAGTGCCCAGAGGTTGCTCCTTCCTCAGACCCCTGGAGGCCCTGAGATTCCTGTTAACCCATTATTCTGTGGACCCCAAGGCTGTTTGCAAGCTCCAAAGCAGTAAGTTTATAGCTTCTTAATGTGCTTATTAACATCTGGTCTAACTGCTAACCTTGGTCTCTGGCAGTGGCCATAAAATGATATCTGTTTCACAGCCATTTACTAAGACATCAGCACAAGTAGGTCAAAAGAAATATCCTTGGGCCAGTACCTTTCCTAGGGAGGAAGTCCAGCTTGGTAGGACCCAGATGTCTTCTAAGACCTGTAAGGCTCTGGAAACACCCAGGGACAAGATACATCCAATCTCTGGAACACTGGAATGGCGAGCAGGGTTCCCAGTCCTCAGGACACTGGGCAATTTCCATTCAGTCAGGTCTAGAAGTGAGACTCCACCAAGACTGGCCAATGCATTTATCTTCCCCTAGAATAATGGGTGGCTTCTCCAGCATCCAGCAGACTTCCCACTGGGGTGACTTCTCGGGAATTGGGACAACCTCCCTATTGATGGTCTAAAAAGGAAGAGGTTATTATTTCCTGCCACATAACATGGATGTAGTACAAATTAGAGTACATCCAAGTGTGGCCTCTGTATGGACGCTGAATTCAAGTAAACCTCCTGTGTAAGAGGGAAGGAGGGGACAGGCAGATCTTAGGGCCAGAGACTATGTGGCTCTGTGTCTACTCAAAGGGATTATAAAGGGCACTACCAAACCAGTCAAGTAAAATAAGCTCAGGAAAATTACTAAGGCGCAGAATGAAAACCAAACTTTACTTTAGGGAAAGCTGATAGAGGCCATGAAAAAATGTCCTCTGGCAGATGTTGACTCTAGAGAAGAACAGATCCTCTAGAAACTCACTTTATTAGCCAGTCTGTCTTGGATACCTGTAGGAAGCTGCAAAACCTTTCCCTGGGTCCCCAAGCTTCCATGAACTTCTTTTTAGAAACAGCCTTTACAGTTTTCTTACTCACTTAGTCCTGACCTGCCACTCCGGACCTCTCTAGTCTCAGTTGGGCCTAATTAGGGGAGTGAAGAGGACTCAAGGTCTAGGCTGTTTCCTAAACTTCCCCCCTGTAGAATAAGAAACCCCCATATAAGCCATCAATTCAGCAGTAACCCCTCAAGGAGAAAGCTGCTAAAGTCCTTTGGCCATTGATTAAAGTTTCATGGAGAGTTATGAAGTAAATAATTAGAAGACTAGACCATATTTATGGAATGGAAGATGCAAGATTCTAAATTGTCTGTTATGTTAATTTATTAAGTGACACCTGTATAAAAAATCCCTGCAGACTTTCTACAGAAAAAAAAATAGACAATTTGGTCCTAAGGTACTGATGAAATCCAAACAGTATAAACATTACTAAGGAAGAAAAATTTTAATGGATTTTCTTAATATTGTGTTTTGGTATAAAATAATAATCAGTAAACCTTGTGTCTTGGGGCAAAAAAAAAAAAAATACACACACAAGTAAAAAATGTAAAAGAGTAGATTTATGTTGGTTAGAAATCCCTAAGTTTCTTGGCTGACCTAGCCTAACTCATGAAGGGAACACTAATCAAACAAAAAACACAAAACACAAAAACACACACACACAAAAAAAACCTTAGGTAAATTGGTATAGAACGTCACAAATCCATAAAATAAAATAAAAATAATAAAGAGACAATCAAATGGACATAGAACTCTGTTAGAATTTTTATCAAGATACTAAGAATTAGAAATCAATGGATCTATATAATCTATATATTCATGATAACTTGAAAACAGTAATTTCAAATATAAATATAAATTGAAATATGTCAAGAGGTAGTACAAAATAAAGGCATAATCCCACATGCAAAGATTCAGAAATTTGTCTGTAAATATACATAACAATATGTATATAATATATAAATTTAAATAAGTCTGTTTTTTGAATAAAAAATTGGACAATGCTGTTTTTCCAAAGAAATAGTTGCATCAGAGATCTAGGTAGTAACAAATTATATTGAAAAGAACCATGATGGATTTTTCAATAATTATTGCAAATAAAAGGATATATCTCCATCATTGGAGGAACAGAATCGGATTTACGTCAGAATTGTACCAGTATTGTATTTGATGAAAGACTTGTGATATTCATTCACTACTTTTCAAAAATTCTGAACAGCAAACATTGAGCATAATGAGAATGGCTTTTCCGTTTACCAGTTGCAGGTTGCAACCTGATGTTATAAGAGCATTAGGTCTTTAACACTGAAAATTTTCAAGATAGGGTTTCTTCATTGGATTCAACTATAAAATATAAAATAGTAAATTATGTTAACCATCAGAATGCTGGCTCAAATGTGAGAATTGGGGAAATAAAACTTGTTCCATATTGAGAGAATAAGGTTTTTAAAAAATATTTGGGTAGGGAAAATGTATCATATATGAAATATATAGTGTTATGCATGCAAAATTCAATTCCATTGTTTTGCTATGTCTCAATCCACTCCATAACTCTTCTACTTCAGGTGTAGAACTTAATGAGCTTGGCATGCACTTTTCAGCCAGATAAAAAAGAGAGAGAATAAAGTTCCAAATGACATTCTGTGTTGAGCGCCATGTTTTTTATAATCTGCTTTTCAATGAGGGAACAAACTTCAGTGTGGATCTCAGTGCTATATCCTTATGGTATGTCTGTAATATTGCAGCTGTTTTGCAAGTCTAATTACTTTTTGCTTGGTGCAGATGTTTGTATAAAGGTGAATGCTATGGCTAGCAATGGAAGAAATTATATCATTGATGTGGAGACAGTGGCCATGGGTGTTGCTGAAGGCAGGGAGAGGGAAAAAGGTGTGATATGGGGGCATTTTGGGGATTTGGAGTTGTCCTGAATGATATTGCAGGGACAGATGCAGGACATTATATATCCTGCCACAAACCCACTGGATGGACTGCGAGAGAGTGTAAACTACAATATAAACTATAATCCATGCTGTGTAGCAGTGCTTCAAAATGTATTCATCAAATGCAATGAATGTACTACACTAATGAAAGAAGTTGTTGATGTGGGAGGAGTGGGGTTTGTGGGCAATGGGGTATACGATAACCCTTTATACTTTTTAATGTAACTTTTTGTGTGATCTATTTATCTTTTTTGAAAAAAGATGATAAAGTCTATTTCACCTAAAAAAAAAAAAATGACTTGAATTCTCTGATCCAAAACACTAAATCATCTCTTTCAGAGTGGCAGTATCCTGTACCTTGAAATTCTCTCAAATGTACAGGCAGCTATGGGAACTCACTGTTGCTCCTGAATTATTTAGGTGTCCTTTACAAGCTAGTTCAAGTTATATTTCATTCTTAGTCCTTGCACTAGCTAAATTTCTCAGTGATTTCTCTACTACTATATTTTCAATATTTAAAATTCATTCTACATAGCACATATATATCATAAAGTATCATGTTTTAAAACTAATCACCAGTAATAAAGCCAGAATCAAACATTCAGACATACCATAAATATTTATTTATAATATGGGGCAGAAATAATTAAATATAGTGATGATCTTTAGACATTTCACAGCTATATCAGTGTATTTTTCATTAGCTATTTTTAAGACATGCATGAATTAAAACATAGTTATACCTGAGAAATAAGGAAACAATTCAATCTCCTGTAATGTAAATTTTCTTTTTCACAGTTTAAAGCAAATTTACAAAATTGGTGATTTTTCTTCTTTCTTTGCTGAATATAATTCAAGAAGTCATTTTGCAGATAAAATTCATTTTTATCCTTAAACACATGAACAAATTTGCTTTGATGTTCTTTATACATGTGGTTAGTTTGTAAAGTACATGTATATGTCATATATCTCAGAAGCCCTGAAGCAATGGTGATTTCAGCCTCCAGAGAGGCAGCTTTTCTTCAATTCCTGATTAGTAAAGATGTATTAAAGAAGATTCATAAGCCATGAGTGATTCACTATATTTTCAATTTTATGTCTTATTATAAATATAATTTATGTATAATATAGCCATAAAACCATGCAAACCCTAATAAAATTATATTTTCTAAGGGTGTTGACTAACATGACATTAAGGAATGTCATATACTACTTAAAATAAACAAAAACAAAAATAAACAAACATTATCAGGAGTTACTATATTAAAAAACTGGAATGCATTTTAAAATGAATTTTCCAAAAGAAAAACATTAAGATTTCTCAGTCTCTGTATGTGTTGAGCAAATAAGCAAATATTTGAGGATTTTAGCTTGATAGAAGTTAAAAATATTCCCTGATGTGGTAAGGATAATACAGAGTGAATCTAAATGCATAGAAGTACTGGGCAGATTTGCCATCTGGAAAGGAGTATGAGGAAAAATGATGACTGGGTATCAATAAAGACAAAGCACTATTTTCATGGAAATATAGCACTTAAATGTGGATAATGGTAGGCAAAATAGATGCAAAATTATCCTACCTCAGGTTCCTTGAAATGCTACATAACATAATTAAATAGAATTTAAATAAATCATCTGTTATAGTTTTTAGTTTATGTATAGTTTACACTCTAAACTCTGAATAACTTATAATTCTGGGGTTTATGTCTATTTAAAGTCACCATAATAGAAATTAAAATTGAAATATATATTACTGCTTATATAATTTATTAAAAGTAATAAGGCATATATCTTCTCTAGCTCACAAAAGACACTCTTGCATCTGTCCCAGCAACCACAATTCTCACCTACCTCTTGCTTTATGGTGTTTTTCAGTTCCTAGATTATTTTCTAGCTTTCTTTAATTGGCATTTACATCACTAAACTACCATTTCCAGGCACATTCTCACTTATAAATCAACTCTTACTCACTATAGTGTGTTACCATCAACCCTGTACATTTCCACATTTTTGCAGTAGGGTTAATTGAAACTTCTACATACATTAAACAGCAGTAATCCATCAGCCATCTGCTTATCTCCTTTAAGAATCCACCACCTACCACCAGGTCTTGAAGATGTTCTCCTACAATTTCTTCTAGAAGTTTATGGTTCTTGCTTTTATATTTAGGTCTTTGATCTATTATGATATAAAGAATAATAATAATAGGTTGGGTTAGGGGGAATACACCAAATGTAAGATAATTTGGTTAGTAATAATATGTTGGGGATGCTCTTTCATCATTTGTTAAAAAAAGATTTATAACAATTCCAGGTAATGGTGGTAGGGTGAGGTATGAGAGCCCTGTATAATCTTATGCATGTTTGTTTTGTAAGTTCACAACTTTTACTATACACTTATTGTTAATACATGTTTATGTATGAGTGATATTCTTTAATAAATTTTTAAACAAAAATAATTCATAAGGCACTTGCAATTGAATGCAATAAGACATTTTTTTTTTTAATTTTACTGCCTGAGAGGAAAAGAAAATTATTGGGAGGAGAGAAGTGATATTATCCCTTTGATAATTTCTTTAATCTTGCTTTACTGCAATATAGGTGAATCCTCATAACTTCATTCTGTTGTAAAAATCATATTGTGTTCATCTAGAAAATATTGGTTCAAACAGTGAAGCATATCTTAGGAAAATGACATTTCATTTAACAATACCAAAATACACTACAACTATTAATATAATCAACAATCTTATCAGACAAGTCTTCAACTATTGGGAAGCTGTCAAGATCATATGGAGGACACAAGTTTTACTAAAAATATAATTTTCACATGAAATTCAAATTTTATCATTAGCAACTAATTTCGGCAGTTGTTTTCAATATATTTTTTATTAAGCATTTGTAGGTTTACAGAAAACTCATGAAGAAATTAAGTTGTTCTTATATAACTCCTGAAACACAATATTCAGTATTATTAACATTTTGTATCAGTGTGGTAACTTTGTTACAATTGATGAAACCAGGGTATTATCATTATACTATTATCTATAGCCCATAGTTTACCTTAGGGCTCATGCTTTGAGTTGAACAGTTGTATGTTTTTTTCTTTCATCTTATTTTTTAATTCTGGTGGCATATATAAGACCTAAAATTTTCCATTTTAATCATGCTCAAATATATCCCTCAGAAGTATTTATTACATTCACAAAGTTGTGCCATCATCATCACCATCCATTACCTATTTTTTCTTCACTCCAAACAGTAACTTTGCACCTCTGATAACTTGTAATTAGCTCCCCATTCTCTATCCAACCTGTATCCTGGTAACCTGTATTTTAGTTTCTCATTCTATGAATTTGCTTATTCTAATAATTTATATTAGTGATATCATATAATATTTGTCCTTTGGTTCTGGTTTATTTCACTAAACATGCTGCTTTCAAGGTCCATTCATGTTGTAACATGTATCAGAATGTTATTCCTTTTAATAGCTGAATAATATTCCATTTCACATATATGCATATTTTGATTATTTTTTGGTTGACAGACACCTGACTTGTTTCTGTATTTTGGCAAGTATGAGTAATTCCATTATGAATATTCATGTTAAAATATCTGTTTGAGTCCTTGCTTTAAATATTATTGTGGGAACACCTACTAGTAGTTTGGCAATTATATATGACAATTATGTATGTCAAATATGTGTCAATTATATATTAAACTCTCTTGTGAACCACCAAACAGTATACACACACACAAACACAACACATTAGAAAACTTTCAGCACACAAGAAAAAATTTAAATGTCTGGCAATATGAAATATTGATAAGGAAATTGAACAAAGAGTCTTTCATTAAATGCTACAATTGGTTTAGAAAATTGTTTTTAATTGCATCAACTGGCTTAGGATATATTATTATTTAGTGAGCCATCAATCCTTACTGATATTTATTAGATACTAGCCACAAGCCTTCACACTGGAAATGAAACTGAAGGAACAATCTGTTCTGAGGTAACAAAGAAGTTGTTTATAGCAAAGCATAATACAGTTCTTAAATCTACACTCTTTCCTTCAATTGTCATTTATTTGGTCTAAGCTTGCTACATGACCAAACTTTTATCAGTGGTGTTTGGAGCACAGTTTTCTTATGAGGAATCACACTACAATATTTATTTAAACAATAAAAAGCATACTATATTAAAATTAAAGTTGAGAGATTGAGAGGTAGTGAGTTTTCATTTTTTTGTTTGTTATTATTGGAATAATGAAAGTGCTCTAAGAATGATTGAAGTGATTACTGCACAAATATATGATTACACCAAATATAATTGATTGCACACTTCGGATGGATTTATGCTTTATTAACATGTGTCAACAAAATAGATTTGTTAAAAATGAAAGATTTTTATTGCCAGCCCAAAATGGACATATATTATGAGCAAGAAACAACTTTTGATACATTGGTCATTGAGATTAGATATTTTATGTTAATGCGGCATTTAATGCCAGAAAGTTGGGTGTTATAAAACTTGCATCTTCTAATGTCCATGACCTACAGTTTTATTTTCTTCCCTAAGTGTAATATCTTCATATTTCTTCTAACTTCTGGTCAAGGTCTTGTGTTGTTAACTGCTCAGTATTTGAGGAACAGCTCCTGGTAAGCTCTATCTCCTGCAGAAGTCTTTGTGCCCAACCATGGGACAAAAAGTGATTACAGGGCCTGAACTTCCCTTGGAAGTTGTTTTACTAATGCACAATTCAGAAGGAGATTTTGTGCTTCCTGCTCTGACAAACTTAAACTCTGTATTTCCTAATTTCTGTTATTATCAGGGGGTGAAGTTTCTAAGCTAGAACACAAAGTTGAACTAAACTTGAAGTGTGACTGTAACATAGTAATGTAGTGAAACATTGGAAAATACGTACATCAAGATGAGTATAAATGCTGTGGAGCTCTCAGACATAGCACCGAATTCTTAGTGCCAAATGGCTGAAATCCAACTGTGTTTCATACATTTGTTTATCTAATCAAGAATAATTTTTTAATTCAGTAAAGGCAAGCATTTTCTTGTCATATTTTTCCTTAAAATCTTCAAAAGAATTTAAGCCTAAGATTAATGGTCTACAAACCACCAAAATAATAGCAATGAAATACAGATTTAGAACATCAGTTACAAAGACCATGGTAACATATGTTGATTGATGTTAACACATTTTAGAAGAAAACATAGGAAATTTGGTATCTAAAGCTGTGGGTGAAGGTGTTAGATAAGAGTATAAACAGAAGCAGAGTGATGGATAGATGCATTTGGCTATGTGAAACATCAGAAATATGGAGCCTATGGGAGAGGAAGCATCATCTCCCTTAGCCTTATCCTGTTAAAACCAGAAGCAGCCAGTCATGTGCAGACTTAAAAATATCTGAGGGTGCTTTTTCTATTGGAACAGATATTGAGTGAACTATGAGGAAAACCATGGGCAGCATTTGTATTGCAGCCTGTGAGGAATGTGTCCTCCAATGCGCCACTGAGAGGACTCCTACGTGTTGCTGCCAGCTCCACCTACACATCAAGAAGCAGAACTCGCCAGCCAGTCTCCTTCAATGTAGAGGCCAGAAGCAGCTTTCAGTGTACTTATGCACAACTTTGAACAGACTGAACAGGACTACAAAGCAGTATCAGAAAGTCATATTTTGAATGAGTAACAACATTAAAAAAAATTATAAATGGTTCCAGATATTCTGAGACAGTTAAAGCTTAAAGCAACAAAGGAACATTTTAAAACCTGTAGTTAATACCCTCAAAGAGATATAAAATGATTTGTATCCTTTTTTCTTTAAGAGAAAAATACATCTCAGATTAAAGAGAGTTAGTGAAAAATTTTATATATTTATGTATGAATGCAATTTAAAGCATTAAAAATCATTTGGAACTAAAACAAATACACATCACTATTACAAGATGGTAAGAATATGGAGATGCATGGGAAAGCTACAATTAAAGTAAGTTATGTACTATAGTTAATAGCAATATTGTGATACTCTTGGATCAATATCAAAGAAGGTACTGTGTTAATAATGGGGTGGTATGAAAAAATACACTAAACGTATGCTACAGACCATAGTTAGTGGGAATAGTCTGATGATGTTCTCTACAATCTGTAACAAATGTTCCACAACAATGTAGGACGTTGGTGGGAGAGTGTTGTATGGGGATCCTGCACAATATGAATGATTGTTTTGTAAGTTCAAAACTTCTCTAAAAAATAGATTTTTAAAAAATCATTTGCTATATTATTGAAAATAATTGAAACACATTTGTAATGATATAGAATTAAAAGCAAATATTTTGAAAATATGGAAGAAATAAATGATTGTCTTAATTCTGAGCTAAAAAATGAAATTTTATCCATTTTCTGTAGATTATTCTAACTATTTAACTAGTTTCTTCTCTCTACAGATTTATTCAATGTTTAGAATGAAAAGTTCTGAAAGTGTTTTCAGTGGTCTTGGACATGAAAAAAGATTGCATAATAATAGGAATGTGATGCTGAAGGCATAGATGCTCCTATGAAATCCTAGTGGAGCAGTGTGAGAACAGAAGCAAAGAAATTAAATTTGCAATTAAAAATTGTAAAATAGAATCCTAAGAAAATATTCAGGGAAAAAATGTTAAGTCTTTTGACTAACATAGCTTACCTCATATCAGATCCATTAATTAAAAATACACCCACAATACTCAATGGATGTGACATGATGATGGGGGAGAGTGTTACTGTGGGGGGAGTGGTGGGGTGGTGGGGGTGGGGGTGAATGGGGACCTCATATTTTTTTAATGTAATATCTTTTAAAAAAATAATAAATTGAGTAGAATTTGAAAAAAAAATACACCCACAAATATCCAATGTAGAACACCTGAAAAAAATATCAAATTGTAGTGAGAAAATAAAAGGAAGGTGAATCAGTAGAGAAATAGATTTGGGGACTAGAAATCAATGGATCTACATATTCAAATGTCTGGAGGAAAATTCTTGAACAGTAACTATGTAAAATATAAATTATATATAAATCAAGAGGTGAAAATGAAAGGCATTTCCCTCAGGTGAAGATCCAATAATATAATTACTGATTTATAAGAGTGTTGCCCAAATATAAAATTGGACAAAGTTTTCTTTCCCCAGGAAACAGCTGTGCATGTGACCCAGTTAGGAAAATATTAGTTTTTAAAACCTATGTTATGAAGTCCTTTTTTAATAGAAAATGAAATTTGATGAATATAAACACATTTCAGACTTTTACTAGGATTAATACTTTTAGATAAGATAAGGTTTGTGTATTAATAAACCACTTGCTTCTATATTGAGTAAAATTGTTCTGAGCCATAATGAGCCTATTGGGTTCTCTGTACTAATTGCAGTTTGAAGGCTGAAGTTAAATGAGAATGTTTCTTAAGGCTGAACATTTTCTAATATGGATTTTAAAGTACAAATTCTAGGTTCCTGTTATTCAATTCTTAAATATTAAAAGATTAATATCCTTATGTCACCAGATAGTGGCAGCTTTAGATCCTTTACAGTCTGAGAAAGATGAAATTACTATATTTTCTAAGCCCATAAGTAAATTTGAAATGAAAGAAAGTAAATTGGAACAAGAACAGGAGCTTGAGGCAAATGGGGAACCATCAGGTTTTTTCCCTCATCCTGATATTAACCCTTTCATCAACAAAAGCTCAGTGAAGTGTCCTAATGAAATATCTTCTGTGTATCCAGTACAACCCTCTGCACCTACTGGACTGCCTTCTGTTACCAAGCTTAAATTAGAAATGTTTTCAGATGTCGCCAGTGCTTTGCCTTATGTTAATCAATTATTATCTGCTTTCCTGGTAACATTACATGTGATACCACCAGATATAAATAATCTGCAAGGGGGTGTTGAGTTTTATCCTGAGCCAATACCTTTTAAACTATTGAAAGATTTAAAACATGCTAAAATACTAAATAAAGTCCTTGTTAGTGAAATCAGACTTGTAAGAAAACTCTCTGTTAAAGTGTTAACTAAGACAAGGAAATTATTCTGGCAGCAACTCTAAATCCCCTGCTTGTCTACATGATACTGGAGCTGTGGGCTAGTGGGGGTTAATAGAATTAAACTGCTGGAAAAGGAGAAAAACATTGCCACATTGGTGTTCTATTTTATTTCCATGTTAATTCTGATTGGACCTATTTAACCAAGATAATAAAATTAGTACAAAATTTTTATCAAGATATTAAAAGGAATTTTTGGTTTTAAATCACTAGTTTACTCCTGAACTTCAAGTCTCTGTAGTCTTACTGAATAGTAATCCAAAAAATGTGTGTTATCTGTCTGTCTAAACTGCTAAATAAGAGCTTAGCTACATTTATGCTGCTCAAGTTATCTTAACTGATTGCTGATAACTAATAAAAATGTTTCCAAGCACAAGCTTGCATGTTACAGGCAACATGGATTCCAGAAGATGGAGCACTTAAAAACAGCAATACCAAAAAAGTAAGAAAGTAAGAATTATGAATCAACTGTGAACTGTATGTTTCTATTGGTGTGTTTTAATTGTTTTGTGTTTGTCTGTTTGTTCAATGTCAGTGTATATTTGATACCTCCAGATGGTGATATAAATTAATAAAATTTTTAAAAGAGAAAAAAAAGGTTAATATATTATTTAGCCACCAAAATGTTAGCTAAGCATTTGGGAACCAGAATGATAAAACTCTTTCCATCTGGAGAGGGTAAGCTTGTTTTTTTTAAAGATTTATTTTTAAATTTTTATTTATTTATTCTCCACCCCGAGATGATCCCTGCCTGCCTGCTCACTGTATCTGTTCCTCTTCTCTGGGAGACACCAGGAACTGAACCTGGGACCTCCCAGGTGGGAGGCAAGTGCCCAACCACCTGACTCACATCAGCTGCCTGTTGGCCAGGGCCGTCTACTGGTTGTGGCATCTGCTGGTTGTCATGTCTACTGTTTGCAGCAGTTGTGGCATCTGCTCACCATCTTTAGGAGGCAATGGGAAATGAGCCTGGACCTCCCATGTGGGAGATGGGCTCCCAACTGCTTGAGTCACATCTGCTCCTGAGGGTAAGCTTTTATTTCTCATTTGGTGGGAGAAGTGAATCATATAGCATAAGCAATATCCAGTCACTGCAGGAAAAAATTATTTGCCATTGATTTTTATATCTCTCTGCTCAGTAACTTCTTTTTCTTCATGTTGCCAAAAGCTTGACTTAATTGAGTACTGCATAAATATATCACCTTTAGCTCATGAAGGGATAAAAAGCTTCCAAACCATATCCCTATTGAAGACTAGTGTTTTAAAAGCTCATATTTTCAATAGAATAAGCAATACTTCAAGATTTCCAACATTAGCAAGAGCTTCAGTTCTTTATCCTTATGGTGGCCTTAATTCCTCACTTGGCTCTATTTCTCATAACTTTATTTCTAAGCACAGACACTGTATAAGAGTGAGTGCTAAGAGAACACTTACACAGTAGGCTTCTGTAAACCAAATCTCTCAATATTCTCTTCCTCATTGGCAGTGACCGTGTCCTGAAGTTCTCCCAGTTGTATAGGGATCTGTTGAAGTACTTGGTGAATACAGTATAGTCTTATCCATATGATGTTCTTTGTTTTTATTCAAAATCATCCCAATCTTTTTTCAAAACATCTTGGAACTTTGGAAAATCTTTTCAAGAATAATGCAAAAATTACACAAGTATAGTATTGAATGTGAAAAACTAGAACACAGAGATGTATACTTCACATCATGGAATAAACAAAAAAAAAAAGTACAGATAATAAAACATTAAATATTTTTCAAGGGTAGATGCAATTTTTTTTTTATCCCCTCAATGCCCTTGTCACGTTTTGCATGCTGTCTGCTCTCTGCATCCATGTCACTGTGCGCTCTTCTGTGCCTGCATTTATTTTTATTTATTCCCCCCCCCCCACTCCTTGAAGCCGGTTTTGCTGTCTGCTCTCTGTGTCCATTCACTGTGTGCTTTTCTGCATTGTTGCCTGTCTCTCTTTTTGTTGTGTCACCTTGCTGAGTCAGCTCTCCTTGGGGCCTGTGGGCCGGCAGCACTCTGCTGGGTGTGGGTGAGCCTGCCTTCACAAGGAGGCCCTGGGTGGCAAACCCAGGGCCTCCCATGGTAGATGGGAGCCCCACTGATTGAGCCACAGCCGCTTCCCAATAGATGCAAATTTAAGTACATATCTCAAATATAATTAAACTTTTTTCAAATTTTGTGTCAACATAGAGTAAATAGGCAAAAGACATTATTTAGAAATCAGGGAATGCATGTATTTCTTTTATGATTTTTCCTAACTCTGCTAATATATGTTAACTTCAATGTTCATAGGATCAGAGACTCATAAAGTAATTTAAAGTAAGAGTAATTTCATAAACCTTTCTGTTGCAGCAGCATCCATAAAATGGTTATTTGATTCTGCATAAATCATACTATAAAATGAATATATGTATGTACCTTAATGTTTTTGAGACATATCATGATCTTTCAGTGAGTTCTATATTACTCATTTTAAGGAAACATATGAACTAACACATACATACTTATATACCTGAGAAATGAGATGACAAGTGTATCCGCCTTAACATGGATATTTTTTACATTATTTAAAGAGACTTTACAAAATTCATTCCCCTAATTATAGCACTAGTGAAATTCAAGGAGCTTCATGTATAACCTAAATGTTATGAACCAATCTAAGTCTGAATAGCATAAATACTGTTATTCTTTAGGAAGTACTTGTATGGATCATTTCTCTCAGACATTTTGGGTAATTAGTAATTACATCCTGCAGGGACAAGTTTTACTTCAACTCCTGACTGGTTAGGATTCTTTGGCTATGCACTTGAGATTATTTAAATTTGAAAGTGTTTATTAGCAATAAACTTAATAGAGAAGTGTTCAATATAAAGAAAGAGATGTATTAGGGAATGTTTCCTACTTCACTGTAAGCTAAATGCATTTTCAATTTTATGTCTGATTATAGCCATGACATATCCGATTATAAAATATCCAAGACATCATGAATCTTAATCTTCTTACTGTGGTCCTATATAAATAGAATGGATATAGAGAAAAGACATAGAAGCCGGAAAAGAAGAAACAACAGCCCAGAAAGGAACCCTGATAAAATTATATTTTCTAATGTTTTATACTAATATTTTGTCATGAGGAAATTCATATAATATTGAAAATAATCACAAGAAAAGGAAATAATAATTGTTCAGTAATTACTAAATGAAAGAAATGATAAATTTTAGAATGAATTTTATATGGAAATCAAGTAAAAGAAAAAGATATACAGCAGAGAGTATTTCTCTCTACTAACCACAAGATATTAAATCTAATCATTGAATATAAGAACTGTCCCTATATCAGATAACCATCAAAATGTGAAAAACTACAACTCAGAAATTTTAGGAAATGAGCCTATTAGTCTTTATTCTGAAAATTCTTACTAATAGCTGTCAATCTTAAAAGAATATATATATTGGGGAAGCTAAAAAAGTTCATGCTTTACTAAAGTAATCTAATCAAAGGCCCTTAACTGAAGTGATCTAATCAAAAGGTCCCTCCTACACTAGCTACATACCCACAGGAATGGATTAGCTCTAAGGACACATCATTTTCTCAGGTCACCAAAAGCCTCAAACTACCACATTGACAAAGCAAAGATAATGCAGAGTATGTCAAAATACATAGGAAGACCTGGGCAGATTTATCATATTGGGATGAAAGGAAAATCAATGGCCAGTAATCCAATAAATCAATATTTTTATTTCTTGGAAATATAGAACTTAAAAGAGGATAATGGCAAGCAAAACACATTCAAAATATAATACCTCAGGTTCATTCCAATTTTGCAAATATAACTAAATAGAATTTACATATATCATCAGGTTTCAATATTTTTCTTGCTTTCTGGGATCACTTGTATTCTAAAAATTTTAATTTTATAATTTAAAAATATAATTCTAAAGGACTTATATTAATTTGATTTATATGTGTTAGAAATTTCCATATTAGCAATTATAACTGATGGACATATATACTTACAAAATTATTAAAACTAATAAATACTTCATATAATAATACAAAAATTCTTCTTTATGAAAAAATATATTATTTCCTAAATCCAAAATTAAATCAGTGAGAAGAAAAACATAGTTTTGCACTTGTGAATATTTCTTTAACCCTGGCTTTGTTGGGGACAGCTGAAAGCTCATAACTATTGCTTTATTTATTCTGTTGAAAGATGTTTTGGTTAAATTATATAAGAAAGTAAGGCCTCAGAAAGATATATTATTAGAAAGCAAAAGGAATGATTGATAAATACTTTCAGATCATCATTAATATTGTTTTTTTATTACTCTATTCTACACTAAAATAAAACAATGATTTCCTGAAAATAGTGGGGATTTTAATTCTGAAACCATATTAATGCACTTTTCATATTCAGTTATATTTAAATGCATTGATCTATTTTTTTTTTATCCATGAGTGATTTTTTAACTTCAGGTATTTGTCATCTGGAAAATATTATTTCATTGAGTAACACTAATGTTCTAAATACTACATATTTCATTAAACAGTACCAAAATAAATCATTTATTAAAATCACTAACAATTCTTATCACAGAGCTTTTTCAGTTTTGAGAAGCTGACAAGTTTTTTGTGGAAGACAGAAACTTTTAAAAATTTTAATTTTCATGTGAAACCCAATTTTTATCATTAGCAATGAAAAATTGTGTGAAGTATTTTATTTTCATTCATTTTCCATATTATAGTATATCTGTCCATCTGTCCCTACTCCTACTTCATTTCTGATGCTGCTTTTTGTATTCATTGTCTTTTATTCTTTATAAACTGGGTAGGAAGAAATCACATTGGTTGACATTTTCTGAGAAACCATTTGGCTTTAATAATTTTGTTTCCTTCTCATAAAAATAGATTAATTTTAATTTTTTAATAAAGAACTTTATTTTAGAGAATTTTTAGAATTACATGAAAATTACACTCAAAGTATAAGGAATTTCCTTAAAACCCCACACACATTCATACATAGGCTCTCCTATTATTATCATCATACATTAGTGTGGTCATTTGTACAAATTGATGAGCCAGTATTGAAGCATTGCTATGAACCAAAGTCTATAGATTACACTGTGTTTTAGACTTTGTGCTCTACAGTTCTTTTTTATATATCATTGATTTCTAATCCTTTCTTCATTACTCTTGTTTTTCTATTACTGGATGGTTATTTTGCTCTTTTTTTCTAGTTTTTTGGAGTAAGAAATATATATCATTTGTCTTTAGACCCTTTTTCTAGGATAATCACTTATAATTTTAAACTTCTATGGCTCATTTTTATATACCAATATTTCTATATGTTATAATTTCACTATCATTCAAATTAAAAAATATTTTGAAATTTTGTTTGGTATTTCTTTTGGTTCACAAATTATTTAAATATATGTGCAATTTCCAAAATATTTGTTGTTAATCTAATTAATTCCTTTGTGGCCAGACACCAGACTCTATATAATTAAGTCCTTTATATTCATTTGGACTTGCTTAATAGCTCAGTATGTCATCCATCTTGATATATCTTCAAAGGAATTGTTAATTGAACCCATAATCATATGCCACTATGTACCACAGGAATTTTTTTTAATTAACATGCTAAGCAACACACAATGATTTTGAGGATTTTGCTCAATCGATTCTCTCATTCATTTCATTTGCAATTCTTGGTGACAAATGCTACAACATTCCACAAAACAGCTCAGAAGTTTCTTACCAAATTAAAATTTTCATATTTTATGAACCCCAAGTCCAGTCATAAGGATATATCCATGAGGACAGAATGCATGCACCAATTTTTACAGAAAAAAAAAATTATGTAAAAGAATATTCATAGCAGATTTACTCAATATAACAAAAATGGTATTGGTGATGTGTAATAAAGGAAAATGAGTAAATAATTATGAAATATAAAATATTACTTAAATAAAAAAGGAAAAATATTGTTCTACCCATCAATGTGAATGAATCCCTAAAACATTAATTTGTTTTTTTTGGAAAATTTTCCCTTTATTTAATTTGGTTTTAAAAAGAGCTTTAAACAGGAAGTTGAATTTAGACTTGCCACTTGACCTGGAAATACCCTACTAGGTATATACGCAGAAGAACTGAGAGCAGTGACACGAATAGACATCTGCACACTGAAGTTCATAGCAGCATTATTCACTATAGCTAAAAGTTGTAAACAACCTAGGTATTCATCAACTGATGAATGGATAAACAAATTGTGGAGTACATATACAGCATTTAGAAGAAATGAAGTCATGAAGCATATGAGAACATGGAAGAAGCTGGAGGACCATATGTTGAGTGGAAGGAAGCCAGATACAAAAGGACAAATAGTGTACGACTGCACTATTATGAACTAAATATATATGTAAACTCATGAAATTAATAATTAGACTACAGGTCACCAGAAAATGGAATGAGGGTAGAGAATGGAAAGCTGATAGTTAATCTGTGAAGAATTGGTGAAAATATTGTTTGTAAATCTTTGGAAATGAAATAAAATGGTGACAGCACATCTTGCTGTTTGTGACTAGCAGAGCTGTTATATGGGTATTACAGTGGTTCAAAAGGAAAGCCTAAGGACAATTACATTATTAGAAGGAAAGCTAAAAAATGTAACTTGGGACTGTATAGCATAGTGAGACCTCATGTAAAATATTAATAAGGGTGATTGCATATATGACTTTTTTACAAAACATAAGTACAAATATACTAGACAGAAGGAAACAATAGCAGCTATGTATGGCAGGGGAAGCGTAACGAGATTGAGAGGAGATGGGTTTTGTTTCTTTTGTTGGTTTGTTTTATGGTTTTTTAGTATTGTTGTTATTGTTGCTGGAATAATGAAGATATTTTAAGTAACAGAAGAACTTTAGGAAGGATATTCTATGTTAATATATTGGAAGGCTAAATGTTGTTAAAGAATGGATTCTATCCAAACTGATTTACAGATTCAAAGCAATCCCAATCAAAATATGAACAAGATTTTTTGCAAAACTAGAAAAACCAGTTATCAAACTTATTTAGAAGGGAAATGGCCCCCAAAATCCAAAAATGTCTGAAAAAAGAATGACGTTAGAGGACTTTCACATCCTGACTTTAAAAAATATTAATTAGCTATAGGAGTAAAAACAGCATGTTACTGGCATAAAGATAGACATATTGACCAATGGAACCAAACTGAGAACTCAGAAATTGACCCTCACATCTATGGTCAAGGAATTTTTGACAAGGCTTTTAAGCCCACCCAGCTAGGACAGAATGTTCTAGTCAATAAATGGTGCTGGGAGAACTGGATATTCATATGCAGAAAGAAAAAAGGAGGAAGCTTATCTCATACTTCATAAAAAATTAACTCAAAATGGGTCAAGGACCTAAGTATAAAAGTGACAACCATAAAATTTCTAGAAGAAAATCTTCAAAACCTAGTGGTAGGTAGTAGTTTCTTAAACCTTACACCCAAACCATGAGCAACAAAAGAAAAATTAGATGAATGAAAACTCCTCATAGTTAAAAACGTTTGTACTTCAAAAGAGTTTGTAAAGAAAATACAAAGACAGCCTACTCCATGGGAGAAAATATTTGTCAACCACATGTCACACAAGGGTTTGATATATCCATGTTATATAAAGAGATAATACAACCCAATGACAATTGGACCAGCAAACCAACTAAGTGAAAAAATACTTGAGTAGACATTTTTTCCAAAAAGGAAATAAAAGTAACCAAACAGGACATGCACAAAATGTTCACCATCACTAACTACTAGGGAAGTGCAATTCCAAACTATACTGAGATACCATTTCACAACTTACAGAATGGCCATTATTTTCAAAAGGAAGACAACTACAAGAGCTAGAAAGGATGTGGAGAAATAGAAACACTGCTTCATTGTTCATGTGAATGTAGAATGGTGCAGCCTGTGTGGAAAACAGTTTGGCAGTATCTCCAGAATCTAAATATACAATTGCCAAAAGTTTTCATATAAATGCAAATGAATAGAGTTGATGGTAACACATTACAGTGACTACATAACTAATGCTCCTCACTTAGTCTTTTTTAAAGAATTCACCATATTATTATTTTAATGGAAAAATAATTATAAATAAAAATATTTTAAAGAAATAAAACATACTAAGCAGAAAAATGATATAGTATTCCTAATCCACAAGTAATACAAAAATCTAAAGTACATTTCTTTGAAAAACTAATAAACATCTCCAAATTTGTCATTTGAATGTTTGGTGTTAATGCACAATGTCATTAGACAATAAGTATGAGATAGTTATATTAGAAAATTGAGAAAATCTTGCTCTTTTCCTGGAGTGTAATATGAATAAAAATATTGTTAACCTCTAGATTAAAGCAGAGATGATCATCCATTTACAGTAACCCTCCTATCCAAATTTATGTACTCATTAATTGTTTAATAAATTATATGACAATGTAATCAATATTGGAAAAACATGCAATGAATAAAGAAATACAGTAATCAGGTAGACAAGACTATTTGTTGAAATACAGTTATTATCTAATATATAATTTAATTTCAATAATCTTATGCATTTGTATATTGCTAACTTTCTGTACATAGGGAAATGATCTTTAATATTTATTTATGGGTTTCAAACGTGTTGTTTTTTTTACTTCCCCATTATTTTCTGTATTACTAATTTAAAATGATTACATATATTTAGAATAATAAAATTTAATCTCCCACTAATGATAAAATCCAACTATTATGAAAGTATAAAGCCAAATACCAATACTATATTCTTGAGAAATGTGTTTATTGCCTCTCTCTTACCACCTATCTGCCTATCAGCTTTCTATCTACCTCTTCTAAGAAGGTGTGTGTGTGTATGTGTGTTAATGGGATTTTAGAAATGGATCAATTTTATTTTTTTCTGACTGATATGAAATACTTTTCTAATGAATAAGAAAAGTTTAATGGACAGAATTGGTGAAAAATGCTTAAAATGTGGAACTCAAAAGACAAATTGCAAAAGACAATGAAATGACTGGAAGAAGTGTGATTGAAATGACTAAAAGTAGGGATGTGGAATGAATGGAAAAATACCTTTAAGAGAAAAACATCTCATCCTCTCATGAGAATATGTGACAGGTTCCAAACAGCATCAGATATTGCCCTAAAGGAAAACAAATGAGGAGGAACACTAATTGTTTACATTTAATTTTCATTTTTGGCTGAGTACAAGTCTTTCTCATTTGATATGTTTGAGAAATTCAGGCGATTTCTACACCCTTAAACTCAAGTCAATTCTCCCAGTTTATTGGTTCATTCATAACATTTGAACAGACACAAATTCCTTCTATATACCACAAATCACAAGAAACCCATAATCACAACACTGTCCTCCTACATAAGAAAAGCATGCTTCAGGCCATTAGGTTTATGAATATACACACAAATGGAACACATCTACACATCTTATACACCAGTGAAAAATGGGTTTACAGGGGAATGGAGTCAATTCAAAGTACACCAATTCAAAAAAATTGCATGTATGAAAATGATATGTATGTATATATGTATAAATAGTTATGTATGCATGTATATCCATAAAATATGGATGTTACGTATGCATATATATGAAGAAAAGAATTAAAAGAAATATAATAGGGAAATGATAAATCTTTCAGACTTTTCATATATAATGGTTGGAATAAGTCAAATGCAGTAAAGGAAACCACATATAAATAAATGTAATATGTATTGTCAGAAAGAGATTTTAAAGAAGAAACATATATTATTTTATGGATTAACATTATGTTTTGTGCCATTAGTTTTAAAGGAATTCTTTAAAAGTATAACTACAAATAAATATGGATACACCGGTTGCCTGAGAGGATGTGGAACACTGAAATACTGATGCATTGCTGGAGCGTGTGTATAAGTTGAAACAACTTCCTTGGAAAATCATTTGACATTGTGTCAGTCAGCTAAAACCAGATTAAGTTGAACTAAACAAAAAGTTTAAGTATTGGAGCTGAGAGCAACAAAGATTATTTTCCAGTAGTGACAGTTGTCCCTTGTGTTTAGGCTATGTCTTTGATGCTCACAATCTATATTCTATGCCTAGGCTATTGGAGATGTTGCAGGGCAAGCTTGGACTTAATGATTTGGAACATTATAACTGTGTCTTTTTTTTTTTTGTAATTTATTTTTTATTTTTTATTTTTTTATTGACTTTGTAATAATATTACATTAAAAATATATATATGAGGACCCATTCAACCCCTCCCCCCCACCCCACCTCTTCCCCCCCCCCCCCCCCCCCAGCAACACTCGTTCCCATCATCATGACACATCCATTGCATTTGGTAAGTACATCTTTGGGCACCTCTGTACCTCATGGTCAATGGTCCACACCATGGCCCATACTCTCCCCCATTCCATCCAGTGGGCCCTGTGAGGATTTACAATGTCCGGTGATTGCCCCTGAAGCACCATCCAGGGCAGCTCCATGTCCCAAAGACGCCTCCACCTCTCATCTCTTCCTGCCTTTCCCCATACCCATCAGCCACCATGTCCACTTTTCCCAATCCAATGCCACCTCTTCTATGTGGATATTGGATTGGTTGTGTCCATTGCACCTCTATGTCAAGAGGAGGCTCAGATTCCACATTAACAGGGACATTGCAGAGAAAGCAACCACACTACTCAGAAAGCAATCAGATCTTTTGAATCATAGTGAAAATTAAGAACTATTTATTGTGTTTCAGGATAGTGATTTTTACTTATAAGCCAGAAGGAGATTTATGGAATAAAAAAGGAAGATGATAAACCCTTAGAATTTTGTTTTTGTTTGTTTTGCATTAAGGCTATTTTCATAATTATCAGTTAGACTCTAAATTTGTTTTGGAAAATTATATTTCTTTCTCATTAACAATATATTAGCCAGTACACCCTGCCAAATCGAGTTTAAATTCACAGTTTTAAAATTGGTGCAACAAAGGGATCGAATACAATTGTTTTATCCATTTCCTGAGGTTATTGTAAGAAAAAACTTGAAATATATTTGCACTTTATTTCTTAAATATATTTATTCTAATTTCACCAATATTGGTTCAATCAAAAGTGCAAATTTCCCTCAGTTAAACAAATAATAATTGAGAACTCTATCGCTTAAATTCTCCTCTTACATGGGTACCCAAGTGCAATGTATATATATCATTGGGTATTTAGTCCTCTAAATATTTCTATCCAATAAAGTAACAATATCCAATATTTAATGAATAAAACACATTCAGCCAAGTCTTATTCCATGTAGCATTAACTATGCTTTTAAAAGAAAACAATCCAGTTTTGAAAGTCCATATCCTAAGATCAATCATTTCCATGGATTTACCTTGAATAATTTCAAGACATAAAGAAAATATATATGTATATATATATATATTTTTAATTCAGGTACATATGGCAGATTAAATTACATCTCTCAGGAAAAAAAAAACTTGTTCTTAATGTTAATTCATTCATGTGACTGTGAACCCATTGTTAATAGGACCTGTCAATGATGTCTTTTTTAGTTAAGGTGTGGTCAACTGAATCAGGATGGAGCTTATCCTGTCACTGGAGAACTTAAAGAGAGAAAGCCACAGGACCAATCCATAAGCAGAAAGTCAGCTGGAACAGGGGAGAAAAAGGGGAGGACATTGACATGGGACCAGATAGCCAGGGAACCACAAGGATTGCCAACCATCAGCACCTACAATCACCTGGGAGAAGCAACCCCCAAACTCTGAAACCATCAGACAGTAAATTCCCATTGCTGAGATAGACCACTATGTGGTATTTGTCATGGCAGCTGGTAACTTAAGACACCATCATTTTCCCTTATAAAATTGTTGTTTAATTTAAATGTGTTTGCTGTCAGTGCAGTAAAACCAGATTCACATGCAAAAAAAAAAAAAGGTTACAGAGTTACTCTTATAGGAATACTTACTATATGGCAGAGGTCATGTATGGTAGTTCAATGACAATAACATGTACTTTTGAGTAAATTATGCATGAATAGTTGCGCAATCATATTGAATAAAATGAAGTTTCACACCTACTTTTCATCCTACATACCCAAGAGCACACAGATAAAAGAAAAACAGAAAAGTCAAACCTATAATTAATTTAGAGACTAACAAATGAAAACTTCTTCAAGTAATCATGGTAGATAAAGATTTCTCAGACAAGAAATAAATTTAAAAATCCCATTATTTGCAACCCATTAATTTACAAGGGGATTTTGTGTTTCTTACTCTGACAAATATGAGTGGGGTAATGCTTATATTCTGGGACACAAAGATCAACTAAACCAGAAGCCATGATTATAGCATGCTAATGTGGGAAGAAATGGAAATAAGGACTGAGGGTGAAGTTTAAATGCTCTGGAGATCTCAGCAGTATATCTCCCGTCCTTTGTTACAGGGTACTTGAACTTAAAATTGGGCAGTGATTTCTTTTCCCAGAGAAGAGCCGTGCCGATGACCAGGTTGGAAGAAATTATTTTCAAAGAAATATGTTCCTCAATTTTTGAAATATTAAAATATCTGGATATATTTCAGATATTAGAGGAATATGAACACATTTCTGACTGTTCTAGGATGATTAGTTTGGGATGGCATGAGCATGAGGCTCCTGATATTCATGCTCTACATGTTACTCTGTTGAACAACAGAAACTGAGCCATAATGAACCTAGGGTGTCCATGTTACCAAATGAAGGATGAAAGCTGAAGTTAAATGGGTATAACGTCCTAAATGCTAACAGTATTTTCTAGTTGTGGAATCTAATATAAAAACATAGCCTTTATAGAATTCATGGGATGCAATTATAAGAGATAAATAAGATTACATGTTCTTTAGGAATCACATGCTCGCTCAGGTTATGGGATTAATAAAATATAAATATATCCATCTTGAGAAAACTAGTTTTCCTTATTCCACCAAAAAATTTTATCTCACTGTGTAAGCAATAACTGAGGTTGTGCAGTGAAAATCTGATATATCTTTCTTCATCTCACTCCACTGTTTAATTATTCATTCCTTATTCTTCATCAAGCAAAAAGCATGAATGAATAGAGCATGACTTCTATCTTTTCATCACTAGCTTTATGGACAGACCAACATCTCAACAATATTCTCTGTTGAGAACCACATTTTTACAATCCACTTTTCTTTTTTTTTTTTTTTTTTTTTTTTTTTAAAGATTTATTTATTTATTTAATTTCCCCCCCTCCTCTGGTTGTCTGTTCTTGGTGTCTATTTGTTGTGTCTTGTTTCTTTGTCTGCTTTTGTTTCTTTGTCCGCTTCTGTTGTCGTCAGCGGCACGGGAAGTGTGGGCGGCGCCATTCCTGGGCAGGCTGCACTTTCTTTTTCACGCTGGGCGGCTCTCCTCACGGGCGCACTCCTTGCGCGTGGGGGCTCCCCCACGCGGGGGACACCCTTGCGTGGCACGGCACTCCTTGCGCGCATCAGCACTGCGCATGGCCAGCTCCACACGGGTCGAGGAGGCCCGGGGTTTGAACCGCGGACCTCCCATATGGTAGACGGACGCCCTAACCACTGGGCCAAAGTCCGTTTCCCACAATCCACTTTTCAATGGTGGATACAACTCTACTTGGGTTCTAACTTTAACACAATCTAAGTGATATATCCTTATCTTATCTTGTCTTTATCAGTAAGATATATCTTAGTTCTAATAACTTTCTTACTCAGTTAAGACAATAGAATGAATGCAAAGGCTATGCTTTAAAAAGTAGGTTGCACTACCCCATAATATTCCATATTTTCTTCCCTTAAGGCAGTACCCATTCCCTTGAAGTTCTTTTAAAGTTAAAGGCCATTGTTAAGGTGGTGTCATAAAAGGCATGGTGGTCTCCAAGTGATCTTATTGTTGACTTTAGGTCAAAATCATGCTAAGCACTTTCCAAAACATTTGACAATATGCAAAATATTTTATCAAAGAATGCATAAATGACAAAAATTATTGAAGTGAAAAACTAGGGCATAGGGATACATAACTAACTATCACACATGTTCATATATGTACATATATATATACACACACACATACACACACAGGAAAAAGACTTGAGATATTTTACATGGATAGATTCAACTTTAAAAACATACAAATTATAACTAAACATCATTCAAATACTTTTCAGAATTTTTTATCCGAGAAATTTTCACTTGGAAACTCAAAATATTTGTGAAACATTCTACCTATAGATAAGTTAATCTCTCTGTTCCATAGGCTATAAATAATGGGATTTATTAATGGGGGCACCATGATGTAGGACATGGCCATGAGAAGATTATTAAGAGATGCTTCACTTGCATTGGGACCAAATACAGCAATCAACCCAGAAATTACGAACCAGATGAGAATTGCCCACTGTGGATTACAGGTGGATAAGGCTTTGTTATGGGTTTCCACAGACTGCATCCTAAGCACCATTGAAAAGATCAATATATGACTTAAACAAAAAAGCAGATAATAAGAATATAATAAAAGTACTCATAGCTAAGACTACAGACTCAGAGAACCAAACTTCTGAAGATGAAATCCTCAAAATTTGAGGCATATCACAGAAATATTGCTGGATCATATTGGACTTTGTGAAAGGAAGTCTGAACATGGTGCCTGTGTGGAAAGCAGAATTTATCAGCCCACTTGCCCATGAACCACAGGCTGCCTGTGTGCAAATGTATGGGGCAATAGTGAGCCCATAGTGCAGAGGGTGGCAGATGGCAATGCAGCAATCATAGGACATCACCATAAGGAAGGCCAGCTCTGTGGATATAAAGAAGATGAACAGGAAAATCTGAGCAGCACATTTTGGGAGAGAAATCAATTTACTGCCTGTCAAAGAATTCACAATCAATTTAGGAACAACAACTGAAATGCAGCAAAGATCTATGGAGGATAAATCGCCTATAAAGAAATACATTGGTGAGTGTAGATGTGGGTCAGCTACAATGACAGTAGCAGTGAGAAGATTCCCAGCCAGGGCTTCCAGATCAATCACTAAGAAAAGCAGACCTTGCAGGATTTGGATCTCCTGGGAGGCTGACACATCCATGAGTAGGAATTCCATGAAGATGGTGAGGTTGTCCATGTCTTCTAATATATTACAATCTCCCTGTAATTGAAGTATGAAATGATAAGAAGATGGTTAAAAACTGAAGACATGTTTTGATTAAAGACAGAATTTGATTTCATTACATGAGTTAAAACCAAGATCTATAAACCTACCAGTTACGGAGTTACATTTATATTACTGCAAAATGTCTTTTGAAACCCTGCATGGATATATTAAGTGATTAGATTCTTATTTTCTTTATCAGCAAATGATCATCTTGGATAGGTTCTGTAAAAGAGCTCCCCTATCAACCCATTTATTTAAACCTTATACAGCTATGGCCAACTCAACTCATTGTAAAATCTTCTTTGCATGTCTTGATCTATTCATTGATGTTTGAAGGATTACTTTTCTTTAGGAGGATTGAGTTCTATGAAAAGCCAAGGCAAATCACTGTCACCTCTAAATTTCTAAGCTATCCGTCACAATCTAGCTTATGCAATATTTCATTCATAGTACTTACACTAGTACAATATTCAAGTAATTTTTGTATTATTATATTTCCAATCTCTTGAATATACTCTATATATCACTTATATATCACATACCATTTTAAGTTTAATGTCCTATAATAAACACTAGGATCAGAAAGAACAGAAACTCTATTATAATCTATTTTAATACTGGGCAGAAATAATTAAGTATTTTAATGATTTGAGACATATCACATGTATTTCAATTCAGTGTTCATTACCGATTTTGAAGAAGCACATGGATTAAAAGATAAAAAGTTATGAGGAAACAAGTTTATCTTCTGTAACATGTGTATCTATTCAGCAAACCTTAAACAGAAAACTAAATTTGTGATACTTCCTCCTTTATCACTGAGTAAAATTCATGGAGCCACAACTCAGAAATTCACATTTATCCTTAAGTATAGGAACATTTCTGCTTCTAGATTCTTCAAAAACAAGGTAACACTTTATGAAGGACACACACGGATCATACCTCTTAGAGGCACTGTCAAACCAGTGATTTTATCCTCCAAAGAGGACAGATTTCCTGACTTTAAGGATTCTTTGGTTATACCCTTGAGATTAGTTAAATTTGTAATAGTGCTTATTAGCATAAATTTAGCAAATAATTTTTGTTTAAAAACAAAAGTGAATTATTCAAAATATGACATGTTACTACAATTCAATACATGTTCAATTTATGTCTGATTATAAATATAATTTATTTTCTTTGTAGTATATCCACAAAATCCATAAGCAACCTGAATAAAATTATACTTTTTATGGTTTTGGACTAGCATTATTGTCATGAAGGAAAATCATATACTGTTAAAAAATAACAATAGCAAAAACAATGAATAATTGACTAGTAGTTACAAAATTGAAGGAAATGAGATACCTTTTAGAATTGCATTTAAAAGGAAAGCAAGTAAAGAAAAAGAGGATGTGGCAAAAAAAAAACAACAAAAAAACTCTTTACAAAAGTGTTTTGAAGAGATCCTTGCATATGGGATGCAATTAATCATGTTAGGTTCTCCTTAGAATGTGAGGTACCACCCAAGAAACAATTCTGAGGAAGTAGCCCTGTTTGTCACTACTCTGAAAATTCTTATTAATAGCTGGTAATCAGATGAGTGTCAGAACATGGGATGGTCTAAGTAGCTCTAAGAAGTTTTGGATATGAAGGCTCAAAAATAGAAGCTTCCACATAACTTCATAGGATATCAACACATTTATTAAATTCAGGAGGGAAGGAAAGTGGTTGGACAGAGATAATAAGTAGACTCTACGGAAGCAGAAACCCCCCTTTGCTCTCTGTGGGGAAGGATTGGCTTCACCAGAACAGTGAACACGCAGCTAGAGTTCAGCAGATCTTTCCTGGCTTTCACCATCACTGCATGCTCTCTTTCTCTGTACATGTATTTCAGGAAAGAATGCATACCTTGATAATGGCTAGAAAGTCTCCCTGATATGGCAAGGATAATTCAGAGTGTAACAAAATATTAATACATAGATAAACTGGGCTGATGTGCTATGTTAAGATGAATAGAAGGAAAAATGATGCCCAGGCATCTGATAAAGCCTTTGTACTATTATTTTCATGGAAACGTAGCAGTGAAAAGAGGGTTTGAGTAGGCAAAATACTTAAAAATCTATACTGTCTTAGATTCTGTGGAATATTGAAGACATAAATTAATATAATTTATATAAACCATCTGTTATCATTTTATTCTAGTTTGACACTTTGCATTCTAAAAATTATTGAAAACCTTGAAGAACTTACATTTATTTGGCATTTATCTATTGAAAATTACCATATTATAAATTAAAACTGATACATTATCAATACTAGCTTTCTTAAAATACTAAAATCTTTATATTTTAATGCAGTAACACTTTTAAAAATATTTCCCCAAGCCAAACTGCCAGAGTCCTGAGAGCACCAGCTCCACGAGGCCCTGCTCCCCCAGTCCTCTGACTCCAGCTCCACTGCCTCGAGCCCCCTGCACCAAGTGGACACTTCCATCGTTTGAGAGAAGCTCTGTGCTCCTTTCCTCCCGACGCCCAAAGCCAGGGTGGCGGTGCCTTCCTCTTCTCGGCTTGCCTGGGGTCAGCCTTTACGGGACCACCTGAGGGAGAGACGGGCTGGACCTTAGGACAGTGTGCCCCGGGAAACCAGGGAGCACGACTTCACCGCTGCAGAGTTCAAGGACTTTTCTCTCTACAACGTGTATTCAGTCACCCAGAAGCAGACTACAATTACCCACCACTTACTCTACAACCCTCACAAGAGTTTCAGTAAAGTGTGTCATGTTGGGAGAAAATAAAGTTCCCCAAAATGTGGCTGTGTTACTTCAGAGCCTGGCTCCGAGGTCTTCAGCATGCATCGACAGTGACTGGGAAACTGGGAAAATCACGGAAACAATTACAAAATGGGCCAGACGGCGGGGTCCTGGCCTACAGCTCCTGGTGCACAGCGGAGCCGCGGTAAACCCATCGACGTCAGCCACCTGGGGTAGCGGCGTCAGGTGGACGCAGGTGGGACCATCAGTCCCAGACTTTCCACATCCCTGACCGCAGCGACCCCGGGGCCTGTCCGCCTCCAGGACAGCCTCGGCCCCACCGCCCAAATGGGTCCAGGACAGCCGACTCCACGCCAGCAGCGAGCCGAGAATCCCAGCGCAGGGCCCCTAGGTACGCCAGCTCCCTTCCCACCTCAGTGGCTGGTGAGACACGGGGGACCCTGTGGAGGCGATGGCAACAGTGAGAACCACCTGCAGCACCTCCGGGAGCCTGGGCTCTGCGGCTGCGCAGCGGCCGCCCGGCCCCCGTGTGGAGCAGCACGTGGGCTCCGCCCGGGCTCCTCCTGCTGTCCATCAGCACGGCCCTGGGGTGTGCCGCTTCCTGCTGAACCCTGGACGCGCGGGTCACTGTGAGGGCCCTGGCTTGGGTGACTGGAGCCCTTTGGCACAATGCACTCTTTTCTGGAAAATATGAGTTCATAGTGGAGAGAAATCACCCAATATGACGTATTTTATTATAAAATACCCAAATAAATCACATATTAATATAACTTATTCAATCAGAAGGATCTTTAAGTATTGTGAAGATGTCAAGTTATGTGAAGGACCAAAGCATTCTAAAGTGCGAATTTTCACTAGAAACACAAATTTTATCATTAGCAGATAAATGTGTCAGTTGTTTTCATTACATTCATTTTTGAGAAAATGTTTTGTCAAAGAGATTCTGTCTGTAAAAACTCTTATTTTATTCCCAACGTTGGTATTTTGTCTTTATTCTCTTTGCTTACTAAGTTTTTTTTCTATTAATATATTGATAAGTTTTATGTTTACAGAATAATCATGTATAAAATACAGATTTCCCATATACCACCCAACCAAAAACAATTTGCATTGGTGTAGGATATTTTTTACAATTGATGACAGCACAATTTTGTAATTGTGATATCAATAATGGCCCACGATTTAACTTAGGGTTCACTGTGTAGTGTAGTTGTATGGATTTTTTAAAAAACTTTTCTGTGTTATCATATATAATCTAATATTTACCCTTTAGTCTTATTCAGATTATATCTCAGTGCTGTTCATTGCATTCATAATGTTGTGCTACTATAAACATTATCCATTATCAAAACATTTTCATCATTCCAAGTAGGAACCCTCTACATGTTAAGCCTTAACTTTTAATTCTCTATACACACTCTGCCTCCCAATAACCTATAGTTTATATTCTGATTCTATGAAGTTGCTTATTCTAGTTGTTTAAAATCAGTGAGATCATACAATAGTTGCCCTTTTCTGTCTAGCATATTTCACTCAACATAATGTCTACAAGGCTCATCCACGTTGTTGCATGGATCAGGACTACATTCTCTTTTAAGGATTGCTATTCCATTAAGAGGTGGGGCAAGATGGTGCCTGAGTGAGTGCACCTCACAATCTCTCCTGCAAAGAAGCACCGAGTAGGGTTGGAATCTTGCTGGAGTGGGCTGTTAGGGGGGTTTGCAAGGCAGGAGGTATATGGACGTCAATTTGGAGAAACTGTGACAGAAGTAGTGCTTGCTAAAGGTAGAATTGTGGGTTACTAGCACAGAGGTTGGCAGTTGTGGGAAGGCAGGACCCTTGCCCCTAGGGCTGGGGCCACAATGTTCCCTGAAAACTGTAGGTTGTGCAGTGGCATCCCCAAGCCCTGTGATCCCCAGATGCATGGTCCCCAAATCCATGTCCCCTAAGCCCCTGTAGCCAACATTCCACAGATCTACATACCCTGAGTCTGCAATATCCTGGACTTCCCTTTCCTGAATCCAGCGCTCCCAGAGGTCTAGGATTACCCTAGCCCTCCGGTTTTGGACTGACTCTGTGAGTGGGAGGGAATTGGTGGGAGGTGCAGAAGGACCAAACAAGTGCAGGTTCAATTTTTGGTCTCTACCCCCTCTTTTTTTTTTTTAAGCTTGGAGGAGCATACCAGCTGGCCTGGGAAGAGCCTGGAAAGAAAGAAGAGGTGAATCTGCTGATAAACATCCTGGGATAGGATCTTGGTCTGGGAGAAGGTAGAGTCAGAAAATAAACTAGCCCTCTTGTAAAACACCTAAGGGAGATGGACCATAGGAGGTGCTTTCCAAGCTTCCAGTAGCATACTTGGGGTTTCTGGTGAGGTATGGGTGCTCTCCCTCTGGAAATTAAGAGTCATTGTTTTCTGTGCTGAGCTGGTTCAATAAGGACCCACTTGAATCTCCTACCAGACCTCTCAGGAAGGTTTTCTGTTGCCCTGGGAGAGAAGGAAGTGAGCAAGGGAGAAAGGGGGAATGTCAGATTCCTAAGCATTATATTTAACTGCAAAAAGAATTCCTTACTTGAAATTTTGTCTGGTATTTTGTTGGTTTGTCTTCCTTTTGTTCCTTCCTCTTTATACCCCCCAAGACCCTTTTTTCTTTCTTTTTCTTTCTCTTTCTTTTTTTCTCTTTCTTGCTTGTTTCCCTCCCCTTTTTGTCCTTTTTTTTCATCCTTTCTTTCTCTTCTTTTTTATTTCTTTTTATATTAGGTGCTGCAGGGAGCATTTCACATTTGCTATATTTCCTCATCCTCCATTTCTTCCTTTCTGTGTGTATTGATTTTGGACACCAAAACTATCCCCTGTCCTCTACATCTTTCTATCCTCCATCATTTATTGTTTCTATTACATTACACCTCTCTTTGGCCCTTAATTTTCCTGACTTTTTATTTCTAATACCTTTGTTCTGTTTCTGTCTTATATTAACTCTTCATATTATTGTCCTCTCTTTTCTCTTTCCCTCTCTCCTGAACACACTGGCCTTTTAATTCACACTATATTCCTCCCCATATTCAGTTTACTGTCTTCTTATAGATACTCTACTTTTCTTACTGCTAAAACTCTACTGTGCTTACATGAGTCTAATATCCATTCTCCTAGATCTCACATGGTTCCTCTGTTAATATTTCCTATCAATACTACTATTATTCATTTTCTTTTCTTACACCTTTTGCTTTCTCTTGCCCTAATATTTCCCTTCAAGTGAACTTAGCCAACAACAAGGAAATAGAATAAGAAGAACAAAGTGACAAAGAGAAGACTTAACTCGCATACAAAAACAACTAGTTAAACCCCAAACTGGATGATGATGATATCAAAATGATAAGCAACTGATTAAATCTGTCAAGATAAAATGATGACCAGACAGCAACAAAAACCTACAAACCAAACTAATAATAAGGAAAACATACCCCAATCCAATGACCAAACTAAAAGCCAGGAAGAGGAGCAGAACATCGAACAAGTAATTAAAGCTCCCAAAACATATATTAGGGACCAATTTGATGAAATGAAGGAAGAGATGAAGAATATGAAGAAAACACTTGGAGAGAATAGAGAGAAATTTCAATCATACACAAAAAGATAATAGATATGATGGTGATGAACAGCACAATTCAAGAAATCAAAATTAAACTCTCAGCAAATAACAGCAGACTCAAAGAGTCAGAGGAAATAATTAGTGATGTAGAAGACAGTACATCTGAAATTGAGTAGATAGTAGAACTGATTGATAAAGAGATAGAAAAAATTCAGCAGGGACTTAGGGACCTGAATGACAATGCAAAATGTGCAAATATATGCATTATAGGCATCCCAGAAGGAAAAGAGAAGAGAAAGAGGACAGAGGGAGTGTTGGAGGAAATAATGATGGAAAACATCCCAAACCTATTGAGAGAGATGGATGTACATGTCCAGGAAGCAATGCACCTGAAACAGCATAAATCTGAAAAGGCCTATGCAAAGACATATACTTGTCAAATTATCCAATGCTCAAGAGAAAGAAAAACATATTAAAAGCAGTAAGATAAAAGAGAATCATCACATACAAATGAGGCTCCTTAAGATTAAGTGCTGATTTCTCATCTCAAACCATGGAGGCAAGAAGGCAGTGTTATGACATAGTCAAGGCACTAAAAGAAAAAAATTTCCAACCAAGAATACTCTACCCAGCTAAACTAGCATTCAAAAATGATGGAGAGTTCAAAATATTCACAGATAAACAGGAGAGTATGCCAACAAGAATCATGCACTTCAAGAAATACTAAAGGGAGTTCTGCAATAAGAAAGAAAAAAACAAGAGAGACAGAGTTGGAGGAGATTGTAAAAGCAACTAAAATGACAAAAGAGAAAAAAAAAATCAATCAAGATATGACAAAAATCCAAAGAAAATGTGGCTAATATAAGTAATTCCTTGAAAGTAAAAATACAGACCATCAATGGATTAAACTCAGCTGTAAAGAGAGTCAGACTGGAAGATTGGATAAGGAAATATGACCCAACTATATTCTGTCTACAAGAAACACATCTTATACTTACCAAATGCAATGGATGTGTCATGATGATGGGAGTGAATGTTGCTGGGGGGGGTAGTAGTGGGGTGGGGGTGGTGGGGTTGAATGGGACCTCATATTTTTTTCAATGTAATATTTTTACAAAATCAATAAAAAAATAAAAAAATAAAAAAGAAACACATCTTAGACCCAGGGATTCAAGGAGGTTGAAAGTGAATGGCTGGAAAACAATCTTAAAAGCAAACAATAACCAAAAAAGGGCAGGGGTAGCTATATTAATATCAGACAAAATAGACTTTAAATGCAAAACAATTGTGAGAGAAAAAGATTGACACTACATATTAGTGAAAGGGATAATCTTTCAAGAAGAAAGCACAATCATTAACATTTATGCTCCTAAGAAAGTTGCCTCCAGATATGTGAGGCAAACACTGGAAAAACTTAGTGAAGGAATAAATACCTCTATAATTATAGTGGTGGACTTTAATACCACACTATCAACTATGGACAGAACATCTCAAAAGAGAATCAAGAAAGAAACAAAAACTTTGAACAATATATTGGAGGATCTGGACCTAATAGACATATACAAAACATTACACCCAAATACAGCAGGCTATACATTCTTCTCAAGTGCACATGGATCATTCTCCAAGACAAAACACATGCTAGGCCACTGAAAAAGTCTCAATTAATTCAGAAAGATTGAAATCACACAAAATAACTTCTCTGACCACAGTAAAATGAAGCTGGAAATCTGCAAGGGCCAGAGACCCAGATTTGGCAACAAGATATGAAAGTTAAATAACACTCTTAGAAAAACAGTGGGTCAAGGACGAAATCTCAAAAGAAATTAATAACTACCTTGAAACTAATGAAAATGATAACACAACATATCAAAACTTATGGGATGCAGCAAAAGCAGTACTAAGAAGGAAATTTATAGCCATAAATTCAAACATCAAAAAAGAAGAAAGAACTAAAATTGAAGACCTAACTGCACACTTGGAGGAATTAGTAAAAAAACAACAAACTAAACCCAGAGGAAGAAGAAAGAAAGAAAGAACAAAGATCAGAGCAAAACTAAATGAAATAGAAAATAAGAAAGCACTTGAAAAACTAAACAAAACCAAGAGCTGGTTCTTTAGAAAGATCAATAAAATTGAAAGTCCCTTTGCTAGATGAACAAAGAAAGAAAGAGAGAAGATTGAAATACCCAAAATAAGAAATGAGAAAGGAGATATCACCACTGACCCCACAGAAAACAAGACTATCTATTATTAGAGGATACTTAGAAAAACTATATGCCAACAAGGAAATTTAGAGGAAATGGACAAATTCCTAGAAACACATAAGCAGCCTACATTGATGAAAAAAGAAATTGATGATCTCAACAAACAAATCACAAGTAAAGAGATAGAATCCGTCATTAAAAACCTCCCAATTATGAAGACCTGAGCCAGATGGCTTCACAGGTTAATTCTATCAAACATTCAGGGAAAAAACTAACACCAGTCTTGCTTAAACTCTTCCAAAAAATTGAAATAGAAGTAACATCATCTAACTCATTCTACGATGCCAACATTCTCTAGTAACAAAACCAAAAAAGGCACCACAAGAAAGGAAAATTACAGACCAATTTCTCTAATGAACCTAGACATGAAAATCCTCAACAAAATACTAATCCTCCATCCTGTGGACCTTAGAATGGTTGTGTCCACTCCATATCTATATCAAGAAGAGGCTTAGATTTCACATGGATGCTGGATGCAATTCTCCTGCTTTCAATTGTAGACACTCTTGGCTCCCTGGTGTGGTGGTTGACCTTCTTCACCTCCATGTTAGCTGAGTGGGGGTAAGTCCAATAAACCAGAGTATAGGAGCTGCAAGTCTGTTGAGGCTCAGGGCCTGCCAATCACATGGTCAGTCCAGAGATTCATTTCCCTGGGTATATATTAAACCCCAGCACCAACTACAGTTCCAGTAAAAGTAATAAGAGAGGCTTGCGGACAAAGATCACATCTGAGTCCAGCTACATCACACAGAAACACAAACTCCAAAGTAGGGTCAACTGACATGGCACAGAACTCCATCTGCCATGACCATAGAACCTGTGGGTCTCTGTAGCCCACAGAAGAAACAGTACCTGGGGTTGTATATACAGGTGTGCATAAGGGCAACCCCTCTGATAACCTCCTGGCTCTTTTTGGAGACTCATAGCCATATAAACTCATTTTGTCCTTTCCATTTCCCCCTTTTATTCAGGTCAAAACGTTTTTAACTCCTGGTATTATATGTAGACTGAGATATTCTGCTGTTCTGACTTAACCCTTTTATTCAAGGTCATTTTCTAGTTACATCATCAGCTGGTACTTGGTAGTAATCCCTTGGCACCAGGGAGGCTCATCCCTGGGAGTCATGTCCCACACTAGGGGGAAGGCAACACATTTACATGCTGAGTTTGCCTTCAAGACTGACCACATTTGAGCAACACAGAGGCTCTCAGGTGGTAACTCTTAGGCACCCTGCTGCTCTAGGCCTAGTTCTTATTTCAGGTGCACAGGCTTAGAAGCATAGTCATCAGTATCAAGGGCTCCTTGTTGAACCTTCCTTCTTTTTTGGTCTTTGCCCATGCACGTGGGGGATTGTTGCTGTTCCTTTAGAGACTGTGATAGAGCTCCCCTGACTAGGAAATCAGCACTCCCTCAGTTGTTGTTTTTAATTGTAACCACTATCAAAATATCCAAACATTTTTATGTACCCTGGATATATGCTCTGGAGAACTCCCTGCCACCCATGTGTCCCCTGTCAATAACATCCCACACCAGTATTCTTCCCCTGCCATTGTTGAACCTCTCTGTGATCCAAAACTTCTTCAAAAATGAAGCCCAATATATTGCCAGGTTCCATTAATAGTAAAATGGAATACAGTGATGAGTTTAAAGGTTAGATATAGAATACATATTAATTTAGGAAAATTAAGGTAAAAACAAATTGGGGTATAAAAAATTTAAAAATGCAAAAGCTTTGTTTTTGATGTTATATTCAACAACACATTAAATGAATTATTCACCATGGCCAAGTGGGATTCATTCCTGGTATGAAAGGATGGTTCAACATAAGAAAATCAATTAATGTAATATACCATATAAACAAATTGAAGGAAAAAAATCACATGATCATATCTAAAGATGAAGAAAAAGCATTTGACAAAATACAGCACTCTTTCTGATAAAAACACTGCAAAAGATCAGAATAGTAGGAAACATTCTGAACACGATAAAGAATATATATGAAAAAACCCACAGCTAACATCATTTACAATGGTGAAATCCTAAAATCGTTCTCTCTAAGATCACCACTTCTATTTAACATAGTCTAATCAGTACTTGCTTGAGCACTGAGGCAAAAACTATACATAAAAGGCATCCAAATTGGAAAGAAAGAAGTCAAAATTTCACAATTTGCAGATGAGATGATCCAATACATAGAAAACCTTGAGAAGTCTATCACAAAGCTTCTAAAACATATAAATGAGTTCAGTAAAGTTGCAGGTTACAAGATCCATGTGGGAAAAAATCAGTAGCATTTCTGTACACTAAAAATGAGCAATCTGAGGTGGACATTAAGAAATAAGTACCATTTACAATAGTAAATTAAAAAATCAAATAGCTAGGAGTAAATTTAACTAAAGATGCAAAAGACTTATACACAGAAACCTACACAATACTTTCCAAGGAAATCAAAGAAGACCTAAATAAATGGAAGTATGTTCCCTGTTCATGGATAGGAAGACTAAATATTATTAAGATATCTATCGTATCAAATCTGATGTGCACATTCAAAGCAATCCCAATAAAAATCAACCCAGCATTCCTTAATGAGCTAGTGAAACTATGAAATTTATTTGGAAAGAAAAGAGGCCCCAAATAGCCAAAGGCATATTGATAAAGAAAAAACGAAATTGGAGGAAACACACTATCTGACTTCAAAACATACTACAAAGCTACAGTAGTGAAAATGGCATGGTAATGGCACAAGGATAGACACACTGACCAGTGGAACTGAATTGAGAGTCCTGATATAGAACCTCATATATACAATAATATGATATTCAATGAGGTCGCCAAACCATCTTAACTGGGAGAGAATGGTCTCTTCAACAAATGGTGCCTGGGGAACTGGATATCAATATATAAAAGAATGAAAGAGTATTACCAACTCACACCTTATACAAAAATCAACTCAAAATGGATAAAAGACCTAAATATAAGAGCAAGACCATAAAGACCTTAAAAAGCAATGTAGGGAAACATCTACAGGACCTTATAATATGAAACAGGTTCATGAACTTCACCCCCAAAGCATGAGCAGCAAAAGAACAGATAGATAAATGGGACTTCTTCAAAATTAAAGCCTTCTGCACCTCAAAGGAGTTTGTCAAGAAAGTGAAAAGAGAGACTACACAATGCGAGAAAATATTTGGTAACCACATATCTGCTAGGAGACATATTCTGCATATATAAATAACTTCTGTATCTTGAAAATAAAAAGACAGACAACCTATTTTAAAAATGGGAAGATTTGAACAGACACTTCTCCAAAGAAGAAATACAAATGGCTAAAAAGCACATGAAAAAATGCTCAAAATCACGAGATATTAGGAAAATACAAATCAAAACAACGAGATACTATCTTACTCCCATAAGACTGGGAACTATCAAAAAATCAGAAGGAATGCCCTTATGCACAACTGAGCAGAGTCTAAGAGACAGATAAAGTAGATACAACCCCAGGTATTGGTTCTTTTGAGGGATAAAGAGACCCACGGGTTCTATGGTCATGGCAGATGGGGTTCACTGCCATGTCAGATGGCCCTTCTTTGGAGCTGGTGTTTCTGCGTGATGGAATTGGACTCAGAGGGGATCTCTTTTTACAAGACTTTCATGCTACTTTACTGGAATTGTAGTTGGTGTTGGGTTTTAAGATATATTTAGGGGATTTGAATCTCTGGACTGACAATATGATACCCAGGCCCAGAGCCTCAACAGACTTCAGCTCCTACACTCTGATTTATTGGACTTACCCCACTCAGCTAACATGGAGTTGAAGAAGGTCAACCACCACACCATGGAGCCTAGAGTGTCTACAACTGAAAGCAGGAGGAATGCATCCAGTATCCATGTGGAATCTAAGCCCCCACTTGACATAGATGTGCAATGGACACAACCAAGCCAAGGTCCACAGAGAAAATGTGGCATTGGTGTGGGAAGGGTGGCCATGGTGGCTGCTGGGTGCGGGGAATGGGAGGAAGAGATGAGATGTGGAGGCGTTTTCAGGATGTGGAGTTGTCCTGGGTGGTGCTTCACGGACAATTACGGGACATTGTAGATCCCCCCAGGGCCCACTGGATGGAACGTGGGAGAGTGTGGGCTATGATCTGGACCATTGACTATGGGGTGCAGTGATGCTCAGAGATGTACTTACCAGGTGCAATGGATGTGTCATGATGATGGGAGAGAGTGTTGCTGTGGGGGGAGTGGGGGGTGGGGGCGGTGGGGTTGAATGGGACCTCATATTTTTTAATGTAATATTTTAAAAAAATCAGAAAACTACAAGTGCTGGGAAGGTTGTGAAAGAATAGGAACACTCGTCCACTGCTGGTGGGAAAGCAGAAGGATCCAGCCATTCTGGAGGACAGTTTGGCAGTTTCTCAAAAAACTAGCTATAGATTTGCCATATGATCCAAAAATTCTACTGCTTTGTTTATACCCGGTAGAACTGAAAACAATATATGCACACCAATGTTCATAGCAGCACTATTCACTATTGCCAAAAGTTGGAATCAACCCAAATGCCCATCAACAGATTAATGGATAAATAAAATGTGGCACATACATACAATGGAATACTACTCAGGTTTAAGAACGAGTACAGTACAAACACATGCATGAATCTTGAGAACCTTATGTTGAGTGAAGCAACCCAAGCATTGAAGGACAAATACTGCATAACCTCTCTGATATGAAATAAGTAAACCAAGCTGTCTCAAAGAGCTAGAGATTGGATGATAGGCTTAAGGGAAGTTTGTGGGTAGAGAAAAGTTGCGAGCTGACACCTTACATGGGTGAAATCTATGATAAACTGGAGGTAAGTATTTATACAGGAAAGGGATAAAATGGGGCATATGGATACCTTTGTGTGGGGATTTGTGGGCCTGAGGGGGGCTAGGGAAAGGAGGAAAGGTCAAATGACTGAAGAAATTGGGGGGAGGGTGAGAGGAACATTTGAACATAAGAGATTGTCAGGTATGGGGTTGAAATTATAATGTAGAGAAATTCTTTAGAAAATATAAGAAGGAACATCACCTGTTTGGGGGGGGCATCTGAAACAGAGCAGACTTCTAGGGAGTGTGTAAATGCTCATTTTGTCATAGTAGGTTAATTGGATGGAGACCCATACAATGAAAGTGAAGGATTACCCACATCCTGGGGAGGACTGATGTTCTGAAACAGAGGGAATTGTATCTCTCGAGAGACTTGGTGGCTCCCAATGGGTTAGGGCAGTTAAGTATGTCAAGCCTTCAACATTGTTGCAAGTATCTCTGAATATGGTCCTTCAAGTAATGAAGACTTATTGTTACTGTGGGCCCTGAGGGGAGGGGAAAAGAGGTATTGAATAGATGGAATCAGTGTAAGTGTGGGGAAATGGAAGTGTTCCACAAGATCATGCAATGATGAATATAGGACATGTTAAATTACACCAAAAATGTATAAAAGTCTATAGGCTAAAATGTAAACCATAATGTAAAACATAGATAACTAAAAATTTAGAAAATTGTATAGTCTAAAATATAAACCATAATGTAAACCCAAATGGAAGCATGTTTGAAAGCCCTTGTTTCCATATCTGTACATCAGCTGCAGCAAATACAATATGAACATGTAAAAAGGTCATTGGGGAAAGGAAAAAGAGTTTGATGTTGGATATGTAGGAGTACCATATATTATATATGTGAATTACTGTGATCTAAAACTTTTGTGAAGACAAACTTAAGTAGAATTTAAAAAGGATGTAGACACGGAGGAATAAATGGAAGAAATTGCCTTGCCACTATACAACAGGGTAACACTTATAGTAGTGATGAAAGGCAAAATGTCAAATACAAAGCTTTATCATTTTTTCACACCCCACTTTATTTTCACTTTAATTTTTCAAAATTAGTATGTATTCTATATCTAACCTTTGAACCCATCACTATATTCCATTTTACTATTACAGGAAACTGGCAATATATTAGGCTTCATTTTTAAAGAAGTTTTGGACCACAGAGAGGTTCAAATATGGCAGGGGAGGAACACTGGTGTGGGGTATTGATAGGTGGCCAGGGCATGTATACAGGATACATAAAAATGTTTGAATATTTTCATAGTGGTTTCAACTAAAAACCACTGAGGGAGTGCTGAGTTCCATGTCAGTGGAGCTCTATCACATTCCCTAATGGAACAGCAATAATCCCCCAAGTGCAATGGCAAAGACCAAAAAAGAAGGATGATCCAACAATGAGCACTTGATAATAATGACTATGCTTGTGAGCCTGTGCACCTAAATAAGAACTAGGCCTAGAGCTGCAGGGTGCCTAAGAGTTACCTCCTGAGAGCCTTTGTGTTGTTCAATGTGGCCAGTCTTGAAGTCAAACTCAGCATGTAAATGCATTGCCTTCCCCCCAGCATAGGACATGACTCCCAGGGATGAGCCTCCCTGGCACCAAGGGATTACTACCAAGCACCAGCTGATGATGTAACTAGAAAACGACCTTGAATAAAAGGATCAACTCAGACCACCAGAATATCTCAGCCTACCTGTAGCATCAGGTGTTAAAAACTGCTTAATGACTTTGGAATAAAGGGGAAAATGGAAAGGACAAATGAGTTTATATGGCTATAAGTCTCCAAAAGAGTCAGGAGGTCATCAGAGGGGTTGACCTTATGCATGCTTCAGCAGGGTCTCAAAGACAGCCAAAGTAGATACAACCCCAGATACTGGTTCTCCTGAGGGCTACAGAGACCCATGAGTTCTACAGTCATGGCAGATGTCTCTGGAATCCAGTGCCATGTCAGTTGGCCCTACTTTGGAGTTTGTGTTCCTGGGTGTGATGGAGTTGGACTCAGATATGACCTTTCAACATGTGCCTCTTTTGTTACTTTTACCAGAACTGTGGTTGGCACTGGGGTTGCTATATATTCAAGAGATCCAAATCTCTGGACTGTTCATGTGACAACTAGGCCCTGAGCCTCAAAAGACTTGCAACTCCTACCATCTTGTTTACTGGACATACCCCAGTCAGCTAGCAGGGAGTTGAAGAAGGTCAAGCACCACACCAGGGATCCAAGAGTGCCTATAACTGCAAGCAGGAGAATTGCATCCATCATCCATGTGGAATCTAAGTCCCCTCTTGATATAGAGGGGGACTGTACATAAACATCCCAGGGTCCACAGAGTGGAAGAATAGAGTATGGATTAGAGTGGGCTTACTGATTTTCTACTATGGAACTATTGTGATTAATAATGGAAGAATTGTTACAATGATGTGAAGAAAGTGGCCACAGTAGCTGCTGAGGGTAGGAAAAGGGAAGAAGAGACATGATGTGGGTCATTTTCAGGACTGGAAGTTGTCCTGTGTTGTATGCAGTGACAGATGGTGGACATTGTATTTCCTGCCATGTCCCACTGGGTTGAATGGAGAAGAGTGTAAACTACAATGTAAACTACTATCCATGTGGTGCAGCAGTGCTCCAAAATGTATTCACTAAATGCAATGAATGTGCCATGATGATGAAAGAGGTTGTTAATGAAGGAAAAGTAGGATGAGGACAGTGGGGGTTATATGGGGACCTCATGTTTTTTTTTTTTTTTGTTTTTTTAATTTTTTTATTTTTTATTGACTTTGTAATAATATTACATTAAAATTATATATGTGAGGTCCCATTCACCCCCACCCCCCCACTCCCCCTCTCCCCCCCCCCCAACAACACTCGTTCCCATCATCATGACACATCCATTGGATTTGGTAAGTACATCTTTGGGCACCTCTGCACCTCATATACATTGGTTCACATCATGGCCCATACTCTCCTTTATTCCATCATGTAGGCCCTGTGAGGATTTACAATGTCCGGTGATTACCTCTGAAGCACCATCCAGGGCAGCTCCATGTCATGTTTTTTTAATGTAACATTAAAAAGAAAGAAAGAAGGAAAAAAGAGCAAAAATATGTATTCCATTGAATATATATATATGTATAATATGTGCCTCATTTTGTTAATCCATTCATAGTTGATTGATATTTGAGTTGCTTCCATCTTTTGGCAATTGTGAATAATGCTGCTATGAACAATGATGTTACAATATCTATCCAAATAACTGCTTTATATTCTTTGGGGTAAATACCTAGTAGTACAATTCCCAGCTCACTTGGTAATTCTATACTTAGCTATCTGAGAAAGTGCCAAACTGTCTTCTACGGCAGCTACAAAATTTTACATTGCCACCAGTAATGAATGAATGTGCCTATTTTTCCACATCCTCTCCAGCACTTGCTATTTTCCATGTTTTCAATATCAGCCATTCAAATGGGTATGAAATTGTATCTCGTGCTTTTTATTGGCATTTTCTCAATGACTAATGATGTATAACATCTTTTCCTGGGAAACGGACTTTGGCCCAGTGGTTAGGGCATCTGTCTACCATATGGGAGGTCCGTGGTTCAAACCCCGGGCCTCCTTGACCCGTGTGGAGCTGGCCATGCGCAGTGCTGATGCGCACAAGGAGTGCCGTGCCACGCAAGGGTGTCCCCCGCGTAGGGGAGCCCCACGCGCAAGGAGTGCGCCCGTGAGGAAAGCCGCCCAGCGTGAAAAGAAAGTGCAGCCTGCCCAGGAATGGCACCGCCCACACTTCCCGTGCCACTGATGACAACAGAAGCGGACAAAGAAACAAGACGCAGCTAATAGACACCAAGAACAGACAACCAGGGGAGGGGGAGGGGGAATTTAAAATAAATAAATAAATCTTTTTAAAAAAATCTTTTCCTTTCCTTTCTGGCCATTTGTATATCACTTTTGGAGATATGTCTGTTCAAGTATTTGCCCATTTTTAAATTGAGATGTCTTTTGGTTGTTAAATTAAAAGATATCCATATATATTCTCAAAAGTAATCCTTTATCAGATATGTGGTTTCCAATTATTTCCCCAGTTTATAGTTTGTCATATTACTTTCATGACACAGTCCCTTGAGGAATAAAAGTTTTGTTGTTGTTGTTTCGTCTCTTTGTTTCTTTTTTCTTTTTTCTTTTGATGAGGTTCTACTTTTCTTATTTCATTTTTTGCTTATGCTTTGAGTTTAATGACCAAGAAACCATTGCCTAACACAGTGTTGAAGATGCTTCCTTATTATTGTCTAGGAGTTTTGTAGTGCTAGCTCTAAGATTAAGGTCTTTTATCCATTGTGAGTTGATTTTTGTACATGATTAGTGATGGGGTCCTGCTTCTTTTTTTTTTTTCTTTCTGCAAATGCAGATACAGTTTTCCCAGTATTGTTTCTAGAAGAGACTATTCTTTCCCAATAGTGTGGGCTTTGCCACCTCAACAAATATAAGCTAGCCATAAATGTGAGGGTTGATCTTGGAGCTCTCCATTCTATTCTATTCATCCATTTGTTCATCCTTGTGCTAGTATCATGCCAGTCTACTTTTTGTGGCTTTGTAATAACATCTAAGACCAGAAAGTGTAAGTCTTCTAATTTCATTCTTTTTCAAGATGGCTTTAGTTCTTCAGGGCCTATTACAATATACATTTGATGGTTGATGTTTCCTTTTCTGCAAAGAAGGGTGTCGGAATTTTGATTGGGATTCAATTAAATCTATAAATTGCTTTTGGTTATATTGGTATCTTATGGCATTTAGTCTTCCAATCCATGAACACACAATGTTTTCCTATTTATTTAGATCTTCTTTGATTTCTTTTAGCAATGTTTTGAAGTGGTTTTATGGAGATATATTTACATACCACACAGTTCATCAAAAGCATACAAACAGGGAAGTGGATGTGGCTCAAGCAGTTGGGCACCCACTTACCACATGGGAGTTCCTGGGTTCAGTTCCCAGTGCTTCCTGAAAAAATAGAAAGAAGATGAGCACAGAACAAGCAGACAACTAGCACAAAAACAACAAGGGGGAGAAAAATAAATAAATAAACAAACAACTGCTGTCAGTATATTCAGAAAGTTGAGTGTTAAACACCAGAATCAATTGTAGAACATGTTCATTAATGCAAGAGAAAAAACCTCTCAATCCTTCTGTCATCCCACAAGCCCACGTAAACCACTACTCTATTTCCATCTACATAGATTTTTTATATTTATATTTTATACAAATGTGATTATACTATAGGGTGTGCTTTGTGTCTGGTTTCTTTCACTTAGCATAATTATTTTTCTTTAAATTTGTGAAGTTTTAGGTTTGCATTAATGTCTTGTAAGGAACACAACAGTCCCCTATACACCCCTATTGCTAACACTTAGCATTTGTGTGGTAACTATGTCAAAATTGATGAAAAAATATTACTAACTGTAGTCCATAGCTTGCATTAGGTGCCTTTTCTCCATATACAACCCTATTATTAATATTAATACCTTGTAATAGGAAAGTACATTTGTTATAGTTCATGACAGAACATTCCTATATTTGTGTTATTAACCACAGTTTTCATCCATGACAGAATTCGATGTGTTATACAGTTCCTTTTTATTTAACTTTTTCATTGACATATAGCATTCATTTATAACATACTCAACCAATAAGTGTATAATAATAGTTGTGAACTTACAAAGCAAACATACATAACATCAAACATATAACATCTCACCCTACCACCAATAATTTGCATTGTTGTTAAACTTTTTAAACTAATGATTAAAGAGCTTTGTCAAAATATTACTACTAAACAAAGTATTTTCCCCCAACCAATCCTACTATTGTTATCTTCATGTCATTTACATATGAACATACATAAACAACTAAGTGTGTAGTAAAAGTTGTGAACTTACAAAGCAAACATGCATAACATCATACAGGGATCCCATACATCAATCTTCTACCAACACCTTGCATTGTTGTGAGATATTTGTTACAAATTATGAAAAAATATTGTTGCAATCTTACTACTAATCATAGCCCTTATCTTACATTTTGTGTGTTTTTCCCCAAATCCACCCTATTATTTTTTTAAATATTTCTTAATGACAGAAGTTGTAAACTTATAAAACAATCATGCACATGTGCAGAATTCCCAAACAACACCCCTCCATCAACAAACCACAATGTGGTACGTCATTTGCTACAGATAGAATAATACCATCTGATTATTGCCATGTCCATAGCATATATTTGGCTCACTTTTTCCATACTGCCTCAGTATCAACACAGTACATCTTTTGTGTAGATGTAAGAATATTATGTTATTACTACTAACCACAGTCCATAGGTCACTCCAGCTTTATTTTTCCCATGCTTCTCAACATTCCCAGCATCATGTAGTAGTGATATACATTTGTTCTAGCTCATAAAGGACACTCTTGCATCAATACCATCAACCACAATTCTCACCCACCTCTTGGTTTACTGTGCTATCCAGTTTCTAGATTATTCTCAACCATTCTGTCAATTGGCATTTATATAACTAGACTACCATTTTCAGGCTCATCTCTGCGGTCACCCCTCGGGCTGAAGTGTGGTTTGCTGGCCTGGCGGGGGAGCAGCTGCGGCAGGTCAAGCCACTGCCCCCATAATAGGGTGGCTGGTCGGACTCACCGCCACCCCTGAAGGGAGCTCGGTATGGGCGCAGAGTGCCCTCGGGTCTCCCCTTCTCGGCAGCCATGCTTCCGCGGCCGCCCCTCCTCCCGGATGGCGCCACACGATGCCTTGTGGGGTGGCACCCTTCTTCTTCTTTCTCCCTGCGCAGGCGCAGGGCAGAAAATTCCAGTCTGCCCTTTTCCCTTCCCCCGACAGCAGCAACAGCCAGGCGTGGGCGGAAAAATCCAGTCTGCCCTCCACCCCAGCAACAGCAGCCACCAATCCCTAAACCCTGCCCCTTCCCCCAGCAACAGCGACAGCCAATCCCTAACCACCACCCCTCCCCCATCCAGTACCGCCCACTGACCTTTTGCTGGCAACCAATCAGAACAGGGCGTGGCTTCGACCAATCAGCCTTCCCCAGCCCCTATAAAACTGTTGCCTCTCCCTCAGTAAAGTGGACTTGCGTGTTTACCTTGTCTCCGCGGTAGTTCTTCTGCCATGCACCCTCCAGTCCTGAGAGCCCCCGACAAGGGCCTGGCCTCCCTTGTCCCCAGTTCATCACCTGCTTCTCCGGGCGACCCCTTCGTCACCTGCTTCTCCAGGCGACCCCTTCATCGCCGGCTTCGCCGGGCGACCCCGTCAGCCAAACCACGCAACCCCTTGTGAGACCGATCCCTCGTCTGCTGCCGGGCCGACCCCTCATCCCAAGCGGGACCGACCCCTCGTCCAGAGCTGGACCGACCCCTCGTCCGCAGCCAGACCCCACCTCTACCGACCGAGCAAGCCGCCGCAATCTCCATTTATAAACCAGCTGCCACTCACTGTGTTACCATCCACTCTATACATTTCCACAATTTTACAGTAAAGCTAATTAAAACTTCTACATACATTAAACATCAGTAATCCACTCATTCCTTCTCTTATCTCCTTTAAGAATCCACCACCTACCACCAGGTCTTAAAGATATTTTCCAATTATTTCTTCTAGGAGTTTTATGGTTCTTGCTTTTATTTTTGGTTTTCTGATCCATTTTGAGTTAATTTTTGGATAAGGTGTGAGATAGGGGTCCTCTTTCCTTCTTTCAGCTATGGATGTCCAATTCTTTCAGCACCATTTGTTGACTGGATTATTCTGTCCAAGCTGTGTGAGTTTGACAGCTAATCAAAAATCATTTGGCCATACCTGTGAGGGTCTGTTTCTGAAACATAAATTTGGTTCCATTGGTCTACTATGTCTGTCTTTAGGCCAGTACCATGCTCTTTTTACCACTATAGGTAGGTATTATGATTTAAAGTCTGGAGATGATGGTTCATTTTTCCTTTTTATGATGTTTCTGGTTATTCAGGGCTCCTTACCCATCCAAATAAATTTAATGTTCATGTTTTCAATTTTTTCTTTAATGCTGGTAGAATTTTTATCAGATTGCATTAAATCTGTTTATCAATTTGAGTAGAATTGACATCTTAATGATATTTAGTCTTCTAATCCATGAGCATGGAATGTTCTTCCAATTATTTAGGGCTTTTTTGATTTGTTTTAACATTGAGTTGCACTTTTCTGAATACAAGTGCTTTACATCATTGGTTCATTTTAGTCCTATTTGAGTTTAATCTGTCATATTTTATTTTCACCACTCCTTTGACATTCTTACTTACTTTTATTGACTTAATCTTCATTTCTAGACTTTCTTCCAGGCCTCTCTCTCCGGTCTTTTCTTTTCAGGCTCTAACACACCCTTTTGTATTTCCTGAAAATCTGGTCTCTTGCTTAGAAATTATATCAGTTTCTGTTTATCTGTAAATATTCTAATTTCACTTTTGAAAGACAGTCTTACTGGATATAAGATTCTCAACTGGAAGTTTTTCTCTTGTAGTATTTTAAATATATCAGACCACTGTCTTCTTGCCTCCATGGATTCTGGTGAGAAATCAGCACTTAATCTTATTGGATATCCCTTATATGTTATGCATCGCTTTTCTCTTGCTGCTCTCAGAGTTCTCTGTCTTTGGCCTTTGACATTCTCATGTGTATGTGTCTTGCAGTTGGTCTATTTGGATTTTTTCAGATGGGAGTACATTGTGCTTCTTGGACAGGGATACCTATGTCTTTCAATAGGGTTGGGAAATTTTCTAACATTATTTCTTTAAATATTCCTTCTGCCTCTCTTCCCTTCTTTTCTCCTTCTGGGACACCCATGACACATATATTTGCATGACTTTTGCTGTCATTTACTTCCCTGAGACCTTGTTGAATTTTTTTCATTCTTTTCTTCATCTCTTCTTTTGTATGTTCACTTTCAGAGGCCATTTCTTCAAGCTCACCAATCCTTTCTTCTGCCTCCTCAAATCTACTATTATATGATTCCAATGTCTTTTTTAAGTTTCATTGATTGCACCTTTCATTCTCATAGGATCTACTATTTTTCTATGTATGCTTTCAAGTTCTTCATTTTGCCCATCCAATGTCTTCTTAATATCCTTAATCTCTTTAGCCATCTCATTGAATTTATTAAGGAAATTTCTTAGAACATCTATGATTAATTGTCTCAACCCCTTTACATCATCTGGAGGCTTATTTTGTTCCTTTAACTGGGCTATAGCTTCCTGTTTCTTGGTGTGGGTTGTAATTTTGTGTTGGTGTCTTTGCATCTGGCTTACTAGAGTATTTTTTTTTTCTGGGTGCAGTTTTTCTCTTTATTTTATGGCTTCCTATCATTTCTCCCTTGCTGGTTGTGCAGTAGGTGCCAAGCATGTAGTTGGTGCTGTAAGCTGTGAAGGCTCAAGCTGCCCTCATTGCACCAGGGACCAATGATGCTTCTTCCAACTTTTTCCTTTGCCAGGGGTAGGGACAGAGTCACAGCTATGTGGAATAATCCACATGCAGGCCAAGACTGTAGTTGCCCATAGAGACTGATGGAGCTTCACATCCCTTTCCCTCATATGCAGTGTGGGTCCAGATGAATGCAGTTGCCCTGGTAGACTTCTGATTTTCAGTCTATGCCAACCAAAGTTCCCTGCAGTTACCTGTATAGGCTTGTTCAGGGCTCCTCAACCTCCTCCCTGCCAGAGGCAGGACTGAAACCTAGGCTAGGGCTGCAGGCGCATCTGCATGAAAGAAACTGGTTCCTGCAGACACTGAAAGTTTTAGTCAGCCCATCTTCCCCTCAGGCAGGGGCAGAATCATAATCATGGCTACTGGCCTCTTTCTGACTTGGCCTCGTTCTCACTCCACCCCTTCCCAAGATTATCTCTTAGCCAGCCAAGTCTACCAATCCATAGCTGAAATTGGCAGCCATCCATCTCTTCTTCCCATTTCCGGGAAATGGAGCTTCCAATTCCCATCACAGAACACCTCCTGGGGCAGCTCATGCTGTCAGAGTAGGATGATCACCAGTCTCCGTGGCTTGGCCAGTAATTACCTGGAGAGGCTGGTGCAAATCATTGCAGCTTCCTCCCTGCTGGAGGTGGCACTGGGGCCTAGGCTAGACCTGCAATATGATCTGGATGGGAAGAAGCCAGTCCCCACCAGCACTGGGATTCTCAGTCCACCCCGCTTCCTCTTGTGCCAGGTGCAGAGCTAAGACGGTGGCTTTCAGCCTCTTTCTAACCTGGACAGGCTCAAACCTTAGCTGTTCTCAGGATCATACTGTAGCCCACTGAATTTCCTCATCAATAGCTAAAATTGGTGACCAAATGTCTCTTCCTCCCTCATTTTGGGGAAGTGGAGCTTTCAATTCCAGCCACAGATAGCTCCTGAGGTGGCTTGTGCCTCCAGTGGAAGATGGGCACTGGCCTCCATGATGTGGAGTCTTCTCTGCAGATGGGCAGTCGCCTCCTTCCACTCCCCCAAGGGTGTTGCAGGATGTTCTTCTGGCTTCATGGAGCCCCCAAACAGGTGCTTCAGCTAGCTCCAGAGAGCTCTGGGTGTTTGCTACCTGCCCTGTAGCAGGAGCTGACTCTAGGAGCTCCTTACTCTGCCACCATCTTGCTGGTACTTCTACAGTTCCATTTTTGATCCTATAACTTTCCTTCTAGTAGCATACATGACCCAAAATTTTCTCTTTCACTACATTCACATGCATATTTTAGCACTGTTTATTACACTCTCAATAATGAGCTATCATCACTTCTATCCATTTCCAACATTTACAATCAACCTAAATAGAAATTATGCAGAAATTAACATCAGCTTCCCATTCTTTACCTCCATTCTATCTCCACATGAGCTAGATTCTAGATTCTAAATCTATGAGTTGGTTATTATTAGTTCATATTAGTAAGATCAAATAATATTTGTAATTTTGTGTCTGACTTATTTAACTCAACATAATGACCACAAGGTTAATCCATGTTGTCGCATGCATCAGGACTTCATTCTTTCTCACGACTTAATAATAATCCATCATATGTATATACTATATTTGTTAATCCCTTCAAATCTATCTAGTTGATAGATAATTATATTGCTTACATCTTTTGGTAATTGTTAAAAGTGACGCTATGAACATCAAAGTGCAAATGTCTAGTTGCATCCCTGCTTTCAGTTCTTCTCTGTACATAACTATTAGTGGGATTGCCAGATCATGTGGTGATTCTATACTTAGCTTCTTGAGCAACCACCAATCTGTATTCCATAGCCAATGTAATATTTTACATTGCCACCAGCAGTGAATGAGTGCTGCTCTTTCTCCACATCCTTTCCAATGCTTGCTGCTTTCTGTTTTCCTAATAGTGGCCATTATAGTAGATCTGAAATTAAATCCCTGGTTTTCTTTTGCATTTCCCTAATAACTAGTGATGTTGAACATCTTTTCATGTGCTTATTTGTCATTGTATTTCTTCTTAGAAAATGCCTATTCTAGTCTTTCACCCATTTTTATTGGGTTGTTTGCCTTTTTATTGTTCAGTTATAGGAATTCTTTATACATTCCAAATATTGAGCTCATCAGATATGGGGTGTGCAAATATTTTCTCCCAATAAGTAGGCTGCCTTTGCACTTTCTTGACAATCCTTTGAAGTGCAAATGCTTTTAATTTTGAAGAGGACCATTTATCTTTTTTTTCTTTCATTGCCTGTGCCTTTCATGTAAAGTCTAAGCTATTGTCTATAATAAGATCTTGAAAATGCTTCCCTATGTCTTCTTTTAGTTTTATGGCTCTGGCCCTTATGTTTAGCTCTTTGATCTATTTTGAGTTAGTTTTTGTAGAAAGAGTGAGATAAGGGCCCTCCTTTAATCTTTTGGATATGAAAATCCAGTTCTCACAGCATTTTTTTAAAAAAGATTTATTTATTTATTTAATCCACCCCCCTTCCCTGGTTGTCTGTTCTCTGTGTCTATTTGCTGCGTCTTGTTTCTTTGTCCACTTCTGTTGTCATCAGCGGCACGGAAAGTGTGGGTGGTGCCATTCCTGGGCAGGCTGCTCTTTCTTTCACACTGGGCGGCTCCCCTTAAGGGTGCACTCCTTGCGCATGGGGCTCCTCTACCTGGGGGACACCCCTGCGTGGCACGGCACTCCTTGTGCGCATCAGCACTGTGCATGGGCCAGCTCCACATGGGTCAAGGAGGCCCGGGGTTTGAACTGCAGACCTCCCATGTGGTAGACGGATGCCCTAACCACTGGGCCAAGTCCGTTTCCCTCACAGCATTATTTTGTGAAGAGACAATTCTGCTCCATTTGGGAGGACTTGACAGCCTTGTCAAATATCAATTGGCTATAGATGTGTCAGTCAATTTTTGAACTCTTAAATCAATTCCATTGGATCTAATGTCCACTGGAAAGACATTTGATCTTACATCTATCTTTATGCCACTACCATGCTGTTTTGACCACTGTAGCTTTGTAATATGCTTTAAATTCAGGAGTTGTGAGTTGAGTTCATTCTTTTTAAAGATATCTTTGGCTCATCAGGGCACCTTTCCCTTTGAAATAAATCTGGCATTTCACTTTTCCATTTCTGCAAAGTAGGCAGTTGGCATTTTGATTGTGATTGTGTTGAATTTGTAAATCAATTTAGATAGAGTTGATATTGAATGATATTTAGTTTTCCAAATCATGAGTACAAAATGTCCTCCCATTTATTAGGTTGTCTCTGTCATTTTTTAAAGCACTGTTTTGTCATTTTCTTCATTCAAGTCAAGTCCTTGGTTAAATTTATACCTAGATATATGGTTCTTTTAGTTACTATTGCAAATGAATGTTTTTTCTTTTTCTTTTTTTCCCCCTCAGCATGCTCATTACCAGTGTATAGAAACAGATGTATTATTTGATATTGATCATGAATACTGCAACTTTTCTGAACTTGTTAATTAACTCTGAGACCATTGTAGATTTTTTGGAACTTCTATTTTACTCTTGCTGTTCTCAGAGTTCTCTCTTTGCCTTTGGCATTTCCTATTCTGATTAGTATGTTTCTCAGAGTTTGTCTATTCAGACTTTTTCAGATAGGAGTACATTGTGCTTCTTGGACATGGGTATCTATATTCTTCAATAGGGTTGGGAAATTTTCTACCATGGTTTCTTCAAATATTCCTTCTGCCTCTTTTCCCTTCTCTTCCTCTGGGACACCCATGACATGCATGTTTGCATGACTTTTGCTGTCATTTAGTTCCCTGAGACCTTGTACTTTTTTTCCATTCTTTCCTTCATCTATTCTTTTGTATGTTCACTTTCAGAGGCCATTTCTTCAATGCACCAGTCCTTTCTTCTGCCTACTCAAATCTACCATTATATGAGTCCAATGTTTTTCTAATTTCATTTATTGTACCTTTCATTCCCATAAGATCTGCTATTTTTCTATGTATGCTTTCAAATTCTTCTTTTTGATCATTCAATGTCTTCTTAATATCCTTAATCTCTTTAGCCATCTCAGTGAATTCATTAAGGAGATTTGTTTAAACATCTATGATTAGTAGTCTCAACTCCTTTGTAGTCTCAACTCCTTTATGTCATCTGAAGGCTTATCATTTTCCTTTAACTTTTCCATATCTTCCTGTTTCTTGGTGTGGATTGTAATTATTTTTGGTGTCTTGGCATCTGGGTTACTAGAATATTTATTCTGGGTGCAGTTTTTCTCTTTAGGCAGGAAGCCCTTTCTCTCTCGCTGGTTGTGCAATAGGAGCCAAGGATGTAATTGGTGCTATAAGCTGTGGAGGCTCAAGCTGCCCTCATTGCCCCAGGGACCAATGAAGCTTCTCCTAACTTACTCCTTTCCCAGGGGTAGGGGCAGAGTCACAGCTGTGTGGAATAATCCAAGTCTTGTAGGCCTAGACTGTAGTTGCCCAGAAAGACTGATGAAGCTTCATGCTCTTTTCTCCCCTGCCTGGGGCAGGGATGGAGCTTCAGGTGTGGGCAGCAATCTGCAGTGCTGGTCCAAGATGACCACATTTCCGCAATAGACTTCTTTTTTTTTTTTTAAGATTTATTTATTTATTTAATTCCCCCCCCATCCCCCAGTTGTCTGTTCTTGGTGTCTATTTGCTGTGTCTTGTTTCTTTGTCTGTTTCTGTTGTCGTCAGCAGCACGGGAAGTGTGGGCGGCACCATTCCTGGGCAGGCTGCACTTTCTTTCGTACTGGGCAGCTCTCCTTAGGGGGTATACTCCTTGCGCATGGGGCTCCCCTATGCGGGGGACACCCCTGCGTGGCAGGGCACTCCTTGCATGCATCAGCACTGCACATGGGCCAGCTCCACACGGGTCAAGGAGGCCCAGGGTTTGAACCGCGGACCTCCCATGTGGTAGACGGACACCCTAACCACTGGGCCAAGTCCGTTTCCCTAGACTTCTGATTATTCAGTCTGTGCCTGCCAAAGGTACCTGCAGTTACCTGGATAGGCTGGTACCAAGACCACCAGCCTCCTCCCTGCCAAAGGTGGAGATGAAGCTTAGTCTAGGGCTGCAGGCTGATCTGGGTGATTCTTACCATCACTGCAATTTTTTTGATCAGCCCAGCTACCCTTCATGCTGGGGGCTGAGTCAAAATGGCAGCCACCAGCCTCTTTCCAACTTGGACAGGTTCACACCCCAGCTCTTCCTAGGTTTTTACTTTAGCCAGCTGAGTCTACCAATCAATAGACAAAATTAGTAGCCAGCTATCTCCTACCCCCTCTTTCTTGGAAATGCAGCTTCCAACTTCATCTGCAGAGTAGCTCCTGGGGTGGCTTGTGCTGCTAGAGTAGGATGATCACTGGCCTCTTTGGCTTGGCTGGTGATTTCCTGGAGAGGCTGTCACAGGTCCCCCCAGCTTTCTCCATGCCAGAGGTGGTGAGGGGTCCTAGGCTAGAGCTACAATCTGATCTGAGTGAAAGGAAGTCAGTCCCCCCAGCCATGTGATTTTCAGTTTGCCCTTCTTCCCCTCATGCCAGATGTGGTGTTAAGGCGGTGGCTACCAGCCTCTTTCTGATTTGAACAGGCTCAAACTTTAGCTGTTCTCAGAATTATACTTTAGGCCACTGAATTTATTCATCAGTTGAAGTTGGTGCCCAATCATCTCTTCCTCCCTCATTTTTGGGAAATGGGGCATTCAATTCCAGTCACTGAACAGCTCCTGAGGTGGCTTGTGCCTCCACTGGAGGATAGGTACCAGCTTCCGTGGCATGGAAAGCTCTCCTTATGAATCCTCTCTGCAGATGGGTAGTCTCCTCCTTCCATTCCTTCAAGTATGTTGGAGGATGCTCTTCTGGCCTCCTGAAGCCCGCAAATGGGTGCTTCATTTAGCTCCAGATAGCTCTGGGTGTTTACTAACTGCCTTGTAGCAGGAGCTGACTCTAGGAGCTCCTTACTCTGCTGCCATCTTGCTGGTTCTCCTAGGGTGACATATTTTTTTCATTCCAGGTGGAAAGACCAGGTGATGAGCACAGCAAGTTTCTGTGGGTACCATGAAATTAGACAGGGTGTACTAAAACTGTCCATAACATACAAAGCCCTCTGAAATTACTTGTTCTTCATCATGCAGAAAGTCTGAATGAATTGAGGATGGAATGTACTTTTTCAGCCAATTCACATGGAGAGAGGAATAATATTCACAAGATATTCTGTGTTAAGGGACATGTTTTTATACTGTACTTTTAAATAAGGAATACAGTGTTAGCATGGATTTCAGTGCCATAATAATATTTAAACCTGCAATTTTATTCTGCTATTTTACCTCACATCAAATCATTTTATTATATGGTGCAGACAGTTCTATAATGGGGGATACAAAAATATAATTTGAATTAAGTTTGCTAATTCAAGCTATTTAATATTCTCATACTGGTTGAGAGTACCAAGTACCTTGATACCATCTCAAGTGTATAGGCACATGCCAGGATACCCATCCAGGACCTTCTACATATGCTCTCACTTTGTTCAAAAACATTATTCAAAACATTTTAACAATAAGGAAAATGTTTTCCAGAAGAATGCATGAATAGCAAATAAGAACACATTTGAAAAATTAAGGTGCAGAAATATATAGTACACTGTCATATTTGCAAAAAGAAAATGAAAGTTATGTAGTAAAGAATATGTGACATTTAGCATGGATAGATTCAATTTCAAGTATATCAAATATAAATTTAACTTTATTCATTTTTTTCTGAAATGTTGAACTTATTTTTTTATTAAAGTTAATAGATCACAAAGATGTTACCTTAAACTTAAGAGGTTCCCATATAACCCACTCCCCCCCCGCCCCCCCCCCATCATTTTTGTAAATTGTATTTTTGAAATGTTGAACTTAAAAATCTACTTGGAAACTCAAAATATCTGTTGGAGATTATGTGTAGAGTAGTATAAATCTCTCCATTCTGCAGTCTGTAGATGATGGGATTTGTGAATGGGAGCACCATGGTGTAGAACATGGCTGTGAAAAGATTACTAAGAGATGCTTTGTTTGTATTGGGACCAAATACAGCAGTAGACAAAGAATTACAAAGAAAATAAGAATTGCCAACTGTGAGGTACAAATGGATAAGGCTTTGTTATGGGCTTCCAAATAATGCATCCTAAGCACCACTGAAAATTTATCCACAAAGGACTAAAAAGGTTGAACATATTAAGATAATACAAGTGCTTATAACGTCATACATAAACGTAGGAAATTGAACATCTGAGGAGGAGATCCTCAAAATTTGAGGAACATCACAGAAATATTGATAGATCATATTTGACTTTGTGAATGGAAGCCTGAATATGTTGCCTGTGTGGATGACAGAATAAACCAGCCTACTTGCCTATGAGCCACCAGCTGCCTGTGTGCACAGACATTGTGTGATGATGAGCCCATAGTGCAGAGGGTGGCAAATGGCAACATAGCAATCATAGAACATCACCACAAGGAAGACCAGCTCTGTGGCTGCAAAGAAGATAAACAGGAAAATCTGAGAGTCACATGCTAGGACAGAAATAGATGTATTCCCTCTTAAAGAATTTACAATCATTTTGGCAAGGGTAACTGAAATGCATCAATTATCTATGAAGGATAAATTGCCAATAAAGAAGCATATTGGAGAGTGTAGATGTAGGTTGATTACAATGACAGTAAAAGTTAAAAATTTCCCAGTCAGGATTCCAGATAAATCACTAAGAATATCAGAACTTGCAAAACTTGGAGCTCCTAGGAAGTTGAGATATCTATGAGAAGGAATTCAGTGAAGATAGATTACCCATGTCTTCTGATATGTTTCAGCCCCCCCTAATAAAGCAATATATGATAGAATATGCTAAAATCTAAGTGGAGAAAATCCCCATGTATTGCAAATAAAATATCTCCATTAGTATCAGTTATGTGACTTTTCCTTAGAAATTCAGAATAAAGGAAATGGGAAAAAGGAAGTATTTTGAAATCAATGAATCCATGTATTTATCTTTTTATTTTCTTTTCCAATTGTTCCAATATGTTAACTTCAACATTCATAGGATCAGAGAATCTAAGTTCATTAAATGTTTTAAAATAAAATCAAGACCAAAAAACATTTCAGTTTTTGAGTCACAGTTATTCTATTTTAGTAAAATATCTTTTCAGACTCTGCCTGGCAACTTCCAGTGATAATAGCTCATTTTCTTCCTTAGTGAATGGTCATCCCAGCAATTGGAGGAGAGGTTTGCACAGTCTACAGCTATTTCTGCCAATCTTACATATCAGTTGACTAGGATGATCACTCATATTCCTTATAAACTATTGGATGTCTTATAAACTATTCCTATAACAAATAATAAATGATTCTGATGTTCTTATGAGAAAAATTAATCCAAAGGTGTCTAGATAGATTATATTTCACCACTCTTCAATTTCATTTGTTCTAATAAGAACATCCATATGAGCACTTTCTTTCTTTCTTTGCCAAACAGACCATAAAGTTTTTATTTGATTCTGATAATAAACAATTCCATTTTTCAGTTGTACTGTGTACTAGAATTCCCTTGCTTACATTCTCAACTGCAGAGAGTATCTAAGAAAATCATCCCACCAGATATTACTCCTTCTTAAAGAACCCTTCCTGCAATCAGCTGTGAATCCCAATATATGATAAAGGACTTTTTTCCTGTCCAGACAACTTGCCTATATGGTTTCCTAGAATGTGGGAAGCTGCCTCTGGCACAGGTGCTGTATTGGCCATCTTGTTGCTAAGCGCTATTTTTAGATACTAACCCAGTTAAGTTTCCTTTCCCCACCCTCGCTGAAGCAAGTAAGTTTCTATTCTTACGCCACTCCCCGGGGCTCCAATTAGGCATTCCCTAAAGAGCACAAAAGTCTTTCCCCGGACATTGCCAAATAACCATCTGCAGGTGCGTGTGGCACGAGAATCAAAATCTAGTTAACCAATCATTTACTGACACGTGTTGTCAGTATGTACCACCTCATTCATCCCTGGCTATAAGAACCCCTGATTGACCCTCAATAAACGAGGCTTGATCAGAATCCTGTCTTGCCTCCATTCTTTGTGTCTCTTGTCCCTTTTTCATTCCCACTCCCTCCCTCAGGTCTCCGTTCGACTGATCCGCGGGTCGGGTCACTAGAATATACTGAAATTTCCTTATTTGAAATAACTATTGTAACCACATTTATTTTACTTGTTTTGAAACATTCAAAATCATGAATAAATCCTGTTTCAATATTGATTATCCTTTCAACACTAAAACATTTACTTTGGGGTATAACTTTAAAATATTTAATTATAATAATAAATGTAACGATATAAAAATGTTATAATTCAAGTTATTGTTAATATGTTTTATATGTATTTATTTTTAATATATTTTATTAAACTATATCATTCATACATAAACATGCATAAACAGTAAAACAATAGTAAAGATTGTGAAATTATAAAATAAACATACATAACACCATATGTTGTGGAATTTAAGAGAAGTTCAATTATTTGAGTATAGAGAGGCCAGGACTCAGGAATGATTTTGAGAAGGAAAAATGGTTTATTGACGGCCGGCCAGACTCGGGAGCTTTCAGTTTGAATCCCGAGCCCCGAACAAGATTTTCAAACGTCTTTTATACAGAGAGGAAAGGCCAAATGGTCCCTTTGTTTCAGTTCTCAATAGGCTTCAATTAGCATATATCTTCCACATCTTAGGTAAGCTTTTAGCATGGACTCCAGACATTCTAGATAAGCCTTTAGCATATTTGGTTTTTGCATTTCCCCTAAATACTTAAAGTTTATAGCCCCCGCATCGTTAAACATTTCCTGGGACTGGAGCTGCTGCTAGTCCCCAAGGGCAGGACTGCAGCCCCCCACCGTTCCACACCCACAAGTCAAACAACTTAGTTATCTCTGAAGAGACAAAGAGCCTTCCACCCATAGCCCACATCATTCCCCCCTTTTGTCAAAGTTTACTTGCTAAGCTTTGGCATAATTATTGTTGGAGCTATGAGGTGGATGGCTGTTTGTTGTCTTGACTGATTATTTATCAGTCTTTAGTACAGCATCCAGGACCGTTTTTAGAAGTTTAGAACTTTTCATTCTGGACAGCAGAATCTTGGGCAGGGGCCTCCCGCAGTTATTCTGCTGCCACTGGCACTCACGTGGATTTCCAGTCAGGTTCCAGATCCATCTATTACTTTTATTTTACTTTTAAAGAGTTTACACCTTTAATTTAAAAGGGGTGCTGAAGGGAGACGATCTCTTTTCTGTAACTGCTTCCTGCTGGCCATGGGCTGTAGTCATTGCCTAATAAGGTGTAAAACTCTTTAATTTATTCTAACTGGAGGAAGATGGATCTGGCATTCTGTACGAAGTTGGATGAAGTTTTCATATGGTTAATAAGATGTTCACTCTGAAAGAAACAAACTTAATTAAAATTTTGGAATACCTGTTTTTAAAAGAGGACACATTGGATTACAGAGGTAGACAAGGTTAGGTGCCTATAAAGATGGCATTCCTTAAAAGCTGGTGGGAACAGCATATATATTCTTTTTTAAGTTATCCATCTTTAGAGAGAAATTGCAACAGACACTTAGCTTTGTCTGAAGACACATTCCAAGCTGTTCAATGATTGACACTCATTCGCTCTGTCAGATGCTCCTGGTGAACTGTTACTCCTTGGGCAACTGGCTTCACTCAGGATTAGAACACTAATTTGGAAATACTCTTAGTTTTCACCTGTGGGAGTGATCAGAACTACAGAATAAAGATTTTTACACCTTGGTTTTCATTGTACAATTTCTAGCAATTTTGACTTGTTCAATAGGTGACTCACCATCAGCAAGCAAGCCTCACTTTTGCTAACTGAGACTGGCTGAGACTGCCACCTTATTCTATAGACATGTTATTAACTGTTTAGAAAATGATTTTACCAGGAATTTAACATGTCTAATATACTTCTGCACTTGATCCAAAATAGAAAAGATAACATTACAATTATTAGGCATATATTTAGTACAGGATAAAAGTACAGCACTTAATATTAACTAATGTATTACTTAATGCATAAGGATTCAGAGTTGCCATTATTAGTTTTGAGTTTCAGGTTTGTAATACTTTACATGTTATCTCTCCATGAGAGCAGGCCATAATGCCAATTGTGTTTAAGTTTTACTTACAGTCTCCTGGTATCATGGCTCCACTTAGCATGTTCTTCAACGCAGTGAGCAAGTTGCAGCATCCTTCCAGTATTCCAGAGATTTTCCAGTATTCTACTAGCCTGGTGCATAGTGCTCTCTGGCACCATGGAACAGTGCCAGTCTGGAGGCGATATCCATTGTACACTTGGCTGTACCGAGTCATTATTGGCTGCAGGAGCTTGAAACTGCAATATAGTTTCCATCGACTTCAGGAGCAGAACCAGAGACTGATATAGCACATATTTTTAATTGAGGGGTCAGTGACCAGCCTAGCCAATAACTCACATGGAGAGGCCACCTGTAATGTATACAAGGCCTGGTTCGAATGCACAAGAGTTTGACAATGTTAAAGTTTATTCCTTGTTTTATATATATTTTAAACAACTTAACGCAATACATACATCAAATGACTATTTACTTACACAATTTTACTATGAAGATAACAGTAGGTACTTTAGTAATAGAGGAAAAATATTATTTTTCATTGTTAGAATGAAAACAGAATAATTTCAATAGAATTAAGATAACTTTTTATTACCATTTACTTAAATGTGTATTTTGCAGTGGCCTTCAGACAGGTTTATTATCATGAAGTTATTTCTGCTACCAATACCAATCTAAGTTTCTTTAGTTAACAATGACTTCTACAATTAGAACTATTTAAACATTTTCAGTTTGGAAGATGTTTTACAAACTCCTTATAATTGACTATAACCGCATTGACTAGACACCTCATGTTTAAATAAACTTACTAAATTACAATTACCAATGAAAGAAATTTACTCTTTATTTAAGAGAGCATATCTACGATCTTTTTCCTTTAGCCTAATTTCACCAATGTGAACTTACAATTTTCATTACTGTAAAGATTTTGTACATATGTTAATTTAGTTTATAAATTAACTATGGGAGATTACACTCAAGTTAAATAAAATTGAAACCATAATAGTTTATGCAAGGAATGTTCTCTTTTTCCCTTACAGGAAGCTAAAAACTTCTTTTCTTTAAGTTATGAAAATTATTAATTTAAAAGCATAACTGACTACCAGGTTTTAAAACACATGCATACTGACTACCAGGTTTTAAAACACATTACACAATTACTTAATTTTTTAAAAATCATAACCCAGGAAAGATCTCTCCATAGTTTTTATGGACTTTCCTTTACTTACTGAAATTTGTTAATAGAGCCACTAATTACCTTATTTTGTTGGAAAGAAATCTTCTGGAAGAAAATAAGGCTCACCAGATTGTGGAGAAGAAAATAATTTATTCTCAATCTTGCAAGAAGGGGCGCAGAGCCAGATATGGCTGGTGCCCCGAACAAAGAAAAATGACACAATTTATACCCCTAAGCCTAGCATGCAAGCTCTTCCTGTTTTTCCATAGATTGGATACTTCAGAAGTTACAGCTTATCTGAGATTTAACTTTCCCACGCAAAAGTTTGATTTAACTGCTTCCTCTATCACATTCCAACCATTTTAGTTTTTACCTGCTCCCCCCTTTTTCAAATAAGGAATAGAATTTAGTGCTGAAATGGCACCGACTTAGTTAGCTCCTTCTTGGGCATCTTTCCACTGCCCATAGGACTGGCCTAAACTGGTCTCCACTGCTGTCCAACCCGGGAGTGGGAGACTGAGGCAGCAGGCTGCCAGGTTACATCAACATTTTTCTTATGTGAAAATTAACCTAATCTTTGTGTTTTTTTTTTTTTTTTTTTTTGCAATTTATGGCTGACAGGTTTAAACTGGGAGATTACCAGGCAAACTGATTCTTAATTCCCTAGCCTAGTAGATAGGTTTAATCTGCCACACCTAGTCTTGCCTTAAAAGCTCTTGCAAAGAGGAGGCCCTTTCCCAATTGTTTCCATAATCAGATTTCTATGACTTTTTCATCCTGCTTAGTTCAATTTGGGCTTTAAGAATATTTATAAATATAACTGCATATTTAATTTTTAACAATTTGAATAGACCTCTTTTAAGAATTTATTTGTTAATTTGATATTATCCTGATGTATGAAGACATACATTGAGCATTTTTTTTAAAAAATGGGCAGACACAAAGAGTTAGACACAAACACAACTCATTGATATTACTTGTAATTTGCATTATTTTATATACTGTTTAGCTTAATTAATTAGGGGTCCAGAAATACATATTACTTATATAACTGCATATTTAACCTCAACAATTTGAGCAAATAGGCAGACATGAATAGTTTGACACAACAACATGACTTTAGTTACTTTAAACTTTTCAAAGACTTTTGAAACTCTTCTTAATTTGCACTATGACCATGCAGTTTACCACAAGAATTTTCTTTCTTACTTAATGGATTGTAATAACCAAAATGTTCTCAATGCCTTAGCACCATTTTGTTTTAGAACTTTATATTTTACCTTGAAATTAGCAGAATTTTGGATAAGCAACAAGATTAATTTTATATATATTTACTGAGGCTATTTGAAGCCTCAGGGAGACAGACTGCTTTCTCTCATGAATTGCCACTCTTAGGAACACTGACCGTCAAGGCAGGAGACTTCTCCCCCTCCACCCCCCTTTTTGGTTTTGGAGATAATAAAACTCCAGTGGCCATTTAACCTTATTCTATCAGGCAGCAATTTATTTAGTTTACACTTGAATTCATGAGAGAAAGAGTTACTAATACCAGGAGAGGAGACAGTGATGTCCCAGCTCTTCTCAATTATGAAATAACCATAGGCAAAGGCAAAGGGTGAGGTTAGGCTTGAAGTAACCCTAAACAAAGGAAAGGTTAGTGTAGAATTTACACTTAAATAATAGTTTCAGGCTAAATTCACCCAGCTATAATCTCAGTTATTGTCTTTCCACTGTTTTATAATATAAATGCATTTATAAATGATTTTAACTCTTAGTTACAGTTTTTATTAATTTTTTAAAACCTATTAATTTTATAACACCTTTAAATACCTTTCATTCAACTTATAACATATTAAATGAACTTAACCATTACTTTAATTTTTCCTTTAAAGTAAAAGAATAAATCTCTTGCAGTTAGTTTGAAATAAAAGGCTACTTTTCAGGATTTGATTTCTAGAACATAAAATGTTCTTTTAAAAGAGGTAAGACTCTTCTTCAAACATTGAGGATATGATGAGGTTAAAGCACAAGAAGCTATTGATAAAATATTTTCTTTGTATATTGATCTTACTCAATTTAATCATAAAAATTTCCCTTCCACAAACCTTCTACACTTTCAGTATTCATTCAGGTTCTGTCCCACACTCTACTCTTTCTAATAATCAATCATTTTATCTTAGGACAAAATCATCTTCTGTTGCCTTAACAATAAAAACACACTCCATATATCCCACATGCTAAGTTACCAGGCAAACTTCTTACAACATATAATTGCCATTAATACTAAACAAGTTTGTTAAAATAATGAACTTTTCTTCTCTTTAAATACTTAGTAGCATGTAATACCAGAAACAGTTTTTTTGGAAGCAAGTTGGCAGGGGAGATTGGCTGCCGAAAAAGTTTGTTATAAAATTGCCTTTTATTATTATTATTATCAATTCAGTTTTGTTAAATAATGACTTTCTGCAATTAGCCACTTAAATACCTTAAACAATGCTTTGTAAAACCTTTATAATTATTTATACCCTTAAGACAGATTTTACCTTCACAGAACACATTCTCTCACTTAAGGTTACTACAATACCTTCTAAGAACCTGAGCAGAATGCAAACGTATTTTGGCTTTGACACCCTAAGGAGGGAAATTTACTGCATTTATTCTGATTCTGCTTTTCACCTCCTTCAATTCCCCCCCCTTTCAGGCAGTCGGGTGCACAACAAACAGGAATGTGGCTTATGAATAGAAGGGTGGACTCACTGGAAAGGGGCAAGCCGCTCCCCAATTTCCAGCTTTCAGCCAAAATGGGCAGACAGAACCTACTCAAATTTGGCAACTCTCCCAGGAACCCAGCCGCCCCGACTGGGACATTCCCAACAAACTTGGGTGCTTGGCGCGGACACAGATGGCCTCCAAGCCCCGGCAAAGGGCCAGACCAGAGACAAGACAGCAGAACATGCACAAACATCTAGACTCCTCAGCTTTTGCCCCAGAATCATTTCACCCCCTTGCCAATGGCAAGGGAGGGCTCCAGCTCAGCTGTAATTCTACTTTATGTAAGGACACAACTCCAACACTAACATTGAGCTGACACAGACAGAAGCACAAAGGTCACTAATCTGACTCACAAGTTTATATATTTATTTTCACCACGGCTGCCCCCACAGCCATCACAAACCTCAGAACACTTAACATTTGGTATAAAGCGAATTCATTCACAAATTAGCACCATAACAAAAGATTTCAGCTAGACTTTTCCACTGTTTAAACTTTACATCCAGACCAAGCTCCACCAGAAAAGCCAATCCATTTTCCTGTAACCAAGTTTTGTTTTCCTTAATCTAGACCAATTTCCAGGATATTAGGACTTGAACCTATAAATACCCTTCCTATTAAAATCGAGACTCCACTCCTTTAGTGGATATAAGACCAGTACCAGATTCTAACATGCAGTTAGACAAACCCAAAACACCAGGGCTATTCCCCGGTTTTCCTCCTTTTCCCAAGCCTAGAGAGAACGGCTTCCCCCCAGCCTTCTGGGGCTACTAGGGTTCTCTCGGGAGGTGATCAGCCTCCCCTTCCTAGCAATTAAACTAGGGCCTTCCAGACTGTGCTCACCCGGGGAGTCTTACCTTCTTCCATGTTCGGAGTTCTTTTTCATTCCCAGAATCTTTCTCTTCAGACCTTCCATTGCCCTCGATTTTTGTCGGGAAGATTCTGGTGGAGCCCACATCTTTTCTGGATTAAATTTAATCCAGGGGCACCCAGATTTGGGGTTCACCCGAGTCCTCCCGGCTTCCTCGGGGATTTGGAATGGGCAGCAAAATGCTACCGTCTCTGGCCTTCATTTATTGTCCCACCAGAGTCGCCAAAAATGTTGTGGAATTTAAGAGAAGTTCAATTATTTGAGTATAGAGAGGCCAGGACTCAGGAATGATTTTGAGAAGGAAAAATGGTTTATTGACGGCCGGCCGGACTCGGGAGCTTTCAGTTTGAATCCCGAGCCCCGAACAAGATTTTCAAACGTCTTTTATACAGAGAGGAAAGGCCAAATGGTCCCTTTGTTTCAGTTCTCAATAGGCTTCAATTAGCATATATCTTCCACATCTTAGGTAAGCTTTTAACATGGACTCCAGACATTCTAGATAAGCCTTTAGCATATTTGGTTTTTGCATTTCCCCTAAATACTTAAAGTTTATAGCCCCCGCATTGTTAAACATTTCCTGGGACTGGAGCTGCTGCTAGTCCCCAAGGGCAGGACTGCAGCCCCCCACCGTTCCACACCCACAAGTCAAACAACTTAGTTATCTCTGAAGAGACAAAGAGCCTTCCACCCATAGCCCACATCACATACAGCGATCTTATATATCACCCCTCTACCAACACTTTGCATTGTTGTGAAACATTTGTAACAAACTATGCAAGAGCATTTTCAAAGTATTACTACTAACTATAGTCCCTATCTTACATTTGGTGTCTTTTCTCCCCCAACCTACATAATTTTTTAAAAAATATTTTCATTACAGAGGTTGTGAATGTGCAAAACAATCATACACATGTGTAGAATTCTCATACAACACCCCTTCACCAACACACCACAACTTGGTGGAACATTTGTTACAGATGATGAGATAATATCATCCGACTATTACTACCAACCATGGTTGATAGCCTATATTTGGCACTTTATCCATACACCTCCATTATCAAACCAGTCCATCTTTTGTATTGATGCAAGAATATTAGAGTATTGCTGTTGACCACAATCTATAGATCACACTAATTGTAGTTTTCCCATGCTTCTTCATTTTCCCACTGCCCTGCAGTAGTCAGGTAGATCTGCTCTAGCTCACAGAAGAACACTCTTGCATTTGTGCCCTCAACCATAATTCTCATCCTCCTCTGGGTTCACTGTGTTAGTCAATCCCTAGATTATTCTTTAGCTTTCTTTCATTTGAAATCTACTTCCCCAGACTACCCTTTTCAGCCACAATCCCTTTTATAAGCCAGTTGCTACTCACTATAATGTGTTACCATCAACTCTACCCACATTTTTACAGTCAAGTTACTTAAAACTTCTACATATATTAAGAATAAGAGTTCTTCTCAACCCTCTTCTTATCTCCTAATAACAACCTATACTCTAGGTTTTAACTCCATATGTTTATACTTTTTATTTAGTTCATATTAATGAGACCATGAAATATTTGTCCTTTTGTGTCTCGCTTACTTTGCTTAACACAATGTCTTCAAGATTCATCCATGTTATCATATGTATCCCAATTTCATTTCTTCTTACTGCAGCATAGTATTCCATCATATGTATATACCACATTTTATTTATCCATTCATTGGTTGATGGACACTTGGGCTGTTTCCATCTTTTGGCAATTGTGAATAATGCCACTATAAACATCAGTGTGCAGATGTCTGTTCATGTTACAGTTTTTAGTTCTTCTGGATATATTCCTAGTAGAGGAATTGTTGGAGCATATGGAAGTCCTTTTAGCTTCCTGAGGAACCACTAAACTGTCTTCCACAGAGGCTGCACCATTTTACAATTCCACCAACAGTCAAGGAGTGTTCTTATTTTGCCACATCCTCTCCAGCATTTATTGTTTTCTCTTTTCTCAATAATGGCTATTCTATGTGGTGTTGGGTGACATCTCATTGTTTTGATTTGCATTTCCATAATAGCTAGTGATATGGTACATTTTTTTCATGTGCTTTTTAGCCATTTGTATTTCCTTTTTGGAAAAATGTCTTTAAATATTTTGCCCATTTTTGATTGGATTCCTTGCTCTTTCTTTTTTTATTATTATTGAGTTGTATGATCTCTTTATATAGAATGGAAATCAAACACTTATTGCATATATGGTTTCCACATATTTTCTCCCATTGAGTGGGCTGCCTTTTCACCTTCCTGATAAAGTCCTTTGAATCAGAGAAGGATGTAAGTTTGAGGAGGTCCCGTTTATCAATATTTTCTTTTGTTGCTCACACTTTAGGTGTAAATTTTAAGATTCCACCACCTACCACCAGATCTTGAAGATGTTTCCAAACATTTTATTCTAGAAACTTTATGGTACTTGCTTTTATACTTAGGTCTTTGATCCATTTTGCATTAATTTCTGTATAAGGTGTGAGGGTCTTCTTTCTTTCTTTTGGCTAAGGATATCCACCTCTCCCAGCACCATTTGTTGAATAGACTGCTTTGTCCCAGCTGTGTGGGTTTGACCGGCTTGTCAAAAAACAGTTGGCCATAGATATGAGAGTTTGTTTCTGAATAATCAATTTGATTCCATTTGTCTATGTGTCTATCTTTATGCCAATACCATGCTGTTTTCAGCACTGTAGCTAGGTAATACGATTTAAAGTCTGGAAATGAGAGTCTTCCAAATTCACTTTTCCTTTTTCAGATATTTCTGGCTATTCAGGGCCTCTTACTCTTCCAGATAAATTAGATAATTGTGTTTTCCATTTGTTAAAAAAAGTTGGAAAAATTTTTATTGGGATTGCATTGAATCTGAATATCAATTTGGGTAGAATTGACATCTTAATGATATTTAGTCTTCCAATCCATGAGCAGGCAATGTTCTTCCAATTATTTAGGTCTTTATTTCATTTAGCAATACACTATGGTTTTCTGAATACAAGTGTTTTACATCATTGGTTAAATTTATTCATAAACATTTGATTCTTTTAGTTGCTATTGTAAATGGAATTTTTTCCTGACTTCCTCCTCAGATTGTGCATAACTAGTGTATAGAAACACCACTGATTTTTGCATATTGATCATATATCCTGACACTCTACAGAACTCGTTTATTAGCTCTAATTGTTTTGTTGTAGATTTTTTGGGACTTTCTAAATATAGGGCCATATCATCTGTGAATAGTGTAAGTTTTACTTCTTATTTTGTGTCTTTATTCATTTTTTAAATATTACATTCAAAAAAATATGAGGCCCCCATATATCTCCCCATAGCAACATTCTCCTCCATCATCATGACACATTCACTGCATTTGGTGAATACATCTCTGAGCATTGCTGCACCTCATGGTCAATGCTCCACATCATAGACCACACTCTCCCACATCCCATCCAGTGGGCCATGGGAGGATCTACAATGTCCGGTAATTGTCCCTGCAGCACCACCCAGGACAACTCCAATACCAAAAATGCCTCCACATCTCATCTCTTCCTCCCATTCTCCACACCCAGCAACCACCATGGCCACTTTCTCCACACCAATGCCACATTTTCTTCAATTACTAATCACAATAGTTCATGAATAGAATATCAGTAAGTCCACTCTAATCCATACTCTATTCCTCCATCCTGTGGACCTTGGATTGGTTGTGTCCATTCCACATCTATGTCAAGAGGGGGCTTAGATTCCACATGGATGCTGGATGCAATCCTCCTGCTTTCAGTTGTAGGCACTCTTGGCTCCCTGGTGTGGTGGTTGACCTTCTTCAACTCCATGTTAGCTGAGTGGGGTAAGGCCAATAAACCAGAATGTAAGAGCTGAAGTCTTGTCCCCGTCTCCTTCCCGCCCAGTATTGACAGCCGGCGCTGCCCCTCCTTCTCTCCTTCTCCGTCTTCTGCCTAGCCGTTATCTAGACAGCCCACACTTTCCCCTTCCCCTCCCTTGCTCCTAACCCCTTAGCCAGGTTACTGTCCAGTAACCGCCTACTGTCCAGTAACCGTCTACGCAAGCAACAGCACCCGCCAGCACCAATCAAGTCCCTTTACGTATCCCTAGACCCTATAAAACCATGTCCCCTTCTACAGTAAAGCAGACTTGTGCCCAGACCTCATCTCCGTGGTGTTTTTGCTTGCACCGCGCGTCCCCCGTGCCTGAGCAGAGAGAGCGACGGCCCAACGGCTTCGTGCCGACCCCCCTCCTCTCCTTTGATCATGGGGCAGCCCCCGTCCGGAGAGCTCACCCGGCCATCCACGTCGACCCTCCCGGAGGCCCGCAGCTGCCCACATTTGGCGCCCAACGTGGGTGGGGCCCACTCTGACGCCTACCCCCCACCCTTCGCTCAAGGTAGGGACTCTTCGGCGTCTCCCATTCAAACCAAAATGGGTGCTTCACTCTCCTCCCGTCAGGTCCCGCAGGTTCGGGCCCTGGCTGCCCTCCTGGAAACTAACCAGATTAGAGTTTCCATCCGCCAGCTTCAGCGCTACTGGGACTTACTTCTCCCGTTCAATCCCTGGCTCATCACCTGCCCGCTCTGGAATCCTCAGACTTATGCCCGGCTAATCGAACGAGTAGCCTCAGCCATGGAACATGAGGGCCGGGTCTTCCCCCCCGGCCTCCTCCCCGCTCTTGTAGCCATTCGCGCTTGTTTGCAAGGCGTGCCCGAGGCCAAAGCCTTCCCGTGCGATACCATGGATGAGTCAGGGGAAGGGCACGGCCGCCAAGACGGCGCTCCTAGTAACGACTCCGATGCCGAATTGCTCTCGGCTCAGTTGGAGGTCGCGCTTGAGCTTGACCCCCCTTGCGCCGCTGATTCTGACTCTGACCAGGATGGCGCACTTCCGCCTTCTTCCTCACGAAACAAAGAAAAGCCCACCCAAGAGGGCGCGCTCCCTCCTTCTTCCTCCCAAAAGAGGAAGAAGCCGCACTCCCCACCCCTTCCTGCTTCTTCACGGAAGGACTATCCGCCGTTGTACCCTCCCCTTCCTGCCTCGGCGCCATCTTGCCCCTACCCGGAACCGGCATCATCTTGCCCTTACCCAGGACCGGAAGCGCTTCATCCGCCATCTTCTGATGACGACCTAGATGATGCGTATGAGCGCCCGCCGTCTTATGTGCCGCCGAATAGACACCCCCTCCCGCGCTCTAATAATCTTCTCTTCGAGCCCCCCACTGCTCCAATCGCTGATATGTAACCGCTAAATCCCAATCGTTCTCGAGCAAACCCCCAAATATGGGTTCCCTTCTCCCCAAAAGACGTGCAAACCCTCCGCAGCGCTATCCGAGAGGATGGTCTTGCCAGCCCCCATGCTCAAGACCTCCTTGAACGTATGACCTTTGCCCACTGTCTCCCCTACGACTGGATATCCCTCGCGAGAGGCATACTTCCCTCGGGGCAGTTTATTGACTGGCGCACACATTTTGCTGCCGAGAACGAAAAACAAATCGCCGAGAATGCCCGCGACGGCCCCCAATATCCTGCCAACGCGTTCCTCGGACTGGGGTGCTACGCCATGCCACAGAGCTACGTCGCCCTCCCTCAAGGCTTCTACATCCAGCTAAGGCAGTGTGCCCTCCGTGCCTTCCGCAACTGCGCCGCCTCCGCGCCCGAGCCACTCACCAGACTTTTCCAGAAACCAGAGGAACCGTTCTCCGACTTCATGGCGCATGTCCAGGCTGCAGCCGAGCGCAAAGTCATCGGCACGCAGGCCCAGACCTCCTTCATCAAGGACATTGTTCAGGAGGGCGCAAACCCAACTTGCAAGGCAATCATCAGGCCGCTGAGAGACAAGCCCCTCCACGACTGGGTCCTCGCCTGCTCCGGAGTCAACGCCCAGGCCTCCGCCGTGGCCCAGGCTGTCCTCGCTGCCATCTCAGCCTCCAACGAATGCTTCTGCTGTGGCGAACTTGGCCACTTCACTCGAGACTGCCCCAACAAGCCACGGCCGCCGCCGGACGTGCCCAACATAGGCCATCCACCACACCCTCCTTCCACTCTGTGCCCGCAGTGCGGAAAAGGATACCACTGGGCCCGCGACTGCCGCGTCCCTAACTCCAGCTGCAAGCCTTTAAACGGCCATGGGGGCAGGCCTCAGCCCCACAACAAAGAGGCTGCAATGACTCAGCGCCCCCACCCATGAAAGTACTCTGGTCTATTCCCATCGCACCCTCCACCAAGCCTCTTCTCTCTATCCAAGTCTCCGGCCACTGGCTCACAGGGCTACTCGACACAGGAGCAGAAATTTCCTGCATCCCACTCGACCAGGCTGGGCATCTCCCTCTGACCGATGGCCCCCTAGTGGTGGGAGCCACCGGCCAAGCGCCCTCCCAGCAAGTTGCCCAGGACGTCGTCTGGAGAGACGCAGAAGGTCGACAGGGAACCTTCCGCCCCCTCGTTCTGAAGGAAATCTCGCAAGTTCTTTGGGGCCGTGATATCCTGCATCAGTCGGGAGCCGTTCTCACTGCCACGCCACCGCAGCTGCCCCCCCAATAGTTTCGGCCATTGCTCGCGTTCAACCTCCAGCACCCGTTCCTCTGCAATGGGATACAGAGGAGCCCATTTGGGTGGAGCAATGGCCTTTCCCAATCCCTAAACTGGACATTCTTAAGGGGCTTGTTGATGAGCAGCTTCACGCGGGCCACATCGAGCCCTCCACCAGCCCATACAACTCGCCAATTTTCTTCATTCAAAAGAAGAACGGGAAGTCCCGTCTACTTCAAGACTTAAGAGAAATCAACAAACACATCAAGCCTATGGGATCGCCGCAGCCCGGCCTCCCCCACCCTACCGCGGTGCCCCGGCATTGGTTTGTTGCAGTGATAGATATTAAAGACTGCTTTTTCTCCATCCCGTTGCACCCGGACGACCGACCGAAATTCGCCTTCACGGTTCCTCAGACCAACCATCGGGAACCGGCACTGCGATACCACTGGCACGTTCTGCCTCAGGGCATGCGAAACAGCCCTGCCATTTGCCAGATGTATGTACGCGAAGCCATCCAGCCACTCGTGAAGTACGCTAACATCATCCACTATATGAACGACTTGCTCGTGGCCCATCCCTCAGAGTCAGGCCTGCACGCAGTCCTGGAGCAACTGCTGCGCCACCTTCGAGACCTAGATCTCAAAGTCAATACACAGAAGCTAACGGTCCATCCACCCTACCAGTTCCTAGGGTTCTCCATCACTTCCACCGTTGCGCCCCAAACGCCACACATCAGAATTCCTGACCTGCTTACACTCCTCGAATTACAACAACTCTGCGGACAGATCAATTGGTTGCGCCCAGCGCTGCCGCTTACCACAGAGCAACTCCAGCCCCTGTACTGGCTACTCTGCTCCAACGCTCCACCATCATCCGCACCCGGAAAGAGGATTCGCCTCACCAACGAGGCCAAAAATGCCCTGGCCCAGGTAAATAGAGCCATCGAACAGTGCTAACTCCAGTGACATGAGCCTGGGAAACCGTTGTTAGGCCTAGTCTTACCCACTCGGGGAACACCTACTGGCCTTCTTTGGCAAGACGGACCGCTCCTCTGGGTCCATATGGCAAAGAGCAAGCTCCGAAAGATTGGACCTCAAACCACCCTACTCGTTCAGCTCGCCACCGCCCTAGTCACACAAGCCACCATCATTATGGGTGCCCACCTGACACCATTGTGTGGCCCTTCACCACCGGGCAAGTCACCACCCTGCTACACAGCTCCGTTGATATGCAAACTCTTATGGAGCTTTATCATGGCAACTTCGATAACCACTTTCCACAGCATCGGTTACTGCAGGGCCTTCCCCTGCTAGAAATTGCTGCCCCCGGCCATTTCCCTTTTCCGTCCAGCAAGCCTCTTCCAGACACCACCATCATCTTCACAGATGCCTCCAAGACTAAGTTTGCCGCCGTTGTCTTCGCACCCGGCGAGCACCAGCCACGTTCACACGTGCGCCTCCATCAATCCTCTGTGCAAGTAGCCGAACTGCATGCTGTCATCTTAGCACTCCAAACCCATCCCCACTGTCCACTGAACATCTTTACAGACAGCCTCTACTGCCTACAAGTCTGCCAAGTCATCGCCTTTTCTGCGTTTTTTCCGCCCGACAACTCAGCGAGTGAAAGCATTAACGTCACTCTCCTGGACCTTCAAGAGCTCATAGAGAACCGCCGACAGCCTTGGTTCATCGCTCACATCCACAGCCATTCCGGCCTTCCCGGGCCCCTAGCCCACGGCAACCACCTTGCTGATCAGGCCGTTCACCTGCTTCCAGCCGAGACCACCGTCGCAGTCGGAGACCTCATCAATCAGGCCAAGCTGCTGCATGCCAGATTTCACTTCTCAGCAGCTGGCCTCCACAAACTCTTTCCAGACCTCCCAATCCATACCTGCAAACACCTTGTGCGGTCATGCCAAACGTGCGCTCCATTGCTGCCTTTGGGGCCGCTCCAACCGCAGGGAGTTAACCCTCGTGGGCTCCGCCCCAATTCCAGATGGCAACTGGACGTCACTCACGTCCCCCAGTTTGGCCGATGGAAATACCTCCACGTGGCCATCGACACCTTCTCTCATCTCTGCTACGCAACCGCGCTCACCGGAGAAACGGCCAAGCACGCCATCCAAGCGCTCAGAGAATCTATTCTTTTCATGGGCGTTCCATGGGACATCAAGACAGACAACGGACCTGCCTACCGGAGCGCCTCCTTTGCCGAATTCCTCAAACTCTATGACATCACCCATCACTTCAGCATTCCCTACAATCCGCAGGGACAAGGCCTAGTAGAGCATGCTCACCAGTCTCTCAAAACCCTCATTCTCAAGACATCTGCCGACCAGCCGCGTCGCACCCCTCGTGACGTCGTCACAGAGGCCCTAATCTGACACAACCTGATGACCTTCAATGCCCAAGGCTTTTCACCGGTCCACATGCACTGGGGGCCTACCTTCCGGCCCACCCCTGCACCGCTTGTCCTCTGGCGTGACCCGCAGACCACCCAATGGCATGGACCTGCCCCTCTCTTAGCCCAAGGACGGGGATTCGCCTGCGTTTTCCCTGAATCAGAGCCGCAGCCCATCTGGGTCCCAGGACGTCTCATCAAGCCCCACACCGCCGAGGCTTCCGCTAATGCTGACACCAATGATCCTCCTAACGAGTTGCCTACCTAATTTGTCTCCTTCCCATCACTGTTTCCTTTGTAGTTTTCTCTCTCTCTTTTGTCTCCACAGATGATTCGCCGCAACGCGGGTAGTTCCGTTCTTCCCATTGCTCTCATCGTCATGCTTCCCTTCATCTCCCCGGCCGTTGTCAACTCGCCCCATCAACGCTCCAATTGGACCCTCCAGTGCTGGCAAGAGGAAGCCTTCCTCATCATCAGAAAACTACTTCCCACACCTGAATCCCCACCCCTCACCGTTGGCCCCAATAAAGTCCTCAATCCCCCCGCCTCCCCCCCCTTCCAGCGGCACCCCCCCTCGTCCATCACTCCCCAGCCATGGCCCCCCCTACCAAGTATTCCAGTCCCCTTCTCGCATTAATCTATGCATCCTACTTATCTCTAAATACTTCTCAACCCAACCTCACCAAGAACTGTTGGCTCTGCCTCTCCCCCTCCCTTCCTATCTATGAGCCTGTCGCCGTTAACTTCACGTTCGATGAATCCACTTCAGTATACCCAGCCAAGTGCAACTGGAACACTTCCTCCGTCCCCCTAACCTTTCAATCTGTTTCCTCCACAGGACGCTGTGTTCATTCTCATCAAGGTTCCCACCCCTCCCTTAGTGATTGCTCTAGCTACTCCTCTCCCAGCGCTTCTGCCAAGTTCTTAATCCCCCTTAACACCTCCCAATGGCTTTGCACCTCCACTGGGCTAACCCCCTGCCTCAATGTCGCCACCCTCAACCCATGAGACTTGCCTGCTCATCCTTCTCGCTCCTCGAGTCGTTTACCATTCTGACCACGAATTTTTCCGCCGCATGCTGAGCAGACAAACCTCCCTCCACTTACAAAGGAGAGAGCCTGTCACCGCAGTCCTGACAGTCGCTACCCTTCCAGGTCTTGCAGGGGCAGGCACAGGGATCGCTGCCCTCGCCACACAGTCCTCTGCCCTCTCCTCTCTCAGACAGGCCGTCGACGAAGATATCACCTACCTTCAAAATGCTGTAAAACATCTAAAAAATTCTCTCAATTCTCTCTCTGAGGTAGTCCTCCAGAACCGCCGTGGCCTCGACCTCCTCCTCCTTAAGGAAGGGGGTCTCTGTGCCGCCCTTGGAGAGGAATGCTGCATATACGCCAACTCCACCGGCTTAGTCGAGGACAACCTGAGAAAGGTCCAGGAGGGATTGGATAAGCGCCACAAAGAGCGAGAAAATGCGAACTATTTTTCCAGTGTTCTCCATACCCTCCTCCCATACCTCCTTCCATTTTTAGGCCCACTCATCATCATCATCTTAGCCCTCACTGTAGGACCCTGTGCCGTCAAAAAAATAGTCCGCCTTGCCAAAGACCAAGCCAATGCAGTATTCAGCTCCTTTGTGCAGGTTCATTATCAACGCCTCGCCACTAAAGAGCCACCACCAAGCCACCCGCCGCGCTCCTCCCGCCCCTGCCGCAAACACCGAACCACACACCTGTAACCTCCTGTCTCCCTTTCCTCACTCATCTCCCTCCTTCTCCCCCAATCGGGCGAGGGGTTCAGGAACATCACGACCCTGTTTTGCTGGCAGAGCTCGGCGCGCGCCAGGCGCCAGCGTGCACCAACCCCAGCAGCAGGCACATGCGTCCTGGCCAGATGCTGTGTCCTCTGCAGCTGAGAGCAGCTGGGAGGGCCCTCTGCTTCTCGCCGCCAGCCGGTCCTCATGGTCTCCCTCCTCCCCTCGTCTTACCCCAGTACCCCGTCCCATACTGCCCCTGCTGCCACCAGTTCACCTCCCCCGAAGCACATACTTTTAAACAAAAGGGAGCAATTGTCCCCATCTCCTTCCCGCCCAGTATTGGCAGCTGGTGCTGCCCCTCCTTCTCTCCTTCTCCGTCTTCCGCCTAGCCGTTATCTAGACAGCCCACACTTTCCCCTTCCCCTCCCTTGCTCCTAACCCCTTAGCCAGCTTACTGTCCAGTAACCGCCTACTGTCCAGTAACCGTCTACGCAAGCAACAGCACCCGCCGGCACCAATCAAGTCCCTTTACGTATCCCTAGACCCTATAAAACCATGTCCCCTTCTACAATAAAGCAGACTTGTGCCCAGACCTCATCTCCATGGTGTTTTTGCTTGCACCGTGCATCCCCCGTGCCTGAGCGGAGAGAGCGAGGGCCCAACGGCTTCGTGCCGACCCCCCTCCTCTCCTTTGATCGTGGGGCAGCCCCCGTCCAGAGAGCTCACCCGGCCATCTGCGTCGACCCTCCCGGAGGCCCGCAGCTGCCCACAAAGTCTGTTGAGGCTCAGGGCCTGGCTATCATATGGTCAGTCCAGAGATTCAGATCCCCTGTGTATATATTAAACCCCAGCACCAATTACAATTCTGGTAAAGTAACAGGAAAGCCTTGTGAAAAGAGATCACACCTGATTCCAGCTCCATCACACAGAAACACCAACTCCAAAGAAGGACCAACTGACATGACACTGAACTCCATCTGCCATGCCAGAAAACCGTTGGGTCTCTGTAGCCCTCAGAAGAACCAATACCTGGGGTTGTATCTACTTTATCTGTCTCTGGGACTCTGCTCAGGTGTGCATAAGGGCAACCCCTCTGATAACCTCCCGGCTCTTTTTTAGAGACTCATAGTCATATAAACTCATTTGTCCTTTCCATTTCCCCCTTGATTTAGGTCAAAAAGCATTTTTAACTCCTGTTATTATATGTAGAAAGAGATATTCTGCTGGTCTGACTTGACCCTTTTATTCAAGGTCATTTTCTAGTTACATCATCAGCTAGTACTTGGTAGTAATCCTCAGCACCAGGGAGGCTCATCCCTGGGAGTCATGTCCCACACTGGGCAGAATGGAATGAATTTACATGCTGAGCTTGGCTTTGAGACTAGCCACATTTGAGCAACACGGAGGCTCTCAGGAGATAACTCTTAGGCACACTGATGCTCTAGGCCTTGTTCTTATTTCCAGTGCACAGGTTCACAAGCATAGTCATTAGTATCAGGGGCTCATTGTAGGACCTTCATTCTTTCTTGGTCTTTGCCGTTGCACTTGGGGGATTGTTGCTGTTCCTTTAGGGGCTGTGATAGAGTTCCCCTGGCTAGGAAATCAGCACTCCCTCAGTTGTTGTTTTTAATTGTTTCCACTATGAAAATATCAAAACATTTTTATGTACCCTGGATATATGCCCTGTAGAACTCCCTTCCAACCATGTGTCCCCTGTCAAAAACATCCCACACCAGTATTCCTCCACTGCCATTGTTGAACCTCTCTGTGATCCAAAACTTCCTGAAAAGTGAAGCCCAATATATTGCCAGGTTCCCTTAATAGTAAAATGGAATATAGCAATAAGTTTAAAGGTTAGATATAGAACACATATTATTTTGGAAAAATTCTACATCCTATCACTTTCTTTTCTTTTTTCTAATTATTAAGTTTATCTTCACAAGAGTTTTAGATCACAGTAATTCATACATACAATATACAGTACTCCCACATATCCAACATAAAACCTTTTCTCTTCCACAGCAATAATCTTTTAACATATTCATACCATATTTACTGAAACTGATGTACCGATATTGAGACAATAGCTTTCAAACAAGGTAACATTTGTGTTTACATTGTGGTTTATATTTTAGAATATACAATTTTCTAAATTTTTAGTTATCTTATGTTTTACATTATGATTTACATTTTAGCCTATCAGCCCCTATATATTTTTGGTGTAATTTTACATGCCTTATATCCATCCTTGCGTACTCTTGTGAAACACTTCTATTGCCCACACAGGCACATTGGCTCCATCTATTCAATACCTATTTCCCCCATCCCTTAGGGCCCACAGTGACAGTCAATCTTCATTTTTTGAAGAGCCATGTTCAGAGATACTTGCAGCAGTGTTGAGGGCTTGACATGCTCAACTCCCTTAATGTCCTGGGAGTCACCATTTCTTTTGAGAGATACAGTTCCCTCTATTTGATGGCATCAGTCCTCCCCAGGATGTGGGTATGCCTTCACTCTCATTATATGGGTCTCTATCCAATGGTATAACCCACTAAGGCAAAGTGAGCATGCACATATTCCCTGTGGGTAGAGCTGCTGAGACCTTCAGCCTTACTGTGCTGTGCACCGCTAGATGAGCAAACTCTAAGGTGTACATGCTTTAGGGCACACCCTAAAGATGACACAGAGGCAGAGAGCAGAAGCTGTCAAGCACCACTCCCCCTGCCCTTTCCTGTTAGCATATTGTCCAATTAAAAAACTACACATAAGCCACACTGCGCTAGCGCCAATAGCTAACTGACACCTCGCTGTGCTTTCTATAAAAGCCGCTGGTCTTCCTCAATAAAGTAGATTCGTGTCTTGAACTGGTCTCCAAAGTGTGTTTATCTCTGTCATCCTTACCCCAGCAGGTTTCAAGTTCAACAATTCCCTAGGATTCGGTTCTGCATCAGATTATCCCCTTTAAGTATCTTAAACAGGTAACTTTCATTATTATATTTTTGAAAAGGTTTTCTCAGCATTATACTTTCAATGAACACCTGACAATCTCCTATGTTCGTATGTTGCCCCACTCTCCCCTCAATTTCTTGGGCAATATTACCCATCCTCCCATCCCTAGCCCCCCTCAAGCCCACAAAGCCCCACCCAAAGGTAGCCCTATGACCCCATTTTATTCCTTCCTTGTACACATACTTACCTCGACCTTTTCATAGACTTCACGCATGTAGATGTCAGCTTACATTCTTCCTCTACCCCCCAATTTCCTGTAAGCCTATCATCCAGTCTCTAGCTCTCTGAGGCAGCTTGGTTTACTTATTTCATATCATTGAGGTCATGTAGTATTTGTCTTTCAATGCCTGGGTTGCTTCATTCAACATAAGGTTCTCAAGATTCATCCATGTTACCAAGTGTGTTTGTAGTGTATTTGTTCTTAAAGCTGAGTAGTATTCCATTGTATGTATATACCACATTTTATTGATCCACTCATCTGTTGATGGGCATTTGGGTTGATTCCAACTTTTGGCGATAGTGAACAATGCTGCTATGAACATTGGTGTACATATATCAGTTTGTGTCCTTGTTTTCAGTTCTGCTGGGTATGTACCCAGCAGTGAAAATGCTGGGTCATATGGCAAATCTATGGTTACTTTTTTGAGAAACTGCCAAACTGTCCTCCAGAATGGTTGGATCCTTCTGCATTCCCACCAGCACTGGATGAGTATTCCCATTCCTCCACATCCTCTCCAGCATTTGTAGTCTTCTGTTTTTTTTCATAGCTGCCAATCTTATGGGAGTAAGATGGTATCTCATTGTAGTTTTGATTTGCATTTCCCTGATAGCTAGAGATTTGGAGCATTTTTTCATGTGCTTTTTAGTCATTTGTATTTCTTCTTTGGAGAAGTGTCTGTTTAAATCTTTTTCCCATTTTTTAATGGGTTGTTTATCTTTTTATTTTCAAGATATAGGAGTTCTTTATATATGCAAGTTATAAGTATCCTATCTGATATATGGTTGCCAAATATTTTCTCCCACTGTGTAGGCTCCCTTTTGACTTCCTTGACAAACTCCTTTGAGGTGCAGAAGGCTTTAATTTTGAGGCGGTCCCATTTATCTATTTGTTCTTTTGCTGTTCCTGCTTTTGGTGTGAAGTTCATGAAGCCATTTCCTGTTACAAGGTCTTGTATATGCTTCCCTACACTGCTTTCCAAAGTCTTTATGGTCTTGGCTCTTATATTTAGGTCTTTGATCCATCTTGAGTTGATTTTTGTAAAAGGTGTGAGATGGTAATCCTCTTTCATTCTTCTACATATGGCTATCCAGTTCTCCAGGCACCATTTGTTGAATAGGCCATTCTCTCCCAGTTGAGAGGGTTTGGTGGCTTTATCAAATAGTATATGGCTATATATATGAGGATCTATATCAGAACTCTCAGTTCAGTTCCATTGGTCTGTGTGTCTCTCCTTATGCCAATACCATGCTGTTTTCACTACAGCAGCTTTGTAGTATGTTTTGAAGTCAGGTAATGTGATTCCTCAAATTTCATTTTTCTTTTCAAAATGTCTTTGGCTATTCGGGGCCTCTTTCCTTTCCAAATAAATTTCATAGTTAGTTTTTCTAGTTCCTTAAAGAATGCTGTGTTGACTTTTTTGGGATTGCATTGAATGTGTAGATCAGTTTTGGTAGGATAGACATCTTAATAATATTTAGTCTTCCTATCCATGAACAGGGAATATTCTTCCATTTATTTAGGTCTTCTTTGATTTCCTTGAACAATCTTGTGTAGTTCTCTGTGTGTAAGTTTTTTACATCTTTAGTTAAATTTATTCCTAGGTACTTGATTTTTTTATTTACTATTGTAAATGGTATTTGTTTCTTGATTTCCTCCTGAGCTTGCTCATTATTGCTGTACAGAAATGCTGATTTGCACGCATTGATCTTATAACCTGAGACTTTCTAAACTCATTTATGCATTCTAGAAGCTTTGTTATAGACCTCTCAGGGTTTTCTATGTATAGGATCATGTCATCTGCAAATAATGAAATTTTAACTTCTTCCTTTCCAATTTGAAGGCCTTTCATATCTGGTTCTTGCCTCAGTGCTCGAGCAAGTACTTCTAAGACAATGTTAAATAGAAGGGGAGAGTGTGGGCATCCTTGTCTTGTTCCTGATCTTACAGGGGAGGATTTTAGGATTTCACCATTTTAAGTGATGTTGGCTGTGGGTTTTTCATATATACTCTTTATCATGTTCAAAAATTTCCTTGTATTCCAATCTTTTGGAGTGTTTTTATCAAGAAAATGTGCTGTATTTTGTCAGATGCTTTTTCTGCATCTATAGATATAATCATGTGGTTTTTTTCCTTCAATCTGTTTATATGGTGTATTGCATTGATTGGTTTTCTTAAATTGAAACATCCTTGCATACCCAGAATGAATCCCACTTGATCATGGTGTATAATTCATTTAATGTGTTGTTGAATACAGTTAGCAAGTATTTTGTTGAGTATTTTTGCCTATAGGTTCATTAGAGAAATTGGTCTGTAATTTTCCTTTCTTGTGGTGTCTTTATTTGGCTTTGATACTAGGGTAATGTTGCCATCATAGAATGAGTTAGTTAATGTTCCTTCTGTTTCGGTTTTTTGGAAGAGTTTCCGCAGGATAGGTGTTAGTTCTTTCCAGAATGTTTTCTAGAATTCAACTGTGAAGCCATCTGGCCCTGCGCTCTTCTTAGTTGGGAGGTTTTTGATGACTGATTCTATCTCTTTACTTGTGATTGGTTTCTTGAGATCATCAATTTCTTCTTTCATCAATATAGGCTACTAATGTGTTTCTAGGAATTTGTCTATTTCCTCTGAGTTGTCATTTTTATTGGAATATAGTTTTTCAAAGTATCCTCTTATGATAGTCTTTATTTCTGTGGGGTCAGTGGTGAGATCTCCTTTCTCATTTCTTAATTTGTGTATTTGCATCTTCTCTCTTTGTTTCTTTATTAGTCTCACTAAGGGTTTGTCAATTTTAGTGATCTCAAAGAATTAGCTCTTGGTCTTGTTTATCTTTTCAAGGGCTTTCTTATTTTCTATTTCATTTAGTTCTGCTCTAATCTTTGTTCTTTCTTTCTTTCTTCTTCCTGTGGGGTTACTTTCTTGTTTTTTTTTACTAATTCCTCCAAATGTGCAGTTAGTTCTTCAATTTTTGTTCTTCTTTTTTGATGTGTGAATTTATGGCTATAAATTTTGCTCTCAGTACTGCTTTTGCTGCATCCTATAAGTTTTGGTACATTGTGTTATCATTATCATTAGTTTCAAGGTAGTTATTAATTTCTTTTGAGATTTCCTCTTTGACCCACTCTTTTTCTAAGAGTATGCTGTTTAATTTCCATATCTTGGTGTGAAATCTGGGCCTCTAGCCTTTGCAGATTTCCAGCTTCACTCCTCTGTGGTTAGAGATATTATTTTGTATGATTTCGATCTTTATGAATTCATTAAGCTTTTCTTTGTGGCCTAGCATATGGCCTATATTGGAGAATGATCCATGTGCACTTGAGAAAAAGTATATCCTGCTGTATTCGGGTGTAATGACCTGTATATGTCTATTAGATCCAGCTCCTCTAATATACTGTTCAAATATTTTGTTTCTTTAGTGATTCTCTTTTGAGATGTCCTGTCCAGAGTTAATAGCGGTGTATTAAAATCTCCCACTATAGTTGTAGATGCATATATTCTTTCACCTAGTTTTTCCAGTGTTTGCCTCACATATTTGGAGGCACCCTTGTTAGGAGCATAAACATTTATGATTGTTCATTCTTCTTGAGAGATTATCCCTTTCACTAATATGTAGTATCCGTCCTTGACTCTCACAATTCTTTTGCATTTAAAGTCTACTTTGTCTGATATTAATATAGCTAGTCTTGCCTTTTTTTTGGTTATTGTTTGCTTGTAAGATTGTTTTCCAACCATTCACTTTCAGCCTCCATGAATTCCTGGGTCTAAGATGTGTTTCTTGTAGGCAGCATATAGATGGGTTATATTTCCTTATCCAATGTCCCAGTCTGAACCTTTTGATAGGTGAGTTTAATCCATTGACATTCAGTGTTATTACTTTCAAGGAATTATTTATGTTAGCAATATTTTGATTGGACTTGTGCTTGTCATATTTTGTTTGTTTGTTTCCTTCTCTTTTTGTCTTTTTTGTTGCTCTTACACTCTCCTCCAACTCTGCATCTCAAGCTTTTTCCTTTCTTCCTGTAGAACTCCCTTTAGTATTTCTTGAAGGGGAGGTTTCTTGTTGGCATACTCTTTCACTTTCTGTTTATCTGTGAATATTTTGAACTCTCCATCATTTTTGAATGCTAGTTTAGCTGGGTAGAGTATTCTTGGTTGGAAATATTTTTCTTTTAGTACCTTGAGTATATCATACCACTGCCTTTTTGCCTCCATGGTTCCAGATGAGAAATCAGCACTTAATCTTATGGCACCTCCCTTGTATGTGATGGTTTTCTTTTCTCTTGCTGTGTTCTTTGTTTTGAGCATTGGATAATTTGACAAGTGTATGTCTTCAGGTGGGCCTGTTGGGGTTTATGATGTTTGGGGTGTGTTGTTCTTCCTGGACATGTGCATCCATCTCTCTCAGTAGATTTGGGAAGTTTTCAGGCATTATTTCCTTCAACACCCCTTCTGTCCCCTTTCCCTTCTCTTCTCCTTCTGGGATGCCTATAATACATTTGTTTGTGCATTTTGCATTGTCATTCAGGTCCCTTAGCTGGATTTTTTCTATCTTTTATCGATCAATTCTACTATCTGTTTGATTTCAGAGGTACCGTATTCCATGTCGCTAATTCTCTCCTCTGCCTCTTCTAATCTGCTGCTATTTGCTGAGAGTGTATTTTTGATTTCTTGAACTGTTGTGTTAATTCCCATCATCTGTTATCTTTTTGCATATGTCTGCAATTTCCTCTCCAAGTGTTTTCTTCATATTGTTAATCTCTTCCTTTACTTCATTAAGTTGGTCTCTAATATATGTTTTGAGATCTTTAATTACTTGTCCAATGTTCTGCTCCCCTTCCTGGTTTTTAGTTTGTTCATTGGATTCAGCCATGTTTTCCTGATTATTGGTTTGGTTTGTAGTTTTTGTTGTTGTCTGGTCATCATTTATCTTGATGGGTTTAATCAGTTCCTTAGCTTCCTTGTCTAGTCTTGGGGATTAATTAGTTGTTGTTCCTGCATAAGTGTTATGTCTTCTCATTGTCACTTTGTTCTTCTTACTCTAATTTCTTGTTGCTGGCTAAGTTCACTTTGAAGGAAAATATTAGGCCCAGGGAAAGGAAACTGTGTAAGAAAAGAAAATGTGTAAAGTAGTATTGGTAATAAATGTTCATAGAGCAACAATGTGAGATCTGGGAGAATGGATATTAGACTCATGTAAGTTGTGTAGAGTTATAGCAGTAAGTAGAGTACCTATAATGAGATAGTCAACTGAATATGGGGAGAAATATAATATGAATTAAAAAGCCAGTGTTTACATGAGAGAGAGAAAGAGAAAACAAAGACAATAATATCAAGAGTGGATAAAAGACAGAAAACAGAACAAAGGTATTAGAAATTAAAAGACAATTTGGGGACCAAAGAAAGGGAGGTGGAATGTAAGAGAGACAGTAGATGATGTAGGATAGCAAGATGTGGGGAAAGGTGATAGTGAAAGTGGCCAAAATCAATTCACACAGAAATGAGAAAATGGATGATGCAGAAACACAGCAACTGTGAGGCACTCCCTGCAGCACCTATTGTATAAATAAAATAAAATAAGAAGAAAAAGAGACAAAAGAAAAAAGAGAAGAAAAAAGGGGGTGGGCAAAGAAAAGGGAGGGAAACAAGCAAGAAAAAGAAAAGAAGAAAAAAACCTAAATAAACAAAAAAGGACCTTAGGGAATTCAATGGGACAAAAGACCAGGAGATAATGCACTATTAGCAACCAAGACAATAAAAAAAAAGGAAAAAAGAGAGGAAAAAAAGCACAAAAGCCAAAGGTTAGGACAATCAAGGACCTCAGATGGACCTCAGGGCATGGTGGACTCAGGGATGGGAAGTCTGTGATATTACTGACTCAAGAGGTGTGAGTCTCTGGAGTGCGGGCCACCAGGGTTTAGTGGACACAGACCTGGGAACCATGCATCCAGTTAACAGGGATCCTGGGAGCACCACAGTGCAACACAGCCTTCAGGGATCCCTGTAGCTGGGTGCCAGCCATAAGGGGAGGGGTCAGGCCCACAAACTCTGACCTCAGTGTCAGAAACCCAAAATTCCACGTCTTGCAAGAATCTCCTCTGTCACTGTCTCACCAAATCGACTTCCAGACACCTCCTGCCCTGCAGCCTTCAAAACAGCCTGCTGGGGGCGCTGCTGTACTAAAAACAATTCAGGGACCACCACAGCTGGGCTGCCAGCTCTGACCTCCATGTCAGAAACCTCCATGTCAGAAACCCAAAATTCCACGTCTCACAAGGATCTCCTCCATCACTGTCTCACCAAATTGACTTCCAGACACCTCCCACCCTGCAAGCCCCCAAATAGCCCACTCAGGGCTTGGGAACTCCCCAGCACAGCAAAGCCTCCAGGAATCACTGCCACCAGGCTGCCAGCCCCAGGGGGAAGTGGCCCACATGCAGCCCCAATCTCCATGAAAGAGACCTAAAATTCTACCTTTTACAAAAATCTTCTCTGTCACCATCCCACTAAATTGATGTCCAGACACCTCCTGCCCTGCAAACACCCAAAACAGCCCAGGTCAGCAGGATTCCAACCCTACTCAGTCGCTTCTTTGCAGGAGAGATTATAAGGTGCACTCACTCAGAGGCCATCTTGCCCCCCTTCTTTCTTATTTTGATGTCTTTTATTTCTTTTTCTTGTCTGATTGCTCTAGCTAGAACCTCTAGCACTATCTTAACAATAGTGGTGGGAAACGGACTTGGCCCAGTGGTTAGGGCATCTGTCTACCACATGGGAGGTCCGCAGTTCAAACCCTGGGCCTCCTTGACACATGTGGAGCTGGCCCATGCGCAGCGCTGATGCTCGCAAGGAATGCTGTGCCACGCAAGGGTGTCCCCTGCATAGGGGAGCCACACGCTCAAGGAGTGCACCCATAAGGAGAGCCACCTAGCATGAAAGAAAGTGCAGCCTGCCCAGGAATGGTGCCGCCCACACTTCCCATGCCGCTGACAACAACAGAGGCGGACAAAAGATACAAGATGCAGCAAATAGACACAGAGAACAGACAACCGGGGGAGGGGGGAATTAAATAAATAAATAAATCTTAAAAAAAAAAAACAATAGTGGTGATATTGGACATCCTTGTCTTGTCCCTTATCTCAACAGGAAAGTTTTCAGTCTTTCACCATTGAATACAATTTTAGCTGTGGGTTTTTCATATATGGCCTTATAATTTGAGAGTTTCCTTCAATTCCTATCTTTTGTACTATTTTTATCAAGAAAGGGTGTTGTATTTTTTCAAATGGCTTTTCTGTGTCAATCAATAAGATCATGTGATTTTTCTTCTTTGATTTATTAATGTGGTGTATTATGCTGATTGATGTTCTTGTGTTGAAACACCCTTGCATTCCTGGTATAAAATCCACTTGATCATGATGAATAATTTTTTTTAACGTTTTGTTGGATTCCATTAGCAAGTATTTTATTGAAGATTTTTGCCTCTGTGTTCCTTAGAGAAGTGGGTCTGTAATTTTCTTTTGTCATAATATCTTTACCTGGCTTTGGTATTAGGATGATACTGGCTTCATAGAATGAGTTTGGTAGCATTCCTTCTTGTTCAATATTTTGGAAGAGTTTGAGTAAGATTTTTGAATGCTTGATAGAACTCACCTATGAAACCATCTGATCCTGGGCTTTTAATTTTGGGAAGCTGTTTGATGACTGTTTCAATCTTTTTGCTTTTGATTGGTTTGTTGATGTCTTCTATTTCTTCTAGGATCAGTGTGGGTTGTTTGTACATTCCTAGGAATTTTTCCATTTCTTCTACTTTGTCTTTTTTTGGCATACAGTTGTTCATAGTATCCTCTTATGATTTCTCTTATTTCTGTCTTATTTCTTATGTCTCTTTTATTTCTGTAGGGTTAGTATAATGTTCCTGTTTTCACTTTTTAATTTCATTTATTTGCATCTTCTCTCTTTTTTCTTAGGCCAGCTAAGGGTTTGTCAATTGTGTTAATCTTGAAGAACCAACTTTTGGTTTTGAATATTCTCTCTTGTTTTGTGTTTGTTCTCAATTTCATTTATTTCTGCTCTGATCTTTGTGTTTATTTTTTTCCTTCTACTTGCTTTGGGATTAGTTTGCTGTTCTTTTTCTAGTTCTTCCATTTGTGCACTTAGGTCACTGATTTTATCACTTTCTTCTTCTTTTATTTAAGCATTAAGGACTATAAATTTTCCTCTTAACCCTGCCTTTGCTGTATCCTGTAGGTTTTGATATGTTGTATTCTCATTGTCATTCATCTTGAGATATTTATTAATTTCTCTTGAAATTTCTTCTTTGAACCCCTGATTATTTAAGAATGTGTTAATTTCCATATATGTGTGAATTTTTCCTTTTTCTGCCACTTGCTGATTTCCACCTTTATACCATTATGATCAGAGAAAGTGCTTTGTATAATTTCAATTTTGTTGAACTTCTTAAGATCTGGTTTGGGACCCAACATATGGTCTATCCTGGAGAAAGATCCACAAGCACTTGAAAATAATGTATATCCTGCTGTTTTGGGGTTCAATGTTCTGTATATGTCTATTAGATTTAGACCATTTATCATATTACTCAAGTTTTCTGTTTCTTTAATAATCCTCTGCCCAGATATTCTATCCAATGCTGACAGTGGTGTATTGAAGCCTCCAACTATTATTGTAGAGATGTCTATTTCTCCCTTCAGTTTTGCCAGTGTTTGCTTCATGAATCTTGGGGCATCCTGGTTAAGTATATATACATTTATGAATGATATTTCTTCTTCATGAATCATCCCTTTTATTAATATGTGATGTCCTTCCTTGCTTCTAATAACAGATTTGCTTTTTATGTCTATATCATCTAATATTAGTATAGCTACCCCAGCTTTTTTTTTTTTCATTACTTCATGTGTGGAATACATTTTTCCAACTTTTCACTTTCAGTATATTGATATCCTTGGGTTTAAGGTGAGTCTCTTGCAGACAGCATATAGATGGCTCATGCTTTCTTTTCCATTCTGCCAGTCTGTGTTTTGATTCGGGAGCTTAATCTATGAACATTCAATATTATTACTCTAAAGGCCATTCTTATTTCATCCATTTTGATCTTTGCATTTTATCTGTCATTTTATTTTTGACACTTTTAGTTACTCTTTTTTTTAAAGATTTATTTTTATTTCTATTCCCTTCCCCCCCCCCAGTTGTCTGTTCTCTGTGTCCATTTTGCTGTGTGTTCTTCTTTGTCCACTTCTGTTGTCATCAGCTGCCCGGGAATCTGTGTCTCTTTTTGTTGCATCATCTTGCTGCATCAGTTCTCCAAGTGTGCGGCACCATTCTTGGGCAGGCTGAACTTTCTTTTGCACTGGACGGCTCTCCTTATGGGGAGCACTCCTTGCACATGGGGCTCCACTAAGCAGGAGACATCCCTGCGTGGCACAGTACTCCTTGCGTGCATCAGCACTGCATGTGGGCCAGGTCCACAGGGGTCAAGGAGGCCCAGGGTTTGAACCGCAGACCTCCCATGTGGTAGACGGATGCCCTAACCACTAGGTGAAGTACACTTCCCTTAGTTACTGTTATTGACACAGTCATCATTTCTAATCTCCCTTCCAAGCCTCTCTCTCCTGTCTTCTTTTCAGGATATAATAATCCCTTTAGTATTTCTTGCAAAGCTGGTCTTTTTGTTATAAACTCTCTCAGTTTCCATTTATCTGTGAATATTCTACTCTCATCCTCATTTTTGAAAGATAATCTTGCTGGATATAAAGTTCTTGGTAGTTTTCTCTTGCAGTATTTTAAGTATATTATATCTCTGCCTTCTTGCCTCCATGGTTTCTGGTGATAAATCAGCACTTAATCTTATTGTGTGTCCCTTATATGTTATGTATTGCTTTTCTCTTGCTGATCTCAGAATTATTTTTGTTTTTGGCATTTGACACTTTGATTAGTATGTGTCTGAGAGTTAGTCTATTTGGATTTATTTGGATGGGAGTATGCTGTGCTTCTTGGACATGGACATCTATGTACTTCAATTTTGGGAAATTTTCCACCATTATTGCTTCAAATATTCCTTCTGCCTCTTTTCCCTTTTCTTCTCCTTCTGGAACACCCATGAAACATATGTTTTCATGTCTCTTGCTGTCACTAATTCCCTGAGACCTTGTTCAAGTTTTTCCATTATTTTCTTCATTTCTTCTTTTGTAAGCCATGTTTTCAAGCTCATTGATCTTTTCTTCTGCTCCCTCAAATCTGCTATTATATGTCTCCAGCTTGTTTTTTATTTCACTATTGTACCACTCATTCCCATAAAGTCTGCTATTTTTCTGTGTGCTTTCAAATTCTTCTTTGTGCTCCACCAATGTCTTAATGTCCTAAATCTCTTTAGTCATCTCATTGAATTTATTAAAGAGATTTGTTTGAACATCTATGATTAGTTGTCTCAACTCTTTATGTTAACTGGAGGCTTATCTTGTTCCTTTAACTGTGCCAAATCTCCCTTTTTCTTGGTATCAATTGTAATTTTTTTGTTGGTGTTTTCACATCTGGCTTGCTCGATATTTATCCTGGGTGCAGTTTCTCCCTTTAGTTTCAGGCTTTCTTGTCTGTTGTCCTTGCTGTGCAGTAGGAGTCAAGGATATAGTTGGTAATTTAAGCTATGGCACCTGAAGCCGCACACATTTTCCCAGGAATTGATGAAGCTTCTCCCAACTTTCTCCTCTGTCAGGGGTAGGAACAGAGTTGTAGCTGTGAATAATAATCCAAGTTGGGCAAGACAAGACTTTCTGTAGTTGCCACCCAGAGAGACTGATGAAACTTCATAACCCTCCTCCCCTACCTTCAGCAGGGATGGAGCTGTAATTGTGGACAGCAATCTATTCCATTGGGTCCAAAATGGTTGCCCAAATAAATTCACATAGCACCAGACACACTCCCCCATGGGGGTAGGAATGGACCCACCAATCTAATCCATGTGAGCCAAATATGCCTGCAATTGCCCCAAGAGGCTAAGGGAGTTCTGTCTATTCTGCCCTTTAGAGGGTGGGAATGGAACAACCAATACCCAACAGTTCAGTCCCTGTAGAATGAAAGTACCCTCCATTGCCCAGAGAGGCTGAGAAAGCACCAGCCCCCTCCTATTCTACTGGGTGTTGGGAGTGGATCTATGGGCACCAAAGAGTTCAGTCTCTTTAGGCTGAGAATACCTTCCATTGCCTGGAGAGGCCAAGGAAACACCAGTCCCGTCCCCCCCCCCCCATCCTATTAGATTAGATCCACAGGCACTCAACAGATCAGTCCCTATTGACCAAAAGTATCTGCTGTTGTCCAGAGAGGCTGAGACACCAGACAGCCCTCCTATCTATTGAGGCATCCAACAGTACAGTCTACACAGACCAAAAATGTCTGCCAATGCCCAGAAAGGCTGTGGAAACACCAGGCCCCTCCTTTCCTATTGGGGGGTGATGATATATCCACAAGTACCCACCAGTCCAGGCTGTGTGGACCAAAAGCACCTGCAGTTACCCAGAGATGCTGGGCAAACACAGTCTGTCTCTTGTCTTATTGGGGATGGGGGTGGAGCCACAGATGCCCAATGGTTGGGCTTGTGCAGGCCAAATTGCCCAAAGTTGCCCTGAGAGGCTGAGGGAATACCAGCTCCCTCCTATCCTATGAGGACAGAGGTGGAGATGGGCACAAATGCTCTCAACAAACCAGCTCATGTGGGCTGAAAACTCCTACCATTGCCCAGAGAGACCCAGGATACCCAGTACCTCTCTTATCCTATTAGCTTGTGGGCATGCAGCCCCAGGTGACCTACTATTCAGTCTGTGCCAGTGGAGAGCACTTGCAGTTGCCTGGAAAGCCTGCTGCAGGCTCCACCAGCCTCCTCTCTGCTGGAAATGGGGCTGGAGCCTAGGCTAGGTTTGCAGTCAGATCTTGGTGGAAAGAAGCCTGTCCCTAACTTAACTGGATTTTTAAGTCAGCTGGGCTTCCCCTCACTCTGCAGGCAGAGTCAAAATAGTGGCTATCAGACTCTTTCCCACTGGGACAGACTCAGGCCCTAGCTACTTCTATGACTATACTTTAGCCATCTGAGTCCACTAATCTGTAGTTAAGGTCGGTGAACAACAGTCCCTTCCTCCACTACTTATGGGAAATGGAGCTTCTAACTCCAGCCATGGAATAGTTCCCAAGGTGGCTTGCACTGGTAGATTAGCGTGGGCATCGGCCTATGTGGAATGGCTTGCAGGTTCCCAGAGAGGTGGTGAAGGTCCCCCCACCCTCCTCCTGCCAGAGGTGGGGCTGGGGTTTAGGCTAGAACTTCAATCTGACATGGGTGGAAAGAATCTTGTCTTTATCAGCACTGTGACTTTCAGTCAGTCCCGCTTCCCCTTATGCCAGGGAAGGAGTCAAAATGGCAGCCACTGGCCTCCCTCTGACCTGGACATGCTCAAAGTTAAGTTGTTCCTAAGATTATATTTCAGCCTGCTGCATCCACTAATCAGTAGCTGAAGTCAGTGCCACACCATGTCTTCCTCCTCTATTTTTGGGAAATGGAATTTCCAATTCAAGCCATAGAATAGCTCCCGAGGCAGCTTGTGCCACAGGCATCAACCTCCATGGTATGGGGGGCTCTACTCATGAATCCTCTCTGCAGATGGGCATACTCTCCTTCCACACTCTCAAGGATGTTGTGAGATACTCCTCTGTTCTCTTGGGGCCCCCAAACAGGTGCTTTAGGTAGTTCTGAGTGACCACCAACTGTCCTGTGTCATGAGCTGACTCCAGGAACTCCTTACTCTGTTGCCATCTTGATTTCCTCTCTGTATTCCATTTTTCTTTACTTTAGTGGCTCCTGGAATATATTTTGGTTTTGTTAATTATTTTTTAAAGTAAATCATAAATATATCATTTTCATTCATGCCCAAATGTTACCCTAAACACTTAGAAAATATATTTTATTAGGTTTTGCACTATTTTTATATATTATTATATAAATAATTATAATATAAGATCATTAAAATGTATTGAATCAACAGTGAGCTTCTTAAAATTTTCTTTTTAACAACAAAAAATCTGTACTAATTATACTGATAGTAAGCATTGTTACAAATTTAACTCAAGATTTAACTAAATGTCAAAAGTATAACTACTGTATCCTTGCAAATCAGGAGTGAAGAGAAAATTGGTCTCACTGGATTGTGAAATCATCATCCTTTCAGGTCGCCTGAGAGGGATTACCCAGATCTGTGCTTCATAAGGACTGAAAACAAATACAAAGAATCTAGAAGCAGAATTGATCATACGATTAAGGCTAAATGTAAATTTCCCTGAGATGTGACTCAATGAATTTTATTCTGAGAAAAAAAGCAGATCACAGATTTTGTAAAATCTTTATAATTGTGCAAAAAGAAATATCCATGTTACAGAAGATAAAAGTAATTCATCATTTACTAGGTATAACTGGATGTTAAACTCATGTTTTTTTCCCTCTAAAATGGCTATCAAAAATTCACTGAAATAGCTGTGATATGACTCAAGATGTTTAGGATATGCAATTTCTGCTTTATTATAGGTCATTGGTTTTAAAAATTGTTCCTGATTATATGTTTGTGATACATAGGCTGGGCTCAGAATACAGAAAATATGTTACCAAAATTAGCAAGAAATTAAACTAGCACAAGCATTACTAAAGAAATATTGCTTGAACTAGATTGTAAATGATAGCTAAGGTAATCAGAGACAACAGTGAGTTAACATTGCATTTCATCAAAATCAATCTAAGTAAGCAAAAATGGCTTCACTCGACATAGTGAGGTTTTTACATGAATGGTTTCTTATATCTATTTGTTGCATCTTAGGAACTAGATATGCTCTATGTAGATTTTGAATATATTATACTTCATGTGTTTAACAATTCATAAAGAATAATTATCCTTCTCATTTTTTTTTTCTTATATTTTGAAATTGTGAAATAAAGATTTTCTACATATTCTTGAGGTAGTAATGTCCAGAAAATACTTGAAATCTCTCTTTTCCTCTTACACCCAAGACTATCAATTTTTCCATCACAATGCACTCTGAAGCAGAAGGGAAACTTTGAGAATTTGTACAGAACAAGAATAAGGAAATCTGTAATGATGGAGAGTAGGAATAAGACTTCAAAAGAGTAGGAATAAGACTTTAAAAATCATCTGGAAATTTGGATGTGTCCAGCCTGCTCTTAGGTCAATAGTATTAACTTAAACACCAAGTATTGTCTTTGACATTTAATAAAATTCCCTGCCTATAGGACTTTTACTATTGATGAAAAAGAGGTTGATAGAAGTAACATGCATAACTGAAAATTTATTAAATAAAATAATTTGCATATAATTTGCAAATATACTGGAAATTCATATGTGTATATTCAACAAAGTGAATTGTGTTAGAATGTCATTACTATGATTATTGTCACAAAAATAATAGCCAAATAGTGTACTGCTTTCATTAAAGTGGATTATATAAGTAAAATATTAGTAAGATTAAAAATTTTAATGTTCTTATAGATATTTCCCTCTATTCTACATTTTCCACACATAAAAAAGAAGTAATTCTGAAATGATACCCCTCAATATTAATTTTAGAGCTGAAAGTATGATTCAGATGGAAAGTTTGTATTTATGGTATGGAATACTTCAAGATAAGCACAAGTAAAATAGTTTTGTTACAGTAGTTATTTTGAATAAGGATAATTCAGTAAAATCTAAAAAAGCATATAGGCAAGATACCTGGCCAAAAATTAGTTTTTCATCAAATATAGGAATCCATGCCTGAAGAAGGAAGGGTGCTTTGAAGAGGAGTGATGTCCAGTGAGATGTGCTTCTCAGATGCAGTGCACAGGAGGTGAAAAGTTTAACTAGACAGACAAGAAGGGAACTCTGGCACACAATCTTTTTAACAGTAAAATGGAATTGATTATTATTGGAATTAAATAAAATCATTTATGGACTGTGAGGCAAAGGAAGACAGAAATCATTTACAGGAGTGTCTAATATTACAACTGAAATGAAAGAGTAGTGAGGCATACTCCATTTTGACTCCTTTAGATTAATCATTCTCAAAAGCTCATAGCAAATAATTACCGTTTTTTATGGGAACACTAAGTCAGCTGACCAAAGAACCTGAGTTGTCAGTAAACACACTAGTCTGATGGTACAAAAACAGCTTCAGCAATAGCTGTGGACTCTGCAAATAGGCTGTGCAGAGTCTCTTTTACACAGTACATCTGGATGACCATTCACAAATGAAGAAAATTAGAAACTAATCCAGGCACAGCCTGAAAAGATATTTTCCTGCAAAAGTGTAAATTTGACTCAATAACTGAAATGTTTATGTCTTGATTTATTTTAAATAATTTAATAAATTTAGATTCTCTGATCCTGAGAATGTTAAAATTGATACATTTTGACAGTTGGGAAAGAAAATGAAAAGAGAGGGAAACGGACTTTGGCCCAATGGTTAGGGCGTCCGTCTACCATATGGGAGATCCATGGTTCAAACCCTGGGCCTCCTTGACCCGTGTGGAGCTGGCCATGCACACTGCTGATGCGCGCAAGGAGTGCCGTGCCACGCAAGGGTGTCCCCCGCGTGGGGGAGCCCCACGGGCAAGGAGTGCGCCCGTGAGGAAAGCCGCCCAGCATGAAAAGAAAGTGCAGCCTGCCCAGAAATGACGCTGCTCACACTTCCCGTGCCGCTGACGACAACAGAAGCGGACAAAGAAACAAGATGCAGCAAATAGACACCAAGAACAGACAACCGGGGGGGGGGGGGGAATTAAATAAATAAATAAATCTTTAAAAAAAAAAAAGAAAATGAAAAGAGAAATATGTGCATTCATTGATTTCAGTGTCTTTTATCCATTTACTTTATACTGAATTCCTGGTGAAAAGCCATATATTGATAACAATAGTGGCATTTTATTTTCAACTAATATGAGCTGTTGCCATCTCATTTTTAGCATATTTTATTATATTATACTTTGACTTAAGGGAAGACATAGGTAATCTCACTATATTCACACAATTCCTCCTCATGGATATCTCAACCTCCCGGGAGATCCAAGGCTTGTAAGTTCTGATATTGTTAGTGATTTATCTAGGTGCCCTGGTTGGGAATCTTTTAACTTTTACTGCAATTGTAACCAACCCATATCTGCACTCTCCAATGTATTTCTTTATTGCAAATTTATCTCTTAAAGATCTTTGTTGCATTTCAGTTAATCTTCCCAAATGGTTGTGAGTTCTCTGACAGGCAATAGATTGATTTCTCTTTTAGCATGTGCCTCTCAGATTTTCCTCTTAATCCTCTTTGCATCAGCAGAGCTGACCTTCCTTATTGTGATGTCCTATGATCACTATTTTGCCATTTGCCACCCTTTGCACTATGGACTCACCATCACACCACGTCTGTGCACACAGGCAGCTGGTGGCTTCATGGGCAAGTGGTTTGGTCTATTCTGCTATCCACACAAGCACAATATTCAGGCTTCCTTTATGGAGTCCAATGTGATCCATCAATGTTTTTGTGATGTTTCTCAAATTTTAAGGATCTCCTCTTCAGATGTTCAATTTTCTGAGTCTATAGTTTTACCTTTAAGTGCTTGTATTGTCTTACTACTTTCTGCTCTTTTGTTTAAATCTTATTTTGATGTATTTTTATGGTGCTTAAGGTGAAATTCTGTAGAAGCCCATAACAAAGCCTTACTCACCTGTACCCCACAGTTGGCAATTCTCATTTTGTCTGTGATTTCTTTGTTGACTGCTGTCTTAGGTCCCATTACAAATGAAACATCCCTTAGTAATCTTACTACAGCCATGTTCTATACCATGGTACCACCATTCATCTATAACTTGTGGAACAAGATTAACACTGCTCTAGGAAGAATGTTCCACAGATATTTTGAGCTATCCAAGAATAGTTTGGCTTTATTAATTCTGAAAACTTTGAAAAATTCTGAAAAATTTGAATGAAGTATAATTTATATTTGATATTATGATCTTAAATTTGAATCTATCCCTGCTAATACATGGTTTGGATAATACATACACTTTTGAAATTTCTGTTTGCATATATATTAGTGAGCTATAAGTTTCTGTATCTTAGTTTTATTGAATTCATACTTATATGTAATTCATGAATTCATCTAGAAAAAATATTTACATTGCTTAATGTTTGGATAATATTTCAGATGGTTTTGAGCTAAAAGAAAAACAATGATATCACACAGAGAAGTTGAGAGTTATGCCCTTTAACAGGTGCCTATACATTCATGACAATTTCTTTTTTTTTTTTTGCTTTATGATTTTTTTTATTGACTTGTAATAATATTACATTAAAAATATATATGTGAGGTCCCATTCAACCCCACCCCCCCGTCCCCATCTCCCCCCCCCCCAACAACACTCGTTCCCATCATCATGACACATCCATTGGATTTGGTAAGTACATCTTTGGGCACCTCTGCACCTCATAGACAATGGTTCACATCATGGCCCATACTCTCCTCCATTCCATCCAGTGGGCCCTGTGAGGATTTACAATGTCCGGTGATTACCTCTGAAGCACCATCCAGGGCAGCTCCATGTCCCAAAGATGCCTCCACCTCTCATCTCTTCCTGCCTTTCCCCATACCCATCGTCCACCATGTCCACTTTTCCCAATCCAATGCCACCTCTTCTATGTGAACATTGGATTGGTTGTGTCGATTGCACCTCTATGTCAAGAGGAGGCTCAGATTCCACATGGATGCTGGCTGCCATCCTCCCATTTTCAGTTGTAATCACTCTAGGCTCCATGGTGTGGTGGTTGTCCTTCTTCAACTCCATCTTAGCTGAGTGTGGTAAGTCCAATAGATCAGATTGTAGGTGCTGGAGTCTGTTGAGGCTCAGGACCTGGCTATCACATTGTCAGTCCAGAGATTCAAATCCCCTAAATATATCTTAAACCCCAACATTAACTGCACCTCCAGCACATTAGCATGAAAGTCTTATGAAGGGAGATCCCATCTGAGTCCAGATTCATCACATATAAACACCATTTCCAAAGAGGGGCCATCTACCCTGGTAGTTAACCCCATCGGCCATGACCATAACTCCCATGGGTCTCTTTAGCCCTCAAAGGAACCAATATCTGGGGGTTGTATCTGCTTTATCTGTCTCTCTGACTCTGCTCAGTTGTGCATGAGGGCAATCCTTCTGCCAGCCTCCAGACTCATTTTAAAAACTCATAGCCATATAAACTCATTTCTCCTTTCCATTTCCCCCTTACTTTAGGTCAAACAGCATTTTAAAGTCATGGTATTTTATGTAGACATGGATATTCTGCTGATCCACATTGAACCTTCCATATAAGGTCATTTTCCAGTTGCATCATCAGTTGGTAGTTGATAGTGGTCCCTCGTTGCCAGGGAGGCTCATCCCTGGGTGTCATGTTCCACGCTGGGGGGAAGGCATTGCATTTACATGCTGAGTTTGGCTTCGAGACTGGCCACATTTGAGTAACATGAAGGCTGACAGGAGGAAATTCCCAGGCACAATGTTGCTCTAGGCCTTGTTCTTATTTTAGGTTTGTCAGCTCAGAAGCATAGTCATTAGCATCAGGGGCTCACTGTTGAACCCTCACTCCCTCCCGGTCCCCGCCACTGTACCTGGGAGACTGTCGCTGCTCCCCTAGGGACCACGACAGAGCACCACTGGCCAGGAACCCAGTACCCCCCCTACTGTGGTTTTTAATTGTTGCCACTATGAGTATATCCAAACATTACCATGTACCCTGGACATATGTTCTGTACAGCTCCCTGTCAGCCATATATCACCTGTCATTGGTATCCCATACCAGTATCCCTCCATTGCCATTGTTGAAACACTCTGTGATCCAGAACTCCCCGAAATTTGAAGCCCAATATAATGTCATGGTCCCTTACTAGGGGATGGCATATAGCGATGGGTTTAAAGGATAGATAAAGAACTTGGATAAAATTAGATAAAGAACTTAGATAAAGAATGTTGACTTGAAAAAATTCCACATCCTATCTTTTTCTTTCCCCCCCCCCCCTAATTATTCAGCTTTTCTTCACAGGAGTCCTAGACCACAGCAATGTATATATATAATATACAGCACTTCCACACATCCACCAGAAAACCTTTTCCCTTCCACAGTGATACTCTTACGCCCTATTCATATCATATTTACTTAAAGTGATGTACAGAGTCTGAGACATTAGCTTTCTAACAAGGTGACATCTGTGCTTACATTATGGTGCATACTTTAGGATACACAGTTCTTTACATTTTTAGTTATCCTATGTTTTACATTATGGTTTACATTATCAGTCTGTCATCTCCTATATGTTATGGTGTAATATTACATGTTTTATATCCATCCTTGTGTACTCTCAAGAAACTCCTCTCTTACCCCCATTTACTTTGGTTCCACACATTTAACGTCCATTTTCGCTTCCACCTTGGTGCCCACAGTGACAGCCAACCTCCGTTTCCTGAGGAGCCACTTCCAGAGATAGATGGAATAGTGTTCAGGGCCTAACTTGCTCAACTGCCCCAATGCCCTGGGAGCCACCCTTTCTCTCGAGGGATACAGTTTCCTCTATTTGATGGCATTAGTCCTCCCCAGGATGTGGGTCCACCCCCACTCTCACTACTTGGGTTTCTACCCCATGGTGTCACCCACTCTGGCAGAATAAGCATTTAGACATTCCCCAGGAGCCCGTCCTGCATCAGACCCTCCCCTCCGAGCATTCTAAACAGGTAACCCTCTTTATTATATTTTGGTGTGATTTTCTCGGCATTTTACTCTCCACCAACACCTGACCCTCTCCTGTGTTCGTATGCTACCCCTCCCTCCTCCCACTTTTGGGCAACGTTACCCATCCGTCCCTCCCCAGCCACCCTCAAACCAGCAAAGCCCCAACCAAAGGCAACCCCTTGCCCCCTTTTATCTCTTCTTTGTGTTCATACTTACCACCATCTCGTCTTAAATTCCACCCCTGCAGACATCGGCTCATATCCTTCCTCCACCCTCCGATTTCCTGTAAGCCTATCGTTCAGTCTCTTGCTATCTAGGGCAGCTTGTTTATTTCATATCATTGAGGTCATGTAGTATTTGTACTTCAATGTCTGGGTTGCTTCACTCAACATAAGGTTCTCAAGATTCATCCATGTTATCACATGTGTTTGTAGTGTGTTTGTTCTTACAGCCGAGTAGTATTCCATTGTGTGTATATACCACATTTTATTGATCCACTCATCTGTTGATGGGCATTTGGGTTGATTCCAACTTTTGGCAATAGTGAACAATGCTGCTATGAACATTGGTGTACATATATCGGTTTGTGTCCTTGTTTTCAGTTCTGCTGGGTATATACCCAGCAGTGGTATTGCTGGGTCATATGGCAAATCTATGGCTAGTTTTTTGAGAAACCGCCATACTGTCCTCCAGAATGGTTGGATCCTTCTGCATTCCCACCAGCAGTGGATGAGTGTTCCCCTTCCTTCACATCCTCTCCAGCACTTGTATTCTTCTGTTTTTTTCATAGCTGCCAATCTTATGGGTGTAAGATGGTATCTCATTGTAGTTTTGATTTGCATTTCCCTGATAGCTAGAGATTTGGAACATTTTTTCATGTGCTTTCTTGCCATTTGTATTTCTTCTTCGGAGAAGTGTCTGTTTAAGTCTTTTTCCCATTTTTTAAATGGGTTGTTTATCTTTTTATTTTCAAGATATAGGAGTTCTTTATATATGCAAGTTATAAGTTTCTTATCAGATATATGATTGCCAAATATTTTCTCCCACTGTGTGGGCTCCCTTTTTACTTTCTTGACAAACTCCTTTGAGGTGCAGAAGGCTTTAATTTTGAGGAAGTCCCATTTATCTATTAGTTCTTTTGCTGCTCGTGCTCTTGGTGAGATATTCATAAATTCATTTCCTATTACAAGGTCCTGTAGATGTTTCCCTACACTGCTTTCTAAGGTTTTTATGGTCTTGGCTCTTATATTTAGGTCTTTGATCCATCTTGAGTTGATCTTTGTATAAGGTGTGAGATGGTAATCCTCTTTCATTCTTCTACATATGGCTATCCAGTTCTCCAGACACCATTTGTTGAATAGGCCACTCTCTCCCAGTTGAGAGGGTTTGGTGGCTTTATCGAATATTATGTGGTTGTATATGTGAGGTTCTATATCAGAGCTTTCAATTCGATTCCATTGGTCTATGTGTCTCTCCTTATGCCAATACCATGCTGTTTTCACCACCGTAGCTTTATAGTATGTTTTGAAGTCAGGTAGTGTGATTCCTCCAATTTCGTTTTTCTTTTTCAGTATGTCTTTGGCTATTCGGGGTCTCTTTCCTTTCCAAATAAATTTCATAGTTAGTTTTTCTAGTTCCTTAAAGAAGGCTGCATTGATTTTTATTGGGATTGCATTGAATGTGTAGATCAGTTTTGGTAGGATAGACATCTTAATAATGTTCAGTCTTCCTATCCATGAACAAGGAATAGTCTTCCATTTATTTAGGTCTTCTTTGATTTCCTTGAACATTCTTGTATAGTTCTCGGTGTATAAGTTCTTTACCTCTTTGGTTAAATTTATTCCTAAGTATTTGATTTTTTAATTTACTATTGTGAATGGTATTTGTTTCTTGATTTCCTCCTGATCTTGCTCATTATTGGTGTACAGAAATGCTACTGATTTTTGCGCATTGATCTTATAACCTGCGACTTTACTAAACTCATTTATGAGTTCTAGAATCTTCGTTGTAGATCTCTCAGGGTTTTCTATGTATAGGATCATGTCATCTGCAAATAATGAAATTTTGACTTCTTCCTTTCCAATCTGAATGCCTTTTATTTCTGGTTCTTGCCTCAGTGCTCGAGCAAGTACTTCTAAGACAATGTTAAATAGGAGCGGGGACAGTGGGCATCCTTGTCTTGTTCCTGAGTTTAGAGGGAAGGAGTCTAGGATTTCTCCATTGTAAACAATATTGGCTTTAGGTTTTTCATATATACTATTTATCATGTTCAAAAAATTCCCTTGTATTCCAATCTTTTGGAGTGTTTTTATCAAGAAAGGGTGCTGTATTTTGTCAAATGCTTTTTCTGCATCAATAGATATAATCATGTGATTTTTTCCCTTCAATCTGTTTATATGGTGTATTACGTTGATTGATTTTCTTATGTTGAACCATCCTTGCATACCTGGGATGAATCCCACTTGGTCGTGTTGTATAATACATTTAATGTGTTGTTGAATATGATTAGCAAGTATTTTGTTAAGTATTTTTGCATCTAGGTTCATTAGAGAAATTGGTCTGTAATTTTCCTTTCTTGTGATGTCTTTGTTTGGCTTTGGTACTAGGGTAATGTTGGCATCATAGAAGGAGTTGGGTAATGTTCTTTCCGTTTCGATGTTTTGGAATAGTTTCAGCAGGATTGGTGTCAGTTCTTTCCGGAATGTTTTGTAGAATTCACCTGTGAAGCCATCTGGCCCTGGGCTCTTCTTAGTTGGGAGATTTTTAATAACTGATTCTATCTCTCTGCTTGTGATTGGTTTGTTAAGATCATCAATTTCTTCTTTTGTCAATATGGGCTGCTTATGTGTTTCTAGGAATTTGTCCATTTCCTCTAGATTGTCATTTTTGTTGGAATACAGTTTTTCAAAATATCCTCTTATGATAGTCTTTATTTCTGTGGGGTCAGTGGTGATATCGCCTTTTTCATTTCTTATTTTGTGTATTTGCATCTTCTCTCTTTTTTTCTTTGTTAGTGTTGCTAAAGGTTTGTCAATTTTGTTAATCTTCTCAAAAAAACAGCTCTTGGTCTTGTTTATCTGTTCAAGTGCTTTCTTATTTTCTATTTCATTTAGTTCTGCTCTTATCTTTGTTATTTACTTCCTTCTTCTTCCTGTTGGGTTACTTTGTTGTTGTTTTTCTAATTCCTTCAAATGTGCAATTAGTTCTTCAATTTTTGCTCTTTCTTCTTTTTTAATATATGAATTTATGGCTATAAACTTCCCTCTCAGTACTGCTTTTGCTGCATCCCATAAATTTTGGTATGTTGTGTTATCATTATCATTTGATTCAAGGTAGTCATTGATTTCTTTTGAGATTTCCTCTTTGACCCACTGTTTTTCTAAGAGTGTGCTGTTTAATTTCCAAATCGTGGTGTGAAATCTGGGCTTCTGTCCCTTGCAAATCTCCAGCTTGACTCCACTGTGGTCAGATATAATGTTTTGTATGATATCAATCTTTCTGAATTCGTTCATCCTTTCTTTGTGGCCTAGCATATGATCTATCTTGGAGAATGATCCATGTGCACTTGAGAAAAATGTATATCCTGCTGTGTTTGGGTGTAGCGATCTATATATGTCTATTAGATCGAGCTCCTCTAATATACTATTCAGATGTTTTGTTTCTTTGGTGATTCTCTTTTGAGATGTTCTGTCCAGAGTTGATAGTGGTGTATTAAAATCCCCCACTATAATTGTAGATGTATCTATTCTTTCACTTAGTTTTTCCAGCGTTTGCCTGACATATTTAGAGGCACCCTTGTTAGGGGCATAGATATTTATGATTGTTCGATCTTCTTGACAGATTTTCCCTTTCACTAAAATGTAGTATCCTTCTTTGTCTCTCACAATTGTTTCACATTTAAAGTCTATTTTGTCTGAAATTAATATAGCTACTCCTGCCTTTTTTTGGTTATTGTTAGCTTGTATGATTGTTTTCCAGCCATTCACTTTCAATCTCCATGCGTCTCTGGGTCTAAGATGTGTCTCTTGTAGACAGCATATGGATGGGTCATATTTCCTTATCCAATGTCCCAGTCTGAATCTTTTGATAGGTGAGTTTAATCCGTTGACATTCATTGTTATTACTATCAAGGAATTATTTGTGTTAGCCATATTTTGATTGGATTTGTGTTTGTCATATTTTGTTTGTATATTTTTTTTTGTCTTTTTTGTTGTTGTTGTTGGTCTTATACTCTCCTCCAACTTTGCCTTTCCTGTTTTTTCCTTTCTTCCTGCAGAACTCCCTTTAGAATTTCTTGAAGGGGAGGTTTCTTGTTGGTATACTCTTTCCGTTTCTGTTTGTCTGCGAATATTTTGAACTCTCCATCATGTTTGAATGCTAGTTTAGCTGGATAGAATATTCTTGGTGGAAATTTTTTTCCTTTAGTACCTTGACTATATCATGCCACTGTCTTCTTGCCTCCATGGTTTCAGAAGAGAAATCAGCACTTAATCTAATTGAGCTTCCCTTGTATGTGATGGTTTTCTTTTCTCTTGCTGCTTTTAGGATTTTCTCTTTGTCTTGAGCATTGGATAATTTGACAAGTATGTCTTGGGGTGGGCCTGTTGGGGTTTATGACTTGTGGAGTGCGCTGTGCTTCTTGCATATGTACATCTGTCTCTTTCAGTAGATTTGGGAAGTTTTCAGCCATTATTTCCTGCAACACTCCTTCTGACCCCTTTCCCTTCTCTTCACCTTCTGGAATGCCTATAATATGTATGTTTGAGCATTTTGCATTGTCATTCAGGTCCCTAAATCCTAATTGGATTTTTTCTATCTTCTTATTGACCCCTTCTACTATCTGTTTGATTTCTGATGTACTGTCTTCCACATCACTAATTCTCTGCTCTGTCTCTTCTAGTCTGCTGATATTTGCTCCAAGTGTATTTTTGATTTCTTGAACTGTGGTGTTCATTCCCATCATATCTGTTATGTTTTTGCATATGTCTGCAATTTCCCCTCCAAGTGATGTCTTCATGTTGTTAACCTCTTTCATTACTGCATCAAATTTGTCGGTGATAAATGTTCTGAGATCTTTCATTGCTTGTGCCAAGTTTTGCTCCCCTTCGTGATTATTGGTTTGTTGATTGGATTCAGCCATGTTTTCCTGATTATTGGTTTGGTTTGTAGATTTTTGTTGCTTTCTGGTCATCTCTTTATTTTGACGAATTTAATCAGTTCCTTAGCTTCTTTGTCTGCTCTTGGAGGTTAATTAGTTGTTATTTTTGCATAGGTGTTATATCTTCTCTTTGTCACTTTTTTCTTCTTACTCAAGTTACTTTTTGTTGGTTAAGTTCACTTTAGAAGAAAGTATTAGTGTTGGGGAAAGGCAATTGTGTCAGCCAGGGAAAAGTGTAAAGTAGTATTAGTAATGTATGTTAACAAAGCAAGAATATGAGATCTGGGAGGATGGAGGTTAGATTCATGTAGATTGTATAGAGTTATAGCTGTAGGTAGAGTACCTTTTATGAAGTAGATGACTGAATATGGGAGGAATATGGTATGAACTACAAAGCTATTGTTTTCATGAGAGAGGGAAAAAGAAAAGAAAGGTAATAGTTTCAAGAGTGGATAACAGACAGAAAACAGAACAAAGGTATTAGAAATTAAGAGTTAGACACTTTGTGGATCAAAGAACGGGAGGTGGGGGGTGGAATATAGGAGAGACAGTAGATGATAGTGGATATCAAGATGCAGGGGAAGGGGGATAGTGTAGGTAGCCTAAATCAGTTCACACAGAAATGAGGCAGTGGAGGATGGGAAAACCCAGCAAATGTGAGGTGTTCCCTGTAGCACCTATTGTATACTTGAATTAAAATAAAATAAGTGGAAGATGAGGGACAAGAGGGAAAGAGAAAACCGAAAAAAAAACCTAATTATAATAAAGAAAAAAAGAAAGACAAGAAGAAAGGAAGAAAGAAAAAGAGGATGGGCAAACGGTGGGGAACGGATAGGGGGAAGAGAGATACAGGTATACACGTGTCACAATTGCAACACTATCTAAAACAACAACTTCCCCCCGCTTTGCCCTAAAACCCCCCGTCTGTCTGCCCAAATGGGTCTGCAAGCACCTCCCTTCCCACAAACCCCCAATAGGCCGCCCAGGGCCCACGAACTCCCCAGTACTGCAGATGCTCCAAAAAAAAAAAAAAAAATTAAGTAAAATAAATTAAAAACAAAAAACAAAAAAAAAAACCCAAAGAACAGAAACCCTTCCACAGGCACGGCTCCGCCCGCCGCTGCCCGCCCCGGAGGCCTGGACCGGCTCTGCCCGGCTCCTTACGCCGCCGCGGCCTGGCCTGGCTCCGCCCGGCTCCGCTCGCTACAGCGGCCCAGCCTGCTCCCGCGTCCACCTCCCGCCGCCGCGGCCTGGACCGGCCCCGCCCGGCTCCGTACGCCGCCATGGCCTGACCCGGCTCCGCCCGGCTCCGCTCGCTACAGTGGCCCGGCCCAGCTCCGGCGTCCGCCTCTCGCCGCCGCGGCCTGCACCGGCCCCGCCCGGCTCCGTACGCTGCCGCGGCCCGGCCCGGCTATGCCCGGCTCCGCTCGCTACAGCGGCCCAGGCCCGGCTCCGGCGTCCGCCGCCCGCCGCCACGGCCTGAACCGGCCCCGCCCGTCTCCGCACGCCGCCGCGGCCCGGCTCGGCCCGGCTCAGCCCCGCCCGGCCCCGCTCTCCGCCGGCGCAGCCCGGCCCGGCTCCGGCGTCCGCCGCTGCGGCCCGGCCTGGCTCAGCCCACCGAGCGGGGCTAGATGCCTCGTCTCCGCCTACCCAAGGAGGGAATCCTCTACAGGTAGCTGGGATCTCCGTGTATATTTCACAGACGGATCCTCTCTGTTACCTTCCCTCCAAATCGATGTCCAGTCACCTCCGGACCAGCAAAAATCCCGAAACAATCCGGTCCCAAAGAGTCTCCAACGCCGCCCAGCCAATTCCCTGCAGAAGACCCTAACAGGGATGTTCACTCAGCCGCCATCTTGCCCCCCGGTCCTTGGCTTTTCTGTTATATTGTAATGCATGTGGTGGTGCCTTCTTTCTCTACTGGATTTTGTTGACTTCCAGCTTCTTCCCATGGCTTTTCATGACAATTTCAAGGGACTTGATACAGTCAGCTTGGAAGAAAGTATTGAATTTTTTAAATTAAAAATTTCAATTAAAATTGCAGTTTATAGTCATCATTATACAAATATCTGTATGAAGTAATAAAATGGTATTGAGGCAAAGCTGCAGAATGAGGATGCAATAAGTGTGGCACTGGATTGATGCAAAAGCTGCTTTCCTCTTTGAAAAATTGAAAATAAGCAGTTGGCCCTCAACACAGAATATCTTTTGTATGTTGGATGCTTTTAATCTCTACATATGATCTAGCTAAGAAAGTACCTGCCATGCTCAGTTCATTCAAACTTTCTGCATAATGAAGGACAAGTAATTACAGAAGGGAGTGTGTAGTAGAGGATAGTCATAACATGGCTTGTTTCCTTAAGCTGGGATGCACAGTTGTCTCCTGTTGGCCTGGTAGTATAAATTACAACACCTTTGTATATAAGGAAACTACCTATTGGTACAGTCTTAAGCATATGTAAATATTCACTAGAGGCACTCATATTGTGGTGGGCATGTTTTATGTTCCCTTTCCCTGGTTTTATATAACATTCCCTGGTGGGGAGAACCTGGTTCCCCCACTAAGACACACAAACACAGAGAAGGTTCTGCACTTAAAATGTCTCTCTGTTTTGGCCATATATTTGGACCTGCTGGCTATGGGACCCCAATGCCCAGTAGAGAAACTGAACTTGGTGTGTTTCTTCTTTGTGTGAATAAAACATTTGTTCCATCCAGTGTTTTGTGAGATGTGCATCTCTTGGTGACTCAACACCTCTATTGAGATGGGCTGACATTTCTTTAGGTACCTCTTTTTGGACAGACAGTTTGGCTATGTTGGCTGGATCTCCAAACAAGCACACTATCCCATGGTGAAGGATTAATGGGTTGCCAGTTTGTTCATCACAGGGTCATGTTAGCTCCCCAAAGGGGTGCCTGGCTGACTAAGGAGCTGACTTATCTCTGGCTATGTGGGATCCAGTGGAATTTAAGCAGCCTCCCATTGACAGAGAAGAATTAATGTGGTAGATATAGGTGTAGATGATGGAAGTGGGTTCTAGGAAGAGTAGAGATATTAAACATTGGCTCCTGGCTGCCTGTGCATGTGTCTGCCACTTGACAAATGTCATTTGTGTCTCAAGGGTTGCAAATGACAAGAGGAACATCTAGGCTCCCTGTGTAGGTGATCCACCTTTTTGGCGCTGTTTGCAAGAACCAGCTGTCAATTACCCTTGGCATTACCAAAATCGAAACTTTTAAAAGAAATATTTTCTGAGATCAAAATATGGAAGTTAAAAAGATACATGTTGGCAGAAGTCAGGGGAAGTTCATGCAGCTAGGTTGGTGTATCTATTTCATGTGAGGACATTGCAAGCTCAGATGTCTAAGGCTGAGTGTTGCATCATGGAAAAGATGATTCCTGACCTTCTGCTCAAGGTATTTTTGCCAGCACTAAAAAGGACAACTGATAGGATAGAGGTATGAACAAGCCCAGGCCACTTTTAGTCTGAGTTGCTGGAAGTATGAGAGTTGCATTTGTAACTGTGAGATCTATGCAAAAGTAAAACTGTACATTAAGTTGTAACTGAACTGAAGTAAAAATGATACATACTTGACTATATGTCCCTGCCCTGGGGTAGAATTAGATGATCCTAATTTGGTCAACTTGGAAGAGATCCATGAAAGAGGGCCTGCACCAATTGAAAGAACCATTGTCTTTTTTTCTGTCCATAGGGATGAAGGTGAAAAGTGGTAAGAAAACTCCACCATAATATCCAGCTCTTGGGTGGAAATAAAAGGGATGTGTCAGTCTTCTCAACTGAGACAGGCTTGGAAGGACAGGTCTTTGCAGTCCTGAAATGGGAAGCTGCCACTCTTGAAGGGCCATAAAGGGAACAAAAAGAGCAAACAGGGAAAGAGAAAGGAAGGCCATAGCCTACCGGCTGGACAATGTGGCTTTGGTTATTTATTGAAGAGAAAAGAAGAGCAGAATTTATAGAAATGTGTAGGGAAGAACTCAGCCAACATAGTTGGGTTAATGGGGGGTCCCCACTAAGTTAGGTGTTAAGGCCATAATTCAAACCTTAAAGGAAGAAGAGGCTCAAAATGTAGAAGTCAAGAGAGGTTCAATTAATTGCATATAGAAAGGCCAGGACTCAGGAATGATTTTAAGAAGGAAAAAATTATTTATTGATGGTTGGCCAGACTCAGGAGCTTTTTGTTTCAAACCTGAGCCCTGAGCAAGATTTTTGAGTTCCTTTTATACAGAGAAAGGGCCAAATGGTTCTTTGTTTCAGTGTTCAATAGGCTTGAATTAGCATATATCATCCACATCCTAGGTAAGCTTTTAGCATGGACTTCATACATTCTAGATAAGTTTCTAGCACATTTGTTTTGCATTTTCCCTGAATATTTAAAGTTTATAGAGTTTGCATTGCTAAACTGTTTCTCCAGGACAGGAGTCTTGCCATGCTCACCAAGGGCAGGGCTGTAGCCTCTCACTGTCCCACACCCACAGGTCAGGACACATACAGCTTAGATTATCTACAAAGAGATGAACAGCCTCCCACCTATAGCCCACAACAAAAGTACTGAAAATATTTAAAATCCAGGATCACCACCATCTGAGTCCCTGAACCAAGCTGTGGGAGTTGGAAAATGACAGCTAATAAGGCCTCCCTCTTCCCTGATCAGGACAGTGAAGATGACAATTTTGGATGTGAGCATGATGTGTTAGGAACAATAACCCCACTTGCCTGTACTACAATATAATCCCCTTGGGAAAAAATGATTAAAGGTGGGGCCAATATCCTTGGGTCCCTGTGGAAGATTGGCAGCCCCATGCTTCCCTTTGGGAAACAGGGAAAAAATGAGGGGTCCAGAACTTCATGGGGTTCTTAGACACAGGTGACCAAGTGAGAGTAGTCTCAGTGCCCCTCAGGGACAAGTACAAACTAGTGGCATTTGTGGATTTCTAGGGTGCACATGGTGATCTATGACAGGCAGGTGCTCATGCACTTCTGGGTGGAGCCATTTAGGTCATTTTGGACACCAATGGCCATATTTCCCAACACTGAGTGCATCTTAAGTGTTGACAGTTTGGCTGTCTGTGTCACAAATCATAACATCACTTGATGGGTGAGAAATTTGAACAATAACTATAGGGCATGTCCACTCCTACTCACTGCTAGAGTTATTACAGCCCTGCCAGATAGTTCAACAAAAACAGTTCCACCTAGCTGGTGGGCCAGAAAGGATATTAATTTGTCAGTTCTGATTTACTGCAGGCAGAAGTGTTGAGAACCACCCTGTTGTAGATTAGCAGGACAGTCTGCCCTACAAAAAGGACTAAGTAACATGGTGACTGTCACCTTTGGTCCCTGTAGTACCTGATGACATTGCTGTCACTGAGTTGGTGGAAGCTCACACTGGGGATGCTGTTATTGACCTGGCTAATACCTAACTCCCTCTGTGAGTTAGGACAAAGATCAAGATATCTGAAAAATCCCCCAATTTGTCTCCAGTGGGTAAGTCTTGACTTATAACCAGCCCCTATATCCTAAAAGTACTTGTCATCCACTACATGGATGACATCCTCATTGTAGAACACACTAACAAAAAACTGGCTTAACAAACCCCACAAAACTTCATAAATATTATAACAACTATAGATTTGGCAATCAACAGTAAGAAGGCCCAGGATTTTGCCCAACAGATGCAATTTCTAGGGAACATTTGGACCAATAGTAAGGGGACCATACCAGACAAGAACAAACAAAAGTTATTGTCAGTGGCATCTCCCTCTATGGGGACAGGGATTAAAGTAATGAGCTAGAAATGAGATCTATTTGTCACCTAAGTTGATGTCTAGGACAAAGGGCTATTTAAGGCAGAACCAAAAATAAAATTCTTCTGCTAACCAAGCATGTACCCAACAGGTTGTCATGACTGACTGCCAGACCACCACTGAATGGGACATGGAAACCCACATCAGATGCAAGAGTGAGCCAAATCAGAATGAATCACCCTAAAGAAGTAAAAGCCAACAATGCAATACAGTCATGTGACTCTTTTCAATGAGACCAGATCATACAAGGTTTTTTTTTTTAAGATTTATTTATTTATTTAATTCCCCCCTCTCCCCCAGTTGTCTGTTCTCTGTGTCTATTTGCTGCATCTTGTTTCTTTCTCCGCTTCTGGTGTCACCAGTGGCACGGGAAGTGTGTGCAGCGCCATTCCTGGGCAGGCTGCACTTTCTTTCACGCTGGGCGGCTCTCCTTCAGGGGCGCACTCCTTGCGCATGGGGCTCCCCTATGCGGGGGACACCCCTGCATGGCAGGGCACTCCTTGTGCGCATCAGCGCTGTGCATGGGCCAGCTCCACACGGGTCAAGGAGGCCCGGGGTTTGAACCGCGGACCTCCCATGTGGTAGACGGACGCCCTAACCACTGGGCTAAGTCCGTTTCCCTGGATCATACAAGGTTTTGAGCTGGGACACATCAGCTGGAGCATAGTTCTCATGCATTATGCAGGGCTCACTATAGAAACAGAACTGATAGGAGGTATCTGTAAATATTATGTGGTTTTATATCATTGTTTCACATGACTTGGGCAGGTATGAGTCTGAATTCAGTAGGGTAGGTTCAAGCCAGGACTTCTTAGGAAGATCCTCAAAGAATTTCCTAGCAGAAGTTTGCTGGCTGAAATAAAGATGGGATTTCTCTCTCCTGATGTCTGAAATAATTTCTCCTTTTAAGGCCTTCAACTGACTGTGTGAGGAGTTTCTCATTGCTGAAGGGAATCACCTCAGTTGATTGTAGAGGTAATCAGCCATAGATGGAATGAATTCACTGATGATTTAAGTCCATGAAATGTCCTCACAATGCAATTAAGCCAGTGCTTGCCTGACCAAAATAACTGAGCACCATTACCTGGCCAAATTGACACATGAGCATAACAATCATAACTCAAATGTGTGTGGAATTTTTACAACATTAAATCTTTGTCTTTAGACATGAGTTCCAGTGGTGTCTTTATGCTATAGACTCATATGCCAGGTATGGGAAAATTCCATGCAATCTACAAATGCAGAGGCCACTATTGCAGCCTCAAGAAACACCTAGCCACATATTAAAATAATCCCAATTCAAATCAAATCAATTTACCTCATTTACAGAAAACAGGACCCAAGAACGGACACATTGCCGATACAAAAGACATACCTTTCATGCCTGCTATCAACTCGTCCAAACAAATGGGGGCAATTAAATAGAAGACTCAAACCAGAACTATGCAATGACCATCAAAAAAGACAGTGTAGGGATTGTGGGAATATGACAACAGATTAGGCAGATAAGGCTCAGCTCAAGCACAAAAGCAATGGAGAAAGAGTGAAAAGCTGCCTGAATGAACTGCTTTGGGGGTCAGCATACCAGGATAGTGCTTCACAACTTCCAGGAGAGTGAGGAACAGAGAGACAAAATAGCTAAACTAACTGTAAGTTTCTATGCCTCCCAGCCTCCAGGAAGGAGTCCCCTTCCAAACACCCAAGATATTAAGTGAGGGTAAAAACCTTGGCTCATTGCAATTCTGTCAACTGTAGCCCTTGCTGGCTGGTCTGGAAATTACATGGACAGAAACTGCTTTTTTTTTTTTTAATTTTTAATTTTTTAAAGGTACTTAGATTATACAGATGTCACATAAAAAAATATAGGGGATTCTCATATGACCCACTCCCCACACCTCCCATATTTTCTCCCATATTAACAACATCCTTCAATAGTGAGGTACATTCATTGCAATTGATGAACACATTTTGGAGCATTGCCACTAATTGTGGGTTAAAGTTTACATTGTAGTTTACTTTCTCTCCCACGCAATCCTGTAGGTTATAGCAAGATACATAATGGTCTGCATCTGTCATTGCAATACCATTCAAGACAATTCCTAAGTCACAAAAATGTCCCTGTATTACACCTGCTTTTCCCTTTGCCCTAAGCACCTCCAGTGTACACTGTCTCCACATCATTTATATACTTTCTTCCATTGCTAGAATCACAATAAGTTTATAGTAGAATACAGTAAGTTTACTTTAGTTCATAGCTCATTCCACCATCCTGAGAGTTCTGGGACAGTGATGCCCACTCTACCTCTAATTGAGAGGGGCTGTGATCCCATAGGGCCGATGGATGGGACTCTTGCTCACTGTTATAAACTCTCTCAGTTCCTTTGTATGGTAATTTTCTTTTTTAAAAGATTTATTTATCTATTTAGTATTCTAGTGCTAATTATGGGTTCAAATAGAAGGATAGAAGAGCCATGTGTAGGGGAACCACAACCAAGTCCAATGCTGTCACATTGAGGGGCATAAATTCCAAAGTGGATTTCACTGGCAAGGCACCAAACTCCTGAGCTATCTGCCTTAGACTATACTGTCTCCATGTCTCCAGAGCCCTCAGGAGCTCTGCTATTTGGGGTAGTATATATTTTGGCAGTCAAAGAGATCCTGCTGGGACATGCATAAGCATAACCTCTGGACTGATCTCCCAGATCACTTTTAAGTCTCTTAGCCATATAAATTCATTTGTCTTTACCTTTTCACCCTTTTTGTCAAGGTCTTTTTCCAGTTGCATAGGGGTTAGTGTTTGGTAGTAATCTCTCAGTGCCAGGGAGGCTCAACCCCAGAACTCATGTCCTATGCTGGGGGTAAGGATAATTTATTTCTGTGCTGAGTTTGGGTTAGAAAGAGACCACATTTGAGCAACAAGAAGGCTTCCAAGAGGCAGTTCTTAGGTACCCTACAATACCAGGCTAAATTTTCATTTTAAGAGTAAAGGTTCATATGCACAGTCACCAATATCAAGGATCCATCAATGGAACATCCTCCTTCACTAGTCATTGACCCTGTATCAGGGGTTCTTGCTGATCCATTAAAGAATGTGAGAGAGCTCCCCAGGATAGGTATTTGAGATTCCTTCGGTTATTGTGTGACACTCCACCCACCATTACAATGTCCCATGACATTTGAACACATTTATATGCCTTATATGTATTCCCATGTGAGCTTCCTCCCATGTATCCCCCAACACTGAAACCCTGTACTAATGATCTCCCCAACATAGTTATAACCCTTCTATTATTCAAAACTTCTTCAAAAATGAAGCCAATAAAATAGCTAAGTATCATTAAAAAGAAAATGAAATATTAATGATAGTTTTGAAAATAAATAAAATTTTTAAAAAACAAAAATAAATAAAAATTTTGGATTATAAAAAAATGAAAATAATAAAATTTTTTTTACATTTTGCCTTTCATCACTGTAAGATTGGTTATCCTATATGTGCAGTGACATTTTCTTCTGTTTATTCCCCCAGTGTCTTTGTTTCATTTTTTCCTCAAAGAAGTTTTAGGTTGCAGAAAAGCCACATACCTAATATAGGGGACTCCCACATACCCAACATCCTTCCCCTTTTCCCCCTTCCCATATTAATAACATTTTAAATGTGGAAAGTATGTTTGTTACAACTGATGTACAAATACTGAAACATAGCTACCACTAGAGCCTGGAAGATAGGTTTACAGGAAACAAAAAAGGAAAAGAAGTTGTGAGCCAACACCCATATGGGCAAAATATATGGTAAGGTGGAAATGTGCAGTTGTACAGTGGAGGGACATGACAGTGGTGTAATGATTCTTTTGAGTTATGCAATGCTGGTTTGTCAGGAGGGTAGGATGGGAAGGGTCGGTTGGAATGTTCCTGGAACTAAGGATAGGGTTGGGGAAGGAGTAGGTAAACACTGAGGATTACCAGGTACATGGTTGAAACTACAATGTTGGGAATGTTCTTTTGGCAATACAGCAAGTGAGGGTTGCTTGTCTGGGGTGTTGGATGTGGGAGATATTTGGGACAGAGTGCACCTGGGACAGGTTTCTAGGAAGTATGTGAATGTTAAGCTTGCCATAGTGTGTTATATCAGTGAGTGGAGACCCACAAAATGAGCAGCAAGATGGTTGACTCCCATCCTGGGGATGCTCACTATGTTCTCAAATAGAGGGGTGAGAGTCTAATGAGAGCATGGGCAATGTCTAATTGGGGAGGAGAAACCAGTGTTTCAAGTCCTTAGTATTGTTGCAAGTAACTATGAATCTTGTTCTTCAAGGAGTGAGTCCTGGTGGTTGCTATGGGTCCTGAGGGGAGAGGGAGAGAGGAATAGAATAGATGGAACAAGGTGCAATTTGGGGTGATGGAAGTGTTCTACATTATCTTGCTATGATGGATACAAGGCATGTCAAATTGCATCAAAGTTTATAAAAATATATGGTCTAAAATGTAAACCATAATTTAAACCAAAAACTGTTTTTAGAGCTCTCTTTACCCTACCCCTGCAAAAAAGTCTGTGCCTTACTAGTAAGTCCTTGGCATGATTTTGATAACTTAAGATGGGCAATTTTAAAGACTTAAGATATGTTGAACCAAATATCAGAGAACTGTGAAAAAAACTAATAGGCAAGAGAGAAATTGTCCATCAAAGTAAATTTACCAACATATCAGATACCTAGACATCATCAAAAAATTATAAGCCATATTAGGAAACAGGGAGAGATGGCCCAGTCAAAGGAACAAAATAAATAAAAGACATAAATGATATTAAGAAGACACCAGCTAAGCATAAAGAAAAATTTGATGAGACATTGCCCCATGAGCACTTCGATGTGATCGTGTGCCTTAGACTCATGCCCCAGGTGCATTCCTTCCCATCACCATGATTTTCACCTGTTTATATTATTTTCTGCCACTTTACTGAACTCACTTATCAGGCCTAGAAAAGTAATTCAGTGTTTGCTATGTACAAGATCATGTCACTGCAAATAGTGAGATTAGTACTTCTTCCTTTATAATTTAGTTACCTTCCATTAATTTTCTTGCCTGGGTTCTCAAGTGAGAACTTCTAAAACAATGTCTAATAAAATACTTACAGTATGCATCCTTGTCTTTTTCCTAGTCTTAAAGGGAATGCCTTTAGCATTTCATCATGGAATATGATTTAGCTGTGGGTTTTTCATATATACCCTTTAGATGTTGAAGAATTTTCCTTCTATTCCTATCTTTTGAAGTGGTATTTTATCAAGAAAAGATGCTGTATTTTGTCAAATTCGTTTATGCATCAATAGAGAAGGTCATGTGATTTTTCTCTGTCAATCAGTTAATGTGGTGTAATACATTGGTTCATTTTCTTATGCTGAATCATCCTTGCATATAGGGGTTAAAAATCACTTGATCATGGTGCATAATTCATTTGATGGGTTGCTGGATTCATTTAGTATTTTATTGAGAATTTTAGCATCCAGATTCATTAGAGATTGGTCTACAGTTTTCTTTTCTTGTGGCTTCTTTTTTTCTTCTTCTTTATTTTCTTTTAAAGGTTACATTAAAAAAATATGAGTTCCACATATACCTCTCACCCCTCTTACCCCCCTCCTCTCACATCAACAACCTCTTCATTCATTGTGGCACATTCACTGCATCTGGTGAATACATTTTGGAGCACTGCTGTACCACATGGACAGTGGTCTACATTGTAGTCTACACTCTCCCCCAGTCCACTCAGTGGGCCATGGCAGGACACACAATGTCCAGCATCTGTCCCTGAAGCACCATCCAGGACAACTCCAAATCCTGAAAATGCATCCACATCATATCTCTTCTTCCCTACCATAAGCAACTACCATGGCCACTTTCTCCACATCAATGCTACAATTTCTTCCATTACTAATCACAATAGTTCCACTGCAGATCACTGGTAAGTCCACTCTAATCCATATTCTATTCCTCCACCTAAATGTCCATCAACAGAAGAATGGATAAACAAAATGTGGTATATACATACAATGGAATACTACTCAGCTATAAGAACAAATACAGTTTTGTGGCTTCTTTATGTGGCTTTGGAATTAGGGTGATGTTGGTATCATAGAATGACTTAGGCAATATTCCCTCTGCTGCTAATTTTTCTGTGTGAAGATTTTAAGCATGATTGGGTATTAATTCTTTCTGGAATGTTTGGTAGAATTCACCTGTGAGGCCAGCTGGTGCTGGGCTTTTCTTGGGACATTTTTTGATGACTAACTCAATCTTGTTACTTTTGATTTGTCTGCTGCATTCATCAGTTTCTTCTTTCTTCAATGTGGCTGCTTGTGTGTTTCTAGAAATTTGTGCTTTTCATCCAAGGTATCCAGATAGATTGTTGCCTTACAATTTTTGAAAGTATGCTGTTTTTATATAACTTTTTCTTTGGGCTCAGTAGTGATATCACCTCTCTCATTTTTTATTTTATGCATTTTCATCTTCTCACTTTTTTCTTTGTTAGTCTAGGCAAGAGTTTGTCAATTTTATCAATCTTCTTAAAGAACCAGCTTTTGGTTTTATTAGTTTTTTCTAGTACTCTTTAAAAATTCTCAATATCATTTAATTCAGCTCTAATTTTTTATATTTCCTTCATTCTATTTACTTTGGCATTAATTTGTTGTTCCTTTTCTAGTTCTTCTAAGTGTGCTGTAAGAACTTCAATTTTAGCTTTCATCTTTTTAAATATAAGTAATTGTGGCTATAAATTTATCTCTCAAAACTGTTTTTGCTGCATCTCATAGGTTTTTTTTTTTAATTATTTACTTATTTTAAAAATTACATTCAAAAAATATGAAGTCCCATTCAACCCCACCTCCCCCACCCCCCACTCCCCCCACAGCAACACTCTCTCCCATCATCGTGACACATGCATTGCACCTGGTAAGTACATCTCTGAGTATCACTGCACCCCTAGTCAATGGTCCACATCATAGCCCACACTCTCCCACGTTCCATCCAGTGGGCCCTGGGGGGATCTACAATGTCCCGTAATTGTCCATGAAGCACCACCCAGGACATCACCTCGTCCTGAAAACGCCTCCACATCTCATCTCTTCCTCCCATCCCCCAAACCCAGCAGCCACCATGGCCACCCTTCCCACACCCATTCCACATTTTCTCTGTGGACATTGGATTGGTTGTGTCCATTGCACATCTATGTCAAGTGGGGGCTTAGATTCCACATGGATACTGGATGCACTCCTCCTGCTTTCAGTTGTAGACACTCTAGGCTCCATGGTGTGGTGGTTGACCTTCTTCAACTCCATGTTAGCTGAGTGGGGTAAGTCCAATAAATCAAAGTGTAGGAGCTGAAGTCTGTTGAGGCTCTGGGCCTGGGTGTCGTATTATCAGTCCAGAGATTCAAATCCCCTAAATATATCTAAAACCCCAGCACCAACTACAATTCCATTAAAGTAGCATGCAAGTCTTGTGAAAAGAGATCCCCTCTGAGTCCAATTCCATCATGCAGAAACACCAGCTCCAAAGAAGGGCCATCTGCCATGGTAGTGAACCCCATCTGCCATGATCATAGAATCCGTGGGTCTCTTTATTCCTCAAAAGAACCAATACCTGGGGTTGTATCTACTTTATCTGTCTCTCAGACTCTGCTCATTTGTGCATAAGGGAATTCCTTCTGACAACCTCCAGGCTCTTTTTTAGAGACTCATAGCCTTATATTCTCATTTCTCCTTTCCATTTCCCCCTTACATTAGGTCAAACAGCATTTTGAAGTCTTGTTATTATATGTAGACAGGGATATTCTGCTGATCCGTGTTGTACCTTTAATTCAAGGTCCTTTTCTAGTTGCTTCTTCAGCTGATATGTGGTAGTGATCCCTCGATGCCAGGGAGGCTCATCCCTAGGTGTCATGTCCCATGCTGGGGGGACTGCATTGCATTTACATGCTGAGTTTGGCTGTGAGAGTGGCCACATTTGAGTAACATGAAGGCTGTCAGGAGGAAACTCCCAGGCACAGTGCTACTCTAGGCCTTATTCTTATTGGAGGTGTATAGGCTCAAAAGCATAGCCATAAGTATCAGGAGCCCACTGTTGGGCCCTCCTTCCTTCCTGGTTCTTGCCGTTGCACCTGGGGGACTGCTGCTGCTCCCCCAGGGTCCACAACAGTGACCCCCCGGCCAAGGGCCCAGTACCCCCCCCAGCTATTGTTTTTAATTGTTTCCACTATGAGTATATCTAGACATTACTATATACCCTGGGCATATGCCCTGTATAACTCCCTGTCAACCCTATATATCCTGTCAATAACATCCTATATCAGTATTCCTCCACTGCCATTGTTGAACCACTCTGTGATCCAAAACTTCCCATAAAATGAATCTCAACAAATTGTCAGCTTCACAAGAGTCTTAGATCACCGAAATTCATATATACAATATACAGTACTTCCCCAGATTCACCATAAAACCTTTTCCCTCCACAGCGATAATCTCTTAACTTGTTCATATCATATTTCCTGAAACTGGTGTACAGATTCCGAGACAATAGCTTTCAAACAAGATGACATCTGTGCTTACTATGTGGTCCATACTTTAGGTTGTACAGTTTTCTAAATTTTTTAGTTATCCTATGTTTGCCTTATGGTTTACATTATTAGTCTGTCATCCCCTATATGTTTTTGGAGTAATATTACATGTTTTATATTCATCTTCGTGTACTCTCACAAAATTCCTCTATTGCCCCCATATTTACCTTGTTTCCATCCATTCCACATCCATTTTCCCCTCCCCTTGGGGCCCACAACGCCAGCCAATCTCCATTTCCTGAGAAGCCATGTCCAGAGATACTTGCAGCAGTATTCAGGGCCTGACTTTCTCAACTGCTCTAATGCCCTGGGAGCCATCCTTTCTCACTAGAGATACAGTTCTCTCTATTTGATGGCATTAGTCCTCCCCAGGATGTGGGTCCACCCCAACTCTCACTTCTTGGGTCTCTTCCCAATGGTACAACCCACCTTAGCAAAATGAGCCTTCAGCTATTTGCCCAGAGTCTGTCCCGCATCAGCCTATACCCCCTGAACATCCTAAACAGGTAACCCTCCTACTTATACTTTGATACGATTTTCTCAACATTTTGTTCTCAACTAACACCTGACACTCTCCCATGTTCGTATGTTGCCCCTCCCTCCTCCCGATTTTTGGACAATATTACCTCTCTGCCCATCCCCAGCCAGCCTCAAACCCACAAAGCCCCACCCGAAGGTAACCCCTTGCCACCATTTTGTCCCTTCTTTGTGCTCATACTTACCGTAGCTCATCACAGATTCCACCCCTCCAGACGTTAACTCACATCCTTCCTCCACCCCCCGATTTCCTGTAAGCCTCTTTTCCAGTGTCTAGCTCTCTGAGGCAGTTTGCATATTTCATATCATTGAGGTCATGTAGTATTTGTCCTTCAATGCCTGGGTTGCTTCACTCAACATAAGATTCTCAAGGTTCATCCATGTTATCACATGTGATTGTAGTGTATTTGTTCTAACAGCCGAGTAGTATTCCATTGTGTGTATGTACCACATTTTATTGATCCATTTGTCTGTTGATGGACATTTGGATTGATTCCAACTTTTGGCGACAGTAAACAATGCTGCTATGAACATTGGTGTTCATATATCCGTTTGTGTCCTTGTTTTCAGTTTTGATGGGTATATACCCAGCAGTGGTATTGCTGGATCATATGGCAAATCTATGGTTAGTTTTTTGAGAAACCGCCAAACTGTCCTCCAGAATGGTTGGATCCTTCTGCATTCCCACCAGCAGTGGATGAGTGTTCCCCTTTCTTCACATCCTCTCCAGCATTTGTAGTCTTCTGTTTTTTTCATAGCTGCTAATCTTATGGGAGTGAGATGGTATCTCATTGTAGTTTTGATTTGCATTTCCCTGATAGCTAGAGATTTGGAGCATTTTTTCATGTGCTTTTTAGCCATTTGTATTTCTTCTTTGGAGAATTGTCTGTTTAAATCTTTTTCCCAGTTTTTAAATGGGTTGTTTATCTTTTTGTTTTCAAGATTTATGAGTTCTTTATATACGCAAGTTATAAGCCTCTTATCATATATATGGTTGCCAAATATTTTCTCCCATTGTGTGGGTTCCCTTTTTACTTTCTTGACAAACTCCTTTGAGGTGCAGAAGGATTTAATTTTGAGGAAGTCCCATTTATCTATTTGTTCTTTTGCTGCTCGTGCTTTTGGTATGAAATTCATGAAGCCATTTCCTATTACAAGGTCCTGTAGATGTTTCCCTACACTGTTTTCCAAGATCTTTATGGTCTTGGCTCTTATATTTAGGTCTTTGATCCATCTTGAGTTGATCTTTGCATAAGGTGTGAGATGGTAATCCTCTTTCATTCTTCTACATATGGCTATACAGTTCTCCAGGCACCATTTGTTGAATAGGCCATTCTCTCCCAGTTGAGAGGGTTTGGTGGCTTTATCGAATATTATATGGCTATATACATGAGGTTCTATATCTGAACTTTCAATTCAATTCCATTGGTCTGTGTGTCTCTCCTTATGCCAATACCATGCTGTTTTCACTACTGTAGTTTTGTAGTATGGTTTGAAGTAAGGAAGTGTGATTCCTCCTATTTTGTTTTTCTTTTTCAATATGTCTTTGGATATTCGGGGCCTCTTTCCTTTCCAAATAAATTTCATAGTTAGTTTTTCTAGTTCCTTAAAGAAGGCTGTGTTGATTTTTACTCAGATTGCATTGAATGTGTAGATCAGTTTTGGTAGGATAGACATCTTAATAATATTCAGTCTTCCTATCCATGAACAAGGAATATTCTTCCATTTATTTAGGTCTTCTTTGATTTCCTTGAACAGTCTTGTATAGTTCTCGGTGTATAAGTTTTTTACCTCTTTGGTTAAATTTATTCCTAGGTATTTGATTTTTTTATTTACTATTGTGAATGGTATTTGTTTCTTGATTTCCTCCTGATCTTGCTCATTATTGGTGTACAGAAATGCTATTGATTTTTGCGCATTGAGCTTATAACCTGTGACTTTGCTGAACTCATTTATGAGTTCTAGAAGCTTTGTTGTAGATCTCTCAGGGTTTTCTATGTATAGGATCATGTCATCTGCAAAAAGAGATTTTGACTTCTTCCCTTCCAATTTGAATGCCTTTTATATCTGGTTCTTGCCTCAGTGCTTGTGCAAGTACTTCCAAGACAATGTTAAATAGGAGCGGAGACAATGGGCATCCTTGTTTTGTTCCTAAGTTTAGAGGAAAGGATTTCAGGATTTCGCCATTGTAAACAATGTTGGCTGTAGGTTTTTCATATATACTCTTTATCATGTTCAAAAAGTTTCCTTGTATTCTGATCTTTTGGAGTGTTTTTATCAAGAAGGAGTGCTGTATTTTGTCAAATGCCTTTTCTGCATCTATAGATATAATCATGTGATTTTTTTCCTTCAATCTGTTTATATGGTGTATCACATTAATTGATTTTCTTATGTTGAACCATCCTTGCATACCTGGAATAAATCCCACTTGGTCATGGTGTATAATTCGTTTAATGTGTTGTTTTATATGATTTGCAAGTATTTTGTTAAGTATTTTTGCGTCTAGGTTCATTAGAGAAATTGGTCTGTAATTTTCCTTTCTTGTGGTGTCTTTGTTTGGCTTTGGTACTAGGATAATGTTGGCCTCATAGAAAGAGTTCAGCAATGTTCCTTCTGTTTCGATTTTTTGGAATAGTTTCAACAGGATTGGTGTTAGTTCTTTACGGAATGTTTTGTAGAATTCACCTGTGAAGCCATCTGGCCCTGGGCTCTTCTTAGTTGGGAGATTTTTAATGACTGATTCTATCTCTTTGCTTATGATTGGTTTGTTAAGATCCTCAATTTCTTCTTTCGTCAGTATGGGCTGCTTATGTGTTTCTAGGAATTTGTCCATTTCCTCTAAATTGTCATTTTTGTTGGAATATAGTTTTTCAAAGTATCCTCTTATGATAGTCTTTATTTCTGTGGGGTCAGTGGTGATATCACCTTTCTCATTTCTTATTTTGCGTATTTGCATCTTTTCTCTTTTTTTCTTTGTTAGTCTCGCTAAAGGTTTGTCAATTTTGTTGATCTTCTCAAAAAACCAGCTCTTGGTCTTGTTTATTTTTTCAAGTGCTTTCTTATTTTCTATTTCATTTAGTTCTGCTCTTATCTTTGTTATTTCCTTCCTTCTTCTTCCTGTTGGGTTACTTTGTTGTTGTTTTTCTAATTCCGTCAAAAGTGCAGTTAGTTCTTCAATTTTTGCTCTTTCTTATTTTTTGATATGTGAATTTATGGCTATAAATTTCCTTCTCAGTACTGCTTTTGCTGCATCCCATAAATTTTGGTATGTTGTGTTATCATTATCATTTGATTCAAGGTAGTCATTGATTTCTTTTGAGATTTCTTCTTTGACCCACTGTTTTTCTAAGAGTGTGCTGTTTAATTTCTGAATTGTGGTGTGAAGTCTGGGCCTCCGTCCCTTGCAAATTTCCAGCTTCACCCCTCTGTGATCAGAGATATTGTTTTGTATGATTTCAATCTTTCTGAATTCATTAAGCCTTTCTTTGTGGCCTAGCCTATGGTCTTTCTTGGAGAATGTTCCATGTGTGCTTGAGAAAAATGTATATCCTGCTGTGTTTGGGTGTAATGATCTATATATGTCTATTTGATCCAGCTCTTCTAGTATACTGTTCAAATGTTTTGTTTCTTTAGTGATTCTCTTTTGAGATGCTCTGTCCAGAATTGATAGTGGTGTATTAAAATCCCCCACTATAATTGTAGATGCATCTATTTTTTCACTTAGTTTTTCCAGCATTTGTGTCACGTATTTAGAGGCACCCTTGTTAGGAGCATAAATATTTATGATCGTTCGATCTTCTTGACAGATTGTCCCTTTCACTAAAATGTAGTATCCTTCTTTGTCTCTCACAATTGTTTCGCATTTAAAGTCTATTTTGTCTGATATTAATATAGCTACTCCTGCCTTTTTTTGGTTGTTGTTTGCTTGTATGATTGTTTTCCAGCCATTCACTTTCAACCTCCATGAGTCTCTGGGTCTAAGATGTGTCTCTTGTAGACAGCATATAGTTGGGTCATATTTCCTTATCCAGTGTCCCAGTCTGAATCTTTTGATAGATGAGTTTAGTCCATTGACATTCAGTGTTATTACGTTCAGAGAATTATTTGTGGTAGCCATATTTTGGTTGGATTTGTGTTTGTTATGTTTTGTTTGTAATATTTTATTTTCCCCTTCTATTTTTGTCTTTTTTGTTGCTCTTACACTCTCCTCCATCTCTGACTGTCCTGTTTTTTCCTTTCTTCTTGCAGAACTCCCTTAAGAATTTCTTGAAGGGGAGGTTTCTTGTTGATATACTCTTTCAGTTTCTGTTTATCTGTGAATATTTTGAACTCTCCATCATTTTTGAATGCTAGTTTAGCTGGATAGAGTATTCTTGGTTGGAATTTTTTTTCCTTTAGTACCTTGACTATACCATACCACTGCCTTCTTGCCTCCATGGTTTCAGATGAGAAATCAGCACTTAATCTTATGGAGCTTCCCTTGTATGTAATGGTTTTCTTTTCTCTTGCTGGTTTTAGAATTTTCTCTTTGTCTTGAGCATTGGATAATTTGACAAGTATATGTCTTGGGGTGGGCCTGTTGGGGTTTATGACCAGTGGAGTGCGCTGTGCTTCTTGGATATGTACATCTGTCTCTTTCAGTAGATTTGGGATGTTTTCAGTCATTATTTCCTGCAACACTCCTTCTGACCCCTTTCCCTTCTCTTCTCCTTCTGCAATGCCTATAATACGTATGTTTCAGCATTTTGCATTATCATTCAGGTCCCTAAGTCCTATATGGATTTTTTCTACCTTTTTATTGACCCCTTCTATTATCTGTTTGATTTCCAATGTACTGTCTTCCACATCACTAATTCTCTGCTCTGCCTCTTCTAGTCTGCTGATATTTGCTGCAAGTGTATTTTTGATTTCTTGAACTGTGTTGTTCATTTCCATCATATCTGTTATTTTTTTGTGCATGTCTGCAATTTCCCCTCCAAGTGTTGTCTTCATGTTGTTAACCTCTTTCATTACTTCATCAAATTTGTCAGTGATAAATGTTCTGAGATCTTTCATTGCTTGTGCGAAGATCTGCTCCCCTTCCTGATTTTTAGTTTGTTGATTGGATTCAGCCATGTTTTCCTGATTACTGGTTTGGTTTGTAGATTTTTGTTGCTGTCTTGTCATCATTTCTTCTTGACGGATTTAATAAATCCCTTAGCTTCTTTGTCTAGTCTTGGAGATTAATTAGCTGTTGTTTTTGCATAAGTGATATATCTTCTCTTTGTCCCTTTGTTCTTCCTATTCCAATTTCTTATTGCTGGTTAAGATCACTTTAAAGGAAAGTATTAGTGCTGGGGAAAGGCAATTGTGTAAGGAAGGAAAAAGTGTAAAGTAGTATTGGTGATATGTTAACAAAGCAACAATATGAGTTCTGGGAGGATGGAGGTTAGATCGTGTAAATTGTGTAGAGTTATAGTAGTAGGAAAGTACCTCTAATGAGGTATATGACTGAATATGGGAGGAATATGGTACGTACTAAGAAGCTATTGTTTTCATAAGAGAGGTAATAGTTTCAAGGGGGGATACCCGATGGAAAACTAAGCAAAGGTATTAGAATTTAAGAGTTAGACACTTTGTGGGTCAAAGAAAGGGAGGTGGAATACAGGAGAGATAGCAGATGGTGGAGGATATCAAGTTGTACGGGAAAGGGCATAGTGTAGATAACCTAAATCTATTCACAGAGAAATGAGGCAGTGGAAGATGAGGAATCTCATAGGTTTTGATATTTTCATGTTCTCATTTTCATTCATGTTATTGTAATTACTGATTTCTTTTGCAATTTCCTCCTTGACTCACTAATGGTCTAAGAGGGTGTTGTTTAAGTTCCATATTTATGTGCCTACTCTCATTCTCTTCCCTTTATTAATTTCGAGCTTCATTCCATTGTGGTCTAAGAAATTATGTTGTATAACTTCAATCTCTCTGAATCTGTTGATTCTTGCTCTGTAGCCTAGCATGTAGTTTGTTCAGAAGAATGAACAATATGTGGTTGAGAAGAAAGTATATCCTGCCATGTTGGGTTATAAGGTTCTGTGTATGTCTATTAGGTCCAAATCCTCTGACTTACTATTCAAGATCTCTGTTTCTTTATTGTCCCTATGTTAAGATATTTTATCTAATGGTGATAATTATTTATTAAATTTCCCCAATATATATGTAGAGGCATCAAATTATCCTTAGTTTTTCCCCTGATTGTCTCATGTATTTTTGGGCACCCTGGTTATGTGCAAAAACATTCATGACTGTTCTTTCTTCTTGACAGATTACCCCTTTTATTAATATATAACGTCCTTCTTTGTCTCATAGAATAGTGTTGTAATTAAAATCTATTTTGTCCAATATTAATATAGTCACTCCTCTTTTTTGTTTATTCATTGCTTGTAAAATTATTTTTCAGCAATTCACTTGCAACATCTTTTTGTTCCTGGATTTAAGGTGAGTTTCTTGTAGACAGCACATAGATAATCATATTTCCTTTTCCATTCTGCCAATCTCTGTCTCCTGTTTGGAGAGTTTAATCCATTAACATTCAATGATATTACTGTTAAGACAATACTTACATTAGCCAATTTTTCTTTAGTTGTGTTATGCCATATTTTTTTTATCTTTTTATTATTCTAACTTGTAATTTTCCTTTATACACTCTCCTCCAATGCTGTCTTTTGTTTTTTTCCTTTCACCCTCTAGAATTCCCTTTAGTATTTGTTGAAGGGAATGGCTCTTGTTGACAAATACTCTGATTTTTGTTTATCAGTGAATGTTTTTAATTCTCCCTCATTTTTGAATTCCATCTTTGCTAGATACAGAATTCTTGGCATACAGATATTTCTTTTAGCACTTAAAGTATGTCATACCGCTAACATTCTTGCCTACATGGTTTCAGATGAGAAATCAGTGCTTAATCTTATTAAGCTTCCCTTGTATGTGATGAATCTCTTTCCTCTTGCTGCTTTCAGTATTCTCTCTTTGTCTTGAGCATTACATTACATATATGTCTTGGGATAGGATATGTACTATTTGTGGTTTACTCTGCTCCTGGACATTCATATCATGTCCCTCAGAAGAGTTATGAAATTTTTAGTGATTATTTCCTCCAACTCTTGGCCCCCTTTTCCTTCTCTTGTCCCTCAAGGATACTTGTAATGCATACATTTGTAAATAACATGATGTCATTCAATTTTGACCTATCTGTTCTGTGTAATTTAAGTTGTATCACTAATTCTTTCCTCTGTTCAAATTTTCTCTTATATCCTTCTAGCATGTTTCATTTGTTATGTGGTGCCATTCATCTAGACCAGATCTGTTATCTTTTTAGTATGTTCACAATTTCTTCTTTATGTTATGTGTCTTCTTAATATTCTTTCACTTCCTTAAGTTGATTCATAATTTGGTCATCCTTTATTAGTTATTCTGTGTTCTGCATCTCTTCCTATTTTTTTCCTCTTTGACACTTGATTTCACTTATTCTACATCATTGTAGTTGTCCCTGTTTCCCTGAAAAAAAATTTAAAACCATAGAAAAGGAAAGAGGAAAGAAGAGAAAAAGAATAATAGTAATAATAAAAAGAAGATAGAAAAGGAACTAAAAATGAGTGAGGAAAAAATAAGTAATTAAAGTGCAAAATCATAAAAATTACAAAGGTATAAGAATAAAAAAAAGGGAAAAACTTAAACTAGAAATGAGATAGAATATAAAATACCAGGAAGAAGAGACAAGATTAGGGAAAAAAATGAAGACCAAACAAGAGAAGTTGGAATGAAATAAAAACAATGGAAATGGATAAAATGAAAGAAAGAAAATGAATAAAGAACTTAAGGAGAAAATAAGAAGGAAAAGTAAAAAAGGAAAAAAGTGAGAGAGAATACAAAAAAGAAAAGAAAAGAACCTAGGAAAAACATACTTCCCTCTTAGCCCACTAGGAATCATCTCAGGGTACCAGTGCTTAGTAAGGAATCACCCTGTAGCTGCCCTCCCCAGATAAGGTACATGATTTTAGAGAATAAAATAAAGAATAAAAAAATGAGAAAAAATAAAAAATATAGAACAGATTTTTTAAAAACTATAAATTCCATGTCACAAGGTACCAGCTGTATGCCTGACAACCTACTGGACCACCTTCTGCATCCCTTCTCTTAAGTAGTACTGTGAATTGAACCAGGGACCCAGTAGATTGAGGGAGACTTTCATCCCCTGATCTACACATATTCCATAGCTTAGTTCTTTCTAGTTTATCTGCCTTTCCCCTCCTTCTATCCCCTCAGGCAAGTTGGGTTTCTAATAATTTGCTCTCTCTGCTGGCTACCTTCTCTCTAAGGCTGCTAGCCCACCTCCTCATTGACATAGTGGCCTTCAATCCTCAGGGCCAGTGGCTGCAACAACTTATCTGCTCAGAACCCCTCTCCTCTCCTTTAGGCCATTTCAGCTATGGCTGGGCTCTTTATTTTCATTCATTTTTATTTTTTCTACTCTGTTATGCCTACATTATCTTCCCTCCCAATTACATTTCTCTCTCAGGTTGCTGAGTGCCTGCTGCACACTTATTTGCCCTTCAGTTCCCCCCACAATGGGTCACTTGCAACTTCCACTTGTTAGGCTAGCTATAGCTGAGACTCAAAGTGGAATCAGTTGGCCAATTTCACTGAAGAGAAACCTCTTTCTCCTCTTCCAGGTCCCTTTAGTGGTTCTTTTCCCATAGTAAACCACTTTCCCCCTCTCAGTTGGCCACAATGAGACAAGGATTCTACTGAGGCTATTCACAATATTTTGAAACCAATGGTGGCAATTTTATTGTGAGTTATGTGGGTTTAGCTTTAGTATATTCTTATCATTTTATAATTTGCCTACAAAGAAAGGAGAACATATGAAAAATGGACAATCTTTACCATTTTCACAGAAGTCCTCCTTTTGGATATTGTCAACATCCTGGGAACTCTACCTCCTGTAAGTTCTTTTTTCAAAAAAAATTTAAATATTTTTTTAACTTTAAAAGTTAATTAGATTACAAAATGTTACATAAAAAAATAAGGATTCCTATATGCCCTGCTCTCCATATCTCCCATATTTTGCCACATATACAACATCTTCATTAGTGTGGTATATTCATTGCAATTGATAAATACATTTTGGAGCATTGCCACTGAGCATGGATTATAGTTTACATTGTAGTTTACACTCTCTCCAACACAATTTTGTAGGTAACTGGAAGAAACATAATGGCCTGTATCTGTCATTTTGATGTCATTCAGGATGATTCCCAAGTTCCAAAAAAGCCCCCATATTATACCTGTTTTTCCCTCTCCTTGCCCTCAGAGCCTCCAGTGGCCACTGCCTCCACATCAAGTTCTTAATGATGTATCTAGGAACCCTGACTGGGAATCTTCTGTTTCTGTCATTGTAAATGACACACATTTGCATTATCTAATGTATTGACCTTTGCTGTATTTCAGGTACTGTTTCCAAATTAATTGTGTATTCTCTGAGGGGCAGTTCATTGATTTCTTTCCCATGATGTGCTGCTCAGATTTTCCTGTTTATCTTGTTTGGATCAACAGCTTTCTTTCTTTAAGGTGATGTCCTATGATTGCTAGGTTGCCATTTGCCACCCTCTGCACTATGGACTTGCCACTACCCTGTATCTGTGCAAACAGGCAGCTGATGGCTTATGAACAAGTGGGTTGCTCTTTTCTGGTATCCACACAGATACCATACTCAGGCTTCCCTTCACAGATTTCAATGTGATCCATAACTATTCCTGTGATATACATCAAATTTTGAGGATCTCGTCTTCATGTGTTCAGTTTCCTGAGTCCATATCCATAGTTCTAAGTGCTTGTATTTTAGTATGTTCTACTTTTATGTTTAAGTCTCATATTGATATATTTTCTACGGTACTTAGGATGCATTCTGTTGCAGTCATATCCAATTGTACTCCATAGATGACAATTCTCATTTTGTTTGCTGTTTCTGGGTTGATTGCAGCCTTTGGTCCCATTACAAATAAAACATCTCTCAGTAATCTTCTCATGGCCATGTTTTACACAATCATGCCCTCATTTTTAAACACCATTATTTATAGCCTGAGGAACAGAGAGATTAAAACTGTTCTATGCAGAGTGTTCCACAGATATTTTGAGATCCTAAGCAGGGTTTTTCTTAATTTAGAAAAAATTCATAAAAATAATGGAATGTGGTTTAATTCATATTTGATATATTTTCTGAAATATGAATCTATCCTTATTAAGTATTCAAAATTTTGTTTTTTTAATATCCTTTTATTATTTACACAGGTGATAGTGAGCAAAATCTGTCCTAATTTTTCAAATTCATTCATTTGTGTAATTAAAACATTCTTCAGGAAAAGGTTTTCCACATTTTAAAATTATTTTGAATGGTGTTAGCATGGCCTTTAGGTAAAAACATGGAATATCATTGGGTGAAGATTATGCATGAGTACATTAACAGGTACCTATACATCTGAGAGAATTTCAAGGTACAAGAAACTTCTACTATGGAAGAGAATATTGACTGTTTTGAAGTAAAGAATACAATTCAAATTTCTCTCTTTTCATTCACCTTTCTACTAATGTCTGCACCAAGTAACAAAGGAATTAGAATTGTCATAACTGCAGAATTAAAAGGAGGATTTTAGCATTAAGATACCCCTTAAAGTTATTTCCTTCATACATTTGTGGATTATAAATCCTAATCCTCAATAGATCGTATCCTTTTTTATAATATAATAAAACTTTATTTTTAAAGAGCCTTCAGACTACAGAAAAGTTACATTGAAAGTATAAGGAATTCCCACATATCTGTTCTCCTCCAACCTACATCTTCTTCTGTTAATATCTTACAAATGTGTGGTATATTTGGTACAATTGATTAATAAATATTGAAGTATTGCTACAAACAAAGGTCTATACTTCACATTGTGTTTTACACTTAATTCTAATGCCCTAAAAATACCCTATGTTAAAATTATTATTCCCTCCTCCTTTCCTCAGAACCTCTGGTACCACTTATCTTTATATCAATGTTATTTGTTCTTCTGTTACTGCAATATTAATGTTTAGTTTGTCCATTGTTCATTCCTCAACCTTGAGGATTTGGGAATGGTGATTCCCACTGTGCCTCAGGTTGAGAGAGGGCTTAGCTCTTATGTGGCTGATGGAAGGAACTGTTTTGCTTGCAGTTGTTGATACTCTGTTTTTTGAGATGGGTGTTATCCATCATTATCATTGCTAGTTGACCTCGGTGAGTCCAATGAACTAGAGAGTAGGTGTTCTGAAATTCAGGACTCAACCAGAATATGACCAAAGATTTGAGTCTCTGGGACATATATTTAATAGGCATAATGCTAATTATTGCCTCGAGTAAAAGGAATAGAAGAATAATGTGTAGGAACATCATAAATAAGTCTAACTGTAATACTGAGAAATAGGTTGTCGAATATTTCAAGATAAGGGCCACCATAAGGGGATAATTTCAAGACATTGTGTGCCTTGCCTTATAGAGCCTGGGTGGCTCTATACCCTCAGGGGCACCCATTTTTGAGGCTTTGTTCACAGTGGCAGTTAGTGAGATCTGCCTGAGACATGCATAAGTGTAATTTCTGGAATCATCTCCTGACTCATTTTGAAATCTCACAGGCATAAAACTTCTTTTTTATTTGGTATTTCCCCTTTTGGTCAAGTTCTTTTCCCAAATGCATCACTGGTTGGTTCTTGGTATTAATACAGAGCATATCCTTGGTAAGCTTTTTTCTCTCCCGTGAGCTGGCTGAATAGACATACCACATTTGACTTACTTATTCTTTCAGTTTAGTGAAGAACATGTAATGATAGAGTGCTGTAGATGGAGCAACAAATTGAATTGGATTTTGCTTGCAGAATATTAGATATTTTTTATACACTATGGTATATTTTTCCCACCAAAAATTATGAAAACTTATCCTCTCAATATAGAAATTGTTTTATTTTTCTGATCCTTAATGGATGAGCCAGTATTCTGATGATAATATAATTAATCACTTTATATCTTGGAACTGAATACCATAAAATATGCCTTTTTACCCTATCATCCTTATCTAGAAAAGTTTCAGCCTTAAGGAACTAATGCTCATTTAACTTTGCATTACTCCTGCAGTTGGTAAAGTGGACATACCAGGCTTATTACAGGTCAGTACATATTTGCATTATATTAAAATACATAATATTAGCAAGTAGTATAGGAAATGCAAGAGCCTATTGTCATAAAAATAATAATTCTGGCATTGATCAAGATAATGTAGTGAGATGCTTCAGGGCTATGGTTCCCCATAGATGCTTTGAATAACAAGCAAAAACTAAAAGAAATTCTTCCCTAAAACTCCAAGAAACAGTTAAGTACTGAAGTAACAGAGTACATGCCAAAGGAAGCCAAAGACATCTACAAAATATTAGTATCTCTTGGCACACAGACTGACACCTACCCACTGGCTTGCCCTTCAAGTGTGGCTCCCTGGGCATTGTTCTGGAGGGAGCACAGTAACCCATGTTCACATTCTGGAAGCATATGTCTTGCCCAATCTGTCTTTTGGTGGCCTGAGGGAATCTCCATCCCAGAAATTGTCCTACATGTGGAAGTCATTTCAGAGAGCTTAGTCATCCTACTTTGGGAAAGGGGTTGTTGGCTACAGGACTTTTAGTGTTGTGCCCAGAACTGTGAGGAAACTGTACCCTAGGGAAGAGGGGACCTTCATAACCCTGTAAAAGGTGGAATTCCTACAGCCACACAGACATGCCAAGACAAGATGCATACACTTCAAGTACCAGGGTAGCCCCTATTCTTTGGCCTCAAGCTATTATTTTAATCTACTGTATGTATAAATTCTGAAAGATTGCAAACCCAGAGAAGGTGCTTGTCTCTCTCCTCTCCTCCCCTCCCTTTCCCACATTTCATCTCTTCTTTTAACTTTTCTTCTCTTTTCAGTTTTTTCTTTTTCTCTTTCCTCCTGCCATTCAAGGAAAGTTCTGTCATAATACTAGCTGGATGCAAGCTTAATGAACAGGCACATCAGAGTCTTAAATCCAGGGACAACAGGCTAAAATATCAAAATGTACAGGTTTCAACTTAAGACATAATGCAAAATTGTCTTTGTAGCTCTCAGCATCAACTTAAGATTTATTCAATATTGCAGCCTAAACTATTCTTAAGTGGTATAGCAGTGTGGCATTGTTTATGAATTCCAAAAATAGTAATTACATTATGTTTGTAAACTGGTCTGTTCCTCTGGCCATGTATTAAATTCAGAGATTTTGATTGTATTAAATTCATGGATTTCACTTTACTTGATTAAATTATGATTAAGGCTTTGATTCAGCCATGTCAGCAGGATGTTGAGTTCCTGCCCCCTTGGTGGGTGGGGACTCACAGAGAAAATGACACAGCAGAGGAGAGAGTTGGAGTTTTGATGCTGGTGCCCCAAGAAGTAAATACATACAGAAGCAGATATGCATGAAGAGAAAGTTCACCATAGATACAACACTGAGGACAAATGAGCCTGATACTCTACAGTTGACCTTGTGGAGAGAACAGAGTAGCTGAGCCCAGAAAGAAATGAGCCACAGGTAGAGTGACAAGCCTTATGCCAACCTATAGCTGAGGCTGGAAGAAGCTGGAACCATGGAGCCTTAAGAGGAAAGAAGGAAGGCTGAACCCTCAAGGAATTTGCCCAATATTTTGCTTCAACCTTTGGTCATTGACTTTGGGTGAGAAGGTACCTCTAATGGTACCTTGAGTTGGACTCTTTAAGGCCTTGTGACAGTAAGTTTCTAACCCAAATAAATACCTTTATAAAAGACAACACAGTTCTGGCACTTTATATCTGCATCCCTTTGGCTGACTAATACAGATGGTTAATACAATATCAAGTGGTTTTCCAAAGCAGTTGATGAACTTATGCATGCAAATAAGCAATATATCTGTAAATCCTTAGTCCACATAATCAGCAACATTTGGTGCACACAGATATATTTTTCTAATCTTTGAATTTGTGGCAGAACCAAGCAGAAGCAGTTACAATTTTTATATTCATTCAAGAGCAATAGTAAAGAATATATTTATGTGTAAAATAAAATTTTTGTCCTTCTGTTTGTAATTCCTTTCTAGGATGTAATGGTTACATTTTTTATTGTTTATGATATCAAATTCTTTACTATTTTGTTGGTATTAGAGAAAGAAATTCTTCATTGAAATGCAGTAAAATTCATGAATATATTTCCATTGTGTGATTTTTTAATCTTTTTGTCCTGTTTTTTCCTTCTTCTAAAAAAAATTCTTCCCTGAAGATATCTACAAAGTATTATAATATTGAACTTTTCTGAATAAATTTTCAATTTTCCCCATAAGGTCTAGTATGTGTGTGTGTGTATATATACATATGCACATATATGTTATACATAGCTGCATATATATACACATATATACATACACACATACTTTCATTTGTTTCTTTTAAATTTTATTTTTTTAATCTTCAGATACTAGTTTTTGTTCCTGTTTGATACAACTTTATTTTCTCTTATGGAACTGATTGCCTTTGCAAAACCTTTTCCAATAATATTTTCATGTTATCTGTGCACTGATACAGTAATAAGAATAAAAACAAGAGAGGATGTGGGAAGATGGCTGAGTGGGAATTTCTGGGAATCAGTCCTCACCAAAACAGCTATTGAACTGGCAGAAACTTTTAATCAACCATTTTGAAACTCTGGAGTCTAAGGAACACTATGCAGCATCCAGGGAGGAGCAGGAGAAGATGTTGTCAATTTGCAAGAAATACCAGTGATCTTCACCCTTCCTGCAACAGCTAGCATCCCTCTTACCCCAGCATCAAGGCCAGCAGCTGTGGGGACTAGAGCCCTGGCTCCTGACTTGGCTTGCTGATACCAGGTTAGGACATAAAGAACTAGTCCTCCAAACTGTTGGGATGTATGGTATGATCCCAGATCTCTATATTTTACCAGTTACTTCAGGTCACTGCTTTTGGTGCAAAGCCTGCAGAGAAATATTAAAGATTCAGAAAACAGTTAAAGGACTGCATTAACCAGAGAAATGCTGAATAAGAAAATGCAGCCTATGAGACCAACAACGTATGGGGATTGTACAACATAATGGATTGTACAAGGCATAGGGCTGTATAACATAGTGAATCCTGTGGTGGATGATGGACTGTAGTTAACAGAATATGAGAATGTTCTCACATAAACTAAAATAAATACATAATACTTAAACAGGGTGTTAATAATCAGGTGGTTTGGGGGAAAAGTACATCAAATATAAGATATGGACTAAAGTTAGTAGTAATATTGTGAGGATGCTCTTCCATCATCCATAACAAATGTTCCACGACAATGCAAGACATTGGAGGTGGAGTGAAGTATGGGAGTCCTGTATGCTATGCATGTTTGTTTTTTAAGTTAACAACTTTTACTACACACTTTTCTTTATGTAAGTTCATGTATGCATGATAGACTTCAGTAACGTTTTTTAAATGAAAAAAGAAAATGCAGGCGGCGGACTTGACCCATTGATTAAGGCATCCGTCTACCACATGGGAGGTCCACGGTTCAAACCCTGGACCTCCTCGACCCATGTGGAGCTGGCCCATGCGCAGCACTGATGCGCGCAAGGAGTGCCATGCCACCCAGGGGTGTCCCCCGCATAGGGGAGCCCCACGTGCAAGGAGTGCGCCCATGAGGAGAGCCGCCCAGCGTGAAAGAAAGTGCAGCCTGCCCAGCAATGGCGCCGCCCACACTTCCCAAGCCGCTGAGGACAACAGAAGCGGACAAAGAAACAAGACGCAGCAAATAGACACAGAGAACAGACAACTGGGGGAGGGAGGAATTAAATAAATAAATAAATCTTTAAAAAAAAAGAAAAGAAACTGCATCCTAAAAAGCCATAAAAGAAGCCCTGATGTTTTTGCTGGCCCTTCCCCACCCCCTCACAGGTTGGAGTCAGCCTGCACTCCCATTTTGAGTCTTTGGCCCTGTTCCAGAGGGAGCAGAGTGACCTCTGTGTGCATGGAGGGCTGCGTGTCTGCCAGTCCCAATTTATCTGGTAAATGTCTAAGAGATTGAACCAGGAGCATATCTCAGGCTTTTCCTTTCATGGTTTGTCCTGAGGGCAGAGAAGCTGCATGCAGGCAGCAGGGACAGCAAGAGAAACAATAAAGTTGAAATGACCCGGGACAAAGGATTATCTGCATTTTGTCACTGGACAGAGTACCGCAGAGAAAGGACACTGTTAGGCTTATCCCTGGATGTCTACTACCCATTAATAAAGAAGTACAAAGACTTTTAGTGTTAGTGGCTCAATATGTGTTCTGGCCACCACTCAAACATGTCTACCAACAGGAATGTCTGTCAACTGCATCACTGAATGAGGGGTAAACTGAGGCCAACAAAAGGCCTGGGTCATACAGAAAATCTATGGCAAGGCTAGAACAAACCAATGTCTCCTGTCCCCAGGTGAACTTCTTGATGAACCCCCACCTCATTCTGCCCCTCCATGATTAGGCAGGGTAGAAGGATGACTTTTGTTTGTAATTTTATTGAGATTTATTCATATGCCACACAATCCATCTAAAGTGAGCATTCAGTGGGTTCTGGTATAATCACAGAGTGGTGCATTCACCACCACAATCAATAGTAGGGCTTTTTCATTACTCAAAAAGAAAAACCTTCCACCCCTTATCAGTTACCTTTCAACCCCTCTATCAATCCCATGCCATATATATCCACTAATCTAAACTTATCTCTATAAATTTGTTTTTATTTACCTTTTGAAATGGAGTCAATCAATATGCAGTAATTTGTGTCTGGTTTCTGTCACTTGCAGTACTTCTTTTTATTTTTTCATAATTGATGTAAAATATTAATATATTACTATTCACTACATATTAGCATCTTGAAATATTAATGTATACATATTCTGCTACATTGAAGACCATTCTTAGTTTGTACTATTTAGCTCACTCACTGTCTGCAACAGCATTCACTATGCTATATATTCAGGATGGGGTTGTTTAATCCTCCAGCTCAGAACTCTCCAACCACAGCTGCAAGATGCAAGGAAGGTGTGAAGTGTATCAGCATATGATTTTTTATTTCTCACCCACTTGAGAAGGTTTTTAAGATGTTTCCTTTGGGTAAATTTTCACCTGAGAGTGGTATCCTTCAGTCCTGGGTTCAAATGTAGGATGGGAAGGTGTTCAGTTCCAAAGGGAGTAGAACAGACTTTCATTCAAAAGCCTGTGGATCGCAATGGAATTCCTGGAGCCTTTGGTGAGCCAAGGCCTAAGAGAAAAAGGAGGCTCCAGGCTCTGGCTCAACACAGGCTCAGATAAAACAGGGAGGACCCTGCAATTCCCATTTGCCACAGGATGATCAGCTTGATAGGAAGGCTAAACTTTGAGGGAGACCACAAGCCAAAGCAGAACAAATTTGCAAAGACAGTGAAAGGGGCTTTTTGCTTTAGTTTGTTAATTTTGAATAGCTCCTGGCATTAGAGAAATTCTCTGTAATATCACTAACTGGATACCAATTAAGGGAGAGTGCAGGGACAAAATCCAAAAGTTAACATATTAAATATTAAAATGTACCAGGTTCAACAGGAGATTATAAGACACATAAAGAAACAGAAAATGATAGTTCATTCAATGGAAGAAGAGAAAAATCTAGAATCCCTTAATGAGGACCAGACTTTGGACTTACCAGTCAGAGATTTAAAAAATTGATCCTCAATATGCTCAGTGAGATAAAGGAAAACATGGAGAGATTCCAAAAGTATATGAGGAAAGCAATAAATGAACAACAAGGGAATCTCTCTAGAGAAATACTGGAATTAAAAAACTCAATAACTGAAAGGAACAATTCCCTAGATGGTTTCAAAAGCATATTGAATGTGGCAGAAAAACAATCAATGACTTAAAGATGAGAAAACTGAAATCAATTAAAGTATAGAAAGATAAAACAATAAAAGAATGAATAGAGCCTAAGAGACAAGTGGGGCACCATCAGGCATAGCAATATAGGCATGATGGGAGTCTCAGGAGAAGAAAGAAAGAGGCAAGGGAATAGTCAAAGAAATAATGATGTATGATTTTCCAGATTTAATGAAAGATGTGAATATGCACATTCAAGAAGCCCAGAAAATTCCAAATTGGATAAACTGAAAGAGTAACAAGCAGACACATAGTAATCAAACTGGCCAACACCAAGGACAAGAAAAAAGCTCTGAAACTCTAAAAGAAAGGCAGAGATAAGTAAAAGGGAATCCCAATAAGATTAAACATTGATTTATCATCAGATATCATGGAGGCAAGAACAGAGAGGGTAGAAATAGTTAAAGTGCTTGAAGAAAACAATTGTGAACAGTCAATTTTATATATGATAGACTTTCAAGAAAGGAGAGACTAAGGCATTTCCAGATAAATACAAGCTATGGAAAACTGTCAACACTAGACCTTCCCTACAAGTAATGGTATGCATATATACATTTTAAACTCACCTATGAAGCCATTTGGTGATGGCTTATCTTTATTGGGACACTTTTTTTCATTTTTTTTTTTAATGTTATGTTCAAAAAATATGAGGTTCCCATATAGCTCCCATCCCCCTCACCCCATTCCTCCCACATCAACCTCTTTCATCATCATGGGAAATTCATTGCATTTGGTGAATATATTTTGGTGCACTGCTGCAACACATGGATAATGGTTTATATTGTAGTTTACACTCTCCCCCAGTCCACCCAGTGGGCCATGGCAGGACATACAATGTCTAGCACCTGTTCCTACAGAACTACCCAGGACTACTCCAAGTCCTGAAAATGTCCCTACATTCTATCTCTTCTTTCCTCTCCCTACCCTCAGCAGCTACCATGGCCACTTTCACCACATTAATGCTATATTTTATAGACTATCAGTAAGTCCACTCTAATCCATACTCTATTCCTCCATCCTGTGGACCCTGGGATGGTTATGTCCACTCCCCCTCTATATCAAGAGGGAGCTTAGATTCCACATAGATGATGGATGCAATTCCCCTGCTTGCAGTTGTGGACACTCTTGACTCCCTGGTGTGGTGGTTGACCTTCTTCACCTCCTTGTTAGCTGGCTGGAGTAAGTTCACTAAATGAGAAGGTAGGAGTGGCAGGTCTGTTGAAGCTCAGGGCCTGGCTATCGCATGGACAGTCCAGAGATTCTGGTCCCCTGAGCATACATCAAACACCAATGCCAACCACAGGTCTGGTAAAAGTAACAGGAGAGGATTGTGAACAAAGATCACATCTGAGTTCAACTCCATCACACTCAGGAACACAAACTCCAAAGTAGGGCCAACTGACATGGCACTGAACTCCATCTGCCATGACCATAGAATCTGTGGGTCTCTGTAGCCCTCAGAAGAACCAGTACCTGGGGTTGTATCTACTTTGGCTGTTTCTTGGACCCTGCTGAGGCATGCATAAGAGTGACACTTCTGATGACCTCCTGGCTCTTTTTTGGAGACTCATAGTCACATAAACTCATTTGTCCTTTCCATTTCCCTCTTTTATTCAAGGTCAAAAAGCATTTTTGACACCTGATATTACATGTAGGCTCAGATATTCTGCTGGTCTGAGTTGACCCTTTAATTCAAGGTCTTTTTCTAGTTACATCAGCTGGTACTTGGTACTAATCCCTCAGCACCAGGGAGGCTCATCCCCGGGAGCCATGTCCCATACTGGGGGGAATGTAATGCATTTACATGCTGAGTTTGGCTTCGAGACTGGCCACATTTGAGCAATATGGAGGTTCTCAGAAGGTAATTCCTAGGCACCTTGCAGCTCTAGGCCTAGTTCTTATTTCAGACACACAGGCTCACAAGCATAGTCATTAGTATCAAGGGCTCATTGTTGGATTTTGATTACTGTTTCAATCTCTTTATTAATTACTGGTTGGTTGAGAGATATTCTCTGGTTTCTTAAGTCAGTGTTGGTGTTTTTTTGTTTTTTTCTAGGAATTTCATTTAGGGTATCCAAGTTGTTGGCATGAGTTGTTCATAGTATCCTCTGATAAATCTTTGGTTTCTGTGGGGTCAATAGTAATGAACCCCCTTTCATTTCTGATTTTAGTTATATATGACCTCACCATTTTTTTTTTTTTTTTGGTCAGTCTAAATAAAGTCTGGTCTATTTTATTTATCTTTTCAAGGAATCATCTTTTGGTTTTATTGACTATCTCTATTGTTTTGTTTTCTTTTTTTTTTTTTTTTGTATTTTCCATAACATCTAACACTGCTTTCATCTTTGTTTTTTACTTTCTTCTGAATACTTTCAGTTTTGTTTGTTCTTCTTTTCCTAGAACCTCTAGTGTTGATGTAAGGTTTCTAATTTCAGATCATTTCTTCCCTTTTTAATGTAAGCATTTAGTGCTTAAATTCTCTATCAGCAAGGTTTATGTTGCATACTGTAACTTTTGGTATGCTGTGCTTTCATTTTCCTTTGCCACAAATTATTTCCTGATTCCCCTTGTGATTTCTTCTTTGACCCATGGATCCCTAATGAGTACTTTGTTTAATTTCCATATATCTGTGATTTTTCCATTTTTCCCTGTTATTTACTTCACTCCCTTTTTTGTAGGATATATATTGTACAAAGCTTCTTTTGAGTTCTTTTAAATGTTTGTTAATGAATAGTGGTGATGGTATGGGAACAATGTGAAGGTAATTGAGAGCACTGAAATATATATCTGAATGTGATTAAAGGGGAAAAGTTAGAATACAATAACAGAAAAAAAATTTAAATCCATAGAACGACACTACAAAAACAGTGAACTAAAAGTTAAACCTTGGAATGCACTGTAGAAATATCTATTTCTCCCTTAAGTTTTGCCAGTGTGTGCCTCACATATCTTTGGGTACCCTGGTTGGGTGCATAAATATTTCTTATTCTCATATTTTTCTTGGGCTTTTATTCATTTTGTTAATATATGATGACATTCTTCATCTCTTATAATTGTTTTGCATTTAAAATCTATTTTGTCCATACTACTATTGCTACTCCAGATAAATTTTGGTTACTATTTGCATGGAATATCTTTTTCCAACATATCACTTTCAACCTGATTGTGTCCTTATATCTGAGGTGAACCATATGTTGACACCATATGATGGCTCATAACTTTCAATCCACTCTGACAGTGTATGTGTTTTGACTGGGGAATTCAATCCATTAACAATGAATGTTATTACTGTAAAGGCATTTCTTACATCACTCATATTTCCCTTTGGTTTTCTATTAAAATATATTACTATTGTCTGTATTTTTATGCTATTAGTAATCTTCATTTCTACACTCTTCTCCAAGTCTCTCACCAATGTGTTTTCCTTTCAAGTTATAGCACTTCCTTTAACATTTCTTGCAAATTAATTAATTTGGTAACATGTTCTCTCAAATTTATTTGTCTGTGAAGAATTTAAACTCAATCTCATTTTTGAAGGAAAGGTTTTACATACAAAGAATTCTTGGCTAGCAGTTTTGTTTTTCTTTCATAACTTAAATATATCTCACCAATTTCTACTTGCCTCTGTTTTCTGATGTGAGATCAGCATTTAGTTTTATTGAGATTCCCTTGTATATGATGCATTGCTTGTCTCTTGTTGCTTTCAGAATGCTCTCTTTACCTCTGGTGTTTGTCACTGTGAATATCAGGTGTCTCAGAGTAGGCCTATTGAGATTTATTTTGTTTGGGGTACCTTGTCCTTCTTGGATATTGATATTTATATTTTTTATAAGGATTGGGAAGTTTTCAGTCATTATTTCCTCAAATATTCTTTCTGACCCTTTCCTATTCTCTTCTCATTCTGGGTCACCAGTGACATGTATGTTTGTGTATTTCACATTGTCAATTATCTCCCTGAGACCCTGTTCCATTCTCTCCATTCTTTTCTCTTTCTGTTCTGTCTTTTCAAATTCAGTTTCTAATTTTTTCAATTCAATATTCTGTCAATCAGCAATTCATGTGTTCTTATAAACCTAAATTTATTATTTACTATTTCTTTATTTTATTTATTTAGGAGATACTGGGGATTGAATCCAGGACCTTGCACATGTGCAGGCCTTCAACCACTGAGCTATATACAGTCCCCTATAAGAGTTAGTTTTTCCATTTGTTTGCTTACTTTGTTTTTAGGAGGTACTGGGGGTTGTATCTGGGACCTCATACATGGGAAGCAGGCACCCAATCCCTTGAGCTACATCTATTCCCCACTAATTTATTTTCATCCATTGTGTCTTTCCTTTCCATTATCTCTGTTACCTTTTTTTCAGGCTTTCAAATTTTCTCTATCATCACCTGTAGACTTCTTAGTAAATTTTACATCTTTAGTTATATTTTTCTTCAACTCTTTGAACGGTTGTAAGAGAGTTATATGATTATCTTTGATTAGTTTTCTTAAATCTTATGTCTTGTTGGGATTTTTGGTTTGTTCCTTTCACTAGGCCATCTCCTCCTATTTCTTAGTATGGCTTCTAATTTTTTGCTGATGTCTAGGCATCTGGTTAGTTGGTGAATTTACTCTGAGGGCTAATTTCTCTTTCATGCTTTGCTTTGATTTTCAGCCCAAATTATTCTCAGCCTTTAAGATTACCCAGCTTAACTTATCAAAATAGGGCTAGGGAATCACTAAGAGTGAGCATATCCAAAGAAACTGCTATGAGAGTCTCTTAAAAGTGACTTTTCTCATTGCAGTTCCCTGGTTGCCAGCAGATGGCAGTCTTGCCTAATTGTTCCATGGCAGCATCTCTTTCAACCTCTACATTCCTTTGATTTTGGTATGACCAAAGTCAAGATACAAAGGTTCTGCTGGCCAAATTCACTGAAATGAAACCATCTCCAATCTCTGCCACACCACTCCTCTTATCAGGGAGGTAGACATCCATTCCTCCCTCAGTTGTCTGCAGTGAACCATTGGTTTTTATTCAGGCTATTTGCTTTAAGCTGGGGAATGGTTCCCCTTCTCAACCACGTGGCTAACATCTCATGGTTTTAATTTTGGCTTCTTTGACTCTCTGTCTCTCATTCTCCTGTAGGATGGACAACACTCTTCTGGTGTGCCCATACCCAAAGCACTTCCCTCAAATAGCTTTTTGCCTTTATTGCATTGTGGGGTTTTTTTTGGAAAGAGTTGATCCCTGCATACCCACACTAACACAATCTTCCAAGAAATCCCAGAATATTCATTCTTAATTAATGTTTTCCCAAATCTTTGACATGAGAAATCATTAGTGTGAGAAAAAATAATGCTAAAAATAAATTCTCCTGAGTCAAGCATCCTAGAAATTAATATATATGTGCTGGAAGCATCCCTTATAGGAAATCAGACCAAAAAAGACCATTTTTACCACATTTATTATCCAACACAGATTAGAAGAAAAGGAAAATAAAGAGTATAATTTGAAAAGAAGTAAATGCATTGCCTTTAGCTACAGATAAAATATTTTTGTGAAAGTTAAAAAATCTATGAAAGTATTATGAGAATGATATTGGTTTGAAAATGCAATTGGATGCAAAACCTCAAAAATAAAACATCAAACAGGTCATTTATTATACCAGATGGCATTGCAGTGGCTCAGTCAGGGCATAGCTCTCTTGCAAAATAGAGGAGAATGCATAGAAGTAGTCTGAGAGAGCCTCTTTGGGGACCTATGCAGTCCAGGAAAATTGTCACATGTATTGTCCAGGGGGAACTAGGGAGGCAGAGATGGAGAGCTATAGGTTTTACTGCAGTTGTTTACAGAACAGCCTCAGTAAAACCTGTGACTAAGTGGCAAACAGAAAGTGAAAGGACAGATTCCTCCCCTGAAAGAGGGAGGGTGTGGTGGAGGGCTGACTCGTTTCACTTTGGCAAATGTAACAACCATAACTCACTAGGTCAGAAGAAGTAATAGAAACAGAAGGTTTCATTTCTGTGGAAGGGTTTGCTGAGGAGCACCATTTGCTGGCCAGCCAGGAAAATGAAGGAAGACAGACTGGTCTTTCTCCACTCTTTCCCAGGCATGGTAGATCAGGTCAGGCACCACTAGAAGCTTCCTGCCACAGTTTATCTATTTAACCAGGGAAATATTAAAGTTTTAGAAAAAATAAACTGAAAATCAAAGAGCTATGAAATAAAACCACTAGTCAAGAGACAGAACTTGATGGATAGAGAAAAATCATCCACATAATCCGATGCCTAGTTCTCAACAACAACAAAAAAACCAACCCACTAAGGAAAAGGAAGATATGACCTCTCAAAGGAACAACCCAGGAATCTAGATGAAACTTAGAATTTAAAACAAATAATAAATGATGTTCAAAAAACTCCTTAATCAACTTAAGGAGATGTAGGAAAATATGACTAGAGAGATAAAGGATATTAAGTTGACAGTGTGAGCATAAAGAACAATTTGAGAGGTCTTCTGGGAAGCTGACTTCAGTGTATCTGGGCAGGGTTCAACTGTGACAAAACAATGGAGGAAGTACAAAAACTATCTGGATTTGGAGATCTGCAGACCAGAAGATTGTTGTTCATCATGCAGGAGGAAGAGGGACAGAGAGATAAAGAGGCCAAATGAAAATTCTCAATTACTCTTTGTGGGAATAGCCTAAAATTGAACTTGGGAAACTGGCTTGAAGTTGAAATGTCTCCATAATGCAGATAAGAAGTGCGGGTTTAGGAACACTGGGCCCTGACTAGATGGAAAGCTGTCTGGTCAGCACAAAAATTGTTTGCGTGGAGAAGCATCTGAACTTTGTATGACCTGTTCCCTATTATTATAGATGTTGCAGTTTTGATAACAAATGGCTGCTTGCGAGTTTCTAATAAATATAGTGTGGAAACTAGGATTGAGGCTCTCAGTTCCAGAAGTTGTGAGTTCCCTGATCCCATCTTTATTTTCTCTCTTGTGTCTTTCTTTCTGTCCTTTTATTTCTTAAGTTCTGTGTCACCTTCCCTTTGAGCTAACCTATTGCTGAGCTGGTCTCAGCAGATGACCTCAAAGTTGATTTATAAACAGCAGAATCCTGTTCTGAACCCTGTTCACACCCAGATTACTGAGAAGGCAACCATTATGCCTTCAGGACCAAAAGTGCTAGCTGAGCAGAATTGCTTTGGTATTTTGAGCCTGAGAAAAATTAGTCTTGATTTAACCTATTAAGCAAAGGAGAGAAAGTCAATAACTATATTAAGACTATCTTCACACTTATGCAGTTTTAAATGGCCTGTAAAATTAGCACAATTACTGGGATGTTGATGGATTAAATTAAACCACTCGTCTAGCACATCTGTATTCCCTTGTCTACTTTATTCTTTGGCTGGAAATATAAAATGAAAACACCAACATGGCCTTCAAGTAGGAATAAGCCAACTTATTCCTAGGAGAACTCTCAGCCCCACCCATCCCCATCAAGACTACTGACTCTTGTTGTAGAAACAACACGTATGTTCTTGGTTTCTAGACACAGATCAGGAAAGGGGCAGAGATGGCACGGGAGCAAAGGGTGCTATTATAGGTGAGTACACTGACACTAAGAAGAGTCACGCTACTGAAAGACATAAACCTCCCCAAAGCACAGCCAACCCTGAGTCAATAGGGGGCAAAGGCAGGATCTAATTCTGAAGCCCATGTTTTATCTACTACCTTCATGGCAGCCTTTTCCTTGGTAGGAAAAAGCAACCTCAAAGTCTTTTGGGATATAGGGAGAGTAGGAATAACAGTTCAAAAGTTTATATAAGGTAAAGTTGTTTTTCAATTAATATTTACTTCACCACTCAATAACTGTTTACAGAAAACCTACTATGTGCTCAGCACTCAGTATTAGGACCAATAAGCCATTATATCCACAACTAAAAGGGGAGACAGGCCAAGCTTCTCTATGCACCATGCCCTATTTTTAGGGTGGGATGAAAAGAGAAAAGAAGCAGTGCTTATCTGGAAAATCAGTACTGGAGGCCAGAGCCAAAGCTATGCAATGAGAAAAAGAAGTAAAGAGAAATAAATATTGAAAATGAAAAGGCAAGAAGGATATCATTACCAGATAAACAAAAGACAAATTTTAAAAATTAACCTGATAATTAAGTTTTAAGCATTTATAAATGGACCACAGGGAATATATCTAAGAATGAAAACAACCAGTTTTTTAAAAAAACATTAATTTAGTACACTGAGAAGTCAAAGACACACATTTTAGAAGCTGTTGTATTTTTTTCTAATCTCTTCTATCCTAAATGCTAAACCCTGGTCAAAATCCATTTTATTATCCCACCTCTAAAATGGAAATAAACATAGAAATTTTGTTTCTAAATATTCAACTACCTTTTAATTTGAGAAACAAAAATAACATTTCATAAATAGTAAAAATTTAAGCACAATATGGTAGAATGTGTTTAAATGCCACATGTGAACATATTTTTTATAAAGATTACCTGAGAAAGGAAAATGAATAACATAAAGCAGCTCTTAATTTAGTGAACTCCTTTGGCAGTTGATAACAAATATTTTACTAAGACCCTGGCCTGACTTCATCACATGGGCCACATGTCAAGTTGTGACACAATCCTTCATGCCTATTCATGGTAAGTGTACAGAGAACATACTTTGCTCCCTAGTACAATGTGTACACCAGTACAAAATTGTACAACTATTTCAAAGGTGCTAAAAAAACCCTGGAAAATGGCAGAAAAGCATCACCAATGTTCTAGTTTAAATATAGATTTAAAAGAAACATTTACAATAAGAAACTACCAAGTTTATCAATATGATTGGGTCTTAAAAAAAAACAAACAGCCATATTTGCTTAAGGCAAAATAAGCCAAAACAACTACTTGCACACAAAACTTCCTGCTCTGTCTGTTACCATCTTGTTCAATGTCTGAGGGTCTGCTGTTAGGCTGTGTACTTGTTTTCAACCTGGAACATGGGAACTCTGCCAATACTGGAGTCCATCACACAGCTGCCTCCAACCTCAAGGGTGAAGACTCCATCAGAACCCTGTGGCTACTGCAGATTGTTTATTTGTGGTTTCTGCAGAGAGAAGAAGTGCAGGCCCTAACTTACTGAGATCATGATCTTCTCCATCCCAGTTCCCATGACAGTGACTGGAATCAAAATGGCTTTGAACTGTCAATCACAGATCGACTACCACCAAATAGGTCTGTGCCCAATTTCTAGAAACACAGTAAGGACTCAAACACACATAATGAGTTTCTCAGAATGAGGCTTATATAAATCCTAAGTAAAATAGACAAAACAATTGTTAATTATGGTTTAGTCAGCAGGGGCCAAACAGCATTTTAAAATAATGTAATCCATTCTATTGCTCAAGACATGTAGTAAGCAAAGCACAGTGTGCCCAACAGCATTGGGCTAACAACTAGAAAACTAGGAGTTGAGTGTGAACCCTGAATCCAAAAAGCTCATATTCTGGACCAGAATCTAGCTAGGTAGAGTCCCAACTCTAAATGGTGATAACTGCCATAAGGTGTGGGGGAAAAATATGATAAAGAGTAATCTATTTTGGCTTGAAGAGTGGGGACAGGGTGGGGAAAATCGAGGAGCACCTCATAAAAGGAATGACTTGGCCCTAGTTGAGGGGAATGAGCAGAACTTCACTTACTGGAGAAGAGAAAGAAGATAATTCCAGAACAAAGAGCAAGAGCTAAGCAGACTGTTGAGGCTGAATGGTTTCTGATGTTTGTACTAATTCACTTTTATATTTTTTCATTGGTTACAGGAACAGAAAGGACATGCTATAGCCAGAAAGCAGGCAGCGTTTGCTTGTAAACCCATAGAAGCAAACCCAGATGATCAACAGCAGATGGAGGCCTTGTCCAGGCCTGCAGCCTAAACAGCTGTGCAGCCATCTGTAGACACTGAACCTTACACAATGACAGGCCTGGCTTACAAGATAGATAAGGTCCTTCCAAGTTCTTTGTTTTCTCTTGCTTTTGAGATTTTCTGATGAACAGACCAAAATTCCAATACTGCATAGTCAACTCTGTGTTTTTAACATTTAAGGAGTGTACTCATGTAGAACAAGACACACCTGCTTTTGTGGGCTAATGCAGAGAGTGGATCAATAATTGCTATATCAGGATCAGTTTCCAAATCTACTATTTCAATGAATTCACATATAACAATCCAGAAAGAACCACTCTAAATTCATACCTTTCCCACTATCTGAAGGTGTATTACAGACTCTCAAGTCCAAATTTATTTAAATTTGCTTTAAATCTGTATGTGCCTCACAGCATTTTCAGAGAAGGTAAGTGAAGTGGAAAAAATTATAGCAAAAACGATTGTCACCAATTTGAAGAATTACCAACAGCATGACCTTCTGGGCTCTGAACCTAGGATGACTTAAAGCTGGATGCCCTCTCCCCTTCTGAGGCAATAAGTCACCACCTTTAAGAGCACAGACTCCTTTCTAAGCCAGACTGCCAGGGGTTCAAAGCCCAACTCCCTGTTACTAACAATATGATCTTAGGCAAATTACTTATCCTCTCTGTGCCTGGGTTTCCCTGTCTACAAATGGGGATAAGAATACCACTTGTCTCTTAGATTTGTTGAGTAAAGGGCTATAAGCCTGTCTGCTGTTTGGAGCAAGTAACTTTACTTAAGCTTCCCCATCATTTCAATGTGGTAACACCTCCTTCACAGGGTTATTTGAAAATTAACCATCTGAGTCTGTGAAATCATTCTTAGTGCCCTGCAAAGAGCCACACTGGACACCATTTTATGTTGGCACTGTACTGTAAGCTTTACATAGACCCTCGTTTAATTTTCAAAGTACAAAATAGAATTTATTCCCATTTTATTTACACATATGAAATCAAGGTTAGATACATTAAGTAGCTTGCCTGCATCATAAAATGAGCAGATGGCTAAGGCTCAAGTTTTAAGAGTATGTTTAGGATTGCATTTTTTTTAAGGGACCCATGTTTTTTTAAAAGATTTATTTTATTTAGTTATTTCTCTCTGCCCCCCACCCCACCCCTTTGCCTGTGTTCTCTGTCTGCTCTCTGTGTCTGTTTCTTGTGTGCTATCTGTGTCTGCTCGTCTTCTTTTTAGGAGGCACTAGGAACCAAATCTAGGACCTCCCATGTGGGGGAGAAGCGCTCAATTACTTGAACCATCTCAGCTCCCTGCTTTGTTGTGTCTATCATGGCATTTAACATGGTGTCCTTGATTGCACCCTAGCTGAAATAACTAGCTATAAAAGAATTTTCAGACAACTGAGTCTGAGTGTTAAAGACAACAGGGGATTACTCTTAATTTTGTAAAGTGTGGTAGTGGAACTGTGGTTTCACAGTGAGTGTTCTTATCTTTAGAGAAACAAGCTCAAGTATTTACGTGTAAGAATCTTAATGTCTGTAATCTCTTTGAAATGGTTCAGCAAAAATATTTAATTTTTTTGAGAAACAGAAACTTCAAAATCAGGAAAAATATGACTGAGGACAAAGCTGCAAATCTATTCTCAGGAAGAAGTCTGTTGCAGAGAAGACTTCACAAGAGGGATGAAACAGAAAATGAATGGCATCTGTAAGTATCCTGAATTAGCACCCCATTCCAAATGTCTGATTTTGACAGAAAATTTCCAAACCATTCATAGCGCATGATAAAATGCTTTAAAGGCATAAAGTCCAAATAATTTGGAAAAAAAAATTCCACTTCCATGCATTAAAAAACACTTTCAATAGCTTGTTGCTGCTCTTTACTTTTTTAAATTTAAAAATAGTGCAGAATTATAATCTGACATGCATTTCTATCTGGAGTGGGATCAAAGAAGAGTGATCAGTATATTTTCTTTATGGAAGCCGTCTTTTTTCATTTTTAATATATTTTTAGGAGATACTAGGGATCGAACCCTGAGAACTCATATGTGGGAAGCAGGTGCTCAACCACTCGAGCGACATCTGCTCCCCATGGAAACTGTCTTTTAGGACCATCAATGAGAAAAGTAGACAAGCTTTCCTAAATTATCATGTTTATTAGAGGAGTATTAAATAGAGATTGAAAAGAAAATTAGAAGATTAATGAAATTTTATTAAGTGCAATTTTCCAGCTTTATTGCATTCTGCTGCTAAATGTAACATATTTAAAGTATCTGTACTTTTAAAAAAATTTACATGTACTACAAGAAAACCAGTTTTACCTAAAGTACATTTATATCTCCCCTTGGTTGCCAGTTTGCTGTCACTAATTCTCATTTATAGCTCAATCTGGAAGAAGCCTGGCTACTTCCAAAAAGTCATTGGGGAACCTCAGACATAAAATCATTAGAAGAGAAAACAGAAGACCAAAATTCATAGAAGGGAAGGGGTAAAGTCTAGCAAGAACCTAAGCTAATATGGCTACCATAATCATTCATTTTAGCGCTGTGCTTTCAGAGATGACAAACAACAATAAAAAACGATCCCAGAAAGCTCTGAAACTCACAAAAGGAAACCTTCCTGCACTAACATTTAAGAGGAATTTTTCACATGGGTTATTACATAAGAACATTAGACAATATAATGGGCAGTGTCTACAGTAGCTGTTTATAGCCCTTGCCGCTGCTTTTTTACCTGGGCATTTCATGCCTGTGCCAAGGTCATTACACTAAAAGCAACCCTGAAAAAGGCCATTTCTGCAGCGGGCTAAGGCGCCAAAGCTTTCTGATCCTCTAACTGAAGCCAGAACCTGCCTTCAAATATCTGTGGTCTCAACTGGGCTTCTGACAGCAGTGAGGGCAGGCAGTTTATTTCCATGCAGAAGGGCTGAGAACCTGGGATAGAGATATTTATTTCTCCGCATCCCAGTCAGAATCCTTTTTTGCTTTGGGATACCAGATCAGGCAGTGGTCAAGGGTGACATGCTGCCCTGGAAAGGGAGAGGCCCAGCCTGTACTCACAATGGATGGGGCCAAGGAACCCCCATATAGGGTCTTAACCAGACTCCAAGGCGCCCCAGCCCCAGAAGATGGCAACTGTCCCTCAGTACTACTTCAGTATGTGGGTACAACCCAGGACCCATAAAATATCTGCAAGGCCCAGCATCATATTCCTTCCCTCCATATATCAGCCCTGAAAGGGCAACTTTTTTTTCATATTACCATTTCAAGACATGGTCTATGAAGGTAAAGCAAAATATCTAAAGCAGAAAGATCAGCACATGCTGCGGGGCTGCCGCGACATGTACCCCAGGAGGCATCTTCTCCTGAGACCGGTATCTGGGCCACCAGGGGTTACTGCAAAGCTCCCTAGGGACCCACGGGAAGGAAATTCCCTTTTCCAAACACCAACCCCCAGCGTGGCAACAGCAAACATCAAAAGATAAAGGGATTTTTAAAATTTAAAAAACGGGTTTCCTTGAGTAGAGCGACATATTCTGTCACCTGCTGCAGGGGACCCTCTTGCTAGCCTCCCTGTCGCCCAACACTGAGTCACTTCCCTTCTCTGCCCTCGAGACTCAACGCTCGCAAGGGGCAAAACAACCTTGGCTCGATAGTTCGCTTCCCGCAGCCCGCACCCCCTTGTGCGGACACGCGCGGAACCTCCCTCCAGGCGCACGTCCCGGGACCGCAGACCCGCGCTGTGCGCCCAAGCGGGCGCCGCTGCTCCCTTGCTGGTGGCAGCTCTGAAGGAAACGAGCAGAGGCAGGGATATCACGGGACAATAAAGGAGAGTCTCTCATTCATACACACTCAAGTGGCGGGTGGCGGGCACAGCCAGCGAACAAGAGCCGTGGCCGCCCTGCGTTTACCGCTCGGACCTCAGGCGGAAGACCAGAGGCGCGGGGTGCGGTGTCGCTGCTTCAGTAGCTCCGGGAAGGGAAAAGCCTCGGGCTGGGGAGGAAGGAAGCGATAACGGAGCCCGCGACTGCGCAGCGGTGGGAGCTGCACCTAGGCCTGCAGCGCCTAAGGCTTCCGACCCGGGAGGGCGGCGGGCCTGCCTGGGGTCCCCACGGGCGGAGACCGGAGCATGGTTCCCCCCAGGCCTGCACGCGCCGTGCGCACGCGCACACACAAATACAGACACGCACACGCGCGCAACGCTCTGCTCCGCACGCTCCCGCCGCCCCCTCCCCCCAGCTGCCCAGACCCTGAGGAGCGCGTGTCCGGGGCCCGCAGGCGCGTGCGCGCACTTACCGGGCCGCTTGACCCTGTGGGCTTCTTAGCGTGCCGGCCCAGGCAGGCCCGGGCGCAGCCCACCCTCGCGGGTACCCTGCGGGTCCTCTCCTGACTCCGCAGTATTTTTTATGAATGAAAATGTGGTAGCAAACGAGCGGGAGTCAAACTCTGCTCCCTTCATCTCCTGTCCGCCTACCTCCCTTCCTACATCCCGGAGATCGCCTGGTGGGGTCCGGGCGGCTGGAGGTGAAGGGGCGTAGCAGGCAGAAGGGGAAGGGTGACTGGAACGCGGGGTGATGCTTGCGGGTGCGAACGTCTGGGGAAAAGGGCGAGCGCCGCAGCGAAGGGCGCCGCGGAGAGGGGAAGCGGGAGGGTGCTCTGGGGGCTCGGAACGGGCGGAGGGAGAGCGATCTGAACAGGGGCCGGCAGTGGACGCGAGGAGGCGGAGAACAATGGCGCCTCAGAACCTTCAGGATGCTGAGAGGAGAGGGGCGGCCGCGGTGAAGGCTTGGACCCGGGTGGACCCGTGGCGCGGGGCCAATCGCAGTTCCGGGGAGCAGTAGGCCGCCGGGGTGGTACCCCTGAGAGGCAGTGCAGGGCGCCGGGACCCCAGTGTACATTTTAATAAAATTTTATTAAAATTGTTGTAGAATTTGATACTAGGTTCAATTATTTGCGTACAGAGAGGCCAGGACTCAGGAATGATTTTGAGAAGGAAAGATGGTTTATTGACCGGCAGCCAGACTCAGGAGCTTTCTGTTTCGAACCCAGAACAAGATTTTCAAGTTCCTTTTATATAGGGTGGGCAGTCAAATGGTGCTTTTATTAAAGAAAACTACTTTCTTTGTTAGTTAAGTCTTTGCCTGAGTACCGGGTCGGTTTTGAATTAACATATCACCCACACCTCAGGTGAGCTTGAATTAGCAGCTTGCCCACATTCCATCTGGATGCAACCTTAAATACACATTCATTCTTACATCCTTTCTGAACATTCAAAGCCCATATCACTAAACTGGATTTCTAGAGACTAGGCACACTTGGATATAGAATTAGATGATTTTGAATTTATGCACAGGCTATATTATATTTCCCATTCGAGGCCAAGTCCAAGTTCCCTTAAGTTTTGGTATCACCGCCATCAGAGTTTCCTTGGACTGACTGGTATGTATAGAATTTGCATTGCTAAATGGCCTCTTGGGACTGGAGTCGTTGCCATGGTCACCAAGAGCAGGACTGACTGCAGCCTCTCACCATCCCAAACCCACAAGTCAGGACAGACAGTTTAAGTTAAGGTTCTCTCTGAAGAGACAAAGAACCTCCCACCCATAGTCCACATCAAAATATGTAATTTATACATAAACATACATAAACAATAAGTGTATAGCAAAAGTTGTGAATTTACACAAAAAATAAGCCCGTCATCATACAAGGCTCCCAAACATCACCCTACACACCCAAATCCTGCATTGTCGTGAAACATGTTACAAACTGTGAAAGAGCGGTGTTAAAACATTACTACTAACTATAACCCATATCTTACATTGGTGCATTTTCCCCCAATCCACCCAGTTATTAAAACCCTGTATTAATATTATATATTTGTTTCAAGCTTTTGAAGAATTTTCATTTTGTTCACCTATCATGTTCTCATATTTTTGGTAGGAGATTTTATACATTCTTCCACATTCTGGATTACCACTTTCCAACTTAACTAATGTCTTATTAATAAAATGAATTCTTAATTTTTATATAGTCCCACTTATTAATTTTTAATAATAAAGTTTAATCTGGTTTGTTTACAAAATTCTTACCATTTTAAATCACATATTAACTTTATCTTTTTTCAAAAATCTGTATTTTTAATTAATTCATCTATTTATTTTTACCTATACCTACAATCTATTTGGAATTGATGTTGGTTTATTGTGAGGTTGGAATTCTGAATTTGTTTCATTATGAGTAACCACTACTTAACAAATTACCATTTATTTAAAAGGCCATCATTAACACACTGCATCACACTGCCTGATTGTTTATAAATCAGATAGCTGCATAACTGTGGGTAGGCTTTCAAACTCCTTAGCCTGTTATGCTAATTAATTCATTTTCCTTTGTGCCACTAACCTACTCTCTGATAAATAGATCCCATAAGAGTTCTTCATACTTGGTGACTTAAGTCCTCCCACTTGGTTCTTCTAATTTAAGTTTGCTCTCACTATTTTTGGCCCATTGCTTACGAACTCAGAATTGGTTTGTGAATTGCTCACATTAATAAACCCTGCAATCTTTTTTAAAAATTTCTTTGTCTTTACTTTTTTTAAAGTTACATTAAAAAAATATGAGGAGAGGGGGCAAGATGGCGGCTGAGTGAACATCCCTGTTAGGGTCTTCTGCAGGGAATCGGCTGGGCGGCGTTGGAGACTCTTTGGGACCGGATTGCTTCGGGATTTTTGCTGGTCCGGAGGTGTCTGGACATCGATTTGGAGGGAAGGTAACAGAGAGGATCCGTCTGTGAAATATACACGGAGATCCCAGCTACCTGTAGAGGATTCCCTCCTTGGGTAGGCGGAGACGAGGCATCTAGCCCCGCTCGGTGGGGCTGAGCCAGGCCGGGCCACAGTGGCGGACCCCGGAGCCAGGCCTGGGCCGCTGTAGCGAGCGGAGCCGGGCAGAGCCAGGCCAGGCCGTGGCGGCATAAGAGCCGGGCAGAGCTGGTCCAGGCCTCCGCGGCGGGCAGTGGCGGGCGGAGCCGGGCCTGCGGAGGGGTTTCTGTTCTTGGTTTTTTTGGTTTTTTTTTGAGCATCTGCAGTACTGGGGAGTTCGTGGGCCCTGGGCGGCCTATTGGGGGTTTGTGGGAAGGGAGGTGCTTGCAGACCCATTTGGGCAGACAGACGGGGGGTTTTAGGGCAAAGCGGGGGGAAGTTGTTATTTTAGATAGTGTTGCAATTGTGACACGTGTATACCTGTATCTCTCTTCCCCCTATCCGTTCCCCACCGTTTGCCCATCCTCTTTTTCTTTCTTCCTTTCTTCTTGTCTTTCTTTTTTTCTTTATTATAATTAGTTTTTTTTTTTTCGGTTTTCTCTTTCCCTCTTGTCCCTCATCTTCCACTTATTTTATTTTAATTCAAGTATACAATAGGTGCTACAGGGAACATCTCACATTTGCTGGGTTTTCCCATCCTCCACTGCCTCATTTCTGTGTGAACTGATTTAGGCTACCTACACTATCCCCCTTCCCCTGCATCTTGATATCCACTATCATCTACTGTCTCTCCTATATTCCACCCCCCACCTCCCATTCTTTGATCCACAAAGTGTCTAACTCTTAATTTCTAATACCTTTGTTCTGTTTTCTGTCTGTTATCCACTCTTGAAACTATTACCTTTCTTTTCTTTTTCCCTCTCTCATGAAAACAATAGCTTTGTAGTTCATACCATATTCCTCCCATATTCAGTCATCTACTTCATAAAAGGTACTCTACCTACAGCTATAACACTATACAATCTACATAAATCTAACCTCCATCCTCCCAGATCTCATATTCTTGCTTTGTTAACATACATCACCAATACTACTTTACACTTTTCCCTTGCTGACACAATTGCCTTTCCCCAACACTAATACTTTCCTCTAAAGTGAACTTAACCAACAACAAGTAACTAGAATAAGAAGAAAAAAAGTGACAAAGAGAAGATATAACACCTATGCAAAAATAACAACTAATTAACCTCCAAGAGCAGACAAAGAAGCTAAGGAACTGATTAAATTCGTCAAAATAAAGAGATGACCAGAAAGCAACAAAAATCTACAAACCAAACCAATAATCAGGAAAACATGGCTGAATCCAATCAACAAACCAATAATCACGAAGGGGAGCAAAACTTGGCACAAGCAATGAAAGATCTCAGAACATTTATCACCGACAAATTTGATGCAGTAATGAAAGAGGTTAACAACATGAAGACATCACTTGGAGGGGAAATTGCAGACATACGCAAAAACATAACAGATATGATGGGAATGAACACCACAGTTCAAGAAATCAAAAATACACTTGCAGCAAATATCAGAAGACTAGAAGAGACGGAGCAGAGAATTAGTGATGTGGAAGACAGTACATCAGAAATCAAACAGATAGTAGAAGGGGTCAATAAGAAGATAGAAAAAATCCAATTAGTATTTAGGGACCTGAATGACAATGCAAAATGCTCAAACATACGTATTATAGGCATTCCAGAAGGTGAAGAGAAGGGAAAGGGGTCAGAAGGAGTGTTGCAGGAAATAATGGCTGAAAACTTCCCAAATCTACTGAAAGAGACAGATGTACATATCCAAGAAGCACAGCGCACTCCACAAGTCATAAACCCCAACAGGCCCACCCCAAGACATATACTTGTCAAATTATCCAATGCTCAAGACAAAGAGAAAATCCTAAAAGCAGCAAGAGAAAAGAAAACCATCACATACAAGGGAAGCTCAATTAGATTAAGTGCTGATTTCTCTTCTGAAACCATGGAGGCAAGAAGACAGTGGTATGATATAGTCAAGGTACTAAAGGAAAAAAATTTCCAACCAAGAATACTCTATCCAGCTAAACTAGCATTCAAACATGATGGAGAGTTCAAAATATTCGCAGACAAACAGAAACTGAAAGAGTATACCAACAAGAAACCTCCCCTTCAAGAAATTCTAAAGGGAGTTCTGCAGGAAGAAAGGAAAAAACAGGAAAGGCAAAGTTGGAGGAGAGTATAAGACCAACAACAACAACAAAAAAAGACCAAAAAAATATACAAACAAAATATGACAAACACAAATCCAATCAAAATATGGCTAACACAAATAATTCCTTGATAGTAATAACACTGAATGTCAACGGACTAAACTCACCTATCAAAAGATTCAGACTGGGACACTGGATAAGGAAATATGACCCATCCATATGCTGTCTACAAGAGACACATCTTAGACCCAGAGACGCATGGAGATTGAAAGTGAATGGCTGGAAAACAATCATACAAGCTAACAATAACCAAAAAAAGGCAGGAGTAGCTATATTAATTTCAGACAAAATAGACTTTAAATGTGAAACAATTGTGAGAGACAAAGAAGGATACTACATTTTAGTGAAAGGGAAAATCTGTCAAGAAGATCGAACAATCATAAATATCTATGCCCCTAACAAGGGTGCCTCTAAATACGTCAGGCAAACGCTGGAAAAACTAAGTGAAAGAATAGATACATCTACAATTATAGTGGGGGATTTTAATACACCACTATCAACTCTGGACAGAACATCTCAAAAGAGAATCACCAAAGAAACAAAACATCTGAATAGTATATTAGAGGAGCTCGATCTAATAGACATATATAGATCGCTACACCCAAACACAGCAGGATATACATTTTTCTCAAGCGCACATGGATCATTCTCCAAGATAGATCATATGCTAGGCCACAAAGAAAGGCTGAACGAATTCAGAAAGATTGAAATCATACAAAACATTATCTCTGACCACAGTGGAGTCAAGCTGGAGATTTGCAAGGGACAGAAGCCCAGATTTCACACCATGATTTGGAAATTAAACAGCACACTCTTAGAAAAACAGTGGGTCAAAGAGGAAATCTCAAAAGAAATCAATGACTACCTTGAAACAAATGATAATGATAACACAACATACCAAAATTTATGGGATGCAGCAAAAGCAGTACTGAGAGGGAAGTTTATAGCCATAAATTCATATATCAAAAAAGAAGAAAGAGCAAAAATTGAAGAACTAACTGCACATTTGAAGGAATTAGAAAAACAACAACAAAGTAACCCAACAGGAAGAAGAAGGAAGGAAATAACAAAGATAAGAGCAGAACTAAATGAAATAGAAAATAAGAAAGCACTTGAACAGATAAACACCCAAGAGCTGGTTTTTTGAGAAGATTAACAAAATTGACAAACCTTTAGCAACACTAACAAAGAAAAAAAGAGAGAAGATGCAAATACACAAAATAAGAAATGAGAAAGGCGATATCACCACTGACCCCACAGAAATAAAGACTATCATAAGAGGATATTTTGAAAAACTATATTCCAACAAAAATGACAATCTAGAGGAAATGGACAAATTCCTAGAAACACATAAGCAGCCCATATTGACAAAAGAAGAAATTGATGATCTTAACAAACCAATCACAAGCAGAGAGATAGAATCAGTTATTAAAAATCTCCCAACTAAGAAGAGCCCAGGGCCAGATGGCTTCACAGGTGAATTCTACAAAACATTCTGGAAAGAACTGACACCAATCCTGCTGAAACTATTCCAAAACATCAAAACAGATAGAACATTACCCAACTCCTTCTATGATGCCAACATTACCCTAGTACCAAAGCCAAACAAAGACATCACAAGAAAGGAAAATTACAGACCAATTTCTCTAATGAACCTAGATGCAAAAATACTTAACAAAATACTTGCTAATCAGATTCAACAACACATTAAACGTATTATACACCACGACCAAGTGGGATTCATCCCAGGTATGCAAGGATGGTTCAACATAAGAAAATCAATCAACGTAATACACCATATAAACAGATTGAAGGAAAAAAATCACATGATTATATCTATTGAGGCAGAAAAAGCACTTGACAAAATACAGCATCCTTTCTTGATAAAAACACTCCAAAAGATTGGAATACAAGGGAATTTTTTGAACATGATAAAGAGTATATATGAAAAACCTAAAGCCAATATTGTTTACAATGGAGAAATCCTAGACTCCTTCCCTCTAAACTCAGGAACAAGACAAGGATGCCCACTGTCTCCACTCCTATTTAACATTGTCTTAGAAGTACTTGCTCGAGCACTGAGGCAAGAACCAGAAATAAAAGGCATTCAAATTGGAAAGGAAGAAGTCAAAATTTCATTATTTGCAGATGACATGATCCTATACATAGAAAACCCTGAGAGATCTACAACGAAGATTCTAGAACTCATAAATGAGTTTAGTAAAGTCGCAGGTTATAAGATCAATGCACAAAAATCAATAGCATTTCTGTACACCAATAATGAGCAAGATCAGGAGGAAATCAAGAAACAAATACCATTCACAATAGTAAATAAAAAAATCAAATACTTAGGAATAAATTTAACTAAAGAGGTAAAAAACTTATACATCGAGAACTATACAAGATTGTTCAAGGAAATCAAAGAAGACCTAAATAAATGGAAGAATATTCCCTGTTCATGGATAGGAAGACTGAATATTATTAAGATGTCTATCCTACCAAAACTGATCTACACATTCAATGCAATCCCAATAAAAATCAACACAGCCTTCTTTAAGGAACTAGAAAAACTAACTATGAAATTTATTTGGAATAAAAAGAGGCCCCGAATAGCCAAAGACATATTGAAAAAGAAAAACGAAATAGGAGGAATCACACTTCCTGACTTCAAAACATACTACAAAGCTACAGTAGTGAAAACAGCATGGTACTGGCATAAGGAGAGACACAGAGACCAATGGAATCGAATTGAAAGTTCAGATATAGAACCTCATGTATATAGCCATATAATATTCGATAAAGCCACCAAACCCTCTCAACTGGGAGAGAATGGCCTATTCAACAAATGGTGCCTGGAGAACTGGATAGCTATATGTAGAAGAATGAAAGAGGATTACCATCTCACACCTTATACAAAGATCAACTCAAGATGGATCAAAGACCTAAATATAAGAGCCAAGACCATAAAGACCTTGCAAAGCAGTGTAGGGAAACATCTACAGGACCTTGTAATAGGAAATGGCTTCATGAATATCACACCAAAAGCACGAGCAGCTAAAGAACAAATAGATAAATGAGACTACCTCAAAATTAAAGCCTTCTGCACCTCAAAGGAGTTTGTCAAGAAAGTAAAAAGGGAACCCACACAATGGGAGAAAATATTTGGCAACCATATATCTGATAAGAGACTTATAACTTGCATATATAAAGAACTCATAGATCTCGAAAACAAAAAGATAAACAACCCATTTAAAAAATGGGAAAAAGATTTAAACAGACACTTCTCCAAAGAAGAAATACAAATGGCTAAAAAGCACATGAAAAAATGCTCCAAATCCCTAGCTATCAGGGAAATGCAAATCAAAACTACAATGAGATACCATCTTACTCCCATAAGATTGGCAGCCATGAAAAAAACAGTAGAATACAAATGCTGGAGAGGATGTGAAGAAAGGGGACCACTCATCCATTGCTGGTGGGAATGCAGAAGGATCCAACCATTATGGAGGACAGTTTGGCAGTTTCTCAAAAAATTATCCATAGATTTGCCATATGACCCAGCAATACCACTGCTGGGTATATACCCATCAGATCTGAAAACAAGGACACAAACCGATATATGTACACCAATGTTCATAGCAGCATTGTTCACCATTGCCAAAAGTTGGAATCAATCCAAAAGTCCATCAGCAGATGAGTGGATCAATAAAATGTGGTATATACACACAATGGAATACTACTCAGCTGTAAGAACCAATACACTACAATCGCACGTGATAACATGGATGAACCTTGAGAATCTTATGTTGAGTGAAGCAACCCAGGCATTGAAGGACAAATACTATATGATCTCAATGATATGAAATAAGTTAACTGCCTCAGAGAGCTAGAGTCTGGAAAAGTGGCTTACTGGAAATCGGGGGGTGGAGGAAGGCTGTGAGTTAATGTCTGTAGGGGTGGAATCTGTGATGAGCTGGGGGTAAGTATGAGCACAAAGAAGGGACAAAATAGGGGCAAGGGGTTACCTTCAGGTGGGGTTTTCTGGGTTTGAGGGGGGCTGGGGATGGGAAGAGGGGTAATATGGTCCAAGAAATAGGTGGGAGGGAGGGGCAACATACAAACATGGGAGAGTGCCAGAAGTTCATTGAGAACTAAATGTTGAGTAAAACGTATCAAAGTATAAGTAGGAGGGTTACCTGGTTAGGACGCTCAGGGGGTATGGTCTGATGCGGGAGGACTCCGGAGGGAATAGCTGAAGGCTCATTTTGCCAAGGTGGGTTCTACCATTGGGTGGGGTGGACCCATATCCTGGGGAAGACTAATGCCGTCGAATAGAGAGAACTGTATCTCTCGTGAGAAAGGACGGCTCCCAGGGCATTAGATTGGCAGGCGTTGTGGGCCCTAAGGGGAGGGGAAAATGGACGTGCAATGGATGGAACAAAGGTAAATAAGGGGGCAAAAGAGGAGTTATGTGAGAGTACACGAGGATGAATATAAAACAGCTAATATTACACCAAAAACATATAGGGGACGACAGACTAATAATGAAAACCATAAGACAAAACATAGGATAACTAAAAAATTTAGAAAACTGTACAACCTAAAGTATGGACCACATAGTAAGCACAAATGTTACCTTGTTTGAAAACTATAGTTTTGGAATCTGTACATCAGTTTCAGGAAATATGATATGAATAAGTCAAAAGATTATTGCTGTGGAAGGGAAAAGGTTTTATGGTGGATCTGGGGAAATACTGTATATTGTATATATGAATTTTGGTGATCTAAGACTCTTCTGAAGCTGACATTATGTTGGGATTCACTTTATGGGAAGTTTTGGATCACAGAGTGGTTCAACAATGGCAGCGGAGGAATACTGATATGGGATGTTATTGACAGGATATATATGGTTGACAGGGAGTTATACAGGGCATATGCCCAGGGTATATGGTAATGTCTATATATACTCATAGTGGAAACAATTAAAAACAACAGCTGGGGGGGTATGGGCTCCTGGCCGGGGGGTCACTGTTGTGGGCCCTGGGAGAGCAGCGGCAATCTTCCAGGTGCAACGGCAAGAACCAGGAAGGAAGGAGGGCCCAACAGTGGGCTCTTGATACTAATGGCTACACTTTTGAGCCTATGCACCTGCAATAAGAACAAGGCCTAGAGTAGCATTGTGCCTGGGGGTTTCCTCCTGACAGCCTTCATGTTACTCAAATGTGGCCACTCTCACAGCCAAACTCAGCGTGTAGATGTGATGCATTCCCCCCAGCGTGGGACACGACACCCGGGGATGAGCCTCCCTGGCACCAAGGGATCACTACCACATACCAGCTGAAGAAGCAACTAGAAAATGACCTTGAATTAAAGATTCAATGCGGAACAGCAGAATATACCTATCTACATATAATAACATGACTTCGGGAAGCGGTTTGACCTAATGTAAGGGGGAAATGGAAAAGAGAAATGAGATTATAAGGCTGTGAGTCTCTAAAAAAGAGTCTGGAGGTTGTCAGAAGGAATACCCCTATGTACAACTGAACAGAGTCTAAGAGACAGATAAGGTAGATACAACCCCAGGTATTGGTTCTTTTGAGGGATAAAGAGACCCACAGGTTCTATGGTCATGGCAGAAGGGGTTCACTGCCATGACAGATGGCCCTTCTTTGGAGCTGGTGTTTCTGCGTGATGGAAATGGACTCCGAGGGGATCTCTTTTCACAAGACTTGCATGCCACTTTATTGGAATTGTAGTTGGTGCTGGGTTTAAGATATATGTAGGGGATTTGAATCTCTGGACTGATAATATGACACCCAGGCCCAGAGCCTCAACAGACTTCAGCTCCTACACTTTGACTTATTGGACTTACTCCACTCAGCTAACATGGAGTTGAAGAAGGTCAACCACCACAACATGGAGCCTAGAGTGTCTACAACTAGAAGCGGGAAGAATGCATCCAGTACCCATGTGGAATCTAAGCCCTCACTTGACATAGGTGTGCAATGGACACAACCAATCCAATGTCCACAGAGAAAATGTGGAATGGGTGTGGGAACGGTAGCCATGGGGGCTGCTGGGTGTGGGGAACGGGAGGAAGAGATGAGATGTGGAGGCGTTTTCGGGACGTGGAGTTGTCCTGGATAGTGCTTCACGGACAATTACGGGACACTGTAGATCCCCCCAGGGCCCACTGGATGGAACGTGAGAGAGTCTGGGCTATGATGTGGACCATTGACTATGGGGAGCAGTGATGCTCAGAGATGAACTTACCAGGTGCAATGGATGTATCACGATGATGGGAGAGAGTGTTGCTGTGGGGGGAGTGGGGGGCGGGGGCGGTGGGGTTGAATGGGACCTCATATATTTTTTTAATGTAATTAAAAAATAATAATAATAATAATAATAATAAATAAATATTAAAAAAAAAAGAGAGACAAGGGGAGAGTCAAGGTGAAGCACAGCAGAAACCAGGAACTGAGGTGGCACAATTGACAGGGAACCTCCCTCCCCATCAGAGGTCTCCAGGAGTGAATCCTGGTGAATCCTAGAGGAGAGATAATGAGAAGAGAAGGCAACACAGACAGCAAAAACAGCAGGGTGGGAGGAGGGGAATGGGGTAAATAAATAAATAAATCTTTAAAAAAATAAAATAAAATTGATGAAGAAAAAAAATAAATAAATAAAAAATAAAAATAAGAAAGTATATGCACACACACATATTTTTAAAGGTAACAGCTAAACATTCAATATTTTGAATGCTGTAGACCTATTCATGTGGAATACCCTGGAGAATATTATGTAGCACTTACATCATACTTTTATGTAATAATAAAATCCATCCATCTGAAAAAAAAAAAAAAAAAGAATATTTGCCTTCTAGGCAGATTACTCAGAAGGTTAAGGTAACCATTTAAAAACTCTTAGCAGGCTAACAAATGAAGAAGACTCTTATTTTAACAAAGATAAAAACAAATTCTAATTTTGTATTAGGATAATATTTAATAAGAACTCTTAAAAATCTCATAAACCTCTCAAATCTGATCCACCTTGACCATGACAATTAAATTTCTTTTCCACAAACCTTCTACAAGTTTCTTTACTCTACAGATTTTCTCCTGCACATTGCTATTTCTCACTCAGCAACAACCAGTCATTTTACTTTAGGACAAAACTTCTATTTTCCCTTAACAAAACACATCCTGTATAACTTGCATATTTAAATTACCAAAAATATCTTGGGAACTTTCTTAAGACCAGCAGCTTACAAAACACAATTACTCAAAAGAAAAAGTTTGTCAGAATACTAACTCAATTTGTGTAATTGTAGACTTATATTTTTCATCATCTTAAAGAGTTCATAAATATAATGTTAGCTTTTTTGATTAGAAAACATACATGAATTTAAGAAGAACATACCCTAGTAGAAAAAATATATATGCTTATATTAAACATACCATTACAGAAGACATAGCTAATTTTATTTATTGAGTTAATTAATCCCATTTGTGAAAGGTTTATCTGAATTATGTTGATTGGATTTGTTTTTAAATTTTGATATAGTTTTGCACACATTCTTTTTTCTTTGGAAATATAAGTTTGGTTTGCTTAATTGCTAAGGTTATGAGATTAACCTATATATAAGCATTTATTTGTCTTCTAGCAAATTAGAATCTAGCTTTTTAAGGGATGTTATAAGTTAATTTGGTATTACTCTCCAGAGGCAGGAAACTCATATCTCAAACATACAGATGCAAATACAGAGTTTAGAGCTTCAGTTTAAAATATTCCAGCCATGAGTCAGAAATAAAAACACAGAAACATATAAAACATAGAAATCACATGAGCTTTTAATTTCTCATTTACTATTTGTTAGGAATCCTTTTATTTTAGTATGCCAAGCCTGCCAATACATAGACACAAAAAGTCTATTGGCATTTATAATGGGGATTTACTAGGGTAAAAGCTTACAGTTCAAAACCTGCTAAAATGTCCAAATCAAGGCATCGTCAGAGATGCTTTCTCATCAAGGGTCATCTCCTGGTCAATCCTGTGCTTGTGTCACATGGCAAAGCTAGGTTGTAGCTTCTCCTCACTTCAGGCCTGCTCAACTGATTCCAGCCTCTGGTATTTCTCTCAGCCTCTAGGGGTTTCTCTTGGCTTTTCTTTCAGCTGTAGTTGGTGCTGGAGTCCTCTTTCACATGACAGAGCAAAAATGGCATCCATATTTTTCTGTTTCTGTTTCCAGTTCTCTATTTATGTAAGACCCCAGCAAGAGGGTGGATATCCAAACTGGGTCACTCTTCACTGAGGTAGTTGAAGTAAAGGCCCTAAAGTGATCTAATCAAGTGCCTTAACCAAAAGTTCCCATAATGTAATCAAAACCCCCACTCCCTAAGCTGTCAGCACCATGGAGAAAGTGCCCCCTCAGGTTTTGCTCCCCGTCTCTAGGCTGTAACATGTTAGGGCCCTGTAAAGAATAAAGAAATGAGGGAATGATGAATGAAAGTTTTAGTCATTAATTGACTTACTGATATCAATCCTGAACAAGCAACAATAGACTGGGGATCAGGAGCACTGGGTTCTAGTCAGATCCCTGCCACTAACTTGCATCTCAATTTCCCTAAGCAAGAGCTAGGGCCACCATGCTGTTAAGCCTCCTCAATTGCACTCAGTGAGGGATGGCTGAGCTCCTGCTCCATGCAGGCTCCTCTGCACCAGTGCAGGATGGCTGTCAAGGCCTGGTCTTACCTCCTGCATGTGGCAGACACCTCACTCAGAACTCTTCCTGCAATCATCCATCAGCATCTCTCCCCAGATTGCTTCTAAGCTCTGCAAGGACCAGATCCAGTCTCATTCAGCTCTGAATCCCAGAGCCCAGATGGTGCCTGGCACACTGAAGGGCTAGGAGGTATTTGAATGGATAAAACATGAGTACCCCTTGGAAATCCACAGGAAGGAGGGACAATAGGAAAACAACTATCTGTGACTCAAGTTCATGAATTTAGTAAATGGGAACTTGGAGGAGGAAACTATTTATTCTGCTTAGGGAACACCAGGATAGACTTCCTTGAAGAGGTGACATGTGAGCTGTGCTCAGCAGGATGTCCTGGGGGATATTCCTTACCCCAGATGGATGAAGGACAAGGTAAAATTCCAGTGCTGACTATCAGTAATTCTTGGAGTACAAGGATCATATTAGGGATAGAGGGCAAGGAAATCCTTCCAGCACTGGCATTCAGGGATTCTGGTTATTTGAGGATCATATTAGGTCACACTCACCAAGGAGGAAGCTCATCTCAGTGCCAACAGCCTCACTGTTTTCCAGGGATCCAGACAAGGATAGACATGTAGTGGATGAGGACAAGTGTGATGACATTTCAAAGAACTGTCTAAATCTCAGGAAGTGGAGAGCCAGGAGTAGCTGTTCTTCTGGGCCCTAAGCTCATGCATCTTACATCCAGGTTCAGACATGGCACTAGGACTGTTGTAGAGACCCTGGGTACTTCCAGGATGCAGGCATCCTTTTGATCACTTCTCCTGAGCCTCAGAAGCCACTGTGGTCTTATTGTCAGCAAAGGCTTTCAGGCAACACACAGATAAGATCACCTGGAAAGCCCATGCACCTGTGAGCCTGGGTTCTAACAGGGTTCTAACAGTCCCTGCACAACTGCTCTTGGCCAAGTCTGTATTGTTGAGTAATTGGGTTGCAAGAAGCAGGGTTCCAAGCAGATTAGTTCTTATAGGCATGGGGTAGGTATAGAGCAGAGGACAGTGGGATGAGGGGACTGGTGCCTGGCTGCTCTCTCTTTCTTTCTCCCATGAGCCCCAGCTCACCTCCTCTCTCCCCACACCCAGTCTTAGTATTGTGGAAATCGAGAGGTTCAATAATTGCATATGGAAGTCCAGGACTCAGTAATAATTTTGGGAAGGAAAAAAATTTACTTTCAACCTTTCCAGCTAGGGAGTTTCTCTGTCCAAAAACCAAAGACCCAAATAAGATTTTCAGGTTCTTTTTATACATAGGAAGAGCCAAATGCTCCTTTGTTTGAGTTCTCAATAAGCTTGAGTTAACACTTACTTCCCACATTCCAGGTAGGCTTGACTTAACATATTCAGTTTGCATTTTCCATGAATATTTAAAGTCTATAGAGCTTACATTGTTAATTGGCTTCCCGGGACTGGAGTGGCTGGCATGGTTACAAAAAGCACAGTTTTTCATTGTCTGACACACACAGACCAGGTTATTTACAAAGAGACACACAGCCCCCACCCATGGCTCATATCATTCTCCCCTTTATGCCAGTTTAACTTGTTAAGCTTTGCCATAATTGTTGTTGGAGTTATGAGGTGGTGGCTGCTTGTTGTTTTGATTGATTACCCCATTCATCAATTTTTCAGTGAGGGGTTCAGGACAAAGCCCCTGGACAACATTTGGGGTCTCTTTCTGTTTCCAGAAGAAGTTTTCATTCTGGACAGCAGAATTAGAATCCTGGGTGGGGTCCCCTCCAGCAGCCATCCTGGGGGTTGCCAGTGCTTACATGGATTTCTTGCCAGTCTTGAGATCCATTTATTAATTTTTATTTTTATTTTTAGAGAGTTTACATCTTTAATCTTAAAGGGGTGCTGAAAGGAGATGATTCTTTTTCTGTAGCTACTTTCTGCTGGCCATGGAATTGTAGTCCCTAACTGACAAGGTGTAAAAACTTTATTTTATTTTGACTGGAGGAAGATGGATCTGGCATTCTGTAGGAAATTGGATGATGTTTTCACCTGGTTAATAAGATGTTCATTTTGCAAGAAATAAATTTAATTAGAATTTTGGAATACATGGTGGTTGTTTTTTTAAGAGGACACTGGATTGCAGAGGTAGAAAAGATGGCACCCTTTATTTTTTTAAAGTTGGTGGGGAACAGTATATATATATAGTTATTTTATGTTCTTGGTTAACCCCCAGAGGGAAATTGTAATAGATAATGTTATTAGGTAGTTAGCTTAGTTCTGAAGATGAATTCCAGGCTGTTTAATGATTGGCACTCATGTGTTTTGTTAGGTGCTTCTGGTGAACTGGCACTATTTTAGGCAGCTGGTCTCATTCAGGATTAGTGAACCAAGTTGGAATTTTTTTTTTTTTTTGGTTTTAGCTGTGGGAATAATCAGAACTACAGAGTAAAGTTTTTTGCATTTTTGCTTTAATTGAATAATTCCTGGTAATTTTGACTGTTTAATAGGTGACCCACTGTTAGTAAGCAAGCTTCATTTTTGTTACACAGTAGAGTACTAGAGTGATTGAGCCTAGTGTTAATTAACTGGTTACCTGTAAGCCACTGGTGGCCCCTGGTCTTTTTTTTAAAGATTTATTTATTTATTTCTCTCCCCTCCCTCCCACCCCAATTGTCTGTTCTCTGTGTCTATTTGCTGTATCTTCTTTGTCTGCTTCTGTTGTTGTCAGCAGCACAGGAATCTGTGTTTCTTTTGGTTGCATCATCTTGTTGTATCAGCTATCCATGTGTGTGGCACCATTCCTGAGCAGGCTGCACTTTCTTTCACACTGGGCAGCTCTCCTTACGGGGTGCACTCCTTGCGTGTGGGGCTCCTCTATGTGGGGGACACCCCTGCATGGATAGCACTCCTTATGCGCATTAGCACTGTGCACGGGCCAGCTCCACATGGGTCAAGGAGGCCCAGGGTTTGAACTATGGACCTCCCATGTGGTAGATGGACACCCTAACCACTGGGCCAAGTCTGCCACCCAGCCCCTGGTCTTAAGTACATTCTTTACCCAGTATGGGGTGAAGACTGTGAGAGGTTGTCCCCAAGCTAGTTTGGTGGCCCTTAGATTAAAAGGGCTGTTGACCCCACTGTTTTTAGCCAAGATGGCTATTTTTACTTTATAGACATGTTATTAACTACTCAGAAAATGAAGTTTACCAGGATTTTTAACATGTTTAATGTACTTCTGTACATGATTTAGAATAGAAAAGATAACACTATAATTATCAGGCATATATTTAGAACAGGATGCAGGTAGAGCACTTAATATTAATGTATTACTTAAGGCATAAGGGTTTTGAGTTGCAATTAATAGTCTTAAGTTTCAGGTTTGTAATACTTTACATGTTATCTGTCCATGGGAGCAGTCCATAATGCCAACTGTGTTTAAGTTCTACTTACAATATTCTGGTATTTATTGCTCCACTTAATATGTTCTTCACAAAAGTTGCAGCACCATTGATCCTAGAGAGAAATTAAGGAGTAGATTTTTACCAGCCTGGTGCCAGTCTGAAGATGATATTATTGTACATTTGACTGTACTTAGCCACTGTTTGCTGCTTCAGGAGCTCAAGACTGCAAAGAGTTTCCATTCACTTCAGGAGCATGACCAGAGAGGTAGTAGATATTTTTATTGGTTTAAAGATCAGTGACCAAACTAGCCAATAACTCATATGGAGTGGCAACCTGCAATGTATTCAAGGTCTGTTTAATGCAAAGGAGAGTTTGACAATGCTGAAGTTCATTTCTTGATTTTTATATAACTTTGAAACATTTTCAATGCAATGTGTTACATATTAAATGAACTTAACTTTTATAGTACTTTGCTTTTTATTTTTACACTTTTATCATGAAGATTAGCAAATATTTTACTTTAGCAGTAAAGGTAAAATTATTTTTCACTGTTAAAATGAAAACAGAATATTCCCAATGGAATCAAGGTAACCTTTATTACTACCACTTGAATATGTACATTGAGGTGACTTTTAGACAAGTTTCATTGCTATGAAGTTACTTTTTGCTATTAATATTAATCCAGGTTTCTAGTTAATAATAGCTCCTTAGAACTAGAGCCACTTAAATGTTTTTACAAACTCTTTGTAATTGACCACAATTACAAACTGGCAAATTTACTTTAGCTTATAATAAGTAACCAATGGAATTTACTTTATGCATTTAAGAGAGAGCAGCCCTATATTTAATTTAATTTTATTAAACACAAACTTACAGCTTTTATTATTTTAAAGATTCAATACACATAATGTTAATTTATTAACCTGGTATCCCATAAACCAAAGAGATAATATTTAAGTTAAACAAGTTGAAATTATTATTGTTTAAAAAAGAATGTTGTTTTTCTTTTTCACAGGGGCTTAAAACCTTTTGTTTTTGATAGTTTTAAAACCATGAATAACTTTAAAAGCATACTGACTTCTAGGCTTTGGAGTATAAAACAATTAATTAATATTTCTATATGATTTTTTATATTGCTTAGTTTAATTTGGGTTTTAGGAATATATATTACTTATATGACTGCATATTTAATTTTAACAATTTGAGCAAATAGGCAGACATGAATAGTTTGATACAGAAGCACTACTTAGTTGTTTAAAACTTTTTTTTTTTTTTTGCTGGTTAATCCAGAGTACAGTCTTCTCACTGGTTTTCCTGGTTATATTGTTGTTTGGAGGGAAACTGGCAAGCATTTGGGGCTTTTGCTTAGACTGAAAAAGAAACTGGGTAGCTCTGACTCACTTTTTCTGAGACAGTTTGAACAATGGCGGTTGCTTACTTTTGGAAAATCTGGCAATAGTTATTTCTGATTCCTGGTGGAAATGACCAATCAGAATTAATTTATATTATTGGGAAAGGTCAAGGAAAAATGCAGCTTTCCCTTTAAAAGGGTAAGGAGAAAATGAGAAGACCAAAAATATTTAGAATGACACAAAAGTGATATGCATAAACTTTTTTGCTTTTAAATGTTACTATAAGTTTCCTAAAGTTCAATTATTAAGTTGAATTGTTAAGGGGTGGGCCAGACCCACAGGAACTGTAAGCAAAGGCAAATGTGGTTTATAATTACTAGTACAATATTTGAAGTTTAAGAGTTAAATTAGTTATAAAATAACTAGAAGATAAGTTTAAGTAATAATTACTATTACAATAGCTGAAATTTAGGCTATATTTACTTTGCTGTAATAGTTTCAGTTATAAATTTATACATCTATATATAAAGGTATTTATACAATGATTTTAATTTTTAGTTACAGTTTCTAGTAAGTTTTTACCTTAAGATGAATTGAGTACCTTTATTAATTAAGCCACAAGAATTTTATCAGTAACAAATTTGTGAAGTTTTTCTGCTTTTCTAGTAACTGAATAAATTTCATTCACAAGTTATGCATTAAATTTACCAGCAAGACAGTATTGGCATTTAAAAACTCATTTCTAGGTTACTTTTCACCATGATTTCCTAGGCACAAGCAAACTGAGAGAAGTTAAACATAGATTTCAAAGTTAAACACAAGGTTATGCGCAAATTAAAATAGAAGAATTTATACCTTTAGCATTTCAAGGAACTCTTTGACTTTAATTGATGGCACATGCGGTTTTATTTTGATTACTATTCACATTATTTATAGGCACAACTGAGTTTAAACTGAGAAGTTTAAGGTTTATTTCCTCATAATTTACAGGAGACACTATATGAGGTTTCTGGGCCTCAGATTTATCTGTTTTTTTTTTTCCTTGCAGTTTTTATGACTTTATTGTTTGACAGCTTACCAGCTAAACCATTAAAAGGATTATTAAGTGATTAGAGGTTTATTGTTCTAAACAATAGTTTTTGTTTGTTTGTTTTTTAGACAAAGGAGGTACTTTACCAATTCTACAGTTTTTAAAACATTTCAGAGTATTTTAACAGAGACATGCAAAGAAAAATTCAGAAAGGCAGAACCTGGGCAGAAGTCAATTGTGCAAATGTATTTTGACTGCAACACCATGGCAAAGGAACTTTTATTGCTTTCATCCTGGCTCTGCTTGGACTGGCTGGGAGAGGTAAGCTCTTACCCCCACCCCCAGACAGCTAGGCATGATCAGATGGGAATATGGCTTACAAAGACACAGAATTGCAGGAGGAGTAAGCCCCCCAGCATTCTGCCCCTGTCATGCACCCCCCTTAAGGGAGGAGGAGGGAGAAGGTAATGGCAGCAAGTTCCAGGCAGCTAAAATGGCTTAAAAAACCTTCTAGGCTTGGCACCTTCCTGGGGGAACCCCACCCTGGCAGGGCCATGATCCAAGCACTGCCTTATCAGCTATCCTGACTGGGGCCAGCCTCAATAAACTTGGATCCATGGCACGGACATGGATGATCCCTGAGCCCTCGCAAATGGGATGGACTCAGAGGCAAGAGAACAAAGTACACAGACATTCAGACTCCATGTTTTGTTTTTTTTCACCCATAAAACAATCATTTCACTCCTTTGCCAATGGCAAGGGAGGGCTCTGACTTAACAAAAGTTTAGTATTTCATAGTTACACAATCCAACATTATCATCCAGAGGCATGAAAACACACAGAAGCACAAAGTCAATTAATCTGACTTATAATTTTTACTCTGAGCTATAGCACATTAATTATTGTAACCCTAGGGAGGGGGAATTTTGAAAACCAAATCTTTAACAGGACTCTCTGTTCAACCTTGCTGTTTACAAAGCAAGTTCATTTGCAATTCAGTGCCAAAACAAATACTCTGGATAAACTTTTTTTACTGTTTAACCTTACCCTCAGATCAAGCCTCACTACAAAAGCCAATTCATTTTTCCTGTAACCAAAATTTTCCAAATCCAGACCAATTTTCAAGATGCATTAATACTTAAGCCCATTTATTTTTTTCTCCCACTGTACTCAAACCTCCACTATTTTAGTGAAGGCAGAACCAGATGCTAACCACAGTTAGCTGAACCTAAACATCAGGGTTGTTGTTTTTTTCTTTCCTTTCAGACCTGGAGAAGATCGCTTCCCCCTGAATTTCTGGAGGTACTGAGGTCCTCTTGGGAGGTGATTGGGCTCCCTTTCTAACATTTAAAGTTAGGTTTTCCTGACACTATGCCCCCCCAGGAAAGTCTTACCTGTGGTGTGATTTTTCATTCCCAGCATCTTTTTAAACTTTCTGCTGCATCCAATTCTTGCTGGGAGGATTCCAGTGGAGCCAAAATGTCCTCTTTCTGGACTGAAAAGTGTTCAGGGGTGCCCAGATTTGGGGTCTACCTGAGTCCCCCTGGCTTCCTCAGAGATATTGGTAGGGGTAGTGAAGTGCTCCCATCTCTGGCCTTACATTACAATCCTGGATGAGCCCCCAGATATTGTGGAAATTGAGAGGTTCAATAATTGCATATGGAAGGCCAGGACTCCGGAATAATTTTGGGAAGGAAAAAAGAATTTATTTATGACTGGCCAAGCTTGGGAGCTTCTCTGTTCAAAAACCTAAACTCCAAATAAGATTTTCAGGTTCTTTTTATACAGAGAAAGAGTCAAATGCTCCTTTGTTTGAGTTCTTGATAAGCTCGAGTTAACACTTATTTCCCACATTCCAGGTAGGCTTGAATTAGCATATTCAGTTCGCATTTTCCCCAAATATTTAAAGTCTATAGATCTTACATTGTTAATTGGCTTCCTGGGACTGTAGTGGTTGGCATGGTTATGAAAGGTGCAGCTTTTCATTGACACACACAGCCCCCACACTTCTCCCTATCTCTCTATACCTTTGCTCTCTGGGCCTCAGCTCTGCTCTCTCTGTGTTGTCTGACTTTCTCAGCTTACACCTAGGTTCTGCTCCCTCATCACTTCAGCTAGCAAGCCATGTTCATTTGACATGTCCTCCCTTTACTTACTTAAACATGTTACATTTGAGTATTTTTACAGTGGAAGTGGTCATTGTTTCTTTCCACAACCCTTGAAAAGTCTCAGGGCATCTGTCACTGACCCCACCCTATAGACCACTGAATCCACCTCCACAAACATACAACTGCTTTTTCTTCCACCTGCTCATGAGAAGCTCCTCTCCTGTTACCTCCCCTCCCTTTCTTGGCCACACAGGGCTCATCTCCTGGGGCCATTAAGCAAAAAGCCACTCACCAACCCCAGGAAGCCTTGGTGGCTCCTAGACAAGGAGCAGGAAAATGCTGATCTGCTTTGATCAGCAGAGGGAGCTTACAGCCGTGCTTTTTCCCTGACAGTCAAGAGGTTGTAATGAGGTCACCTGGAGTTCTGGAAGACTGGAGGAGAGGAAGAGTCAGAGAGGGAATTGCATGGTGAGGGGCCTCTCAGCCCCAGGGCAAACCAAAGTCTTGAGTGAGGGGGACCTGGGACGGGAAGATTGGGGGTGAGTGTGATATTTATTAGAATTGTTAGAGTGTGAGAGGTTTTTTTTCCTTTGCTTTCCTCTATTCTGAATGACTTTTCTCTGCAGTCCCACAGCTACAAGTTTCGTTTTGAGGTAGTCAGGATGGGGGAGGGAGGGGCACCTGCAGTGCTACACTGGCAGTTTGGTCAAGAGAAAGAAAACCAGTCTTGGTCAGGGTCCTGAGGCCTCCTGCCATGAAGCATGAACCCTTTAGGTGCCGGATCATAAGGAGATCCTGAGGCCCCAAAGAAAGGGCCAGGGAGTTTTGTAAAAACCGCAGGTGCTGACACTGCTCAAGCACTGCTCTACTGGTTGGTAAACTGCCAAGGCCTTGAGACCCAGGTAGTGTTTGGGGGTCTCAGGGCCTTGGCAGTTTACCAACCAGTACAGCAGTGCTTGAGTAGTGTCAGCACCTGCAGTTTTATACGTTCCCACAAAGACTTCTTCTTACCTGTGCCAGACTCAGGACATCAAACAGCTTGCATAGAAGTGCAGGGTAATGAGAAGACTCTCTGAGCTCCTCAAAAAAATATATGAGGAGAGAAGCCATTTCCAGGGGCCAGCCAGGGTGGGGAGGGAGATATGGACAGATTTGTTCAAGGGGAAAGGCCAGAGCCAGGCATGCAGCAAATCACCTGACCACTCCCCCACCCCAATTCCTCTAGTCTCTGAAAGCCCCTGAGCTTTCCTAAGATCATCAGTGAATATGCAGGTGTTTGTGTATTTCACAAGCTGTCCAGGCCCCACTAAAGGCAAACAACATTATGGATTTTGAGTATTGACTTAACTTTTTTTTTTTTATTGAGCTATAGTTAATATGGTATAACTTCAGTCTGTGAAAGTGCTATATACTCAGTGCTTTTTAGTATATTCATAAGGCTGTAAAACTATAACCACTATCTAATCCCAAAATATTTTCATCAATTCCAAATGAAATCCTGGACTCAGTAACAGTCACTTCCCCCAACCATCCTTAACCCAGCCCCTCACAAACATTAATCTATCTTCTGTTTGTATTTGCCTAGTGTGGATCCTTCATATAAATGGAATCCTATAAGTGGTCTCTAGTGTACAGTTTCTTTCACTTAGCATAATGTTCTTCAGGCCCCTCACCTTCTATCATATATCTGTACTTTATTACATTTTATGGCTGATAATATCTCCTTGAATGAATAGACCATGTTTTCTCTGTCCCTTTGTCATTTGATGGGCATTTGAGTTGCTTGTACTTTTTGGCTATTATAATACCAAACTTGTCCTAGATTTGGCCTGAAGGCCTCCCAGTTGGCTCCTGTCATGTTTTGACTCCAGTGCTTAGGGCTTTGGTGCCTTCCATGCTCTCCAATATGCCATGATTGTCAGGTTCCTCTCAGACACTTCCTGGCCAAGACCTGGACTCACACACGCCTCCTATGCCCTCTTATGTTTTCATGGAAAACAGTATTTTGGGACCACCATCTGGACATTAGTGTTGGATGTTGTTACCAGATTTTCCTTACTTATAGGCTTGCTCAATAAAAAGAACTGGAAACTCTGTTATTTACAGAGAAAATGGACTAGCGCAGATATATATTTCCTAATTAAAATGTAAGTATAGTGTTTTACTTCCCTGATAAACCAGACTGAAGTGACCCACATCTAGGGCAGGCAGGAGGCTGGGGCAGGGTCCTGGGGCTCTGTGTTGTACCAGGGATTAAACCATTAGTTCCCGAACATGGAGAAGTCAGGGGAGGGCACAGGCATAGCTCAGGACAGGACCTGTTACTACTGGGATAGGACGCCATTTAGTAATCTAGTTTGTGGTAAGGTGTGTCTGTGCAAGATTGTGCTAATCAGTCCTGGTCCCATTCCCTTTGCCCCTCAGCCCTATCTTTTAACCCCTCCCCAAAGGAGTTGTCCATACCCAATGACAAAAGCCAAGCACAAATTTTGGACATTGGGTGCAGTTATCCCAGGGGGCTGCAATCTCTAAGGCCTTAGAGTCAAACTCCTCTTGGGGACAATTAGTAGCAACACAACTGAGAGTGTGAACTGGAGATTCCCAAAATGATGGACCTCAAACTACATGGCCCAAGACTTCACCTTGACCCATGAAAAAGACTGTGTGCTTTCTCTCAGTCACAATAAATATTCTTCTCTTGGCATTCAGAGCCCATGGGTAATGCCTCAGGCCCCAGTCTGGGAGGAGAGGCCACCAGTACCTGACACAGAGTACAAGACCTGCCAGGGATTTTCTGGGTTAAGAAATTACACAAGGAATGGCAGGGCAGTGAGAAGCACTAGTTCTTAGGGAGCAGTAGTGTTTATGAAATGAGGCCCAGCTGGAGCTTGAAAAGCTGCATCCCAATCCCCCCAGTCCCATCATAAGGAAAGGAATTCTGGTGTCAGAGATAAGGATCCAGGGGCATGAAATCTAATGTAAAGATCTGACCATGGACTCTAAAGTGGAACTAAAGGTGCAAAGTTCTGCCAGCCCTGGACCATGGGCTTATAATTTTCCTCTGTCCTTCTTCCTTTCCACATTAAAACCTGTGTTCTAATTTTATCTGTAAGTAGTGCTTATGTAATTCAAGATTTAGCCCTTGAAAACTGTAAGTTCCTACTTGGTGCTCAAACAAAACCTCAGCCAAGAAGCAGAAAATGTCTTCCTCCAAAGTGGTAGAAAGACATTCACTACCCTGTCCAGGGTCAGAAAATGGTCCTGGCAAATGGAAATACCTTCAACATCTAAATCTCAATGTTCCTTATGGGTGGTCTTTGTTTCTTCTAGGTGTATTGACACTGAAATGCACATTTCTTCTGTGAAAGGAGATTGCTGTGCTTGCTTCAATAAGCCAGGGAAGGGTGGCTGGCTATTTTTGCTTCTCCTTTCTAAAATAAACTGGTGTCTCTGCATGATTTCTTATTTGAATGAGCAATGTGAGAGGTGGCACCTCATTTCAATGAACACAGTAAATGAAAGAATGAAACCTGAACTCCCAGGCTGTAGTTGAAAGAAGACTTTAATAATAAAACATTCACATCTAACATAAAGAATGGGCTCAGCGAAGAGTGTCTGTCCATCCACTTCTGAGGAGTTGGTGGACAGGGGTAGGAGTGAGCAGAGCCTCCCTCACTCCTGAAAAAGGCTAGCATGGGGAAGGCTGTGCTGGGAACCCTGGAATGTCACAGATGTCATCCAAAAGCTCCAGGTGAGAAGCTCAATATTTCCCTAAGTGAGTGATTGGTCACAGGAGCCTAGGACAACCTTTCAAAGGGCAGAGTCATGAGGGGCAGCAGGATAGGTTCAAGGGATTCAGTAGAACCTGGGGGTGGACCAGACTGGCTGGTGGGGAGGGAACTGCCTGCCTGGCTTGGGGGTCAGCAAAACTACTTAGCTAGGCAGACTTGGGAAGAGGGACCATGAGGCTGGCAGGCACCAGGGACCAGTTAGAATTTCCCCTTTCAGAAATTGGGGCCCTTCTGCTTCTTCCCCAGAAGGGCTGAGATAGCTCTCTTTTTACTTTATCATCAATGGGTGTGTCCCACTTCATAAGAAGAAAATCATATTTGGGTGAAGGATGCATGGCATAGTACATGTTTGCACTATCTGGGATCTGCAGCACTGGAGAGTGGGGCAGAGGGGGACCAGCTGTGCTCTGAGGGACCACAGGACACCCCAACCCTTTGTGTCCCCATGAAAGCAGGCCTCAGTCAGGAACCTGAATCCTCCAAGCCAACTCCAGGACTGAAAAGGAGCCTCTGAATGATACCTGCCTTCAGAAAATACCCTGTAGAGGCACAGCTGAAAATGAGGAACACTTGTTTTAAAAGTGACTCTGGTCCAAAACTTCTTTAAAAATGAAGCCTAATATATTGCCAAGTTCCATTACTAGTAAAATAGAATATAGCAATGGGTATAAAGGTTAGATATACAATACATACTAATTTAGAAAAATTAAATAAAGAAAAAATAAATTGGGGTATCAAAAAATGAAAAAAATGAAAAAGCTTTGTTTTTGATGTTTTGCCTTTCATCACTGCAATAGATACCCATCAATATATTCCATTTTATTATTAATGGAACTTGGCAATATATTAGGCTTCATTTCTGAAGAAGTTTTGGACCACAGAGAGGTTCAACTATGGCAGGGGAGGAACACTGGTGTGGGGTGTTATCGATAGGGGGCACATGGTTGGGAGGGAGTTTTCCAGGGCATGTATACAGGGTACATAAAAATGTTTGGATATTTTCATAGTAGTTACAGTTAAAAATGACAACTGAGGGAGTGATAATTTCCTAGCCAGGGGAGCTCTGTTATATCCCCCAATGGAACAGCAACAATCGCCCAAGTGCAATGGCAAAGACGAATAAAGAAGGATGGTGCAACAATGAGCCCTTCGTACTGATGACTATGTTCATGAGCCTGTGTGACTGAAATAAGAACTAGGCCTAGAGCTGCAGGGTGCCTAAAAGTTACCTACTGAGAGCCTCCGTGTTGCTTAAATGTGGCCACTCTCTAAGCCAAACTCAGCATGTAAATGCATTACCTTCCCCCTAGTGTAGAACATGATTTCCAGGGATGAGCCTCACTGGCACCGAGGGATTACTACCAAGCATCAGCTGATGGGGTAACTAGAAAAAGACCTTGAATAAAAGGATCAACTCAGACCAGCAGAATACCTCAGCCTACATGTAATATCAGGTGTTAAAAACTGCTTTATGACTTTGGATAAAAGGGGGAAATGGAAGGGACAAATGAGTTTATATGGCTATGAGTTTCCAAAAAAGAGTCAGGAGGTCATCAGAGGGGTCACACTTATGCATACCTCAGCAGGAACCCAGAGACAGCCAAAGTAGATACAACCCCAGGTACTGGTTCTTCTGAGTGCTACAGAGAACCCATAGGTTCTATGGTCATGGCAGATGACTCGAGTTCAGTGCCATGTCAGTTGGCCCTACTATAGAGTTTGTGTTCCTGAGTGTGATGGTGTTGGACTCACATGTGACCTTTCTACACATGCCTCTTCTGTCACTTTTACTGGACCTGTGGTTGGTGCTGGGGTTGGTGTATACTCAGGAAACCTGAATCTCTGGACTGTCCAAGTGACAGCCAGTTCCTGAGCCTCAGCAGACTTGGAACTCCTACCATCTGGATTTTGGACTTACCTCGGCCAGCTAACAGGGAGGTGAAGAAGGTCTACCACCACACCAGGGAGCCAAGATTGCCTATAACAGCAAGCAGGAGAGTTGCATCCATCATCCATGTGGAATCTAAACCCCCTCTTGATATAAAGGTGGAGTGGGCATAACCATCCCAGGGTCCACAGGACGAAGGAATAGAGTATGGACTAGAGTGGACTTAGTGATATTCTACTATGGAACTATTGTGATTAGTAATGGAAGAAATTGCAGCACTGATGTGGAGAAAGTGGTCATGGTAGCTGCTGAGGGTAGGGAGAGGGAAGAAGAGATAGGATGTGGGGGCATTTTCAGGAGTTGGAGTTGTCCTGGGTGGTGCTGCAGGGATAGATGCTGGACATTGTATGTCCTGCCATGGCCCCCTGGATGGACTGAGGGAGAGTGTAAACTACAATACAAACCATTATCCATGTGATGTATTCACCAAGTACAATGAATTTTCCATGATGATGAAAGAGGTTGTTGATGTGGGAGGAGTGGGGTGAGGGGGGTGGGGTGATATATGGGGACCTCTTATATTTTTTAGTGTAATATTTAAAAAAATAAAGAAAGAAAAAGTGTGGGAAAGGTAAAGGAAAAAAAATAAAATGAAAGGGACAAGTAACCAGAAAAAAAAAAGAGTGACTCTGGCTCATCACTGCCAACCTTAGAATGGGGCTGATAAGAGGTCATCAATCCCCCACCCCACCCACTGACACCTTCACTACTCAGGATTTTAGTGCTGAAATTGGATTTCTAGAACCCAGTGCATAGCCCCCAAATCCAGCACTACCCAGGAAAAGACCATGACCGCCTAGCGAAGGGCAGCCCTGTCCCAGGCCTTCTGAGCTGGGTTCCTGAAGGCCTCCATGACCATACAGAATCTGACACCCAGCAAAGATTTACACTTTCATCCTATTTTCCTCCTGTTTCTGATCTAGAGCCAGCTAGAAAGAAACACTGGCTGAATTCCTGCTCTGGCCTCAGAGGTGTGGCTACTCATCTCCCTTCTCAAACTCTCCAGTCCTCAGCTTTCCTGTTCTTTATGATGGGTCCTTCTGTCTTATTTCATACCTCACAGCCCCCATTTCCCATTCAAAAGACAAGAGAGGATTTAGAACCAACTTCTAGGAATGGTGGCAGTCATTTTAATTTGCCGGGGCTAGTGTCTGGGACAGCCTGATCAGCTCACTGACAAGAATCCAGTTAACTTTATTGTGCACACACATACCATGTCACATACCTTGGTTAATTTTCTCTCCCCTTTGGGGATGAGAAGCCTGCCCAGGTGCTTGAGAAACCTACCTAAGTGTTCAGAGCCCAGCTCTGGGTCTGTGCTGTTCTTCTGGATTCTTTCCATTTCCCACTTTCTAGAATAGTGAGTCAGCTCCCTAGAGCCTCCAAACAGGCTCAAGGTGATTTGGTCTGGTTGTCACTATCATAAAGGCATGGCCTGCAGCATGTTTGGTGCTTGTGCCCACCAGTCCTTTTGCTTTTGGAGGTGCAGACACCACCTCCTGTCCAGAGGATGTCTTTCAAGTTGAGCCCTCTGCTTGGCCATCTTTCTCATGATCCAAGGTGAAAAGCATTTTCTCTGGGTACCTCAATGTTGTTAGCTTTGAACTTGGTATCCCAATGCCTGGGTCATGTCCAGGGAAGTGTACACAAGAGAGAAGGAGCAGGGAGGGAGAAGAGGCTGAGGGTACTGAGGGATGCTCTGGGCAGCCTCATTTGTGGACAGGGTGCCTACCGACTCTGCTGTCAGGTCCACTGGGTCCAGAGGGCCTTGGACCTTTGCGGCGGCTTGCTCGGTCAGTAGAGGTGGGGTCTGGCTGCGGACAAGGGGTCGGTCCGGCAGCAGACGAGGGATCGGTCTCACAAGGGGTTGCGCGGTTTGGCTGACGGGGTCGCCCGGCGAAGCCGGCGATGAAGGGGTCGCCCAGAGAAGCAGGTGACGAAGGGGTTGCCCAGAGAAGCAGGCGACGAACTGGGGACAAGGGAGGCCAGGCCCTTGTCGGGGGCTCTCAGGACTGGAGGGCGCACGGCAGAAGAACTACCGCGGAGACAAGGTAAACACGCAAGTCCACTTTATTGAGGGAGAGGCAACAGTTTTATAGGGGCTGGGGAAGGCTGATTGGTCAAAGCCACGCCCTGTTCTGATTGGTTGCCGGTGAAAGGGCAGTGGGCAGTACTGGACGTGGGAGGGGTGGTGGTTAGGGATTGGCTGTCGCTGTTGCTGGGGGAAGGGGCAGGGTTTAGGGATTGGTGGCTGCTGTTGCTGGGGTGGAGGGCAGACTTGAGTTTCCCGCCCACGCCTGGCTGTTGCTGCTGTCAGGGGAGGGGAAAAGGGCAGACTGGAATTTTCCACCCTGCGCCTGTGCAGGGAGAAAGAAGAAGAAGGGTGCCACCCTACAGGCATCGTGTGGCACCATCCGGGAGGAGGGGCGGCCGCGGAAGCATGGCTGCTGAGAAGGGGAGACCCGAGGGCACTCTGCGCCCATGCCGAGCTCCCTTCAGGGGTGGCGGTGAGTCTGACCAGCCACCCTATTATGGGGGCAGTGGCTTGGCCTGCCGTGGCTGCTCCCCCGCCAGGCCAGCAAACCACACTTCAGCCCGAGGGGTGACCGCATTTCCCCCTTCTTTTCAAATAAGGACCAGGATGGCAGCAGCAACAAGTAGCTGAGGCCCAAGAGGCAGTAAGCAATGAGGGAAGCGGGGCTGAAGAGGGAGGTGAGTATGACGGGGATATAAATGTACAATTTAGGGGGTGGTATCTTGCCGTTGCAAGCAAGGGTGGCCAATGTCCAATTCTTGTTGATATCGGCGGCTATAAGATCCATCTGTTGTTAAAAGTCCAGGATGACAGCGCGTTGCAGGTAGTTGATCTCTCCTTGGCAGCGAAGACATTGTAGGAGAGGATTACTTTTTCCTGCCAGAGGCTTACTGTCCAATTAAAAGGCTGATGGCTGGGGTTGGTGAGTGCAATGGGGAGTGTGAGGAAAAGAAGGGTGATGGTTTTGGACAAGAGGAGGCTTGGTGAAGTCATTATGGGAGAAAGATAAGGAGTAAAGCATAAAAGAGGATAATAAACAGAAAGGCGATGGAGAGTAGAATTCGTTGGCCGAGGTTCCAATCTTCTGGTGTGGTAGTGGCTAGACAGATGGCGGAAAATATTATCAAGAAAGCAAAGGTTATGAGGAAGAAATAAAGTATTAAAGGCTGTGGGGGAAGTGAGAAGATCATTTAGAGGATAGGGTTGAGAATGGTATGTTTAAGACAGAAGCTTTGTGGTTTGTAGGAGACTGCTTTATAAACGAAGGAGAATGAGGGCAGTAAATATAGTAACGATAGATAGGAAGATGACAGTGAGGAGGAGTCTTTGTTTAAGGTTCCAATCGTCCGGCGCAACAGTGGCTAGGCCGATAGCGAGGGGTGTTGCTAAATAGACAATGGCTGCAAAGACAAAATCATCTTCTGTTTCCTTAAGAATAACTTTTCTTTAAATACTTAGTAGCATGCAGTATTAGAAACCATTTCCTAAAAGCAAGTTGGCAGGGGAGCTTGGTTGCTGTTAATCTTTCCTGTTATAAAATTACCTTTTATTATTATTATCATCAATTTAGTTTTATATATATATATTTAAGAATGACCTTTTGGAATTAGCCATTTAATACCTTAATGTAAACTATTGAAGATAAATTTTATCTTTACAGAACACATTCCCTTACGTAAAGTTATCACAATACCTTTTACACTTGCCGCATGCAAATTAAATTTCAAGAGTTTATGAAAAATTAGCCATCTTACTTTAGGACAAAATACGTCTTTTTGCAAAACTTATTACATTTCCGTTAGCATTTTTACAAACTTTTAACCTTTTTAATATTCATATAAGTTTTACATTCTTTATATTATCCTGTGAAGAAAAATAAGTTATTCATTTTAATCTAGGCAAGAACAACTTTTTATGAAGACGTACAGTTAATTTTGTTAATTAAGACTTACAATTTTTTTTAATTGTAGATATCTTATTAACATTTAAACTTATGTATTAATATAATAAACTTAAGTATTAATATAAGCGCTTATTTAATTTTTGGCCATTTGAATAGAGCTCTTTTAAAGATTTCTAGTAATTTATATTTACCATCCGGAGGTATCACAATATATGTTGACATTGAACGAACAGACAGACAAACACAGAACAATTACAACACATTAACAGAAATATATAATTTATTTACAGTTGACTCATAATTCTTACTTTCTTGGTATAGCTGCTTTTAAATCCTTTTTTATATAGCATATCATAGATTATACCCTTCAAGATTTCTTCTGGACTTCATGTTGCCTGTAATAAGCCATGAGGGAATCTTTTACCTTCCTGCTCCACAGCAAAAGTGACCCTATCTATAAGGCAAGTATAGGTGTCCGGGTCCCAAAGCTGACATGTGGTAAGCCATGGATTAAAGGGGAGAAGAGGGTCCCAATATACTTGAAACTGTTTGAAAGAGATCTTACAATGGTGAGTGTCTAGGAGACCGGCGAGGGCCTGAACTTGTGGGGCTTGCTTAGCAGATAGGATGTTACCCATTGCTAATGGCCTTTTAGAGCCGATAAGAAAAGGGGCCCTTACCTTGAGAGCGCGGCGATGGGAGCCGAGGTGCGCGGTGAGACGAGGGGTTGGAGCCGATGGGACTCCGACGGTGGTCGCGGGCCAAGAGAAGGCCCCGACGAGGGGAGGGCGGGACGACGAGCAGTGGAGCAAGGCAAAGGGGAGCAAGCACGGAGGGGAGGAGGCAGAGGTGAAGGCGGGGTGGAGGTGCTCAGGCATGCATTCCTGAGAGTTTTATTGGCGCCTCTTAATCATAGCGGGTCGGTATAAGCCCCCGACATGGAAGGAGAAAGTCATCCAGCAATTCTCCCAGACCGCCATGGATCATATGAGGTCACCAAGGTTCAGGAGCAGCAATGCAGAGTGAAAAGATAGGGGTGAGAAGAGAGGAGAGTGTAGGGCTATGGTAGGGTTACTTCAGATGTGCAAGCGCGTGCTCCCGAGAAATCCAAGGCTCCTCTTAATCATAGCAGGTCGGTATAAGCCCCCGACATGGAAGGAGAAAGCCATCCAGTGATTCTCCCAGACCGCCGTGGATCGTATGAGGTAGCCAAGGCTCAGGTAGCAGCAATGTTGCATGAGAGAAGTCCCAAGGTGAGAAGAGAGGAGGGCGTAGGGCTGTGGTAGGATTACTTCAGACATGCAAGCGTGCGCTCCCAAGAAATCCAAGGCTCCTCTTAATCATAGCGGGTCAGTATAAGCCCCCGACATGGAAGGAGAAAGCCATCCAGCAATTCTCCCAGACCGCTGTGGATCGTATGAGGTAGCCAAGGCTCAGGTAGCAGCAATGTTGCATGAGAGAAGTCCCAAGGTGAGAAGAGAGGAGGGGAGGGGCGCCAGGTTATGGAGTGAGGCTGTGGTGGAGTTGCCTTGCCCCACGTTGTGCTGTGGTGGGGTTGCTTTGCCCCACGTTGGGCGCCAACTGCGACGGTTTGCTCGGTCAGTAGAGGTGGGGTCTGGCTGCGGACGAGGGGTCGGTCCGGCAGCAGACGAGGGATCGGTCTCACAAGGGGTTGCGCGGTTCGGCTGATGGGGTTGCCCGGCGAAGCCGGCGACGAAGGGGTCACCCGGAGAAGCAGGCGATGAAGGGGTTGCCCGGAGAAGCAGGCGACGAACTGGGGACAAGGGAGGCCAGGCCCTTGTCGGGGGCTCTCAGGACTGGAGGGCGCACGGCAGAAGAACTACCGCGGAGACAAGGTAAACACGCAAGTCCACTTTATTGAGGGAGAGGCAACAGTTTTATAGGGGCTGGGGAAGGCTGATTGGTCGAAGCCACGCCCTGTTCTGATTGGTTGCCGGTGAAAGGGCAGTGGGCAGTACTGGACGGGGGAGGGGTGGTGGTTAGGGATTGGCTGTCACTGTTGCTGGGGGAAGGGGCAGGGTTTAGGGATTGGTGGCTGCTGTTGCTGGGGTGGAGGGCAGACTGGATTTTTCCGCCCACGCCTGGCTGTTGCTGCTGTCGGGGGAGGGGAAAAGGGCAGACTGGAATTTTCCGCCCTGCGCCTGCGCAGGGAGAAAGAAGAAGAAGGGTGCCGCCCTACAGGCATCGTGTGGCGCCATCCGGGAGGAGGGGCGGCCGCGGAAGCATGGCTGCCGAGAAGGGGATACCCGAGGGCACTCTGCACCCATGCCGAGCTCCCTTCAGGGGTGGCAGTGAGTCCGACCAGCCACCCTATTATGGGGGCAGCAGCTTGGCCTGCCGCAGCTGCTCCCCCGCCAGGCCAGCAAACCACACTTCAGCCCGAGGGGTGACCGCAGACCTTCAGGCTGGGATCAAGGTGCTCAGTCTACCTCCTCCACCACTGCCCTTTCCACCTCACCCCCAACTTACTTTGATCCTCTGAAATGATTTGCACCAGCTTGTAGTCTTCTGTCCCCATCCAGGTTGTGTTCTTCTATGACCTTGTGGATCATGGCTGGAACCATTTATTGGTCAGTCACCTGTGGTGGTTCAAGGGACAGACCCTCAAGGTACTCCCTCAGAGTGCAGCTGCCAGGGACCCCATGGAGCCACCTCTGGTCAGGGCTGGGTCTAAAGGTGCCTCACAGTCTTCTTTTGCTCCCCCAAGGACACCTCCTTGGAATGAGGGGAGTCTTCCAAACATTTCTCCCACCATCTCCTACAAGAACCTATACCTCAGTCTTGAGGTTGTTTCCCAGTGTGGGTCCAAATCCCTTCACTGTAGTCTGAACCCTGTCCCCTGGGCCCTCTGCCTGCAGAAGTGTTATGGGCTTCCATGGCCATGGGGACAAAGAGTGACCATGCAGGAGAGGGTGGGGACTGAGGAGTGAAAACTGGGCCTCTCTCTGTCACCTCATCCCTCCCAATAATGAGAGATGGCTTGCCCTCAGGGTGTGAGTGCCCCTGCCCCAACCCAGCCCTTCCAGGACACGTCTAGATAGCAGTGAAATCCCAGGTCAGAGAACACAAGACCTATCCCAAGCCCAGATGTCAGAGAGGAAGAGGGGCTGAACAACAATGTACAGCACACCAGGACTGCCCTGAGATCCAGGATGCAGCTGTGGTCAGCAAGGTTGAGACTGAAGTTTTCTTGACCACAATGGCCCAGCTACAGGCAGGGCTCAGGTCAAGCATCAAATGACGTCTTAGTAAAGCCACACTTGCCACAAGAGAAGTGTAGCCCAGGGCAGGTGTATAACATGGCAGCTGGTGCAGCCTCTGTGCAGTGGGAGCTTCAGTAGCTCCATCTGCACATCCCATCCAGGATCTGGCTCCTGCTTACATCTTGATGGCCACCATCCTGGGGTTGACCCTGTCCTCCCTTCAGGGTCATGACAGCAGCCCCTTACTGGCCAGTGTCTCCACACTCTGGTCCAACCTCCACTTTGAGGCCAAAGGTCACCTGCTGTCCCTGTTCTGCTCTGACCCTCCAGTGATCCCTATCTCCCACCATGGGAAAGTCAAGCTCCATCCAGAAGCTCACAGGGCCTGATGTAACCCAGCTCCCAGCATCTCTGTGACCTCAACTCTTCCCCTTGACCCCTGTTTCTTCCCCCTGGCCTCTATGCTGTTCCCCAGGGCAGCCAAACACATGTCTCCCTTGGGCCTGGCAGGGGCTGCCTCAGTGAGCCCTTCCCAGGCCTTCCTCACTCAGCATGCCAGCCACAGCCCCTATGTCCACTGTCCTGTGCCCTGACAACCATTGAACTCACACTCTTCCTGCCTCTGGAGGTGGCTGTATGTCCTTCCCCACTTCCTAAAAAGTCTGCTTCAGGAGAGCAGAGAGGAAACATGTAATTTCTTATATGTCTACTGCCTGAATCACTGAAGGGTCCCAGGGGACAGTGATATGCCTGGCTTCTTGTACTTGTTGGCCTCAAGCAGGCTGATATGGATGATACAGCAGTTGCCCACATGATGTTTATAGCATGGCCATGTGTCATGGTGCTTGTGGCTGTTCTAAGTGGCCTTGAGGTTGATGGAGGAGGAGGAAGATGTTCCTCAAGATGCTGATGTGACAATGGAAGAGTTCTGTGTGGATGCAGAGGTTGACTGCTCCAACTGGGTGACAGATAGATCAGCAGAAGGCTTAGAGCCATGGGGCACCTCAGGGCTGTGTGAGAAGCTCCAGGAGATTCTAAAAGTACTGTAGGTGTCAACAATCCTTGACCCCTCTGTGGACTTGGAGAGGGCCAAACCAGCACAGGAGATGGAGTGTGAGGGTGAGGGCCGACATGAGAAGAGGTGGATAGACACCTTCATTTCCTGGTCATCTTGAGACTCCAGGACATGGTCCACATGGATTTCCACCTTAGAGCTTGAGAAGTGGTCCATATGCATGTGAGGTGAGTCAACTGCCTCTCTGCTGCTGAAGTCAGGGCCACACTGGAGCTGGATACTGGATTGGGAGTTGCTGCTATCACTGGACTCAGTGTCTGGAGCTAGGCTGGTGGAAGGATGGGTTGGCTTGCCTTGGGGGTCTCTCCCAGGATGCATCCTGGATGCCCTGCTAACACTGTACCCTGCTAAGTTCTCAGTCCATCTAAATGAGCCAGTGGGTTCTGACTGCCTTAGAGTTCATGCAGCATCACCCCATTTCACAGATGAAGAAACAGGCTTAAAGATCGGCTGACTCATTCCAGTCACAAGCTTGTTTGGGAGCAGAGTGCTAAACTGTCAGGCTCCCTAAGCCCATGTTTAGCCTGAAGCTTCCATGAGCCCTGAGCCAGCCCACACTTTTCCACCCTGGATGGAGAACTCACTCTTTACTCCAAGGCTTGATGTCTTTCAGGTGGTGTTTGTCCTTGAAGCTTTTACTGGCCAACTGAGATGGAGGCTCCGGTTCATGGGGCAGATGGTAGCTATAGGACAGGGTGGCAGCTGTGAGGCCTCCAGGAGCCACACTTCAGGTCTCCATCCAAATGTCCACAAAGGAGTTAGCATTTGGGTGCCCCAACATCTTCAGACAACTGGTCCCTTGCTGACCCAGGGGCCATCAGGGTGATCAGGCCCTTACAGTTGCCAGATCTAGTCCTGGCTTCACCGTCATTCTCACTGAGCTGCTCCATGGCCTCAAACCAAGCCTCAAAATGCTCATTGGACACAATTCTCATTGAGTCAAACCAGCAGGCTGCCTGGAGCTGCTGGAGCTTAGCGATCATCTGGTATTCCTGGGGCCAGAGGAAAGGAAGAGTAATTGTGGAGGCCTCGGTGGGCTTCTGGGTGGGATGGGGGCCAGTGCCTGGGTTTCCTCCTGTGGGTGCCTCCATCTCTTCACACCCTTCCAGGCTCTACCTGCCCTCAGGGCTGAGTTCGCACAGCTCATCCTCCAGGAAGATGTTCTTCATCCCTTCTTAATCTTCATAAATCCAAGGAGAGTTGTCATCTTAACTCAATTTAGCATAAGGATTCTAAAGGGTTGAGGTTTTTTCATGTCTCACCAAGCTACAAATAAATTAGAAACTAACTAGAAGTGACTATTACCCAAGTATTACTGTCATTAAACATGACTCCTGGTTATCCTCAGACCATACAAAACCCTGGATCCTGCTTCCAGATTTCAATAAGATCAAGAAGCAGAATGACAGATTGCTAGGGCTGGGAAATTAAACACAGTTTAAGCTGTGAAGAAAGGGGTGGCAGAAAATAGAGGGGATAGGTGCTCAATAGAAAAGTCTCTCTGTAAATATAAATGGTCTGTGAGGGTTCCTGTCCAACATGTCTGCCTCAGCTCACCTCACGACTTATTTCTCCAGCCTCATTCTAGTGTCAACCATAAAGCCTCCACTCATCTCTGTAAACCAGATGTTTTTCTTGGAATAAGGTGAGGTTTGTGTCTTTGTTTTCTTTTCCTATAGAGTAATGAAAGATCATTGGATTCAGGAAATTAGATTGGCTTGCAGGCCAAAACAGCAACTGGCTAAATGTGTTAAGCTTTCTTCAGTTTCTCCTGCTTTAGGTCAGGAATGGTGGGCCTCTGAATTATACATAATCTTCATTCCCAGACAAGGTCAGCATTCAGCCAAGTGTCAATGACACAGGGATTTTACAAATTTTCTGCTTATCAGATTTCTAGATTGGCTAAGAAAGGCCAATAAAGAACAAAAGGGGACCATCTAAAACAGCTTTGCTCCTATCTACAAATGGTATAATACTATCACAAATATTTTGTTGTTGTTGTTAATCTTCTACAACAACACAACAACAAAAAGAACACAAAGGATCTTGGGATTCACCCTCACTGTATCCTTCTAGGGATCTATTAAAAAGAATGTAATTTAATCCAATCAGAACCATGTGATGGAATAAGTCATAATTAATAAATGGTTTCCAAAGAAAAAACAAATGTCATGTCAAATTCATTTCTTTTAAAGATGCAAGAGAGGGAAGAGTCAAGTTTCTGCTTTAAGCATGTGAAAATATATTTCTCCAAATTTCCCCTCCAATCATTTTCAATAGAAGAACTTTTGAGTCCTCAAAGAGACAGGTATCTGGACTTTACGCCATTCATGGGTGAGCTGCTTTACATGAGGAATGTGGTCATCACAAAACCATAAAGTTACCTTCCAAAAGTTCATATAGAGTCATCAGTATTCCTAGGAGGCCAATTTGGCATTGAGTCTCCTCTAAATGATTGCATATGAAATAGATCAAGTTGCCAGCTGTAACTCTTTAGAAGCCACTGTGCAGAAAATGAGGCATTCAGTCATGATCCTCTCGACTGGGTCTTTCTTGAAATGGTATCTCTGAATTCTGTGTATGAATTCTGGGGTCAATGGGCATATAAGTCTGTTGCCAGGAAGAGATAATTAGGAGCACCAAGGAAACTAAGAAGCAGCGAGGTCAGATGGTGACTCAGCATCTGCTGCACCAGACTCATGAAGAACAAACTAATGAGGGTATTCACAGCAGCCCTGTTGGTGATAGTGAAAGACTGGAAAACACCTAAACAGCCCAGCAATGGAGAAATTGGTTAAATATGTTTTGGTACATGTAACAAAAGGTTGTTATATAGTGGCAAAGCTCTATGAGCTGCCATCAAAGGATCTATAAGACATACTGAAAGGAAAAGTTAGGCATATATTAGTGATTTGTATTCTATCACTTGTATAAAAAAGAGGGAGATACACCCACTTATAGTTTAAATATACACAGACTATCTCCAAAAAAATTTTAAGAGATATGTAGTGGTGCTCTCTCTGGGGAAAGGACATGGAAAGATGGGAAGGAAATGTACTTTTAACAATATACTTTCTGGAACCATTTGAATTTTTTAAAAAAGTAAATATTCCTTTGCTCAAAAAGAATTACTGGTAAATTGAGGCATACAGAGGGTAAAAGACTGTGCCCTGAGTCCCAAGGTGAGTTAGTAGACAATACATGATGTGAACCCAGGGAAACCCCAGCATCTGGGCTCCTATCTCTTGATTTGACTACTGTGGTTACATTTTCAGCAATATGAGCCAAAACGTACCTCAGTGCCTCTTCTTTCACTAGGGCTGGGCTGTGGAAAGTTTGGTCATAAACTTTCCTGTAGATAATGTGCAGTTCAAGCATCCTTGCACTCTGAATGTTCCACACAGGATCATCCACTTTACCTAACAAGGCATGAGGAAAAAGAGATAGCAGAAATTACACTCAAATCAGTTATTTGCCACATCCAAAATGGTGCCACAGAAACACTACAGGGGCACTCAGTGGATCACCTTCCATGTGGGAGCCAAGGGATCATTAGATCATCCTGTGGAAGGGAATACAATTTCATAAGCATCAAAAACTTTGCTAGGCAGTGGCTTGGGCTCAGGGGAAGCACGTTAGTGTATCCATTTCTCTATTGCTCTGGTGAACAACAGGGTGCACTGTCCTTGAGATTTCCAAAAAAAACCCCCCAAGTGCAAAGTGCATCCATCAGATGATGTGGGGCTGCCATATTTCTGATTAGATATTACATTTCAAAGATAATCAACTCAGTGATATTCAGGAAATCTCTATCATTTTGAAGAATATGAATTCTCTGCTGAATAGATGGACACTTGAAACTCAAAGTAGACTAGAGACATATTTTGTTGCAAAAAATAAAATTCAACAACTATATATATGAAATCATTTGTTTTGTTCCCAAATTTATAATCACCTCTCTTCACAATAAAATGAAGAAATACTGCTTTTCTAAAGAAAGTATATTCTACATTGTAATTTGCTGCATTAAAAAAAGAGTTAAATCTTCTTCTTTGAACTTTTTGGAAGTTTAACTTTTAGCTAAACAAGATTTCATGGGATATACCCAGAGGAAACCATTGATTTGGCAGGAAAATCTTGTGCTTACAATAAGCAGTGGCATAAATTTTCACTCTTCTCTGTATGTGTAGAATAGCCTCTGATTCAGATAATGTCCTTGATTTCTATCTTTGTTGTCTGCTCAATGGTTTCTTGCAGCTTCTGAAGTTGTGAGGTTAAGCTCAGATCTCTTGTTACAATTGGTCATAAGAAAGAGAGAAATGTACAATGCAATCATACCTCCACATCTATGAGGCAGTTTTAGGGTAAGACCAATATGATAAGTTTTTTTACTCTACTTCTAATTAGTTGTTCTACCATAGGAAATCCACTTGACCATTTAAATCTTCCACTGAATAAAAGGTATAACATTCAAATGTAGAGTGACAGAAAAGGAGTAGAGAGTGAAACTTGCCAACAAAACTGAGTTCTGATGCAACTCCCAATGCCTTCTTTCCTATCCCTCTACCACCAGTGCATTCCTGACTTAAATTCTGTATCAGAAGTTCTTTTTTTTTTTTTTTTTTTTGGTGTCCAATACACAATTTAGAAATTTGGGGGCTAGAAATTATTTAGAATTGAATATTCCCTATTTTATGGATGAGGAAACTAAGCCTCAGAGCAGTCAAACAATTCATCCAAGGTAAAACAACTCATTAGTGACAAAGCTGGAGTCTTAAGCCAACCAGTTTGACTCCAGAGGCTTCATGCTTATCCTGAATTCACTGCCCCCTCCCTCCTGAAAATACTCATATTTTCTGAAATTATAACTGGTGTGTGTAAATGACTTTAGGTTTTGTTCACTGCCAAACATAATTTCAAATATATTCTTGGAATCTGCACAGCAGCATTTTAAATAGCAATGTAGCATTCTATTGGGTTAATATGCCACAGTTTATTAAAGTTAAATATTTCAAAAAACAGTGTTATCTAAACAAAAGATATTTGTTAACAATTGATTTAATTCCTAGCATAGTATTATGCCTGGCTTGTCACATATTAGAGTTTCTATAATGAAATCTCTTTTTTGAGCTATTGATCATATTTTCTCTTTTCTAACCTAACACATTGGTAATGTGGCTTTGTAATGTATAAAGGCACTAATTTTCTTTTAGCACATGATATACCAGGGAAATAGCCACTTAGGGGGCCCTATCAGCAGTGCATCCAGTAAGCATATTTAGTAATCCCAGCACAATCAGCATAAATGCTACCCAACTATGTGTCTTCAGAAGGACTGAAGTCTTACTCTTTAAAAGGCTGTTCCAGGGGAATGGATGTAGCTTAAGTGGTTGAGCACCTGCTTCCCACATAAGAGGTTCTAGGTTCAAACTCTGCTACCTCCTAAGAACAGAAACAAATCAGATGTGGAAGAACCTTTTTTGGGGGGGTGTTACCTGGAATTGAACCCAGAACCTCATACATGAGGAGCAGACATTCAATATTGAGCTACCTCTGCTCCCCAGTAAGAGTTGTTTGCTGTTTGTTGTTTTTGTTCTTAGAAGAATGACCAGAGCTCACTGGCTGTTGTCCCCTGAATGGAAGCAGCACTTTCCTCTTTCCCAAATGCACTGAACAACTTACGTTACTTTCTACTTGTGCATTGAGCAGAGCAAGTTAGAGAACCCTGCCTTATAGAACCTGGTGTGTTTCCCCTCCCCCTCCCAACTTACACTTTGCCTGGTTGCCAGGCACTTGAGAGATAGAACCATTCACAGCTGAGTTGTGGCTCATGGAACACTGGCATCAGGAGGCTGGAGGGCTGCTCCCTCTGGAGCCATGGAGGGCCTGTTGACAGCCACCAAAGTGCCTTCCCAGCTGGGCCTGGACCAGCTGTGCAGTGCTCTGCTGCTGTTTTCTGAATGTGTGAGACAACTCCCTGGTCTCTGTGTTTTCCTGGGAGATCCTGATATGTACTGGTATGTTTTTTTTTTTTTTAATACTAAAAAGCTGGAATGCTTTAAGGAGTGAAACAGAGCTAGTGAAAAGTGTTTCTACCCATGCTCATAAAGCCCAAGAGAAGATTGGCCTGAATACACCAACCCACGAAGCCCTTGAGTCCCCTGGGATAGAGGCTAGTCCTCTGGCCTTACAGACTTTGTGTTTGGCAGCACTGAATAAACACTTGAACAGCTCAAATGAGGATACAGAAGATCTTCTTGAAAAACAACAGAAAAGTGAGGCCCCTAATTTCATCTCATGGAACAATGATTCTCCCCTTCAAGGACAGATAAGCTCACTCAAAGAGAAAGCAGAATTTCATCAGTCCCACATGAGTGATGCAAAAAACATCTTAAAAGCCTCTCAGAAATATGTGGACCATCTTCAGAAGGAAATAAGGGATGCTATGGAGGAAACCACTCAGCAGTAGAAAAGTCAACAAGCACACTTGCCCAAGAAACTGATGGATGGAAGGAAAAAGTGTGGGAACTGAAGGAAGAGATAAAGTGCTTGAACACTGCAATACAAGAATGAACCAGGATGGGAAGGATAAAGACAGCCAGATAAAATCTCTAACTGAAACTGTGCTGAGGAAAATAAATTTGCCTGTTATCTTTAGAGAAGATTACATGGGTGATGTCAATTTGGAACTAGACCAAAAAAAGGAATCAGAGAATGGTAATAACTTAGTGTCAGTTATCAGTTAATTTAAGCAAACTCATTCAGGTGGTGAATTTCCATGTTTTCTCTGAAAGACTTGAAGGAGAAAAGAATAAGATATTCATGAATATTTGTGAAGAAAATAAAATGAATGCCATACTTGCAGTGCAAATAGAAAGCCTCCAAGATGAGTAAGCCTCTTTGTTGTCTGAAAATTCACAGCTGAAAAGGGAGATAAGAAGCTTCAGCTGAAACTTCAAACATTACCTGAGGTCCAGCAAAAATGTGTAATAGAACTTTAGGCAAATTCAATGCAGGAGGAAACATCTTGCTCAGATATAGGGAAGAGGGAAGTGGATTTGGCTCAACTGATCGAGCATCTGCCTACCACATGGGAGGTCCAGTGTTCAAACCCAGGGCCTCCTGACCCAGTGGTGAGCTGGCCCATGTGCAGTGCTGATGTGCACAAGGAGTGCCCTGCCATGCAGGGGTGTCCCCGACATAGTGGATCTCCGTGTGCAAGGAGTGCACCCTTTAAGGAGAGCTACCACATGTGAAAAAATTGCAGCCTCCCCAGGAGTAGTGCTGCACACATGGAGAGCTGATGACACAGCAAGATGATGCAATGAAAAAGAGACACATTCCTGGTGCTACTGACACAAGAAGACACATAAGAACACACAACAGATGTACACAAAGAGCAGAAAACTGGGTGGGGGAAGGGGAGAGAAATAAAAAATAAATCTTAAAAAAAAAGAAATAGAGAAGAAACTTCACAAAGTGCATAAAAATGTGAACTTCATTTATCAGAAGTGCAAATTCTACAAGAAGATGGCTGAAGACCTGGGCAAAGAATTAGAAAGAACCACTTCCTTCTTCTACAACCAGATTCTCTTCTATGAGAAGAAAGTTCAAGAAAAGGGTCTGACAGCACATTCAACTGAGAGGAAGTTCAATAAGCTAAGGAAGGAAAATGATGACAAGAGAGAAATGTTAGCTAATGTAGAGCTGAAGGCCCAGTTCTTTCCAGATGGCCCTTTTGCTCCTGCTGATACACCTACTACCTCAGAGGCCTGAAAATTGAATTTTGCTTTCACAACTACTGATTGCTTAAAAGTCACAACTACAATAAGACGTCTGCTTTTTTCTTTGCTTTGAGTAATTTTGATTGTTTTCATTTTAATTGAATTCCTATCCTTTAGTTAATGTTTCCATTAAAGTTTTTAATGAACTTTGATATCAGCATAATTTCTAAGATTGTATTTTACAAATATAGATGTTATAATTGTTATGAATACCTTATTTTCACATCATTGAACCTTCTAGAAATATATACCATAGCTATTGTATTTTAATTGAAAAAAGTTCTAACATTAGTTTTGTTTAAGATAGTCTTAGGCATTTAAACATTTTTACATTTTATGTCAAAACAAGTAAAAAAGCTACAACAAGAAAAATAAGTGGTATTTCCCACTCATCAGCACTGTACAGTATAGCCTAGAGATCACTCTGTGAACATTTACTTGACAACTGTTTACAATATGGGGTTTGATTTTCAAAACACATCTGAAACATCACCAGCGAAATGGTAATGATCACCAGCACCAGTTTTCCTTGATTTTTTTGGAAGTATCATATGTTCTTGCACCAATAGGAAGAGCCAATTTCTCTGAACAGGCCCTATCATGCAATGATACTTCCTTGACTATCTACAGCAGATCTGAAGCAAAACTGACATTTGGTATGAAAAAATTTCCTCCTGAGGAATTGGGCTGTGAAGAATACCAGATTGTCCTGGAAAACAGTTAAGCTGTGGGGGACATTGGTTGCCTGCCTAGAGAAAAGTAGAGTATTTCAAAACATAGTGAGGAAATAAAGGCATGGTGAAAAATGTGTACAAAAAGCTTTAGAATAATGCCATCCAAATATATTTGTGTTCAGAACTGGAAATACCTAAAATCTCACCTCATAAAAACTGTTGATATTTCATATATTAAACTCATTGTGCCTTATACTTTGTCTTTCAGAAGGCCCTCTACTGGGAAATCATCACTCAAAATATGAACGGTAAATGAACAAACATCATATAGCACAGTGTTCATGTGAAGATCCACCTACAGCTTCATGGATTACTTAAATCTACCCCTAAACTATTTTTGTTATTTTAGATATAAAGAATCTATCCTTAGTAACCAACATCCTAAATTGTTCTAAATTTATATTTATAATTCTTTGTTCTTTCAGGTACTCTATCTTGAGAGTCCACCACATGACAGGCACCATTCTAAGCACTGGGACTGTATCAGTGAACAAGGTAGATGACCCTCCTCTCATTGAGTTAGTATTATTTTGATTCTGATTAATTCAAAACAAAAGAAAACCCATGAGAAAATCAGGCACATCAATCCCCACTTTTATAGAGTACAAACCTAAGCTTTACAGAGGATGAATTATGTGCCCACCTCAGGTAAGTGGCAATTAGGAAACCAGCCAGGCCTAGAGATGCCCACTCTAGTGATCTTTTACCAAGAGCAAGCTCCTCTGCACAAAAGACACTGCTCTTTTTTAAATGTGAAAGACCTCAAACTCATTACAAAGGCTACCTTCACAAGGATTCATTTTCAAAAAATTACTGTACAACAAAGACTGTTTTTAACTTGCATAGAAATTCATTCACAGAGAGTCCAGATCAGGAGTCTTTCCTGAAAAGCCCTGTGTCCCTCTTTCTGCAGCCTTGGAGGGAGGATGTGCAGAGGCAGACCTTCAGCCTGAGGACAGACACATACCCGGCACCTGCCAGGATTACTGGAGTCCATGAAATTCCTTAGGAAGAATTTGGCAATATCTGAAAACCCAGGTCCAAATCTTAGGAGAAAAAAGAGGTCTCCACCACTTCACACTGGCTGGATCCAGACTGCATCAGGAGACAGGGCTGTGGCTTCCAGCCAACCCTGAAAGGTTATCTGTATTACTCAGCCCATAACATCACTGGATCTCCATGGGTGACACAAATATCAAGTTGCAGGCTGTTTAACCTGGGGGAAAAGTGACTTGGCCATGGGGCTGTCCCTGGTGGATACCCAGAGTTCAGGGAGGGTTAAACATAGGAGTTAGCTGCCCTGTCAAATTCCGATCTGTGGGGACTGAGGAAAGGGGATTCTTAACATGAGGATCCATGAGTTCCTTGTGATGCTCCTGCTGAAATTTCCTCTGCCCCTATGAAGTTTTTTTCTTCCCCAAAAGTACCAACTTCAAAATAGCAAGCATTACTATTCATTTGGAGATGTATCCACAAAGGCAAAACCTGCAATTGCTTTATTTGGAGGGGTTCAGGGTGGATTGGGCAGCCTCATGACCCTATGAATTAGAGGTAGAGTGGATGGGTCAGCAGTTGGTTCTGCCCCTGCACTTTCTGCTATTTAATTTTTAAATTACTTTTGTTGTTGTTGTTTGTTACACTTTCTGCTTTTTAAAAATTCCTATTTCTTTATTTTTATATTTATTGAAGTATATCATTCATACATGAACACACATAAACAGTAAGTGTATAGCAAAGATTGTGAACCTACAAAATAAACATACATAACATCACACAGGGGTCTCATACATCACCCCTCCACCAACTCTTTGCATTGGTATGAAACATTTGTTACAAACTATGCAAGAGCATCATCGAAATATTACTACCAACTATATTCCTTTTCTTATATTTGGTGTATTTTCCCCCCAACCCATACTATTTTTTAAAATATATTTTTGTTACAGATGTTGTGAACTTGCCAAACAATCATACAGATGTGTAAATTTCCCATACAACTCCACACCCTGGTGGAACATTTGATATTATCTCACTTTCTGCTTTTTGTGATGAGATCAACTAAAGGAGAAAAAAGAATGGAAAAATGGATGTGCACACAGTCTTTCTCTCATGCCCTTTCACAGCATTCTGAGGCTGTAATGTGGCTGCCCTGAAGACTGCCATCCACTGTCCAGTGCACCAGCATTTTGCAGTGATTGACTTTTAGCTCAGAGTCAAGTCAGGATCGACACCCACTGAGCAGAGGACAATCCCTTGTCTTTCTCTGGCCAAACAATTCCTTACCTCTGGCTGGCCCACCACAGCTCAGTCCCATCAAGCTTCCATTGGGGGAAAGTCTGTGCAGTTACCACTGGGACTGCTCCCTGGTGTGGCCTCTCTTTGGGCCTGCATTCCAGTGGGTCTGGCTGGAGTGCTAGATGCAAACTGTGGGCCATTGGAGCTGCGCTGAAATCCCCTCCCTCCAAGTCACGCTTTTCTGCCCTGCTCTCTGCTGATGGTGATATCCAGAGTCAGGGCCTCTTAGAGGTTGGGACAGGTTGGTGCTATATATACCATGTATATTGTCAAAAGACAAATTGAAGTCATTTGCAGACTACAGCATTTTATTTAGGACACTGGGGTTTTGCTCCAGCAAAGGAAGCCAGATGACTTGTAAGAATGGAAGCAGTTTTTGTCTTCTAGGAATGGCAAATGATTTTTATACAAAAGGACATTAGCTTGACTCCTACTGATATGTGTTTGTCCCTCTCACAGAGGTGGGTTCAAGCTTGATTGTTTATTTGGGTCAGCTGCCTTCATGGGGATTTCAAATTTTAAAAGCCATCAAGAGGAAATCCAAGAGTGAGTTCAAAGAATAAGACACAGGTTTATGTTTTTTTTTTTTTTTTGGGCTCTGAGGGTTTCCCAGGGTTTTATCTACATAGTTTAATAAATATATACTCTATATGCATCCCTAAATAATTTTTTGGCATCTCATATTCAATAAACAAATCAACAAAGCAATGACAAAAGCAGGATTACATTCTACTGCTTTTAAAAATATTTACACTTTATAAATGATCTTTTTTATTTTCCTTTTTAAATTAATTAACTAATTTTTTACACTTTTTTATTAAAGTTAATAGATCACAAAGAATATTACCTTAAAAATACATAAAAAACAGAGGTTCATATATACCCCACTCCTCACACCCCACCCCATCATTTTTTGTAAACTGTATTTTTTTAAAGATATACACATCACAAAAAAAAGTTACATTAAAAAAATAAGAGGTTCCCATATATCCCCCACCCCCCCACCACACTCCTCCCACACCAACCTCCTCCATCATTGTGGCACAGTCATCACACTTGGTGAACACATTTTGGAGCTCTGCTGTACCACATAGATCAGAGTTTACCCTGTAGTTTACACTCTCACCCAGTACATTCAGTGGGTTATGGCAGGATATATTAAGTCCAGCATCTGACCCTGCAATATCATTTAGGACAACTCAAAGTCCCCAATATACCCCCACATCACATCTCTTCTTCCCTCTTCCTGCCCTCAGCAATTACTGTGGCCACTTTCTCCATATCAGTGCTACAATTTCTTCTATTACTAGTCACAATAGTTTTATAGATTTAATAATGAGCCCTTGATAGTGATAACTATGCTTATGAGCCTGTGTGCCTGAAATATGAACTAGGCCTAGAGCTGCAGGGTACCTAAGAGTTACCTCCCGAGAGCCTCCCTTTTGCTCAAATGTGGCCACTCTCTAAGCCAAACTCAGCATGTAAATGCATTGCCTTCCCCCCAGTGTGGGACATGACTCCTGGGGATGAGCCTCCCTGGTGCCAAGGGATTACTACCAATCACTGATGATGCAACTAGAAAGAGACTTTGAATAAAAGGTTCAACACAGACCAGCAGACTATCTCAGCCTACATGTTGGATCAAGTGTTAAAAACTGCTTTTTGACCTTGAATAAAAGGGGGAAATGGCAAAGGCAAATGAGTTTATATGGCCAAGGGTCTTCATAAAAGAGTTGGGAGGTCATCAGAGGGGTCACGCTTATGCACACCTCAGCAGGGCCCCAGAGAGAGCCAAAGTAGATACAACCCTAGGTGCTGGTTCTCCTGAAGGTTATGGAGATCCACAAGCTATATGTTCATGACAGATGGATTTGGAGTTCTATGCCATGTCAGAGGGCCCTACTTTGGAATTAGTACTCCTGAGAGTGATGGAGCTGGACTCAGATGTGACCTTCCTACACATGCCTCTTCTGTCACTTTTATTCAACCTGTGGTTGGTGTTAGAGATGGTGCATACTCAGGGGACTTGAATCTCTGGACTGTCTATGTGCCAGCTGGGCCCTGAACCTCAGCAGAGTTGAGACTCTTACTCTCTATTTCATTGGACTTATCCAGGTCAGCTAATAGAGGAAAAGAAGGTCAAACACCACACCAGGGTATCTAGAGTGCTGACAACTGCAAGTAGAGGAATTGCCCCCATCATCCATGTGGAATCTAAGCCCCCTCTTGATCTAGAGGTAGAGTGGGCATCACCATCCCAGGGTCCACAGAATGGAGGAATAAAATATGGATTAGAGTGGACTTACAGATATAAATGATCTCTTAACACACACTTAGGATTCTACCATCTCTCTTGGAGATAATATCAGTCTCTGAATTTGAACCTTTGAGTGAATGGGAAAGTGACTCTGCTGAAGACAACCCTTTTGATCATGTAAGATCACAGATTTCTGAACTTTGTTTACATTTGAGTTGTCTCACAGGTTTCTGAAGAGTTGTTCATTTTTCTGCTGTCTTTATCCCCCCTGATCTTCAGAGTAGATAATGTCTATTGATCTGTTTTCAAGAACATTGGTTCTTTATTGTCATCTTGAAACTGTTATTGAGCTCTAGATAATTTTTCATATTATGTTCAATGCTAGAATTTCCACTTCTTTCCTTTTTATACTTTCTATCTCCTTCTTGAGAATTCCTCTTTGTTGCTTCATTGCATTTATTCTTTCATTTTTAAAACATGATTAACTTTAGTTCTTTGAATATACTTATAGTATTGAAGCCTTTGACTGCTAAATCCAGTTTCTATTGACTGCTCTTTTTTCCTGTGCATGGGTCACATTCCTGGTTCTGAAAATTGATCATTTTAGGTGATGTGCTGTAGCAACTCTGAATTCTGACTTTCCCTCTGAAGGTCATTGTTGATGCTTTTCCTGGTGCCTTGTATTGCTTCTTTGTTCATTCATTTTTTGTTTAGTAACTTGCTTGGGATACATCTGTGAAATCTGTCTCCCTGGCAGGGTACAACTGCTGCTGTCTCTACTCAATATGTATGGGTGTATACACTTATATACCTATATAAACAGGCATGTACTATATAAAATTCTTGCTTATATGTATGTGTGTATCTATGACTCTATGAATGTGTATATAGGCCTTCTTATTTATATTCTTAAGCCTGGCTTCCTAGGCACTGTACCTGTCTGGGTAGGCTAGAGTAGGCTAATAATTGCAGAGAGGTTGATCTCACCACTCAAAGCCTGTAAAGTTTCTATGCTCTGCCAATAGGTCTGTGGTGTAGGGGATCATTCAGGGTTGAGACCATTTCAAAGTCTGTCCCAGCTTTTCCTTTCTACTCATCTCTTTCAGATCTCCTACTCATACTTGTACAGTCTCAGGATCAGCCAAGGCTGTGGCTGTATTGAGCCCTCTCTAGCTGACTGCTTATGCATATAGTCTCAGCAAGCTAATAACCTTGCTTCTACCCTATGATTTCAGGGTATTTGAGTCCTTGGCCCTTCTGAGTCACCTGCCTCTTAGATTGTCCCTTCCACTAACAATGATGCTATGTATGGGCACATCCCTGGCTACAAATTGAATGAGCACCCTTTGACTGTGGCAGAGCAGATGCTGGTACTCATGGGTTGTCCTGCCCTATCCCTATCAGAACCTCCACATTGACCACTTTTGTCAGGGAAAGGAATGGGAGCAATCCTAGGTCAGATGTCAAGAATCCAACTTCTAAGAAGAATAAACACTGCTAAGATGGTTTTATGCCCTTGATCTATTCTCTGATAAAAATGATTGCTTTGTTCAATTCTGTCCACTTTATAGTTATATTTTGGACTGGAGATTTGCCATTCATCTTATTCAGCTATAAGATGAATTCTCTGAAAGAAGGGTTTTTAGCTGACCATAGTAAGTCCATTTAGGCAGAAGGGATGAGGTGGCTCAAGAAATAAGCGAGAGAGACTGAACAGAAGAACATGATCAGAAATTGCATGGTTGAAGAAATGTTACCCACAGTTCATCCTACATTGTCAGCTAATTTTGGCTACTTAGGCTATAGAGTTTGAAGGAGATTTCTAAATTAGCCAAAGGAAAGGTGTGAACCAGGATGAAATTCATTGGAGCACTTCTTAAAGTGAGAGGAACCAGAAATGACAGGGCTGAGGGTAAGATATTGTACTGGACCTTACATCTAAACCAAGTAACTACTCCTTCCTGAACAAATGGACTAATTTAATTAAAGGGGATCCAGGCATTGGGATGATGATGTTTGCAAAAATGAAGAGAGAAGGAAAGAAATGGGTTTGGGTCATCTTGGAAAACAGAGAATGACTCCATCATAAGGTAAAGTTGTAGCCCAAGATGCTGGATTGAGTGTCATAGAATGAATCTTACATGTTCTCTTTCAAAAGTCTTTATCTAAAGGAAATGCTGAGATTCTGCTCAGGGCAAAGATTGTAGAGTTTTTGGTATATAACTTTCTCTGACAATAAACTGTGCATAAACCTGGTGTTTAAACCACAAATTCAAATGGTGCCTTGCTTAAGCTGGAGGTTATGGTGATTCTTGATCATTTATGAGATGGATGGATGGTTATGAATTGGAATAATGCTCATAACAGGGTGAATGGAAACAATAAAAACTAAGCTCTTCATCTCTTGTCTGGATGCACACCAAGTCTTCTGAGAGGGTCGAGGACTGTTGCTCTGACACATAAGATATATCCTTACAGGGGCAGGATGACACAACTACTTACCTAGGGGCCATCATCGACCAGTAAGTACTAACAGCTGGAAAATAAAGCTACCTGTGTCTTATTCTTAAATATCTCTCTTATACATGCAGGAAAGATAATAATGCACCTGGAACTGTCTAAGGATTAAGTTTTGAGAAAGTGAATATATAATAAAAAAATAAAACGGTCAGGATGAAACAATTAAAAATCTCAGAAAGGGGCTCTGGAGACTTTAAGACACTATAGGCAGATGTCACAGATGTCAGCCCTGCCTATGATTTATGTGCCCTCTCAATTAGAGGTGGTGTGGGTATCACCATTCCAGAATCCTCAGGATTGTGGAATGAATGATGTACTAGTGTAGACTTAGTGTTATTCTACTATAGGCTTATTGTTATTCCAGCAATACAAGAACTCTGTAATTGATGAAGCAATGGCAACCAGAGGTTCTGAGGGGAGGGAGAGTGTTGCTGCCTCCCTTCACCCCTCCTCCTAGCCTTTGTTATCTCCCTTTTCCAGCCGTTGCTATCCTTCACCGCCTACCTCATAGCTGCCTGCACAGCTCCGCCTATCCACTACCGCCCCGTAGTTCATCCGCCCCCGTTCCTATCCCTCCCTTGACCCGACCTTATATAATCAAGTGTATTTCCGCAATAAAGTGGACTAGCTCACTCTCACAGGCTGTCTCCGTGGTTTATACTGCGCGTCCCCCACACCTGGAGAACCTAGGCCTACGCGCTGGCCTAGGGGCTCACCGCCGAGCCGTGGAAGCCTGCCCGGTCCTCGTGGGTTGCTAACTCAAAGTAGCAAGCTCAAAATAGCAAGCCCACAGTTGGGGGCTCGTCCGGGATCCTTTCCTTCCACCGCCCTCCGGCCCCTCTCTGCTGCTGCTGCTGCTGTCTACAGGCGACCATTTCAGCTCTCCAGGTAGGGACCCCATCGCCGTCTTTTCTTCTCCCACTATGGGCGCCTCTCTCTCCTCACACCATACCCCTCAGGTTCGGCTTTTAGCCGCCCTGCTTGATACCAATGGAGTCCGCGTTTCCCTGAAACAGCTCCAAAAATACTGGGACCTGCTACTCCCTTTTAATCCGTGGCTCGCCACCTGCCAGCTCTGGAGCCCAGACACATACTCTCGACTCATAGATCGAGTCACCTACGCCATAGAGCATGAAAAGCGCTCTTTTCCGCCCGGCCTGCTGCCTGCTCTAGTAGCCATACGCGCCTGTCTCCTTGGTGCGCCGTCAGAAGCCATCCGAGACAAATCGGTTAAGCAACCCAATGACTATGAGCCCGATGATCCTGGCGACACAAATTCTCTGTCTGACCAGCTCGCCGCCACTCTCGAGCGTGAACCTCCCCGCCCGTGCTCCCCACGACCCGCAGAAGCCGCTTCAGTAGCTCCTCAAAATAGCGGACTTTCTCCCTCTTCTTCCACCTCTGCCCAAAATGGCGCACTTCGGCTTCTTCTTCACCTATATCCGAGCCCGCCGGCGGGAACAAAGGCGCTTCCTCTCACCTTTACCCGCCCCTCCCTGTCCCGTCATCTTCCGGCCCTGCCCAGGAAATAATGCAGCCGCCATCTTGGCCGGCGCCCAGAAATGACGCGACTTCGCCGCCATCTTGGCCGGCGCCCGGAAATGACGCGACTTCGCCGCCATCTTGGCCGGCGCCCGGAAATGACGTGACTTCGCCGCCATCTTGGCCGGCGCCCGGAAATGACGTGATTTCGCCGCCATCTTGGCCGGCGCCCGGAAATGACATAACTACACCGCCATCTTGGCAGGCGCCCGGAAGTGATGTAGCCGCTCCGCCATCTTGTCCAGCGCCCAAAAATATCCCGCCACCAGTTTGTTGCCTCCTTGACGCTGCTAAGCCATCATTCTCTCATCTGTTTCCCGCTACCGTTCGTCCCTCGCCACCACCGTATGGCAGCAGCCCCCCACCTGCTTCTAGCGAAGCACATTCTCCCGCCCCCCAGCTATACCCGCTCAACCCGCTGCCCACGCAGCAACGCCCTCAAACTTGGCTTCCCTTCACAGCAGAAGAAGTTAAAACTCTTCGTAAAGCCGTTAAAGAAGACGGCATTGATAGCCCATATGTTCAACAACTAATAGAAGAGTTGGGGGTTCAGCTTGTTCTTCCCTATGATTGGATTTCTCTAGCTCGTTCCATCCTTCAGCCAGGCCAGTTCCTTGAATGGCGCGCTCACTATCAAGTAGCTGTTGATCAACAAGTAGTGGAAAATGTTCGAGCGGGTGTCCAAGATCCAGCTGATGCCTACACAGGGGTTAACAACTATGCTGACCCTCGTTCCTATGTGAACATAGACCCAGGGTTTTGGCTCCGAGTGAAAGTTCTCATTCAGCGGTCATTCTCTTTAATTTCCACCAAACAATCCACCAAGTTTGCGCAAATGCTTCAAGACTCGCTAGAAACCTTTCCGGCATTTGTCACCCGCGTTATCGAAGCATGCCAACGTAAAATTACTAATGAAGATGCTCAGTTTGCGTTAGCAAAAGAACTCATTCTTGATGGGTGCCTCGCACCCTTCCGAGCTGTCATCCTTCCTATCCGTGACAAGCCGATGCACGAATGGGTCCTAGCTTGTCGAGACATTGACCCACAGACTAAAGCACTTACTGCTGCCTTCGCTTCCGCCATGGCTGTCTCATCTGCCTCCACTTCTGCCTGCTTTCGATGTGGTCAGCCCGGTCATTTTGTTCGCGAGTGCCCTCAACCGGCAGCTCCCCGCCCTGCCGTAGCACTGCACAGACCAAGAGGTCCCCCCACGCCATGCCCGCGCTGTGGTATAGGGTATCACTGGGCCCGCAACTGCCGCTCAGCGCAACGTTTTTCTCAGCCTTTAAACTTCCAGCGGGGCAGGCCTCAGCCCCTCCCCCAAGAGGCCCTCCACAAAGCTCCAAAACCCTAATGTGGACCATGCCTATCAAACGTCACCAAAAACCTTCACTAGAACTTAAAATAGAGGGACAATGGCTTGACGGACTCTTAGACTCGGGTGCCGAAATCTCTTGTATTCCCTTCGAAATCGCCGCTTTTAATCACTGGCCCCTCAAAACTGGCCCTCAAGTCATCGGCGCCACAGGAGCTGCTACTTCTTGGAAAACATCTCAGCCTCTGCATTGGAGCGACCGAGAGGGTAACGAAGGTCAAATTCGTCCACTCATCCTCTCTTCAGTCCAAACCATCCTGTGGGGAAGAGATGTACTCAGCCAGCTAAAAGCTCGAATCACCACAGAAGCCTTCTTAGCTGCGCCGCCCCCCCCCCTTATAGGGGCCACTGCTCCTGTTTCAAAACCTGACCCTATCCCTCTGGAATGGGACACAGAGGAGCCCATCTGGGTCGAGCAGTGGCCCTTGCCAACTCACAAACTACAAGCTCTCTCTGCCCTCGTTGAAGAGCAACTACAGGCAGGGCATATTGAGCCGTCTACCAGTCCCTATAACTCGCCAGTTTTTGTCATCAACAAAAAGAACACAAGTAAGTTTCGCCTCCTCCACGACCTTCGAGAAATTAACAAGCATATTAAGCCAATGGGGTCACCTCAGCCTGGTTGCCCCCATCCCACTGCAGTCCCCCAGCATTTTTATGCAGCCACTATTGACATCAAAGATTGCTTTTTCTCCATTCCTCTTCACCCGTGAGACTGTCCACGGTTTGCGTTTACAGTCCCGCGTACCAACAATCAAGGAGCAGCACTCCGATTCCAATGGCGAGTACTACCACAAGGCATGCGGAACAGTCCAACTATATGTCAGCTCTATGTCAATCATGCCATTGAGCCACTACACTCTAAGTTCCATCCAGAGCACACATACATCATCCACTATATGGATGACCTTCTTTTAGCAGCAAGTTCTAACACACTTCTCAATGATTTACTTTCTGCAGTTATGACGAACCTCTCAAGTCTTGGATTAATAGTGCAACCTGACAAGGTCAACCCCCAGCCACCTTTCCAGTTCTTAGGCTTTCATTTTCATCAATATATTCGGCCCACCAGCCCACAAATCCATGTTTCTGATCACATGACGTTGACTGAGCTCCAACGGCTTTGCGGACAAATCAATTGGCTTCGATCAGCACTCCCCATCACAACAGCGCAAATGCAACCCCTTTTCGAGCTCCTGCAGACTAAGTGCAGTCCATCCGCTGCAGTCGTTCGCCCCATCACCATCACCCCAGCTGCCAAAGAAGCCATCCAACAAGTAAATGCTGCACTCCAGCAATGCCGCCTAGAGCGATTCTCTCCCGATCTCCCAATCCTTGCCTTAGTTTTGCCAACACCAGTCACCCCAACGGGTCTCCTATGGCAAGATGGTCCTCTTCTCTTTCTACACACGTCAAAAAGTAAACTCCCAAAAATCTGCCCATTTACAAGGGCTTGGATCACATTAGCCACTGACTTAGTACTTCTCTCCATACAAACGTACGGCGTCCTGCCACACACCATTGTTTGGCCCTTTGATGCAAAAGAAGTTACTTCCCTTATCATGAATAATGCTCAAATGCAGAGCCTGATAGAGTTCTTTCGTGGCTCCTTCGACAACCACTATCCTCATCATCCACTGCTGCAAGGTGTATCTCAATTAGCATTTTTCAACCCGTTCCATCAGCTGCCCGCAAGAAAGCCAATCCCCTTTGCCATCACTGCTTTCACTGATGCCTCAAAAAGGGGCTTCGCTGCTGTCATATATGTGCCAGGAAAGCTTGAGCCACGACAGTTGATGTTTGCCAATCACCTTTCTGTTCAAGTGGGTGAACTCTTAGCTGTTGCTGCAGTCCTCAATCTTTACCCAGACCAGCCTCTCAACATCTTTACAGACAGCTTGTACACCTTACAGGTATGTCGTAGCCTCCCACTTGCTACCTTTCTACCTAGCGACTCATCTATAGACCAAGCACTCGCCTTTGTACAGCGACTGCTTGAAGAAAGGCAACAACCCTGGTTCATCGCTCATATCAGAAGTCACTCTGGCCTGCCAGGACCACTGACTCAAGGAAATGCCCTTGCTGACGCCTTAGCGTCTGGTCGCCATGTATACCCAGCTGCCATTCGAGAAGATTCCATTGACAAAACAAGACTAGGAGACTTCATCAACCAAGCCAAACTTTTACACTCTCAATTCCACTTCTCTACGCGATCTATCCAGAGGCTCTTTCCAGACCTCCCCATCGAAACATGCAAACATCTTGTGCGTTCCTGCCGAACATGCGCACCTTTGCTACCCCTTGGACCCTTGCAGCCCCGCGGAGCTAATCCCCGCGGCCTGCGGCCTAACTCCCGCTGGCAGCTAGACGTCACCCATGTTAGTGCTTTTGGGTGCCTTAAATATCTTCATGTTGCAGTTGATACCTTCTCGCACCTATGCTATGCCATGCCCCTCACAGGAGAGAGTGCCAAACATTGCATCAAAGCGCTTCGGCAAGCCATTCTATTCATGGGAATTCCCTGGGATCTCAAAACCGACAATGGACCAGCCTATCGCAGTGCCACCTTTGCCAGCTTTGTGCAGATGTACCACATCACACATCATTTCGGCATCCCCTACAACCCACAAGGGCAAGGAATTATTGAGCGTACTCACCAGCAGCTCAAGCTACTCATTCAAAAGGAAAAAGCTTCCTCTCCCCACAAGGCCCCTGCCGACGTCATTACTGCCTGCCTTATCCATCACAATCTCCTGACCTTCGATGACAAAGGACTCTCCCCAACCCATAAACATTGGGGACCCATGTGGCAACCTTCGCAAGTTCCCCTTGTTCATTGGAAAGACCCCGCCACAAACCTTTGGCAAGATCCAGCTCCCTTGCTAGCACAGGGGAGAGGTTTTGCTTGTGTCTTCCCAGACTCCGAGCCACAACCGCTCTGGGTTCCTGGGCGCTACATCCGGCCTGCCACCGACCCCAAAGTTCCACCGAATGATGAACACACTATGCCCTCCATAAGAGACAACATTGACTGCGGAGGCCCAGATGTCGCCCCATTCGCTCAAATCCAGCACCAACCAGCCCCTCCCTGAAATGTTTATATTAGATAAGTGCTCTCTCCGAGTTTCCTTCTGCTGATTGTCCCTCCCCTATGAGGGCTCTCTTCTCCTTTCTTTGTCTTTACAGATTCCCCAAAAGGACTCACCTCTGCACAGTCTACAAGAAGAGCCTTATTGCCGCCTCTACAACCTGCTGCTGACAAGTGCCTAACCTCCACCGAAACGTGCCTTACAACTTATCAGAGAAGAACTCTCAGTGCAGATGCTCTTCCCACTCCCCTCGCACCCTCACCCACTTTTATACTTCTTTTTTATAGTCTTCATTTTTTTAACAATCTTTTCAGCTGTCTGTCTCGCGGCTACAGCCCCAGCAGATTGGAACCTCCGCCAACGCTTTCTCCTTGCTGTCGCCTTTCTACTTCTAATTGGCGTTTTCACCTCCCTCGTCGCCCTCCTCCCATGACCACCATGTGCCCCCAAGTAAATTCACTCGAGCCTACCTCTCCAACACCACCGTCCGTGAGAACCACACCAGCTCCTTCTCGCTGCGAACGATGTCGACAACGCTTCCTTGCCCGCCACTTAAGCCGTCTTTCCCTTGAAGATGATGACCCCATCGAGTGCCAAGTTCTCCAGCTCCTCCGACAGGCCCACTCTGTTCACACCCCCGCCTCCTGTTCCCCTACCCTTCCCTACCTCATCCATCTCCTCATTCTCATGTTGTCTCTAGCCTCCTCTGCCCAAAGCTCCTCATCCCATCAGCCATTCAACTGGACCTTGCAGACATTCCCGGAAAAACGCATTCTCGCTTATAATGTTACTAGTGTCGCTCCCTCCTTTCTCACACACGTCTGCCCTCTTGCTGGAATTTCCTTCCGTCCCGAATGCCAAGTAAGCAACATCAGAAAAGCGAAAGTAGGCCACCACTCCTCCTCATCCTGTCGAGGCGGGAATACAGCATGCCTGCTTTCTTGAAACAACCGTCTCCTTGGCCCTCAATTCAACCCTGTGTCTGGTTTTTACATCTGTCCTGCTAGTGCTCGAGGTTGTCATGACCCATCACACTTCTACTGCCCCTCTTGGGGATGTGTGACCATGGCCCATGGATGGTCCAGCGCCCCCAACAGAGACCCGTATCTCTCTCTCCAAGTAGCCAACAATTCCCGTTGGGACTTCATTTGGCTGACAGTAAAAAACCCAAACGACGATACATGGCTGGCCGCTCGCCCCTATGGACTCCGGTTGTATATGAGCAACTATGATCGTGGCGCTTTGTTTGAAATCCAAAAGCGTGTTGTCTCCACCCCACCCTCTGCTATTGGTCCCAACCACATCCTTAACCCTCCTCCCTCACCCACTGTTCACCTTCTTCCGTCCTCATCTACCCCCCTCAAAATCTCTTCCACCTCGGCCGCCGTCGTCCCTTCTACAAGCCCCACTTCCCCCCCCCCCCGCTTCAGGTATACAACCACATCCTCTCATCCCCTCTAGTCCCTACTTCAAACTCCTAAACGCCTCCTATTCCTCTCTCAACGCCTCCCACCCCAACCTCACTCGCTCTTGCTGGTTGTGTCTTTCCCCCAGCCTCCCCCTCTATGATCCACTTGCTATCCCTTCACCACTCTTTACTTCCTCCACTGACGATTCCCCCTCTTCCTGCAATTGGAATCAATCTACTCATGTCCCACTCACTTTTACGCACATCTCTTCCAAAGGTTTATGCATTCACCCCCGTTCCTCCCACACTCCTAGCCTTACTGCCTGTACCAACTATACCTCCCCAAACATCTCTGCCAAATACTTAGTTCCCCTAAACACCACCCAATGGCTCTGCTCTTCCACCGGACTTACCCCATGCTTATCTGTTGCCACACTTAACAAGACCAAAGAAACGTGTGCTCTCATCCTCCTCACGCCTCGAGTCATCTATCACACTCCTCTACATTTCTTTGAAGCCTTTGACCACACTCAAGAAGCTATTTACCTCCACAAACGCAAACCTATTACTGCTGTACTCACTGTCACTTCCCTCCTAGCTACAGCTGGAGCTGCCACTGGTGTTGCAGCCCTAGCCACACAAGCCTCCGCCCTCCAAAACCTCAGACAAGCAGTAGACTCTGATATCATCTACCTCCGAGATGCAGTCAAATATCTTAAAGACTCCCTCAATTCCCTTTCAGAAGTTGTCCTGCAAAACCGCCGAGGCCTTGACCTCCTCCTCCTCAAAGAAGGTGGCCTATGTGCAGCTCTGGGAGAAGAATGCTGTGTCTATGCCAACTATACCGGTTTAGTAGATTCCAGCTTAAAAGAACTTGAAAAAGGTCTCAACCAACGCCGACTTGAACGAGCCCAAACTGCTGGTTCCTGGGGCTTCCTGCAGCCCCTCCTCCCCTATCTCCTCCCACTAATAACCCCAGTTCTGCTCATCATCCTAGGTCTCACCGTTGGTCCTTGGGCCATTCGACGAATCATCCGCCTTGCCAAAGATCACGCTGACAGTGTATTTTCCTCGTTTGTTCAAATCCATTACCACCGTCTTGCTACCTCTGATCTCGCTCCTCAATCTCGCCCTTGTCCTCGCCCCCCTTCCCACCGTACTTCCCGCCTGTGAAGCTGCTTGCTGTGAAACTCCCTGACCTTAGCTGCCGGCACGGGTTTGTTTCCCTCGGCGTAAAGGGCTTGGGTGCACCCTCTGCCCCCCTTTATTGCTATACGTCTGAGAGTCCTTCGCGGTTAAGCCAGCCACAGCGCTATCCACCCCAAAAAAGCGTGCGCAACATCATGTTAGATATTTCATCTAGCACCGGCACGCACCGACCCTAAGGACTATGCATACATTCTGGCCAAATGATATGTCATTTGCCCATCGCCAGTCAATTCTACCCCTTTTTTCTCTCACCCTCCACAGCCCATCCCCCTACTCTCTCACGCCCCTTTTTTTTATAAAACAAAAGGAGCAATTGTTGCTGCCTCCCTTCACCCCTCCTCCTAGCCTTTGTTATCTCCCTTTTCCAGCCGTTGCTATCCTTCACCGCCTACCTCATAGCTGCCTGCACAGCTCCGCCTATCCACTACCGCCCCGTAGTTCATCCGCCCCCGTTCCTACCCCTCCCTTGACCCGACCTTATATAATCAAGTGTATTTCCACAATAAAGTGGACTAGCTCACTCTCACAGGCTGTCTCCGTGGTTTTTACCGCGCGTCCCCCACACCTGGAGAACCTAGGCCTACGCGCTGGCCTAGGGGCTCACCGCCGAGCCGTGGAAGCCTGCCAGGTCCTCGTGGGTTGCTAACTCAAAGTAGCAAGCTCAAAATAGCAAGCCCACAGGAGAGGGGGAAAATAGGTATAATATGGAGCACTTTTGGAAAATTGGAATTGTCCTGAATGACATTGCAATGACACATACAGGCCATTATATACCTTGTCATAAATTACAAAGTTGTGCAGGAGAGAGTGATCTGGCCCATGTGCAGTGCTGATGAATGCAAGGAGTGCTGAGCCACACAGGAATGTTCCCCACATAGGGGAGCCCCACAGGCAAGGAATGCACCCCTAAAGGAGAGTCACCCCACATGAAAAAATCTCAGCCTGCCCAGGGGTAGTGCCCCACACATGGAGAGCTGAGGCCAGCAAGATGATGCAACAAAAAGATACAGAGTCCCAGTGCCACTGACAAGTTTGTAAGTGGATAGAACATACAGCAAATGAACAGAGAGCAGACAACTGGGGTGGGGAAGGGGAGAGAAATAAATAAATAATATTTTAAAAGACACAAAAAACATGTAATGTAAACTAAAATCCACACTTAGTGTCAATGCTCCAATATGTGTTCATCAATTTTAGCAAATGTACCACACTGATGAAGGATGTTGTTGAAGTTGGAAAGTGAGGAAGGGGTAGGGAGTGGGGCATATGCAAATCAGTACATTTTTTATGTAACATTTATGTAATCTAAGTATCTTTAAAAAATAAAAGTTTAAAAAAAGTAGTAAAAATAATCTCAGAAAGTGCCAGCAACTTTTCTTTTTAGATAGCATCTCTAGAAAAGCTTAAAATCTTGTTTAAATAAATTGGGTACAGACATACAATTTAAAATATAATCTAAAATTATGGTATATTAAAAAAAATTTAATGTTGAGTATATATTACTTATGCAATAACAAGTTATTTAAATATTAGCAACCCTTGAATTTTACAACTGTAATGTCAAATAATAGAAGGAAGACACAAAACACAAAAGAGAGTACGTATTGTGTGATTCTATTTAAATAAAGTAAAAAACTGGGCAAAATTATTCTATGCTGCTAGGAATCAGAATAGTGGTTGTCCTTGGAGCTGCAGGGGGTTGAGTGACTGGAAGGAAGCTTGAGGTTGGTATCTGGGGGCACTGTTCATTTAATGTTTCTTGATCTTTATCTATAATATAATTTGGTACTATATTTCAATAAAGTATTTTTGAAGTCTGCCTCCTTAGTACTTGAGGTTGCATTTATAATTCAGAGGAATGAAAAAGTGAAAACCTGTTAAATGTGTAAGACCTTCTATTTTCTGTTATTGTCACTCACATTGAAAAACAGACCACTTTCACTGTTCAGTTAAATTCAAGAGTTGAGATATAGCATCATCCTATACTTTTCTTAACTCTTTGACATAGGTGAAAACACCATGTCTTTTCAAAAGTATTGACATAAAGGTGACCAATTGAATAGAATCTTGCTTTTTCTAATTAATTATAATTCATCCCCAATCTACTTTCAGTCAAGGAAATATTTAACACCCAATGACACTGAAGACAGCATATTCCAAAGGCTAACCAATGAGTCACCCAGAGAAGTTTGAACAGCCATCAGGCTGACTGGTTCAAGAGCTGATCGATCTTGAAGTAGTGATTTGCAATAGTGCTTGATTTATAACAGCCTGATGAGACACAGCTATTCTGGGTCCTGACGATGAAAATATGAAGCAGCAGGGTGAGTACTTTCAAATTGTGAGAGACTTGTATAGAGCCAGAGTGATTAAAACCTAGTTCTGCTGGTTACTTACCTGGGAATTCTCTCAGCTCTTCTTTACTTTTACAGACTTTACAAGATTTAACACAATCTCCACTCCTACCTCACCTCATCCAAGATCACTCCAGCCAATACTTACCCCCCCCTTATTTAAACTGTTGTGGACATTACAGTCCATATCACACACTATATCACTTAATTCTTCACTAATTATTTCATAAATGTGTACCTTATTCCCAAACCTGGAGATAACCTAATTAAAGGATTTTCCCCCTTTATCCCCCTCCCCCCAGGGTTATCAGGGGAGTTATATAATGTTAGCCACCAAACTTAAATGGAAGATAATTCGTGCAAAATGATGACAAATCCATATTAGGTGATAGTGACATACGGTTTTCTTCCACTGTTCTCTCTATTTTAGCATGTGATTGAAAATTCCCTTGCTATCAAGGTTGTCAGCTTTAGCAAATAAAAAATATTTGAATTTCTGAAAAATAATGAGTAATTAAATTCTGTTAGATGCAAAGCATACTTTATTATAATATTGCATAAAATATCTTATAGTATTGTAATCTAATAACATAAATAACAATATGATTGTTCATATAATGGTTTATAATACAAAGCATACTATATTTTCTGTTATTTGATTACATGCTCCCATAGAACGTAGTTATAAAAAATTGTTCATTATGTATAAGAAATGTAAATTAAACTGGATGTCCTGTATTTTACCCAGCAACCTAAAGTGCTAGAAAGTTAAACACATTATTGGAGAAAAAAAAATAGATGAAAAAGTGAAGCATAACTATTCTATACTATAATGTCGGAAATAACTGGTGCATAACATTCTTAATTGTCAAAACCCATAAAATTGTACAACACAAAGCTTGAACCTTAAGGAAACTAAGAACTTTATTTTTTTTAATTCATTTTAAAAAATATTACATTCAAAAAATATGAGGTCCCATTCAACCCCACCACCCCCACCCCACCACTCCCCCCACAGCAACACTCTCTCCCATCATCATGACACATCCATTGCATTTGGAAAGTATATCTATGGGCATCGCTGCACCTCATGGTCAATGGTCCACATCATAGCCCATACTCTCCCACATTCCATCCAGTGGGCCCTGGGAGGATCTAAAATGTCTGGTAATTGCCCCTGAAGCACCACCCAGGACAATTCCAAGTCCTGAAAACACCTCCACATCTCATCTCTTCTTCCCATTCCCCGCAACAAGCAGCCACCATGGCCACTTTTCCTACACCAATGCCACATTTTCTCTGTGGACCTTGGATTGGTTGTGTCCATTGCACATCTATGTCAAGAGGAGGCTTAGATTCCACATGGATACTGGATGCAATCCTCCTGCTTTCAGTTGTAGGCACTCTAGGCTCCATGGTGTGGTGGTTGACATTCTTCAACTCCATGTTAGCTGAGTGGAGTAAGTCCAATAAATCAGAGTGTAGGAGTTGAAATCTGTTGAGGTTCAGGGCCTGGCTATCATATTGCCAGTCCAGAGATTCAAATCCCTAGAGATATCTTAAACCCCAGCACTAACTACAATTCCAGTAAAGTAGCATGAAAGTCTTGTGAAAAGAGATCCCATCTGTGACCAGCTCCATCACGCAGAAACACCAGCTCCAAAGAAGGGCCAACTGACATCGCAGTGAACCCCATCTGCCATGACCATAGAACCTGTGGGTCTCTTTAGCCATCAAAAGGACCAATATCTGGGGCTGTATCTACTTTATCTGTCTCTGAGACTCTGCTCAGGTGTGCATAAGGGCAATCCTTCTGACAACCTTCAGACTCTCTTTTAGAGGCTCATAGCCATATAAACTCTTTTCTCCTTTCCATTTCCCCCTTACATTAGGTCAAACAGCATTTTAATATCCCTGTTATTATATGTAGACAGGGATATTCTGCTGGTCTGCGTTGAATTTAATTCAAGGTCGTTTTCTAGTTGCATCATCAGCTGGTACTTGGTAGTGATCCCTCAGTGCCAGGGAGGCTCATCCCCAGGTGTCATGTCCCACGCTGGGGGGAAGGCATTGCATTTACATGCTGAGTTTGGCTTCGAGACTGGCCACATTTGAGTAACATGAAGGCTGTCAGGAGGGAACTCCTAGGCACAGTGCTGCTCTAGGCCTTGTTCTTTTCTCAGGCCTATAGGCTCACAAGCATAGTCATTAGTACCAGGGGCTCACTGTTGGACCCTCATTCCTTCCTGGTCCTTACCGTTGCACCTGGGGGACTGCCGCTGCTCCCCTAGGGACCACAACAGAGCACCCCTGGCCAGGAACCCAGTACCCCCCAGCTGTTGTTTTTAATTGTTGTCACTATGAGTATATCCAAACATTACTATGCACCCTGGACATATGCCCTGTATAACTCCCTGTCAACCATATATCACCTGTCAATGACATCCTATACCAGTATTCCTCCACCACCATTGTTGAACCACCCTGTGATCCAAAACATCCTGAAAAGTGAAGCCCAATATAATGTCAGGATCCCTTACTAGTAAAATGGAATATAGTGATGGGCTTAAAGGTTAGATATAGAATATGTATTGATTTGGAAAAATTCTACATCCTATCTTTTTCTTTTCTTTTTTCCTAATTATTGAGTTTCTCTTCACAAGAGCCTTAGATCACAGTAATTCATATATACAATATACAGCACTCCCACATATCCACCATAAAACCTTTTCCCTTCCACAGCTATATTCTTATAATTTATTCATATCATATTTACTGAAACTGATGTACAGACTCTGAGACAATAGCTTTCAAACAAGGTGACATCTGTGCTTACATTGTGGTCCATACTTTAGGATATACAGTTTTCTAAATTTTTAGTTATCCTATGTTTTACATTATGGTTTACATTATTAGTCTGACATCCCCTATAAGTTTTTGGTGTAATATTACATGTTTCATATCCATCCTTGTGTACTCTCGTGGAACTCCTCTCTTACCCCCACATTTACCTTGGTTCCATCCATTCAACATACATTTTCCCCTCCCCTTGGGGCCCACAGTGACAGCTAATCTCCATTTCCCAAGGAGCCACGTCCAGAGATACTTGCAACAGTGTTCAGGGCCTGACTTGCTTAACTGCCCTAATGCCCTGGGAGCCACCCTTTCTCTCGAGAGATACAGTTCCCTCTATTTGATGGCATTAGTCCTCCCCAGGATGTGGGTCCACCCCCACTCTCACTACTTGGGTCTCTATCCAGTGGTATAACCCACCTGGCAAAATGAGCATTCAGACATTCCCCAGGAGTCCGTCCCGTGTCAGACCATCCCCTCTGAGCATCCTAAACAGGTAACCCTCTTAATTATATTTTGATACGGTTTTCTCAGCATTTTACTCTCAACCAACACCTGACACTCTCCTATGTCCATATGTTGCCCCTCCCTCCCCCCAATTTTTTGGGCACTATTACCCATCTGCCCATCCCCAGCCCCCTGAAACCCACAAAACCCCACCCAGAGGCAATCCCTTGCCCCCATTTTATCTCTTCTTTGTGCTCATACTTACAGCCAGCTCATCATAGATTCCACCCCTGCAGACGTTGGCTCACATCCTTCCTCCACCCCCCAATTTACTGTAAGCCTATCTTCCAGTCTCTAGCTCGCTGAGGCAGCTTGCTTATTTCATAGTATTGAGGTCATGTAGTATTTGTCCTTCAATGCCTGGGTTGCTTCACTCAACATAAGGTTCTCAAGATTCCTCCATGTTATCATGTGTGTTTGTAGTGTATTTGTTCTTAAAGCTGAGTAGTATTCCATTGTATGTATATACCACATTTTATTGATTCAATCATCTGTTGATGGGCATTTGGGTTGATTCCAACTTTTGGCGATAGTGAACAATGCTGCTATGAACATTGGTGTGCATATATCGGTTTGTGTCCTTGTTTTCAGTTCTGCTGGGTATATACCAAGCAGTCGTATTGCTGGGTCGTATGGCAAATCTATGGTTAGTTTTTTGAGAAACTGCCAAACTGTCCTCCAGAATGGTTGGCTCCTTCTGCATTCCCACCAGCAGTGGTTGAGTGTTCCCATTTCTTCACATCCTCTCCAGCATTTGTATTCTTCTGTTTTTTTCATAGCTGCCAATCTTATGGGAGTAAGATGGTATCACATTGTAGTTTTGATTTGCATTTCCCTGATAGCTACAGATTTGGAACATTTTTTCATGTGCTTTTTAGCCATTTGTATTTCTTCTTTGGAGAAGTGTCTGTTTAAATCTTTTTCCCATTTTTTAAATGGGTTGCTTATCTTTTTATTTTCAAGATATAGGAGTTCTTTATATATGCAAGTTATAAGTCTCTTATCAGATATATGGTTGCCAAATATTTTCTCCCATTGGGTGGGTTCCCTTTTTACTTTCTTGACAAACTCCTTTGAGGTGCAGAAGGCTTTAATTTTGAGGAAGTCCCATTTATCTTAGTTCTTTTGCTGCTCGTGCTTTTGGTGTGATATTCATGAATCCATTTCCTATTACAAGGTCCTGTAGATGTTTCCTTACACTTCTTTCCAAGGTCTTTATGGTCTTGGCTCTTATATTTAGGTCTTTGATCCATCTTGAGTTGATATTTGTATAAGGTGTGAGATGGTAATCCTCTTTCATTCTTCTACATATGGCTATCCAGTTCTCCAGGCACCATTTGTTGAATAGGCCATTCTCTCCCAGTTGAGTGGGTTTGGTGGCTTTATCAAATATTATATGGCTATATATATGCAGTTCTATATCTGAACTTTCAATTCGATTCCATCGGTCTGTGTGTCTCTCCTTATGCCAATACCATGCTGTGTTCACTACTGTAGCTTTGTAGTATGTTTTGAAGTCAGGTAGTGTGATTCCTCCAATTTCATTTTTCTTTTTCAATATGTTTTTGGCTATTCGGGGCCTCTTTCCTTTCCAAATAAATTTCATAGTTAGTTTTTCTAGTTCCTTAAAGAAGGCTGTGTTGATTTTTATTGGGATTGCATTGAATGTGTAGATCAGTTTTGGTAGGATAGACATCTTAATAATATTTAGTCTTCCTATCCATGAACAGGGAATATTCTTCCATTTATTTAGGTCTTATTTGATATCCTTGAAAAGTCTTGTATAGATCTCAGTGTTTAAGTTTTTTACATCTTTGTTAAATTTATTCCTAAAAATTTGATTTTTTATTTACTATTGTAAATGGTATTTGTTTCTTGATTTCCTCCTGATCTTGGTCATTATTGGTGTACAGAAATGCTACTGATTTTTGTGCATTGATCTTATAACCTGGAACTTTACTAAACTCATTTATGAGTTCTAGAAGCTTTGTTGTAGATCTCTCAGAGTTTTCTATGTATAGGATCAGGTCATCTGCAAATAATGAAATTTTGACTTCTTCCTTTCCAATTTGAATGTCTTTTATATCTGGTTCTTGCCTCAGTGCTCGAGCAAGTACTTCTAAGACAATGTTAAATAGAAGGGGAGACAATGGGCATCCTTGTCTTGTTCCTCACTTTAGAGGGAAGGATTTTAGGATTTCTCCATTGTAAACAATGTTGGCTGTGGGTTTTTCATATATACTTTTTATCATGTTCAAAAAATTTCCTTGTATTCCAATCTTTTGGGGTATTTTTATCAAGAAATGGTGCTGTATTTTGTCAAATGCTTTTTCTGCATCTATAGATATAATCATGTGATTTTTTGCCTTCAATCTGTTTATATGGTGTATTACATTGATTGATTTTCTTATGTTGAACCATCCTTGCATACCTGGAATGAATCCCACTTGGTCGTGGTGTATAATTCATTTAATGTGTTGTTGAATATGATTAGCAAGTATTTTGTTAAGTATTTTTGCATCTATGTTCATTTGAGAAATTGGTCTGTAATTTTCCTTTCTTGTGGTGTCTTTGTTTGGCTTCGGTACTAGGGTAATGTTGGCATCATAGAAGGAGTTAGGCAATGCTCCTTCTGTTTTCATTTTTTGGAAGAGTTTCAGCAGGACTGATGTTAGTTCTTTCTGGAATGTTTTGTAGAATTCACCTGTGAAACCATCTGGCCCTGGGCTCTTCTTAGTTGGGAGGTTTTTAATGATGGATTCTATCTCTTTACTTGTGATTGGTTTGTTGAGATCATCAATTTCTTCTTTCGTCAATATGGGCTGCTTATGTGTTTCTAGGAATTTGTCCATTACCTCTGAATTGTCATTTTTGTTGGAATATAGTTTTTCAAAGTATCCTCTTATGATAGTCTTTATTTCTGTGGGGTCAGTGGTGATATCTACTTTCTCATTTCTTATTTTGTGTATTTGCATCTTCTCTCTTTTTTCTTTGTTAGTCTCACTAAAGGTTTGTCAATTTTGTTGATGTTCTCAAAAAAACAGCCTTGGTCTTGTTTACCTTTTCAAGTGCTTTCTTATGTTCTATTTCATTTACTTCTGCTCTTATCTTTGTTATTTCCTTCCTTCTTCTTCCTGTTGGAATACTTTGTTGTTTTTTCCCTAATTCCTCCAAATGTGCAGTTAGTTCTTCAATTTTTGCTCTTTCTTCTTTTTTGATATATGAATTTATGGCTATAAATTTCACTCTCAGTACTGCTTTTGCTGCATCCCATAAATTTTGGTATGTTCTGTTATCATTATCATTTGTTTCAAGGTATTCGTTGATTTCTTTTGAGATTTCCTCTTTGACCCACTGTTTTTCTATGAGTGTGCTGTTTAACTTCCAAATCATGGTGTGAAATCTGGTTCTCTGTCCCTTGCAAATTTCCAGCTTCACTCCACTGTGGTCAAAGATATTATTTTGTATGATTTTGATCTTTCTGAATTCATTAAGCCTTTCTTTGTGGCCTAGCATATGGTCTATCTTGGAGAATGATCCATGTGCACTTGAGAAAAATGTATATCCTGCTGTGTTTGAGTGTAATGATCTATATATGTCTATTAGATCCAGCTCCTCTAATATACTGTTCAAATATTTTGTTTCTTTAGCAATTCTTTTTTGAGATGTTCTGTCCAGAGTTGAGAGTGGTGTATTAAAATCCCCCACTATAATTGTAGATGCATCTATTCTTTCACTTAGTATTTCCAACGTTTACCTCATGTATTTAGAGGCGCCCTTGTTAGGAGTATAAATATTTATGATTGTTCGATCTTCTTGACAGATTGTCCCTTTCACTAAAATGTACTATCCTTCTTTGTCTCTCATAATTGTTTTGCATTTAAAGTCTATTTTGTCTGATATTAATATAGCTACTCCTGCCTTTTTTTTGGTTATTTTTTGCTTGTATGATTGTTTTCCAACCTTTCACTTTCAACCTCCATGAGTCTCTGGATCTAAGATGTGTCTCTTGTAGACAGCATATAGATGGGTCATATTTCCTTATCCAATGTCCCAGTTTGAATCTTTTGATAGGTGAGTTTAATCCTTTGACATTCAGTGTTATTACTTTCAAGGAATTATTTGTTTTAGCCATATTTTGATTGGACTTGTGTTTGTCATATTTTGTTTTTTTTTCCCTTCTCTTTTTGTCTTTTTTTGTTGCTCTTACATTCTCCTCCAACTCTGCCTATCCTGTTTTTTCCTTTCTTCCTGCAGAACTCCCTTTAGAATTTCTTGAAGGGGAGGTTTCTTGTTGGCATACTCTTTCAGTTTCTGTTTATCTGTGAATATTTTGAACTCTCCATCATTTTTGAATGCTAGTTTAGCTGGATAGAGTATTCTTGGCTGGAAATTTTTTTCCTTTAGTACATTGACTATATCATACCACTGTCTTCTTGCCTCCATGGTTTCAGATGAGAAATCAGCACTTAATCTTATGGAGCTTCCCTTGTATGTGATGGTTTTCTTTTCTTTTGCTGCTTTTAGAATTTTCTCTTTGTCTTGAGCATTGGATAATTTGACAAGTATATATCTTGGGGTGGGCCTGTTGGGGTTTATGATGACTGGGGTGTGCTGTGCTTCTTGGATATGTACTTCTGTCTCTTTCAGTAGATTTGGGAAGTTTTCAGCCATTATTTTCTGCAACACTCCTTCTGACCCCTTTCCCTTCTCTTCTCCTTCTGCAATGCCTCTAATACGTATGTTTCAGTGTTTTGCATTATCATTTAGGTCCCTAAGTCCTAGCTGGATTTTTTCTATCTTTTTATTGACCAATTCTACTATCTGTTTGATTTCCAATGTACTGTCTTTCACATCACTTATTCTCTGCTCTGCCTCTTCTAGTCTGCTGATATTTGCTGCAAGTGTATTTTTGATTTCTTGAACTGTGGTGTTCATTCCCATCATATCTGTTATCTTTTTGTGTATGTCTGCAATTTCCCCTCTAAGTGTTGTCTTCATGTTGTTAACCTCTTCCTTTACTTCATTAAATTTGTCGGTGATAAATGTTCTGAGATCTTTCATTACTTGTGTGAAGTTCTGCTCCCCTTCCTGATTTTTAGTTTCTTCATTGGATTCAGCCATGTTTTCCTGATTACTGGTTTGGTTTGTAGATTTTTGTTGCTGTCTGGTCATCATTTTATCTTGATGGGTTTAATCAGTTCCTTAGCTTCTTTGTCTAGTCTTGGGGATTAATTAGCTGTTGTTTTTGTGTAAGTGTTATGTCTTCTCTTTGTCCCTTTGTTCTTATTCTAATTTCTTATTGCTGGTTGAGTTCACTTTAAAGGAAAGTATTATGGCCAGGGAAAGGCAATTGTATAAGCAAGGAAAAAGCATAAAGTAGTATTGGTGATAAATGTTAACAGAGCAACAATATGAGATCTGGGAGGATGGATATTAGATTCATGTAAGTTGTGTAGAGTTATAGCAGTAGTTAGAGTACCTATAATGAGGTAGTCGACTGAATATGGGAGGAATATGGTATGAATTAAGAAGCTAGTATTTTCATGAGAGAGGGAAAGAGAAAAGAAAGGTAATAGTTTCAAGAGTGGATAACAGACAGAAAACAAAACAAAGGTATTAGAAATTAAGAGTTAAACACTTTGGGGATCAAAGAAAAGGAGGTGGAATATAGGAGAGACAGTAGATGATGGAGGATATCAAGATGTAGGGGAAAGGGGATAGTGTAGGTAGCCAAAATCAATTCACACAGAAATGAGGCAGTGGAGGATGAGGAAACCCAGCAAAAGTGAGGTGTTCCCTGCAGCACCTATTGTATAATTAAGATAAAATAAAAAGAAGAAAATGAGGGACAAGAGAGAGGAAAAAAAAACAGAAAAAAAAAAAGAAAGGAAGAAAGAAAACGGGGGTGGGTAAAGGGCGGGGAACAGGTAGGGAAAAGAAAAAAAAGATATACATGAACCACAACAGCAACAATAGCAACAAAAAAAACCCTAAATAACTGGGAAAAAAAAAAAGACTTTGGGGGATATGCAGGGAGAAAAGAGTAGGGGATAACGCAATGTTAGCAATCAGGACATTAAAAAAATAAAAAATAAGATAAAATGAAAATAAAAACAAAACAAAATGAAACAAAAAATAAAAAATGCAAACATTGAGGGCTAGGACATTCACGGACCTCAGATGGACCTCAGGGCGTGATGGATTCAGGGATGGAAAGGCTGAGATATTGAAGACTCAAGAGGTGTGAGTCTCTGGGGTGTGGGCCACCAGGATTTAGGGGACTCAGACCTGGCAACCTCAAATCTGGTCAACAGGGAGCCTGGGAGCACCACAGTGTAACACAGCCTTCAGGGATCCCCGCAGCTGGGTGCCAGCCCTATGGGGGAAGTCAGATCCACAAACTCTATCTTATGTCAGTCTGAACCCCGCAATTCACTCACTCACTGGGGTCTATTCTGTGGATGTATCATCAATTCAGCTTCAGGACACCTCCCACCCTGTATGCCCCCAGAATGGCCACCTGAGGGTGCCTCTACACTGCAGCCAATTTAATGATGCAGATCAGAAGCCAGGCCCGGGGGTGGGGCTCCAGCCGGAAATGCTGACAACAGAGTCCAAAACCGAAATTCCCAAGCTTCACAAAATATTCTCCCAATTGGCTTCCAGACGTGCCCCCCACACACACACCCTGTAACAGCCTCCCGGTTACGTCCCTTTATTGCTAACAATCTAAGTCCACTGCAGATCGGCAGCCGGGCTTGGGGGGGCTCCAGGCAGAAGTGCTATTACTTATGTCTGCAATCAAAAATTCCCCACTTTGCAACAAAACCCCCGATTGTCTCCCCAAATTGGTCTGCAAAGGCGTCCCGTCCTGTCAACCCCCTAACAGCCTGCCCAGGGCTCATGAATTCCCCAGTACCGCAGAGCCTCCAAAAGCACGGCTGCAGCGCGGGTTCCACGACTCTACCCACCTCAGGAGGGAGCATCCCATGTGCAGCTCTCACCTCTGTGCAACAGAGTTTCAATTATATCTTATAGACTAATCCTCTCCATTACCTTCTCACCAAATTGATGTCCAGACACCTCCTGCCCTGCAAATTTCCTGAAACAGCCTGGTCCCGGAGAACCTCCAACACTGACCAGCTGCTTCTTTGCATGAGAGACCATCAGGTAAGCTCACTCAGCCACCATCTTGCCCCACCCCTCCTAAGAACTTTAGTTATTAATACTTCTTCAATATAATACTTCATCAATTGTAGCAATGTACAATAGTAATATAAGATGCTGATAAAAGGGGAGAATGAATGGCAGTTAGGGGATATGTGGGAACTCTATACAATTACTCATTTTTCTGTAAAGCTACAACTGTTCTAAAAATAAAATCTATCAACTTTTAAAAAAGTGCTTTGTCCAGGTTAATGGGTTAACCTTATTGACAAATAGACACAAATTTTGAGTCTGAGTTCCTAGTTTTTGGTTCATTTTGCAGTTTCAATTTTGCTACTGATGACCCCTTTGTTCTGTGCACAGGTAAGTGAAATGATAAAAGATGAGACCCTCAAGTTCTAAAATCTCTTGCACTTTGGCAACTACATGTTCAAAAATTATGGGCTAAAAGCTGTGCTTATCTAACCAAATAGCAAAATATCATTAAAGACAATCCAGAGTTGTAAAAGTGAATATAGGGAATGTTCCAAAGAGGCAAATTTACTCAACCCAGAGACTGCATTTAACAAACAGGGCTCCCATATTAGGCCAAATTGGATGCCAATTTCAATAGGTACTCAGAGTCTACTGAGAAATTTTGAGTCTCTAAAATTGCATATAAACTAGTGAGTTCCATATATCTGTATTTCTGTGTTCTTACATCTTAGTAGATGAAAAATTTGTGATTGAAGCTATAAGCTCTCTATTTGTGTCTGTCTGTATGTTTGTTTGATGTATAATACCTTCTGATGATATTACCAAATTAACATAAAACTTCTTAAAAAAGCTGTACTCAAATTGCCTTAAAGATAATTAAGCATTTAAGTATGAATATTCCTGAAATCTTAAGGAAACCAAGACTTGAATATTTCCAGTGAAAGAGTATTCATTAGAACTACATCTAAATGTTTAAAAAACACTCAAGTTCATGTAATTCTGATAAACCTTCAATAAATGAGATTAGTTTAATATTGTTAAAAAAAACTATGCCTTCTGAGTTATTAAGGAAAAGTACAATACAGACAAAACTTAATTCTGCTTAGGTATGCTTTCCCTAAATATATATAGCTTACTGATAAACTGGCATTGTATCCACTAGATCTTTACAATGATGAAAAATGTTAATTTGCATTTAACCAAATTAATTTATTATTCTAACAAACTTTATATTAAGAAAAATTATGATTTTAGGATGTTAACTTGAAGACAGTTTCCAAGATCTTTTGGTAACTTAAGTATGAAAGATAGGCCACAGGGGTTTGCCTCCCCAGGAAAGGAGAGAGAGAAGGATGTAAGCTAAGGCTAATTCAGCTTCTGACCAAAATTTTGGTCTGTGTTCCAGGGGCCCTTCCTGTGTGGGGCTGCACCATTGTTTGCATATGGGATGATGGATATCTAACTCTCAGAAACACCATCCCTACTGACCAGGACTGGTTGTTGAGGACCCAGAAGGGAGTAGAATATTTCCAACCAGGGAAAAGGGAGGGTGTTGCCAGCAAAGGTTGGAGAAGAACTTTTGAGAATGCTTGATTTGTGAGACTCTGAATAACCTTGAGGAAGGATCCTCTGCCACTCTGTTGTGGTTGGTGTTGCAGCTAACACATTAAAACCAGGGTTTGAACTGAGAGGTCAGCTAAGACCACCATCTGCTGGCAGACCAAGGAAGTACATGAAAGGAAATTAGAAGTAAATACATAAGACAGGCTTTTTTGAGCTGTTACAGGCTCCCTCTTCAAGGCCTTTGGAAGTGGGTCTGCAACCCATTACTGGGTCCATGGCCCAGATCTGATCAAATAAACAGTGATAATTCTAAAGACCAAAACAGGTTGAACCAAGAGTCAAAGAATGGCAGTAACACACAGCCTCCCACCACTAAATTGCTATGCAAGAAAGACAAATGGAGCATCAGAGTAAACTCACCATCATAATTAGAGCCCTAGACATGAGCAAAAAATTACAAGTGACACTAAGAAAACAGAAGATATGGTGCAAGGAAAGGAATACATCCAAGCCCTAGATGAGACACAGGATTTGAGACAACTAAGCAATGAGATTCATACAAATCTCCTAAATTAAATCCATGAGTTGGAAGACAATATGGCTGAAGAAATAAAAGACATCAAGAAGACAATGAACAAGCACAAAGAAGAATTTAAGAACCAGAATAGAAAATAAAGCTAATGAGATAAAAAATACATTAAAGGAGTTGTGAGAACATGGCATCAGAATAGCAGATAAGGCTCAGTGCTCTCATGAAAACAATGGAGAAAGAGCCTAAGGATGCCAGAGGAACTTGCTTTGGGGGTCAGCAGACTTGGACAGTGCTTCATAACTCCCAGGAGGGTAAGGGACAGAAAGAGGTAGAAGGTGAACAACAAACTGTGAGCTATTATACTAAACCTACTGGCCACTGGGAAGTGCTCCCTTCCTCCACCTAAGATATTCAGTGGTGGTAAAACCCCAGGCACACTGAAGCTGACTGAGAAGGTAGCAGATGTCTTCCCCCTTGCCAGGTGTTACAAGAGAAAATGGAGGGAAAGTCAGGGGGCTTTTCTTTGTGAATTCTGCCAGCCAAGCCCTCTTTGAATCTTGGCTCTGGCCAGATGAAAACAAAGGAAACCCTAGAGAGATACATGTCTGTGGAAACATGTGCAAAAAAGCATCACCTGCAGGCCAATCTGGAAATTACATGGACAGAAACTGCTTTTAGAACTCTCTCAATCCCATCCCTGGGAGAAAGTTTGCATCCCTATGGTGAGTCCCTGGCATGGTTTTTGGTAACTTAAGCTAGACAATGTTAAAGACTTAGGATAAGTTGAAGTAAATATCAAAGAGTGTGTAAAAGTAATGATAGGGAAGAGAAATAGCCTGTTAGAGTAAATTCACCAACATATCAGATGCCTAGATAGCCACAAAAAATTACAAGACATACTAGGATACAAGAAGAGATGGCACAGCCATAGGAAAAATGCAAATATCCTGAAAAGGTTCAGGATTTAAGACAATTAATGATGATTACACAACTTTCCTAAATCTGTTTAAAGAAATCAAAGAAAATACAGAGATAAAGGATATTAAGAAGACCCTGAGTGAGCATAGAGAAGATTTGGAAAGTCTGCAAGGAAAAGTAACTGACCTGACAGGAATGAAAGACATGATGGATGAGATTAAAAATAATTAGAGGCACATAAGAACAGATTTGAATGCTTGAAGATAGAGTTAGTGGTTTTGAAGATAAAACATCTGAAAAGGAAAAGACAGGAAAACAGAAAGAGAAGAGAATGAAAAAAATGGAACAGGGTCTCAGGAAAGTGAATGGCAACATGAAAAGCAAAAATATATGCATTATTGACATTCCAGAAGGAGAAGAAAGTGGAAAAGAGGCAGAAAGAATATTTGAGAAAAGAATGACTGAAAAATTTCAAGCCCTTATGAAAGACATAAATATCAATGTCCAACAAGGCCAATGCACCCCAAACAGAATAAACCCAAACAGACCTACCCCAGGACACCTACTATTCAGAATGACAAATATCAGAGATAAAGGGATTTTGAAAGCAGCAAGAGCAAAGCAAAGCAACATATACAAGGGAAACTTGGTAAGATTAAGTGCTAACCTCTCATCAGAAACCATGGAGGAGAGAAGAAAGTGGTAAGATGTATTTAAGGTATTGAAAGAGAAAAACTGCTAGCCAAGAATTTTGTATCCAGTAAAACTGTCCTTCAGAAATGAAGGGGAGGGACAGCAGACTTGGCCCAGTGGTTAGGGCATCCGCCTACCACATGGGAGTTCCGTGGTTCAAACCCTGGGCCTCCTTGACCTGTGTGGAGCTGGCCCATGTGCAGTGCTGATGTGAGCAAGGAGTGCCCTGCCACGCAGGGGTGTCCCCCATGTAGGGGAGCCCCATGAGCAATGACTGCACCTGTAAGGAGAACTGCCCAGCATGAAAGAAAGTGCAGCCTGCCCAGGAATGGTGCCACACACACGGAGAACTGACACAACAAGATAAGATGATGCAACAAAAATAAACACAGATTCCCGTGCCACTGGCAACAGAAGCTGACAAAGAAACAAGATGCAGCAAATAGACACAGAGAACAGACAACCAGGGTGGGGGGGAAGGGGAGAGAAATAAATAAATAAATAAATAAATAAATAAATAAATAAATAAATAAATAAATCTTTTTAAAAAAAAGAAGTGAAGGGAGTTCAAAGTCTCCACAGACAAACAAAAAAATGATAGAATATGCTACCAAAAAAGATAGAAGTACAAGAGATACTAAAGGGATTGCAGCAGTCTCAAAGGAAAAAACAAGGGTGAGAGACTTGGAAAAGAGTGTAGAAATTAAGAATATTTAAAATAGTAAACAAATAGACTAGAGTATAATGTGATGACTGAAAGTCAAAGGTCAAAATGGATGCAGTAATGCCTTTAAAGATTGAATTAAATTAACATTATAACATTGAATGTTAATGGCTTGAACTCCACAATCAAAAGACACAGACTGATAGAATGAATTTTAAATTATATGCCATTTTTATTGTCTACAAGAGACTCGCCTCAGATGTAAGGCACAACCAGGTTAAAAGTGAAAGACAGGAAAATGATACTCCATGCAAACATTATAGTAACCAAAAAAGAGCTGGAGTAGAAAGACTAAAATACAAAATAAATTTCAAATGCCAAGCTGTTCTAAGGAATGAAAAAGATCATTATATATTTATAAAAGAGGTAATTCAACAAGAAGAAATAACTATTCTAAACATTTATGCACATAACCTCACAGTCCCAAGATACATGAGGCATGCACTGGGGAAGCAGGCAAATAGATGTCTCTACAATAATAGTTGAAGACTTCAATACATCACTCTTAGTACTGGATAGAACATCTGGACAGAGAATAAACAGAGCACTTGAATAATGTGATAAATGAACTAGACCTAAAAGACATTTATAGAGCATTACACTCCAAACCAGCAGGATATATAATACATTCTTTTGATGTGCTCATGGATCCTTCTCCAAGACAGACCATATGTTGGGTCACAAGACAAGTCTTAATACATTTTAAAAGATTGAAATTATACAAAACACTTTCTCTAATTATAATGGAAGGATGCTGGAAAGAAAGAATGGACAGAAAAGGGAAAATTCATAAATATATGGAGATTAAAAAACAACTCTTAACAACTAGTGAGTCAAAGAAGAAATTGCAAGTGAGTTCAGCAAATATCTTGAGATGAGTGAAAACAAGAACACAACATAAAACCTATGGGATAATGTAAAGTCAGTGCTCAGAGAGAAATTCATAGTGTTTAATGCTTACATTAAAAAAGAAGAAAGAGCTAAAATTGGTAATCTAACTGCACACCTGGAAGAACTAGAAAAAGAACAGCAAGCTAATCCCAAACTGATCAAAAGGAAAGAAACAGTAAAGATCAGAGCAGAAATCAAAGAAATCAAGAACAACAACAACAACAAAATGATAGGGAGAATCAACAATATCAAAAGTAGGTTTTTGAGAAGATCAACAAAATCCACAGACCTTTATCTAGACTAACAAAGAAAAAAAGAGATGACAAATAAATAAAATCAGATATGAGAGGGGGGACATTACAGGAAAGAAATGGTGAAGATCAAAGCAGAGATCAAAGAAATCAAGAACAAAAAAAAGCAATAGGGAGTATCCGTAATACCAAAAGTTGGTTTTTGAGAAGATTGACAAAATCCACAGACCCTTATCTAGACTAAAAAAAAAAGGGAAATGACACATATAAATAAAATCAGATACAAGAGGGGGGATACTACCACTGTCCCTGTAGAAATAACAGATCATAATGAACAAGTGTATGCTAAAAAAAAAAAATAGAAAATATAGATGAGATGGACAAATTCCTGGAAACACATGAACTACCTACACTGATTTTAGAAGAAATGGAAGACCTCAACAAACCAACCACAAGTGAAGAGATTGAAAGGGTCATCCAAAACCTCCTGCAGCAGTTTGATATGGTTATGAATTCTAAAAATAGATATTGGATTATGCTTGTAATCTGATCTGTATCTGGGCATGGTTGAGTTATGATTAGGGTGCTGCATCCCCACCACTTGGTCAGTGGGGTCTCACAGATAAAAGGCATGGAAAAGAAGAGAGTTGAGGATTTCTGATGTTAGCATTTGATGCTGAAGACCCAGGAAGTCAGCACCCAGGTGAAAGAGAAGCCAGCACCAGGAAGGAAGAAATCTTGAACACAGAGAAAAGCAAGCCCCAGGAACATAGGAACCCAGGAAGTCTGAACCCTTGTGGACGTCTTCAGCCATCACTCCAAATAGACTTTGGTGAGGGAAGTAACTTATGCTTTATGGTCTGGTATCTGTAAGCTCCTACCCCAAGTAAATATCCTTTATAAAAACCAACCAGTTTCTGGTATTTTGCATCAGCCCCTTTGGCCAACTAATACACCTCCGAAAGCTGAAAAGCCCAGAACTAGATGGCTTCACGGGTGAATTCTAGCAATCACTCAAAGATGAACTAATACTGATCTTTGTCAAGCTCTTCCAAAAAATTGAACAGGAAAGAATGCTACAAACTCATTCTATGAACATCACCCTAATACCAAAAACAGATAAAGATATTATGAAAAAGGAAAATTACAGACCAATATCTCTAATGAACATAAGATGCAAAAATTCTCAACAAATCACTTGCAAAAAGAATCCAAAAGCACATTAAAAATATTATATACCACAATCAAGTGGATTTTATCTCAGGTTATGCAAAGGTGATTCAACACCAGAAAATCAATTAGTGCAGTAAAGCACACTGATAAAGTGAAGAAGAAAAATCACATGATCCTCTCAATTGATGCAGAAAAGGCATTTGAAAAATATAGCATTATTTCTTGACAAAAACACTCCAAAAGATAGGAATAGAGGAAAGCTTTCTCAATATGGTAAAGTGCATATATGAAAACCCTACAGCTTGCATTGTCTTCAATGTGAAAGACTGAAAGATTTCACACTGAGGTCAGGAACAAGAGAAGGATGTCAACCACTATTATTCGATATTGTGCAAGAAGTTCTAGCTAGAGCAATTAGGTTAGACAAAGAAATAAAAGGCACCCAAATATGAAGGGAAGAAATAGACTTTCACTATTCACTGATGACATGATCTTCTATCTGGAAAATCCATAAAAATCCACAACAAAGGTACTATTACTGGTAGACAAGTTCAGCAAAGCAGTGGGATAAAAGATTAATATGCAAAAATCAATAGTGTTTCTACAATCTACAAATGAGCAATCTGAGGAGAAAATCAGAGAAAAAAATTCCATTAATGCTAGTGACTAAAAGAATCAACTACTTAGGAAGAAACAAATAAGGACATAAAAGACCTGCATTCAGGAGATTACAAAACATTGCTGAAAGAAACTGACAAAGACTTAAATAAACGGAAGGACACTCCATTTTCATGGACTGGAAGATGGAAGATTGTTAAAACATCAATTCTACCCAAACTGATTTTCAGATTCAATGCAATCCCAATAAAAATCTCAACAGCCTTTTTTTTTGCAGGAATGGAAAGCCAAGTATCAAATTTATTTGGAAGGATAAGGGGCCCTGAATATACAAAAAAAGTCTAAAAATAGAAAGTTGGAGGACTCTTACTTCTAGACTTTAAAGCATATTACTTAGCTACAGTGCTAAAAACAGCATGGTACTGGCATAAAGATAGATAGATGGACCAATGGAACTGAATTGAGAACACAGAAATAGACCCTCATATCTATGGTATGGTGGTTTTTGACAACCTATTAAACTCACCCAGCTGGTCCAGAACAGTCTACTTAACAAATGTTGGAATAACTGGATATCTATATCCAAAAGAAAGAAAGAGGTCTTCTGTTTCACACTTTATATATAAAGTAACTGAAAATGGATCAAAGACCTAATTATAAAAGCTATAACCATAAAACTCCTAGAAGAAAATGTAGGAAAACATCTTCAAGATCTTGTGACAGGCAGTAGTTTCTTAAACCATAAGCCCAAAATGCAAGCAACAAAAGAAAAAATAAATAGGACCTCCTCAAAAGGAAGCATTTTTGATTTTCAAAAGAATTTGTCAAGAAAGTAAAAAGTCAACCTACTCAATGGGAGAAAATATTTGGAAACCACATATCCAATAAGGTTTTGATATCCATGTTATATAAAGAGCTCACACATCTCAATGATAATAGGGCAAGGTACCCAATTTAAAAATGGCCAAAAGATTTAAACAGACATTTCTCCAAAGATGAAATATAAACAAAAAGCATCAGAAAAAATGCTCAAACTCATTAACTATTAGTGTAATGCAGCTAAAAAATACAAGAAAATACAATTTTACACCTTATGGAATGTTCATTATATAAAACAGAAACAAAAACAGAAAAACTTCAAGTGCTGGAAAGGAAGTGGAGAAACAGAAACACCCCTTCACTGTTGATGGGAATGGACAATGGTGCAGCCTCTGTGGAAGGCAGTTTGGCAATACCTTAAGAATCTGGGCTCTTTGGGACCGCGCTGTTTCGGGGATTTTTGCTGGTTGGAAGGTGTCTGGACGTCAATTCGGTGGGAAGGTAACAGAGAGGATACATCTAAAATATATAAACGGAGGTCCCAGCTGGGCTCGGGAAGTTCCCTCCTTGGGTGGGCGGAGCCGCGGTAGCGGGCGCTCCTGAAGCTCCGGAGCCGCGGCGGCCAGGGTTTTTGTTTTTTTTTTCCTTTTACTAGAGGCTTTGCAGTGCTGAGAAATTCGCGGATACTGGGCTGGCTGGTGAGGGATTGTTGGGACAAGACTCCTTTGCAGATTGATTTGGGGAGACAGACGGTGTTTTCTTGTGAAGCGGGGGACGTTTTTGGTCGCGGGACAGGGGGGGTAGCGCTTCCGCCTGGAGCCCCATCCCCACAGGTCCGGCTGCCGATCTGCAACGGAATTGGATTTTGGACAATAAGGGGACACAATTGGGAGACTGTTGTAGGGTGCAGTGAGGGAGGAGGACACGTCTGGAAGCTGATTGGGGGATATTTTGCAAAGTTTGGGATTTCGGATCTTAGAGTCTGTTTTCGGCATTTCCAGCTGAAGCCCACCCCACCCGGCGGGGCTTGGGATCTGGGTCATTGAACTGGCCGTGGTGTAGAGGCGCCCTCAAGTGGCCGTTGCGAGGGAGCACAGGGAGGGAGCTGTCCAAAGGCTGATACCCCGAGGAGTTAGGTGAATTTCAGGGATCAGAAATTCAATATAAAATTCGCGGATCTGGCTTCCCCCACAGGGCTGGCACCCAGCTACGGGGATCCCTGAGGGCTGTGTTGCACTGCGGGGCTCCTAAGCTTTCTGTGGACCAGATTTGAGCTTGCCAGGTCTGGGTCCCCTGAACTCTGGCGGTCCACACCCCAGACTCACACCTCTTGAGTCTTCAGTGTCTCAGACTTTCCACCCCTGAATCCATCACGCTCTGGGGTCTACCTGGGGTCCTTGAGTGCCCTGGACCTTAACGTTTGCATTTTATCTTTATTGGTTCATATTGTTTTGTTTTTATTTTCACTTTATCTTATTTTTTACTCTTTTTGACGCCCTGATTGCTAATATTGCATTATCCCCTAGTCTTTTCTCCTAGCGTCTCCCCCAAAGTCCTTTTTTTTTTTTATACAGATATTTAGCGGTTTTTTTTGGTTGTTGTTTTAGATAGTGTTGCAATTGTGACACGTGTATACTGTATCTCTCTCCCCCCTATCTGTTCCCCACCATTTGCCTATCCTCTTTTTCTTTCTTCCTTTCTTCTTGTCTTTCTTTTTTTCTTTAGTATAATTAGTGTTTTTTTTTTTTTTTGGTTCTCTCTTTCCCTCTTGTCCCTCATTTTCCACTTATTTTATTTTAATTCAAGTACACAATACGTGCTACAGGGAACACCTCACATTTGCTGGGTTTTCCCATCCTCCACTGCCTCATTTCTGTGTGAACTGATTTAGGCTACCTACACTATCCCTCTTCCCCTGCATCTTGATAACCACTATCATCTACTGTCTCTCCTATATTCCACCCCCCACCTCCCATTCTTTGATCCACAAAGTGTCTAACTCTTAATTTCTAATACCTTTGTTCTGTTTTCTGTCTGTTATCCACTCTTGAAACTATTACCTTTCTTTTCTTTTTCCTTCTCTCATGAAAACAATAGCTTTGTAGTTCATACCATATTCTGCCTATATTCAGTCATCTACTTCATAAAAGATACTCTACAGCTATAACTCTATACAATCTACATGAATCTAACCTCCATCCTCCCAGATCTCATATTCTTGCTTTGTTAACATACATTACCAATACCACTTTACACTTTACCCTTGCTGACACAATTGCCTTTCCCCAACACTAATACTTTCTTCTAAAGTGAACTTAACCAACAACAAGTAACTTGAGTAAGAAGAAAAAAGTGACAAAGAGAAGATATAACACCTATGCAAAAATAACAACTAATTAACCTCCAAAAGCAGACAAAGAAGCTAAGGAACTGATTAAATTCGTCAAAATAAAGAGATGACCAGAAAGCAACAAAAATCTACAAACCAAACCAATAATCAGGAAAACATGACTGAATCCAATCAACAAACCAATAATCACGAAGGGGAGCAAAACTTGGCACAAGCAATGAAAGAACTCAGAACATTTATCACCGACAAATTTGATGCAGTAATGAAAGAGGTTAACAACATGAAGATATCACTTGAAGGGGAAATTGCAGACATACGCAAAAACATAACAGATATGATGGGAATGAACACCACAGTTCAAGAAATCAAAAATACACTTGCAGCAAATATCAGCAGACTAGAAGAGACAGAGCAGAGAATTAGTGATGTGGAAGACAGTACCTCAGAAATCAAACAGATAGTAGAAGGGGTCAATAAGAAGATAGAAAAAATCCAATTAGGATTTAGGGACCTGAATGACAATGCAAAACGCTCAAACATACGTATTATAGGCATTCCAGAAGGTGAAGAGAAGGGAAAGGGGTCAGAAGGAGTGTTGCAGGAAATAATGGCTGAAAACTTCCCAAATCTACTGAAAGAGACAGATGTACATATCCAAGAAGCACAGCGCACTCCACAAGTCATAAACCCCAACAGGCCCACCTCAAGACATATACTTATCAAATTATCCAAGGCTCAAGACAAAGAGAAAATCCTAAAAGCAGCAAGAGAAAAGAAAACCATCACATACAAGGGAAGCTCAATTAGATTAAGTGCTGATTTCTCTTCTGAAACCATGGAGGCAAGAAGACAGTGGTATGATATAGTCAAGGTACTAAAGGAAAAAAACTTCCAACCAAGAATACTCTATCCAGCTAAACTAGCATTCAAACATGATGGAGAGTTCAAAATATTCGCAGACAAACAGAAACTGAAAGAGTATACCAACAAGAAACCTCCCCTTCAAGAAATTCTAAAGGGAGTTCTGCAGGAAGAAAGGAAAAAACAGGAAAGGCAAAGTTGGAGGAGAGTATAAGACCAACAACAACAAAAAAAAAGACAAAAAAATATATACAAACAAAATATGACAAACACAAATCCAATCAAAATATGGCTAACACAAATAATTCCTTGATAGTAATAACACTGAATGTCAATGGATTAAACTCACCTATCAAAAGATTCAGACTGGGACATTGGATAAGGAAATATAACCCATCCATATGCTGTCTACAAGAGACACATCTTAGACCCAGAGACGCATGGAGATTGAAAGTGAATGGCTGGAAAACAATCATACAAGCTAACAATAACCAAAAAAAGGCAGGAGTAGCTATATTAATATCAGACAAAATAGACTTTAAATGTGAAACAATTGTGAGAGACAAAGAAGGATACTACATTTTAGTGAAAGGGAAAATCTGTCAAGAAGATCGAACAATCATAAATATCTATGCCCCTAACAAGGGTGCCTCTAAATACGTCAGGCAAACGCTGGAAAAACTAAGTGAAAGAATAGATACATCTACAATTATAGTGGGGGATTTTAATACACCACTATCAACTCTGGACAGAACATCTCAAAAGAGAATCACCAAAGAAACAAAACATCTGAATAGTATATTAGAGGAGCTCGATCTAATAGACATATATAGATCGCTACACCCAAACACAGCAGGATATACATTTTTCTCAAGCGCACATGGATCATTCTCCAAGATAGATCATATGCTAGGCCACAAAGAAAGGCTGAACGAATTCAGAAAGATTGAAATCATACAAAACATTATCTCTGACCACAGTGGAGTCAAGCTGGAGATTTGCAAGGGACAGAAGCCCAGATTTCACACCACGATTTGGAAATTAAACAGCACACTCTTAGAAAAACAGTGGGTCAAAGAGGAAATCTCAAAAGAAATCAATGACTACCTTGAAACAAATGATAATGATAACACAACATACCAAAATTTATGGGATGCAGCAAAAGCAGTACTGAGAGGGAAGTTTATAGCCATAAATTCATATATCAAAAAAGAAGAAAGAGCAAAAATCGAAGAACTAACTGCACATTGGAAGGAATTAGAAAAACAACAACAAAGTAACCCAACAGGAAGAAGAAGGAAGGAAATAACAAAGATAAGAGCAGAACTAAATGAAATAGAAAATAAGAAAGCACTTGAACAGATAAACAAGACCAAGAGCTGGTTTTTTGAGAAGATTAACAAAATTGACAAACCTTTAGCAACACTAACAAAGAAAAAAAGAGAGAAGATGCAAATACACAAAATAAGAAATGAGAAAGGCGATACCACCACTGACCCAACAGAAATAAAGACTATCATAAGAGGATATTTTGAAAAACTATATTCCAACAAAAATGACAATCTAGAGGAAATGGACAAATTCCTAGAAACACATAAGCAGCCCATATTGATGAAAGAAGAAATTGATGATCTTAACAAACCAATCACAAGCAGAGAGATAGAATCTGTTATCAAAAATCTCCCAACTAAGAAGAGCCCAGGGCCAGATGGCTTCACAGGTGAATACTACAAAACATTCCGGAAAGAACTGACACCAATCCTGCTGAAACTATTCCAAAACATCGAAACGGAAAGAACATTACCCAACTCCTTCTATGATGCCAACATTACCCTAGTACCAAAGCCAAACAAAGACATCACAAGAAAGGAAAATTACAGACCAATTTCTCTGATGAACCTAGACGCAAAAATACTTAACAAAATACTTGCTAATCGTATTCAACAATATATTAAACGTATTATACACCACGACCAAGTGGGATTCATCCCAGGTATGCAAGGATGGTTCAACATAAGAAAATCAATCAACGTAATACACCATATAAACAGATTGAAGGGAAAAAATCACATGATTATATCTATTGATGCAGAAAAAGCATTTGACAAAATACAGCACCCTTTCTTGATAAAAACACTCCAAAAGATTGGAATACAAGGGAATTTTTTGAACATGATAAAGAGTATATATGAAAAACCTAAAGCCAATATTGTTTACAATGGAGAAATCCTAGACTCCTTCCCTCTAAACTCAGGAACAAGACAAGGATGCCCACTGTCTCCGCTCCTATTTAACATTGTCTTAGAAGTACTTGCACGAGCACTGAGGCAAGAACCAGAAATAAAAGGCATTCAAATTGGAAAGGAAGAAGTCAAAATTTCATTATTTGCAGATGACATGATCCTTTTCATAGAAAACCCTGAGAGATCTACAACAAGATTCTAGAACACATAAATGAGTTTAGTAAAGTCGCAGGTTATAAGATCAATGCGCAAAAATCAGTAGCATTTCTGTACACCAATAATGAGCAAGATCAGGAGGAAATCAAGAAACAAATACCATTCACAATAGTAAATAAAAAAATCAAATACTTAGGAATAAATTTAACTAAAGAGGTAAAGAACTTATACAACGAGAATTATACAAGATTGTTCAAGGAAATCAAAGAAGACCTAAATAAATGGAAGACTATTCCTTGTTCATGGATAGGAAGACTGAACATTATTAAGATGTCTATCCTATCAAAACTGATCTACACATTCAATGCAATCCCAATAAAAATCAACACAGCATTCTTTAAGGAATTAGAAAAACTCACTATGAAATTTATTTGGAAAGGAAAGAGACCCCGAATAGCCAAAGACATACTGAAAAAGAAAAACGAAATTGGAGGAATCACACTACCTGACTTCAAAACATACTATAAAGCTACGGTGGTGAAAACAGCATGGTATTGGCATAAGGAAAGACACATAGACCAATGGAATCGAATTGAAAGCTCTGATATAGAACCTCACATATATAGCCACATAATATTTGATAAAGCCACCAAACCCTCTCAATTGGGAGACAGTGGCCTATTCAACAAATGGTGTCTGGAGAACTGGATAGCCATATGTAGAAAAATGAAAGAGGATTACCATCTCACACCTTATACAAAGATCAACTCAAGATGGATCAAAGACCTAAATATAAGAGCCAAGACCATAAAAACCTTAGAAAGCAGTGTAGGGAAACATCGACAGGACCTTGTAATAGGAAATGGATTTATGAATATCTCACCAAAAGCACGAGCAGCAAAAGAACTAATAGATAAATGGGACTTCCTCAAAATTAAAGCCTTCTGCACCTCAAAGGAGTTTGTCAAGAAAGTAAAAAGGGAGCCCACACAGTGGGAGAAAATATTTGGCAATCATATATCTGATAAGAAACTTATAACTTGCATATATAAAGAACTCCTATATCTTGAAAATAAAAAGATAAACAACCCATTTAAAAAATGGGAAAAAGACTTAAACAGACACTTCTCCGAAGAAGAAATTCAAATGGCAAGAAAGCACATGAAAAAATGTTCCAAATCTCTAGCTATCAGGGAAATGCAAATCAAAACTACCATGAGATACCATCTTACACCCATAAGATTGGCAGCTATGAAAAAAACAGAAGAATACAAGTGCTGGAGAGGATGTGAAGGAAGGGGAACACTCATCCACTGCTGGTGGGAATGCAGAAGGATCCAACCATTTTGGAGGACAGTATGGCGGTTTCTCAAAAAACTAGCCATAGATTTGCCATATGACCCAGCAATACCACTGCTGGGTATATACCCAGCAGAACTGAAAACAAGGACACAAACCGATATATGTACACCAATGTTCATAGCAGCATTGTTCACTATTGCCAAAAGTTGGAATCAACCCAAATGCCCATCAACAGATGAGTGGATCAATAAAATGTGGTATATACACACAATGGAATACTACTCGGCTGTAAGAACAAACACACTACAAACACATGTGATAACATGGATGAATCTTGAGAACCTTATGTTGAGTGAAGCAACCCAGACATTGAAGGACAAATACTACATGACCTCAATGATATGAAATAAACAAGCTGCCCTAGATAGCAAGAGACTGAACGATAGGCTTACAGGAAATCGGAGGGTGGAGGAAGGATATGAGCCGATGTCTGCAGGGGTGGAACTTAAGACGAGATGGTGGTAAGTATGAACACAAAGAAGAGATAAAATGGGGGCAAGGGGTTGCCTTTGGTTGGGGCTTTACGGGTTTGAGGGTGGCTGGAGAGGGACGGTTGGGTAATGTTGCCCAAAAGTGGGGGGAGGGAGGGGTAGCATAGGAACACCGGAGAGGGTTAGGAGGTGGTGGAGAGTAAAATGCCGAGAAAATAATATCAAAATATAATAAAGAGTGTTACCTGTTTAGAATGCTCGGAGGGGAGGGTCTGATGCAGGACGGGCTCCTGGGGAATGTCTAAATGCTCATTCTGCCAGAGTGGGTGACACCATGGGGTAGAATCCCAAGTAGTGAGAGTGGGGGTGGACCCACATCCTGGGGAGGACTAATGCCACCAAATAGAGGGAACTCTATCCCTCGAGAGAAAGGGTGGCTCCCAGGGCATTGGGGCAGATGAGCAAGTTAGGCCCTAAACGCTATTCCATCTATCTCTGGAAGTGGCCCCTCAGGAAACGGAGGTTGGCTGTCACTGTGGGCACCAAGGTGGAAGGGAAAATGGACGTTAAATATGTGGAACCAAAGTAAATGGGGGGCAAGGGAGGAGTTTCTTGAGAGTACACAAGGATGGATATAAAACATGTAATATTACACCATAACATATAGGAGACGACAGACTGATAATGTAAACCATAATGTAAAACATAGGAGAACTAAAAATGTAAAGAACTGTGTATCCTAAAGTATGCACCATAATGTAAGCACAGATATTACCATGTTAGAAAGCTAATATCTCAGACTCTGTACATCACCTTAAGTAAATATGATGTGAATAGGGTGTAAGAGTATCGCTGTGGAAGGAAAAAGGTGTTGTGGTGGATGTATGGGAGTGCTGTATATTATATATATGCATTGCTGTCGTCTAGGACTCCTACGAAGAAATGCTGAATAATTAGGGGGGGGGGGAAAAAAAAAGGATAGGATGTGGAATTTTTTCAAGTCAACATTCTTTATCTAAGTTCTTTATCTAACTTTATCCAAGTTCTTTATCTATCCTTTAAACCCATCGCTATATGCCATTCCCTAGTAAGGGACCATGACATTATATTGGGCTTCAAATTTCGGGAGTTCTGGATCACAGAGTGTTTCAACAATGGCAATGGAGGGATACTGGTATGGGATACCAATGACAGGTGATATATAGCTGACAGAACATATGTCCAGGGTGCATGGTAATGATTGGATATACTCATAGTGGCAACAATTAAAAACCCAGCAGGGGGGGTACTGGGTTCCTGGCCAGTGGTGCTCTGTCGTGGTCCCTAGGGGAGCAGCGATAGTCTCCCAGGTACAGCGGCGGGGACCAGGAGGGAGTGAGGGTTCAACAGTGAGCCCCTGATGCTAATGACTATGCTTGTGAGCTGATAAACCTAAAATAAGAACAAGGCCTAGAGCAACATTGTGCCTGGGAATTTCCTCCTGTCAGCCTTCATGTTACTCAAATGTGGCCAGTCTCGAAGCCAAACTCAGCATGTAAATGCAATGCCTTCCCTCCAGCGTGGGACATGACACCCGGGGATGAGCCTCCCTGGCAACGAGGGACCACTATCAAATACCAACTGATGATGCAACTGGAAAAGGACCTTATATGGAAGGTTCAATGCGGATCAGCAGAATATCCATGTCTACATAAAATAACATGACTTTAAAATGCTGTTTGACCTAAAGTAAGGGGGAAATGGAAAGGAGAAATGAGTTTATATGGCTACGAGTTTCTAAAAAAGAGTCTGGAGGCTGGCAGAAGGATTGCCCTCATGCACAACTCAGCAGAGTCAGAGAGACAGATAAAGCAGATACAACCCCCAGATATTGGTTCCTATGAAGGCTAAAGAGACCCATGAGAGTTATGGTCATGGCCGATGGGGTTAACTACCAGGGCAGATGGCCCCTCTCTGGAAATAGTGTTTATGTGTGATGAATCTGGACTCAGATGGGATCTCCCTTCATAAGACTTACATACTAATCTGCTGGAGGTGCAGTTAACGTTGGGGTTTAAGATATAGTTAGGGGATTTGAATCTCTGGACTGATAATGTGATAGCCAGGTCCTGAGCCTCAACAGACTCCAGCACCTACAATCTGATTTATTGGACTTACCACACTCAGCTAAGATGGAGTCGAAGAAGGACAATCACCACACCATGGAGCCTAGAGTGATTACAACTGAAAATGGGAGGATGGCAGCCAGCATCCATGTGGAATCTGAGCCTCCTCTTGATAATAGAGGTGCAATGGACACAACCAATCCAATGTCCACATAGAAGAGGTGGCATTGGATTGGGAAAAGTGGACATGGTGGACGATGGGTATGGGGAAGGGCAGGAAGAGATGAGAGGTGGGGGCATATTTGGGACGTGGAGCTGCCCTGGATGGCGCCTCAGGGGTGATCACCGGACATCGTGGATCCTCACAGGGCCCACTGGATGGAATGGAGGAGAGTATGGGCCATGATGTGGACCATTGTCTATGAGGTGCAGAGGTGCCCAAAGATGTACTTACCAAATCCAATGGATGTGTCATGATGATGGGAACGAGTGTTGTTGGGGGGGGAGAGGGGGGGTGGGGGGGTGGGGTTGAATGGGACCTCACATATATATTTTTAATGTAATATTATTACAAAGTCAATAAAAAAATAGATTATAAGGTGTAAAAAAAAAATAAAAATGGTTCTTTCCTAAAAAAAAAAAAAAAAAAAAAAAAAAGAATCTGAATACAGGACTTTGCATGATCCAGCAATCCCGCTACAAGATAAACCTTCAAAAGAACTGAAAGCAAGGACGCAAACCAGTGTTTGCACACTGATGTTCATACCAGCATTATTGACAATTGTTAAAATATAGAACCAGCCCCTAGTGTCCATCAACTGATGAATGGATAACAAATGTGGCATATACACACAATAGAATAGTATTCACCTGTAAGTAGAAATGAAATCAGGATGTATATGACAATATGGATAAACATAGAGGATATTATGGCGAGTGAAATAAGACAGACACAAAAGGACAAATGTTGTATGATCTCATTAATATGAACTAAATATGATAAGTAAGTTGATGGAGGTAACTTAAATTATAAGTTACTGGGAAATAGAAGGTGGGTTGAGATTGGGAAATGATGCTTAATGTATGCAGCATTATTAATAAGGTTAAATGTAAAAGTTTAAAAATGAATAGAGTTGATAGGAACACATGATAATGAGTATAATTAAAACAGCTGATTTATAAATGAGATTGTGGCTGAAAGGGGTAGTATGTGGAAGTGAATGTCAATTGAAAGGAAACTAGGGAATAATCTAGGGTATGTATAGCAGTGATTTCAGTGGTGGATGAAGATTGTGGTTAATAATATAAGAATGCTCTTCTTTTACAAAGTGCTAAGAATATGGTGATGCATAGGAAAATTACAACCCATGTAACTATGGACAATAGTCAATAGCAATATTGGAATAGTTTGCAACAATGCCAAGGAGTTATTTTTTCAATACTAAGGAAGCACAATAGGGGATATAGGAGTATATGGGATTTTACCTTTTGGAATAATGAAAATGTTCTAAAATTGACTAAGCTGATGATTGCACAACTCCATGATGAAAATGAGAATCACTGAGTGTCAATTTCAATGGATCATATAAAGCATGAGACTGTATAAAACAAGGAATCCAATGGTGGGTGGACTGTTGTAATAAGACAAATAAGGGAAAGTTTTCTCTTGAGCAACAGTAAACATAAAATACTAATATAGGGTATTAATAATTGGGTGGGTTGGGGAAAATACAACAAATGTAAGTTTTGGGCTACAGTTCATATTAATATTTCTTTTTAAATTTATTTCCCCTCCCCCATGGTTGTCTGCTCTCTCTGTCCATTTGCTGTATGCGCTTCTGTGTCTGTTGTATTCTCATTAGGTGGCTTTGGGAACCCATCCTGGGACCTTCCAGAGTGGGAGAGAGGCAATCATTCTCTTGCATCACCTCAGCTTCCTAGTTTTCTAAATCTCATATTGTCTCTTCTCTGTGTCTCTTTTTGCTGTGTCATCTTGTTGCATCAGCTGTGTGGGCGGCACCAATCCTGGGTGGACTGTACTCTTGCACAGGGACATCCCTGTGGAGGGCAGCACTCCTTTGCACAGCAATATTCTGCATGGTCCAGCTCACCGCACGGTCCAGGAGGCCCTCAGCATCAAACTGCAGACCTCTTATATGGTAGGCAGAAGCTCTATCTGCTAAGTCACATCCACTTCCCATAGTAATGTTTTGACAATGCTCTTTCATAATTTCTAAAAAATGTTTCCAACATGTAAGTTGTTGGTATGGGAGCCTTGTATGATTATATGCATGATTGTCTTGAAAATACACAAATTTTACTGTATATTTATTGGGTTTTTTTCCAAATTCTACTCAATTTATTCATTTTTTAAAAAGATATTACAGTTAAAAAATATGAGGTCCCCATTCGCTCCCACTGCCCCCACCCCACCACTCCCCCCACAGTAACACTCTCCCCCATCATCATGTCACATCCATTGCATCTGGTGAGTACATCTCCGGGCACCGCTGCACCCCATGTCCCGTGTTCCACACCATAGCCCACACTTACCCACGTTCCATCCAGTGGGCCATGGGAGGACATACAACATCCGGCAATTATCCCTGGGGCACCACCTAGGACAACTCCAAGTCCCGAGAATGCCTCCACATCTCTTCTCTTCCTCCCCTTCCCCACACCCAGCAGCCACCATGGCCACTTTTTCCACATCAATGCCACATTTTCTCAATTATTAACCACAATAGTTCATGAATAGAATATCATTAAGTCCACTCTGATCCTTACTGTATTCCTCCTTCCTGTGGACCTTGGCTTGGTTGGGTCCATTCCACATCTATGTAAAGAGGGGGTTTATATTCCACATGGATATTGAATGCAATCCTCCATCTTTCAGTTGTAGGCACTCTAGGCTCCATGGTGTGGTAGTTGACATTCTTCAACTACATGTTAGCTGAGTGGAGTAAGTCCAATAAATCAGAGTGTAGGAGCTGAAGTCTGTTGAGGCTCAGGGCCTGGCTATCATATTGTCAGTCCAGAGATTCAAATCCCCTAGAGATATCTTAAACCCCAGCGCCAACTACAATTCCAGTAAAGTAGCATGAAAGGCTTGTGAAAAGAGATCCCATCTGAGTCCAGTTCCATCACGTAGAAACACCAGCTCCAAAGAAGGGTCAACTGGCATGGCAGTGAACCCCATCTGCCATGACCATAGAACCTGTGGGTCTCTTTAGCCATCAAAAGGACCAATATCTGGGGCTGTATCTACTTTATCTGTCTCTGAGACTCTGCTCAGGTGTGCATAAGGGCAATCCTTCTGACAACCTCCAGACTTTTTTTTAGAAACTCATAGCCATATGAACTCATCTGTCTTTTCCATTTCCCCCTTACTTTAGGTCAAACAGCATTTTTAACTCCTGTTATTATATGTAGACAGGGATATTCTGCTGGTCTGCATTGAACCTTTAATTCAAGGTCATTTTCTAGTTACGTCATCAGCTAGTACTTGGTAGTGATCCCTCGGTGCCAGGGAGGCTCATCCCCAGGTGTCATGTCCCACACTGGGGGGAAGGCATTGCATTTACATGCTGAGTTTGGCTCTGAGACTGGCACATTTGAGTAACATGGAGGCTGTCAGGAGGGAACTCTTAGGCACAGTGCTGCTCTAGGCCTTGTTCTTATTTCAGGTGTATAGGCTCACAAGCATAGTCATTAGTATCAGGGGCTCATTGTTGGACCCTCATTCCTTCCTGGTCCCCGCCGCTGTACCTGGGAGACTATCGCTGCTCCCCTAGGGACCACGACAGAGCACCACTGGCCAGGAACCCAGTACCCCCCAGCTGTTGTTTTTAATTGTTTCCACTATGAGTATATCCAAACATTTCCATGCACCCCAGACACATGCCCTGTAAAACTCCCTGTCAACATATATCACCTGTCAATAACTGTATATTTATTGTTTATGTATGTTCATGTATGAAAGATATACTTCAGTGAAATTTTATTTTAAAAACCTCATGTGAAATATGAATATGGATAATATTGCATATGTAAGACTTTTTCTTTGAAACTGAGCAAACATACATTAATGTTACAAGATGTTAATGTCAGACAAAAATACAACCAAAGCAAAATATAGGCAGTACCATATAGTAATATATTAATAACCTTCCTTTAAGGGTAAAAAAAGGAAATACATTAAGTGAAAGAAATTAGACAAAAGGCACTACATATTGCTTGACTCCATCTATACAAAATATAAATGCAAATAAATTAGAAAGAGAGAAACAGAAAAAACAAATCTATGTAAGTAAGGGAAGCAGAGAGAGATTGAGAGGTGATTTTTAAGGGGCAGAAGTTTTTATGTTCATCTGTTTTTTGTTTATTTGTATTATCAATGGAACAATGAAAATGCTATAATAATAAATGAAATGTTGAGTACACACTATGTGATTATACCAAATACCAGTGATTATACACTTTGGAAGGGCTGTATGCTTTACTAATATGTATCAATAAAAATGGTTTTTAAAAAACACAATGAAAAATAAAAGAATATCCTTATTGATATTTATATTGACCTTATCATCCTTTACTATTTTAGAAAACGAGTCTTCCCACTTTTAAAAGAACTAAGATTTGCTTGTTCTTTCTTTTTTGTTTTAAATTTATGCTACTTCCTAATACATTTTTAAATCTTTTATTTTCACTTTGGTGAAATAGGGAACTAAATATTGTTTCAAGTGATCCATTTTCCTATTGAACAAAATGTGCAAACATGATGAATATTGACATTTTGCCTTTTCAAAATCAAACTCTATATCACATATTATTCTCAAACTATCTTTGGGTTTTCCAGAGGACTCTTGCAAAATCACAAAGGATATGTTCTTTCACCTTGTAACAAGAGAAGTGCTAAAAATAATTAGGTTTAATTAATACATTATGAGTTGAATGGGAAATATTGTCATATGAAATAGGATTTTCAGATTGAAGGAAAGTGATACCAAACAGAAACTGAGGTTTTCAAGAAGAAATGAAGATTTCTGAAAATAATAAATATAGATTTTTCTTGCTTGTTTGCTTCCCCCCCCCCCCTCTGGTGAATAGTAGGCTTTTAAAATTTAATTGACAGATTAAGTAAAAAACAACACCAAACACTGTAGAATTTATAACATCTTTACAAGTAAATCACATAAAGTCATTTATGTAGTTGAGAGAGTCCTAATCAATGAGTAAAAGGCCAAGAAGAGTAAAGACTATTTTGAAGAAGGAGAAAGGGAAAACCCATCAGATATGAGGTGAAAGACTGGAAAAGGAAAATCAAAGTCATCTTTTTTTAGATTTCTTTAGGGTTTTTGATAGGATTATGACAGTGAGGCATGACCCAGGTTATGACAGTGAGATGTGACCCAGGTTATGACAGTGAGGTGTAACTGAGGTTGAGTCTCCAAGACACATACTATTCAAAATGTCAAGTGCCAGTGGTAGAATTATGAAAGCAATGAGAATCAGTTCATCATACATAAGAGACACTCAATAAGACTAAGACCTGATTTTTTATCAGAAACCATGGAGACAAGAAGGCAGTGGTATGATATGCATGCTAATAAAAACTGCCAGCCAAGAATTCTACACCAGGCATAACTGTCCTTCAAAAACAAAGGTAATGTTAAAATCTTCATAGATTAATAGAAGCTGAAAGAGTCTGGCTCCAAGAGACAAAACTTATAAGAAACACAGAAGAGAGTGCTGTACCCAGAAAGGAAAAGACAGGAGAATTAGAAATGCTTATTTGTAAAGGTAAATAAAATGATAAACAGATAATAATAAGATGTGACAATTGAAAACCGAAGAATAAAACATATTAAGAAAGTAATGCCATTATATTTGTAACATTGAATGTTAATGGACTGAATGCCTGTGTCTTTTGACTGGTGGGGGAGAATGGTGGGGGAGTATGGTGGTGGGGGAGAATGGCTATATATACACACATATATATGTATGTATGTATGTATAATCATCTATGTGCTTTCTACGTGAGACTAACCTTAGATGCATTGATACACTTAAGATGAAAGTGAAAGTTTGGAAAAATATATCCCACACATCAGTAACCAGAAAGATCCAGAGTAGCTGGACTAATACAGGGCAAAATAAAATTTGAATTCAAAACTACTAAAAGAGATGTAGAAGGACTTTACATATTAATGATATGGACAATTCACCAAGAAGAAATAAAACTAAATATTAATGCAAATAACCAGTGTGCCCTAAAATATTGTGGCAAATATTGGCAAAATCAAAGGGAAATCTCCAAAGGGAGGAACATTGTTGTTGCAGTAATAATAGGAGGTTTCAATACATGACTCTCATCATTGGATAGAACATCTGGACACAATATCAACAGGACAAAAGAGATTTTCAATAATATGATAAATGAGCTACACCTAACAGACATATAGAATATTGCACCCCAAAACAGCAGGATATACATTATTTCCAAATGCTCATGGCTCTTCTCAATGAATTTAAAAGATTGAAACTATAAAAAGCACTTTCTTTGATCATAATAAAATGAATGTAGAAAGTGATAATAGGAAATAAAGGGAAAACTCATAATGATACAGATGTTAAACAATACATGCTTAAACAATTAATGGGTGAAACAAATTACAAGAGAAAACAATAAATATCCTGGGTGAATGAAAGAAGAAAACAACATATCAAAACATATGGGATACTGTGAAGGCAATGCTGAGAGTAATATTTATTGTCCTTAATACCTACATTAAAAAAGAAGAACAAGTTCTAATAAAGGACCTAAGTGAATACCTGGAGGAAGTAGAAGATGAACAGAAAACTAATTCAAAAGCAAATAGAAAGAAAGAAATAAGAAAGGGTAGAAGAGAAATAAATGAAATTGAGAAGAAAATTTAAAGAGATCAACAAAACCAAAGATAATTCTTCAAAAAGATCAATAAAATTGATAAACCCTTAGCTTGACTGACAAAGAAAAAGAGAAACTGCAAATAAATAAAATCTGAAATGAGAGGAAGCTCATTACTACTGATCCCATAGGAATAAGAGACATCATAAGAATAACAAAATCAACCATAGCAATTCAGACAACATAGATGAAATGCACAAATTCCTTAGAAAAACATAAACAAATTACACAGATCCTAAAAGAAATAGAGAACTTACCAAAACAATCACAAGCAATGAGACTGAAATAGTCATCAAAGACCTCCCCAAAATGAGAAGCTCATTACCAGCTCAGTACCCGCTGGCTTCAAAGGGAAATTCTACCTATCATTCAAAGATTTGATACCAATCTTCCTCAAAACTTTCAAAATATTTGAACAGGAGGGAATGTTTACAAACACATTTTATGTAGCCAACATTACCTAATACCAAATCCAGGTAAAGATCCTACAAAAAAGGAAATTACAGACCATGTACTCTAATGAATACAGATGAAACAATCCTCAACAAAATGCTTGCTAACCAAATACAATATCATATTAAAAGAATTATACATCATTATCAAAAGGTTGTTATCCCAGGCATGCAAGCGTGGATCAACATGAGAAAATTAATATAGTACATTATGTTAAATATTTTGAGAAGGAAAAATCACATGACCATTTTGTTTGAGGCAGAAAAGACATTTGACAAAATCCAGCATCCTTTCTTGATAAAAACACTCTGAAAGATAGGAATAGAAGGAACATTTCTCAACATGATTAAGTGCATATGTGAAAAACCCACAGGTAATGTACCCAATGGTGAAAGACTGAAAGCTTTCCCACTGATATCAAGAATAAGACAAAATACAAGCTGCCCTAGATAGCAAGAGACTGAACGATAGGCTTACAGGAAATCGGAGGGTGGAGGAAGGATATGAGCCGATGTCTGCAGGGGTGGAATTTAAGACGAGATGGTGGTAAGTATGAACACAAAGAAGAGATAAAAGGGGGGCAAGGGGTTGCCTTTTGTTGGGGCTTTGCGGGTTTGAGGGTGGCTGGGGAGAGACGGATAGGTAACATTGCTCAAAAGTGGGGGGAGGGAGGGGTAGCATACGAACACAGGAGAGGGTCAGGTGTTGGTGGAGAGTAAAATGCCCAGAAAACCATATCAAAATATAATAAAGAGGGTTACCTGTTTAGAATGCTCGGAGGGGAGGGTCTGATGCAGGAAGGGCGCCTGGGGAATGTCTAAATGCTCATTCTGCCAGAGTGGGTGACACCATGGGGTAGAAACCCAAGTAGTGAGAGGGGGGGTGGACCCACATCCTGGGGAGGACTAATGCCATCAAATAGAGGGAACTGTATCCCTCGAGAGAAAGGGTGGCTCCCAGGGCATTGGGGCAGTTGAGCAAGTTAGGCCCTGAACACTATTCCATCTATCTCTGGAAGTGGCTCCTCAGGAAACGGAGGTTGGCTGTCACTGTGGGCACCAAGGTGGAAGGGAAAATGGATGTTAAATGTGTGGAACCAAGGTAAATGGGGGGTAAGAGAGGAGTTTCTTGAGAGTACACAAGGATGGATATAAAACATGTAATATTACACCATAACATATAGGAGATGACAGACTGATAATGTAAACCATAATGTAAAACATAGGATAACTAAGAATGTAAAGAACTGTGTATCCTAAAGTATGCACCATAATGTAAGCACAGATGTCACCTTGTTAGAAAGCTAATGTCTCAGACTCTGTACATCACGTTAAGTAAATATGATGTGAATAGGGTGTAAGAGTATCGCTGTGGAAGGAAAAAGGTTTTGTGGTGGATGTATGGGAGTGCTGTATATTATATATATGCATTGCTGTGGTCTAGGACTCCTGTGAAGAGAAGCTGAATAATTAGGGGGGGGAAAAAAAAAAAAAGAAAAAGATAGGATGTAGAATTTTTTCAAGTCAACATTCTTTATCTAAGTTCTTTATCTAACTTTATCCAAGTTCTTTATCTAACCTTTAAACCCATCGCTATATGCCATTCCCTAGTAAGGGACCAAGACATTATATTGGGCTTCAAATTTCGGGGAGTTCTGGATCACAGAGTGCTTCAACAATGGCAATGGAGGGATACTGGTATGGGATACCAATGACAGGTGATATATGGCTGACAGGGAGCTGTACAGAACATATGTCCAGGGTACATGGTAATGTTTGGATATACTCATAGTGGCAACAATTAAAAACCACAGCAGGGGGGGTACTGGGTTCCTGGCCAGTGGTATTCTGTCGTGGTCCCTAGGGGAGCAGCGACAGTCTCCCAGGTACAGCAGCAGGGACCGGGAGGGAGTGAGGGTTCAACAGTGAGCCCCTGATGCTAATGACTATGCTTGTGAACTGATAAGCCTAAAATAAGAACAAGGCCTAGAGCAACATTGTGCCTGGGAATTTCCTCCTGTCAGCCTTCATGTTACTCAAATGTGGCCAGTCTCAAAGCCAAACTCAGCATGTAAATGCAATGCCTTCCCCCCAGAGTGGGACATGACACCCGGGGATGAGCCTCCCTGGCACCGAGGGACCACTATCAACTACCAACTGATGATGCAACTGGAAAATGACCTTATACGGAAGGTTCAATGCGGATCAGCAGAATATCCCTGTCTACATAAAATAACATGACTTTAAAATGCTGTTTGACCTAAAGTAAGGGGGAAATGGAAAGGAGAAATGAGGTTATATGGCTACGAGTTTCTAAAAAAAGAGTCTGGAGGCTGGCAGAAGGATTGCCCTCATGCACAACTGAGCAGAGTCAGAGAGACAGATAAAGCAGATACAACCCCCAGATATTGGTTCCTTTGAGGGCTAAAGAGACCCATGGGAGTTATGGTCATGGCCGATGGGGTTAACTACCAGGTCAGATGGCCCCTCTTTGGAAATGGTGTTTATGTGTGATGAATCTGGACTCAGATGGGATCTTCCTTCATAAGACTTTCATGCTAATGTGCTGGAGGTGCAGTTAATGTTGGGGTTTAATATATATTTAGGGGATTTGAATCTCTGGACTGGCAAGGTGATAGCCAGGTCCTGAGCCTCAACAGACTCCAGCACCTACAATCTGATTTATTGGACTTACCACACTCAGCTAAGATGGAGTTGAAGAAGGACAACCACCACACCATGGAGCCTAGAGTGATTACAACTGAAAGTGGGAGGATTGCATCCAGCATCCAGGTGGAATCTGAGCCTCCTCTTGACATAGAGGTGCAATGGACACAACCAATCCAATGTCCACATAGAAGAGGTGGCATTGGATTGGGAAAAGTGGACATGGTGGCTGATGGATATGGGGAAAGGCAGGAAGAGATGAGAGGTGGAGGTGTCTTTGGGACATGGAGCTGCCCTGGATGGAGCTTCAGAGGCAATCACCGGACATTGTAAATCCTCACAGGGCCCACTGGATGGAATGGAGGAGAGTATGGGCCATGATGTGGACCATTGACTATGAGGTGCAGAGGTGCCCAAAGATGTACTTACCAAATGCAATGGATGTGTCATGATGATGGGAACGAGTGTTGCTGGGGGGGGAAGAGGTGGGGTGGGGGGGTGGGTTTGAATGGGACATCACATATATATTTTTAATGTAATATTATTATAAAGTCAATTAAAAAAAAGCAAAAAAAAAAAAAAAAAGAATAAGACAAAGATGCTCACTCTTTCCTGTCATTCATTACTGTGCCTGAAGTTCTAGTTAGAGAAATCTGGCTAGAAAAAGAAATAAAAAGCATCAAAATAGAGAAAGAACAAGTAAAACTTCTGCTTTTCATTCATGACATGATCCTACAGCTAGAAAGTCCTGAAAATTTTGCAACATTGCTACTAGCATTAATAAATGAGTACTTCAATATGATGGGACACAAGATTAATACACAAGAGTCAATCAAAAGTGTGTACATTATTAATGAGCAATCTGAGGACTAAGTAAAGAAAAATTTCCATTTACAGTGGTGACTAGAAATCAAGGATATAGGAATAAACTTAACCAAGCACTTAAAGGACTTTTATTTAAAAAACTACTACACTTTGCTGAAATACCAAAGATGATCTAAATAAATGGAAGCACATTGTGTATTCATGGACTAGAAGACACATGAGTGGTTAGTAATTGATGAAAATGTGGCATTGGTGTGGAAAAAGTGGCCATGGTGGCTGCTGGGTGTGGGGAATGGGAGAAAGAGATGAAGTTTTCTGAATACAAATCTTTTCTATCCTCAGTTAAGTTTATTCCTAAATATTATATTATTTTAGTCAATATTTCTATGGGATATTTTTCCTGACTCCCACCTCAGATTTCTCATTAGTAGTGTATAAAAATGAAACTGATTTTTGCATATTAATCTTGTATGCTGACAATTTGCTGAACTCATCTATTAGCTCCAGTGACTTTTTTGTGGATTTTTCATGATTTTCTAGATATAGGAACATGTCATCAGCAAACAGTGAAAGTTTTTCTTCTTCCTTTCCTATTTGGATGCCTTTTATTTCTCTTTCTTGCCTAATTGCTGTATTTAGAATTTCTAGCACCATATCAAAAAATGGTGGGAGTGGATATCCTTGTTTTCTTCCTGATAGCAAGAACATTTCCTGTCTTTCTCCATTGAGTACAATGTTAACTGTGGATTTTTCATGTAGGCACAGTATAGTGTTGAGAAAATATCTTTCTATTCCCTATCTTTCAGGGTATTTTTATCTAGAAAAGATATTGGATTTTGTCAAAGACCTTTTCCATGCAATCAAAATAGTCGTGTCATTTCTACTCTTCAGTTTAGTGTTGTGACATAATACAATGATTGATTTTCTTGCATACTTCTGATAAAAGCCACTTGCTCATGATGTATAATTCTTTTCATGTGGTTTTGGATTTAATTAGCAAGTATTTTGTTGAAGATTTTTTGCATCTACATTCATTAGAGAAATTGGTCTATAATTTTCTTCATTTTATCCTTATTAGGCTTTTTTATTAGGCTGATGTTGGTGCATAGAATGAGTTTGGCAGCTATTTTGACTGCTTTTTTGGAAGATTTTGATCAAGATTGGTAATAGATCTTCTTTCAATGATTGGAAGAATTCTCTTGTAAAGCAATCTGGTTCTGGGCTTTTCACTTTGGATAGGGTTTGATGACTATTTCAATCTCCTTACTTGTGAAAGATTTGCTGAAGGCTTCTATTTCTTCTAAGATCTATATAAAAATATGCACAAAACATGATCACTGAAAGAAGGAAATAGATAAATGGGAATGCCTCAAAATTTTGAACTTTAAAAAACTTTCTCAAGAAGGTAAAAAGGCAGGCTAATCAATGGCAGAAAATATTTGGAAACCACATATCTGCCAAGGGATTGTTATCCACATTATATAAAGAAATCACATAACTCAATAATAAAAAGACAAGTGACCCAATTAAACACATTAAAAGACTTGAATAGACATTTTTTCCAGTGAGGAAATATAAATAAACAAAAAGCACATGAAAAAAATGTCAATGTCATAGCTATTAAGGAAATGTGGATCAAAATTACAATGAGATATTTCACACCTTTTTAAAATTTGGAAAACTATAAGTGCTGGAGAAGATTTGGAGAAAGAGGAATATTCCTTCACTGTGGGTCAGAATGTAGAATGGTGTCACTTTTGTGGAAGATTGTTTGGCAGTTACTCAGGAAGCTATCTATACACCTGGTTTATGATCCAGCTATCCTGCTACTAGGAATTCAGATGAACTAAAAGCAAGATTCAAACTCATATTTGTGCACCAATGTTCATTGTAGATTTATTCACAGTACCTAAAAGATGGGGGAAAAAACCCAAGTGTCCATCAACTGTTGAATGGATTAAAAAATGTGTTATATACATATGAAGGAATACTATTCAGCTTTATGAATAAATGAATTGATTAAGTATTTGACAGCAGAAACCTTGAAGACATTATGCTCAGTGAAATAAATCAGCCATCAATGGAGAAATATTGTATGTTTCCATTAATATGAAATAAATACAATTATTAAACTCAAGGAGTTAAAATCTAGAGTATAGATTAGTAAGAGATAGAATGAAGGTTTTGAAGGGGACACTGATGCTTAAATATGTACAATATTTAATAAGGTTGACTTTAATGTGTGCAAACATATAGAGTAGGTGGAAGGACATTATAGTGAGTATAACTATCATTGCTGATTTATAAATGTGATTGTGACTGATAGAGTAGGTTAGGGACATAAATATCATCTGAAAGAAAGTTAGAGATAAAGTAGGTCCTTGTAACATAGTGAACTTGGTGGTAGATAAGGATTGTGGTTAATAGTACCTATGAAAGAATGACCTTTTATGAAGTAGAATCAATGTTTGTCTGTATTACAAGGTATTAGGAATATGATGAGACATTGGAAAATGCAACAAATGTAACTTATGGGCTACAGTTATTAGTGGTGATATTCTAATATACTTGCATCAGTGGCATAGAAGGTACTATATCAATGCCAAGGGTTAACAATAGGAGATGATACAGCATATGGGATTTTTCTTTCTGGAGTAATAAAAGTGTTCTAGAAATGACAGCGGAACTCTGTGATGAAAAAGAGCCACTGATTGTCCACTTTGGATGAATTACTCAAAGCATGAGACTGCATAACACAGAGAATCCCATGGTGGATGATGAACTGTAGTTAACTGTACAAATATGAGAAGGTTCTCTCATGAACTATCACAATGTACAATACACAGTGTTAAGAGTAGGGTAGCTTGAGACCTTAGCAATCCAACCTCACTTTTATGACCAGCTGATTTTTAACAAGGGGGCAAAGACCACTCAAATGTTATAGAAATGTTTCCTCAACAAATGGTGCCAGAAAAACAGCATTTCCATTTACAGGGAAAAAAAAGTATCTGTACTTCAGACTTTATGAGAATATCAAGTCAAATGGATAAAAAACCTAAATAAAAGAGCCAGAACTATGAAACTCCTCTGAAAAGAAAATGTAGGGAAGCTTCTTGAGGACATTGGCTAGGCAATGGTTTCTTTGACTTTATATCTGAAGCACAAATAACAAAAGAAAATTTAAATTAATACTACCTCATAAATTTTTTAAAAAAATTCATCCTCAAATGACTTTATCCGAAAATAAAATGACAACCTACACAATGAGAAAAGTATTTGGAAAGCACATATCTGATAAAGATTTATATCGAGAATATAAAGAGATCCTATAACTTAACAAAAAGAGAAAGAAACCAATAAAAAATGGGCAAAAACCTTGAACAGAAAGCACATGAAGACATGCACAATATCATTAGTTATCAGGTAAATACAAATTAAAACCACAATGAGATACCATTTCAGATATATTAGAACAACTACCATTAAAAAAAATGAAATCAGAAAACTATAAGCGGGGAGATATATGAATAAAAAATATAAATACTCATCGCTGGTGGGGATGTAAAATGGTGCAGCTGCTGTGGAAAAAATTAGGCAGTTCCTCAGAAAGCTAAGTGTAGAATTACTGTATGACCCAGAAATCCTTCTACTTGCTATATATTTAAAATAATTGAAAGCAGGGCCTGAAACAGCTATTACTAACCTCATGTTCATAGCAGCATTACTTGTAATTTCCAAAAGATTGAAGCAACTCAGTGTTCATCAATTGATGAATGAGTAAAGCAAATATGGTATATTACTCAGCTGTAGGAAACAGTGAACTCCTGATATACGTGACAACAGGGATGATCATGGAAGAAATCATCATAAATGAAATAAGCCAAATACAAAAGGACAAATATTGTTTGATTTCATTGATTTGAACAACTAGAATAAACAAACTTGTAGAGACAAAATCTAGTATATAGGTTATTAAGTGATGAGGTGGGCATAGAGAAGGTGACATTAAAGTTTTAAATGTACAAGGTACTTATCTGGAATGATGGGAATGTTTTGGTAATGGATGGTGGTAACAGTAGCATGACATTGTGAAATTAATTACAAACACTGAAATATATATCTAAATTTGATTAAAAGAGGAAATGTTAGCCTGTATGGATGGTAACAGAATAATAATTATAAAAATCCATGGAACTACACTAAACAGCAATCTCTAAATTAGACCATGGACTACAGCTGATACTACAGCTAGACCAGCAGAATATCTCAGCCTGCATGTAATATCAGGTGTTAAAAACTGCTTTTTTCACTTTGAATAAAAGGGGGAAATGGAAAGGACAAATGAGTTTATATGGCTATGAGTCTCCAAAAAAGAGTCAGGAGGTCATCAGAGGAGTAATGCTTATGCACACCTCAGCAGGGTCCCAGAGACAGCCAAAGTAGATACAAGCCCAGCTACAGATTCTCCTGAGGGTTACAGAGACCCACAGGTTCTATGGTCATGGCAGATGGCTCTGGAGTTCAGTGCCATGTCAGTTGGCTCTACTTTGGAAGTTTGTATTCCTGAGTATGATGGAGTTGGACTCAGATGTGACCTTTCTACACATAACTTTTCTGATACTTTTACTGGACCTGTGGTTGCCCTGGGGTTAGTATATACTCAGGAGACCTGAATCTCTGGACTGTCCATGTAACAGCCAGGCCCTGAGCCTCAGCAGACTTGCAACTCCTATCCTCTGGTTTATTGGACTTATCCTGGCCTTCTGACAGGGAGATGAAGAAGGTCAACCACCACACCAGGGAGCCAAGAGTGCCCACAAATGCAAGCAGGAGAATTGCATCCTTCATCCATGTGGACTCTAAGCTCCCTCTTGATATAGAGGGGGAGTGGACATAACCATTCCAGGGTCCACAGGATGGAGGAATAGAGTATGGATTAGAGGGGACTTACAGATATTCTACTATGGAACTACTGTGATTAGTAGTGGAAGAAATTGTAGCACTGATGTGGAGAAAGTGGCCATGGTAGCTGCTGAGGGTAGGGAGAGGGAAGAAGAGATATGATGTGGGGGCATATTCAGGACTTGGGAGTTGTCCTGGGTGGTACTGCAGGGACAGGTGGTAGACATTGTATGTCCTGCCATGGCCCACTGGGTGGACTGGAGGAGAGTGTAAACTACAATATAAACCATTATCCATGTGTTGCAGCAGTGCACCAAAATATATTCACCAAATGCAATGAATTTCCCATGATGATGAAAGAGGTTGTTGATGTGGGAGGAGTGGGGTGAGCGGGGTGGGAGTATAGGGGGACCTCATTTTTTTTAATGTAACATTTAAATAAGAGAGAGAAGAAAAAAATTACTATAATTATAAAAATGTGCTATCAATTGCAACAAATATTATATTCCAGTGCAAGGCATTAATTTAAGGGTGGAATATAGAGGTCTGTATTTTATGAATGATTGTTCTGTGAACACCCTTCTCTAATAAAGAAAAAAATGATAAGAAAATCCTAAAAAAATTATGTACAAATGTAAAAAAATGATTTTCACATGATTTAGTGTTTTAGAGAATTAGTGACCTTCACATAAGAATTAAAGTTTCCCAAAACTTAAAGACTTTCCTGATAGGATTTTTGGTAATATTTATAAATTTGAATTGCTTTTGGTATTATGTACAGAATTATATCATATTGGATGATGTACAACACTCTGTGAGACAACATTTTTCCAGATGAAACTTTATGTCTAAAATCATGCATGTGTAAAGGACCCACTCAAATGCCTGAAAATATCAATGTAATTAAATACAACAGTATATGAAAAGTTCATATGTGGTTGTAGAATACAAATTGAAATGATTTAAGAAACCACCATTTGTGGATTTGTTGAACTTTGGTTTAGAATCCCAGATTACCATTGGTTTTCTGAAAGTGCTATTAATACACTCCTTTCCTTTTATAACCATATTTTTGTAAACATTCCTTTCATGTGAAGCCACATTTTCTTCATCATCTTCAACTAAAAAATCTTCTTGCAAAAGTTTGAAAGAAAAAATTGACAATTCAGATGTTAAAGAACTTTTCAAAATGAAAAGAAGATTTCTGTTTCAAAATATTTGACTGTTTAAAGCTTCCCTGCAGAATTTCATAATTAAATTGATATCTTGTAGTGGTTAGTAGAGGTTTTTGAGACTTCTTTTCTAAGATTTCCTTGGAGCTTCTTAGCCTCTCCCAAATTATGCTTCTTTCCAGATTGGCAGTCATTAATGAAAATCTCACAATAACTCTCAATTGTCTCCTTCTCTAAAAAAGTCTTTTGAAGGGTAAAAATTGACAGTCTAAGTGCAACCTAATTTCACTGCTCACACCTCATGTGCAAGGGCCTATTTACTCCAGTTTTTGTAAGTCTCATTCTTTGCTAAACCTCTTTTTTTTACTTCTTTACCTTTTAAAACCTATTCTTGAAGTATACGTTTACAAAATAAAAAAAACTATATTAAAAATCTATTCTTTTTTGTCTTTATTTTTTTAATATTACATTAAAAAAATGAGGTCCCCATATACCCCCCAACCCACTCCTCCCCACAAATCTGTTCTTAAAGGTTGCCTTTACTTACTCATTTATTTTTAGTTTAGTAGCTGCTGGCCAATTATTGGTTTTTAATTTTTTTAGTTAAATTTAAACTGTATATAAATTTCCTCAATTCCATAATATTAGTCCAAAAATCTTCAGAATGTGTATTGGTGGTAACACAATTTTATGGATTTTATGTATGTAAATAAATTACTTTTATAAGCTGATACAAAATTAAAAATGTATTGAACCTCCTGTGAATTGGAAAAACATTATTGAATATTTCTTTTGTTATGTTTAACAAAAAATTACAATTTTTTTCAAAGAAACACCACTACAAATTTAATTAATCTCCAGTGTATAAGGAAGGTTCCTTACCAAGCAGCAATTGCAGGAAATCTGGCCTCTTGAGGTTAACCTTGACAGTTAACCAGGGCTCATGAGAGGTAAGACATATATGTATCCATTCTAAAGAAAAAATATGTGCTTATAAACAATCTAGAAGTAGACTGGTTATTAGGAGCATATCTCTCTGAGAAGAGACTCAATGAATTTTATTGTTGAAGGATGTAATAGGATCATGAATTTTTTCAATTATTTAAATAATTCAAAAGTTATAGCCATGTTAGGGAAGATCACTTGACTCACCTTTCAGGTTTATTTGTATATTATATTTGATTGATTCATTTCTTTGATTTATTAATGAATAATTCTCTGAAACAGCCTGCCATGCCTCAAGATCATTTCTCTCTGATAGATCTTTGCTACATTTCAGTTACTGTTCCCAAAGTGGTTGTGAATTCTTTTTCAGGTAATAAATCAATTTCTGTCACAGCATGTGCTGCTCAAATTTTCCTGTTTATCTTCTTTGGAACCACAGACTTTGCCTTCCTGGTGGTGATGTCCTATTATTGCTATGTTGCCATTTGCCACCCTCTGCACTATGGGCTCACCATCACCCCACATATGTGCACACAGGCAGCTGGTGGCTCATGGGCAAGTGGGTTGGTCAATTCTACCATCCACATAGCCACCATATTCAGACTTCCCTTCACAGGGTCAAATGTAATCTATCAATATTTCTGTGATATACCTCAAATTTTGAGGATCTCATCTTCAAATGTTCGGTTTTCTGAATTTGTGTTACTAGCTCTAAATCTATGCATAGGATTAATAAGTTCTGCTTTGTGGTTTATATCATACATTAATATATTTTCAATGGTGCTTAGCATGCATTCCATGGAAGCCCATAATAGAGCCTTATCAACTTGCACTCCACAGTTGGCAGTTCTACTTATATTTACAATTTCTGGATTTCTTGCTGTCTTAGCTCCCGTTGCAGATAAAGCATTTCTTAGCAGTCTGCTCACAGGCATGTCCTACACCATGGTGCCCCCGTTCATAACCTCCTCAGCTATAGTCTCCAGAACAGAGAGATTAACACTGCGCTAGGCAGAGTATTCAACAGATTTTTAGAGTTTCCAACCAGGGTTATCTGTGATTAAAAAATACATAAAAACAAAATTTTAAGGAAGTGTCATTTATATTTGATGTACATTTTTAGGTTTGAATCTTTCCTTGAAAGTGTCTAGAGTTATCTTTTCTCGTTATATTTTACTGTTTACATTGGCCATCAGCTATATATCTCTGTCATAGTTTTTCATACTCTATTCTATATTTGTATAACTCAGGTATTCTCCTTGAGAAGGTTTTCTATATTTTCAAAGTGTTTTGAAAAATTATGATGATGGTTTAGAAGTAAAAATACTGTATGGCATTATATAAGACCATGCCTAATACATCAGTAGCTAAACCGATCCCTATGCTTTTTACATAATTTCATGGTAATAAATACATCTACCCTGGAAGAAAATATTGAGTCTTTTGTGTTAGATCAGCAGGCTTTTAGAGTTCCTCTTTTTGCATTCAGTCATGTACATATGCCTGGTCTAAGTAATAAAGTGATTAGAATTAAGAGACAACTATGGAATTGAGGGTTCCATATGGATATAGCACTTAGAACTCTACTAATGCTGGAACTATTGAGGTGTTCAAAAGAAGGCCTGTAAAAATCCTGACCTTTAACACAGAATATAGTTTGCATGTTTTAGGTCTTTCCTCAGCTCTGTATGAAAGATGTGTGCTGCCCTTGTTTCATTCAACCTTCTGCATGAAAAAACAAGATTCCTTAGTATAGAATGCAGTGAAGCACTGGCCTGCAGGACAACAATCTTGCTAATACTATGTGACTCACTTTTTCCAAAAATAAGATAGAAAAGTACTCTGAAGATTAAGCTTTATTTTATTTTATTCCTAGAGGATTAGTCTTTTTAAAGCTTCTAGCAGCTTAAAAAGTTGTTAGCTTTTTATGTCTTAGAATTGAATTCCTTGAAGGCTTCCTGTTTAACTCTGTGTTCCATCTAGAAAATAATTACTTCTTAGGCACTTATGCACATTTATATTCAGCTGCACACTGTACAGTTTGCAAAACAGTCTCACTATGGGTCAGTTTTGATTTAGATGAAAGAAGTTAATGATGAACACAGCACTTGTGACATAATCCTAGTAAAAATATGAACTTTGCTCATATTCACCAATGTCTAAAATATATAATCATATTTATGATACTTATATTGTAATGCTTTGATAATTGAGGAATCCATCATATGTCTTTTTAAAACTTTTTCCATCTGGGTTTTCTTCAAAGTTGTTTCCTAGGTAAAGACATTACCAATTAATTTTATGTTTAGGTAACAAACTTACAAAGATTAGATTTTGCTGCTCTGAATCATCACATATGTGAATGTCTATATTTCATGATCTCTAATTCATATTTAAATTCATATTCTCATTTAGAATAACTGTCCAAATTATTTCCTTCCAGATATTTGAATATTTGGTTCAGTTTTATACTCATTGTCAGAAGAAACTGATAAAAATTGAATACTTTCTGATTCTTTTTCTTTCATTTAAAAATTTTTATTTGATATTGTATTTTATTCATTTCTTGATATTTTAATGTGTTATTTAATTAATGTGCCCAGCAAGTAGTATACTATATTAATCAGCATATTAAGTTTTTAATTCCTGAAAATTTTTTCTTTGTATTTGATTTTCATAATAATTAATCATAATTTAATTTTTATCTCTGGATTAGAATGTTTACTTTTTCTGTATTTTCAACATACTTCAATTATAAATATATATGAAAAACATTCTTCAAGATTTCTTCAAACATACAAAATTAACTTTTAATATTAGAAATTCTGTATGTACAAATATGTAATGGCCTTAGTACTCTAGCTACATTTAGTCTGTAATATATATTCTTTATAGCACGATGCAATGCAAAATTATCCCTTAGCTCTTTGAAAAGATAAACCAGAGATATTAAAATGTCACACTCTCTCATCAATTGCCTCAGTATACTGTGGTCATTTTTAAATGTTTTCTTTATGTTCTTTTTCATTTAAAATCTTAATTTCTGTCTGTTCTATTGAGATGTTTGTTCACAATTATAATTGAGGTGACTGGAAGATACTGAGGAGCTCTCCACCTTGGAGGTAAACAACTGGTGAGTTCTGCTTAATGATATATAGGTATAGAGCAGGACATGATTTGGTGTGTACCATCAATGCCATATTGCAAGATTCTTTCCTCTCAGACATAAGTCCAAAATTGCTGCTAGTTCCCCTGACAATTTATTCAGTATGTATTTCCATAAACAGGAACACTCAGATAGTTTTAATGTTCATATGGCTGTCTGTTTGGTTCTCTGGTGTTAGCAGGATGAGGTAAGGTACTTGATTCTTCTCTGAACAAAACTCAAATACCATGTGTCAGCATTGCATGTTCTTTCCTTTTCCAATAGGCTATACATTTCTGATTTTTAACATGTCAAATAACATCTTTCTTTTATTCTGTTTCCATCTCTCCTATCACCTACATTCATTGGACACTAATTTTCTTATGTTGATTTCAAAATTTATGAAAGTCAATTCATCACTACCTCCCTATTGTCTTCATCACTGATAGTCATAATTTTTCTTTATTATTATTTTGATGGTTTCTTCATCAAGATGAGAAAAATGTGCTTATCTTAGACTAAATGTCTATGAAAGATTTTAAGGAAAGATATGACAAGAAGACATATATTTCATAAGAAAATTAATTATTTCAAATATTAAGGAAATAAACAGATGGTTGGACACTAATTACATTTCAATTCGTTGATTCTTACAATAACACAGGAACTACAGTTTCATCTCAAGGGAATTTATATCTACATCTAAATCCTTATTTTTTAATTCATTATGTTAGCATGTTACAATTCTGGCTTCAGGTCTAGTTGATCTGTATGTCCCTGGTTAGAAATACCTGCCTCCTCCCACCATTCTAGAGATCAGGAAATTTAGAGTTTAAATACATATGAGAAAGAAACAAAAAATCCACTAGTGAGCTAATAGATTGGTAAAACCCACCTCATGAAGTCAGTTCCGGTCTTATGTTCTTCTATCACATGGTTGTATCACATGATTGTATTCTAAGTTTTCAGTATGGCCAGTGGCTCACAGGTGAATCTTCTCAAATATAGAGTAGTTAACAAGGCACAAACTTGCTCTGGAAGCATAGGGTCATGCATATTTATCTATTACACAGAAGAAAATGAATCTATAACTCTTGGAGGGAAACGGACTTTGGCCCAGTGGTTAGGGCGTCTGTCTACCACATGGGAGGCCCGCGGTTCAAGCCCCGGGCCTCCTTAACCCACGTGGAGCTGGCCCATGCGCAGTGCTGATGCACGCAAGGAGTGCCGTGCCACACAGGGGTGTCCCCCGCGTAGGGGAGCCCCACGCGCAAGGAGTGCACCCATAAGGAGAGCCGCCCAGTGCGAAGGAGGGAGCAGCCTGCCCGAGGAATGGCGCCGCCCACACTTCCCATGCTGCTGATAACAACAGAAGCGGACAAAGAAACAAGATGCAGCAAAAAAAAAGACACAGAAAACAGACAACCGGTGGAGGGGAGGGGAATTAAATAAATAAAAATAAACCTTTAAAAAAATATATATATATATAAATCTTGGAAATGTGAATAGGTTGGATGAGTCAATTTTAAAAGAATTAAGTATTAATAAGGTAATAATATTGAACTCTTCTTCATACTTAAGTACATTACTGGCTTTAAATGTTGGGTCAGGAACCCTAGTCTCAGTGGCCAACGAATAAAAAATTTGATTCTTGTTTATAATGTATGTCCATTGTACTGTACTATACAAATCTTTCATTTTTATAAAGTATATTTGAAGTAGTTTTTGTTATTCTTAATATTTTAGTGCTACCTTCCTTTAAGATGATTATTCTCCAATACTCCATTGACATAAAACTTAAGTGTGTAGCAAGCTTAGGCCCAAAAAAAGACAAAAGAAGGGAAGAGTGTGAATATAAGAACTTGATTATCTTTACCATAAACTGTCTCCTCTTGACATTTGGGTAGAACTGTTCAGATCTGGTTCCAGAGGAAAGAGCTATAGCTAACATAAAATGGCTATTAACCAGGAATTAAAACTAATTCTGTATTGAATATTGAGGTTTCATTCAAATATAACATAGCCTAAGCACATTAAAACAACACCACACTAATTTCTTAAGCAAAGCTTGAGAGTTCTTTTTGCTCAACTAATTAAAAATGCTTTATGTTGTTGGATATTTAAATTTTTTCTAGTATGTTGAACATTTGTGTAACAGATACACATGCACATATATAATCTGGTGGTGATTTTAAATTTGAATTTACTTTTATATAAATGTATATTACAAATAAATATACATGTAATTCCTATCTACATGATTTGAGGAAGATAAATTCACTCAGATTGTTACATAAAATGTATTTATTTTAAAAAGACAATATTATTATTCTCAATGGAAAATAGAACAAACCAAATGTTTAAGTCACAGAGGTAAAATACAGACCAAATTGAAAACATACTCTTATATGATCTCCCCCTTTCAAATGTCATTTTACTGTCAAAGTTATTGCACTGGGTGGGGAACAAATAAAAAACTGTAACTTTGATCAATTTGGAGTCTCTTATATTTATAAAATGAGTAATAAAAAATTTCTATTCAATAAGCAAATAAGAAAAGCAGCAAAAATCCTTGGTAAAGGTTTACAGACATAAATGTGCATTGTATTTAAGATGACTAGGAGGAAAGAACTGATGGCTAGAAACTCCTGCCAAACCCAAGACTAGTCTTGAGTGTTTTTCTTAGCTGCTACCCCTAAATAGTGTTTTTGAATATATTTCCCAGACCCTGTCATCCCAATTCATCCCCTCCTTATCCCTATCTCTCCCCAAAGCCAAGAAATAAAAGGGAAGGATAATTTTATCCAGCACCACTTGGGAAGAAAAGGGGCTGGATTTGGGAGTGAGAAGAGATACTTGCTATGGGAGCTAGGAAAGAAACACAAAATAGAAGGTGTACTCATAGTTATTTCTGGTTTTAACAAATATAGACAACAATATTGGTTGGCACTTGTGTTTTAAGCAGCAGGTATACACCTTAAATTCATCATTTAAATCCCTTAGATAAGTAGGTCAAATAATTGAATTCAGAATTTAAAATACTTAAAGGGAAAATGGGAAAGAAAACCTTCAAAACCATAGTATGCTACCCGGTTAAGAATGTCTAATGTACTTTCCAATTCAAAGTATTAGAAAGGAGGCATTTTGACTGAAGGACAAAGGACAAACTAACTAGAACATATGAATTGTAATTATCAACAGAACATTTGAAATGTAAAGGTACTTGTGAAAAACCAGTGAAAGGAATAAACACTGGCAAGGACACAGAACAGTAAAGAGATATTTTGGAAGTGAGAGTCTGATAGATGATGGAATCTGCACCCACATCCGAGGTGCATGGCTGAGCAGCCATCTTGGCTAGAAGGGGTACATACAACTGGAAGGATTCAAGGAGAGGGCAATGCTGCAACCCCACAGCGAATCTCTAGTTTTCATTCCTAAGTGGATGTGTTCTCCAGACTTCAACCTGGTCTCCTCTGGACGATCTGCTTCGGAATGTATAGTAAGGAAACAGGCAATCTAAGAGAATAGCACCTACGATGGGGAAAACCCAATTTGACCAGCAATTTTGCATGTATTATGTTTTGAAAGATGCTTGCTATCACTTTCAGTTTTAATGTCATTCGGATGGAAATAACCAATATAATACTGCTTCAGCATTTCCGTGGCATCAAAGGAGTGGCCTATATCTTCAAAGCTCTCACTTGCATTTGTACCATCTTGTTCTAGCAGAACTTCCTCTCCACCAGGATGCTCAGCAAGGAAGCCGGAAACATCGTAGACTCCACCGTGGATCACCAGCCATAATTCCTTCAAAGAGTTGTGCTTTACCCCTTTTTCCAACTTTTTGACAAGTGACCAAAGTCTCAACATCTTGCCCTTTCCTGAGGCTGTCGCTGGCTTCCACAGTCGCCATTGGCATGAGATATTTAGCTGCTTCACTGCTAGCTGGGTTCCAGCTCCTCACTTCTTTGAGGCTACTACATAGAATTTTGTGCTTGTCTTTATTCCTTGAGGGAGAGAAATTATCAAATATAACATAATTAAATGTATGAATATTTTATTGTGGGTTGTTTTATTTCTTAAGAATTCCTTACCTACCCTGTATCATGAAGACAGTGTCCTTTGACATTCGCTAAAAATAATTACAATTTTGACCTTCATATCTTTTCTTTTAATTTGCATCTTTTTATGGTTAGAAATAGGAGTCGAATTTTAGTTTATCCAATATGATTATCTGTCAAAACACCATTCATTGAAAGTGTGTATTTTTATTGTATTATCACACATGATCTCTGTATTAAGGGCATGTGTCTCAGGGTGTTTGTAATTGTGTCCTTTATTCTTTTGCAGTGGTCTCTTATTTTATTTCTTCATCCACACCGCATAAATTCAAATGATTTAACATAAATTATATTTGGAAAATGAGAGCTAAATTGAAAAAAATAAATTACACCTTGAAATGTTTCCATAAAATCCATGGAAATGGTTGAATTTAAGATGTGGAGTTCTATAATGTATATTTTTTCTTTAAATGAGTAGATAATGCTTTGGGGAAATATATCTGAGCAGAGTGGTATACACTTATTAGACAAATGACAGAACTACTGTGTTTAATAAACCTAAGATTTTAGGAGGACAAAACACCAAGTGAAATATTACTTTAGTCAGTTTCCACAGATGAGGTGAATTAAAGTGATAGGTATTTTGTAAGAATGTTTTTAACTGAAAGAAATTTGTGCTCTTAAGGGTACCAAGAGCTGAGAGAGCTGAACTGAGAGATCCCTGAGCACAGCTAATCCAGATTGATGTGAAATGACAGTTGATAAAAGTAGCAGATTTTAAAAAGTCAAAGTCAAAGTGGAAGTAGACAGTGAAGCCTCCAATCCCTTATTGTGATAGTACAAGAGCACACAGGGAGGAAAGATGGCTCCTCCCTCCTGTTCATTTCCCTGTGGAATGTGCCATCAGGAGAGTGTCAAATGAATGAGGACCCAGAGTCTGGGGATGGGAGGAGGGAAGGGATTCTAGCTGTGGTATCTGAGGAAGACCTTGGCTTTGAGCAGCCAGGAGGGAGGTCTCCAAGTGGAGAAACCTCCCCTAGGAGTTCATAAATGCACAAGAGCAAACCTGGCAAGGGGGCCTGAATCCTTGACTGTAACTCTCTTCAGAAATAGCAATGCATTGGCTGTGTACCAAGCCTGCATGGGAGGGAAGCTTTCCTTCTCTGTGGCTGCCAGTAAAACCATTGTAATTGTGTTGGAGAAAAATGGCATGGACCGGGACACAGAGACTGATAAGACCATAGGTAGAGAAGCTCTCCCAAAGGAGGGGGTCTGAAGAACAGACTTCAGCCCCCCCACCAGCATGGTGGGGTTCTGAAGAGAGACTTTAGCCCACTCTTGAAAGGGGAGATTTGAATTTATACAGAACTTTCCTAGGTGGGGAAACAATAGTGGTAGGAGGGGGTTGAGGGCCCGAGTGAGGTTCAAGGACCAATAAGAAGCCCTAGAAGTGAAAATTTTCCCTGATAATGACTAGAAGATAGTGGATTAGGGAGCTATGGTTTCTTAGAATGCTGCAGGAGCAGATATTTCTTTGATCTATAGGGCTAAAGGGTTTCTTGATCTCCCTCTGATATGCAGGTAGGGAAGGTTTCCATTTCCCTTTACTTCTGTCTCCGTGTGGTTTCTTTGTTTAACCTGTGGGGACATTCCATGTCCTTAGACATATAGGCGTATGGGGGATGGGTTAGCCATTTTCCCAATGCATATCAGGGGAAATAGAACTACAGTTTGTTAATTATTGCAAACCTCTAACATTCCTAACTCTTTATTTATATATACATATATAGGGGGACCTTGGTATTGGGGTATATGGTACTGCACAGGATGGGGGGTTTAGGGGATTTGGGGTATCAGCTTGATCTGGCTACTTTCTGCTATCAAGGGGTGGAGAAAAGAGGTTCTCTCCCATCCTGTATGGTGAGCTGTGGTTTCAGGTCCTGCAGGGGTTGATATCGTTGTTCATGCAGTGGAAAGATGCCATTTATGTATTTCTCAGTTGTTGGCTGTATGATTCAGTGTATAAATTGGACAAGATGATGATCATCGGTGCCATCTTGGATGGCTGTCTGGATAAACTGAGTTACTGCATAGAAGATATGTGGACCTGCTGATGGGAGGAGAATGAGAGTTATAATTATGGTAAAGGTAGGAATTAATCATGAAATTTAGGGTGGGCTGTGAGGTTATCACCTCCAGGAGTCTGAGGAGAAGGAATAATAATATTACACATTCAGCATTGAACACTAATGGCATTAATGGTTGCTAGTGAAATTACATGATTTGATGGGCTTATACACATAGAGTTTTAGCTGGAATAAAAGACTAGATTATTGGGAAACGGACTTTGGCCCAGTGGTTAGGGCGTCCGTCTACCATATGGGAGGTCCGCGGTTCAAACCCCGGGCCTCCTTGACCCATGTGGAGCTGGCCATGCGCAGTGCTGCTGCGCGCAAGGAGTGCCGTGCCACGCAAGGGTGTCCCCCGCGTGAGGGAGCCCCACGCGCAAGGAGTGCGCCCGTGAGGAAAGCCGCCCAGCGTGAAAAGAAAGAGCAGCCTGCCCAGGAATGGCGCCGCCCACACTTCCCGTGCCGCTGACGACAACAGAAGCGGACAAAGAAACAAGACGCAGCAAAGAGACACCAAGAACAGACAACGGGGGAGGGGGGGAATTAAATAAATAAATAAAATCTTAAAAAAAAAAAAAAGACTAGATTATTAAAGGTGATTTCATAACAGCGTTTTTGAGTGATTTTTCATGGATTTAAGATTTCCAACCAGCAGAGCTGCATAGATGAGTACAGTGATCAAAATGACTACATTTTCCTCAGTTTATATAGTTTGAAGGAGAGGCAATGACAAATTACTTTCTTATGTCACCCTTTTGGCTTGGGGCAGCTGGCACTTTAGTAATTTAGACTTAGTCCATTGTTGTTAAGGATTCAGTTATAAGGTGACAAGAGTCCCATTGCAATGTTTCCAGCACTGAAAGCATACCTTGCCCCTTCTGAGAGAGGGAGGGGACTGATGTAATCCACTTGCCATCTTGCTACTGGAGTCTGTGCTTGGTCAGTATGTCTTATTCAGTGAGGTAATTGTCACAGGCATTGGAGTGAGCATGATGGGCACTCATGGGTGATGTTCATGAGCTGCTGGAGACTGACAGGCAGTTGGAACTGCTGGCCTAGGCACTACAAGGTCTGGTATGCATGATATTTGCTTTTTTAGTGGAGCCACTCTGCTGCTTTTTGGGTTTCAATGGTATGGCTCTGGATGTTTATGAGGGCATCTGCCTTAACAGTCCCAAGAGAGATGTTAGAGGAGGGGGCAGGGACATGACAGTTACCTGTCACTGCTGGCTATCATTCCAGATGTTCTTCCACAGACTTCTCTTTTCCACAGAGAGTAGTTCACAACAGTTCATTGCTTTTGTCTTGCACTTTTTTCTTGCAATAGTGACTAAAACTCAGGTGGTATTTGCTTAGAAAGTTGCCTTTGCCACAAACCCCACCCACAGCCAATATTGGTACAAGCTACATCCAATTTACAGGGCAAGCTTGAGCTTGTGTTGTTTTAAAAGCAGACTGCTTGGGGAAGGCTTTTATTTCTATGCACAACTTTTTCTAATTAACATATAATAGTTTTAATATCTGAGCAAAATGAGGGATGAACGGTTTTCAGTATTTCAATAATATGAGAAAACATACCTTATCAGTTACAACAGAGGGTACAGTTTTTTCTTTTACTTAACTAAACACCATTTAGACAGGACTTTGTAGCTTGTCCTAATTTTTTGCCTATTTCAATTTCTTAAGATAAACCAGTTTTATTTTTGGACAAAATTATTATCTTTTTCCTTATCAATAAAACACATTGTATATACCCTACATAAGGTATTAAAATGATTTTGGAAACTATCCCAAAGCAAATTTTTTAGAATATATAATTGTCATGATTACATTAGCAGGTATTTTATTTTAACAGTGCAGAAAAAACTGCTTTTCTCATTATTTTATGAAAACTTAAGATTTCCAATGGAATTAAAATTATTTTTTCACTATTACCACTGCAATATGCAGATTGCGGTGACTTCTAATTATCAACTCAGTTTTTGTTTAATAATGATTTTTTGTACTTAGCCATTTGAATATTTCAGTTTAAGCAACGCTTTTACAATTAAGTTGTTTCTTTCAGAATGAACATCCTATTAACCATATGAAAACTTCATCCAATTTCTGCAAAGGGACCTAAGGTAGCAATAATTCCAGAAATTATACATATAAGTAGATCTACCCCATTATCTAGTGTGGCTCCAGGGAGCTTGTGACCTTCATCATCCACTCTGGGTCCCGTGACTGTGGCAGGGCCCCCTGAGGGCGCACTTGGTCATTCCTCCCCTGGTGCTGCTCCTTGCAGGTGCACCCTAGGCACAGGTGATGCTTCAGGAAAGTCCAGAATTGCCTCCAGGTGCTCAGCTGGCCCTGGCTGTTGGTGGGAGGGGAGGTGGGCCTCCCCCTGCAGGGCAAGTTCTGCTGCTCACCCCTGACTTGGGGTGTTCCCCCAGGGATGGCTTCACCCATGCCAACAGTGGGCAGAAGTGCTTCCTTCAGAGCCTCCTTCCTACCGCTGCTGATGTGGGAGGAGGCAGTAACCACAGGGCCAAGCAGGGGACCCTCCTGATGACGCTCCTTGGGGCAGGGCCTGGTGGCCTGGCTGAGCTTCACCCAGGCCATCCGGGGCTGCTGGTGCACATGAGGCAGGGCCAGGGGCCCTGTGGGTGAAGCTGACATCTTGGAGGCTCCTGTCTCTGGTGTGCGCTGGCTCTCCCGGCCCTCATCCCTGAAGGCCTGGCTGAGGCTGGTCCTCTGTAGGAGAGGAGAGCTGCAGGGTGGACTGGGGCAGGGGGCAGGCTCTGGTGGGAGGGCACAGAAGTGGGCTTATCCCACTCCTGGCCTGGCAGGGGGCTGGGTCTGCAGGGCATTGGTTGAGGTCCCCTGCTCCCATCTGCTGTGGCCCAGCAAGAGACAGATGGCCATAATTTCATCATGTCTACCATCTCTCAAGGATGCCGGTATCTCCTTCTCTTTGTAGCCCATGGTAACCATCGCTGCTATCCAGTGGGGGTCCTGGCAAGCTGGGAGGGGCTCCACATACAACTTCAACTTAGTGCTCATAGCCCGTATTGACCCACGGGTCAGTCATTATGTCTGGGAGGCTTGACCTCTTACAGGGATCCACTGTCAGGCACTTTTTGAGGAGATTCCTACAGTCCACAGACAGGTGGCCCGGGATACAGAGCTCCCCACTGAGCACCTGCTCCCGCAGGTGCATGAAGCTCTGCGCAACAAATGGGACCTTCCCTCTGACCATGGTGTACAGAATCACTCCCAGCCTCCAGACGTCCATGGATGGCCCATCATACATGTGCCCCTTAAGTATTTCGGGGGCAGTATAGCAGGGAGTGCTGCACAGGGTTTTCGGCTTCTGGCTGATGTCAAATGTGTTACTCAAGCCGAAATTGGCAACTTTCACATTCCCAGCAGCATCCAAAAGGAGGTTGTCTCCTTTCAAGTCTCTGTGTGAAATAAACTTCTGATGACAGTACTGGACAGCAGATAAGACTTGGCAAAATTCTGCCTGGGCTCCCTCTTCTAATAGAGGGCCATGGGGCACCAGGTAGTGAAAGAGATCACCTCCATGGGCGTACTCCATAAGGTAGAGCTCCTTGGTGCTGTCAATGATTTCAAAGAGCCAGATGATGTTGGGATGGCTCAAGTTCTTCATTATGCTCACCTTTCTGGAGCACATGCAGAGGCTGCTGGGGTCATCTTTTTTGCGTATGATTTTCATGGCTACCTCATGACTGGTGAGGATGTGCTGTGCTAAAAAAAATCACAGAAAAGGCACTCTTGCCTATTCTTCTAAGGAACTGTTAGTTCTTGAGGTGGGTTTCCTCCTTAGCCCTCAAGGCTGCGAGAAGCCACAGTATGCTGGAGTTTATGCTGGGCTGGAGACCCAGTGACTCTCGGCAGACTTTCCAACAGGAAAGACTGAATAACTGATCTAATTTTAAAAAAACCAAATGCTATAATAAAATGAAAATTAAAAAATATGAAAATAAAAAAATAAACAGGAGTAAGAGAAAAAGGAAAAGATAAAACAACAAGCAGGCAAAAGAAAAAAGCAAAATAGTTTTTTAAAAAAGGAAAGAATAAAGAAAACAAAATCTGGAAAAAAGAATTAAGACAAAGAAAAAACAAGAAACAAAATAAATGAATCCACAAATGAGAAATAAACCAGCGAAGAGCAGTCCTAGTCCACAGGTCACCAAAAACAGCTTCCTGGGTAAGCAGACCCTGAGCCTCAGCTGCAGGGCCTTATATAGGGGCAGCAGGTCCCGCACAATGGCTCCTTGTGACGTCATCCAAGCAATGGGCCAATCCAGGCTGTGGTCATCCTCAGGGGTTTCTCCTCACTTTCTGGTGTCAGAAACCCTCTACACTTGCCACAAAATTACAGAGGACCCCACAGAACTTTGGGTTTATGTGGGTTCTAGCTCTTCCTAGTTCCTTATCAGAAATTATAACATAGAATGCCACAGTGGCTTCTACATTTCTAGTTTGAAAACCTTAATGATATCTGGCTTTGAAAGAGCTCAGAATATCTACAATGGAAATATCCAATTCTTTTTCTATAACTACACAATCTGACTCAATGTGATCCACAACTCAAGTGATAACGTGGTTCTCTCTGAAAATGTTCTGTTGTTTAAAGCATAATAAGGTACATTATTGGCATCTATAATGCTGAGGGAAAGATTGCTTTTATCCTATTTTCATTTCTTACTTTCAGTTTTGCCCAGGTTCTCTGTTGTAGCTGTCTCCCTTCCACAAGTCAGAAAACTCACTGGAAGACCTCCTTTTTCCTGTCTTTTCAAGTAGAGAGTGAAGTTGTGCATGAAGAAAGCAAGTCTTCTATCTTTTCTTCTCCAAGTCAACAATCTGTGCTCTGTCTCCCTCTTACTCAGCATGGTGGTGGTGTCTGGGAGGTGGACATGGCACTGACACCTCATGGGAGAAAATGGTAATTCCTACATGATTCTTAAAAACTTCTCTGACTTATAGCTGTGCCACTTGGCTTTGCAAGTCTTCAATCTTTTTGATACCTCAATTCTTTCATTATTGCCTACTTTCATACTGATTTATGAAGTGAACCATTTTTAGTCCCTTCACCATTCTTTCTCTGTATATTTTTCAGGTGATTGTTTTGTGGATACAGGGGGCTTAAATTCAACATCCTAACTCAACAACAATAGTTTGATGTGATAACAACTTAACTGCAACTGTTTATCAGTCAGGGTTTTGTATTCATGTGCCCAAATTCCATAGGGCAGGCACTCTGTTTTGTCTGTGAAGTACAACGGTGTAGTGGAGCCAAAGAGATACACACATTATTGCAAGTCTGCCATTATTCTTTGCCACCCCATTAGCATGTCACATTCACAACATCCCATGAGCACAAAATTACAATGAGTCTATGATGGGTGGAAGTTCAGCAAGTCTCTGCTCTAAAAGGCCACACTTTTCTTTCAAACTACAGCTACTTCCAAAGCAGAAGGTAGAAAATGGCCTTCAAAGAAATACAAAACCACCAAGGATTCCTATCAAATCCTTTCTTCCTCCTGTAAGTCAACCTCTTACAGTGAAAATGACAAAAGGAAAGGGAGGAAGGACTTGGCCCAATGGATAGGGCATCTGCCTACCACAAGGGAGGTCTGCAGTTCAAACCCTGGGCCTCCTTGACCTGTGTGAAGCTGGCCCATGTGCAGCACTGATGCACCCAAGGAGTACCCTGTCACGCAGGGGTGTCCCCAGCATAGGGGAGGCCCATGTGCAAGGAGTGCACCCCATAAGGAGAGCCGCCCAGGACAAAAGAAATTGCAGCCTGACCAGGAATGGTGCCACACACACAGAGAGCTGACACAGCAAGATGATGCAACAAAAAAAGAAACACAGACTCCCGGTGCTGCTAATAAGGATAGAAGCAGTGACAGAAGAACACACAGCAAATGGACACAGAGAGCAGACAACAAGGGGGTTGGGGGGAAGGGGAGAGGAATAAATCTTTTTTAAAAAAGGGAAGGGAAAGATAGGGCAACTAATATTTCCTTTCCTTCTAGCCCTTCCTGATTAAGCAAAGGGGGAAGTGTTCGAATGTGTACATATCAAAATGTAAAATAATTTGTGCTTCCAAAGATTTTGTTAAGAAGGTGAAAAGGCAGCCCACTCAATGGGAGAAAATATTTGGAAACCAAATGTCCATTAAGGGTTTCATTTCAATGCTATATAAAAAGATACTACAACTCAAAAATAAAACAGCAAGGAATTCAATTTAAAAATGGACAAAAGACTTAAATGGCCATTACTTGAAAGAGGAAATACAAATGCAAAAAAGCTCATGAAGAAAATGTTTCCTATAACTAGCTAATAGGGAAATAAAAATCAAAACTACAATGAGATACAATCTCACCTCACAGAATGGTCATTACTAAAAGAAAGAGAAAACAATAAGCACTGGAGAGGATATGGAGAAATAGGAACATGCCTTCACTGTTGGTGGGATTGTAAAATGGTGCAGCCTCTGTGGAAGACAGTTTGGCAGTTCCTCAGGAAGCTAAATATGCAACTGCCATATGATCCAGCAATTCCTCTACTAAGAATATACCCAGAAGAACTGAAAACTGTGATGCAAACAGACAATTGCCCACTGATGTTCACAGCAGCATGGTTCGCAATTGCCAAAAGATGGAAACAACCCAAGTGTCCATCAACCAAAGAATGGATAAACAAAATGTCATATATTCATATGATGGAATACTAAGAAGAAATGAACTTGGGAGACATGAAAATATGGATTAAACTTGAGGACATTATACTGAGTGAAATCAGCCAGACACAGAAGGATACGTATTATATGGTATTACTAATATGAACTAAATATAAAAAACAAACACAGGGAGTTAAAAACTAGAGTATACGTTAATAGGAGATAGGACGGGGGATAACAAGGGGTACGGATGCTTAATGGATGTAGACTTTTAATTAGCTTGCCTGTAAAAGTGTGGAAATTGGTAGAGTCGATGGTAACACATTATAGAGAGTATAACTCACACAGCTAGTTTATAAATGGGATTGTGGTTAAAAGGGGGTAGTCTAGGAATGTAAATGTCAATTGAAAGATGTGCAGAGAATAATCTAGGGTCTGAAATCATAGTGAACCCAGAGGTAGACGAGGATTGTGGTTAATCATACAAATACAAGAATGTTCTCCTATGAACTAGAACAAAGGTACATCACAATTATAAAGTGGTAAGACAATTAATGTAAATTATGAACTATAGTTAGCAGCAATATTGTAATATTCTTGCATCATTGTGATGCAGGTATTATATCTCTTCAATAACAGGGGTGGTATGGGAATTTTCTTTTGAACTAGGGAAAATGCTCAAAAATTTACTGAGGTGATGAATGCACAACTATGTGATGACATTGAGAGCCATTGAATGTACATTTTGGATATACTGTTCAATGCATGGGACTATATTACACAGTGAAACATGTAGTGGAAGGTGGACTGTGGTTAGCACTACAAATATGTGAGGGTTCTCTCATGAACTGTAACAAATGTACAATACTAATAGCTTGTGCTAATGTGATATATAGAAAAAATATACCAAATGTACACTATGGATCATAGTAGTAAAAATCTGATGATGTTCCTTCATAATCTATAACAAATACTCCACAACAATGTAAGTTGTTGATCGAGATGTGATGTATAGGAATTCTGCACATTCATGCATGATTGTTTTGCAAACTCACAACTTCTCTAATAAAAAAATATATGTTAATAAATAAAATGAAAAGCGTTGAGGGAAGCAGATGTGGCTCAAGCAACTGAGTTCTCACCTACCACATTCGAGGTCCAGGGATTGGTTCCTAAAGAAGGCAACCAAGACAGTGAGCTGATGTGATGGGCTGGCTTGATGAGATGATACAATGAGATGATACAACAAGAGACATAATGAGGGCAAACATAATGAGAGACATAACAAAGGTGGGAGTAGAGGTGACTCAAGTGATGAGGCACATCCCTCCCACATGGGAGGTCCTGGGTTTAGTTCCCATGACTCCTGAAAGGAAGATGAGAACAAAATAAATAGACACAGCAAGTGCAAACAAGGGGGTGGGGAGAAATAGAAATAAATCTTTAAAAACAAACAGTTGAGGTAGTTTTGTTTAGGATTCCACTATTCTGGTAAGAACTAAACATATGCACAGTGAAATAGAGCTTCGAGCCAAGAATTGTGTAATTTTCGTGATTCCACATACAAGATAAATGCTCTTGTATTTGTATTTATAAGTGACACTGCAAAATATAAAAAGCAACAGTACAACTCAGGGTAATTAAATTTTAAATTTTTCATTAGTTAGAATGGTATTAAGTAGTAAGTAAAACATACCATGAAAAGTAGAGATATTGTGGGAGAAGGAAAAAAAGCCTTATATTTTAAAATCTTTAATGTCAATTTTACCTCCTTTTAGAACAAATGTCCTGCTATCACTTTTTACTGGGACCTGCTAATTAAGTAGGTGGTTTTGGGTGAATTTGTGGTTTTAAATATATAGATATAGATATAAATATAGATGTAAACTTACCCACTTACGTATATACATACAGATATATACATACACAGTATAAATATTCATATATTCCTTAGCTCTGTCTACTGAGAACTGTAAACAGTGACAATCCAATAGCACCCTATCACCTAGATCTTGGTATCTCAATACCAATCTCCACTAAAAGCACATATCCCTTTTTGAAAAATAGCTGGTTCCAGGCTGGGGCAGGGAAAGTACTTCCTGAGCCTTGAAGACTTGGTTTTGCCATAAATTAATGAAGGAATTCTATCAAGAGGATATGGAAGACAGTTTAAAGTGGATTCCACTGATCAAATCTGAAACATTTTGAGAATCAAAATATACAATGATAACCCCTCTCCCTGGAGCTCCAGCTTCAGCATCAAACTCCAACATTAAAAGTCCTCAATTCGGTCCTTTGCCATGCCTTTTATCTGTGAGTCCCCACCCACAAAAGGGTGGGGACTCAACACCCTACTGGCACAAGAGGCTTACATAATTATGTAATCAAGGAAACCTATGAATCCAATATAATCTAATATGCCCAAAGAAAAAGATGAGTTTACAAACATAATCCAATAATTCTTTTTGGAATTCATCAATAATATCAAACTGCTACAGTCTCTAACTCCCCACAAAATTCTTAATTATAAAAAGGAAAAGAATAAAGGGGGAGCCTGGCAGACACCAAAACAACCAAATGATGGAAGCAAACATCACCACTAATGGGACAAATTGAACCCAGGTGCTCCCTGACAGGAGGCAATAAGAATACAGCATCACTTTGTGATTTTCCTGTCAGAGATGCATACCTTGATCTAATATAAGAAACAGAATCTCAAGTTGGGGGGTATTCTACAAATAGCTGGGCTGTATTCTCCAAGGTACCAAGGTCATGGAATTCTAGAAATATTGTGGAACATGAGCAGTTTGAAAGACACTAAGACATGACAACTAAATACAACAGATAATGCTCTACTGCATCCTTTTGCTGAGAAGGACATTACTGGAACAATTGCTGAAACTTGAATGATATCAGAGAATTGCTGGTATTAATTTGACAATGTTCATTTCCAGATGTTGACTATTGTGGCCATGTATAAAAATGTCCTGATTTGTAGAAAATAGATATTGACAACTTACTCTCAAATGAGTCTGGATAAATAAAGTCCCTGTACTGAAACTGCTTTTCTGTCAATTTCACTGTTTCAAAATAGGAAAAATAAGAAAGATTTACAAAATGAAAAAGGCATTACTTTCATTAAATTAACTATAACTGTCCTCATTGAACAAAGCAAAAAAAAAAGTACAGATGGGGAAGTGGGGTAGCAGTGCTACTTTAATTCTATTCAAAAACCCAAACCAGCTCTGTCTTTTACATAAACCTCAATTTCCAGTATTGAGTACATTGAACGGGGGAAAAAACTACACCTACTGCCATCTACTGGTCACAGGGAAGATATTTTTAGGGAAATTGTAAGCATTGTTACATTTTAAAATGTTCTGTGTGCAAACTTTTCTTAAATGGAGACCAGGGGTTTGAGCATATCATAAGATTTTCAACAAAGTGTCAATAATAGGGTGGTATATGGAAATCCCATAATTTATGAATGTTCTGTAAACCAAACATTTTTTGAGTAAAAAAAATTGGGAGTAAGTACACACATATGAAGATATATCCTATTTTAAGTTTCACTCAGTGAAAGTCTATCAAGAAGCTTGGTTGGCTTTTTGGGGTTTTTTTTTACCTTTTGTTTATTTATTTTGGTTTTCTTTTTTTGGCCACATACCAAGTTATCACAAAAGTAATGGCTTTAAACAACATCCAATTTTCACCCATAAGAAACAGGAAGACATGGCCAGTGAAATGAACAAACTAAAATGCAGGAGGAGATGCAGAACATGGAACAACAATCAGACATGTCCAAACAAGTATCATGAGCAGTTTAATGAAGGGAAGAAGAGATTAAAGATATTAAGAGAACACTGGGAAAACATACTGAAGACATTGTAAATGCACATTAAATAGATAACGGATATGATGGTGATGAATGACACAACCCAAGAAATCAAAAACACACTGGAAGCACATCAGATTTGAACAAGCAGAAGAAATGATCAATGATGTGGAGCACAGTACATCTGAAAGGAAGCAGAAAGTAGAACAGTAGGGAGGTGGGGCAAGATGGTGGCTGAGTGAGTGCACCTTATAGTCTCTCCTGCATAGGAGTGGCTGGGCAGCATTAGAAATTCTTCAGGACCAGGCTGTTTTAGGATTTTACAGAGCAGGAGGTGTCTGGACATCAATTTGGTGGGAAGGTAACAGAGAAGATTCGTGTAAAAGATAAAATTGAGGCTCTCTTACATGGAGTTAGGGGCTGTGCACAGGATGCTCCCCCCTGGGGTGGGTGGCACTGTGGCACTGGCACTGCAGTGGTGATTCCTGGAAGCTCTGTGGTGTAGGGGAATTCATAAGCCCTAAGAGGGCCATTCAGGGGTGTGCAGGGCAGGAGGCCTTCGGAAACCGATTTGGTGAGACAGATGGAGTATTCTGTGAGGTGGGGAATTTTTTATTTCTGGCATGAATAATAGCGCTTCCAGCTGGAGCCCCCCCCCCCCCCATGGGCCTGGCTGCCCATCTGCAGTGGCCTTGGATCACTCACAGTGAAGAGACATCACCAGGAAGCTGTTTTGGGGGCTTCCAGGGTGGGAGCCTTCTGGAAGCTGATTAGGGGAATCTTTTGCAAGGTGTGGGATTTTCAGTTTCTGACACTGATATTGGCGCTTCTGGATGGAGCCCCGCCCCCTGGGCCTGGCTGCTGATCTGCAGCATCCTTAAATTGGCTACAGTGTAGAGGTGCCCCAGGCTGGCTGTTTCAGGGGCTTGCAGGGCGGGAGGTGTCCTGAAGTCGAATTGGTGATACAGCCACAGAAGAGACTCTAGTGAGAGGGGTAATTAAGGGTTTCTGACACATAGGTCAGAGTTTGCGGATGTGACCTCCCCCATAAGGCTGACACCCAGCTGTGGGGATCCCTGAAGGCTGTGTTGCACTGTGGTGCTCCCAGGCTCCCAGTTAACCATATTTGAGGTTGCCAGGTCTGTGTCCCCTAAACTCTGGTAGCCCACACCCCAGAGATTCACACCTCTTCAGTCTGCAATATCACAGACTTTCCATCACTGAATCTACCACGCCCTGAGGTCCATCTGAGATCCTTGATTGTTCTAGCCCTCAACATTTGCATTTTTTCTTTTTTGTTTTTTTGTTTTTTGTTTTGTTTTTTTTGCCTTTTTTAAAATTTTTTTATTTTTTATTGTCCCAGTTGCTAATATTGCATTATCTCATAGTCTTTTCTCCCATTGTATCCCCTAAGGTCTTTTTTTTTTTTCATTTATTTAAGGGTTTTTTGCTGTTGCTGTTGTTGTTGTTCTATATCTTCTTTTCTTTTCCTTACTTGTTCCCCTCCCTTTACCCACCCTCCTTTTTCTTACTTTCTTTCTTCTCTTTTTTTCCTCTTGTCCCTCATTTTCTTCTTATTTTATTTTATCTTAATTATACAATAGGTGCTGCAGGGAACACCTCACATTTGCTGGGTTTCCTCATCCTCCATTGCCTCATTTCTGTGTGAAATGATTTTGGCTACCTACACTATCCCCTTTCACCCACATCTTGATATCCTCCATCATCTACTGTCTCTCCTATATTCCACTTCCCTTTCTTTGATCCCCAAATTGTCTAACTTTTAATTTCTAATACCTTTGTTTTGTTTTCTGTCTTTTATCCACTCTTGAAACTATTGTCTTTCTTTTCTCTTTCCTCTCTCATGAAAACACTAGCTTTTTAATTCATACCATATTCCTCCCATATTCAGTCGACTACCTCATTATAGGTACTCTACTTACTGCTATAACTCTACACAACTTACATGAATCTAATATCCATACTCCCAGATCTCCTATTGTTGCTCTGTTAACATTTATTACCAATACTATTTTACACATTTTTCTTTCTTACACAATTGCTTTTCCCTGGCCCTAATACTTTCCTTCAAAGTGAACTCAGCCAGCAACAAGAAATTAGAATAAGAAGAACAAAGTGACAAAGAGAAGATATCACACTTATGCAAAAACAACAACTAATCAATCCTCAAGACTAGACAAAGAAGCTAAGGAACTGATTAAACCCGTCAAGATAAAATGATGACCAGACAGCAACAAAAATCTACAAACCAAACCAGTAATCAGGAAAACATGGCTGAATCCAATGAACAAACTAAAAACCAGGAAGAGGAGCAGAACTTCACAAAAGTAATTAAAGATCTCAGAACATATATCACAGAAAAATTTAATGAAGTAAAGGAAGAGGTTCACAATATGAAGACAATACTTGGAGAGGAAATTGCAGACATACACAAAAAGATAACAGACATGATGGGAATGAACACCACAGTTCAAGAAATCAAAAATACACTCACAGCAAATAGGAGCAGATGAGAAGAGGCAGAGGAGAGAATTAGCGATGTGGAAGACAGTACATCGGAAATCAAACAGATAGTAGAATTGATCGATAAGATAGAAAAAATCCAGCTAGGACTTAGGGACCTGAATGACAATGCAAAATGCACAAATATACATATTATAGGCATCCCAGAAGAAGAAGAGAAGGGAAAGGGGTCAGAAGGGGTGTTGCAGGAAATAATGGCTGAAAACTTCCCAAATCTACTGAAAGAGACAGATGTACATATGCAAGAAGCACAATGCACCCCAAACATCATAAACCCCAACAGGCTCACCCCAAGACATATACTTGTCAAATTATCCAATGCTCAAGACAAAGGGAAAATTCTAAAAGCAGCAAGAGAAAAAACCATCACATATAAGGGAAGTTCCATAAGAGTAAGTGCTGATTTCTCATCTGAAACCATGGAGGCAAGAAGGCAGTGGTATGATAGTCAAGGTACTAAAAGAAGATAATTTCCAACCAAGAATACTCTATCCAGCTAAACTAGCATTCAAAAATGATGGAGAGTTCAAAATATTCACAGATAAACAGAAACTGAAAGAGTATGCCAACAAGAAACTTCCCCTTTAAGAAATTCTAAAAGGAGTTCTGCAGGAAGAAAGGAAAAAACAGGACAGGCAGAGTTGGAGGAGAGTATAAGAGCAACAAAAAGACAAAAAGAGAAGAAAAAAACAACAAAATATGACAAAGTCTAATCAAAATATGGCTAAAATAAATAACTCCTTGAAAGTAATAACACTGAATGTCAATGGATTAAACTCACCTATCAAAAGATTCAGACTGGGACACTGGATAAGGAAATATGACCATCTATAAGCTGTCTACAAGAGACACATCTTAGACCCAGAGATTCATGCAGGCTGAAAGTGAATGGTTGGAAAACAATCTTACAAGCAAACATTAACCAAAAAATGGCAGGAATAGCTATATTAATATCAGACAATATAGACTTTAAATGTGAAACAACTGTGAGAGACAAAGAAGGATACTACATATTAGTGAAAGGGATACTCTCTCAAGAAGATTGAACAATCATAAATATTTATGCTCCTAACAAGGGCACATCTAAATACATGAGGCAAATGTTGGAAAAATTAAGTGAAAGAATAGATGCATCTACAATTATAGTGAGGGATTTTAATACACCACTATCAACTCTGGACAGAACATCTCCAAAGAGAATCACTAAAGAAACAAAATATTTGAACAGTATATTAGAGGAGCTGGATCTAATAGACATATACAGATCATTATACCCAAACACAGCAGGATATACATTTTTCTCAAGCGCACATGGATCATTCTCCAAGATAGACCATATGCTAGGCCACAAAGAAAGGCTTAATGAATTCAGAAAGATCGAAATCATACAAAATAATATCTCTGACAACACTGGACTGAAGCTGGAAATCTGCAAGGGCCAGAGACCCAGATCTCACAACAAGATATGAAAATTGAACAGCACACTCTTAGAAAAACAGTGGGTCAAAGAGGAAATCTCAAAAGAAATCAATAACTACCTTGAAACAAATGATAATGATAATACAACATACCAAAATTTATGGGATGCAGCAAAAGCAGTACTGAGAGGGAAATTTATAGCCATAAATTCATACATCAAAAAAGAAGAGCAAAAATTGAAGAACTAACTGCACATTTGGAGGAATTGGTAAAAAAACAACAAAGTAATTCTACAGGAAGAAGAAAGAAAGAAATAACAAAGACAAGAGCAGAACTAAATGAAATAGAAAATAAGAAAGCACTTGAAAAGATAAACAAGACCAAGGCTGGTTATTTTGAGAAGATCAATAAAATTGACAAACCTTTAGCAAGACTAATGAAGAAAAAAAGAGAGAAGATACAAATACACAAAATAAGAAATGAGAAAGGAGATATCACCACTGACTCCACAGAAATTAAGACTATCATAAGAGGATACTTTGAAAAACTATATTCCAACAAAAATGACAATTCGGAGGAAATGGACAAATTCCTAGAAACACATAAGCAGCCTATATTGACAAAAGAAGAAATTGATGATCTCAACAAACCAATCACAAGAGATGGAATCAGTCAACACAAGGAACATTGCCTAACTCCTTCTATGATGCCAACATTACACTAGTACCAAAGCCAAACAAAGAAACCACAAGAAAGGAAACTTACAGACCAATTTCTCTAATGAACCTAGACGCAAAAATACTTAACAAAATACTTGTTCATCTTATTCAACAACACATTAAACGAATTATATGCCACGACCAAGTGGGATTCATTCCAGGTATGTAAAGATGGTTCAACATAAGAAAATCAATCAATGTAATACACCATATAAACAGAATGAAGGAAAAAAAAATCACATGATCATATCTATAGATGCAGAAAAAGTATTTGACAAAATACAGCACCCTTTCTTGAGAAAACCACTCCAAAAGATCAGAATACTAGGAAATTTTTTTGAACATGATAAGGAGTATATATGCAAAACCCACAGGCAACATCGTTTACAATGGTGAAATCCTAAAATCCTTCCATCTAAGATCAGGAACAAGACAAGGATGCCCACTCTCTCCCCTTCTATTTAACATTGTCTTAGAACTACTTGCTCAAGCACTGAGGCAAGAACCAGATATAAAAGGCATTCAAATTGGAAAGGAAGAAGTCAAAATTTCATTATTTGCAGATGACATGATCCTACACACAGAAAACCCTGAGAGGTCTACGACAAAGCTTCTAGAACTCATAAATGAATTTAGTAAAGTTGCAGGTTATAAGATCAATGCGCAAAAATCAGTAGTATTTCTGTACACCAATAATGAGCAAGATCAGGAGGAAATCAAGAAACAAATACCATTCACAATAGTAAATAAAAAAATCAAATACTTGGGAGTAAATTTAACTAAAGATATAAAAAACTTATACACCAAGACTACACAACACTGTTCAAGGAAATCAAAGAAGACCTAATAAATGGAAGAATATTCTCTGTTCATGGATAGGAAGACTAAATATTATTAAGATGTCTATCCTACCAAAACTGATCTACACATTCAATGCAATCGCAATAAAAATCAACACAGCCTTCTTTGCGGAACTAGAAAAACTAACAATGAAACTTATTTGGAAAGGAAAGAGGCCCCAAATGGCCAAAGAGATATTAAAAAAGAAAAATGAAATTATAAGAGTCAAGACCATAAAGACCTTGGAAAGCAGTATAGGGAAACATCTACAAGACTTTGTAATAGGAAATGGCTTCATGAACATCACACCAAAATCACGAACAGCAAAAAAACAAATAGATAAATGGGACTTCCTCAAAATTAAAGCCTCTGCACCTCAAAGGAGTTTGTCAAGAAAGTAAAAAGGGAGCCTACACAATGGGAGAAAATATTTGGCAACCATACATCCAATAAGAGACTCATAACTTGTATATATAAAGAACTCCTATATCTTGAAAATAAAAAGATAAACAACCCATTTAAAAAATGGGAAAAAGATTTAAACAGACACTTCTCCAAAGAAGAAATACAAATGGCTAAAAAGCACATGAAAAAATGCTCCAAATCTGTAGCTATCAGGGAAATGCAAATCAAAACTACAATGAGATACCATCTTATTCCCATAAGATTGGCAGCTATGAAAAAAACAGAAGAATAAAAATGCTAGAGAGGATATGAAGAAATGGGAACACTCATCCACTGCTGGTGGGAATGCAGAAGGATCCAACCATTCTGGAGGACAGTTTGGCGGTTTCTCAAAAAACTAACCATAGATTTGCCATATGACCCAGCAATACCACTGCTGGGTATATACCCAGCAGAACTGAAAACAAGGACACAGACCGATATATGTACACCAATGTTCATAGCAGCATTGTTCACTATTGCCAAAAGGTGGAATCAACCCAAATGCCCATCAACAGATGAGTGGATCAATAAAATGTGGTATATACATACAATGGAATACTCCTCGGCTTTAAGAACAAATACACTACAAACACACATGATAACATGGATGAATCTTGAAAACCTTATGTTGAGTGAAGCAACCCAGGCATTGAAGGACAAATACTACATGACCTCAATGATATGAAATAAACAAGCTGGCTCAGAGAGCTAGAGACTGGATGATAGGCTTACAGGAAAACGGGGGGTAAAGGAAGAATATAAGCTGACATCTACATGGGTGAAATCTATGATAAGCTGGAGGTAAGTATGGGTACAAGGAAGGGATAAAATGGGGGCATAGGGTTTCCTTTGGGTGGGGCTTTGGGGGCTTGAGGGGGGCTAGGGATGGGTGGATGGGTAATATTGCCCAAGAAATTGGGGGGAGGGTGGGGCAACATACGAACATAGGAGATTGTCAGGTTTTGGTTGAGAGTATAATGCTGAGAAAAACTTTTCAAAATATAATTAGGAAAGTTACCTGTTTAAGATACTTATAGGGGATGATCTGATGCAGGACAGACTCCTAGGGAATATCTGAATGCTCATTTTGCCAGAGTGGGTTATACCATTGGGTAGAGACCCATATAATGAGAGTGAAGGTAGACCCACATCCTGGGGAGGACAAATGCCATCAAATAGGGGGAACTGTATTTCTCAAGAGAAATGGTGGCTCCCAGGGCATTAGGACAGTTGAGCAAGTCAAGCCCTCAACACTGTTGCAAGTATCTCTGAACATGGCTCCTCAAGAAATGAAGACTGACTGTCACTGTGGGCCCCAAGGGGAGGGAGAAATAGATATTGAATAGATGGAACCAACGTAAATGTGAGGGCAATAGAAGTGTTTCACAAGAGTACACAAGGATGGATATAAAACATGTAATATTACACCAAAAACATACAGGGGACGACAAACTAATAATGTAAACCATAATGTAAAACATAGGATAACTAAAAATTTAGAAAACTGTATAGCCTAAAGTAAAAACCACAATGTAAACACAAATGTTACCTTGTTTGAAAGCTATTGTCTCAATATCTGTACATAAGTTTCAGTAAATATGATATGAATGTTAAAAGATTATCGCTGTGGAAGGGAAAAGGTTTTATATTGGATATGTGGGAACACTGTATATTGTATATATGAATTACTGTGATCTAAGGCTCTTGTGAAGAGAAGCTCAATAATTAGGAAAAAAGAAAAGAAAAAGATAGGATATAGAATTTTTCCAAATCAATATGTATTCTATATCTAACCTTTAAACTCATTGCTATATTCCATTTTACTATTAAGGGAACCTGGCATTATATTAGGCTTCACTTTTCAGGAAGTTTTGGATCATAGAGTGGTTCAACAATGGCAGTGGAGGAATACTGGTATGGGATGTTATTGACAGGGGACATATGGTTAACAGGGAGTTATACAGGGCATGTGTCCAGGATGCATGGAAATGTTTGCATATACTCAAAGTGGAAACAATTAAAAACAACAGCTGGGGGGTACTGGGCTCCTGGCCAGTGGGGGCTCTGTCGTGGTCCCTAGGGAGCAATGGCAGTCCCCTGGGTGCAACAGCAAGGAGTAGGAAGGAATGAGGGTCCAACAGTGAGCCCCTGATACTAATGACTATGCTTGTGAGCCTATACACCTGAAATAAGAACAAGGCCTAGAGCAGCACTGTGACTAAGAGTTTCCTCCTGACAGCCTCCGTGTTACTCAAATGTGGCCAGTCTCGAAGCCAAACTCAGCATGTAAATGCACTGCCTTCCCCCCAGCGTGGGACATGACACCCGGGGATGAGCCTCCCTGGCACCAAGGGGTCACTACCAAGTACCAGCTGATGATGTAACTAGCAAATGACCTTGAATTAAAGGTTCAACGTGGACCAGCAGAATATCCCTGTCTACATATAATAACAGGAGTTAAAAATGCTGTTTGACCTAAATTAAGGGGGAAATGGAAAGGACAAATGAGTTTATATGGCTATGAGTCTCTAAAAGAGAGTCTGGAGGTTGTCAGAAGGATTGCCCTTATGCACACTTGAGCAGATTCTCAGAGACAGATAAAGTAGATACAACCCCTGGTATTGGTTCTTCTGAGGGCTAAAGAGACCCACAGGTTTTATAGTCATGGCAGATGGAGTTCACTGCCATGTCAGTTGGCCCTCTTCTGGAGTTGGTGTTTCTGCGTGAGGGAGATGGACTCAGATGTGATCTCTTTTCACAAGCCTTTCATGCTACTTTACTCGACTTGTATTTGGTGCTGGGTTTAAGATATATCTAGGGGATTTGAAATCTCTGGACTGACAATATGATAGCCACGCCCTGAGCCTCAACAGACTTCAGCTCCTACACTCTGGTTAATTGGACTTACCCCACTCAGCTAACATAAAGTTGAAGAATGTTGACCACCACACTATGGAGCCTAGAGTGTCTACAACTGAAAGCAGAAGGATTGCATCCAGTACCAATGTGGAATCTAAGCCCCCTCTTGACATAGATGTGGAATGGACACAAGCAAGACAAGGTCCACAGGAAGGAGGAATACAGCAAGGATTAGAGTGGACTTAATGATATTCTATTCATGAACTATTGTGGTTAATAATCGAGAAAATGTGGCATTGGTGTGGAAAAAGTGGCCATGGTGGCTGCTGGGTGCAGGGAATGGGAGGAAGAGATGAGATGTGGAGGCATTTTTGCGACTTGGAGTTGTCCTGGGTGGTGCTGCAGAGACAATTACCAGACATTGTAAATCCTCCCATGGCCCACTGATGGAACGTGGGAGAATATGGGCTATGATGTGGACCATTGACCATGAGGTGCAGCGGTGCCCAGAGATGTACTTAATAAATGCAATGGATGTGTCATGATGATGGGGCAGAGTGTTGCTGTGGGGGGAGTGGTGGGGTGGGGGCGGCGGGGGTGAATGGGGACCTCATATTTTTTTAATGTAATATTTAAAAGAAAAGAATAAATAAAATAAAATAATAAAAAAAAAGAAAGTAGAACAGATAGATAAAATGATAGAAAAAAATCCAGTAGGGGTGTAGGAATTTGAATGACAACATGAAATGCTCAAACATATGCATTATAGGCATCTCAGAGAGAGAAGAGGAGGGAAAGGGGACAGAAGGAGTACTGGAGGAAATGATGGCTGAAAACTTCTCAAACCTATTGAGGGAGATGGATGTACATGTACAGGAAGTGGAGCACACCCCAACTGTATAAATCATAACAGTCCTACCACTCTAAGACATACACTTGTCAAACTGTCCAATGGTAAAGACAGAGAATATCTAAAGTAGCAAAGGAAAAGAGATCCATAACATACAAGGGAAGCTTGATAAGATGAAGTGGAAATTCTCATCTGAAACCATGGAGGCAAGAAGGCAGTACTATGGCATAGTTAACATGCTAAAAGAAAAAAGCTGTCAGCCAAGAATACTTTAAACAGCAAAGCTGGCATTCAAAAATGAGGGAGAGTTCAAAATATTCACAGACAAACAGAAACTAAGAAATTATGCCAATAAGAAACCTGCCTTTCAAGAAATACTAAAGGGAATTCTGAAGGTTGAAAGGAAAAAACAGGAGAGAGAGAGTTGGAGGAGAGTGTAAGAGCAATTATTTCTCATTTTAAAGAGAAATAAAAACAATATGTAGCATACATAAACTTAAAGAAAATATGGATAATGTAAGTAATTCCTTGACAGTAATAAAGTTGAACATTAATGGATTACACTCACCCATCAAGAGACACAGATTGGCAGAATGGAAAAGGAAATATGACCTCTCAATATGCTGTCTACAAGAAATGCACCTTAGACCCAGGGACAAAAGGAGGCTGGCTGAAAGTGAATGGTTGGAAAACAATTTTACAAGCAAATGATAACCAAAAAACAGTGGGAGGAGCTATACTAATATCTGACAATTAGACTCTAAATGCAAACTACTGTAAGAGACACGAAGGAGACTATGTATTAATAAAGGGGACACTCCATCAAGAACAAAGTACAATCATAAACACTTAGGCACCTACCCAGGATGAATCAAAATATATAAGGCAAACACTGGACAAACTAAATGGAGAAATGGATGCCTCTACAATTATAGTGGGAGATTTTAATACACCATTATCACCATTAGACAGAACATCTAGACAGAGAATTAATAAACAAAGACTTTGAATTATACATTAGTGGGTCTGGACCCAATACACAATTACAGAACTTACACCCAAATACAGCGGGATATACATTCTTCTCAAGCACACAAGGATGATTCTCCAGGATAGACCACATGCTAGGTCACATAACAACTCTTAATGAATTCAGAAAGATAGAAGTTATACAGAAGCATTTTCCTGACCAAAATGGAATGAAGGTGGAAATCAGTTAAGGGCAGAGAACCAGATCATGCACAAAAATATACATTTTAAACAATGCATTCTTAGACAAGCAGTGGGTCAAATAGGAAATCACAAAAGAAATTAGTAACTACCTTGAAAGAATGAAAATGACAAAACAATATATCAAAACCTATGGTTTTGCAGCAAAAGGTGTACCAAGAAGGAAATTCATAGCCATAAATGCCTATATTAAAAAAGAAGAAACCGTAAGTTGCAAAACAATAGGGAAAAGCCCGAGGAGGTCTGAAAACCAAAGAATGGAGTTTGGACTTGATCCAATAAGCATAAATCAAGCTACTAACTAAAGATTTTGGTCTAAAAGGAAAGTCATGAGGAGTAAATGGTCCACACTGAATAGAACTGTTACAGACTGAAGAAGGAAGAAACTGTAAAGTGAAAAGATCTCTTAGTTTTGTTAATGTACAGTGGTGATGGTAACAAGACATTGGGAATATAATTAACACCACTGTATTACATATCTAAATGTGGATAGAAGGGGAAATTTGGGGTGGTATATATGTTTATAGAATAAAAATTAAAAGTAAACAACCATAAGACTACACAATACAGTGAACCCTAAAGGAAATTATGTTATTATATTGTATTATTCACAATTGCTAAAAGATGGAAAAACCTAAGTATCCATCAACCATGAATTGATAAGCAAAAAAAAATCTGGTATTTTCACACAGTGGAATATTATTCAGAAGTAAGAAAAAATCAATTTGGGGGGCAAGGAAAAGGTGGACGAACACATTTTATGGCCTCCCTGATATGATTTAAATACAATGAGTAGACTTATGGAGTTGGGACTATGAAATGAAGTTTGCTGGGAGGGAATGTGGATGAAAAGGGAAAGATGATGCTGGGTATAGACAGAATGCTTAATCAGGTAAAATGCATATTGGTAATGCTTGAACTTGATGGCAACACATTATAATGAATGTAACAAACACTGATGATTTATGAACAAGAATGTGGCCAAAAACAGTGTCTAGGAAAATTAAGGTTAGTTAAAGGACAGCTGAAGAATAATATTGGGAATGTAGAACAATGATTTTGGCAGGAGATTGTGATTAATAAGATAGAGGAATGGACTTCTACTACATGTTAAGAATGTGCTGACACAATGGAAAAATATAAATTATTTGGAACTATAATTAACACCATTGCAATGATTTTCTAGCAAAAGTAAGGTTGATACTACATTAAAGCTCAGGGTTAAAAAAAGACAGGAGTTTGGTTTTGTGAAATCTGAATAAGATTAAGCAGTTTTTCTCTTCATTATTTTTTCATTAATACTGCATAATTATGATATTTAACTAATCTCTGTATCTTTATGAACACTACAGGAACAACTGAGTTAGAATTTGCAATTAGACCAGATAAAGACAAGAAAGAACTTTTTAGGAGGAATGCATCCATAACTTGTTGAGCTGCATTTTTCTGTTATATCATTGATAATAATATTTACTCATTGATTTTAATAAAGGTACCACACTAATGTAAAATGTTTAAAATGTGGGCAGGAAATGCACCTTTCTGGAAATCTACAACCCCTCTAATAAAAAAAATCTTGAATGCAAAAGATAAATACCTCTTAATACATAGGGCAATGAAGTGGTACTAAGAATTTTTAAAAGGACAGAATTTGCAGAACTCAAGCAAATGCTGCATTTTTTAAGGCAGGGATAAGGTGAAGGATGACATATGAGTTTCCAATCCCAGGTGAGATTCAAGATCAGTTCCAAAAGGGCACTTTGTTTCACAGAAAGATAAGAAATTACTTTTTAGACACATTACATCAGACTCAAAGAGGGGGCATTCATGTAAAAGCTACTAAAGAAAAAAGATGGATGCTGGATTCAAACAAATTGATGAAAAACCAATGCTTAAGTTACAGATTTGCTGGTAATTGTATAAAAAGCACAAGTAAATGTAGGTAAATAAGAGGTCTGCAAAAGGAAAAAGACTGGAGGGGGTAAAAAGCAAAAGTAAAAAGCTTTAACCATTACTATTAAACTGAGAATGTGGAGGAAGTGTAAAGGAGGGAGAAATAAGGGCCCAAGAGGATCTGAACAATGCGGCTGCAGAAATCAAGAAAAAGCAACAATTCAGGAAGAATCTATGTCATAGCAATGGAAGGGGCTTTTTATGACTTTGAAAGTCTTTGACTTTCTAACCACTTTGAGAAACAATGTGATAGAGTAAGAAGAAACACTGGATTTTGAATCATTGTTTTGACTCTTCATAGTTTATCAGAATGACAGAATATTTTCACCAAAAAAATTATATAGGTATAGATAAATAAATGGATGACCAAAACTTACAAGTGCATGTAGAAAGATTTACTGGATCATATCAAGGCTCAATATTGTAGCCAAGGGATACTTACTTCTTCTACCACAATTTTTCCAAAAGAAAAATTCCAAATCCTCTAAACTCATTCTAAGCATCCAAAAAAAAAAAAAAACAAAAAAACACCATCCACAAAAATCACATTACATAATAAGAGAAGTGTGGTCCATCAACTATACCAAAAGAAGGGTGTCATAATAAAATATATCACTAATTCAGAATTAAAAGCATTTCTTTGAAAGTATAAAACTAAAATTAGCACTATACTTTTAAATACATGTCCCAGAGACTTAAATCTTTGGTCTGTTCATGTGCTGGCTGACCCCTGAATCTCAGCAAAGTAGCAACACCTAATCACCAGTTCACTGGAATCACCCAGGACAACTAACGAGGAGATGATGATGGACAACACCCATCCCAAGGTGCAAAGAGTGTATGCAGCTGCAAGCAAGATGGTCCCATCCATCTGCCCCACAGGATCTAATCCCCTCTCAATTAGAAACAAGAGTGGACATCACCATCCCCAAATCCTCAAGATTGGGGAGTGAACAATGGACTAAATTAGACTTAGTAGTATACAATTAAAGACTTATTGCTATTTTATTCTAGCAATGGAAATTACTTTGATCATTGTAAAGGCAGTGGCCACCACAGGTCCTGAGGGGGAGGGAAAGAGAAGAATAGGTTCAACATGGGTGCATTTTCAGGACATTGGAATTGTCCTGCCTAAGACTGCAATGACAGATGTAGCCCTCTACACATTTTGTCATAACCTATAAAATTGTGTTGAGCAGAATGTAAACTATAGTCCATGCTCAGTAGCAATGCTTCAATATGTGTTCAACAACTGGAACAAATGTACCACACTAATCAAAGATTTTCTTAATGGAGAAAAGTGGGGGAGAGTTTCAGACTCTTGCTGCAGTCAATGATGGCTCAAAATGGTGAGATATACAATGATATTACCTTCAGACTGTCACAGTTTCATAGTGCTGAAGGGCACTATGCACAAGGCTGGTGGAATACTGGAACCTACCTTCCTAGCTTTTCTCTAGGGTCAATGGTGCTACAACATGCTGGCTGTATGAAGGGCATACCAAGTGCAGCAATGATTACCAGAGACATTTAAGTAGAACTTAAACACAATTGGCACTATGGCCTCCTCCCATGGAGAGAGAACCTGAATGGTATTGCAAACCCAGAGCTTAGATCTATTAATTGCCACTCAAAAAGAAACTTACGCATTAGTTGGTGCATTAATTAGTATTAAGCACAGTACCTGCATGCCTAACGATTATAATGAGACATTTCTGTTCTAGATAATATGCAGAGGGATACTGAACATGTCAAAAGGTCCTGGTAAGCTTCATTATCTAAGTAGTTAATGAAAGGCATGCTTAACCCAGGTCTCTTCCTGGCCCTTATTCCAAAACCTGTCCCACTCCTATACTGGGGCTGGCAAACCACATGCCATCCTTCCAGGGTTAAGCATTTTCCCACCAGGAAGGAAATGGCAAACAAGTGGCTGCCACTGTGGGGGATCCACAGGGTGCAGGTCAAAAGGCTATCTGGGAGCTCCTTTAAAGACATTGCACCCATACTAACAAAACTGCTTCAGCTTAAAGCAATTTCATGTTCCATCTATTCTTCCCTACTCCTCCTCTCATGATTACTATTTTATATCGATTTTACAAGTTCTTCAATTACATATGCTAATAACTATAATAGCAATAAATCTACAGTGGCCCATGGTTGCACTCCCCACTTTGTTTATCCCTCAGTCTTGAGGTATTGGGGATGACATCCACTCTGCTTAAGAATGAGAGGGCGTTTAGATCTTATTCAGCAGATAGAAGGAATTGTCTTGCTTGAAGTTGTATATACTGTCATTGGGTTTTTTGGATGGGGGTTGTCCATCCAAAATTTGGACACCAAATTTGATAACTGTCATCTATGCAGAAGTTCTACCACCCAAGTTAAAATTTTTAAAGTTTCTTAGTAACAGGACAAAACAACACCTATATCTTTTTTTTTTTTTTCCATTTCTAATCCTGGAAAGAATTCCTGAACTCTCAGTAGCCCGTCCCTACTGAGAAGGTTGCACACTGACAGGTGCACACTCTGCTCTCCAGCCCTATGCTGCCTGTTCTGCAGCAGACTGTCTGGTGACACTTGCCTCCTATGTACACGCAGAAGTCAGAGAAGGAGGGAAGCTCACCATCCTGTCTGCTTTTATAACCCAATTTTTCCTATTAGAACTGGAGGTATCTTCAAGGATACTGCAAGAGATGGACTATAGATTCCATGTGATGTTACTACATCCCACACCATTTAAGAGCTAACCTGATTCCTTCTTTCCCAATATCCTTTTGATGTATGGAGAGAAACCGCTAGAGCTTTACCTTTCTATCTCCTATTGTCTCACTCAGCTCCAGTTACATTTCACACACTTACATAATTATATATAATATTTTACAAGCTAAAGCAAAATGTCTGGCTGTCCTACAGGTTGAAAGTTGCTCACAGTCATGCAATAAATTTAGGACCAGGCCCTAAATACTATACCAGCATTCCAAACTTACAATCATGTCTTCCTTTTCATTCAAGTTTCTCTCCAGGGCTTCTCTAGACATGTGAGAGGCTTGCTTTTGAATAAGGTAAGTGCTTGCAGAGCTCAGATGAAAATATACCAAAATGAATGTTATTGAATAATCAGAAATGGAAAGAATCACAAATAGAAATTGAAGTATTCAACCCATATTGTATGAAGAGTTACAAATAAACATAAACAACTGATGTTATATCATTCACTGGAAGGAATTTATATATTTTTAAATATCTGATGACCTATGTATGTGGATTTAGGTACCTTGATGCTACATGTCTAACATGAGTAAAAATTAAAATATAAAAAAACAAATGCACATCACTCCTCTAATGATACCAAATGAACCAGGCACATCTGAGACATACACATAAACAATTACATAGAAAAATCCAATATTAATGGGTTAAAAATTAAAAGATATATGCAGACCTTTAAGAGACTCATATCTAGCCATTTTTCCCAATTATTTAAAACATTTACTAGGAAATAAGTTATTCTTAGTAAATTGATGTATTAGTGTGATATAAAAATAGGTATTTATAGTAGCAGTATTATATACTAAAAGGTACTAGGTGTCCAAGGAAATTTCCTTATTAAAACTTACTAAAGGCAAAGGATTTATCCCTTTTGTTGCTATGAAACTCTGGTCCATGTTCTAGGACTACAGGCTAGATTTGTACAAAGTCACTTCAAAATGACACCAAGCAGTGGTTTAAATTGCTTAAGGCATTTTCTTTGGTCCCATTCCTGACTCACACCTTCCTCAAAAGCCAGAGATATATTTATGTATGAGTAAAAACTTATACCATGGAAAACCATCATACAAATAGCTTATAGATACTTGTGCCAACTGTGACCAAAAATAATTGGACCATTTGTAGTATGCAAAATGAATTCAGTAAAAGATAAATCTACTTAAAACTATTCACAATTTTTAAAAGTTTAGAAGTCAGATCATGTGTTACTAGATCTACCATTCTATTTTATCCTGTTAAAAATAGTTATGGTAGGACCATGAAGACTTAAGTCTAAGAAGAATCAGAGAATTATGAACTAAAGTCACTGTGGCAGATAAGATCAAAGAACATTTCATAAGTTTCATCCTTAGATATGAAAACTAAACACGGAAATGACAAAAATAATTCTTTAAGAAATAAAATTTAGATGGGCAGAGGACTTGGCCCAGTGGTTAGGGCATCCTCCTACCACATGTGAGGTCCACGGTTCAAACCCCAGGCCTCCTTGACCCATGTGGAGCTGGCCCACCACCAGTGCTAATGCAGTGCAAGGAGTGCCATGCCACGCAAGGGTGTCCCCACATAGGGGAGCCCCACATGCAAGGAGTACACCCCATAAGGAGAGCCACCCAGCGTGAATGAAAGTGCAGCCTGCCCAGGAATGGTGCCACACACACAGAGCACTGATGCAAAAAGATGACACAACAAAAAGAAACACAGATTCCCATGCTACTGACAACAACAGAGGTTGTGGGAGGAAGGGCGCCTGGCTTGCCACAGTGGCAAACAGTGCGGCAAGAAGTGATACCGCCTCTGCCCACTGGGCCTAGATAAGGTGACCATACCTGACTAAGCCTTTGCTGCTAACGGCTGGCCGGCGCTGCCCTCCCCCTTTCTATCTCCCGCCTAGCCCAACATCCAGCCAGCTCTCACTTCCCCTTTCCCCTCCCCTATTCTGAACCTCTCAGCCAGCCCTTTGCCTAGCAACCGCTTACAATCACCTATCAGGAAGCAGTACCCGCCCGCACCTATCAAATCTCTCCACACAGTCCCTAACCCTATAAAGCTGTATCCCCTTCTGCAATAGACCAGACTTGTGCCATCAGCCTGTCTCCGTGAGTTTCTTTCGGAATCTCGCGCGCCCTCCACGCCTTTGGAGCCCCCGAGGGAAGCCTCCGCGGCTGCATGAGGCTTTCTTCCCCCCGTCCGGGACCCCCACGTCCCACAAGAGGTCAATAAAGATGTTGCAGCAAAATATCAGTGTCTTCTTTATCCGCTTCTATTGTTGAAACAGAGAATAGACAACCAGGGTGGGGGTGGAAGGGGAGAGAAATAAATAATCTTTAAAAAAAATAAAATTTAACATAAATTAGTATATTACAGCTTTAAAATATTTTGCTTAAATAATAAAAAATATTGACTGGGATAGCATTGATTAGAATGTTTCTTGAATAGTCTTCCTTAAAGAGTTTTCATGGGAAAATTGATGTAGGGAACTTGCCTCAATTTCAACATTTTATGAGTTTAATGCACTACATAATAAAAATATGGGAAAATGGATCTGGGAGTTTTGGGACATGCATTTTCTCTTAAAATGTTTCTCTGTTTCTGAAAATAGTGGAATAAAATGTATTCCTTCAACATAATTCTGACCAGTTTCTAGAAATAATCCTTCACTTAACAACCAATTATTTGAGAGTACACATACCATATTTTAGATTGAAAATATCTGTGAGTCTACGTAACAATTCAAAATTCTGACATCTTTTTAATAGTCATGGTTACTCTATTAGTCAGGGTTCTCTAGGGAAACAGAATCAATAGGAGATACCTGTCAATAGTAAGAGATTTTATAAGAGTCTCTCACAATACTGTGGGGATGCACAAGTCCAGGTTCCACAGGCAGGCTGCAAACCAAGGGCTCAGATGAAAGTCCAATGAAGGTTCTTGATGAGTTTCTGGGAGACAGTGGTTGTCCAAATGTGAGCTGGGAAATTGTCCTGGAATGCTGGAATCACTTCCCCTTTTAAGGCTTTCAGCTGACTGGATAAAGCATTACTCATTGCTTATGACAATCTCCTTGACTGATGGAGATGCAATCAGCCATCTATGCAGTAAAATCACTGGTGACTAAAGTCCATAAAGGTCCTTGTATTACAATTAGCTCAGTGCTCGCTTGGCCAAACAACTGGGCACAATTACCTGGCCAAGTTGACACATTAGCCTAACCTTCACAGTTACTCCACTCATTTTGAATTGTGCACCTTTACAACCAGAAGTTTCTTTCTAATGATTCTCACCATATCTATGGTCCCTCAGACATGGGAGCCACTTATATATTTTATTTATTTATTTTTTAAGATTTTATTTAATCCCCCCTCCCCCAGTTGTCTGTTCTCTGTGTCTATTTGCTGAATTTTGTTTTTTTGTCTGCTTCTGTTGTGATCAGCGGCATGGGAAGTTTGGGTGGTGCCATTCCTGGGCAGGCTGCACTTTCTTTCATGCTGGGCAGCTTTCCTTATGGGGCACACTCCTAGTGCATGGGGCTCCCCTATGCAGGGGACATCCCTGCATTGCAGGGCACTCCTTGCGCACATCAGCACTGCACATGGGCCAGCTCCACACGGGTCAAGGAGGCCCGGGGTTTGAACCGTGGACCTCCCATGTGGTAGACAGATCCCTAACCACTGGGCCAAGTCCGTTTCCCCACTTATATATTTTAATGTAACATTTATTGTGATGTATTATCTTAAAAATAAATAAAAATTTAAAAATTTAAAAAATTAAGAGGTTCTGATTACACCACACCCCATCCCACCCCACTCCTCCCACATGAACAACTTCTTTCATCAGGGACACATTCACTGCATTTGGTGAACACATCTCAGAGCACTGCTTTACCGCCTGGATTATAGTTTGCATTGAAGATTACACTCTCCCCCAGTCCATTCAGTGGTATATGGCAGGACATAGAATATCCTGCATCTGTCCCTACAATATCATTCAGGACAACTCCAAGTCCTGAAAATGCCCCCATATCACACCTCTTCCTCCCTCTCCCTGTACTCAGCAACTTCCCTGTACACTGTCTCCACATCAATGATATCATTTCTTCCATTGCTAGAGTCACAACAGTTCTATAGTAGAATACCACTAAGTCGACTCTAATCCATATTTTATTCCACTATCCTGTGGACCCTGGGATAGTGATGTCCACTCCACCTCTAAACTGAGAGGGGGCTAACAGATGCAATTCTGCTTGCAGTTGTAGACTCTCTTCGTTCCCTGGTGTGGTGGTTCACCATCCTCACCTCCCTCTTAGCTGACCTGGGTAAGTCCAACGAACTGGAGAGTAAGGTGCCACAACTCTGCTGAGACTCAGGGCCCAGCTGGCACATGGACAGCCCAGAGATTCAAGTCTACTGAGTATACACCAACTCCAGGTTCAGCAAAAGTGACAGAAGAGGCATGTATAGAGAGGTCACATGTGAGTCCAACTTCATCACACTCGGGGGCACAAATTCCAAAGTAGGGCCCACTGGCAAGGCATTGAACACCAGAGCCATCTGCCATGACCATGGAACATGTGTGCCTCTGTAGCCCTCAGGAGCACCACTGCCTGGGGTTATCTACTTTAGCAGTCTCTGGGATCCTGCTGAGGTGTGCATAAGCACAACCCCTCTGATGACCTCCTGACTCATTTTGAAGTCTCTTAGCCATATAAACTCATTTGTCTTTACCATTTCCCCCTTTATTCAAGGTCTTTTCTAGTTGCATCACCAGCTGTTGCTTGGAGTAATTCCTTGGTATAAGGAAGGCTCATCCCTGGTAGTCATGTCCCATGCTGGGGGCAAGGTAACACATTTACATGCTGAGTTTGGCTTAGAGAGAGGCCACATTTGAGCAACATGGAGGCTCTCAGGAGTAACTCTTATGCACCCTGCAGCTCTAGGCTAGTCAGAATTTCAAATGCAGAGGCTCATAAGCACAGTCATCAGTACCAAGGGCCCATCATTGGACCATCCTTCTTTACTGGTCTTTGCCTGTGCACTAGGGGGACTGTTGCTATTGTGCTGGGGAATGTGACAGAGCTCCACTAGCTGGGAACTCAGCACTCCCTCAGTTGTTGTTTCTCTACCTACTATGACAATACCCAATGAATATCCAAACATTTTTATATACCCTATATATATGCCCAGGAGAACTCCCTCCCAACCATGTGTCCCCCATCAATGACACCCCACAACAATGTTCCTCCCCTGCCATAGATGAACCCCACTGTGATTCAAAACTTCTTCAAAAATGAAGCATAATATATTGCCAAATTTGATCAGTATGAAAATGAAATAGTAATAGGTTTCAAGATTAGAAACAAAATTCATATTTAGAAAAACTGAAATAAAGTTAAAAACAGGGGTACTAAAAATGAAAAACTATAAAACTTTGGTTTTGATGTTTTGCCTTTCATCACTGTAATAGCTGTTGCCCTGTATGTACAGTGGCAAGGCAATTTCTTCCATTCCTTCCTTTGTGCCTATACCCTTTTTTTTTGTATTTTTAATTTTGTCTTCAAAAAAATTTAGATCACAGTAAAGTTACATATACAATATAGCGGACTCCCATATAGTCAACATCAAACCCTATTCACCCCTTTCCCAGCAAGATCTTTTCATATCCTCTTAAATATGGGTCTTCATACTCCTTTTCTCCACTGTACCTGTCCTTGTCTAGTTTTTTTCTCCATTTGATTATTATTGCCCCTTATTTAAACTCTTATTTTGGAAGGGAACAATTGCCATCTTGTCTAGGTACTACCTTTAAATGTGTACATATTTTCAGAATCAATTATCTTTAAAGGTGTTTTCAATTACATGTCTCCAAATACATTTTATTTTTGAACTTAAGCTTATATTTACGAGTATTTTACTCTTACAATTAAGTTTTAGTTCCTCATTGTATTTTAGTGCTGCCTTTTCAGTGACTCTTATTCATATAAGGCACTTGAATTTCAGTTTTCTTTTTATTTAGTCTTTTAATTCGGTTTTAGTGGTGGCAGTTATTTTTAGATTTTTTTTAAAAACTTTATTTCTAGTACTATAGATTCCCAATCATATAGGTTCAGAATCATTTTAATAGGACCTACAATTTTACCAACAATTGGTTTTCCTATTATCAGGCATATAAAAGATCTGCCAAAGTAACTTATTATATCCCGTGTGCTCCAAAAACTCATCAGTAACTTTTGCACATACTGTATTTAAATACTTTATTTTAGAAATAACCTCTAGCAAGAAAGATGTAATTTTGTTTACTGATATTTTAAATTTTTCCATCTATACATAAAAATCCTGCCAGCCACAAGACACCTTGATTCTCTTACTGAGCATATTGAAAACATGTACATTACTCAGAATTATGTGAATTCAAACCACGAAAATGTTGGTCTCCTACTAATGGGGTAACATTCTGGGATTTCAGAATTGCACATCCAGGCTTCCTGTACCCTGGATACATTCTGCTGCTAAGTGGACTTTCATTTGTGGAAGTCACTAAACCCTATTCACAGCTGCATCTGTAACATCTATTGTGGAATACCTCCCTCCCTCCCTCCCTCCCTTCCTTCCTCTCTCCTACCCCCTCCCTCCCTTCCTCCCTTCCTTCCTCCCTCCCTTCCCCCCTCCTTCCTTCCTTCTTTTTTTCAGGAAAAATATTTTATTTAGAAATGGGAGAAAGAAGAGAACTTGCTGAGAAATGGAGGGGATGGAAATAAGCACCAATTAGTAGACTGTCATTTCTGGAAGTCACTAAACCCTATTCACAGCTGCATCTGTAACATCTATTGTGGAATCTCTCTTCTTTTCTTTTTTCTCTCTCTCTCTCCCTCTCTCTTTCTTTTTTTCTTTTTTTTCTTTTGCCAGGAAAAAGATTTTATTTAGAAATGGAAGAAGAGAATTTGCTGAGAAATGGAATGAGGATGGAAATAAGCACCAATACTAGTGTCGGCTCCTCTAGGCAGAGAAAGTGAGTTCTGGCTTGTGTGGTCACCTTCAAAGCTATTAATTTTTCCTCCCCTTACTAATGCTAATGGGAGGGGCCCAAGCTGCTATTGGTTATCCCACCAATAATGGGGGCCAAAGTTGAGTAGTCTTTGGAATATGTAGTGCCTCCCCTCAGCCCAGGAAAGAGTTCCAACTGGAACCTGAAAGTCAAGGTTAAGGACTCAGTAGGGTCTCATAGCCACATAGTCTGTTAGCCACGTTGCGGCTCATCTCCTCATTTCCCTGTACTCAACTGTCTCAACTCGCCCTCAGAGAGTTTATGCCATTATTCTTAAAGGGGTGCTGAGGGGCCAAGGTCATTCTTCTGTAGTTGCTTCCTGTTGGTTAGGGCAGTAGTACCTGCCTGACAGGGCATGAACCTCTCTCACTATACTATTATGTTTGAAGAAAGATGGGTCTGCATCCTGGTTGGAACTGGATGAAATCCCCACATGATTAATAAGGCATTGATTCATAAGAAATAAACTTAATTCAAATTTTGAAAATCCATGGTCCCAATAAAGTGATAAAGAAGATGGTGGCAAAAAGACCCAAAAAGGGATGCAGTCATGACATACTAGACCACAAGAGTGAGAAAGGCCAGGTACCTTCAGAGGCTGCTTCCTTCCTTGAATTCTTTTATGCTGCTGGTTAACTCTAGGGAGAGATTGTAGTAGACCTGCTAGTTTTTGGTATGAACTTCAATCCCAGTTCCTACAGTGGTGGTTATGCTTAGGATAGCTAGGAGAGGTATGAAGAGGGACTGCCCTAGACAGAAACTCACAGAGACATTATAGGCAACAAGACAAGCACATGGCAAAGGAAATAAAGATGGTACTTAAGAGAACCATTCCTTTATCTTACAGCTACATTCCTTACCTACTTATAAAATGAAGTTTACCAAGATTTTTAACATGTTCAAAACCCTTCTGCATATGATCTAGAATTGAAGAGATTTTATCATATTCATCAGTATGTAGGTAAGTACTTAATACTAATCAATGCACGAATCAATGCATAAATTCCTCTTTGAGCTGCAGTTAATAGATCTAAGCTCCAGGTTTGCAATGCCATACATATTATCTCTCCATGGGAGCAGGTCATAATGCCAATTGTGTTTAAGTTCTACACACAGTATTCTGATCATTGTTGCTCCACATGGTGGGTCCTCCACACAGCCAGCATGCTGCAGCACAGTTGATCCTACAGAGAGACTAGGAAGGTAAGGCTCCAGTGTTTCACATGCCTGGTGCATAGTGCCCTTCGACACTATGAAAGAGAGCCACTATGGAGGCAATGTCCATTGTATATCTTGCCATTATTAATCCGTCGCTGGCTGCTGCAGGAGTCTGAAGCTACAATGTACTCTTCATCCACTTCAGGAGCATAACCAGAGATCTGATAGATACCTTTATTTTGTAGAGGTCAGTGACCAACTTGGCCAACAACTCAAATGGACAGGCAATATGCAGGGTATTTCAGCCAGGTTTGGATGCACAATAGTTTAAAAGAGATAGGCTTCCATACTGTTTATCTTTATATACTTTCTAAATACTTCCAATATAATATATAACATATTAAATGATATTACTTGAGTGAAGTTATGTAAATGAACAGGTATTTTACTTTAGCAGTATAGAAGAAACTACTTTCTCCAGTACTTTATGAAAACTAAGGGTTCCCAAAGCAATCAAGATTATTTCTCCATACCACCACTTTAACATGCAGATTGAAGTGGCCTCTGATAGGTTTCCCTGCTATGAAGTTACTCTTCATTATTAATATCAATGTACATTTCTAATTAATAATGGTTTCCTGGAATTAGTCACTTAAATGCTTCAGTTTAGAAGATGCTTTTCCAAACTCCATATAATTTACCATAACCACATGGAATGGATACTTCACATTAAAATAAGCTTATTAAATTACAATTAGGGAGGCATATGTAACTCAAGTGAGCAGGCTCCCATCTGCCATATAGGAGGCCCCAGCTTCAATTTCCAGGGCCTCCTGGTAAAGGCAAACTGGCTTGAGCACTGTAGAGATCTGAAAGTCCATTGACATGGAGAGCTGATGGCCCACACAGCAGAGAGCTGACAGCCCATGCTGCACAGAGCTGGTGCAGCAAGGTGACACAACAAAGTGAGACACAGAGGAGAGACACTGAGAGATGCAGCAGACTGGAGAGAAGAGGCAGCTTGTGAAAATGAATGCCTCTCTCCCACATCAGAGGTTCCAGGATTGGTTCCCAGAGTCTCTTAAAGAAAAGACATGGGAAGCACATGTGAGAGCAAAAACAAAAAGGTGGGGAAAATAAATAAATCTTTTTTAAAAATTACAATTAGCAGCCAATGAAGCTTACTTTATTCATTGAAGAGAGGGCAGCTCTACAATTCCTCTGTTCAACTTAATTCCATTAAACATGAATTTAGAATTTCAATGTTTTAAAGACTTAATAAATATAATATTTATTTAATTGGCATCCTATAAATGTAGGGAGATTACATCTAAGTTAAATAAAATTGAAATCATTATAGTTTATTCCAGGAATGTTCTTTTTCCTTCCTTTACAAAAGGTTTAAAACTTCTCTTGCTTAATAAAATTCCAAAACTGAATAATCTTAAAAGCATACTGAATGCTAGATTCTGGAATATATTACAATTGTTTAATTTGTTTCAATCATAATTTAGAAAAGATCTTCCATAGCTTTCAAGGACTTCTCATTTGCTTCCTGAAATTCATTACTAGGATTATTAACCACCCTTATTTTAAGGCTATTAAAAGACTTAAATTGGGGAACCACAGGACAAACTGATTTTTAATTCCACAGCCTAGATGATTGTTTTAATCTACCACACCTAGCCCCTCACTCAGAGCTCTGGCAAAGAGAAGGCCTAGGGCACTGGGAAGGTTAAAGGGCTCAGGAAAATCTTTCCCTTTCCCAATTCCCAAATGCCCCACTCCCTTCCCTTCCCACACTTTCCCACATTAACCACATCCCTCATTAGTGTGGTACATTTGTTACAATTGATGACCACATATTGGAGCACTGCCACTAAGTGGGGATTACAGTTTACATTATAGTTTAAATACTTTCCCATACAATTTTATAAGTTATGATGAGATATATAAAGACCTGTACCTGATACTGCAACATCATTAATCACAATTCCAGTGTCCTGAAAAGGCCCCTTATTACACTTATTTTTCCCTCTCCCTCCCCTCAGAACCTCTGGTGGCCACTGCTTCCTCATCAATGATAAAAGTCCTCCCATTACTAGAATCACAATAAGTCTGTAACAGAATAACAGTAAGTCTACTGTAGTCCATAATTCATTCCCCAATTGCAAGGATTCTGGAATGGTGATGCCCAGTCTGTCTCTAACTGAGAGGAGGCTTAGATCCCAAGGGGCAGGCAGATGGGACTATCTTCTTGTAGTTGCAGACTCTGTCTGTTCTTTGGAATGGCTGTTGTCCATTCTCATCTCCTTGTCAGATGTCCTTGGTGAGTCCAATGAACAGAAGAGTAGGTGTTGCAAATCTCTTGAGTTTCAGAGCCCAACTGGCACATAGAAAGCCCAAAACTATAAGTCTCTTGGACATAAACCTATTAATTCTATTACTAACTATAGGTTCAAATACAATTGGCAGAAGAGCCACGTGTTTGGAATCCCACAACTGAGTCCAACTCTGTCACACTGGGGAGCATAAATTCCAAAGTAGGACCCAATGGCAGGGTGCCAAACTCCTCAGACATCAACCCAGCCTATAGTGTCTGGATGCCTCCAAGCTCTCAGGAACCCAGCTATTTGAGGCAATTATTTACTGTGGCAGTCAATCAGATCCTACTAGGATGTGTGTAAGTGTAACCTCTAGAATGATCTCCTCACTCACTTTGAAGTCTCTTAACCATATAAACTCATATAAACTTTACTCTTTCCCCCTTTCAGTCAATGTCTTTTTCCAGGTGCATTGTTACTTGGTGCTTGGTAGTAATCCCTCAGTGTAAGGGAGCCTCATCCCTGGGCATTATGTCCCATGCCAGGGGGAAGATAGTGCATTTATATGTTGCATTTGGCTTAGAGAGAGGCCACCCTCGAGCAACAAGGAGGCTCTCAGGAGGTAACTCTTAGGCAGCCTATAACACTAAGCTCAGTTTCAATTTTAAAAGTAAAGGTTCATAAGTACAGTCATCAATATCAAGGGCCCATCAATGGCACATCCTCTTTTACTAGTCACTGTCCCTATACTCAGGGGATTCTTGCTGTCCTATTAGGGAATGTGGCAGAACTGGAAATTTAATGTTCTCTTGATTATTGTGTGATTCTTCACCCACTGTGACAATGCCCATGAACATCTGACCACATGCCTCACATACATGCCCCAGGTGAACCTCTTCCCATGAATCCCCCATCATCAACACTCCACACCAATGGTCCTCCCCTGCCATAGTTGGAACCCTTCTTAGATCCAACATTTCTTCAAAAAATGAAGCCAATGAAATAACGAAACACAATAAGAAAATGAAATGATAGTTTAAAAAATAACAAAATAGAATTTTTTTTAAATTAAAAAAAATTTTTTTAAATTTTTCATTAGGCCTCCATCACTATAAGATCTGTTGTCTTGTATGTATAGTGACATTTTCTTCCATTTATTCCCCTAGTGTCTTATTTTCTTCATCGTATCTTCAGAGAATCTTTAGGTTATAGTGGAGAATATAGGGTATTCCCATATACCCAATATCCTCCCCCATTTCCTGTTTCCCCTATCAATAACATTTTACATGTGGATGGTACATTTGTTACAACTGATGTACAAATATTGAAGCATTGCTACTAACCACAGTCAATGATTTACATTATGGTTTATAATTTGGACCCTACACTTTTATAAATTTTGATGACATTTAACAAGGCCTGCATCCATCACTGTAAGACCATGTGGAACAATTCCATCATCCCAAAAATGGCCCAAGTTCCACCTATTTTATTCCTCTTTCACCTCCCCTTGGGACCTGGCAAGCATCATGCTTCACTCCTTAAGAATGAGATTCATAGATCCTTACAACAACACTGAGGGCTCCATACACTACACTGGCCTGTCCTCCCATTTAAGGCACTGCCTATGATCTCAAGAGACTCCTGCCACTCTATTTGAGAACACAGCAGGACTCCCCAGAAGGCCACAACTTCCCTCCCATTATTTGGGTCTCCACCCTCTGATAACACATACTATGATGGGATGAACACTCACACACTCCCTAGAAGCCTGCCTCAGGTGGGCCCTGTCCTGCATGCTCCCCACATCCAAAACCCTAAACTAATAACTCTCCCTTCCATATTTGCCAAAATAATATTCTCAATGTTGTCGTTTCAACCACATACCCACAAATCCCCAGTGTTCACCTGCTCCCTCTCCCAACCCTCCCCCCAGTTCCATGTACAGTCCAACCCACCCTCTCCTCCCCAACCCTTCACAAACCACCACCCAACCCAACAGCAACACTGCACCACTGTCACACCCATTCACTACAAAACTAATCCCCAGAGCTCATCTGTTCCCTCCCCCAACCCTTGTCCCAGTTCCATGGACAGTGCAACCCACCCCCACCCTACCCCCTTGCAGACCAGCACCACCCATCCCAATAGCCTCACTGCACCACTGTCATGCCCAGCCACTGCACGGATACACCCTTCCACCTTATCATCAATTTTGCCCATAAGGGCACTGGCTCACAACCCTCTACACCATGTCTGACAAACACTTAAATTGAAGCAAGGATTAAAATAAAGTGGTCATTTATTGGCAAAGCAGCTGTGTTTCATGGATAGGGTACTGACCTTGGAGTTTCCACTCCCAGGTGTGAATCCAGCTCTAAGTCATATTAAGTTGTGAGATCTCAGGCAAGACATTGGACCTTTAATTAACCTTCCCGAGCATCTACACTACATACTTTACATACATTAAGTCATTCATAGACAAATGTTATGGTTGATTTACTATGCTCCTCCTCAGGTGGAAAAACTGAGGTACAGAATTCTATGTGCAACAATGACAAAAAATAGAAGTGAATATCAGAAGTCAAAAGTTTTGTCAGTCAAAGGACGTTATCAAGAAAGTGAAAAGAACTACAGAAATAGATGCAAATCTTATTTCCAGTATGGGTTTAAATAGCCAGTATGTATAAAAGAACACCTACAACTCAACAACAAAAAGAAAACCCAATTAAAAATGGGCAAAGGACTTGAAAAGATAATTCTCCAGAGGATATATTAATTACCAATAATCATATGAAAATATATTCAAAGTCATTCATTAGGGAAATTCCTATAGAACATATGGTATCAGCAGGGTCAGCATTTGTGACTCCATGGAGGTTGAAATGATCTGGAAGATGTCAAGAAGACACTGCCAATTTTGGAAATTTAGGTGAGATACAGAACAAATGGGAGGCACCATGGGAACTTGTCATTGAATTTTAGAGCCATTTGTAGGCTGATTATTACAAGTTACTTTAGGTTGCCATTAACTACAATTCTTTTCTTCTACTGTCTTTGCTAGTCTTCTTACAGTAAGAAGGATGGCCCAGCAGCAGCTCATACCGTACCTGTTAATCCACAAACTCCACTCTACCCTCCTGCCCAAGGTCAGAATACTCCTTGAGTAATTAGTAATTCATGGTTAAACACCAATGTGCTCACAGATACTCTGAGACCTCTGAGCTCCCAAGGAATAAATGATAGTGGAGCTTCCCAAGGACAAAGAAGATGAGGTGGCCCATCTAATGCTGAGGTGAGGTCACTATTCTTTGTCTAAAATATAAATATTACCTTTTTTGTTTCTTTCTCTTTCCACTGACTTCAGATAAGGAAATCGAATTATGTAAAATATATTTGATATACACAATTTCCTAGCAGAGAAAAGTGTTGAGTGGGGTCCTCTTCAAATGGACCCCTTCTTTAAAAGGGCATCTACAAAAGGCAGCAGATTATAAACTCCATGGTAGGGGTCTTGACCTCAGCAACATTTTTTCCTCCACTGATTAAGAATTTTGTAATCAAAGAGCAAAATGGACTTGAGGGATTTATGTTCAAGCAAAGCATGTGCTCTGCCACAGATGTCCCTCCACTTGCTTATGGGGCCTTTGACTTGACCACCGCTTCCCATCTGTTCTTTTAAAGCACCAGGGAACAAAGTACCTGAGTGAACACTACACAGCATGATCCAATAAGGAGTTTTCATTTCTGTAATTGGGAATGATGCTAAGCGGAAGCAAAAGCAGCACGTATTCTGGAAGCACTCACTCTTGAGGAAATATCTGCATAAGAAAATCAGAGCATTCTTCCTGACTTTGTCTGGAGAGTCATTCTGTTTCCATATCCTGGAAGAAATAAGGATTGGGGTATGGTTAAAGAAAGAGATTTTCCAGGCAAAGAACTAGTTCTTATAAGCATTAGTGTTTGCTTGGGTGGCATGGACTCTGTGTACAGGGACTAGGGACTGTCTATGTGCAAGTCTGAGTGGTGTGCTTGTGAATGTGAGGGCAGGGGAGGGGGGTGTGTGTGTGTCCTGGAGAGGGGCAGTGGGATGCAGATCCTTGAACACACTTCTGGCCTCCACTCTACACCCAGATCCAAAATTCAAGGATTAGGAATAAAACCTGAACTTGCTCTCATTTGAGAGGGATTGCTGTCCAGCTGCCCCTCAATACTTCCCAAGGCCTGGCAGGCTTTCTGGAGGACTTGTGTGAAGGGGCTACTGCCTGGCTTGTTCCACACACTGGCTCTCACACTCCTGCTGACCTGGTCTCCTGGAATGAACCAGGCCCACCAGAGAGTCTCTGGACCGTAGGGCCCAGGGCTCCCTGCTCTTCTCAGAACCCACAGCTCCAGTGAGACAGGTCAGCCTTGTCCCCCAAACTCTACCACGCCCCTCCCTGTGAAGTTTCCTCAGGCCACACAGGAGTTTTCCTGCACTGGGTCACTTGGACATGAATAAATGTTTTCTTCCCTCCCTCCCCCAGCTGTCAACACTGTTCTAGAACAAGTCTGGTTCCAGAAATTATTCTGTACTGGTTCAAGAGAAGAGACTTGAGAAGAAAAAAGAGATGAAGAGAAAGAGGAGGAAATGTGGAGGTCAGAAGAAGAGGGGAAGGGAAACACATGCATAGGGAATCCCCTGCTTTTCTAGCTTTCTTTTTGGCATTTCAGGAAATTCAGCAAAATGGAGGGGAACACTAGGTAACTGCAATTATTTTATGTGAACATGCAGGAGAGCTGGGAACTAGCTGGTAAAAATAGGCACAGGAGGTAAAGATACCCTGAGAACTTCTACCCAGGGGACAGAAACCCTTTCCATAAAAGTGCCTAAGTTGCTTGGCTATCCATCCAATGGCTCCTTAATTTGGGCAAGAAGGCAAGTAGGGTCACCGTGTACAAATTCCTCTTCCATTAATCTCTGTGCCTTTCCAGATTCTGGAACTTGTGTTTGTGTTCCAGATCCTAGTATCAACAGCTATGAAGACCATGCATGAAATGAAGGTCTTTGTCAGACCCTCAGAGGAGCTGGTGTTTGCAGACTGAAAGAAGGCATAATTCCCTGAAATGGAGACACCTCAGTACTCAACCCCTTATACCCATTCCCTAATCAGCTGATTTAGTGAAAGTCTGGTTTTCAGTTTGAAAGATTTAAAGTGAGGTTTAGAAAGAGACTTTATTTTTAATGTTAGGTATTATTATATTAAAGAATATTTATCTCCTACAAGTTTTCTAAATATTTATCAAGCACCCTAAAGTGAGTTAGAACTTCCTGAATTATCCTATGTCTGTCTCTCTAGTAGCTTTCACCAAAGACACTCCCTCTCATACAAACCCATTTAGTCATAGTGGAACAAGTGTAAATGTAATACTTAGCATCTGTCCTCAGGCCAATGTCTTTCTAAACACTACCTTTACTGACCTCTGTTCACTCAGCTGGAAGGGAATGTGGGAACAATATTACCCAGGGTCTAATTGTATAACGTGGACTTCCATGTCTTTTATACTTGCAAATCAATTTTGTTGGGTATAAAATTAATGGCTCCATTTTCTTCTGACACAATGTATTGTTTTCAAAAACCTTGATGAGGATCTAATTTTCTATCTATTGTGCTAAATGCACAAATGATTTTTTCTTTTTCTGTAAAGCCCATCAATTCTACTAGACTGTATATTGTCATTATATTCATTCTCATTCAGTGCTCAAAGCATTCCTTCTATTTACAGACAAAAATGATTCCTTTAAATTTGTTTCAGGTCTCTGCATTGGATTTGTCTTTTCATGCACTCCAGTTATTCACATATTGGCTCTTCTGTACCTATCATTAGCTTTTGACACTTTTTCTCAAATCTTTAAACAATTTTTATTTTCTCTTGAATAAGTTTTTTTCTCTCAACTTCTATTTCTTATAGGGCATTATCATTCACTGTGTTTCTTCTAGCTTGCATTACATTTTGAAGTGATTTTTCATTTTTTCTCCATATTCTTTCCACATTTCTGTCCCTTCATTTTTTATTATCTGATGTCTTTTCATATCTTGCTTCATTTTCCTAATGCCTAAGGCCTTGTTTTTTGAAAAACTACACCATAAAGGACATCGAAATGAAGATTTTTCATTTTGTTGTATGCTGTTACTCTGCATTTATTCCTTTTTTGCCCTTTATTACCTTTGTATATCAACTGACATGAGTATTTTTTCTACTGGTTATTTTATGATTTTTTCCCTTGAATTTGTAGGCGGTATTATGATTCAGAACAGCTTTCCAAACCTCACAGAGCTGTCTCTCCTGTAGTTTCTGTAAAGTGTTCAAAGACATGGCAGCTTAATTCTGGGTATTTCCTGGTTCCATATTTCTCCCATTCATAAATATAGGCCTCTGTTCTCACTGTCTCTATTGTACCACCCCTTTTCATTCTGCATCTAATTAACCCAATATTAAGTTCTTTTTCTAAAATGAAACAACTGCCATCATGTTGCCAAAATCTAGTCATAACCCTTAAATGTGCATATATTTTCAGGATCATTTAGTTTAGTTTTTTTTTTTTTAAAGAAATACCACAGTTTATTGAAGACTACAAATATTTTTGTTACACGTTGAAACTACAAGCCTTCCAGAAATCAAAAGCAACAGCAGGTGTGTGCATTGATGCTTCGGAGGTGCTGCACCACTTGAATTCGAAATGGGTAAGACAGGGTCAGACACATGGGGAAGAGGGAAATGGGGAAGGGGCAAGTTCAAAAGCCCAGAAGGTATCCACCTCAGCAGAATATCCATGTCTACATAAAATACCATGACTTTAAAATGCTGTTTGACCTAAAGTAAGGGGGAAATGGAAAGGAGAAATGAGTTTATATGGCTACGAGTTTCTAAAAAAGAGTCTGGAGGCTGGCAGAAGGTTTGCCCTCATGCACAACTGAGCAGAGTCAGAGAGACAGATAAAGCAGATACAACCCCCAGATATTGGTTCCTTTGAGGGCTAAAGAGACCCATGGGAGTTACGGTCATGGCCGATGGGGTTAACTACCAGGGCAGATGGCCCCTCTTTGGAAATGGTGTTTATGTGTGATGAATCTGGACTCAGATGGGATCTCCCTTCATAAGACTTTCATGCTAATGTGCTGGAGGTGCAGTTAATGTTGGGGTTTAAGATATATTTAGGGGATTTGAATCTCTGGACTGACAATGTGATAGCTAGATCCTGAGCCTCAACAGACTCCAGCACCTACAATCTGATTTATTGGACTTACCACACTCAGCTAAGATGGAGGTGAAGAAGGACAACCACCACACCATGGAGCCTAGAGTGATTACAACTGAAAATGGGAGGATTGCATCCAGCATCCAGGTGGAATCTGAGCCTCCTCTTGACATAAAGGTGCAATGGACACAACCAATCCAGTGTCCACATAGAAGAGGTGGCATTGGATTGGGAAAAGTGGACATAATGGACAAAGGGTATGGGGAAAGGCAGGAAGAGATGAGAGGTGGAGGCGTCTTCGGGACATGGAGCTGCCCTGGATGGTGCTTCAGAGGTAATCACCGGACATTGTAAATCCTCACAGGGCCTACATGATGGAATAGAGGAGAGTATGGGCCATGATGTGAACCAATGTATATGAGGTGCAGAGGTGCCCAAAGATGTACTTACCAAATCCAATGGATGTGTCATGATGATGGGAACGAGTGTTGTTGGGGGGGGGGGAGAGGGGGGGTGGGGGGGTGGGGTTGAATGGGACCTCACATATATATTTTTAATGTAATATTATTACAAAGTCAATAAAAAATAAAAAATTAAAAAAAAAAAAACCAAAAAAAAAAAAAAAAAAAAAAAAAAGAAGGTATCCACCAACTCATTTCCCCAAGCCACGCAGGCCATGGCCTCAGCTCAGCAGGCTCTCCTCAGTGGTCTGGTTTCTGAAACAAGACTTCAGTGCAAATTTATACACACACACAAACATAGCCCCCAGCCATGGGCCAAATTAGCTCTCAGCCATCCAGAAATGCTTGTAAGGGGGTGGATATTTTCTTCCAGTGTTGTATCCATAAGACCCATATCCACTTGGCTGTTGGAAAGGGGTGGCCGATGCATTCACACTGACATTCACACCGTGCTGCTTGGAAGAGGTAGGAGCCACAGGGAACACAGCAGGCCCATACTGGAAGGTGCTAGGGAGGCCCGGGACCCCTGTGTAGTATGGCAGGCTGGTGTAACTGTACCCAGGAGGCAGCGCCGGGTTCAGAAATGTCTGCTGCGTGGTGTGGTGAGTCTGCATCTGGTTCTGTTGGGGTTGGGCCAAGGTTGTGGCCAGGGCTGGGGAGGAGGCATCCCCATGGCCGAACTTTGTGAGGTCACCAGAATAAGGGTTGCTGGCCAGGCTACCATCCCTCCCAGTCAGTGGAGTGGTAGGTGTGGGGAATGGGATGCTGTAGTAATCCAAAGGAAATCTTGTCTGAAGCATCTGCAAGTCATCATAACCATATACTTGTGGTGGGTAGGCATGTAACAGCCCTGGAGCCATAATATACAGATTAGGCAACAACGGCGGGACCCCAGGAGGGAGGTTGGGAGGAGCTTTTCCTGAAGTCATAGCAACTGAGCTGCGAGTGGAGGCTGTGACGGTAGAGTTGCTACCTAGGCTGAGCCCCAGGCTACTGCCACTATTGAGACTGGAGGAGACACTGACCACTGGAGGAGGTGCAGAGACTGTGCTAGACGAGGTGGAGAAAGTGCTGGAGGAAGAATGGAGATTCGCCTCACTCTCCATGCTTGTGTGCAAAAGAGTGGATGTTGAAGTGCGCCCAGAAGATGTTGATGATGAAAGGGTATTCTGCTGAGTAGATAACGTGCTGCTATGTTGTGTGGTGGTAGTATTTGGAATCTCCTCACTGTGGCTCAAGCCACCCAAGGAGGATGAGTGCTGATTGGTTGTTGTCAGTAAGGAAGCTGCAGATATTGTTTCATTGAGAGGAGGGATGCTTGAAGTGGAAGGTGAGTCAGATTTCACTACAGAACCCGTAGCACCTTCAACAGATTGTGTGGTCTGTAACTGCATGGCCTGCACAGAACTGAAGCCATTCTTTGCCTGAGTCAGGTCCTTTTGGGGTGACGAAGAGATGGAGCTGGGTTATCGCCGAGTCTGTGTGGATCTCTGTTCGTACAGTGGGCCCTGAGCACTATTTTGGGAGGTATAGGTTGTTGACTGAATTGGGCCACTCTGATAACCAGACTCCTGACTCTGGTTAGATGAAATTGTGGATAAAGATTCACTGGCTGTGCTGGTATACAGGCTACTTGGAGCCTGGCTTGAAGAGGCGCTTGTGGTGGGGGTAGACTCATAATCAGAAAGGACAGGCTCTGACCCAAACTGCAATGCCCCAAACTGCAGGTTTAGCCCTGAGATATCTGCTGAGCCAGGCATCTCCACAGCCAAAGCAGGAATCTTTGAAGTCAAGGAAGCTTTTTTCTTCTGCTGTTTCAGTTTTTGCTGAGCTGGCTGTGGGCTGGAGGACTGGTTATCTGAAGATCCAGGAGACATCTGTGGAGCCGAGGTGGATTTGCTTGGCAAAGGAGAAGAGGAGGGTGGAGGTGCGACTGTAGATGTAGCCACTGCAGTTGGTTTCTCCTGAAGGAACACCTCCATCATGGCTGAAGATGGGGTAAAGGCCTGGCGCTTTGTAAAAGGGCTGTGTGCTGCTGAATCATTTGGGTTCTTCAAATCATACTGCACCAGCGATGGGGATTGTGTGGTCGAGCTCATGTCCCAAGAGGAGGTGGTGGTGCTTCCAGATTGAGAATGCTGAGCTGCCAACTGAGCCAGAGCCTGAGCAGTCTTGAATTGTTCCAAGAACTGGGAGCCCGTGGTGCTGCTGCCTTTAGCTTCACCAACATCACCAAATCCTTTCCCTAACATGCTCACCATACTATGATGAGAAAATGTGTTCCCTGAAGCAGGCTGTGATATGGCACTCTGCTTTGAGTTACTGAACACCAGAGGCTGGGCAAGAGAAGGAGCCTGAGATGGATCCAGATTAGATGAATCATTCTCCATCGAAGATGGTGTCTTCCCCAACAGAACAGCAAGGTCAATTCTCTGACCGGCAGTAATTGTCACATTCTCTGCAGGAAGAGGTACTGAAGACATGTTAGAGGCAGTGAAAATCTTGGTCTCAGAAAGATCTTCATTCCAATCTTCAGTCCCCCACTCCTCTGTTGCAGTCCTCCATGCACTCGTTCCATCATCTGGTTCAAAGTGGCCAGTGTTGTTCCATGTGTTGCCACTACTATTGCCATAATTATCATCAGCATTGGCTGGCTCTGCATAATCAGCTGGATTAAAAGTTCCCATTCCTTGAGCAGAAAACCTTCCTCCACGTCTACCAGAGCCACCTCTGCCTCGGCCACGGCCCCTTCTTCCTCTTTCCATGCCTCTTCCAGAAGGCCCTCCACTCTTGGTGCCATCTAATCCATTTTCTTGCCCCCGAAACTCTCATCCACAGCTGGCACCTCTCCCTCGTCTTGGTGGCCCACCACGTCGCCGACTATAGTCTCTGTCCCGGTCTCGGTTTTCTTTGCCTTCCTCATTGGATTCCGTCTGGCCACCATCCTTCTGTCCTGAGACTCCCTTCTTCTTCCCGACCATCTCCCAGGAATGTATATCTGGGTTTCCTTCCAGCAATACATTGATGGCTCTATTGACATCTCCATTGCAATCATGCAAAGCAATCACACATTCATCCTGGTTCTTGCCGGTGATATCAATCGTTTTACCTTCTCCTCAAAGTCAGCATCATTATGGTCTGAAATCATCTGCGCAAGTCGAATTTGTTCCGCAGTTGCCTGTGGCCGCTGCTTGTGCTGTGTCTGGTTTTGGTTTTGAGGTTGTTCCCAGTTTCCCCAGGCTCGGCTAGTGCCCACCGACGTCATCATTTACAGTATACACAAATAACAGTATTTATAAGGTAGAATACTCAGTCTCCTCCACACTGACACCCCGAGCCGCACCCAGGATCATTTAGTTTTAAAGGTGTTTTCAGTTATATGTCTTAAAATGTAATTCATTTCTGAATTAATTTTGTTTAAAAGTATTTTATCTAATAATTAACTTTTACTTTTTTTATTTTTTAAAATTTATTTCTCTCCCCTTCACTGCCTCCCCCAGTTGTCTGCTTTTTGTGTCCATTCACTGTGTGTTCTGTGTCCACTTGTTTTCTTGTCAGTGGCACCTGGAATCTGTGTCTCTTTTTGTTGTGTCACCTTGCTACATCAGCTCTCTGTGTGTGTGGCACCATTCCTGGGCAGGCTGCACTTTTTTTCATGCTGGGTGGCTCTCCTTTCAGGGTGCACTCCTTGCCCATGGGGCTCCCATAAGCAGCAGACACCCCTGCATGGCATGGCACTCCTTGTGTGCATCAGCACTATGTGTAGGCCAGCTCATCACACAGGTCAGGAGGCCCTGGATTTGAACCTTGGACCTCCCATGTGGTGGGCAGATGCCCTAACCATTGGCCAAAATCTGCTTCCCTTTAGTTTCTTATTATTACTCTTGAAACTGAAGGTAAGTTCAAGTCAATTCAGAGGATTATCATCAATTTGTGATGTTAAATATAAACTCCAACATTACCCTACAAATAAAATATCTAAAAAATATACAGAAAAAGAAATAAGAATGGGAAAAAACTGTGTCATTACAAAAGATCAACTATACACAAAAGAAGACAGGAATGGAGGAAATAAGGGGGAAAAAGTACAAGTTGAATAAGAAATGATTTTAAAATGCCTAAATAAATCCTGCTTTTCAAAATACTTGATTCAAAATAAATAGATTATAAGGCGTACATTCAAGAGAATTAAATCTTTGGACTGTCCATGTCCCTGTTGGGCTTTGAATCTCAACAGTTCATTGGACTCACCCAGTACAACTAACTAGGAAATAATGGCACAATAATGGTGGGCTGATGGCACAACCACCATCCCAAGAAACATAAAGCATCTACAACTGTAAGCAAGATATTCTCATGCATCTTGCTCTATGGGAGCAAAGCCCCCTCTCAATTAGAAGTGGAATGGGCATCACCATCCCAGAATCCTCAGCACTGGGGGAATGAACTATGGACTAAAGTAGACTTACTAGTATCCTAGTATAGACTTATTGTGATTCTAGCAATGGAAGATTTATATCATTGATGTGAAGGCAGTGGCCATTAGAGGTTCTGAGAGAAAGGAGAGGGAAAAACTGATGTAATATGGGGGCATTCTTGGGATTTGGGAATTGCCCTGAATGACACTGCAATGACAGATACAGGCCATTATATATCTTCCCATAACTATAAAATTGTGTGGGAGAGAATAAAAATTACAATGTAAAGTATAATCCATGATTAGAGGCAATGGTCCAAAATGTGTTCATCAATTGTAATGAAAGTACCATACTGATGAAGGATGTTAATGTTGGAAAATTTAGGAGGTGTAGGGAATGGGGCATACAGAAATCCCCTATGTTTTTTATACATCATTTATGTAATCTAAGTATCTTTTAAAAAAATAAAAAATAGTTTAACTCACCAATCAAAATACACATATTGGCAGAATGTATTTTAAAAATACTTCAGAGAAGTGGACTTGGCTCAATGGATACAGCATCTGCCTACCACATGGGAGGTCCATGGTTCAAACCCAGGGACTCCTTGACCCATGTGCAACTGGACCACGTGCAGTGCTGATGTGTGCAAGGAGTGCCATGTTACATGGAAGTGTCCCCTGTGTAGGGGAGCCCCATGTGCAAGAAGTGCACCCTGTAAGGAGAGCCACCCAGCATGAAAGAAAGTCCAGCCTGCCCAGGAGTGGCACTGCACACACCAGGAGCTGATGCAGCAAGATGATGCAACAACAACAACAAAAGAGACACAAATTCCCAATATCACTGACAAGAATAGATGCAGACACAGGGGAACACACAGCAAATGAACATAGAGAGTAGACAATTGGGGTAGGGGTGGGAGGGGAGAGAAATAAGTAAAAATATATATTAAAAAAATACTTCAAACACATGTTATTTTAAAGACACTCCTTTTAGATCCAAAGAAACAAATAGTTTGAAAGTTTTGAGAAGAAAAAAATATTACATATTAAGAGTAACTAGAAGAGAGCAGGGGTGGTTAAACTACTATCAAAATAAAATAGCCTTGTAGTCCAAAATTACAACAAGAGAAAATGGAGGTATAGCAACAAACAACATATATGCACAGAGCCACAAAATACATGAAACATTGGCAAAACTGAAAGAAGAAATAGTTATACAATAATAATTGGAGACTTCAAAACACCAGTTTCAAGAATCAATCAGGGAAGTGGATGTGCCTTAACTGATAGAGCATCTGCCTACTATATAGGAGGTCCAGGGTTCCATAACCAGGGCCTCCAGGCCCACGTTGTGAGCTGGCCCATGCACAGTGCTGCCATGGGCAAGGAGTGACATGCCACACAGGAGGGTCCCTTGTGTAGGGGTGCCTCATGTGCAAGGAGTGCACCCCTCAAGGAAAGCCACCCCACATGAAAACACAGCCCACCCAGGAGTGCTACCACACACAAAGGAGACCCAATGCAGCAAGATGATGCAACCAAAAGAGACACAGGTTCCCAGTGCCACCTGAGAAGAATACAAGCAGACTCAAAAGAACACACAGCTAAAGGACACCGAGAACAGACAATGGAGGGGAAGGGAAGAGAAATAAATATTTAAAAAAAAAGAGTCAATCATCAAGACAGTTTCAGAATGGAAACTGAGGATGTGAACAATTCTATAAACAAACTGCACCTAACATATATAGAACACCACTCAACAATAGATTACACATTCTTCTAAAGTGTCTGTGGATCATTTTCCAGGCTAGACCATCTGTTAGGGCACAAGACAATAAAAATTAAAAGAAATCACACAAAATCCTTTCCTACCCCATTGGATTTATATAAAAATCAACAGAAAGAAAACTGGAATTGTACAGTTAAGTCAAAACTATATGACCCATTTTAAAATAACCAATGGGATAATTTTCCAAAATCCACCTACAAAGAAAACCGGAAAATTCTTAGAGAAATTTTTTTTTTAAAGTCCAAAAAACTATGGAAAGGAGCAAGGCACTACTCATTGCAAAACTTATAACTATAAATTCTTACATTAAGGAAGATTGATATTTAATCAATTATCTAACTTCATATCTTGAGGAAAGAAGAGAAAACTAAACCTAACATTAGTAGGAGGAAGGAAATAATAAAGATTAGAAAGGAGACAAGGGAGATAAAGCACAGAAAAACAAATGAGAGGATCAATGAAACCAAAATTTGGTTCTTTAAAAAGATTAATAAAATTGACAAACCTTTATCCAAACAGAGAAATGAGAGAAGATGCAAATAATTATTTAAGGAATGAAAGTGGGAACATTAATACTCATCTGGCAGAAATTAAAAGGGTTATGAGAGAATACTATGAACATTCATATGTCAATAAACTAGACAATCAAGAAGACATGAACAAATTCCTAAAACATAAAAATAACCTCTCTGACTTAAGAAGATATAAAAGATCTTAACAGACCTATAAAAAGCAAAGAGATTGAATAATAATAAAAAACATCCCATCAAGGAAAGGTCAAAGTCCAGATGGTTTCAGGGAGAATTGTACCAAACGTTCAAACAAGAATTAACACCAATCCTTCCCAGACTCTTCCAAAAAACTAAAGAGGTAGGAATTCTTCCTAACTCATTCCATAAGGCTACTATTGTTCTGATACCCAAACCAGATAGACACATAAAAAGAAAACAACTTCCATATGAATATAGAAGCAAAAACTCCCAACAAAACACTGGCAAATCAAATCAAACTACATATATTATAAAGATTATACCCCATGGCAAAGTGTAACTTATCTCAAGAATGCAATGGTGGGCCAACCTAAGAAAATCAGTCACCTATAGTACACCACATTAAAACAATGGAGGGAAAAATCTATGATCACTTCAATAGCACAGAGAAGGCTTCTGATGAAAGATACCATGATTTCATAATAAAATTGCTCAGAAAAATAGGAAAGGAATAAAAGGTAACAACCACAACAAGTAAATACAAAAAACTCACAGCTAACATCGTAGTCAATGTGAGAAACAATGAAAGCTTGCAATGAAAGAATGAAACCTGAGGTCAGGAACAAGACAAGGATGTCCACTGTTACCACTTCTATTCAAAATTAAGCCAGAAGTTCTAGCCAGGGTTATTAGGCAAAAAAAAAAAAAAAAAAAGAGAAAGGCACACATATCAGAAATCAAAAACTATCACTATTCTCAGATGATATGATGGTTCAGACTGAAAATCCCAAAAAAATCCACAAGAAATCTACTAGAGGAAATAAATTCAGAAAAGTTGCAAGGTATAAGGTAAACACTGAAAAAGTCAGTTTTGTTTTTCCATACCAGGAAAGAACACTCTGAAATGGGCATTAAACATCAATTCCAGTAGCTGCAACACCTACTCTGTAGTTCACTGGTGTCACCCAGGATAACTAACAAGGAGGTGGGTGGACAACTGTTGTAGAATTTGAGAGAGGTTCAATTATTTGCGTGTAGAGAGACCAGAACTCAGGAATGATTTTGAGAAGGAAATATGGGTTATTGACAGCTGGCCAGACTTGGGAGCTTTCTGTTTCAATCCCGAGCCCAAAACAAGACTTTTGAGTTTATTTTATAGAGAAGAAAGGTTAAATGGTCCCTCTGTTTCAGTTCTCAATAGGCTTGAATTAGCATATATATCTTTTACATCTTAGGTAAGCTTTTAGCACGGACTTCATACATTCTAGACAAACTTTTAGCATATTTGGTTTGCATTTCCCCTGAATACTTAAAGTTTATAGACCTTGCATTGTTAAACTGTTTCCTGGGACTGGAGTCTTTGCCATGGTCACCAAGGGCAGGACTGCAGCCTCTTACCATCTCACACCCACAAGTCAGACAGCTTAGGTCATCTCTGGAGAGACAAAGAGCCTCCCACCTATAGCCCACATCATTTCCCCCCTTTGCGAAAGTTTAACTTGCTAAGCTTTGGCATAATTATTGTTGGAGCTATGAGGTGGATGGCTGTTTGTTGTTTTGATTATCAATCTTTAGTGTAGCATCCAGGACTGTTTTTGGAAGTTTAGAAGTTTTCATTCTGGACAGCAGAATCCTGGGGCAGAGGCCCCCTGCAGTCATCTTGGGGCCACCAGTGCTCATGTGAATTTCCAGTCAGGTTCCATATCCATCTACTAATTTTATTTTACCCTTAAAGAGTTTACACCTTTAATCTAAAAGGGGTGCTGAAGGGAGATGATCTCTTTTCTGTAACTGCTTCCTGCTGGCCATGGGCTGTGGTCGTTGCCTAACAAGGTGTAAAACTCTTATTTTATTTTAACTGGAGGAAGATGGATCTGGCATTCTGTACAAAGTTGGATGAAGTTTTCATATGGTTAATAAGATGCTCACTCTGAAAGAATTAAAAATTTGGAATACCTGTTTTTAAAAGAGGACATTGGATTACAGAGGTAGACAAGGTTAGGTGCTTATATAAAGATGGCACTCCTTTTTAAAAGCTGGTGGGAACAGTATATATATACTTTTTCAAAGTTATTTATCTTTAGAGAGAAATTGCAATAAATACTTAGCTTTGAAGACATTTCAAGCTGTTTAATGATTGGCACTCATGTGAACATGGTGAACTGGCATCCCTTGGGCAATTGGTTTCATTCAGGATTAGTACACCAAATTGGAAATTTTCTTAGTTTTTAGCTGTGGGAGTGATCAGAACTACAGAATAAAGGTTTTTACATTTTGGTTTTAATTGTACAATTTCTAGTAATTTTGACTTTGTTCAATAGGTGACTCATTATTAGCAAGCAAGCCTCATTTTTGCTACACAGTAGAGTACAGTAGAATATAGTAAGTTAACTGAGCCTGGTTGAGACTGCCACATTATTCTATAGACATGTTTATTAACTGTTTGGAAAATGAATTTACTAGGAATTTAACATGTCTAATATACTTCTGCACTTGATCCAAAATAGAAAAGATAACGTTATAATTATTAGGCATATATTTAGTACAGGATAAGAGTACAGCACTTAATTAATGTATTACTTAATGCAAAGGATTTAGAGTTGCAATTAATAGTTTTAATTTTCAGGTTTGTAATATTTTACATGTTATCTCTCCATGAGAGCAGGCCATAATGCCAATTGTGTTTAAGTTTTACTTACAGTATCCTGGTATCATGGCTTCACTTAGCATGTTCTTCATGCAGTGAGCAAGTCGCAGCATCCTTGATCTTAGAGAAATTTTCCAGTATTCTACTAGCCTGGTGCATAGTGCTCTCTGGCACTATGGAACAGTGCCGTCTGGAGATGATATCCATAGTACACTTGGCTGTACCGAGACACCATTGGCTGCTGCAGGAGCTTGAAACTGCAACACAGTTTCCATCGACTTCAGGAGCAGAACCAGAGGCTGATATAGCAAATATTTTTAATTGAGGGGTCAGTGAACAGCCTAGCCAATAACTCACATGGAGAGGCAACCCGCAACATATTCAAGGCCTGGTTTGAATGCACAAAAGAGTTTGACAATGTTAATGTTTATTCCTTGTTTTAATATATATTTTAAACAATTTAATGCAACACATATATCAAATGACTGTTTACTTACACAATTTTACCATGAAGATAACTGTAGTACTTTAGTAGTAGAGGGAAAAAATTATTTTCATTGTTAAAATGAAAACAGAAGATTCCCAAAAGAATCAAGATAACTTTTTATTACCATTTACTTAAATATACACCTTGTGGTGGCCTTCAGACAGGTTTTATTACCACGAAGTTATTTTTCACAACTAATACCAATCCAAGTTTTTAGTTAACAATGACTTCTAGAACTAGAATTATTTAAATGTTTTCAGTTTGGAAGATGTTTTACAAACTTTTATAATTGACTATAACCACATTGACTAGCCACCTCATGTTTAAATAAACTTATTAAATTACAATTACCAACCAAAGAAATTTACTTTATTTATTTAAGAGAGCATACCTATAATCTTTTTCATTTAGCCTAATTTCACCAATGTGAACTTACAATTTCCATTACTCTAAAGATTTTGTACATATAACGTTAATTTAGTTTATAAATTAACTATGGGAGATTACACTCAAGTTATATAAAATTGAAACCATTATAGTTTATGCAAGGAATGTTCTCTTTTTTCCTTACAGGAAGCTAAACACTTCTTTAATTTAAAAGCATACTGACTACCAGGTTTTAAAACACATTACACAATTATTTAATTTGTTTAATCATAATCCAGGAAAGATCTCTCCATAGTTTTTATGGACTTTTCTTTACTTACTGAAATTTGTCAATAGAGCCACTAATTACCTTTATTTTGTTGGAAAGAAATCTTCTGGAAGAAAATAAGGCTCACCCAATTGTGGAGAAGAAAAGAATTTATTCTCAATCTTGCAAGAAGGGGTGCAGAAGCAGATATGGCTGGTGCCTCAAAGAAAAATGACACAATTTATGCCCTTAAGTCTAGCATGTAAGCTCTTCCTTTGTTTCTCAATAGATTGGATACTTCAGAAGTTACAGCTTATCTGAGCATATCTAACTTTCCTGGGCAAAAGTTTGTGATTTAACTGCTTCCTCTATCACATTCCAACCATTTTAGTTTTTACTTGCTCCCCTTTGTCAAACAAGGAATGGAATTTAGTGCTGAATTGGCACTGACCTAGCTCCTTCTTGGGCATCCTTCCACTGCCCATAGGACTGGCCTAACCTGGTCTCCTCCGCTGCTGTCCAGCCCGGGAGTGGGAGACTGAGGCAGTAGGCTGCCAGGTTACATTAATCAATATTTTCTTTCTTTATGTGAAAACTAAACTAATCTTTGTTTTTTATATTTTATGGCTGACAAAAGGTTTAAACTGGGAAATTACAGGGCAAACTGATTCTTAATTCCCTAGCCTAGTAGAAAGGTTTAATCTGCCACCTAGTCTTGCTTTCAAAGCTCTTGCAAAGAGGGGCCCCTTTCCCAATAGTTTTTATAATCAGACTTTTATATGACCTTTTCATCCTGCTTAGTTTAATTTGGGCTTCAAGAATATTTATTCACATATATAACTGCATATTTAATTTTTAACAATTTGAATAGAGCTCTTTTAAGAATTTTCATTTGTTAATTTGATATCCTGATGTATGAAGACATACACTGAGCAAATGGGCAGACACAAATAGACACAGAAACACAACTCATTGATGTTATTTATAATTTGCATTATTTTATATACTGTTTAGCTTAATTTGGGTTTCAGAAACATGTATTACTTTATAACTGCATATTTAACTGTTACAACAATTTGAGCAAATAGGCAGACATGAATAGTTTGACACAAAAACATAACTTTAGTTACTTTAAACTTCTAATTTTTACAAAACAAGTGTGAATGCAAAACATTTCAAAGACTCCTGAAATTTTTCTTAATTTGCACTATGACTGTGCAGTTTTACACTATGACCATGCAGTTTTACATAAGAATTTTCTTTCTTAATTAATGGACTAACCAAAATGTTCTCAATGCTTTAGCACCATTTTTTGTTTCAGAACTTTATATTTTATTTTGAATTTAGCAGAATTTTGGATAAGCAACAAGATTAATTTTATGTATATTTACTGAGGCTATTTGAAGCCTCAGGGAGACAGACTGTTATCTCTCATGAACTGCCACTCTTAGGAACACTGACCATCAAGGCAGGAACCTTCTCCCTGCCCCCTCCCTTTTTCTTTACCCAGTTTTTGGAGATAATAAAACTCCAGTGGTCGTTTAACCTTATTCCATCAGGCAGCAATTTATTCATGAGAGAAAGGGTTACTAATACCAGGACAGGAGACAGGGATGTCCCAGCTCTTCTCTGGACTGTAGGGGCAGAAGGTATTATGAAATAACCATAGGCAAGGGCAAGAGGTGAGGTTAGGCTTGAAGTAACCATAAACAAAGGAAAGGTTAGTTTAGAATTTACACTTAAATAATATTTCAGGCTAAATTCACCCAGCTATAATTTCAGTTATTATCTTTCTGCTGTTTTATAATATAAATGCATTTGTAAATGACTTTAACTCAGTTACAGTTTTTATTAATTTTTTTAACCTTAAGGTGAATTGGATACTATTAATTAAGCTACAAGAATTTTATTAATAACAATTCTTTGAAGTCTTGCCTTTTCTTAGTAATGGAACAAATTCTCATCTGCAAGTTATGCATTTAATTCACCAGCAAGGGAGTATTGGCATTTAAAGATTCATTTTAAACCATTTTTACTGTGAATTCTTAGGCGCCAGCAACTGACAAAAACCAAACAGATTTTAAAGTGGCGTTTCATTCCTTTTTTTTTGCCTTCCTCTGTAGTTTCACAATCCTGAAGTTCCCAGCCAGACCACTGAAAAGGCTATCAAGTGATTAGCAGTCTATTGTTTCAAGCCATAGCCTCTTTTCTTCAGACAGTTTTACAGTTCTAAAACATTCCAAAGTATTTCTACAGTCTTACAGAGAGAGAGATTTTGGCCTTGACACCCTAGGGAGGGAATTTTACTGCATTTATTTTGATTCTGCTTTTCACCCTCTTCACTCCCCCCCCCACCCTTCCAGGCAGTTGGGTGCACAACAATCAAATAGGAATGCGGCTTATGAATAGAAAGTGTGGACTCACTGGGAAGGGGCAAGCCAGTCTGCCCCTTTCCAGCTTTCTGCCAAAATGGGCAGACAGAACCGACTCAAATTCAGCAACTCTCCTGGGGACCCAGCCACCCTGACTGGGGCAGCCCCAACAAACTTGGGTGTATGGCATGGACACAGGTGTCCTCTAAGCCCCAGCAAAGGGGCACACCAGAGACAAGACAGCAGAGCATGCACAAACATCTAGACTCTGCAAACATCCAGACTCCTCAGTTTTGCCCTGTGATCATTTCACCCCCTTGCCAATGACAAGGGAGGGCTCTAGCTCAGTTAAATTTCACTACTTTACATAACCACACAACTCCAACACTAGCATTGAGCTGACACAGACAGAAGCAAAAAGGTCACTAATCTAACCCACAAGTTCTATATATATATATTTTTTAGCATGGCTGCCCCCACAGCCATCACAAACCTTAGAACACTTAACATTTAGTATAAAGTGAATTCATTCACAATTCAGCACCATAACAAAAGATTCCAGCTAGACTTTTTCCACTGTTTAACTTTATATCCAGACCACACTCCACTAGAAAAGCAGATCCATTTTCCTGTAACCAAGTTTTGTTTTTTTTTTAAATCCAGACCAATTTCCAGGACATTAGGACTTGAACCTATAAATAGCCCTTCCTATAATAAGCCTCCAATCCTTCAGTGGATGTGAGACCAGTACCAGATTCTAACATGCAGTTAGACAAACCCAAAACACCAGGGCTTTTTCCCAGTTTTTCTCCTTTTTCCAGACCTAGAGAGAACAGCTTCCCCCCAATTTTCTGGGGCTACTAGGGTTCTCTCAGGAGGTGATCAGCCTCCCCTTCCTAGCAATTAAAGCTAGGGCTTTCTAGACTGTGCTCACCTGGGGAGTCTTACCTTCTTCCATTTCAGAGTTCTTTTTTGTTCCCAGAATCTTTCTCTTGGGAACTTCCATTGCCCTTGAATTTTGTTGGGAAGATTCTGGTGGAGCCCACATCTTTTCTGGATTAAATTTAATCCAGGGGCACCCAGATTTGGGGTTCACCCAAGTCCTCCCAGCATCCTTGGGGATTTGGAAGGGGCAGCAAAATGCTACCATCTCTGGCCTTCATTTGCAATCCCTTCATGGTTGCCAAAAATGTTGTAGAATTTGAGAGAGGTTAAATTATTTGTGTGTAGAGAGGCCAGGACTTAGGAATGATTTTGAGAAGGAAATATCGGTTATTGACAGCTGGCCAGACTCGGGAGCTTTCTGTTTCAATCCCGAGGCCCAAACAAGACTTTTGAGTTTCTTTTATAGAGAGGAAAGTTAAATGGTCCCTTTGTTTCAGTTCTCAATAGGCTTGAATTAGCATATATATCTTTTACATCTTAGGTAAGCTTTTAGCATGGACTTCATACATTCTAGATAAGCTTTTGGCATATTTTGTTTGCATTTCCCCTGAATACTTAAAGTTTATAGACCTTGCATTGTTAAACTGTTTCCTGGGACTGGAGTCTTTGCCATGGTCACCAAAGGCAGGACTGCAGCCTCTTACCATCTCATACCCACAAGTCAGACAGCTTAGGTCATCTCTGAAGAGACAAAGAACCTCCCACCCATAGGCCACATCATAACCACCATACCAAGGAACTGAGAGAGTCTACAACTGCAAGCAAGAGAGTCCCATCCATCAGCCATATGGGTTTGAAGCCTCCTCTCAGAGGTGGAGTAGGTATCCCCATCCCAGAATCCTCAGGACTGGGGAATAAAATATGGATGAGAGTGGACTTACTAATATTCTACTACGAACTTACTGGTATTCCAGCAATGGAAGAAATTATATCATTGATGTGGAGACAGTGGCTGCTGGAGGTGCTGAAGGCAGAGAAAGTGAAAAAGAGGTGTAGATGGCATTTTTGGAACATGGAATTGTCTTTACTGACACTGTAAAAACAGATACAGGCCACTATATATCCTAAAGAATTGAATGAGAGTGAGTAGTAACAATGTAAACTATAATCCATGCTTTGTGGCAATACTCCAAATGTGTTCATCAATTGCAATGAATGTACCATATTAATGAAACAAGTTGTTAATGTGGGTAAGGGTGGGAGGTGTGTGGAATGGGGCATTTGGAAATCCCTTATATTTTTTGTGTACATTTTCTGTAACCTAAGTACATTTGAAAAAATAAAAAATACCTTTCAAAACATTCTATTCACTATAGCCTCTAAAAGAATAAAATACCTGATAAGGAATTTAAATAGAGATGAATGACCTATATACTGAAAACTGCATAGCACTTAATTAAATTTGACCTAAATTATGACCTAATTAATTTTAATTAATTAATTAAAGATGATATAAATAAATGGCAAGATACCATGTCCTAGTTTCAGATTTAATACTGTTACAATATCAGTACTATCTGAAGTGATCTACAGATTAAATGCAATATCCATGCTGGGGGAAGGCAATACATTTACTGTTAAGTTTGGCTTCAAGACTGGCCACATTTGAGCAACATGGAGGTTCTCAGGAGGTAACTCTTAGTCACCCTGCAGCACTAGGCCTTGTTCTTATTTCAGGTACACAGGCTCATAAGCATAGTCATTAGTATAAAGGGCTCATTGTTGGACATTCCTTCTTTTTTGCTCTTTGCCTTTGCACTTGGGGGATTGTTGCTGTTCCTTTAGGGACTGTGATAGAGCTCCTCTTGCTAGGAACTCAGCACTCCCTCAGTTGTTTTTAATTGTAACCACTATGAAAATATCCATTTTTATGTACCCTGGATATATACCCAGAGAACTCCCTGCCAACCGTGGGTCCCCTGTCAATACCATCCCACACCAGTATTCCTCCCCTGCCATTGTTAACCTTTCTGTGATCTAAAATTTCTTAAAAAATGAAGTCCTAATATTGCCAGTTTCCATTAACAGTAAAATAGAATATAGTGATGAGTTTAAGGGTTAGATATAGAATACATATTAATTTAGAAAAATTGAGGTAAAAATAAATTGGGGTATCAAAAATCTAAAAATGCAAAAGCTTTATTTTTGATGTTTTGCCTTCCATCACTGCAATAAGTGTTGCCCTGTTTGCAAATTGGCGAGGCAACTTCTTCCACTGAGGGATTACTACCAAAGACCAGCTGATGATGTAACTAGAAAATGACCTTGAATAAAAGGTCAACTTGGACCAGCAGAATATCTCAGTTTACATATAATACCAGGAGTTAAAAATGCTTTTTAACCTGAATAAAAGGAGGAAATGGAAAGGACAAATGAGTTTATATGGCTATGAGTCTCCAAAAAGAGCAGGGAGATCATCAGAGTGGTCACCCTTATGCACACCTGAGCAGAGTCCCAGAGACAGATAAAGTAGATACAACCCCAGATATTGGTTCTTCTGAGGGCTACAGGAACCAACAGGTTCTATGGCATGGCAAACGGAGTTCAGTGCCACGTCAGTTGGCCCTACTTTGGAGTTTGTGTTTGTGTGATGGAGCTGGACTCAGATCTGATCTTTGTCCATAAGCCTCTCCTGTTACTTTTACCAGATCTGTAGCTGGTGCTGGGGTTTAATGTATACCCAGGGGACCTGAATCTCTGGACTGACCATGTGATAGCCAGGCCCTGAGCCTCAACAGACTTCCAACTCCTACACTCAGGTTTATTGGACTTACCTCACTCAGCTAACATGGAGGTGAAGAAGGTCAACCACCACACCAGGGAGCCAAGAGTGCCTACAACTGAAAGCAGGAGAATTGCATCCAGCATCCATGTGGAATCTATGCCACCTCTTGATATAGATGTGGAGGGGACACAACAATTCTAAGGTCCACAGGATGGAGGAATAGAGTATGGATTAGAGTGAACTTACTGATATTCTATTCATGAACTATTGTGATTAGTAATTGAAGAAAATGTGGCATTGGTGTGGAGAAAGTGGACATGGTGGCTGCTGGGGACAGGGAGTGGGAGGAAGAGATGTGATGTGGGGGCATTTTCAGGGGTTGGAGTTGTCCGGGGTGGTGCTGCAGGGACAGCTACCAGACATTGTATGTCCTCCCATGGCCCACTGGGTGGATTGTGGGAGAGTGTGGGCTATGGTGTGGACTGTTGACCATGAGGTGCAGCACTGCTCAGAGATGTATTCACCAAGTGCAATGAATGTCTCATGATGATGGAGGAGGTTGTTGTTATGGGGGGAGAAGTGGGGTGAGGGGGTAGAGGGTATATGGGGACCTCATATTTTTTTACTGTAACATTAAAAAAATAAAGACAAAAAATGAAGAAAAAATAAATAAATGCAATACCTACCAAAATCTCTGCAATCTTTTTTTTTTTTTGGAATGGAGAAAGGTGATCCTCAAATTCATATGGAATAGCAAGGCACCAACTAGCCAAAACAATCTTTCAGAAGTCTCTAACTACATAATAAGCACACACAACCAAGATATCATCCCAAATTATACAACATAACATAAAAAGAACTAGAAAAATCTCATCTGTTCTCCAGGGGGAAAAACAATCAGCCAATACAGTCCCAAATGAACCACAGAAGGAATTATGCGACAAAGCAGTCTCTGCTCAGCGAGAAAGGTAAATCCTCTTGGAATAAAAGAAAAGATAGTTCTCAACAAAGAAACATAAACAGCAACAAAAATGTAAAAGGAAACTTTAGGCCTATATATAAAATATCTAAAATTCAAGGACAATTAGCAAGATGGCGGCAGATTAAGGAGTTCCTAGAGTCAGCTCCTGCTACAGGGCACTTAGTAATCACACAGCACTATCTTAAGCACCTGTTTGGGTGCTCCAGGAAGCCAGAAGAGCATCCTGTAACATCTTTGAAAGAATGCCCATCTGTAGAGAAGATTCAGAAGTACAGCACCCCATGCCCTGGAGGCTGGTGCCCGTCCTCCACTGGAGGTACAAGCCACCTCGGGAGCTATTCTGCAGCTGGAATAGGAAGCTCCACTTCCCAAAAATGGGGAAGGAAAAGGTAGTTGGGCACCAACTTCAGCTACTGATGAGTAAATTCAGAGGGCTACAGTATATAACCCTAAGAACAGCTAAAGTTTGAACCTGACCAAGTCAGAAAGAGGCTGGGAGTTGCCATCTTAACTCCATGTCAGGCACAAGGGGAAGAAGGACAGAATAAAAACCCCAGTGCTGGTAGGGACCAGCACCTTTCCATCCAGATCAGACCGCAGCTCTAGCATAGACCCAGCCTCACCTCCAGCAGGGAGGAAGCTGGGGGACCTGCATTAGCCTCTTTGGGAAATTACCAGCCAAGTTGAGATGCCACTGAATATCCTACTAAAGCAGCACAAGCCACCCCAAGAGCTATCCTCTAGTTAGAAATGGAAGCTCCGTTTTCCAAAAAAAATGGGGAGGAAGAGAGTTGGCCACTGATTTCAGCTACTGATTAGTAAGTTCAGCTTGCTAGAGTCTAACCCTAAGAACAGCTAAAGTATGAACCTGTCCAATTGGAAAGAGGCTGGTGGCCACCATTTTAACACCACCCTCAGAATGAGGGGAAGCCAGGCTGACTGAAAATCATGGTGAACATAGGGACCAGTTTCTTTCACCCAGATCAGCCTGCAGTCCTATACTAGGCTTCAGCCCCACCTCTGGCAGGGAGGAAACTAGTGGGCCCTGCACCAGCCTATCCAGGTAACTGCAGGAACCTTTAGCTGACATGGACTGAATAATAGAAGTCTACCAGGACAATTGTGGTCATCTTGGACCTGCAATGCATAGATTGCTGCCCACGCCTGCAGCTCCATCCCTGCCCCAGGCAGGAGTGAAAGGGGCGTGAAGCTTTATCAGTCTCTCTGGGCAGCTACAGTCTAGGTCTGCATGACTTGAATTATTCCACACGCCTGTGACTCTGTCCATACCCCTGGCAAAGGAGAAAGTTGAGAGAAGCTTCATAGGTCCCTGGGTAATGAGGGCAGCTTAAGCCTCCACAGCTTAGAGCACCAACTACATCCTTGGCTCCTACTGCACCACCAGCAAAGGAGAAAGGGCAGGAAGCCATAAGCTAAAGAGAAAAACTACACCCAGAATAAATACTCTACTACTCCAGATGCCAAGACACCAACAAAAAATTATAATCCACCCCAAGGAACAGGAAGATATGGTCCAGTTAAAGGAACAAGATAATGTTCCAAATAACTGAAAGGAGTTGAGACAACTAATCATAGAAGTTCAAACAAATCTCCTTAATAAATTCAATGAGATGCTTAAAGAGATTAAGGATATTAAGAAGGCACTGGAGGAGCACAAAGAAGAATTTGAAAGCATACATAGCAAATTAGCAGATCTCAGAATTAAAGGTGCAATCAATGAAATTTTAAAATATTGGAATCACATAAAGCAGATTTGAGGAGACAGAAGAAAGGATTGGTAAGCAGGAAGAAATGGTCTCTGAAAGAGAACATACAAAAGAACAGATGAGGAATGGAAATAATTGAACAAGGAATCAGGGAACTAAATGATAGCAAAAGATGTGCAAACATACATGTCATGATGACCCAGAAGAGAAAAGAAGGGAAAAGGGGCAGAAGGAATATTTGAAGAAATAATGGTAGAAAATTTCCCAACCCTATTGAAGGACATAGATATCCATGTCCAAGAAGCACAATGTATTCCCATCCAAAAAAATCTGAATCAACCAATCTGAGACACATACTAACCAGAATATCTGATGCCAAAGACAAAGAGAATTCTGAGACCAACAAGAGAAAAGCAATGCATAATACAAGGGATACCCAATAAAATTAAGTGCTGATTTCTCTTCAGAAACCAGGAAGGCAATAAAACAGTGGCCTGATATATTTAAGATACAAAAGAAAAACTTCCAGCCAAGGATCTTATATCCAGCAAGACTGTCTTTCAAAACTGAGGGTGAGATTAGAATATTCACAGATAAACAGAAATGAGAGAATTTCTAACCAAGAGACAAGATTTTGAAGACATACTAAAGGGTATGCTAGACCCTGACAAGAAAAGACAGGAGAGAGAGGCCTGGAAGAGAGTCTAGAAATGAAGATTATATCAATAAAAGTAACTAAAGAGGAAAAGAATGGTGAAAATGAAATATGGCAAATAAAACTCAAAAAGTCAAGAAAAAACTTAACCAATGATGTTAGGCACTTGTATTCATAAAACTGCAACACAATGTTAAAAAAAATCAAAAAAGTTCTAAATAACTTGAAGAATATTCCATGCTCATGCATTGGAAGACTAAATATCATTAAGATGTCAATTCTACTTAAATTGACATACAGATTCAATGCAAGCCTGATGAAAATTCCACCAGAATTTTTAAAAATTGAAAACACAATTATCAAATTTATTTGGAAGTGTAAGGGATCCTGAATAGCCAGAAACATCTTAGAAAGGAAAAACGAACTCTGACCTCCAGACTTTAAATCATATTTCCTAGCTATAGTGTTTTTAAAAAAAAGCATGGTACTGCCATAAAGACAGACACATAAACCAATGGAATCAATTTGACAGTTCAGAACAGACCCTCACATGTATGGTCAAGCCATTTTTGACTAGCTTGTCAATCCCAAACAGCTCAGGCAGAATAGTCCATTCAACAAATGGTGCTGAAAGAACTGGATATCCATAGCCAAAAGAAGGAAAGAGGACCACTATCTCACACCCTATCCAAAAATTAACTCAAAATGGACCAAAAACCTGAAAATAAAAGCAAGAACCATAAAACTTCTAGAAGAAATGGTAGGAAAGTATCTTCAAGACTTGGTGGTACATGGTGGATTCTTAAAGGAGATAAGAGGAGGATTGAGATGGACTACTGATTGTTAATATACATAGAAGTTTTAATTAGCTTTGCTGTGAAAGTGTGGAAATGTATAGAGTGGATGGTAACACATAGGGTGTGAAAGCTAGTTTATAAATGGAGATGTGGCTGAAAATAGTAGTCTGGATATGAAATGCCAATTGACAGAATGCTAAAGAATAATCTAGGAACTGAATAGTATGGTAAACCAAGAAGTAGATGAGAAATGTGTTTGATGGTACAGATGTAAGAGTGTCCTTCCTTAGCTAAAGCAAATGTACATCACTACTGTAAGGTGGTGGGAATGTGGAGAAGCATGGGAAAAATACAACTGAAGTGACCTATGGACTCTGGTTAGCAGTAATATATTATTGCATCTATGCCAAAGATGTACTGTATTGATAATGGGGCAGTATGCAAAATATGTGCCAAATGTACACTATGGTCATGGTAACAATCAGATGATATTATCTTGTCTGTAACAAATGTTCAGATAGAGGGGTGTTTGGGAATCCTGTACATGTTCATGATTGTGTTATAAGTTTACAACTTCTGCCATAAAAATATACTTCAAAAATAATAATAGGCTGGGTTGAGGGGAAAATACACCAAATGTAAGATAAGGACAATAAGATTTTGAAAATAATCTTTCATAGTTTGTAAGAAACCTCACAAAAATGCAAGGTGTTGGTGGAGGGGTGATGAATGGGACCCCTGAATGATCTTACACATGTTTGCTTTCTAACTTCACAATTTTTACCATACTTATTATTTATGATCATATATAAATGATATAAAGATAATAATAGGGTGATTTGTGGGAAAATACTTTGGTTAGTAGTTAATATTGTGAAAATGCTCTTTAATTAGTTAAAAAGTTTAATATTCAAGGCATTGGTGATAGGGTGAGGTATGAGAGTCCTGTATGATGTTATATATATTTGTTTTGTAAATTCACAACTATTATTATACACTTGATGTCTATGTATGCTTATGTATGAGTGGTATACTTTAATACATTTAATAAAATGTTTTAAAAAGCATGGGACACAGAGTCCATCACTCTACTTTCTGAGGAACAGGGCTGGAAGGAGACTATCTAGAGAGTCAGGCAAGCTAAAATTAGATTTCAATTATAAAACAAAGTCTAAAAATTAGGTTTTTTTTTTTAAATCATCATTTTACAGATGAGGGATAGGTACAAAGATCTCTAAGTATTTTTCCTGAAGTGACCCACCAAGTACATGTCAGGATCTAATACAGGGAAGTCTGACTTAAGGTAAACCACTGTGGAAATTACTTCACAAGAGTCACAATTCCATCCAACTTGGGCTGCCCTCAAAGCCCATGGTGAGCCTCAACTATATCCAAGGGCTGCAAATATGATGGTCTGAAACCACCTACCCAGCCAGGAGGGTCATCATAGAGATGATGGAAAGAGCCACCATCTCCACTCTTTACACTCTATTAAATAAAGTGAGTGCATGGTGACTGTTTATGTAACCCTGTGCTAAGCACAGGGCAGGGAGAGATGAATGTAAACCTTATGGGAGTGATTTACAATCCAGTGAGCAAGAAATAAAGAATCAGCAAATACAACTTGAAGAAGAGTGGTCAGTGGTAGGATAACAGAGCAGGTAAGAAAGATGCTGTGAGTTGATGAAGTTCAACCTGCTGCCCACATAGGATGTCCCAGGTTTGGTTCCTGGTGCCTCCTAAAAACAAACAAGCAAACAAATGAATAAACCAACTCAAGGGATCCTTTGTGGCTCAGTGGTTCAGTGCCAGGTTCCCACATACAAGGTCCCAGGTTCGATGCCCATTCCTGGTACCTCAAAAAAAAAAAAAAGGTTACCTAAGTCAGAGAAGACAAGACTGGAGCTGGGGATCAAAGGAGAAGGAGGAAGCAGGCAAGTGGCAAGGGTCTATTTCCACATCAAGGATATAGCCAGTAACAAGTGGAGAAGGAAGACAGAGCTTGATCACTGCGTTACCTCCAAGGGAGGTGGGCATGGCAATAAACCCATTAAAAATGTGCAAAGTATTTAAATAGACATTTCTATAAAGAAGATATACAAATGGTAAATAAGCATATGAAAAGATGCTCAAGTCCATTAGCCATTAGGGAAAGGCATATAAAGCATGATGAGCTATCCTTCACACCCATTCAAAAGGCTATTATTTTTAAAATTGGAAAATAGCAAGTGCTGGTAAGGATGCATAGAAATAGGAAACCTCATACACTGTTGGTAGGAATGTAAAATAGTACATTGGCTGTGGAAAACAGCTTGGCAGTAACTCAAAAAGTTAAACTAAAATTACCAAATGAACTGGCAATCCCACTTCTGGATATATATCCAAAAGAATTGAAAGCAAGGATTCAGACAGGTATTTGTATGTCAATGTTCAGAGCACAATAAAGAAAAGGGAGAAGCCAAATAACTACCAGCAGATGAATGGATAAACAAAATGTGGTGAATACACATGATGGAATATTATTCAGCTCTAAGAAAGAACGAAGTCCTGATGCATGCGTCAACATGGATGAACCATCAGGACATTACATTCGGTAAAATAAGACAGACACAAAAGGACAAATATTATATGATCTCATTGATATGAACTAAGTTAAGAAACAAACTCACAGATTTAGAATCTAGAATCTAAGTTACCAAGGGATAGCATGGGGTAGAGAATGGAAAGCTGATACTTAAATTGTGCAGAATTTCTATTTAGGTTGATTGAAAATGTTTGGGAAGGATAGTGGTGATGGCAGGATCTTATTGTGAATTATATGTCTATGAATGTGGTTGAGAGACTTATTTTAAGGTCATGTACATTACTAGAGGGAATGCTAGAAGCCTAAAGATGGGATGTTTAACTAAGTGAACCTGTTATGGATGATGGACTGAGGTTAACAAATATAAGATTGCTCCTTCATGAATTATAACAAATGGGTGACACTATTACACATCATTAATAACAGTAAGGTAGATGGAAAAAACACACCTAATGTAAACTAAGGATTATAGCTATTAGTAATATCTTATATTCTTTCACCAGTCCTCACAAAGCTGACATACTAATGCAAAGAGTCAACAGTAGAAGGATATATGGGAACATTGTATTTTTTACATGAATTTTCTGTAAACCTACAACTTCCATCATTTAAAAAATTGTAGTAATTTAAGAAAGCATTATGCTAAGTGAAAGAAACTAGATGCAAAGTACCACATATTCTATGATTTCATTAATATAAACTGTAAAGATAAATTTATAGAGATGAAATTTATAGTGGTTATGTAGGGCTGGGGAATGACAGAGGGATTGAGAGGTGCCTTCTAAGGAGTATATGGCTTTCCTTCTAGGAGAGATGAAAATGTCCTAAACCCGTCTGTGGTGAGGAATGCACAAATCTGTAATTATACTAAAGTACACTTTGGATAGATTATACGGTATGTAACTATATCTCAATAAAACTGCTTTTAAAACTTGGGGCACACATTGTGGAGGTTCTTGTAGTCTAGTATAATACTCTTGCATATTATTGTAAGCTGGGAAGGCATGTGGGTTTCAGTGAAGAAAAATAAGGACTAAGGCTTGCCTTAGGTTTTAACAGGATCACTTGGGCTGCTAGGTAAGAAGGGACCACAGTAGCAAATAGGTCTAAAGGCAGACCAGTTAGGGAGCTACCACAGTAGTCCAGGCAAATGATATGGTGGATTAGAGCAGCAGCAGTTAGGGAAACCAGGTGGTCGGGTTTTACACATATTTGAAGTAGCTGTTGCTGGATTACTGTGGGGTAAGAAAGTGACACAATCCCAACTCCAAAAGAGAGAGGAATGAACAAATAGGAGGAATGCAGCTATGGATTAAGTAGACTATTATCCTAATAATGGAAGAACTTGTAACAGTGATATAAAGACAGTGGACACAAGAGGTTCTGAGGGGAGGGAGAGGGAAGAATAGGTGTAACATGGGGCATTTTTCAAACACTGGAATAATTTTGCATGATACTGCAATAACAGATACAAGTCATTATACATTTTCTCAAAACTTATAAAAATGTGCTGTGCAAAGTGTGAAACATAATGCAAACTATAGACCATGCTTAACAGCAATGCTTCAATATGTGCTCACCACATGAAACAAATGAACCACACTAATGAAGGATGATGTTCATGGGGAAAAGTGTGTTAGGGGGAGGGAGTAGGACATATGGGAACCCCCTATATTTTTGATGGAACATTTAGGGCAATTAAAGCTCCTTTAAAAGTAATGAAAACAAAATGTTTTTTTAAATTGTGACATTGAAGCAGAAGTATCAGTGGAGTTGTGATGTTAGGCAAGAGAAAGACTGGGGTATCATCAAAACTAGTTGATATTTTAAAACATGGAAACAGATTCTGAAGAGAGAGTATTGAATGAGATCCATAAAAAATAAAAATGATACATGGCTCTTCACCAAATTTTAAAACTACAGATCTGAAAAAAAGAAACTATAAAGGCAAACTACAGACAGGGAATAATATTTGTAAACTTTGATTAAGAAAGAACACATACCTAGACTATCTGAAACTGATATCTGGGACAGCTATCTACAATATTGGGAGTGGATGTGGCTCAAGCAGTTGAGCGCCTGCTTCCCATGAGAGGTTCTGGGTTGAGAGCCAAGTACTTGCTAAAATAAAAACAAAAAACAAGCAAACAAAAAAATTTCAGGGGAGCCCATGTGGCTTGGTGGTAGAAGACTGGCTTCCCACTAATGAGGTCCTAGGTTCAACCCCTGGGCCTAATACCAAAAAAAACCCAGATATCTAGAATAAATCAAAAGAATTTCCAAAATTCTCAAAATTCAACCATGAAAAAATCCTGGGAAGCGGCTATGGCTCAATCAGTTGGGCTCCCATCTACCATATGGGAGGCCCTGGGTTCACATCCCAGAACCCAGGGCCTCTTGTGAAGGCAGGCTTGCCCACAGGCTGTGGATCACAGCCTGTCCCACAGGCACGGTGGAGAGCTGACTCAGCCAGGTCACACAACAAAGGAGGGAGACAAGCAAATAAACACACAGAAGAGTGTGCAGAGAATGGACACAGCAAGAAAGCTGCAAAGGGGGAAATAAAAAAATTAAAAAATAAAACAATCCTATTAGAAAATGGGCACTATATATGAGCAAACATTTCACCATAGGAGATGAATGGATGGGAAATAAGTACAGGAAGAGATGCTGGATATAATTAGCCATTAGGGAAATGCAAACTACACCATTATGATATGTAACTACACACTATTAAAACAACTAAAACATAAGGTGACAATACCAAATGCTGGTGAGAATGCAGAAAAACTGAATCTCTCATACATTGCATAAGGGAATGTAAAATGGTACAGTCACTCTGAAAATTAGCAGTTTCTTATAAAACTAAACATAAACTTATCATACGGCCCAGCAAGTGCACTCCTGCACATTAATGACATATAAATGAAAATATACGCCCAAACTAAAGCCTTAGTTTGTTGTTTGAAAATATCTAATCAAACTGGTAAATCTCTAGCTAGGCTAACCAAACATAAAATAGAGAAGATAAAAATTACTAATACCAGGAATGGAAGAGGGGTCATCACTACTGCTTAAACAGACATTAAAAAGATAATCAAACAAGACTATGAACATCCTTATGTCCAATAATTTGGTAACTTAGACGTAATGACTCAAAAGTTCTTGAAAGATGTAAATTATCAAAACTCACACAAGAATATACCATCAGAATAGCCCTATAACCATTAAAAATTTGAATCATTAATAACATTCCAAAAAACAAAGGACCTGGTTCAGATAGTTCAATAGCAAATTCTACCAAACATTTAAGGAAAAATGAAACCAAATCCCCACAATCTCTTTCAGAAACAATGCAGAGGGAATATTTCCTAACTCACTAGATGAGGCCAACATTACCCCAATGGCAAAACCTGGAAAAGATATTAAAAGAATGGAAACCACATACCAATATTTCTCATGAACATAAAAACAAAATTTTGTCCCATTGCCTGGGATTATCCAGCTGACTAGAGGTCTCCTAGAAGGAAAATTCACGTAACAGGACAAATGCCTATAATGGTCCCTTCCCAGAATCTTATTATTGTGTATTTTGTAGGAAAAACACTCATTTTAATAAAAATCAAATGTTGAAAAAGCTACACAATGAAAGGTAAGCCTCCTTCTCATCCAGCCCCTGTTCCCTCAGTTCTACCACTGCCCAGACACCCACTTACCAATTTCACACACCTCCTTGCTGGATAAGCCATCCGGACACAAGTATATATGCCTGTGTCTCATTGTACACCCTATGTTTCGCAAGTTTTTTTTTAACTTAAGTTATTCAGTCATTAAGTCAACCTTTCTTAAAGAAATGTCCAAAACAGACCTAATAGCCTGACCATGTAACATAAAGTCATATCAGGATACTCTTAGTGAGAGGGGGTCACATGTAAAGGCAGTACAAAGGACATAAACCAGGACTGCCCTCAACAAGGGGGAGCACACAGTCATCCTGGAGCTCATCCATCTGTTTAACAGCTCTGTGGAAACCCAGTTCATGGACTTTCTTTAATTGACAAATCAGTGATCTGGAGTCCCCCAGGTCCACCCAGACGAATGCACCACCTCCCACTCCAGTAGCAGGAGGTCCAGTATTAAAGGATGAGACTCAGCACAGGTCTGCACCCTCCCCACTGCACAGGAGTAACACCTCCCACAAATGCCCCAGGGTACAGAGCTCAAGGCAACATAGCACCTGAGGAGCCACAGCCATCACCAAAGGCCAGGCTGAAGGAGCCTGGACACCATCTGTCAAGGTCTGCGGCCTGGAGCTGAGTATCATGGGAGGGAGTGGTGGGGCAGCTTCCAGCACTGCCCACATGCAGGCCCCACCCAGACCTCAGGGCTCACCCAAGGCCTCCAGACTGGGGATGGCCCCACCCACTTCCTGCTTCAGGCACCCAGGGTTCGGCTAGTGGATCATCTGAACCATTCCTCAACTTCTGACTGTTTTTCTTTAATCTTTAACATTCTCCATTTAACTTTTCAGCCCTTTCAGCTTTTCACTCTTTCTATCTACTTAAGCATTATCTTGTCACCCTATTTCTTAGAGATTATACTTCAATTTTGAACTGTATTTCCATTTTTCTTATTTCTTCTTTTTGAGTTTTTTAAATTTCTGATATCTTACCATGTATTATTTCATTTTCTTAATGCCTGTTCTCTACTTTTCAGAAGTATATTTCAGTACATAATATAGATCATGACAAAGAACTTTCATTCATTTGTTGTGGATTACTCTGCACCTACTCCTTTTCTCTCTATATTACTTTGATACTTGAAAATAATGTTTTTTCTCTTGCTTTTCATATGATTAAACTTTATAGACAGAAGTGAGACTGAAAATAGCTTTCTAACAATACAGCTCTGTTTCTCTTTCTACATGTTTTATGAAATATTTTAAAGTATGGAAGCTTTCTTCCTGATATTTTCACATTCTATACTTCCACCACTCTTCCAAGAAGGGTATTCACTCAGTTCATTACCTCTACCACACCTTTTCTTGTCTATTTTCTTTCTCCATCTGACTACTGAATGTTCCTTTTACATCTACTCCTCTCTTGAGAAACATTACCATGTTGCCAAAATCTAGTCATTCTCTATATGTCTATAGATTTCCAAAATCAATGATCTATAAGTCTATATATATTCAAAAACAATACGTATGTCATTTCAATAAGTTATGCTATATTTCATTTCTGAATTATCTTGTTTTTGTATATTTAATGCATTGTATTCCTACAATCATTAGATTTTAGTTTCTTATACTTTACAACTACAGTTATTTTCTATTTAGTTTTAAATCAATCTATTTTCATACATATTTGGTGTTGGCAATCATGGTTTATATTCAGCAAATTTAGAAATTTTTTTATTGTTTAGATTCATAATCAAATAGGTTCAGCATCATTTCTATCTGGACTACAATATTACCAACATATGGCTTGATACCTATCATCAGACACACACATGGTCCTCAAGGATTCTGGCTAATACTTGTTCTTACTCCAATTAAAATACTATTTTATAAATAACCTGTAGAAAGAAAAATTCATTTAATAGGGTTTATTGAATTTTTAAAATTTAAGAACACATCAAAATATTTCAAGCATAGTCTATCATGATATTATTAAATCTTGAACATATGGATATTAGCGAGAATTAAGTTCTTCAAAACCACAAAAATGTAGGTATTCTACAAATTCTCACATTCCAGGATTTCAGAAATGCACTCACAGGATGCCTATAATCTGGGGACGTTCTGCTGCTCACTACGTGGATGGTCATTTGTGGAAGTCATTCTTCTCTGTTCACAGCTGCATTTTAAAAATCCACAGGTAACATCACACTCAATAGTGAAATACTTAAAATCCTTCCCAGCAGTTCATGAACAAGACAAGTTAACTCACTTTCATCACTGATTTTCAACACTATACTAGAAGTTCGAACCAGAGCAATTGGATAAGAAAAAGAAATAAAGTCATCCATATTGGAATGGAAGAAGGAAAGTTATCCCTATAGATGACATACTCCTTTAAATACATAATTCCAAAGAAGCCACAACAACACTAATGCAACAATAAAGGCATTAAGGAAACTTGCATCATAGGAGATAAATGCACAAAGTCAATTTTATTTATACAGTACATCAAAAAAATTAGTCCACTCAATATCAGCTGCTAACAAATAAAATAGCTAAAATGAATTTAATGAAAGGATAAAACACATGAACACTAGCAAACATAACTGAATGATACTAAACAAGACCTAAACATATGGCAAGACATCTATTGTCCAATGATGATAAGACTGTATTGTTCTAATATCAATACTACCCACAGGGAACTACAAATTCAATATAACAGTTATAAAAATCCCAGCAGCTATTTTTGCTTACAGAAATGGAAAAACCAATTCTCCAATTTAAATGGCTTCAATAAGTGTCTTTAATAGAGAAAACAATCACCTTTCTCCCTTGTGAGACTGGGGTAGACTAATTTATATAACATGAGGAGGGCTTTCATTGAGATCTGGATGACTTGGGTAGGAATATGTGGGATTCTCTGAGGGATATTGGGGTTTGGAGAAATTTGAGTAGTAATTCTCCCTGTTAATGGAGGGCAATATTTCCCTGTAAATCTCATGGGGATGCAGAGGCCAGGATGTGGAATATCTCTGAGTATGGAGCTGTTTCTCCATTGGTGTATTTTCATTCAGGCTGGGTGTAGTTTTTGGTTCTCAGAAGGAAGCAGAGGTCTCTGAAAACACAATAACTGACCAAGTCCCTTCCTCTTTATTCCTTAAATCACAGGATCTGCAGTGAGTTAAGCATGAGCAAGGGTATGAAAATTCACTCAACATCACTAGTGACCAGTAAAATTAATAAGAAAACTAGGTCTCACTGCTACATCTTTTGTAGTGCACATGATCTGGATGAGGAAGGACTGAAAATAGGAAGGTACACACTCCAGGCTGCTGAGGGAGTTGTTTAGATCTTTAGTCAAGGAAACACCTGTTGACCACCTCTAGAGAAGTTCTCATGTCATTCTATTTTTCAACTCCAAAATTTCTGTTTCCACTAAATGTATACTTTCTAGCCCTTTGTTGATATTCTCTACTTGGGGAGACATCATTCTCATGTTTTCCTTTCACTCACTGAGCAGATTAAAATTTTGTAGATGCACTAATCTGGAAAATGGTGTCAATGGAAGTGGGCACTGCTCATCTCTTTTGAAAAAAAATGGCAGAGAGGGGCAGGTGCCTAACTTGAGTGAGCTGTTTTGGGAATCCAAGGAGCAGGAGGCAGCAGGCATCATTCAGGAGGGAGCTGGGCAAAGAGATAAAGAGCCCAAGGGAAAACCGTGAGGTGCTCACCCCTGTGGTTGGAAAAGGTGGTGGGCAAGCCCCACCCTCAAGGCAAATAGCCTCCATGGACCCCCTGGTTCTCAAAGGCCAGCTGAGGAGGAGGGAGCATTCCCTGGAGGAAGGGGGTCTGGTGCAGGGTGGAGAGTGGTTTCCCTTCTGTGGGTTTGGAAACCTCAGCCCCCTTTGAATCTCCAGGAGGACACCAGCCAGCACTGGGGTGGCCCTGGGAGAGCATAGAGGGAATCTGCTCAGGCAGGCTGTCACACCCAGCCACCCTGGGAGAGAGGAACTTGATCAAGGAGGGGCAGGGACGGGCACTCAACTAGCCCAGCCCCTGAAAGCTGTTAGAAAGTACAACTCTGAAGGGAAACAGGGCCCGGAAGAGCCAGACAAGCTTCCAAAAGCCTGTTTAGCTCATACAGCTGCTGTAGCACAAGAGGGAAGCCCCTGCCTTGCATGTGGGTGCCTGGTTGGAGCCCTGGTACCTCCTGAGTGAAGGGATCCAAAGAGAGGAGGCACACTGCGAGTACCTCATGATACGGACATAAGGCTGAGATTCTATTGTTTCTTTAATGGTTTCTTGGATTTTTTTTCCTTTTTCCTTTATTTTACATGGTAAAACTGGATGCATCACCTGTGGAAGGCAGGCTGTAGGTGACTGATGAACACCAGCAGCCTATGAGGTCTCTGGGGGCCTAAGAGGGAAGGCTGCTCTTCTGGGGTGGCTTCATTGTTACTCTTTTGTTTTCTCTGTTCTTTTCCCTTTCTTTGTTCCTTTTTTAAAACTCATTTTTCAACCTATTTTATTTCTATTCCTTTTGTTTTTCTGCCTTCTGTTGCTTTTCTTTCATTCTACCAGTTCCTCTTTGGTCTTAATTTTTTCTCTCTTTCCTTTTTCTTTCCTTCTACTTTCTTCTGATATGCTTGGCATTTTAATTCATTCTATTTTTTTTTCTATTTTCATTCTTGTTTAATTTTTTCTATTCCAACTCTTTTTATTCTTATTCCTTTGTATTTTTTATGGTTTTTTACTTATATTCCTTATTTTCCTAGCTCTTATGCAGTTCCTCTTTACCTTTTTTGCATTATTATTACTATTCATCTTCTTCTCTTATCTCTTTCCTTTCCTATGGGCTAGCATTTTTTTCAAGGGAACAGAAACAACTGGGAGGATATTCTAGAGGACCAAATATCAAAAAACTTTTTTTAAAGATTCATTTTTTTATTTCTCTCCCCTTCCCCTCCCCCAGTTGTCTGCTCTCTGTGTCCATTTGCTGTGTGTTCTTCTGTGTCCCCTTCTGTCCTTTTCAGTGTCACCTGGAATCTGTTTCTTTTTTATTCATCATCTTGTTGTGTCAGCTCTCCATGTGTACAGCATCATTCTTGGGCAGGTGCACTTTCTTTCAAGCTGGGCAGCTCTCCTTATGGGGCACACTCCCTGCACATGGGGCTCCCCTACTTAGGGGACACCCCAGCATGGAATGGCAATCCCTGCATGTATCAGCACTGCTCAAGGGGCAAGGAGGCCTGGGGTTTGAACTGTGGACCTCCCATGCAGTAGGTGGATGCCCTATTCATTGGGCCAAACCTGCTTCCTCCCAAAAAACAACCTTGAGGACTGCCAGGAAAAGTGATGAAGAAGGTAGGTAGAGACAGACACACCTATGGGAGAAAAATAAATTTAAAAATCTTAAAAAAAAAAGACACTGGGAGAACATACTGAAGAAATTGAAAACATACATACATAAAAAGATAATGGATATGATGTTAATTAATGCCACAATGCAGGAAATCAAAAATACACTGAAACCACAAAACAGCAGATGTGAACAGACAGAGGAAAGAATCAGTGAGGAGGAAGGCAGTACATGTGAAATCAGATAGCAAAACAGAAGGATGAAAAGACAGAAAAAAACCCAGCAGGGACCTAAGGATTTGAATCGCAGAAACATATGCACTGTAGGCATCCCAGAGGGAAAAGAGAAGGAAAAGTGGACAGAAGCAGTGCTGGAGGAAATGATGGCTGATAACTTGCCAACCCTACTGAGGGAGAGGGATGTACATGTCCAGGAAGTAAAGCACAACCCAAAAAGTATAAATCCCAACAGCTCTACCCAAGACATATACTTGTCAAATTGTTCAATGCTCATGACAAAGAGAGAATACTGAAAGTAGCAAGAGAAAACAGATCCATCACATACAAGGGTAGCTCAAAAAGATTAAGTGCTGATTTCCCATCTGAAACCATACAGGCAAGAAGACAGTGGTATGACAGTTAAGGTGCTAAAAGAAAAAACTTCCTGCCAAAAATTCTCTATCCAGCATATCTGGCATTCAAAAAATGAAGGAGACAGCAATATATTAACAGATAAAGAGAAATTAACAGCATTTGTCAATAAGAAACCTGACATTCAAGAAATACTAAAAGGAGGGAAGCAGACTTGGTCCAGTGGATAGGGCATCCACCTACCACATGGGAGGTCCACAGTTCAAACCCTGGGCCTCCTTGACCCGTGTGGAGCTGGCCCACATGCAGCGCTGATGCACACAAGGAGTGCCATGCCACACAGGGGTGCCCCCCACATAGGGAAGCCCTAGGCACAAGATGTGTGCCCCATAAGGAGAGCCACCCAGTACGAAAGAAAGTGCAGTCTGCCCAGGAATGGCACCACACACATAGAGAGCTGACACAACAAGATGATGCAATGAAAAGAAACACAGATTCCCATGCCACTGACAACAACAGAAGTGGACAAAGAACACGCAGCAAATGGACACAGAGAGCAGACTACAGGGTGGTTGGGGGGAAAGGGTAGATAAATAAAATAAAAAATAAATCTTTTAAAAAAACTAAGGGGAGTTCTTTAGGATGAAAGGAAAAAAAGGAGAGAAGTGGAGGAGGGTGTAAGAATAAAAAGATAAGAAGAGAAATAAAAACAACATATGGCATATATAAGTCTAAAAAAATGTGGCTAATATAAATAATTCCCTGACAGTAATAACATTTAATGTTAAAGTCTTAAACTCTTCAGTCAAGACACACGGATTGGCAGAATGGATAAGGAAATATGAACCATCCATATGCTGCCTAAAATAAACTCATCAAGGACCCAGGGATGCAAGGAGACAGAAAGTGAATGAATGGAAAACAATTGTACATGCAAACAATAATCAGAAGAAGGTGAGAGTAGCTATAGAAAAACCATATAAAATACACTTTGCATGCAAAACTATTATAAGAGACAAAAAAATGACACTATATATTAAAAAAAAAAGAGAGAGAAATCTATCAAGAAGAAAGAACAATCAAAAACATTTATGCTCCAAACCTGGGAACCTCAAAATACATGAGACAAACAAGGGAAAGAACTAAGTGGGGAAATACATGCCTCTACAATTACTCTGGGGAATTTTAACACACCATTATTACCATTAGGCAGAACATCTCAATAAGAATCAATAAAGAAGCAATGACCCTAAAAATACATTAGAGGATCTGGACCTAATTGACATACACATAACATTACATTCAAATACTGTGCCATATACAATCTTTCTGAGAGCACATGGATCATTCTCCAGGATAGACCATATGCTAGGCCACAGAAGAGCTCTCAATAAATTCAGAAAGATTTAAATTACACAAAGTAACTTATCTGACCACAATGGACTGAAGCTGGAAATCAGCAAGGGGCAGAGAAGCAGATTAGGCACAAAGACATGGAAGTTAAACAATACACTCTTAGACAATCAGTGGTTCAAAGAGAAAATTGCAAAGAAATCAGTAACTACCTTGAAATGAATGAAATAACACAACATAGTATAACCTATAGGATGCAGCAAAAACTGTACTGAGAAGAAAATTCATGGCCATAAATGCTGATATTAAAAAGAAGTGCTAAAATCAAAGACCTAACTGCATACCTGGAGAAACTAGAAAATGAACAAGCTAACCCCAAAGGAATTACAATGGAGGACATAACAAAGATTAATGCAGAACTAAATGAAATTGAAAATAAGAAAGGACTACAAAAAATAAAACCAAAAACTGGTTCTTAGAGATCAATAAAATTGACAAAGCCGTAGCTACAATAACAAAGAAAACAAAAGAAGATGCAAATATATAAAATAAGAAATGAGGAAAGGGAAATCACCACTGGCCCCACAGAAACAAAGTGTATCATAAGAGGATACTTTGAAAAATTATATGCCAAAAAGAATAATTTAGAGGGAATGAGCAAATTCCTAGAAACACACAAGTAGTCTACACTGGTGAAAAAAGAAAAATGAACTCAACAGACCAATCACAGGTAAAGAGATAGAATCAGTCATCAAAAACCTCGGAACTAAGAAGAGCCCAGGACCTGACAGTTTCACATGTGAATTCTACCAAACATTCCAGAAAGAACTAACACCAATCCTACTTAAACTATTTTAAAAAAATAGAAGTAGAAGGAACATCACCTACCTCAGTCTAGGATGCCAACATTACTCTAATACCAAACCCAAACAAAGATGCTACAAGAAAGGAAAACTACAGACCAATCTCTAATGAACCAGATGCTAAAATCTTCAACAAAATACTTGCTAATCATATTCAACAACACATCAAGCAAATTACATACCATGACTAAATAGCTTTCATCCTGGGTATGCAAGGATCATTAAACATGAGAAAATCAATCAATAAAATACAGCACCTGAAGAGATCAAAGGAAAAAAAAACACATGATCATCTCTACAGATGCAGGAAAAGCATTTGACAAAACACACCCTTTCCTGATTAAAACACTCCAAAAGATAGGAATAAAAGGAAACTTCCTCAACATAATATAAGGTATTTATGAAAAACCCACAGCTAAATCATAGACAATGGTGAAATCCTAAAAGCTTTCCATCTAAGATTGGACACAAGAGAAGGATGTCACTGCTCTTATTTAGCATTGTGTTACAAGTACTTGCATGAGCACTGAGGTCAGAAAAAGATGTAAAATGCATCAAAATTGGAAAGGAAGAAGTAAAAGTTTCACTATTTACAGACAACATGATCCTATACATAGAAAGTCCTCAGAAACAAAGCTTCTAGAACTTATGCGTTCAGTAAAGTCAAAGATTATAAGAACAATAGGAAAAAATAAGTAGCATTCCTCTACACCAAAGCAATCTTATGAGGAAATCAAGAAAAAAATGCCATTTACAATAGAAACTAAAAAATCAAAATACCTAGGAATAAATTAAAGAACTAAATGACTTATACGCAGACAACTATAAAGAACTGTTAAAGGAAATCAAAGAAGACTTAAATAAATGGAAGAATATTCCCTGCTCATTGATAAGAAGACTAAATATCATTGAGATGTCTATCCTACCGAAACTAATCTACAGATTTAATGCAATCCCAATAAAAATCAACACAGCATTTTTTTAATGAATTGGAAAGACTTACAATGAAATTTATTTGGAAGGGCAAGAGTCCCTGAATATTCAAAGACATATTGACAAAGTACAATGAAATTGGAGGAATCACACTACCTGACTTTAAAGCATATTACAAAACTACAGTGGTCAAAACTGCATGGTACTGGCACAAGAACAGACTTAATAACTAATGGAACAGAACTGAGAGTTCTGATATAGATCATGGCATATACAGTCATTTGATCCTCAGCAAAGCCAACAAGCCCACTCAACTGGGAGAGAATGGCCTCTTCAACAAATGGCGCTTTGAGACTGGATATGAATATCCAAAAGAATACCCATCTCACACCTTATACAAAAACTAACTACAGATGGATCAAATATTTAATTATAAGAGCCAAGACCATAAAGACCTTGGAAGGTAAGTAGGGAAGCTTCTATCAGACCTTGTAATAGGAAATGTCTTCATGAACTTCAAATCCAAAGGATGAGAAACAAAAGAAAAAAAATAGATAAATGGGACCTCCTCAAAATTAAAACCATTCGCACCTGAAAGGAGTTTGTGACAAAAGTGAAAAGACAGCCTCAACAATGGTAGAGAGTATTTGGTAACAAAATACCTGATAGGGGCCTACATCCTATACCTCAAAAATAAAAAGACAAACAACCCATTTAAAAAATGGGCAAGTGATTTGAACAGACACTTCTCCAAAGAAGCAATACAAAAGGCTAAAAAGCTTATGAAAAGATGCTCAACATCACTACTAGGGAAATGCAAATCAAAACTACAATGAGATACCATCTTACTTCCATTACACTGGTGGACATTAAAAAAATCAGAGGACTAAGGTGTTAGAGAGGATGTGGAGTAATGGACATCCTCATCTACTGCTGGTGGGAATGGAGAATGGCCCAGCCATTGTGGATGAGTTTGGGATTTCCTCAAAAAACTAACTGTAGTTCTGTCATAAGACCCATCAATTCCACTGCTGGGTATATACCCAGAAGAACTGAAAACAAAGACAAGAACCGATTATGCACAACAATGTTCATAGCAGCATTATTCACTATTACCAAAATTGTAATCAACATAAGTGTCCATTAAGAGATGAATGGATAATCAAAATATAGTCTATACATACAATGGAATATTATTCAACTGTAAGAAGGAATACAGTAGAACACATGGGATAACATGAATCTATCTGAAGGGCCTTATGTTGAGTGAAGGAAGCCAGGCATTGAAGGACAAATATTACATGACCTCTTTGATAAGAATTAAGCTAAGTGAGCCAACTCAGGGAGCTAGAGTCTGGAAGATAGGTTTACAGGAAATAGAAAGGGATAGAAGGTTGTGACCCAATGCCCATAGGGGTGAAATCTATAAGGTGTGAGTAGTTGTGCAGTGAAGGGATATGACAAGGGTGTAGGGATAATATTGGGTTGGGTGGTGCAAGTTTGACAGGGAGCTAGGTAGGGAGGATGGCTTGGTTGGTCCATGGAAAGGGAGGAAGGGTTGGGGAAGGTAGCAGGTGAACACTGGGGATTGGCAGGTAGGTGGTTGAAACTACAATGCTGAGAAATTTGTTTTGGCAATATGAAAAGGAAGGGCTACTGGTTTAGGGTGTTGAAGGGAGGTATATTTGGGACAGGGCATACCTGGGCAGTCTTCTAGAGAAAGTGCAAGTGATTATGTTGTCATAGTGTGTTGGATCAGTGGAGGGAGACCCAAATAATGAGTGGAAAGGAGTTGAACTTCCAGACAGGGGAGCCTTGATATGTTCTCAAACACAGGGGAGGGTGTCTCTGGAGAGTATGGGTGGTTCCTAATAAGGGAGGACAGACTACTGTGTCAAGCCATCAGCACTGTTGCAAGAATTATGAATCTTGTCCTTCAAGGAGTGAAGTCTGGTGGTCACAGTGGGCCCTGAGGGGAGGGAGAGGGAGGAAAAGGATCAATGGAAGAGTAGGTATTTAGGGGGCAAAGGAAGTGTTCTGTATGATCTTGCAATGACAGATATAGGGCATGTTAAATTTCATCAGAAATGTATAAAAGTATCTGGTCTAAAATGTAAACCATACTAGAAACCACTGACCATAGTTTGGAGCTATGTTTTAATATTTGTACATCAGTTGTAACAAATGTACCATCCACATGTAAAAAAGTTCTTAAGGAAAGGGGAAAAAGGGGAGGATGTTGGGTATATATGGGGTCCCGTATATTCTATATGTGACTTTACTGTGACCTAAAACTTCTTTGAAGACAAAATGAAAAAGGTTATAATACTGGGGAAGTAATGGAAAAAAATGTAAATGTACATATAGGACAACATATATTATGGTGATGAAAGGCAAAACTTGAGGGAGGAGACAAGATGGTCACTGAGTGAACTTGCCTTTGTGGTCTGTCCTGGGAAGAGATGGCTGGGCGCGGCTGCAGGTTCTCCAAGGCAAGGCTTTTTCGAGATTTTTGCAGGGCAGAAGTGCCGGGACATCGATTGGGTGGAAAGGTAAAGGAGAGGATTGGTCTAGTAGATATAATTTGGGTTCTATTGCCAGCAGGTGAGACCCATACATGGGCTCCTCCCTGTTGGGGGTGGGGGGAACCGCGGTCCTGCCCTGGGGTTCTGCTTTTGGATGGCTCTGAAGGGCTAAGGAGTTCGTGAGCTCTGGGTAAGCTGTTGGCGGGTTGATGCCACGGATCGCCTTTGCAGATCGATTTGGGAAGATAGACGGTGTTTTGTTGTGAAGCGGGAGAAACTTTTGAGTGTGAATACAAACAATAGCACTTCTGCCTGAAGCCCCGCCCCCAAAAGCCCGGCAGCCAATCTCCAACCCGAATAGGCTGTAGGCAATAAAGAGAAGTAATTGGAAAATTGTTTTAGGCTGCGGCAAGGAAGGGGGACACATCTGGAAGCCGACTAGGGAATATTCTGCGAAGCTTGGGAATTCCGGTTGTCTCTCTCTCTCTTGTCCCTCATATTCTACTTAGTTTATTTTAACTCAATTATACAATAGGTGCAGCAGGAAACACCTCACATTCGCTGGGTTTTCTCATCCTCCACTGCCTCATTTCTGTGTGAACTGATTTAGGCTACCTACACTATCCTCTTTCCCCTACATCTTGATATCTGCCACCATCTACTGTCTCTCCTATATTCCACCTCCCACCTCCCTTTCTTCAATCCACGAAGGGTCTAAGCCTTAATCCCTAATACCTTTGTTTTGTTTTCTGTCTGTTATACACTCTTGAAACTATTACCTTTCTTTTCTCTTTCTCTCTCTCATGAAAACAATAGTTTTTTAGCTCATACCATATTCCTCCCATATTCAATCATCTACCTCATAATAAGTACTCTACCTACTGCTATAACTCTACACAATTTACATGAATCTAACCTCCATCCTCCCAGATCTCATATTCTTGCTTTGTTAACATATATCACCAACACTACTTTACACTTTTCCCTTGCTTACACAATTGCCTTTCCCCAACACTAATACTTTCCCTTAAAGTGAACTTAACCAACAACAAGAAATTAGAATAAGAAGAAAAAAGTGACAAAGAGAAGCTATAACACCTATGCAAAAATAACAGCTAATTAACCTCCAAGAGTAGAAAAAGAAGCTAAGGAACTGATTAAATCCGTCAAGATAAAGAGATGACCAGAAAGCAACAAAAATCTACAAACCAAACCAGTAATCAGGGAAACATGGCTGAATCCATTCAACAAACCAAAAATCACGAAGTGGAGCAAAACTTTGCACAAGCAATGAAAGATCTCAAAACACTTATCACTGACAAATTTGATGAAGTAATGAAAGAGGTTAACAACATGAAGACATCACTTGGAGGGGAAATTGTAGACATATGCAAAAACATAACAGATATGACGGGAATGAACACCACAGTTCAAGAAATCAAAAATACACTTGCAGCAAATATCAGCAGACTAGAAGAGACAGAGCAGAGAATTAGTGATGTGGAAGACAGTACATCAGAAATCAAACATAGTAGAAGGGGTCAATAAGAAGATAGAAAAAATCCAGTTAGGACTTAGGGACCTGAATGACAATGCAAAACACTCAAACATACGTATTATAGGCATACCAGAAGGTGAAGAGAAGGGAAAGGGGTCAGAAGGAGTGTTGCAGGAAATAATGGCTGAAAACTTCCCAAATCTACTGAAAGAGACAGATGTGCATATCCAAGAAGCACAGTGCACTCCACTAGTCATAAACCCTAACAGGCCCTCCCCAAGACATATACTTGTCAAATTATCCAATGCTCAAGACAAAGAGAAAATCCTAAAAGCAGCAAGAGAAAAGAAAACCATCACATACAAGGGAAGGCCATAAGATTAAGTCCTGCTTTCTCATCTGAAACCATGGAGGCAAGAAGGCAGTGGTATGATATAGTCAAGGTACTAAAAGAAAAAAATTTCCAACCAAGAATACTCTATCCAGCTAAACTAGCATTCAAACATGATGGAGAGTTCAAAATATTCACAGACAAACAGAAATTGAAATAGTATACCAACAAGAAACCTCCCCTTCAAGAAATTCTAAAGGGAGTTCTGCAGGAAGAAAGGAAAAACAGGACAGTCAGAGGTGGAGGAGAGTGTAAGAGCAACAACAACAACAAAAAAGACAAAAAAAATACAAACAAAATATGACAAACACAAATCCAATGAAAATATGGCTAACACAAATATTCCTTGAAAGTAATAACAATGAATGCCAACGGATTAAACTCACCTATCAAAAGATTCAGACTGGGACACTGGATAAGGAAATATGACCCATCTGTATGCTGTCTACAAGAGACACATCTGAGACCCAGAGACGCATGGAGATTAAAAGTGAATGGCTGGAAAACAATCATACAAGCTAACAATAACCAAAAAAAGGCAGGAATAGCTATATTAATATCAGACAAAATAGACTTTAAATGTGAAACAATTGTGAGAGACAAAGAAGGATACTACATTTTAGTGAAAGGGAAAATCGGTCAAGAAGATCAAACAATCATAAATATTTATGCCCCTAAAAAGGATGCCTCTAAATATGTGAGGCAAATGCTGGAAAAACTAAGTGAAACAATAGATACATCAACAATTATAGTGGGGGATTTTAATACATGACTATCAACTCTGGACAGAACATCTCAAAAGAGAATCACCAAAGAAACAAAACATCTGAACAGTATATTAGAGGAGCTGGATCTAATAGACATATATAGATCGCTACACCCAAACACAGGAGGATATACATTTTTCTCAAGTGCACATGGATCATTCTCCAAGATAGATCATATGCTAGGCCACAAAGAAAGGCTGAATGAATTCAGAAAGATTGAAATCATACAAAACAATATCTCTGATCACAGTGGAGTCAAGCTGGAAATTTGCAAGGGACAGAACCCAGATTTCACACCACGATTTGGAAATTAAACAGCACACCGTTAGAAAACCAGTGGGTCAAAGAGGAAATCTCAAAAGAAATCAATGACTACCTTGAATCAAATGATAATGATAACAAAACATACCAAAATTTATGGGATGCAGCAAAAGCAGTACTGAGAGGGAAATTTATAGCCATAAATTCATATATCAAAAAAGAAGAGCAAAAATTGAAGAACTAACTGCACATTTGAAGGAATTAGAAAAACAACAACAAAGTAACCCAACAGGAAGAAGAAGAAAGGAAATAACAAAGATAAGAGCAGAACTAAATGAAATAGAAAATAAGAAAGCACTTGAAAAGATAAACAAGACCAAGAGCTGGTTTTTTGAGAAGATCAACAAAATTGACAAACCTTTAGCGAGACTAACAAAGAAAAAAAGAGAGAAGATGCAAATACACAAAATAAGAAATGAGAAAGGCAATATCATCACTGACCCCACAGAAATAAAGACTATCATAAGAGGATACTTTGAAAAACTATATTCCAACAAAAATGACAATCTAGAGGAAATGGACAAATTCCTAGAAACACATAAGCAGCCCATATTGACAAAAGAAGAAATTAATGATCTTAACAAACCAATCACAAGCAGAGAGATAGAATCAGTTATTAAAAATCTCCCAACTAAGAGCCCAGGGCCAGATGGCTTCACAGGTGAATTCTATAAAACATTCCGGAAAGAACTGACACCAATCCTGCTGAAACTATTCCAAAAAATCGAAACAGAAAGAACATTACCCAACTCCTTCTATGATGCCAACATCACCCTAGTACCAAAGCCAAACAAAGACATCACAAGAAAGGAAAATTACAGACCAATTTCTCTAATGAACCTAGACGCAAATATACTTAACAAAATACTTGCTAATCGTATTCAACAACACATTAAACGTATTACACACCACGACCAAGTGGGATTCATCCCAGGTATGCAAGGATGGTTCAACATAAGAAAATCAATCAACGTAATACACCATATAAACAGATTGAAGGAAAAAAATCACATGATTATATCTATTGATGCAGAAAAAGCATTTGACAAAATACAGCACCCTTTTTTGATAAAAACACTCCAAAAGATTGGAATACAAGGAAATTTTTTGAACATGATAAAGAGTATATATGAAAAACCTAAAGCCAATATTGTTTACAATGGAGAAATCCTAGACTCCTTCCCTCTAAACTCAGGAACAAGACAAGGATGCCCACTGTCTCTGCTCCTATTTAACATTGTCTTAGAAGTACTTGCTCGAGCACTGAGGCAAGAACCAGAAATAAAAGGCATTCAAATTGGAAAGGAAGAAGTCAAAATTTCATTATTTGCAGATGACACGATCCTATACATAGAAAACCCTGAGAGATCTACAACGAAGATTCTAGAACTCATAAATGAGTTTAGTAAAGTCGCAGGTTATAAGATCAATGCACAAAAATCAATAGCATTTCTGTACACCAATAATGAGCAAGATCAGGAGGAAATCAAGAAACAAATACCATTCACAATAGTAAATAAAAAAATCAAATACTTAGGAATAAATTTAACTAAAGAGGTAAAGAACTTATACACCGAGAACTATACAAGATTGTTCAAGGAAATCAAAGAAGACCTAAATAAATGGAAGACTATTCCTTGTTCATGGATAGTAAGACTGAACATTATTAAGATGTCTATCCTACCAAAACTGATCTACACATTCAATGCAATCCCAATAAAAATCAATGCAGCCTTCCTTAAGGAACTAGAAAAACTAACTATGAAATTTATCTGGAAAGGAAAGAGACCCTGAATAGCCAAAGACATACTGAAAAAGAAAAACGAAATTGGAGGAATCACTCTACCTGACTTCAAAACATACTACAAAGCTACGGTGGTGAAAACAGTATGGTATTGGCATAAGGAAAGACACACAGTCCAATGGAATCGAATTGAAAGCTCTGATATAGAACCTCACATATACAACCACATAATATTTGATAAAGCCACCAAACCCTCTCAACTGGGAGAGAGTGGCCTATTCAACAAATGGTGTCTGGAGAACTGGATAGCCATACGTAGAAGAATGAAAGAGGATTACCATTTCACACCTTATACAAAGATCAACTCAAGATGGATCAAAGATCTAAATATAAGAGCCAAGACCATAAAAACCTTAGAAAGCAGTGTAGGGAAACATCTACAGGACCTTGTAATAGGAAATGGATTTATGAATATCTCACCAAAAGCACGAGCAGCAAAAGAACTAATAGATAAATGGGACTTCCTCAAAATTAAAGCCTTCTGCACCTCAAAGGAGTTTGTCAAGAAATTAAAAAGGGAGCCCACACAGTGGGAGAAAATATTTGGCAACCATATATCTGATAAGAAACTTATAACTTGCATATGTAAAGAACTCCTATATCTTGAAAATAAAAAGATAAACAACCCATTTAAAAAATGGGAAAGAGACTTAAACAGACACTTCTCCAAAGAAGAAATACAAATGGCAAAAAAGCACATGAAAAAATGTTCCAAATCTCTAGCTATCAGGGAAATGCAAATCAAAACTACAATGAGATACCATCTTACACCCATAAGATTGGCAGCTATGAAAAAAACAGAAGAATACAAGTGCTGGAGAGGATGTGAAGAAAGGGAACACTCATCCACTGCTGGTGGGAAATGCAGAAGGATCCAACCATTCTGGAGGACAGTATGGCGGTTTCTCAAAAAACTAGCCATAGATTTGCCATATGACCCAGCAATACCACTGCTGGGTATATACCCAGCAGAACTGAAAACAAGGACACAAACTGATATATGTACACCAATGTTTATAGCAGCATTGTTCACTATCGCCAAAAGTTGGAATCAACCCAAATGCCCATCAACAGATGAGTGGATCAATAAAATGTGGTATATACACTCATGTGATAACATGGATGAATCTTGAGAACCTTATGTTGAGTGAAGCAACCCTGACATTGAAGGACAAATACTACATGACCTCAATGATATGAAATAAACAAGCTGCCCTAGATAGCAAGAGACTGAACGATAGGCTTACAGGAAATTGGAGGGTGGAGGAAGGATGTGAGCCGATGTCTGCAGGGGTGGAATTTAAGATGAGATGGTGGTAAGTATGAACACAAAGAAGAGATAAAAGGGGGGCAAGGGGTTGCCTTTGGTTGGGGCTTTGCGGGTTTGAGGGTGGTTGGGGAGGGACGGATGGGTAACATTGCCCAAAAGTGGGGGGAGGGAGGGGTAGCATACGAACACAGGAGAGGGTCAAGTGTTGGTGGAGAGTAAAATGCCAAGAAAATCATATCAAAATATAATAAAGAGGGTTACCTGTTTAGAATGCTCAGAGGGGAGGGTCTGATGCAGGACGGGCTCCTGGGGAATGTCTAAATGCTCATTCTGCCAGAGTGGGTGACACCATGGGGTAGAAACCCAAGTAGTGAGAGTGGGGGTGGACCCACATCCTGGGGAGGACTAATGCCATCAAATAGAGGGAACTGTATCCCTCAAGAGAAAGGGTGGCTCCCAGGGCATTTGGGCAGTTGAGCAAGTTAGGCCCTGAACACTATTCCATCTATCTCTGGAAGTGGCTCCTTGGGAAACGGAGGTTGGCTGTCACTGTGGGCACCAAGGTGGAAGGGAAAATGGATGTTAAATGTGTGGAACCAAGGTAAATGGGGGGTAAGAGAGGAGTTTCGTGAGAGTACACAAGGATGGATATAAAACATGTAATATTACACCATAACATATAGGAGATGACAGACTGATAATGTAAACCATAATGTAAAACATAGGATAACTAAGAATGTAAAAATCTGTGTATCTTAAAGTATGCACCATAATGTAAGCACAGATGTCACCTTGTTAGAAAGCTATTGTCTCAGACTCTGTACATCACGTTAAGTAAATATGATGTGAATAGGGTGTAAGAGTATCGCTGTGGAAGGGAAAAGGTTTTGTGGTGGATGTATGGGAGTGCTGTATATTGTATATATGCATTGCTGTGGTCTAGGGCTCCTGTGAAGAGAAGCTCAATAATTAGGGGAAAAAAAGAAAAAGAAAAAGATAGGATGTAGAATTTTTTCCAAGTCAACACATATTCTTTATCTAACCTTTAAAACATCGCTATATGCCATTTCCTAGTAAGGGACCCTGACATTATGTTGGGCTTCAAATTTCAGGGAGTTCTGGATCACAGAGTGGTTCAACAATGGCAATGGAGAGATACTGGTATAGGATACAATTGACAGGTGATATATGGCTGACAGGGAGCTGTACAGAACATATGTCCAGGGTGCATGGTAATGTTTGGATATACTCATAGTGGCAACAATTAAAAACCACAGCAGGGGGGGTACTGGGTTCCTGGCCAGTGGTGCTCTGTCGTGGTCCCTAGGGGAGCAGCAACAGTCTCCCAGGTGCAGCGGCAGGGACCGGGAGGGAGTGAGGGTTCAACAGTGAGCCCCTGATGCTAATGACTATGCTTGTGAGCTGATAAGCCTAAAATAAGAACAAGGCCTAGAGCAGCATTGTGCCTGGGAATTTCCTCCTGTCAGCCTTCATGTTACTCAAATGTGGCCAGTCTCAAAGCCAAACTCAGCATGTAAATGCAATGCCTTCCCCCCAGCGTGGGACATGATACCCGGGGATGAGCCTCCCTGGCACCGAGGGACCACTATCAACTACCAACTGATGATGCAACTGGAAAATGACCTTATACGGAAGGTTCAATGTGGATCAGCAGAATATCCCTGTCTACATAAAATAACATGACTTTAAAATGCTGTTTGACCTAATGTAAGGGGGAAATGGAAAGGAGAAATGAGTTTATATGGCTACGAGTCTCTAAAAAAGAGTCTGGAGGCTGTCAGAAGGATTGACTCTGCACAACTGAGCAGAGTCTGAGAGACAGATAAAGCAGATACAACCCCCAGGTATTGGTTCCTTTGAGGGCTACAGAGACCCATGGGAGTTATGGTCATGGCCGATGGGGTTAACTACCAGGTCAGATGGCCCCTCTTTGGAAATGATGTTTATGTGTGATGAATCTGGACTCAGATGGGATCTCTCTTCATAAGACTTTCATGCTAATGTGCTGGAGGTGCAGTTAGTGTTGGGGTTTAAGATATATTTAGGGGATTTGAATCTCTGGACTGACAATGTGATAGCCAGATCCTGAGCCTCAACAGACTCCAACACCTACAATCTGATTCATTGGACTCACCACACTCAGCTAAGATGGAGTTGAAGACGGACAACCACTACACCATGGAGCCTAGAGAGATTACAACTGAAAGTGGGAGGATTGCATCCAGCATCCATGTGGAATCTGAGCCTCCTCTTGACATAGAGGTGCAATGGACACAACCAATCCAATGTCCACATAGAAAAGGTGGCATTGGATTGGGAAAAGTGGACATGGTGGCTGATGGGTATGGGGAAAGGCAGGAAGAGATGAGAGGTGGAGGCATCTTTGGGACATGGAGCTGCCCTGGATGGTGCTTCAGGAGCAATCACTGGACATTGTAAATCCTCACAGGGCCCACTGGATGGAATGGGAGAGAGTATGGGCCATGATGTGGACCAATGACCATGAGGTGCAGAGGTGCCCAAAGATGTACTTACCAAATGCAATGGATGTGTCATGATGATGGGAATGAGTGTTGCTGGGGCAGGGGGAGTGGTGGGTTGGGGGTGTTGGGGTTGAATGGGACCTCATACATATATATATTTTTTGATGCAATATTATTACAAAGTCAATAAAAAAAAGAAAGGCAAAACTTAATTTTTTTAATTTTTTAATTTTTAATTTTTTAAATACCCCTTTTTAACCTTATTTTAGTTTTAGTTTTCTTAAATTATTATGTATTTTATTTATGTTTAAATCTTTCATTATGACTTCATTTTCCTATTAAGTGAATTTGAAAATATTCTTGGCTTCGTTTTTGAAGAAGTTTTAGATCACAGAAGGGTTACAACTATGGTAGGGGAGGACCATTGGTGTGTGGTGTCTGTGATGGGGGAACATGGGAGGAAGCTCACCTGGGGATATATACAAGGTATATAAATATGTTCAAATGTTCATGGGGCATTGCCACAGTGGGTAGAGAATAACATAACAACTGAAATAATATTGAAGTCCTATCCTTGGGAGCCCTGCCACATTCTCTAATACTATAGCAACAGTCCCCCAAGGAGCAATGACTACTGAAAAAGGATGGTCCATTGATATATCCTTGAGATTGATGACTATGCTTATGTGCTTTTTGCTCTTAAATTTGCAACTTAGCCTAGTGATGTAGGATACCTAAGAGTTACTTCCTGAGGGCCTCCATGTTACTCAAATGTGGCCTCTCTCTAAGCCAAACAGCATATAAATGCATTACCTTCTCCCCCAGTGTGGGACATGACTCCCAGGAATGAGCCTCCCTGACACTGAGGGATTACTATCAAGCACCAGCTGATGATGCAACTGGAAAAGGACATTGAACTAAAGGGGGAAAAGGTAAAGATACATGAGTTGATATGGCTAAGAGACTTCAAAGTAAGCCAGGAGGCCATCAGAGAGCTACACTTATAAATGTCTCTGCAGGATGTCATTGACTGCCAAAGCAGATGCTACCATGAATAGTGAGACACCTGAGGGATTCAGAGACACCCAGCTCATATGGTCAGGGCAGATAGCTCCAGAGATTGATGCCTGGCCACTGGGTCCTCCTTTGGAGTTTGTGCTCCCGAGTGTGACAGAGTTGGACTCAAATGTGACTTCTCTACACATGCCTCATCTATCTCTTTTATTTGAACCTATAGTTGATGCTGGAATTGGTAGGTATACATCCAAAAGACTTGAATCTCTGGACAGTTCATGTGTCAGCTGGGCCCTGAGCCTCAGTGGAGGTGTAATGAATAATAAACACATGAGCCATCCATATGCTGCTTACAAGAGACCCATCTTTGACTCATGGATATAAACCAGCTATAAGTAAAAGGTTGGAAAAAGATACTCCATGCAAATAGTAACCAAAATGAGCAGGGACAGCTATACTATTATTGGACAAAACAGACTTGAAGTGAAAAAAAGTTATGAGTCACAGAAGGCCATTATATATTAATAAAAAGGACAACCCACCAGGAAGATATATATATGCACCTAACCAGGGTGCCCCAAAATACATAAGACAAACTCTGTCAAAACTGAAGGGAGAAACAGGCATCTCTACAATAATCACTGGAGGCTCTAATATACCACTCACATCATGAGGCAGAACAACTGGACAGAAGATCAACAAGGAAATGGAGAACTTAAAGAATAATAAATGAGTCAGACCTAACAGACACACAGAATGCTGCATCCAAATGCAGCAGGTTATACATTCTTCTCACGTGCCCATGGATCCTTCACCAGGATACACTACATGTAGGGCATACTGCAGGTCTCAGTACATATGAAAAGGCTGAAGTTATACAAAGAACCTTCTTAGATCATAATGGAATGAAATTGGAAATCAAGAATAGACAGGAAAAAAGTAACTTTGCAACTGTGTGGAGCCTAAACAACATACTCTTAAATGATCAGTGGATCAAAGAAGAAATTGCAAGTGAAATCAGTAAATGTATTGAGACAAATGAAAATGAGAACACAAATTACCAAAACTTATGGGATACAGCAAAGCCAGTCTTGAGGGGGAAATTTAAAGCCCTAAACACCTATATTAAAAAAGTAGAAAGATCTAAACTCAAAGACTTAACTGAACACCTAGAGAAATTGGAGAAAGAACAGCAAACCAATCCTCAAAGCAAGCAGAAGGAAAGAAATAATAAAGATTAGAGCAGAAATAAATGAAATTGAGAACAACAACAAAGAGAAAATAGAGAAAATCAAAACCAAAAGCTGGTTCTTTGAGAAGATCTGTAAAACTGACAAATTGCTAGCAAAATTACCAAAGGAGAAAAATAGGCAAATAAATACAATCAGAAATGAAAGGAGGAAAGTAATGACTGACCCCACAGAAATAAAAAGAATCAAAAGACGATACTATGAGAAACTGTATGCCAACAATGACAACCTAGAAATGGGAAAATTCCTAGAAAGGCACAACCAACCTACACTGACACTACAAGAAATACAAGAATTAACAAACCAACCATGTTTAAAGAGACTGAATCCATCACCAAACACCTCCCAACAAGGAAAAGCTCAGGACCAGATGACTTCAGAGATGAATTCTACCAAGCATTTCAAAAAGAATTAACAACAATCCTTTTTAAACTCTTCCAACATGATGAAGAGGAGGGAAAATTACCCCACTCTTTTTACGAAGCCAACATCACCCTAACACCAAAGACAGATAAAGACACTACACGGAAAGAGAAGTACAGACTCATCTCTTCAATGAACACAGAGATGCAAAAATTCTCTCAACAAAATATTGACAAATTGAATCCAGCAGCATTATCAAAGACTTACACATCACGACCAAGGGGGATTTGTTGCTGGCATGCAAGGCTAGCTCAACATAAAAAAAAAAACCATCAACATAATACACCACATTAAAAAAAAATTGTAGGGAAAAAACACACGATGATCACAATAGACACAGAAAAGGTATTTGACAGAATCCAGCATTCTTTCTTGGTAAAAAACACTTCAAAAGGTATGAATAGAAGGAAAATGCCACAATATGATAAAAGGCATATATGTTAAACCCACAGCCAACATGGTACTCAGTGGGGAAATGTTGAAAGCTTTCCATCTAAGATCAGGAACAAGACAAGGATGACTAATATCACCATTGCTATTCAACATCATACTACGAGTTCTAGCTAGAGCAATTAGAGAAGAAAAAAAAATTAAAGGCATCCAAAGAAGAAACGGGTACAATAAAACTTGTACTATTTGCAGATGACATTATCCTATATTTAGAAAATTCTGAAATGTCTACAACAAAGCTACTTGAGCTAATAAAATGAGTTCAGCAAAGTGGCAGGATACAAGATCCACATGCAGAAATCAGTGTTCTTGTACAGTAGTACTGCACAATCTGAGGAGAAATCAGGGGGAAGATTCCACTTACAATAGCAACAAAAAGACTCAATCTGTAGGGATCAACGTAGTCAAAGAAGTACAGGACCTATACGTGGAAAACTACAAAACAGTGGTACTCTAAGACTAAATATCGTGAAGATGTCAATCCAACTTAAACTGATTTATAGACTCAATGTAATACCAATCAAAATTCCAACAGCCTACTTGACAGAAATAGAAAAGGCAATTACCAAATTCATTTGGAAGGGAAAATGCACCCAAGTAACCAAAAGCATTCTAAAAAAGAAGAGCAAAGTGGGAAGAATTTCACTGCCAGACCTTGAAACATATTACAAAGCTACTGTGGCCAAAACAGCATGGCACTGGCATAAAGAGAGACTCATCGATCAGTGTAATAGAATTTAGAGTCCAGAAATAAACCCTCACCTCCATGGTCAACTAGTTCTTCAGACACCTACCAAGTCCATGTTAATGGGGGAAAAGTCCCTTCAATAAATGGTGCTGGGAGACCTGGATATCTATAACCAAAAAAATGGAACAGGACCCCTATCTTACATCCTATACAAGAACCAACTCAAAATGGATCAGAGACCTAAATATAAAAGTAAGGACCATAAAACTGCTTGAAGAAAATGTAGGGAAACATCTTAAAGACCTTGTGCTTCATGGTGATTTTTTGGACCTTACACCCAAAGCACATGAAACAAAAGAAAAAAGAGATAAATGGGACCTCCTCAAAATTAAACATGTGTGCACCTCACAGGACTTTGTCAAATGGTGAAAAAGCAGCTGCCTCAGCAGAAGGAAATGCTTGGAAATCACATGTCCAATAAGGGTTTAATATCCATGATATGAAAAGAGATGTTACAACTCAATAATAAAAAAAACAAATGACTCAATTAAAAAATGGGCAAAAGACATAAATAGACATTTGTCCAAAGAAGAAATACAAATGGCAAGAAAACACATGAAAAAATGTTCAATATGAGTAATGATTAGGGAAATGCAAATCATAACTAAGAGATATCATTTCACACCTATCAGAATGGCCACTATTAAAAAGTCAGAGAACTACAAATGTTGGAGAAGATGTGGAGTGATAAGAACTCTTACACTTGGTGGGAATGCAAATGGTACAGCCACTGTGGAGGACTGTTGGGCAGTTCCTAAGGAAGTTGAATATAGATTTGCCAGTGACCCAGCACTATCACTATTGGGTCTACACCCAGAACTGAAAGCAGTGAAACAAATATACATCTGCACACCCATGTTCATAGCAGTACTATTCACAATGTTAAAAGCTGGAAACAACCCAGATGTCCATCAACTGACAAATGGATAAACAAACAGTGCTTTATTCCCACGATGGAATATTATGCAGCTCTTAAGAAGAAATGGGCAAGTGGATTTGGCCCAATGGATAGGGCGTCCGCCTACTTCATGGGAGGTCCAAGGTTCAAACCCAGGGCCTCCTGATTGGTGTGATGAGCTGGCCCACACACAGTGCTGATTTTTGCAAGTGCCATGCAGGGGTGTCCCCCGCAGAGGGGAGCCCCATGCACAAAGAGTGCACCCCATAAGGACAGCCACCCAGCGTGAAAAAAGCACAGCCTGCCCGGGAATGGCACCACACACACGGAGAGCCCCTGCAGCAAGATGACGCAACAAAATGAGACACAGATTCTGGGTGTCGCTGACAAAAATACAAGCTCACACAAGGAGAACACACAGCAAATGGACACATAGAGCAGACAACTGGTGGTGGGGTGGGGAAGGGGGGAGAAATAAATCTTAAAAAAAAAAAGAAGTAAAAAAACACTTGACAACATCAATGAACCTGGAGAACATTATATTGAGTGAAGCAAGCCAAACACAAAAGGACAATACCGTAAATACAGCATTACTGTGAACTAAATATATTGAATAACATATTGTATGATTCCGCTTATATAAAATGTAAATATAAATTAATTTATAGGGGGAAAAAAAGCATTTGTGGAATAGCCAAAAATGGGAGCTGTGAACAGTAGGGGAAGCACAGATGGAGAAGTGATGGATTTACTTTTTTTATTATTATTGAAATTAAGAAAATGCTCTAATAAGATTGAGGTGATGACTGCACAACCATGTGGTGGTACCCAATACCACTGACTGTGTGGTGAACTGTATGCTTTGTTTGTTGATACATATCGATAAAAATGATTTGTTAAAAAAATGACAAACAGCACTTAAAAATGGGAAACTATGTAAATAACTTTCACCAGAGAAGAAACATTCAATTCTTTTCATCACTAAGGAAACACAAATTAAAATCTGCTATGACTTATCATATAGACAGTAAAATGACTAAAATCAAGATAATACCAACTTTTAAGAAGATGCGGAAAACCTGGAGCCCTCATTACATTTCCAGTGAGAATGCCACATGGTGCTGCTACTTTGGGAACCCTTTTGTCAGTTTCTTAAATATAAACTTACATCATTGTTCCTAGTTCCACTCCAAGATATCTATCCAAGACAACTTGCTGGACGATGATTCCCACAGCAAGTTCTTGGCCGCCAAAACTGGAAAAAATACAAATGCCTATCACCCGGGGCTTGGATAAGAGAAGGTGGTTCATGCGTGAATAGCTCTGGAGCTCTAACTAGGTAATTTCATTCAACTAACTTTCACAGAATAAACAAGTTATCCGAGTCTGGAAAAATGCCAAAGACTGAAGCAGGCCCCCGGGTCCCCCGCCGCCCACGGACCCTCGCGAAGGCAGCCCCAAACCGCGCAGAGAGGGCAGGACCGGCGGGGGCTCCACGCACAACATTCCAGCGAGCTGTAGCTTCATGGGCTGCGCGGGCCGGTGCGCCCTCAGCGCAGCGCGGGGACGACCGCTCGCCCGCTTTTCCGCGCTGCCGGAGGGGGGGGGGCCACAGCCCGGCGCTCTGCCCCGCCCAAAGGCCCGCGGGCGCTCCCCGCCCGCCAGGTGGGGTCCGCACACTTACCGGGCTCCGAGCCAGGCGCAGGCGGGCGTCTGAGGAGGGGCCGCGCGCTCCGCCTGAGGGTTCCGGGCCTGCACTCGCAGCCCCGCTGGCCAGACACGGCCCTCCCCACGCACGGGGGCCCCGCACGGGGCGAGGTGGCTCACACACGGGGGGCCGCAAACGAGGGCGGAGGGGCCCTGAGCGGCGCCTCGGCCTGGCCCAAGCACCAGGTCAGCGGCCAGACCCAAACACCCGAGGTCCTGAAAGGTGCCACCGCCGCGCCGCGTGCTGGGCGGGGCTGAGCGGTGGGGAAAGCGGCCAGCGGCCAGCGGCCCCTTGCCAAGAGCTCCGCCCTCGCCGGAGCCCCAGACGGACCCCAGCGTATTTTGGGCTCCTGCCCGCTCCCCGTCCCACGCGACTTCGCGGGCCCCTACCTGCGTCCTCCGGATGGGGCGTCTGACCCTGGCGGCCACGTGGCTACCCCCTGGCCAGTAGTGGGGACGCCTCCGGGAAAAGCTGCCAGCCTCCCCCCTGGTGTGAGTTAAATGTTCTTCTGCGTCACAGAAGACTGAAGCTCAGGGTGCGGCGCAATAAAGGGCAGCAGGAGGTGCGCTGGGTGGGGGGAGCGGGGAGTCTCATTGTAAACAGATGGTTACTGACTCCTTTTCAGCTAACAGGTCATGATTCCAGGACCCAAGATGATAAAAATAGTTAAAATGGACAGAATTGTTGTAGTTTCCCAAGATACACAGGAATTTTAAAGCAGAAAATCTTAAAGGGAAATTAAAATCTATGAGATGCTATGGTTATAAGTGAATCAGCACTTGGAATATTTTAGACCAGTATTTAGGACAAACTGTCAGTAATTCATCTTTTAGGACTTGTGTAATCACTCCAAACACATTATTCCTGTAATGTCAAAAAACTATCATATAAATGGAAACTTAAAAAAATTTTTTTTATTTAATTGTCTTTTTTAAGCTACCTTGATCACAAAAAATGTTACATTAAAAAATATGAGGTTCCCGCACCCCCCACCCCCACCATACTATGCAAATAAAGGGAGACAGAACGATGATTAATGGCTGGCAGAGGTTGCGGGGAGTGGGGAAGGTGGGGTAACTCCTTTTGGGTCTATGAGATTTCCTTCGGAGTGGATAAAAATGTTCTGAAATTAAATAAATTTGATGCACAACATAGTGAATGTACTAAATGCCACAGAATATACTGTTAAAATTATTAATTTTATGTTATGTCACTTTCACCTAACAAAAAATATATAGATACTGTGAAGTGGAGGAAAAAGAAACTCTCCTAATCATAATGCAAGATCTTTGGTGCTTGAAAGGAACACTTTCTTTCTTCTATCTCTCTCACCTGCACAGTTCTGAGTTGTCACCTGCTGATGGTAGAGTTCCATGCCATCCAAAAGGAGAAGGTGTGCCTACATTGGAAAGAAGCCACAAAAATCCTGACTGGTTCTTGTTCAAGAAATAGGTTTCTCTAGTTCTAAAAATGGCTGAAAACTAGGGTATTAAGTTAAACAAGTGTTACCAACACAGACATACTCAAGATGAATTAGGAGGAAAAAGGAATTTTGCAATTGAGCAAGTCTCTTGCTAGTCTTCATTACTAGAACCAATTAAAGCATTTTTCTTTTCTGCTCTAGTACAGAACCTGGTCAGAGGGTTTTTCTCCTAGCTCACTTAAGCTTCCCCTCCTCTATTATCACCTTTGCAGGGTCCTCTCTGACCACATGAACCTTCCCTGCCATTCTTTATGCCCCATTTCTCCCCTCCTCCCTCCAGTTCCTCTTACCCCTCCTCCCCCTCCTGCTCCTGCCTCTTCTCTCTCTTCTCTCAGGCTTTTCTAAACCACAAGAGGCAGTGGCCTCATTTCCTTTGTCATAGAACCCTCAAATCCCAAAGAACTGCAGAATCATTCATCAAAGTTTGCAAGTTTTTTCTTTTACTTGTGTAGAGGACATGATCTTTTTTGTTTACTGTTTGCATGGAGTATTTTTTTCAAAGATTTCATTTTCAAGCAGTTTTTATCCCTGGAACTAAGGTGAGTGTCTTGTAGGCAGCACATGGATGGCTCATGTTTTTCCATTCATTGTGTCAGCCTATATCTTTTTTTAAAAAGATTTATTTTATTTCTATCCCCTTCCCCCTCCATTGTATGCTCTCTGCATCCATTTGCTGTGCGTTCTTCTGCGTTTGCTTGCATTATCTGGTGGCACTGGGAAATTGTCTCTTTTTTTGTTGCATCCTCTTACTGTGTCAGCTCTCGATGTTCAGTGCCACTACTGGGCAAGCTGCACTTTTTTTTTCACATGGGGTTCCTCTCCTAGTGGGGCACACTCCTTGCATGTGGGGCACCCCTATGTGGGTACACCCCACACAGTAGGGCACTCCTTGAGTACGGCAGCACTGCATGTGGGCCAGCTTAGCACACAGGCCAAGAGGCCATGGGGATTGAGCCCTGGACCCTCCATGTGGTAAACGGATGCTCTAGCAGTTGAGCCATGTCTATTTCCCAGCCTATATCTTTTGATTGGGGAGTTTAATCCATTCACATTCAATGATATTATGGTAAATGCATTATTTACTTCTATCACTTTATTCTTTGGTTTTCATATGTTCTGTCATATTTCTGTCTGTATTTTTGCTCTTTTGTTTATCCTTTCTGCTATTCTTTCTTTTATAATCTCCTCTGAGCCTCTGTCTCCTGTCTTTTTCTGTCAGGTTGTAAGGCTTCCTTTAATTATTTCCTGCAAAATGGAATCATTTTCATGAATTCTCTTAATTTCTGTTTTCTTTGCTTTTTAAACTCACCTTCATATTTGATGGGCAATTTTGCTGGATAAAGATTTCTCAGCTGGCAGTTTTTCTCTTTTAGTACCCTAATTATATCATGCAATTGTCTTCTCTTCTCCAAGTTCTGATGAGAAATCCACAATAAATCTTTTTGGGCATCCATTGTATGTGATAGTTTGCTTCTTCATTACTGCTGTCAGAATTTTCTCTTTATCTTTGATGTTTGACAGTTGGAGTAGTCCTATTAGACCTACTATGAATCTGAATAGACCTATTGGAGTAGGTCTATTCACATTTATTCTGCTTGGGGTACACTGTGCTTCCTGGACCTGCAAGGTCATTACTTTCAAGAGGGTTGGGAAATTTTCAGCTCTTATTACCTCAGATACTCTTTCTGCCCCTTTTCCCTTCTCTTCCCCTTCTGGAACTGACATGACACGCATGTGGTTGTGTTTTCTGTTATCACTCAACTCCCTGAGCCCTTGCTCAATTTTTCACATTCTTTTCTCTTTCTGTTCTCTTCTCTCTTCCATTTCTGCTGTTCTGTCTTCTGCATCACTTATTGTTTATTCTGTCATTTCAAACTTGCTGTTGTATGCCTCTAATGTTTTTTGTTGTTTTTTTGTTTGTTTGTTTCCTATTTAGGAGGTACTGGCAATTGAACCCAGGACCTTGTGTAGTGTAAGCAGGTGCCCAACCCTTGAGCTACATCTGCTCCACAGTGAGAGTTCATTTTTTCATTTGTTTGTTTTTAGAAGGTGCCAGGGATCAAACCTGGGACCTTGTATGTGGGAAGTAGATCCTCAACCACGTGAGCTACGACTGCTCTCCTCTAATTTGTTTTTTATCCCACTATTGTGTCTTTCATTCCCATGAGTTCTGTTACTTTTCTATTCAAGTTTTCAAATTCTTCTTTGTACTCACTTGGTGTCTTCTTGATATCTTTTATCTTTTGATCCGTATCATCTTTCAGTTCATTAATTTGATTTTGGAAGTTTATGTGCCTCTCCTTGGTTAGTTGTCTGAAATCCTATGTCTCTTCTGGAGACTTTGATAGATTCCTTTTCTTAGGTCATTTCTTCTCTTTTCTCAGAGTGACTTGTTACTTTTGCTGATGTCTAGGCATCTGATTTGGATGGCAAGTTTACTCAGATGCTCACTTTCCTTGCATAGGGATTTAGTGGCAGGAGGCTGTATGTTACTGGTGTCTTTGATTCTTGGTTCAACTTGTTCTGGGTCTTTAGGATTATCCCTGTTAGTTGTTCAGATCTGGGCCCTGAGCAGAGTAATGTGTTGCAGACCTGCTTCCTAGGGCCTTGGGGAGGGAGACTGTAAAGACCAGAAAATGCCTCTCTTGCTTATTTATGTCTGTGCTGCCCACATGCTTTTCCTTTGTCCACCAGCAAATGGCACTCTTTGTCAGCCCTTCGGTTCAAAGCCTGGTCAGAGTGTGTTTGCATCCACCAGACCAGATCACTGTGATAGAGGATCCTGCCTGGAGGCTAAGAGCCTCCTAATTCAGTCAGTCCTGGTCAATAGAGAGGGCATTGGGAGGATCAGAGCTCCTTAGTCCTGGATCTCTTTAGTCCCCTGCTGGCTCCCAGGCAAACAATAGCAGGGCCCCACCCAGCCTGCAGGAGCTCAAGGGCACAGCAGACCAAAGTTGTGGGTCAAAAGCAGCCAGCCTTACACTTTGTTGCTCTCTCCTCACTTCTGGGTGGTGGGTCGGCCTTTGTAGCCAGTGGCCCTGAGGCCTGAGAATTCAAAGTGTCTATATGGTGGGGGTGGATACTGGCAGCTGCAGCATGTACTCACAGTTTTGCCACCATGGTTCTTTTCCATTGCCCCTCTCTCTGCTGGGTGGTGTCCAGCCTTCCCCTAGGATCCTGAACCCTAAAAGATTTTTTTCCAGGCCATTTCTGCCTGTCCTCTAGCTATTTTTCTGGAAGAGATGAGAGTCCTCTGTCTTGCTAGTCTGCTATCTTCCCAGAGGAATTATAAAGTAATGGAAGCCATTTGAGTTCACAAGATTTTAGTAAAGATAGTAATAATGCATATGTATTTGGACTATTTCTACCCCATCTTTCCATAATGGTTTTTTAGAATAGGAACAAAATACATATTTATAGAAATAATTAAGAAATTCTCTTGAAACTAAAGCACTAAAGAAGTTAAAGCCATAAATAAGGCAAAAGTAAACATTCTCACAAAGAGAGTTAATATAATACTGTATTAAATTTGACTGAATTTCTTAGTGTTCAGAGCAAAGGGAGAATTGTGGGCATTTGAAATACTGATTTCCAAAGTGATTTTTCACTTAATGATTTTTTATTGTTTTCTGGGTCCCATTGGAAAGGTGAGTGGTCAGAAGGTATCACTGGTGTTGAGGATTGCATAATGTCCCCCACAAAAGATATGTTCAGGTTCCAACCTCTCATCCATGTGTGTGAACGCTTTTGTAAATAGGACCTTTGAATATATGGGCCTTAATCCAGTGTGGCTGAAGTCCTTATAAGCAAAGGAAATGGATGTGGAAAGGAAGCTCTGGGAGCAGCCAAAAGCTGGAAATCAACAGAACCCAAAGAGAAAGGAGAAGAGGCAGCCATATGCATCAGCACGTGACAGAAAAGCCAAGGAGCACCAAGATTGCTGGTGAGTTCTAAGTACTGACTCTGGGAGGAAGCAAGCCTTCTGGCCTCTGAAACCTTGAGTCTGTAAATCCCTGTTGGTAAGCCAACCCATTATATGGAATCCATTACAGCAGCTAGGAAATTAATGCAGGAGTCATGGAGGAAACTGAGAGTACACAGTTCTGACCCTCAGCCCCTTCCATCAGGGCAGCCTTCCTTTTATCATTTTTGTTAAATAGTTTCTCAGGCTAAAAAGCAATTACATATTTGTTTTTCACAAAGAAGAAAACATACCATTCTTAAGAAAAGTTTTCCTGATGCAAGAATGCTGAAAGTGGTAGCTTTTACAGGGGTAATTAAATAACATATAACTGTTATGAGAGGCAATGCATAAAAAAGAACAATAATAAAGATAATTTTTTTTAGCGAATAAAAACCCTTTCTTGGTAAATAAAAAACAAAAGTATAATTATAAAGTATCATTTGAAAAAGACATTGTGGCAGGAGGTTAAACTGTGGTCCAGGTATGTAATATTTTAGTGGTCAGTGGAAAATGAAGAAGCCAATATGTATGACTTATGTCAGGGATTCTGAACCTTTCAATTATTGAATTCATTACAGTCTCCCAACAGAAATGTTCAATCTTTATTGTACATGAAAATCTTGTAGGAAACATATTTAAAATACTATTTTCTATACCTTATACCCAGATATTTTTATCTGTGATTTAGTGTGGAGAACCAGAAATCTGCATTTTATGAAAATATATTACTTTTCTTGATTAGGTACATAAACATAATGAAAAATATCTATCTAGAATAATCTCACAATCACTTCTGTCCCATCAGCCTAGTTTACTCTGCCACTCTTACAAATTATTATTATTATGAATTTCTTAACTCTATCCAGAAAGTTTTTCCTAACGTAACAATTCATTTTAAACACAGCCCTTTTTTCCTACTATTACATGTATTGGATGTTTGAATTGTACCACATTGATTGCCTTCCTTTTCCTATATGGATATATTGTCATTTCCTTTTCCTGTGTTTTCCATTGGGTTAAAATGCAACATCCTAAATAATAAAATCATATTTCATTTGATATCAACTTAACTTTCATGACATGTACATATACTTTACCTATACCTCTACAAACAGAGAGGGAGATTTCATAACAATGAAAGGATCAACCTAAGGGAAAGATATGACACCTGTAAATATATGCTCATTTAACACCTAAGATTCAATTTAAAGTAAAAAAAAAAAATTGACACCTATCTGAGGGATAGCCCTGTCAAGGACGAGGGGGAAAGCTTGCTGTCGATTGATTTCCCAAACTCAGGTCCTTACATGATGCTCCAATATTCAGAGCACTTATCCTGACTGTTTTAATCATATGTTTACAAAGTTTGGCTCACCAAGAGTGTGTTCTCCCCCTGAATGTAAAGCATATACTAGTTGATTTCCAATGATTGTTTTGGAGTGTATGAACAAATGAATGACTGAATGAATGGATGGCTCACCAGGCAGAGGTGAAGAAGTAGGAGAGTAGAGCATATTGTTGGAACTTTAAGGTTTCCCAAATGCTTTCAATAACTTTTCCCAAACTGAATGCCTTCAGATGTTAGTAGCTATTCAGTGAAAAATGGGAGTTCAGTACATAAACTTTATCTTCTCTGTTCTTTATTTAGATATCCCCAATGCCCATTACTGTGGTTTTTTTTAAATATAATTTTAAATTTTAAAAAAAGATACTTAGACTACATAAATATTACAAAAAATATAGAGGGGATTCCGATATGTCCCACTCCCAACCCTTTCCACATTTTCCCACATTGGTGTGGTATATTTGTTACAATTGATGAACACATTTTGGAGCATTGTCACTAACGTGTATTATAGTTTACATTGTAGTTTACATTCTCTGCCCATCACTGTGTTTAAGTCCATTTTCCCATGTTCACAAACTTATTAGACCAGAATTTTATTAATATCTGAAAGAAGTGCTCCTTGGAACACTTTAGAATATGCTGACCTTTAGTGTAAGAGAATTCTGTTGGGTGGTTCACAGATGAGTCATAGAGGTGGATCGTGGCCAGTTTGGAGATTTCTGTTCTAAAATGCTGGAAGGATCTGAATTTTATTATGCAAACTATATAAATAATTGAATGGTTTTAGATAAGAAGTATTTTGAATTTTATACATGTCGTAGCCACAGTGTAGATGATAAATTTGAAGGAGGCTGGACCAGAAGTGGAAAAAATATTTGGAAGCTTGTGACAATAATCCAACCTATCAGTGATGAAATACTGGACTAAGTCTACAGTGAGAAATGGGAAGGTGGTGTGGAATTGAGAAGATATATTTAGGAAGTAGTATTGACACATCTTCAGACTAATTATATTTAAGAATGATAGAGTGGGAAATATAAAGGAAATTATCCAATTTCTGGCTTAGAGAATTGGGCGGGGGGTGGTGACATTCATACTGAAAAAATAGTGTAGAACTGTGGGGTAACAGCCTTAGTTTGAGGGATCTATGACAGACAAGTGAGAAATTCACATGTGTGACTCAGGAACGAGATCTGGGCTAGATATGAAAAGTTAAGAGTCCTTGGCATCCTGCTTGAAACAATAGGTTTGGATGTGGTCACTGAAATAGACTATGGTGAATGAGAAGGAAAGTGAGAAGAAGATTGGACCTTGTGGAACATCAACATGTAAACAGTTAACAAAGAAAGAGGACACTGAGATGTATGAAAGAAAATTAGCATGGAGCCCCAAAAGGGAAATATGATGAAGCCAAAATAGCAGAAGGGGAAGAACATAATCAAATGTGTAAAACTGCTGAAAAATCAGGAAGGAAAGTACAAGAATGATAAAAAAAAAAAAAGAGTGGCCTTTGCATGTGAGAATTTGAATGTAATTGGAATACCCATAGGAGAGTTGTTCCACTGGAGTGGTTGGCTAGGGTTCAGCAAGTTCAAAAACAGAGAGCTGAAATAGAGATGAATAAGTCTGGAGAGGGACTGCATAGGACAGTTTCTAAGGAGCTTAGCTCTGAAAGGAGAGCCAGAGGAGGACTGGAAATCTGTTAGGACTGGTATTGAGGTCTTCAGGGAAGCTATCCTGATGTCACCAGGGAAGACTGTCCTTGGGCTGTTGTGGGGGAGACCAGCAAGGCTCTATACAACAGGGCTCTCAAGCTTTGCTCTTTGTATAAATAGAAAGTACTAATTATCCTGTGCATTAATGAAAGGGCCTTGCTGATGGCAGGGAAAGGAGTCCAGCCCCTGGGCTCTGCCTCTCTGAGCCCCACCTGGGCCTACAGCAAGCCCAGAGGATCAAGTGGTGCCCTGACCTCACCCCTCCCCTGCACAGGAACATGTCAGGGCACAATGATGGGTGTCATGGCAATAGAGGGCTCCTGTACCCACAGCCTGGTGGGCTCATTCTCCTAAGTGTTTCTTTCTGCCCTTGGGGAGCAGGATCCTGCTGCAGCCATCACAGGAAACCTCCCCCCCAATGGGTTCCCCTTTCCTCAAGGCAAGCAGGGGCACTGGACTTCTGCAGTATCTCACCAAGTTGACCTGCATGACAGTCATAGGATCTTGGGGGAAATCTGTTAGGACTGGCAGTGTCTGAAAATTTCATGGATTTTCTGTGGAGACATTGGTCCCCCTCTAATCCAAGTCTTCCTGGATGGGGGTCTCTCCTGGAGGTGACTGATGACTGAGTCTCCTTCCCCACGTGGCCCTGCCCTCTCAGCACTTGCTTCCCTAGGCCACTGTCAGAAGGGAGCCTCCAGGGAGCATCCTTCTTACAGCTGAATTGGCCACCTTCTATTTTATTAAACCCCATGGAAAGTACAAGTGTTGGAGGGGATGTGGAGGAAAAGAACCCTCATTCACTGCTGGGAGCAATGCAAAGTGGTGTAGCCACCGTGGACGACAGATTGATGGCTCCTCTGAAAGCAAAGTATAGAATTATCATATGATCTGGCAACTGGTCTACTAGGTATATACCCCAAAGAATTGAAAGCAGCATCTCAAAAAGATATTTGGACACCAGTGTTCATAGCAGCACTATTCACAATTGCCAAATGATGGAAGCAACACAAGTTTCCCTCAATAGATGAATGGAGAAATAAAATGTATAACAGTATAGACATACAATGGAATATTATTCAGCTGTACAAAGAAATGAATTCATGATATGCATGACAATATGGATGAACTTGGAAGACATCCTATTGAGTGAAATAAACCAGACACAAAAGACAAGTATTGTAGTCTCACTTTTTTGAAAAATATACAATAAATAATCTCATAGCATCAGAATGTATTCATTCCTATGGTGTGTATACAGAATGAGAAGTAAAGGCTTAAAATTAACAGCATTCCTATTTGGAATGATGGAAACATTTTGGCAAGTTATGATGCTCCATCAAGGTGACAGACCCTCATTAAGAAAAAGACCCCCTACCAAGTTCTTCTAACTTCTGGTACTATAATTAAAGTACAGGATGTTGAACTATGGACCCACATTTCTCAACTAAGAAAGGCCCAGCCAGAGTCCTGGAATTTTTCTTACTCTGGAAACTTGAAGAAACTCAAACTAGTTGTCACAGTGTTTTTTGTATTTCTTTATCTTGCAATAATGTAAAGGACAAGATGGCAAGAATATTTCTGTTTCTTCAACTGTCTATTTACCTCTCTAGCAGATGGACCAGTGCCTAATTCATTTTATGGTGCTGAGATTTGAGTACTTAATATCATCTCTTTTCCCCACTGCAATTCAGATCTTAAAGGAAGACAAAATGACAGTTCAGCAGATATCTGAATTTTTTAATTTGACAACTTTTGGAGCAAATTGTTTAGTTGTATGCAAAGAGGTCCCTAACACCATACCCTATCAATAAGCAGATGTGACCTTATCATGCATTACATAGCCCTAACTGAGCAGCTTCTTTCTCTTAATATGAATTTGTCATGCATCCATGTCCTTCTGTGGCAAGATAACACTTTCCTTTTTATTGCTGAGTAACTATATGGGCATAGTTGTACCACAGTTTGGTTATCCATTCACCTAGTGAAGGACATCTTGCTTTCTCCTAGCTTGTGGCTTTGTAACTAAAAATAGCTATAACTATATCAGTGCTGGTTTTTCTTATGTGGACATATGTTGTCAACAAGTGGGTACATGCCTAGGAGTGTGATTAATGAGTCACATGCTGAGATATGTTTACTTTATTAATCATGCTAAAATGTCTCCCAAAGGGGCTGTGCCATTTGCATTCCCTCCAGTGAGGAAGGAGAGTTCCTGTTGTCCCACATCATCACTAGCAGTTGGATTGTCTGTTCTTTGGATGTTAGCCATTCCAGTGGGTGGATAGTGTCTCTCATTGTTGTTTTAAGTTACTTTTCAATGACAAATGATGTTAAGTGTCTTTATGTGTGCTTATTTGCCAATTATATACCTAATTTGGTGAGGGTTCTGTTCAGTCATTTTCCAATTTCTTAGTTGTGTGGTTTGTTTTCTTTTTATTGAGCTCTATAGGCCTTTTGTATATTTTGGTACAAAATATATGTGTTTTACAAAACTTTCTCCCAGTGCAGGATTGAGGTCTCTTCATTCAATCAACAGTGTCTTCCACATAGTAGAACTTTTAATTTTTCAAATAAAGTCCCATTACCATTTTTTTCTTTTTATGACTCTTTCTTTAGATGCTGCATTTAAAAACTCATCAGCAAACACAAGGTCATTTTTCTGTTGGAACCACATTTTTATTTTATTTTATTTTTATCATTTTGCTTCTTAGACATTAACATATAAACTACTTTAGGTGAATCTGTGTGTAAGGTGTAAAATTTATGTCTTTCTTTTTTTTCAGTATGGCCATCCAGTTGTTCCATTTCCATATTTTGAAAGGATTATGTTCACTTGAGTATATTTTAATGGGTCTACATATGGGCTCTATTTTTTCCCAATTTTTCTGTGTACCAAAGTCAAACTCTATTAATTATTGTAGATTTATAATAAGAATTGAAACCAGGCAGTATGGACTGCTCAGTTTTGTTTTCTTAAACATTTTGCATGCTCTTGTAGGAGCAGAAAAAGTTCAAAAATATATACAAAATATTTTTCTATGATTTTGTATAAGATCTTAAAAATATTGACTCTACCTACCATGAAACAGGAATATTTCTCCATTTATTTAACTTTTTACTACTTGCAAGTTTTTATAGGTTATGAGAGAAAAATACATACTTATTTTCTTAGGTTTGAGCAAAGGAATTTATTATGTGGTTTTATAAGTATAAATGCATTTGTTTTTTATTTCATTGTTCACTGCAGGGAAGGAGAAGGAGAAATCTATTGATTTTTGTATACTTACCTAGTACTTTGCTTCTTGTTATCTCCGTGCAGTCTCATCAAGGCACTGGATAGTTAGCTCCATTTCCTTTGAACTTCCAAATTTATAGCAAATTTATAAAAATTTAATTTCTGAGATTCTGTTGGTAGCCTGAATGGGGCGCATGTGCGCAGCTGAACAGTGAGCTCAAGCAGTTCCTTTCCTGCACTCTGGCTGCAGGAGAGGTGCCTGAGGATCTTTTTTAAAAAATTATTTTATTTTAAAGTTAAGAGACCACACAAAACATTGCATTAAAAAACATGAGGTTCCCATATACCCCACTCCCCAACCCCATCAATTTTTAACTGTATTTTTTTGAAGATACTTAGATCATAAAAAAGTTACATTCAAAAAATATGAGGTTCCCCTATATTCCCATCCCCCCTCACCCCACTCCTCCCACCTCGACCACCTCTTTCATCATTGTGACACACTCATTGCATTTGGTGAATACAGTTTGGAGCACTGCTGCACCACACGGATCATGGTTTACATTGTAGTTTACACTCTCCCCAGTCCATTCAGTGGGTTATGGCAGGACATACCATGTCCATCACTGCGGCGGCTTGCTCGGTCGGTAGAGGTGGGGTCTGGCTGCGGACGAGGGGTTGGTCCAGCTCTGGACGAGGGGTCGGTCCCGCTCGGGACGAGGGGTCGGTCCCACTTGGGACAAGGGGTCGGTCCGGCAGCAGACGAGGGATCGGTCTCACAAGGGGTTGCGCGGTTCGGCTGACGGGGTCGCCCGGCGAAGCCGGCGACGAAGGGGTCGCCCGGAGAAGCCGGCGACGAAGGGGTCGCCCGGAGAAGCAGGCGACGAACTGGGGACAAGGGAGGCCAGGCCCTTGTCGGGGGCTCTCAGGACTGGAGGGCGCACGGCAGAAGAACTACCGCGGAGACAAGGTAAACACGCAAGTCCACTTTACTGAGGGAGAGGCAACAGTTTTATAGGGGCTGGGGAAGGCTGATTGGTCGAAGCCACGCCCTGTTCTGATTGGTTGCCGGTGAAAGGTCAGTGGGCGGTACTGGACGGGGGAGGGGTGGTGGTTAGGGATTGGCTGTCGCTGTTGCTGGGGGAAGGGGCAGGGTTTAGGGATTGGTGGCTGCTGTTGCTGGGGTGGAGGGCAGACTGGATTTTTCCGCCCACGCCTGGCTATTGCTGCTGTCGGGGGAAGGGAAAAGGGCGGGCTGGATTTTTCCGCCCACACCTGGCTGTTGCTGCTGTCGGGGGAGGGGAAAAGGGCGGGCTGGATTTTTCCGCCCACACCTGGCTGTTGTTGCTGTCGGGGGAGGGAAAAAGGGCAGACTGGAATTTTCTGCCCTGCGCCTGCGCAGGGAGAAGGAAGAAGAAGGGTGCCGCCCCACAAGGCATCGGGTGGCGCCATCTGGGAGGAGGGGCGGCCGTGGAAGCATGGCTGCCGAGAAGGGGAGACCCGAGGGCACTCTGCGCCCATGCCGAGCTTCCTTCAGGGGTGGCGGTGAGTCCGACCAGCCACCCTATTATGGGGGCAGCGGCTTGGCCTGCCGCGGCTGCTCCCCCGCCAGGCCAGCAAACCACACTTCAGCCTGAGGGGTGACCGCACACCACCTGTCCCTGCAATACCATTTAGGACAACTGAGCCATCATTTTGACCTGACTGACCCTCAGACCCAGTGGAGAAGGCCTCCCTGTGGGCCCTGAGACCTGGTTGCCCTGTCCCATGTGGACAAGTGCTTCATTCTGCAGGACTGTCCTGGGAAGCTCTGGTGGCCATGGGACAACTCTTGCCCTGTCCATAATGAGTCAGAAGCTTCATCCATTAGTTTTCATTCATGTTAAATTCCTAAAATGACTTCCCAGGTCCCCCTCATTGAATGTGTCTCATCAGTGGTTTGGAGTTTTCATGTAACAAACCGTGCACCTCCTTGGTTAAATTTCTTCCTAAGTATTTTATTCTTTCTGATGCTCTTGTAAAAGAAATTGCTTTATTAACTTTCTTTTAAGATTGTTTGCTTCAATGTTATAGGAATACAACAGACTTTTGTGCAACTTTCTGGCATTATTAGCTATAACAGTATTTTGTGAGTCCTAGAGGGATTTTTATATATAAATCCTGTCCTTTCTAAATAGAGATAGTTTTGTTCTTCCTTTCCAACTTGGATACCTTTACCTCCTTTTTCTTGCCTAATTACTCTGGCTAGGACATCCTGGACAGTGAGGAATAGCAGTGGCAAAAGCAGCATCATGGATTGGGCCTTGATGTTATTGGCACAACTCACAGTCTTTCACCATCGAGAATGATGCTAGTTACGTAGCCCTCATTTTGCTGGCTTGTGTCTTTGTATTTCATTATGAAAAGGTATTGGGTTGTGTCAAATGATTTATCTGCAGCAAATGGCATGGCCATGATATTCCTTTTTTCTCCTTTCCTTCCCCCTCCCCTAGCCCTGCTGTTTTTGCTGTGTCCCTTTGCTGTGTGATCTGTATCTATTTCTCTTTTTGTTTTCTCTTCCCTATTTTCTCCTCTTGGATTCCCACCCTGGGGACCCCTGCTGTGGAGAGAGGCTCCCTGTCACTTGTGCCAACTAAATTCCTGGTTTCTGTTATGTCTCACCCTGACTCTCCCCTTGTTTCTCTTTTGTTGTGTGATCATCTTGCTTCATGTCTCCCTTGCATAGGAACTGACTTGCTGCCTGGGGACTTGATTCACCAGACGGGCACTCAGCTCAGTGCAAGGTCACTTGGCTCACTGCATGGACACTGGCCTGCCACACAAGCATGCTTTTTTTTTAACCTGGAGGCCCCAGGGATGGAACCCAGGTCCTCCCATGTGGTAGGTGGAAGCCCAATCACTTGAGCCACATCCACTTCCCCACAGTATTCATTGCTTGATGAATTAATGTTGCTTGTTACTTTGCATCTTAATTCCATTTTATTTTTTAAAATATTTTATTAGAGAAGTTTAAGGTTTTCAGAAAAATCATGCTTAAATTACAGAGTTCCATATAACCCTCTCACAGGCAGTTTTCTCTATTATTAATTCTTTGCTTTAATGCTGTATTTTTGTTATAGCTGATGAAACAATATTACTAGAATTATCCTGTTATGTGTAGTCTGTAGTTTGCTTTAGGGCTCTGTTTGTGTTGTACAGGTCTATGTTTGAAATTTTTATTATGGCAAGATATGTACAACCTAAAATTTCCCATTTATTTTTTTTCAAATATACAATTCAGTGATGTTCATTTGTGTACACAGTATTGTCACTGACACCCACTACCAGATTTTTCTATCACCCCATAGAAACTGCACCCATTAGACCAGGACACCAGTTCCCTGCACCCCCCAGTCAAATGCTGGTTCGCAGGAGCAGTGATGCTCATGAAAGGAGGCCCAGCTGGAGCTGTGAAGGTGCCCAAGTGTCTGCCCTGGGTCCACCCAACCAGGTCAACATTCGGAGGCCAGGGGCCAGGATCCAGGAGGAGGCAGCCTAAGGACTCCTCACACCAGAGGGAGCTGAGGGTGTGCAGTCCTGCCCGCACAGCCCACATGCCAGCGATCAGTCTTCCCCAGTCCTGTCCCTCCAGGTGGGAAGTCTCATTCAATGTACATTTCCCCCATGTAGTGCTGATGGGCTCGAGTCCACCATGAAGACTGCAGGTTCCTAAGCAGAGGTGAAAAGAGACCTCAGCATGAGAAGCAGATTCCCTCTTTCTCCAAACAGAAAGAAGGCACTGCCATGCATCAGGACGTGGCCCTTGAACATGGGGTTTTTGAGACACCCACTTTTCAGAGGTGGTTGTGGTGCCCGGTGAATGCCCCTCACCCCTCACCCCTCACCCCGGGGGTTCTGATGGACTATCTTGCTCCTTGCCCAGTTTGACGGTAGTGAAATGCACATCGCTCTGCTGCAGGGAGACTTGTGTGTGTCCTTCAGCACCAGAGAAGGATGGATGGCCCTTGAACTTGCCACACGTTAAAAAACTGATGACCCTCAGACTTGATTGAAGGAGGAAAGAATGAGCCTGTATCTCACTTTAATTAACACAGGAAATGAAGGACCAAACGACAACTCCAGGCTGTCCTAGAAACAGAAATTTAATGTCATATTCTGGTCAAGAATTTGCTATTTATAAAACTCATCATGTCCCTACCCACGTGATTAGTATTTCTTTTGACTTTTATACAGAAATCAGTTGCCCTCCCACTTCTCCCCCAAATCCTCCATCCCCACTAATTCCTGTGTCTTCTCTCCTAAATCCAGGAAGCATTGTCCTTGGAACTTGTAGGGCCTGAGCTTATCGATAGGTCTGTGCTGGGCCCTGCTCCCTCACTGGAAGAGGGTCTCCCTCTCATCTCTCCAGAGAGGGCTTGGTTTAGAGGGGGCCAAACCCCCTCAGTCTTGAGCTCTTGAGCAGCTGCTGGAGCTTCCTCTAAAATTTGAGGTACCTTCAACCCAGAAGCTGCCCCTGGAGCTGGAGCTGGTGGCAGCGGTGGTGCTGCAGGGAAGTCCAGCTCCAGGTCTGGCTGTAGGTCTGGCTCTGGACCTGGTGCTGGAGCTGGAAGAGGAGAAACATTCACCCCCATGACGGCCATCCCTCTGCCTCTCAAAGCACAGAACACCCCACAGCCTTGAGCAGCCCAAACTCCCCCAGGAACCACCCCAGGCTGCAGCCCCTGGAGGCGTGGTCTGGGCTTCCTCTCTCTTAGCTTCTGGACAACAGCAGCATCTGAGGCTCTTCCTGGGTCCTGCCCCCCAGTCTCCCCATCACCTGCCCAGCTCCGTCATGCTGTGTTATTCTGATACCCATGTGTAGGTGTCCCTGCCCACTGATGATAATCTCCCGATAGGTGGGGAGAAAGCCTTGCTCAGCCCTAATGCAGCTGAGTTCCCCTGGCTGGACTGGTGAGTGGGCCACTCCCCACGCCTCCCTTTTGGGACCATGATTGTGGGGTGGAGAGGACTGGGTGGGCAAACAGAGCTGGGAATGGGCTATGGAGGGGATGGGCTCTCAAGGGTTGGCCCTGAGACCCCTTTCTCCCTTTCTCCCCAGGGTTCCAGGGCCCCACCCAGAGCTCTCCTCCCCACCTGTCTTGCAGGGGGAAGATCCAGAGCCCCACCCTGGAGGGAGGGGTCAGCACAGCCCTCCTGAGCACATCTCCCAGTGCACCCCGACTTCCTTTCATGCTGTTGTGGAGATTGCTGTGTACAAGGCCTTTACATTTATAAGCTTACTGATGGCTACTTGATTCTTTCAAGTTGCTATTGTAAGTGGATTTTTCTTTCTTGACTGGTACCTCAGATAGTACATTTTTAGTGTACAAAATCTACTGATTTTTATGTTTTGATCTTCTATCCTGCCACTTTATTAAACTTGTTTACAAGCTCTTAACAACTTGATTGCAGTTTTTTTTTCAGCTTTGTACATACAGTATCATGTCATCAGCAAATAGTGAAAGCTTTATTTCTTTTCCAATTTGTATGATTTTATTTCTTTTTCTTGGCTAAATGCTTGCAAGTACTTCTAATAAAAAATGTTAAATTAGAGCAGTGACAGTGAGTGTCCTAGTTTTGTTCCAGATCTTAGAAGAAAAGTCTTTTTCATTTCACCATTGAATATGATGTTAATTGTGGGTTTTCCATATATAGCCTTCATCATGTCTAGGAAGTTTCCTTCTATTCCTATAATTCCAAGTGTTTTTTTAATCCAAAAAGATGCTGTGCCTTGTCAAATGCCTTTTCTGTGACAATAGAGGTGATCATGTAGTTTTTTCTATGGATCTGTTACTGTGGTCTATTAATTTGATTAATTTTCTTACGTTAAACTACCCTTGCATACTAGGGATAAATTCAGCTTGATCATGGGAAGCGGAAGTGGCTCAAGTGATAGAGTTTCCACCTATTATAAGGGAGGATGTGGGGCAGATCCCTGGGACCTCCCAGTAAAAAGAAGAAGTGAAATCATGCCCACTTGGCAAGCCAGTGCCAGAGCAAGTGCCTGCATGGTGAGCCAGTGCCCACAGGAATGCCCATGTGGTGAGTCCGTGCCCTGCACAAGTGAGTCATGCAGCAAGATGATACTGCATCAAAAGAGAGACAAGGGGAGAGTCAAGGAGAAATGCAACACAAACCAGGAACTGAGGTGGTGCAATTGACAGGGAACCCCTCTACCCATCAGAAGTCTCCAGGATAGAATCCTAGAGGAGATAGGCTAGAAGAGAAACAGCAAAAAACAAAGAAACAAACAAAAAACCCAGTGGGGTGAGAGAAGGGGAAGGGGGAAAATAAGTAAATAAATAAATCTTTTTAAAAAATCCACTTGCTCATGGTGTGTAGTTTGTTTGATGTGTTGTTGAATAGGATTATTAATGTCTTTTTGAGGGTTTTAGTTTATTAGAGAGATTGATCTGTAGTTGTCTTTCCTTGTGGGGTCTTTATGTTGCTTTGGTATTAGAGTAATTTTGGCATCAAAGAATGAGCTAGATAATGTTCCTCCACTTCAAGTTTTGGGAAGGGTTTAAGCAGAATAGGTTTTAGATTTTCCTGGAATGATGGTAGAATTCACCCAGGAAGTCATTGGTGCTTGGCTTTTTTTATTTGGTGTGATTTTTTATGACTAATTCAATTTTGGTCTCTTGATTTCTTCTATTTATTCTTTCATCAGTGTAGGATGCTTGTGTGTTTCTAGAAATTTATCCATTTCATCTAAGCTATCCATCTTATTGGCATACAGTTTTTCAAAGTATCCTCTTTAATGATACTCTTTAATTCTGTGGGATCAGTGATGATAGTCCCTCTCTTGGTTTTTATTTTATTTATTTGCATCCTCTATCATTTTTCTTTGGTTCATCTAGAATATCAATTTTATTAATCTCAAAAAAAACCAGCTTTTGGCTAATTTTTCTAGTGCTGGTTTTTTGTTTTTGCTTTTTTGCTTTTAATTCTCAATTTCATTTTGTTCTGCTCTAATCTTTGTTATTCGCTACTTTCTTCTTCCTTTGGGATAAGTTTGTTCTTTTTCTAGTTCATATAAATATTTTAAGATGTAAATATGCAATTGGTTCCTATAAAGGAAAACATTTCACTAAAACAAGAATCCAGAAGCTCTAATGTGGACCAGTTCCCAGCAAAATAGCAACCATTGTCTGCATGTGGTAGGATAACACCTGCGCCTGCAGCACTGCAGGGCTCATACACATCGTAGACCCAGAAGGCTCTCGCTGCTTTCTGGGGCAGCTAGTGGTAGTTGTGCACAGCTCCAATTGCTCATATTATTAATGATGTGAGGCTGATAATCATATTGTGGCTACTTTTTAAAATTAATTACTTGATTTTCCATGAATTTTTTTTCTCCCATCACATGTTGATAACCATTTTTTTAAACTTTATTAGAGAAGGTGTGTGTTTACAGACCAATCTTGCATGAAATAGAGGATTCCCATATACCACCCTATTGTTAACAGCTTGCATTGATATGCAGCATTTGTTATAGCTGATGAAAACAGATTTATAATTGTACTGTTAACTGTAGCCCATGGTTCACCTTAAGCTTCACTTTCTCTGTAGTGCAGTTCCATGTTCATTTTTTTAAATTTGTTACCACAGATACAATCTAATAATTCCCCTTTAGCCACATTCATATATATATACTTCAGTGCTTTTAATTATGATCACAAGGTAGTACTCCCATCAGCACCATTTATTACCATATATTTCTACCATTCCAGTTAGGAACTCTGTACATTTTTAGTCTTGACTTCCCATTCCCTATTACTGCCCTATCTGCTATTCTAGATTCTGACTCCATCAGTTTGCTTATTCTGATTATTTCATATCAGTGAAAACCTACAATATTTGTCCTTTTGTGTCTGGCTATTTCACTCAACAAGATGTATTCAAGTTTCATCCATGCTATTGCATGTGTCAGAACTTCATTCATTTTTACAATTTAAAACTGTTCCATCATAGAGAAGTGGGTGTGGCTCAAGTGATTGGGCTCCCATCTACCATATGGCAGATCCTGGATTCAGTTCTCAGGGCCTCCTGGTGAAGGTGAGTTGCCCTGTGTGGTGGAGCTGGCCTGTGTGGAGAGATGACACAACAAGATGACACAACAACAACAGCAAAAAAAGGAGACACAGAAGAAAAGACAATGAGAGACAAAATCAGGAAGCTGGGGTGGCTCAAGCAATTGAATGCCTCTTTCCCACATCAGAGGTCCTGGGATTGTTTCCCGGTGCCTCCTAAAGAAAAGAGGAGAAGAGAGGACAAGCTGAGAAGACAGACATAGAAGAACGTGCAGCAAATGGACATAGAGAGCTGACAGCAAGTGCAAGTGGTAAGGGGGATATAAAAACAATTATAATAAATCTTGAGAAAATATTCCATTCTATGTATATATTTTGTTATCCATCCATTGATGGGCACTTTGGTTGCTTCTTTTGGCAATTGGGAATAATGCTGCTATGAATAGCTGTGTGCAAATATCTCTTTGGGTATTTCCTTAGTGAATGCTGCGACCCCCGCAGTGCAGTCACAGCTGAAGAGGGTCTGCACAGTTGCAAGGAGGGGATGAGAGGATGAAGAAATGAAAGACACAAAATAGTGGGAACCAGGTGGACCATGAGGAGATTGCAGGAGCTTGCAGCTACCTCGGGTACCCAGTTTAATCAGGCATGTTATTTTATAGCTTAAGTGACATCAGCACATTCAGCGGTTCTCATGGGAAGCTCTTGTTTCTACATCACTACAAATACAATAGTTATTCTTCTTTTCAATAGCCCTCTGATAACAGTCCTCCTAGAATTCTTATCCACACACAGCATATTTTGTTCAGCACATAACTTTGCCCAGGGGCACCTCCTTCTTTATCTACATTCTTCCTGTGAACTTTGGAGGCTGCTTTGCAGGTTTCTGGGGACCCTGCTTTGCAGAGCTCCCCACAAGGGAGACTGAGGGATCATATGGTAATTCTATACTTAACTTTATGAGGAACTGTCAAGCTGACTCCCACAGTGGCTGAACCATTTTATAATCCCACCAGCATTGAATGAATATTCCTATTGCTCTGCAACCTCCCAAACACGGGTAATTTTGTTTATTTTTAATAGCAGTCACTCTAATAGGTGTGAGATGATGTATGTCACTGTAGTTTTGATTTGCATTTCCCTATATTTAATGATGTTGAACATCTTTTTATGTGTATTTTAGCCATTTTTATATATTCTTTGGAAAGACGTCAATTCTTTTCCTTGTTTTATACTTTTGGTGGTGTCCTTCCTCTGTTGTTAAGTCAAAGGATTTGTTTATAAATTCTAAATATTAAACTTTATCAAATATGTGTGTTGGAGAAAAATGGTGTTCACTGAGACATGGAGACTGATTGACCACAGGCAGAAAAAGAATTTATCGAGAAGCTCTCCCAATGAAGAGGTCTAAAGAACAGACTCAGTCCCCCTCACCAGCATGATGGGGGTCTGAAGAGAGACTTCAGCCACTCCTGGAAGGGGGGCCTTGAATTTATACAGAACTTTCCTAGGTGGGGAAGCGATAGTTAGTGGGAGGGGGTTGAGGGTCTGAGCAAGGTGCAGGGACCAATAGGGAGCTTTAGAGGTGAAAATTTTCCTGATAATGAGTAGGGAGTTCAGGGTCTCTTGGAATGCTGCAGGAGCACATGTTTCTTTTGATCTGTAGGGTTTTACAGGGTTTCTTTATTTCCCTCTGGTATGTAAACAGTGAAGGTTTCCAGTCTCCCTCTGATATGCGGCTAGAGTAGTAAATGTCTCCATCTCCCTCTGACAGGCAGATGGTGACGGTCTCTATCTCCCTCTACTCCTGACTCTATGAGGTTCCTTTGTTTAACCTGTGGGGAAGTGCCCTCAGACATGGGGGAGGGGGTTGCCTTTTTCCCAATGCATGTCAGGGGAAACTGAGCTACAGCTTGTTAATATTGCAAACCTCTAACGATGTGGTTTCCAAATATTTTTTCCCATTGTGTAAGTTGTTGTCATTTCATTTCTATGATAAAATCCTTTGAGGGCTAAAAATTTAAACTTTATGAAGCCCCATTTATCTATTTTTTCCTGTGTTGCTTGTGCCTTATGTGTAAAGTCTAAGAAACCATCACTTAACACAAGGTCTTGAAGATGCTTCTCTACATTTCCTTTCAGGAGTTTGATATATCTTAGCCTTACATTTAGGTCTTTCATCCATTTTGAGTTGATTTTTGTATGAGGTGTGAGGTAGCAGTCATCCTTTTTTTTTTTTGCAAATGGAGATCCAATTTTTCCCACAATACCTGTTCAAGAAAATACTCTTTCATAATTGAGTAAATGAATGGTATTTGCCTCCGTGTCAAATCGGTTGGCCATAAATGGAAGGGTTTGTTTCTGACATCTCAATTTTAGTCTGTTGATCTCTATGCCTGTCTTTGGGAATACCACGCTCTTTTCTGTGTGTTTTTTAAAACACATCAGTTTTATTGACACGTATTAATAAAGCATATAATCACCCAAAGTGTAAAATCAGTGGTATTTGTGCATAGTTATTCATTCATCACCTCAATCATCATTGGAATATTTTCATTATTTCAATGATAATAATAACAAACAAAAACCTGACAAATAAAGAAGAAAATTCTTCACCTCTCAATCTCTATCCTTCCTCTGCTGTACATAGCTGCTGTTTCTGGCTATTCTTCCATAATTCTTTATTAAACAGTTTACTGAGATATATTTATATATCATATGATCTACCCAAAGTGTATAATCAGAATGTTGTCTATTCATCACCACAAAAATCTTTAGAAGTGTTTCATTACTCCAAAAAGAAAAACTTTCATTTTTAAAAGAACTTGTTGGTGTTGATTGGGAATTTGTTGATTCTATAAATTGCTCTGGGTATGACTGACATCTTAACAATATTTTGTCTTCTACTACATGAACACAGAATGTGTATCTATTTATTTAGGTCTTCTTTGATTTCTTTTTAGCAATGTTTTGTATCTTTCTGTGTACAAGTCCTTTATTCCTTGGTTAGATTTATTCTTAGATATTTCCTCAGTGAGTAAAAGGTTTTCTGTTTGTGTCTGTCCTGAGGAGGGGGCTTTGCTTTGTGTTCTCTGAGAAAATTGTTCTTAGGGAGCACAAACATTTCATTTTCTGCACTGTTCCCCTGGGGTTTATTCTTAACTTTCTCATGGAATGCTTAAGCAAGACTTAAGCAAATTTCCAATCAAGGCATGCTATTGTTTCTTTTCTGACTGAGGGTTGTTTTCATGTAAAATTCTGATAGGTTCAGAGAGAGTGGGAAAGCATATACAATTGGGACACAAAAATACAAAAGGATGGGATTTTCCAGTTGGTTAAGTTGGGGACAGGCTGGTGCCAGATGAGCCATAATGAAGCCCAAGGAGAAAAGGAACATGGGTGACCCTGTTTACATGTTTTCATCAATTTTTAATGTGCAATAATTCATCCAACATTAGTGTAGTGAAAAGTGTTTAAAATTGAGAAATATGTGAACTGAAAATAAAGCAATATTTTAAGTATGAAATTTTATATGTAACAAATCCAGGATTTATTTTAATATTTATTTCTTGAATTTAGGAAAATGGACATTTCAAAAGTTTTTTCTAATTTTACTATATGTTCATTTCATTTTCAATTGGTGTAATTGCAGCATTTAACAATTTCCCATGAACCAGTAATCGTGTTAAATAAGGCTTGTTTTTTTTTTAACTTCTAACACATATTTATGTATTAATAAGTTTTCATTCATGTTACCTTCTGTGATGGTTATATTGTGTCAACTCAGCCAGGTATTTGTGCCTAGTTGCTTGGTCAAGCAAGCACTGGGCTGACTGTAGTAAAAGGGCATTTATGGACTTTAGTCACCATTGATTTTACTGCAGCAGTAAATCATAGACAACTGATTATAATCACATCAGGGAGATTGCCATCTGCAGTGAGTGATGCTTAACCCAACCAGTTGAATGCCTTAAAGGGAAAGTGATTCCAGCATTGAGAGAGAATTTCCCAGCTTGTCTTTGGACAGCCAGCCTCTCCCAGAACTCATCAAGAACGTTCACTGGATAGGAGAAGGGTAAGATGGCAGTGAAGTGAACTTCCCTGTTAGGGTCTCCTGCAGGGAGTCAGCTGGGTGGCGTTGGAGACTCTTTGGGACCGGGTTGTTTCAGAATTTTTGCTGGTCCAGAGGTGTCTGGACATCGATTTGGAGGGAAGGTAACAGAGAGGATCCGTCTGTGAAATATACATGGAGATCCTGGCTATGTGTGGAGGATTCCCTCCTTGGGTAGGCGGAGCAGTGTAGGGAAACATCTACAGGACCTTGGAATAGGAAATGGATTTATGAATATCTCACCAAAAGCATGAGCAGCAAAAGAACTAATAGATAAATGGGACTTCCTCAAAATTAAAGCCTTCTGCACCTCAAAGGAGTTTGTCAAGAAATTAAAAAGGGAGCCCACACAGTGGGAGAAAATATTTGGCAACCATATATCTGATAAGAGACTTATAACTTGCATATATAAAAACTCATATATCTTGAAAACAATAAGATAGACAACCCATTTAAAAAATGGGAAAAAGATTTAAACAGACACTTCTCCAAAGAAGAAATGCAAATGGCTAAAAAGCACATGAAAAAATGCTCCAATTCTCTAGCTATCAGGGAAATGCAAATCAAAACTACAATGAGATACCATCTTACTCCCATAAGATTGGCAGCTATGAAAAAAACAGAAGACTGCAAATGCTGGAGAGGATGTGAAGAAAGGGGAACACTCATCCACTGCTGGTGGGAATGCAGAAGGATTCAACCATTCTGGAGGACAGTTTGGTGGTTTCTCAAAAAACTAACCATAGATTTGCCGTATGACCCAGCAATACCACTGCTGGGTATATACCCAGCAGAACTGAAAACAAGGACACAAAACGATATATGTACACCAATTTTCATAGCAGCATTGTTCACTATCGTCAAAAGTTGGAATCAATCCAAATGTCCATCAACAGACGAGTGGATCAATAAAATGTGGTATATACACACAATGGAATACTACTCGGCTGTAAGAACAAATACACTACAATCACATGTGATAACATGGATGAACCTCGAGAATCTTATGTTGAGTGAAGCAACCCAGGCATTGAAGGACAAATACTACATGACCTCAATGATATGAAATAAGCAAACTGCCTCAGAGAGCTAGAGTCTGGAAAAGAGGCTTACAGGAAATCGGGGGGTGGAGGAAGGATGTGAGTTAGCGTCTGCAGGGGTGGAATCTGTGATGAGCTAGCGGTAAGTATGAGCACAAAGAAGGGACAAAATGGGGCCAAGGGGTTGCCTTCGGGTGGGGCTTTGTGGGTTTGAGGGGGGCTGGGGATGGGAAGAGGGGTAATATTGTCCAAAAATTGGGGGGAGGGAGGGACAACATGCGAACATGGGAGAATGTCAGGTGTTAGTTGAGAACAAAATGTTGAGAAAATCGTATAAAAGTATAAGTAGGAGGGTTACCTGTCTAGGATGCTCAGGGGGTATGGTCTGATGCGGGACGGACTCCAGGGGAATAGCTGAAGGCTCATTTTGCCAAGGTGGGTTGTACCATTGGGAAGAGACCCAAGAAGTGAGAGTTGGGGTGGACCCACATCCTGGGGAGGACTAATGCCATCAAATAGAGAGAACTGTATCTCTCGTGAGAAAGGATGGCTCCCAGGGCATTAGGGCAGTTGAGAAAGTCAGGTCCTGAATACTGCTGCAAGTATCTCTGGACATGGCTTCTTGGGAAATGGAGATTGGCTGGCGTTGTGGGCCCCAAGGGGAGGAGAAAATGGATGTGGAATGGATGGAACCAAGGTAAATATGGGGGCAAGAGAGGAGTTCTATGAGAGTACATGAGGATGAATATAAAACATGTAATATTACACCAAAAACATATAGGGGATGACAGGCTAATAATGTAAACCATAAGGCAAAACATAGGATAAGTAAAAAATTTAGAAAACTGTACAACCTAAATTATGGACCACATAGTAAGCACAGATGTCACCTTGTTTGAAAGCTATTGTCTCGGAATCTGTACATCAGTTTCAGGAAATATGATATGAATAAGCTAAAAGATTATCGCTGTGGAAGGGAAAAGGTTTTATGGTGGATCTGGGGAAGTACTGTATATTGTATATATGAATTTCGGTGATCTAAGACTCTTGTGAAGCTGACATTATGTTGGGATTCACTTTACAGGAAGTTTTGGATCACAGAGTGGTTCAACAATGGCAGCAGAGGAATATTGATATAGGATGTTATTGACAGGATATATATGGTTGACAGGGAGTTATACAGGGCATATGCCCAAGGTATATAGTAATGTCTAGATATACTCATAGTGGAAACAATTAAAAACAACAGCTGGGGGGGGGGTACTGGGCCCCTGGCCAGTGGGTCACTGTCGTGGACCCTGTCAAGAACCAGGAAGGAAGGAGGGCCCAACAGTGGGCTCCTGATACTAATGGCTATGCTTTTGAGCCTCTACACCTGCAATAAGAACAAGGCCTAGAGTAGCACTGTGCCTGGGAGTTTCCTCCTGACAGCCTTCATGTTACTCAAATGTGGCCACTCTCACAGCCAAATTCAGCATGTAGATGCAGTGCATTCCCCCCAGCGTGGGACATGACACCCGGGGATGAGCCTCCCTGGCACTGAGGGATCACTACCACATACTAGCTGAAGATGCAACTAGAAAATGACCTTGAATTAAAGGTTCAAAATGGATCAGCAGAATATCCCTGTCTACATATAATAACATGGCTTCAAAATGCTGTTTGACCTAATGTAAGGGGGAAATGGAAAGGAGAAATGAGATTATAAGGCTATGAGTCTCTAAAAAAATGTCTGGAGGTTGTCAGAAGGAATGCCCTTATGCACAACTGAGCAGAGTCTAAGAGACAGATAAAGTAGATACAACCCCAGGTATTGGTTCTTTTGAGGGATAAAGAGACCCACAGGTTCTATAGTCATGGCAGATGGGGTTCACTGCCATGGCAGATGGCCCTTCTTTGGAGCTGGTGTTTCTGAGTGATGGAAGGGGATCTCTTCTCACAAGACTTGCATGCTACTTTATTGGAATTGTAGTTGGTGCTGGGGTTTAAGATGTATTTAGGGGATTTGAATCTCTGGACTGATAATATGACACCCAGGCCCAGAGCCTCAACAGACTTCAGCTCCTACACTTTGATTTATTGGACTTACCCCACTCAGCTAACATCGAGTTGAAGAAGGTCAACCACCACACCATGGAGCCTAGAGTGTCTACAACTGAAAGCAGGAGGAGTGCATCCAGTATCCATGTGGAATCTAAGCCCCCACTTGACATAGATGTGCAATGGACACAACCAATCCAATGTCCACAGAGAAAATGTGGAATGGGTGTGGGAAGGGTAGCCATGGTGGCTGCTGGGTTTGGGGAATGGGAGGAAGAGATGAGATGTGGAGGCATTTTCGGGACATGGAGTTGTCCTGGGTGGTGCTTCACGGACAATTACAGGACATTGTAGATCCCCCAGGGCCCACTGACTGGAACGTGGGAGAGTGTGGGCTATGATGTGGACCATTGACTACGGGGTGCAGTGATGTTCAGAGATGTATTTACCGGGTGCAATGGATGTATCACGATGATGGGAGAGAGTGTTGCTGTGGGGGAGTGGGGGGTGGGGGCGGTGGGGTTGATTGGGACCTCATATTTTTTTAATGTAATTTTTAAAAATAAATAAATAATTTTAATAAAGGATGTTACCAAGGGAAGCAGGGGAAAAAAAAAAAAGAACTTTCACTGGACTTTCATTGCAGCCCCTGGTTGTAGCCTACCTGCAGAACCTGGACTTGTGCATTCTCACGGCTGCATGAGACACTCATAAAATCACACACTATTGACAGATATCTCTTGCTGATTCTGTTTCCCTAAAGAACCCTGACTAATACACTTTCCTAAAATGTCTTCCCCAGCTTCCCCTTCTTTAATATATTTCAGCAATGGTTTGTCATTATCAAGTTACAAATCTTCCACCTCCTTGGTTGAAATTTCTTCCTAAGTATTTTGTTCTTTTGATGCTGTTGTTAAATTAATGGCTTTTTAAATTTCCTTTTCATATTATTTGTTGCTGTGGTATAGAAATACAAGAAACTTTTGTGCAGCTTTGCTGAAAATACTTATTAGCTATAAAAGTATTTTTGTGAATTCTAGAGCATTTTTTATGTATAAATCATATCATCCACAAGTAGCAGTAGTTTTACTTCTTTCTTTCCTGTTTGGATGCCTATTCTATTTTTCTTGCCTAATTGCTGTGGCTGTTATATCCAGGACAATGATCAATAGCCGTGATGAAATATTATCTTTGGTTTGTTTCTTATCCCATTGGGAAATCTTTTAGTCTCTCCTAATGACTAGAAAACTAAATATGTATTCCTGATTTTGTTTGCTTATTTGTTTTTAAGAACAAATGCTTATTGGATTTTGTCAAATAGTTCTTCTGTGGCAATAGACATGATCAAATTTTTTGTTTCATTTTCTATGAATTAATGATATATGTTATTTTGTATTTTAATAGACTTTATTTTATGAGTTTTTTACAGATAAATTGTGCATAAAGTACAGAATTCCCATGTACCACTCACAGACACACAGATTTCCCTATACTTAACACTTTGCATTAATGTGGTAATTTTGTTAAAACTGAAACCCTGTGACAAGATTTATACATTTAATTTTAATTCATAGTTTATGTTATGATTCACTGTTTTTGTTGTAGAATTCTATGATATTTTAATCCTTTTCTCCTGGTAGCATATATACAACTTAACATGTTCCATTTTAACCACTTTCCAATATATAATTCAATGCTGTTATTTACATTCACAATATTGTCACTATATCTGCCATCCCAATTTTCCCATCACCCCAAACAGAAAATCTATACCAATTTAGAGTTACCCCATTCCCTATATCCCCCCTGACACAGGTAACCTGGATTTTAATTTCCTACAATGAAATTCATTTTTTCAGAGCTCTAGGGAAAGTATGCAGAAAGTATAGTTATTTCCTATACCCCCCTTTTCATCCTCTGCCCACAGTTGTCTTTTTTATTCACATCTGGCATTAGTGTGGTACATTTTTTACAGTTGATGAATCAATATTGATCCATTTTTGTCAATGAAAGTCCATAGATTATGTTAGAGTTTACACCGGATTTGTGTATTTCTATGGGCTTTGACAAATGTGTAAGGTCATGTGTTCATTATAGCACCATATGGAACAGTTCACTCACCTAAAAATGCCAGTGCTCCACCAACTCACCCTTCCCTCCCTCCCCCAGAAACCTGGCTATCTTGAACTTTTTATTGATTCTATAGTATTGCCTTTTCCAGAATATCATATAGTTGGAATTAGATGGTATGTAGGCTTTTCTAGACTGGATTCTTTCACATAGTCATATTCATTCAAGATTTCTCTATGCTTTTTCATGCCTTGATAGCTATTTTGTTTTTGTTGTTGTTTTTAAAGATCTATTTAATCACCCCATTGTTTGCACTTGCTGTCTGCCTCTCTGTCCATTTACTGTGTGTTCTTCTCTGCTTATCTTCTCTTTAGGCAGCACTAGGAACTGATCCTGGGACCTTCTGGAGTGGGAGAGAGGCGATCATTCTCTTGCACATCTTACTATGCCAGCTCTCCATGCAGGCCAATACTCTGTGCAAGCCAGCATTCTGTGCAGGCCAGCACATGCAGGCTAGCACTACTGCATGGGCCAGCACTCCATGTCAGCCAGCACTCCGTGTGGACCAGCATTCCATGCAGGCCAACGCTCTGTGTGCACTAGCACTCTGCATGGACCAGCACTTCCATGTGAGCTAGCACTACTGCACAGGCCAACACTCTATGTGGGCCAGCACTCCACATGGGTTAGCACTACTGCATGGGCCAGCACTCTGCATGGGCCAGCACACTGTACAGGCCAGGACTCCATGCAGGCCAGCACTCCACATGGGCCAGCATGCAATGTGGGCCAGTACTCTGTGTGGGCCAGCTTTCCACTTAGGCCAGCATCCCTTCACCAGGAGTCTCTGAGATCAAACCCTGGACCTCCTATATGGTAGATGGGAGCCCAATTGCTTGAGCCACATCAGCTTCCTGCTAATATGTTTTGATCACTGGAAAACACTCATTCTATGGACATATCATGCATTGTTTATCTGTGCACCTATTGAATGGCATCTTGATTACTTCCAGTTTTTGGCAATTATGAATATGCTGCTATAAACAGTTAGTGCAGGTTTTTGTGTGGATGTGCATTTTCAAGTAATTTGTATGAATGGTTAGCTGTATCAGTGCTGGATTGTGTGGCAAGCCTATGTTCAGCTTTTTAAAAAACTGACAGTCTCTCTTTAAAAATGACTGTTCTTGGGAAGCAGACTTGGCTCAGTGGATAGGGCATCTGCCTACAACATGGGAGGTCCGCGGTTCAAACCCCGGGCCTCCTTGACCCTGTGGAGCTGGCCCATGCACAGTGCTGATGCGCGCAAGGAGTGCCCTGCCATGCAGGGGTGTCCCCGCATCGGGGAGCCCCATGTGCAAGGAGTGCGCCCCATAAGGAGAGCCACCCAGCGTGAAAGAAAGTGCAGCCTGCCCAAGAATGGCACTGCCCACACAGAGAGCTGACAATTCCCGTGCCGCTGACAACAGAAGCAGACAAAAAGAAGACCGTGCAGCAAAATGGACACAGAGAACAGACAAGGGGGGAGGGGGAATAAATAAAATAAAATCTTAAAAAAAAATAACTGTCTGTTTTGCTTTATCACAAGCAATGAATGAGAGTTACTGTTGCTCCACATCTGCACCCACATTTGCAGTTGTCGGTTTTTGGGTTTCTAGCCATTCAAATAGTTGTGCAGTGGTGTCTAACTTTTAAAATTTTGTATTTCCCTAAATACCCACATCCTAAAGGCAATGCAAATGCTTTCCTATATTTCTATGTCATCTGTATCTCCTTTTTGGTGAGGTGTTTGTGCAGATCTTTTGTCCATTTTAATTGGGTTTTTTTTTTATTGTTGAGTTTTAAATGTTCCTTGTATATTTTGGATATAAATACTTTATCAGAAACATGGATTGCATATACTTCCTCCCATTCTGTAGTTTATCTCTTCATTTTCTTAATAGTGTCTTTTGCAGAATACAGTTTTTAATTTTTAAAAGAAGCCCAACCTAACATTATTTTTTCTTTCAATATAGTGTGCTGTTAGTATTCTGCATAAAGTCATTGCTAAACCCAATGCCACCTATAATTTTAAAAATTGTATATTTTTGCATTTTATTTTTGAATAATGATGCATTTTGAGTTTGTTTTAGAGAAATTTATATAGTATATGTCTATATTCTTTTTGCATTTGGTTGTCCAGTTTTTCCAGCTTAATTTCTTGGAAACTCTGTCCTTACATCTTTGAATTGCCTTTGCTCCTTTGTCATAGATTAGTTGACTGTTCACTATATATACATGGAGGATTTACTTCTTTTCTCTCTATTCTGTTCCAATTAACTGCCTGTCTATTGTTTATCCATGACCACACTATTTTAATCACAATAGCTTTATAGTTTTGTTTTGTTTTGTTTGGAATGCAGTATATTTTTAAATACAGTAAAAGCCACCTGGCAGTTAACTTGACAAGTTAACAAAGCTTAAGATTTACCAGGTCATATCAACATTCACAGTCTTTTTACCCACATGAGAATTATATATGGTAGTGTTTACCTGGAATGTGTATACATTTATAGAGGCAAGAAACCTTTGGAAATTCAGATTTAAAGGAGCTGAAAACAGGAACTGGATGCCCAAGGGTGGTGTAGCTGTGATTTGGAGATACTCTACTTCCTCCAAAGTTTGTGCACTTCCCAAAAGTTGAGCCATCAGGAATCCAGCAAGCAGCTGTGGCACTTGTAAGAGCTTGGCTACTAATCTTGCAGGGTTTCCGGGCCCAGAAGAGGAATATGAACTCTCTACTCTTGCCAAAGTATGAAACCCCTAATGTGCCCACTGTGGGTGTCAGAAGAAGACTGGCATCTGGATGGAAAAGTCATTTGGGGGGCTCCCTGGCTTAAATGTCTTTGCCATGGAGGGCAGCTGGGGCAGTGAGGGAAGGTGGAAGGGAGAGAGTGGGTGGGAAAGAAGATAAAATGAACACTATGTGCTTACAGAGAGGATCACTTACTGTCAGCATGCTGTGTCCACCCATTTTCCTTACATGAAGAATCTGGGTGATTCTATGAGGAAGAAAGCCTGCACATGGGGCACCAGCATTACAGCAAATTCACATGAGCAAAACCTTCCATCACATTCTCTAGAACTGGTGAGGCAGTCCTTGGGCAGGCAACTTGGCTCAATCTGATACATTGAGACCCATGTTCCTCAGGAAATTAGCATGAGGTTTGTTTAGTGGTTAATTACTTTTTTATTATTGAATTATATTGTAAAGGCTTAAGTAGTATGTCTACAATTGATCAAGACAAAACAATTTGCATTTACATCAAGGACCCATTTACTGTAGTGGCATAAAAGAGGCACAGACAGGCTCTTAGTGGGGGGCCCCGATACTCAGCTCCTGGCCACGGGCCGCTGGCCGGTGCACAGCCTCCCAGAAGCCTCAGTGCCGCAGGCATCTCCTAGCCCGTGATTTCCCATCCCTGGCCCTGCCACTCCTCGTGCCTCAGGCAGGGTTAAGCCTTCACCTGAAATGCCCTCCTTCCATTTCCCTCCCTGAAAGCCCAGCACAGGCCCCACCTCTCCCCTGCTGTTGCCCTGTCCTCGTGCCAGAGGCCTCCCTTATGCCTTGGTACCTCCTCAGCCCGGGTTCCTCGCCTCCTGTGCAGGGGGGAGGACCACGCACCTGCCTGAGGATGCTGACATTGTAAGGAAAGGGCTAAGTTTAGCTTTCACATTAAAGTGATGTGGAGCCAGGGATATGGTGTCTCAGTCAGCGTCAAGACTAGCTCATACTGACTCTGCAAGGAAAAAGGCTGCAACGACTTTGGTGCCAAGTTTGCAATTGGTGCCAACTCTGAAATGAAGGGGATTGGGAGTTGTAATGGGGGAAGTGGGGGAGGATCTCTAACGTAAATGGGGAAACTAGCACCAAGTTTGAATTGGTGCCAACTACCAAGCTGCTGGAGTGTAGGGAACGAGAGCAGGAACTAAGAGCGGGAACCCACGTGAGTTAATTAGACCCCTCAGATAGGCTGTAACCTCTGAAGTGCCCAATCAAGGGGGAACAGGGGAGGGACCTGCATGTTAGGCTTAGGGTATAAATGGTTCTTGTTGTTTTGTGCACTGGCTATTTTATCCAGGTTGTGTGCCTGTTCTTGCAAGATCATTAATAAAATTCTTTTCTCCTCCAAAAAAAAAAAAAAAAAAAAAAAAAGAGGCACAGACAAAAGATCAAGTACATGTTTTTAAAAATAAAGACTACATGTTTTACCTGGTCCCACTTTTACTATTTTGGACTGTACATTTCCTCCTAGAGAACTAACACATTTATGTTAGATCTGATTTATCTTCCCACATTTAAAAAATTAAATACAGCTTCTCACACTTTCTAAGTTATAAACAAAAAGGAAATGGTTTTTAAAAAGTAAATCTGAAAAGAAAAAAAAAAAAGTAAATCTGCTGTTATCCTACAGTGGAAAGGTTGAGTAAAACATGGCCCCTCTGTGGCTCATCTCAAGGAAACACATTTACTCAGAGGAAAGCATTTGTGATCTGGGAGTAAGTTTCCCACTTCCTTTGCAGGACCAGATCTTCAAGTGTTTCTGGTCTCAATTGCAAAGTAAGTGAAAATGTCTGCATAACATGTATAAGTCAAAAATCAAAACAGGGCTAATTAAAATCAAAATTCTATGCCAGTCTAAATATATATCTTCAGCTTTTTCCTTTTTTATTGCAGATGGTACTTAAAAATAACTTACCTTTTTAATGTTTTATGAAACTCAAATGAATACGTTTAAAAATTTTATATTTCACTTGATTCTATTGAAATTTCAATTACCTACTACTTTACTTACCCAACTTATACATGAGGTAAGTTTCAGCTAAAAAAAAATTCCACCACAAAGATAAAACTGGTTCAAGCACATGCAAAATCATAATGCCCTACTCATGTTCTGAGTGTACAACTTTCACTATCGTGTATCCAAGAAAAATCCAAATGGAACCTAAGAACAGTGTTTAAAGTTTCTAACTTCTAAACACACACTTACCGATCTAAAAAATATTTTGTTACCAAATTGTACAGAATTCATGTTTTACTGTAAACAAGAGGACACATTTCCAATATTGCTTGATAGCCAGCTGTCAGTTTTCTAAAACACTATATTTTTGCAGTAAATTATCCCTGCTAGAAATCAACTGTATTTAAATAGATCTTAACAGAAGTAAGACATTCATTGTACTAGAAATCTTTTAGAAAGTGAGTTCAATCAGGCTACAATAACATTGACATGAATAAAAATTACAGGAGAGATTACTGCTGTACTTTTCCCCATAACTACTATCAAACTTTGTTTAAATTGTGCAATCACAAATTATTCATGTTTCCTCTTGCTGAATTTCATTATGTTTCACAGAGAATGAATTCTAAAATCTGTTCTGTAAGAATTCAAGATTTTGAAATGTGTAGGTTCGCATTATACTACCATGTTTTGCCCTTCTTGTTTTCCAAATACACAGAAACAATATAATTTTTCTCAAAAAATGAAATAAGATGTCCACGTGAAAAAAATAAGCCTAGAAAAAGTTCCAGAGCTAAAAAAGCTTATTCAAATGGCCACAAAGTGGCCTCTAGTTTAAAGTCCAAAACATTTAAATGACATTCATTTATGTTTTGTTTTCTTTTCAAAGGAATACTGTAAAATAATCACATTATTTTAGCTCTTGAGTCAACAAGTGTACACAAATGTTTTATTCAGTTAAAATTATGATCATGCAAGTTTTGAAGGATAAACCAAGTTGATGCTTAGAGAGGGCTTTGACCTAAGCTTGGCAAACTGTTGACTTCATTTTCTTACTATCATATCTTCAGGTCAAGAAGTTCTTTCAAGTCCCAGATGTGAAAATTCTTGTCCCCAGTATGAGAAATAGGAAGATTCAGTATTCGATACAATAGAAAAGTCCATATAAAAATTGATCAAGGATGTATTACTTTAAATAGTGATAAAATTTTATGAAACACAGAAATGGCACAATCCTGAAAAGATTGAGGAGAATTGCTGAAAATGTGCCAAAGTTTTGCAAGTTGATTATTCCCAGAAAGAAAAATCCTAATAAGAGCAATATCCTCACAAGATAAATTAAGGAATTGCTAATATTTCATTGATAAATTTCAATCTTCAAAAATCTGAATGTCATTAAAATATTTAGAAGATAGTTCTCAAAAGAAAAGATGACATCATTTAAAATAGAAGCTCCACAATGTGTTTTCATGATTTAGATTTAAAGCATGAAAATAATTTTGATAAAATGTAAAAAGGAATACTCAGAATTAATGTAATGGCTTACCAATGTACAGGGGGAAAAAATAGAATATATACCCTTCTCTAGAGCAAATGCCCTCTTGATGAGAACTCCCTGTGATTGGTGTTTGTTAAGTTCTGTTAGGAGAGCTATTTGACCTGAGTAAAGAAACCTCTCAGTATTCACAGATTTGGACTGCTGTGGTCAGCCTTTCCCTCTCTCTGTCCAGTCTTCAGCAGTCTTTGCTCAGTGATCTCTGAAATGGTTTGGCTCAGCCAGCCTGGATGGCTGTGAATGTATTGGCTTTGACACTGACTCTTTAAGACAAATCTGTACCCAAGTAACTGCCCAGCATTGCCTGGTTTAACACTGACTCTTATTTTTTTCCAGCACTGACCGCTTTATGACTTCTTCAGCACAGAGCACCCAAAGGGCCCGGGAAGAGATGCCCTCCTCACGAGTCCCCCAAGGAGGTCCATGGCTCAGATCAGGCTGTTGGACGGCAGCTCCCCACACACAGCTTTGCTTTGGAGAGGCAGGATGTCCAGTGGGGAGCAGGCCTTGCCCCTGAGGAGGAAGCAGGTACCACACAACCTCTGTTGCAGTTCCCACCCTGAGAAGCAGCTGGGGCCTCTGTTCCATGTTTGGGTCACAAGGTGTGCTCAGGCTCTTCCATTAGGCCTACACCCTCCCAGGGTTCTAGAATGGAGACATGAAGCCTCTTCACACCAAGGTGAGGAGGGGAGGCAAGGCTGAGAAATGACCCTTGAGGACGTCCCTGACTTGCCCGCACAGCTTGATACTAAAACAGCTGTTTAATCTCTTCTTCCCTGGAATTCATTAACAGTTCATTCACCATATAATAACGACCTTGCTAATTATGGGAAAGAAAAGTCTTAAGTCAGTGTATTAGTTAGCCAAAGGGGTGCTGATGTGAAATACCAGAAATTGGTTGGTTTCTATACAGGGTATTTATTTGGGGTAGGAGCTTACAGATACTAGGCCATAAAGCATAAGTTACATCCCTCACCAGTCTATTTTCACATGTGAGCAAGATGGCTGCTGACAGCTGTGAGGATTCAGGCTTCCTGGGTTCCTCCCTTCCAGGGTCTTGCTTCTCTCTGGATCCAAGGTTCCTTTCTTCCCAGGGCTTGCTTCTTCCTGGGCTCAGAGTTCCTCTCTTCCTGGGGTTTGCTTCTCTTTCTCCTGTCAGCTTACTTCCCAGGGCTCCAGCTTAAGGCTTCAGCATCAATCTCCAACATCAAAACTCCAACTTCAGAAACCCTCAACTCTGTCCTTGGCCATGCCTTTTATCTGTGAGTCCCCACCCACCAAGTAGTGGGGACTGAACACCCTAATGACATGACCCAACAAAGCTCTAATCATAACTTAATCATGCCCATATACAGACCAGACAACAAACTTAATCCAATATCAATTTTTGGAATTCATAACCATATCAAACTGCTACAGTCAGTACGTGGCTGTTGGAAGTTATTTATATACCCCAAAAGGAAAAGATTAAGTTTGTAAACTAATCTATTCCTCTGGGTGTGATACCAACAAAAAAGCATCTGCCAATCACTTTATACTTCCCTGGCCACACATAGCTGCTATTCTGTTTATGTCTCTCTACTTATTTGTATTTGTATTTTGTTAGTTTAAAATATGCAATATCCCCCATATTCATATTTCACATAAGTTTTCACTATATGTTATACAGTCCCATGTTACATTTTTTAGCTTTCCTTCTAGTAATATACATGACCTTGGACTTACCCTTTCAGCCACTGTGATACTCATATAATAGCGCTGCTCATTACAAACACTACGATGTGCTTTCACAATTTCTATTCACTTCTAAAGATTTACAACCTTGATACTAATTCTGCACATTTTAACCCTTAACTTTTATTTTCTCTACCTCTTTCTGTTTTCTGGTGGCCTATATTCTATTGTTAACTCCAAGGCTTTACATGTTTATCCAGTTCTTTGTGTATGTGCCTTTTCATTTTTTTTTTTTTTACTTTTTAAAAGATACTTAGACTACATAAATGTTACAGAGAATATAGGGGTTTCTCACATGCCCTGCTCCTCACACCTCCCACATTTTCCCATGTTAGCAACATCTTTGATTAGTGTGGTACATTGATTGCAATTGAAAACACATTTTGGAGCACTGACACTAAGCATGGATTATAGTTTGAATTGTACTTTACAGTTTCTCCCACTCAATTCTGTAGCTTACAGTAAGATATGTATTGGCCTGTGTCTGTCACTGTAATGTCATGCAGGCTGATTCCCAAGTCTTGAAGATGCTCTCCTTTTACACCTGTTTTTCCCTCTCCCTACCCTCAGAACCTCCAGTGGCCACTGCCTGCACATCAATATTTCCTCCATTGCTGGAATTTCAGAAGGTCTAGAGTAGAATAGTAGTAAGTCTACTGTAGTCCATAGTTCATTCCCCAATCCTGAGGATTCTGGGATGGTGATGCCCACTCCACCTTTATTTGAGGGGGGTGCTTGAGTCCCATACAGCCAATGCATGGAACTCTCTTGCTTGCAGTTGTAGGCACTTTTGATTCCTTGGTATGTTGGTTCTCCTTCATCTCCTCCTTGTTACTTGTCCTGAATTAGTCCAGTGAACTGGAGCAGAGGTGTTGCAAGTCCCTTTAAGATTCAGGGCTAGGCTGGCACATAGGCAGGCAGCCCAGAGGTTTATGTCTCTTAGAGGTATTGATGTGGGCTATGGGTGGAAGGCTCTTTGTCTCTTCAGAGATAACTAAGCTGTTTGACTTGTGAGTGTGGAACGGTAAGAGGCTGCAGTCCTGCCCTTAGGGAAAATGGCAACAGGCTCCAGTCCCAGGAAATGTTTAACAATGCAAGGGCTATAAACTTTAAGTATTTAGGGGAAATGCAAAAAGTAAATATGCTAAAAGCTTATCTAGAATATCTGGAGTCCATGCTAAAAGCTTACCTAAGATGTGGAAGATATATGCTAATTGAAGCCTATTGAGAACTGAAACAAAGGGACCATTTGGCCTTTCCTCTCTGTATAACAGACGTTTGAAAATCTTGTTCAGGGCTCAGGATTCAAACTGAAAGCTCCCAAGTCCGGCCGGCCGTCAATAAACCATTTTTCCTTCTCAAAATCATTCTTGAGTCCTGGCCTCTCTATACTCAAATAATTGAACTTCTCTCAAATTCTACAACAGTATACCTACCAACTTCAGTACTAATTATAAGTTCAAACAGAAGGACAGAGGAGCCATGTGTAGGGAAACCACAAGGGAGTCTGACTCTGTCACACTGGAGAGCCTAAATCCCAAAGGAGGGCCCACTGGCAAGGGACCAAACTTTGAGCTATCTGCCCTGGCTATAGTGTCTGGATGTCTCCAGAGCCCTCAGGAGCCCCACTATTTGGGTTGTATCTACTTTGGCAGTCTATGTGATCATGCCGAGATGTGCATAAAGGTTGCCTCTGGAGTTTCTTCCCAAGTAACTTTGAAGTCTCTTAACCAAATAAACTCATTTGTCTCCACCTTCTCCCCCATTTGGTCAAGGCCTTTTTTTTCCCACTTGCATTGTTTGTTAGTACTTGGTAGAAATCCCTTGGTGCCAGGAAGTCTCATCCCCAGGAGTCATTTCCTTTGGGGGAATTTATTGCATTTATAAACTGAGTTTTGGCTTAGAAGGGGCCACATTTAAGCAATAAGGAGGCTCCTTGTAGGTAATTCTTAGGCATCCTACAATACTATGCCAAGTTTCAATTTCAAGAGCAAAGGCTCATAATCATAGTCATCAGTATCAATGGCCCATCAATGGACCATTCTCCTCCAGTAGTCATTGCCCCTGTATTTGCGACTCCAGGAGAGAATGTGGCAGAGCTTCTTAGGATGGGCATTTGATATTCTTTGGCTGCTGTGTGAATCTCCAGCCTCTGTGGCCATGCCCCATGAACCTTTGAACACATTTATATGCCCTATATTTATGCCCAGTGAATCTCCTCCCATGTATCCCCATCACTGACACCCTGCCCCACTGATCCTCCCCTGCCACAGTTGTAAGCCTTCTGTGATCCAAAATTTCTCAAAAGTGAAGCCAATAAGTAGCCAAATACAATTAATAAGAAAATGAAATAATATTGGTAGTTTTAAACATAAGAAATAACATAAATAAAATTCAGAAAATTTAAAAAAATTAAAAACATAATAAAAAATTGGGATTAAAAATAATGAAAAATATTTAAGAAAAATTTTTTTGACATTTTGCCTTTCATCACTGTAAGATCTGTTGTCCTATATGTACACTGACATTTTCTTCCATTTGTTCCCGTAGTGTTTTACTTTTGTTTTGTTTTGTCTTCAAAGAAGTTTTAGGTCACAGTAAAGTCACATAAAAAATACAGGGGATCCCATTTACCAACATCCTGCCCATTTCCCCCCTTCCCATATTAATAACCTTTTTATATGTGGATGATACATTTCTTACAACTGATGAACACAGCTACTAACCATGGTCAATAGTTTACACTATGGTTTACATTTTTTACCATATACTTTTATAAATTTTGATGAAGTTTAAGATGGCCTGTATCCATCACTGCAAGATCATTTAGAAAACTTCTATTGCCCCCAAAATATCACCTGTTTCATCTTCTATTCCTCCCTCCCCCTCCCCTGTGGCAGACAGAGACCACCAGGCTTCACTCCTTGAAGGACAAGATTCATAATTGTTTGCAGCAACACTGAGGGCTTGACACACTGGTCTGTCCTCCCCTATTAGGCACCACCTATGCTCTCAAGAGACTCCTGTCCTTCTATTTGGGAACATAGTGGGCCTCCCCAGGATGGGAGTCCAACTCCTTCCCACTCTTTATGTGAGTTTCCACCCACTGATATAACACACTATGGCAAAATGATCCCTTGCACACTCCCGATAAGCCTGCCCTGACCCAAATGTCTCCCATCAAAGACCCTAAATCAGTAACCCTTTCTTGTCATATTGCCAAAAGAGCTTTCCCCACATTGTAGTTTCAGCTATGTACCCACGAATCCCCAGTGTTCACCAGCTCCCTTCCCCAACCCTCTCCCAGTTCCATGGACCATTCAACACATCCCCCCACCCTACCCACCTATCAAAACTGTACCACCCAACCCATTAGTGTCACTACACCCCTGCCATGCCCCTTCACTGCACAAGTACAAACGTTCACATTATCATAGATGTTATCTTATGGGCACTGGCTAACAACCTTCTTCTCCCTTTCTATTTCTTGTAAACATATCTTACAAATCTAGCTCTGTGAGTTGCTCAATTTGCTTAATTCTTATCAGTGAGGTCCTTCAATACCTGGCTTGCTTCAATCAATATAAGGCAGCCTACTCAATGGGAGAAAATATTTGGTAACAATATACCTGATAGGAGCTTAATAACCTGCATATATAAAGAAATCCTATACCTTGAAAATAAAAAGACAAACAAACCATTTAAAAAATGGGCAAGTGATTTGTATAGACACTTCTCCAAAGAAGAAATACAATTGGCTAAAATGCACATAAAAAGATGTTCAACATCACTAGCTATTAGGGAAATGCCAATCAAAACTGCAATGAGGGAAACGGACTTGACTCAGTGGTTAGGGCATCCGTCTACCACATGGGAGGTCCGTGGTTCAAACCCCGGGCTCCCTTCACCCATGTGGAGCTGGCCCATGCACAGTGCTGATGCGCGCAAGGAGTGCTGCGCCACACAGGGGTGTCCCCCGCATAGGGGAGCCCCACGCGCAAGGAGTGCACCCATAAGGAGAGCTGCCCAGTGCGAAAGAAAGTGCAGCCTGCTCAGGAATGGCGCTGCCCACACTTCCGTGCTGCTGACGACAACAGAAGCAGACAAAGAAACAAGACACAGCAAATAGACACAGAGAACAGACAATGGGGGGGGGAATTAAATAAATAAATAAATCTTTTTTAAAAAAACAATTGCAATGAGATAGTCATCTTTCACCCATTAGACTGACAGCTAGTAAAAAACAGGGGACTACAAGTGGTGGAGAAGGTGTGGAAGAACAGGAAACCTGGTCCTCCACTGCTGGTGGGAATGTGGAATGATGCAGTGATTGTTGAGGACAGTTTAACGGTTCCTCTAAAAACTAACTATAGATCTGGCATATGACCCAGCAATTCCACAGTATGGTATATACCCAGAAAAATTGAAAGCAAGGACACAGACAGATAAATGCACACCAATATACATAGTGGCATTGTTCACTATCGTTAAAAATTGGAATCAACCCAAATGCCCATCAAGAAATAAATGGATATGGAAAGGAGACTTGGCTCCACTGATAGAGCACCCACCTACCATATGGAGGGTCCAGAGTTCGATCCCCAGGGCCTCCTGACACATGTGGTAAGCTGGCCCATGCACAGTGCTGCCCCTGTGCAAGGAGTGCACCTCACAAGGAGATCCACTCCACTTGAAAATCTCAGCCCACCCAGGAGTGGCACCACACACATAGAGAGCTGCTGTAACATGATGATGCAACAAAAAAGAGACACGATTTTCCCAGTGCTGCCTGATAATGCAAGTGGATGCAAAAGAACACACAACGAATGGGCACAGAGAGCAGACAACAGGAGGGAAGGGGAGAGAAATAAATAAAATAAGTCTTTAAGGTGACAGAATTGGCCCAGTGGTTAGGACATCCATCTACCACATGGGAGGTCTGCGGTTCAAGTCCGGGGCCTCCTTGACCCATGTGGAGCTGGCCCCTGTACAGTGCTGATGCACGCAAGGAGTGCCGTGCCACACAGAGGTGCCCCCACATAGGGGAGCCCCATGCACAAGGAGTGTGCCCCATAAGGAGAGCCACCCAGCATGAAAGAAAGTGCAGCCTGCCCCAGAATGGCGCCATGTGCACGGAGAGCTGATGCAGCAAGATGACACAACCAAAAAGAAACACAGATTCCCATGCTGCTGACAATAACAGAAGCGGACAAAGAAAGAAGATGCAGCAAATAGACACAGAGAACAGACAACTGGGGTGGGGTGGAGGGAAGGGGAGATGAATAAATAAATATTTAATAAATTTTAAAAAAAAGTAAATTGAATGTTATTATATTTACCATTCAGTGGTTAGTACACTTTAAAAAGAGATTGATAAACAAAATGTGGAATAAGCATACTGCCGTCGGGCTGGAGGGCTTAGCCTTGCTCAGGCCCAAGAGTCGGGGGGGGGGCTCGCTCCTGCTGAACTGCCGGCGGGGGGTACTCCCGAGGAGAGCACCAGTTCTCCAGGCGTGGGGGACGCGCGGTTGAGAAGGAACCACGGAGACCGCTTGAGCGCAAGAACAGGTCTGCTTTATTGTGGAAGTACACTTGGTTATATAGGGTTGGGTAGAGGGAGGAGTTGGAGCTAGGGTGGGTTAGCTACGGGGCGGTAGTGGATAGGTGGAAGTGGGCGGGTGGCTATGAGGTAAGCAGTCGCTAGGGAAGGAGGCAGATTATATGTTGGCAATGTGGGCGGGACTGGCGGGAAAAACAGCAACGGCTGGAAGGGGAAGATAGTAACGGCTGGAAGGGGGAGGAGGGGTGGAGGGAGGCAGTAACAGCATACAATAGAATTTCACTCATTTGTAAGAAGGGATACAAGTACTAACACATGGGATAACATGGACGAATCTTCAGGACCTTATATTTAGTTATTAATAGCACAGTGATACACTCTTTGTCCTTTTGTGTCTGGTTTGCTTCACTCAAAGTAATGTCTTATAGATTCATCCATATTGTCATATGCTTCATGACCTCAATTTTTCTTATTGCTGCATATCATTCCATCATGTATATACAACACAGTTTGTTTATCTACTGATTAGTTGATTGACACCTAGATTGTTGTCAACTTTTGGAAATCATGAATAAAGCCACTATGAACGTCAGCAGGAGATGTCTCTGTGTCACTGCTCTCAGCCTTCTGAGTATGTAGCTAGTAATGGTATTGCCAGCTCACATGCCAAGTGTATTTCAACTTCCTTAGGAACTGACAGGCAGTCCCCCACAGTTGTAGTACCATTCTACATTCCACCAACAGTGAATAAGGTTCCTGTCTCTCCACATCCTCTCCAACACTGAGAGATTTCTGACTTTTCAATAGTATCCATTCTAATAGGTGTGAAATGATACCTCATTGTAGTTTTTTTAAACAAATCTATTTTATTGATACATATTACTAAAGCATATATCGATCCAAACTATTCAGTCAGTGGTACTTGGTAGAAACACATAGTTGTGCATTCATCACTTCAGTCATTTTTAGAGCAATTTCATTATTCCAATAACAGTAATAATAATAACAAAGCAATTTCAGCACCTCCCACTCTATGCTTCCCCTGCCATACATAGCTGCTATTCTTTTTCATTTTTTCTAGGTTATTTTTATTTATATTTTGTAAAAACAGTTTTATGTATGCAATATCACCCATATTCATATTTTATGTGAGGTTTTACTATGTTACACAGTCCCATGTTACAGTTTTTAGCTTTCCTTCTAGTAATGTACATGACCTCAGACCTTCAACCACTGTCAAACCCATGTAATATCTCTGCTAGTTACAAACACTATGATGTGCTCTCACCATTTCTATTAATTTTCTAAGATTTACAAACAACCTTTTTACCAGTTCTGCACAGATTAACCTTCAGCTTTCCATTCTCTGTCTTCATTCTATTTTCTGGTGGCCTGCATTCTAATTATTAACTCCTTACATTTACACAATATACTTAGTTCATAATAGCATAATCATACATTATTTGTCCTTTTATGTCTGGCATCCTTTGCTCAAAATAATATCCTCCATTTTCGTCCATGTTGTCATATGCTTCATGACTTCATATCTTGTTATAGCTGCATAACATTCCATCATGTGCACATGCCACAATTGTTTATCCATTCTTCAACTGATGGACACATGGGTTGTTTCCAACCTCTGGCAATCGTGAATAATCCTAATATGAACATTAGTGTGCAGACGTCTGTGTCTCTGCTCTCAGTCTTACTGGGTATATAGCTACTAATGATGTTGTCGGGTTACATGGCAAGTCTATATACAACCTCCTTAGAAACTGCCAAACAGTCCTCCACAGTAGCTGTACCATTCTACATTCCCACCAACAGTAAATAAGCATCACTGTCTCTCACATCCTCTCCAACATTTACAACTATTACATCTAATAGTTTTGAAATGATATCTCATTGCGGTTTTAATTTTCATTTCCCTAATTGCTAGTGATGTTGAACATTTATGTGTTTCTTTGCCATTTGTATTTCTTCTTCAGACCGTTATCTTGTCAAGTCACTTGCCCATTTTTAATTGTTTAGTTTGTCTTTTTATAGCACATATTGAGTAACAGTGGTGACAGTAGGCCTACAATCTTGTTCTAGATCTCAGTGGGAAAGCTTTGTCTTTCCCATCGAGTACAAGGGTAGCTGTAGGTTTTTCATATTTATAGTTTACCATACTGAGAAAACTTCCTTCTATTCCTATCTTTTGAGAGTTTTCAACAAGAAAGGGTGTTGTATTTTGTGAAATACCTTTTTTGCATCAATGAATAGGATCATGTGATTATTCTTCAACTTATAAATATGGCTTATTACACCAATTGATTTTATTCTATTGAACCACACTTCCATACCTGGGATAAAACCCACTTGCTCCTGATGTGAAACTCTTTGAATGTGCTTTTGGAATCTATTTGCAAGTATATTGTTAACGATATTTGCATTTCTATTCATTAGAGATATTGGTCTGGAATTTTAAAACTTTTAAAATATCTTTATCTAGGTTTGGTATTAGGGTGATGTTGGTTTCATGGAATAAGTCTGGTAGTACTCTTTCCTTCTGAAGTGTTTTGGAAGAGCTTGAGCAAGACTGGTATTAGACCATCTTTGAATGGTTGGTAATTTCACCTGTTAAGGCATCTGGTCCCAGGCTTTTCATCCTTTGGAGGTTTTTGATGACTGTTTCAATCTCTTACAATATGTTGTGCTCTTCCAATTCTTTCAGGGCCAGTGTAGGTGGTTCATGTGTTTCTAGGAAATTATCCATCTCCTCAACATTGTCTGTTTTATTCATATACAGTTGTTCATAGTATCCTCTTATGAGCTCTCTTATTTCTGCAGGATCATAATTAATGTCCCCTCTCTCATTTCTGATTATATTTATTTGTGTCTTCTCTCTTATTTCTTTGTCAGTCTAGGTAAGGGTTTGTTGATTTTGTTGATTTCCAAAAACCAACTTTTGGTTTTCTTATTTTTCTGTATTGTTTCTTTGTTCTTTTTTTAAAAAAAAGATTTCTTTATTTCTCTCACCTCCCCCCCCCCACCCTGGTTGTCTGTTCTCTGTGTCTATTTGCTGTGTCTTCTTCTTTGTCTACTTCTGTTGTCAGCAGCATGGGAATCTGTGTTAGGGAATCTGTGTTTCTTTTTGTTTCTTTCCTTCAGCTTGGTTTGGCTTCATTTGTTGCTTTTTTTCTAGTTCCTCCAAGTGTGCAGTTAGATCTTCAATTTTAGGTCTCTCCTCTTTTTTAATCTAACACTGCCTTTGCAGTGTCCCATAAATTTTGATATGCTGTGTTCTCATTACATTCATCTCAAGATATTTGCTGAATTCTCTTAATTTCTTCTTTAACCCACTGATTATTTAAGGGTGTGTTGTTTAATCTCCATATGTTTAAGAATTTCCCTTTTTCCATCCATTACTGATTTCCAGCTTCATTCTGTTATTATCAGATAAAGTGTTTTGTATAGTTTCAATCTTTATAAATTTATTGAGACTTGTCTTGTGACCCTACAAATGGTCTCTCTTGGAGTACGATTGATGAGCCTTGAAAAGTAAAGTACACCCTGCTGTTTGGGGGTGCAGTGCTTCATAGATATTTGTTAGGTCTAGTTCATTTATCATATTATTCACACTCTCTTTCTTTATTTATCCTCTGTCCTAATTTTCTATCCAATACTGAGAGAGGTGTATTGAAGTCTCCAACTATTACTATAGAGGCATCTATTTCTCCCTTCAGTTTTACCAGTGTGTTCCTCATGTATCTTTGGTCACTCAGGTTAGGTGTATAAATATTAAATACAACTATTTCTTCTTGGTGAATGGCCTTTTAAAAAATATATAATGGGAAACGGACTTTGGCCCAGTGGTTAGGGCGTCCGTCTACCATATGGGAGGTCCGCGGTTCAAACCCCGGGCCTCCTTGACCCATGTGGAGCTGGCCAGGTGCAGTGCTGATGCGCGCAAGGAGTGCCGTGCCACGCAAGGGTGTCCCCCGCGTGGGGGAGACCCACGCACAAGGAGTGCGCCCATGAGGAAACCCGCCCAGCGTGAAAAGAAAGAGCAGCCTGCCCAGAAATGGCACCGCCCACACTTCCCGTGCCGCTGACAACAACAGAAGCGGACAAAGAAACAAGACGCAGCAAATAGACACCAAGAACAGACAACCAGGGGAGGGGGGGAAATTAAATAAATAAATAAATCTTTAAAAAAAAATATATATATATATATAATGACCTTCTTCATCCTTTATAACAGCTCTTTGCTTGAAATCTATTTGTCCAATACTAATATAATTACTCCAGTTTCTTTTGTTTATTATTTGCATGAAATATCTTTTCCCAACATTTTACATTTAACCCGGTTGTGACCTTATATCTGAAGTGGGTCTTTTGTAGAAAACATATAGACAGCTCATATTTTTAAATTCATTCTATCAGTCTATGTCTTTGGATTGGGGAGTTTAAGCCATTAACATTTAATGTTGCTATTATAAAGGCATTACTTACATCATCCATTTTGTCCTTTGTTTCCCTCAGAATATCATTCTATTGTCTGCCTTTTTACACTTTAATTTTTACCCTTCCTAATATCTTCCTTTCTATACTTTTCTGGAAATCTCACCGTTGCTTTTTCCTTGGAAGCTGCAGCACTCCCTTCAGTATTTCTTGTAATTCTGGTCTTTCAGTAATATATTTCATCAATTTTTATTTGTCTGTGAAAACATTGAAATCACCCTCATTTTTGAAGTATAGTTTTGCCAGATAGAGAATTCTTCTCTCCTCCATGGTTTCTGATGAGGGTTCTGCACTTAATCCTCTCAAGTATTTTTTGTATGTGTTGCTTTCCTTTTCTCTTGATGCATTCAGAATCCTCTACTCTGATATTTGTCATTCTGAATAGTAGGTGTCTCAGGGTAGGTCTATTTGGGTTTATTCTTTCTGGGGTGCATTGTCCTTCTTGGATATTGACATTAATGTCTTTCAGAAGAGTTGGGACGTTTTCAATCATTATTTCCACAAATATTCTTTACCCCCCATTTCCAAACTTTTCTCATTCTGGAGCACTGACAATGTATATAAACATTTCTCATTTCCACTCAATTTTCTGAAACTCGGTTTCATTTTTCTCATTCTCTTCTCTTTCTGTTCTCCTGACCTTTCAATTCAGATATTGTGTCTTTAAAATCACTAACTCTGTCCTAGAGCAATTAAAACCTGCTCATATATGTCAATATCTTTTTATTCTCATCCATCATGTTTTTCATTCCCATAAGGTATGTTACTTTTCTTTGCAGGCTTTCAAATTGTTCTTTATGCTCACCCAGTATCTTCTTAATATCCTTTATTTCTTTAGTCATATTTTCTTTAAATTCTTTGAATTGATTTAGGAGAGTTGTGTGATTATCACTTATGAATTATCTTAAATCCTGTATCTCTTCAGGTCATTTGGTTTGTTTCTTTGGCTGGGCCATCTCTTCCTCTTTCCTAGTATGGCTTGTGATTATTTGCTGATGTCTAGCTATCTGAATATGTTGGTGAATTTTCTCTGATGGCCAAATTCTTTCTTTCATTTTTTTTCCACAGCTCTTCCTTGTTATTTGTTTCAACTTATTGTATATTCTTCAAATTACCCCATACTTACCTAGCAGGAGAGATACAAAGATCATGAAGGTGGTTTTTCCCAGGGTGAGGTCTACCCATTGTACTCTGGATGTGCGATTTCTCTGAGTATGGGAAAATCTCCTGCCTAATTTGTGGTAGTGGGTGACTGCATTTGTGTTCTCCCATTTTAAAAAAAAATCACCCAGCTTAGGTTATCAAAATCGGACCAAGGGTTCACCAATGGGGTGTAGATTTTCTCCCAGTGGTTAGGATACATAGGATACAGAGAGAAGTAGAAACTTTTTTTCCCATCCAATTTTCAGACATGTTGGCAGATGCCACTCAACACCACATATTTCCATGGAAGTGTTTCAGTCTTGGCTTTCCTGTGTCTTGGTCTATCTAAAGCTGAGATTCTTATGGGGCTTTGCTGGCTAAATTCACAAAAAAGCCTCCCACCTCCCTGTCCATTTTGCCTTGAATGAGCTGAAAGGGAGGAAGAAATATGTTCCTGTCTCAGTCAGCTGCAGTGAACCAGGGGTTTTACCCTAACTTAATATCTTTGGGGTGGGGAGGGGAGCCAGCCCAAACACTGCAGGCATTTGGTAACAGGCATTTGTTGTTTTGGGTTCTTCCTCTCTCTGTCCCTTACCCTCCTGGCACTTGTGTGGCACTGTACTGTTCTGCTGACCCCCATAGCAGTTCCCTCAGATAGCTTTTGACACTTTCTCCATTGTTTTTGTGAGAGAATTGAGTCTTGCCTGCCTAATCTAATACATTTCCCACATTTCCCTCTCATTGTAGTTTTGATTTGAATTTCCCTAATTGCTACTGATGTTGAGCAATATTTCATAAGTTTTTTCTCCATTTCTATTTCCTCTTTGGACAATTGTCTTTTCAAGTCTTTTGCCCATTTTTAAAATCCAATAGTTAATCTTTTTATTGTTTAGCTATATTATCTCTATATATCATGGATATTAAATCCTTATTTGATATATGATTGCCAAATATTTTCTCCCATTGACTTGCCTGCCTTTTCACCCTTTTGACAAAGTCCTTTGAGGTACAAAAGTGTTTAATTTTGAGAGGTCCCATTTATCTATATTTTCCTTTTTTCCTTGTGCTTTGCATGTAAGGTTTAAGAAGCCACCACCCACCACAAGATCTTGAAGTTCTTTCTCTATAATATCATCTAGTATTTTTTATGGTTGTTGGTTTTATATTTAGGCCCTTGATACATTTTGAGTTAATTTTTGTATAAGGTGTGAGATATGGGTCACATTTTTTTCTTTTGGATATGGCTATTAGTTTCCCAGCACCGTTTATTGAATAGACTCTTCCAGTCCAGCTGGGGTGACTTGATAACCTCATAAAAAATCCCTTGACTGTAGCTGTGAGGGTCTATTTCTGAGGTCTTTATTCAGTTCCATTGGTCAATCTGCCTGTATTTATGCTGACACAGACTTCTTTATATCTCTTGAAGTACTACCTTGTGGATGTTTTCTTTCTTAAACATCACAAAATGCCTGAAAATAAAATCTGTAACTCAGCCAGTAAAATTCTTGAGCTGCTCTTTTTGCCAAGATTTGGTATAAAAGATGACATTGACATACATGATTTCTACTCCACATGAGTCAATGACTGGGAGAGTAGATGTCACTTATAATATGGTATAATGAATGAGTACATCATACTTTGATGTTAGAAAAGTAAATTTTTGTGAGCCCAATGTAGGCACCAGTGTTGGATTTGAATAACCAAGAAAATCTTCCAAATTATTAACATCTAAGCCAGGAATTGAATGACATTATTGCTAGATTTTTTTCTTTTTAAAAGTTTTAATTATTTGTGCTCCATACACTCCATTCATAACATACAATCCATGGCTCTCAGCATAATCACATAACTTTGCATTCATCAACACAATGAATTTAGAACATTTTCATTACTTCAAAAAGAAGGCTACCATGCTCTATTTCTTCTATTAATGCTCTTTAGCATTAAGGTGCATTTGTTACAGTTAATGAAAATATTACAATATTACTGTTAATTCTAATCAGAATTTGCATTATTCATATTGTTCCCCTATAACACCCTATTATTAGCATCTTGTATGAGTGGTGCACATTTATTATAGTTCATTAAAGAGCACTCATATTTGTATTATTGACTATATTCATCAACCACAACTGGATTCATTATGTTATATAGTGCCAAGTTCATTGTCTAGTTTCCTTCTAATGACATAAACAACCATAAACTTTCCCTTTCAACCACAATCATGCCCATATAGGAACACTCACAATAATTTGCTACCATGATGTGTATCCATTTTAAAACCTTTACAGTCAACCTTATTAAAAAGTCTGCACACATTAAGTATCAGTTCCCCATTATCTATCCTCATTGTATCTCCTGGTAACTTATGCTCTAGATCTTAGCTCCATGAGTTTACTTATTAGTTTGTATTACTGAGGCCATAAAAAAATTTGTCTTTTTGCATCTGACTCATTTCATTCAACATGATGTCCTCAAGATTCATCCATATTGTTGCATACATCGGGACTTCATTGTTTCACCAGTGTCCCTCCCAGTCCTCTGGAAACCACCCATTTCAATCCTTCCAGTTCCTGTCCTTTTATATACACTTTCCTTAAATCATTTTGGTTGTCCCACTTGGGATTTCAAGAATTATCACTCCCTGAAGCCTGACTTTTAGATATTTCTCCTGTACATTTGGATATCATTCATGCAAATTAAAATCTATTTCATGAAGGAGTTAATAAGTTAAAAATGCATTCATTTGAAGTGAGCAATGTCACCCATCCTCCAAGTCCAGTTCTGAAAATACCATTTATTAGAAATTAGCAGAAATACATAGATTATAATATTGTGCCTAGAGACACAATCCTTGTAGGACAAAGAGGCTCAGAAAATATAGGATGGATGGGTGTTTGCCCATCTGATCTTTTAAGAAAATGCTTGCTGAAATCTTGTCCTATATTTATCAATATTGCTGCAACATCCTTCTATTTATATATAAATATACATAAGTGTAAAAGCATTAATCATTTATAAACTGTAAATTCTTCCCTTAAAACTTTGTTAACAATGAACTGCATTCAAAGGACAAAAATGATAATGTGTGATAAATGAAGTAAACACCCATTTTTACCTCAAGTCTAGAAAAAGAAAAATATTTACATAGATTCCCTTAATTTATTGTCACAGTAATCCTGTTGATTGTTTTTCTTAAACAATTTAACAAAGACTGTGATGAGAAGTACACCAAACTTTAATAATATGATCAAATTACATGCCTAGAAGATTACACAGCTAGAATTTGAATGCTGCTCAGCCTGTGTGCCAAGCTTAAATTCCTGGCATGCTATTCACTACACTTAGGCTTTACCTGGGCTGTCCCATCTGACATCACTCATCAGAGGCCACACCCTGTGGTCATGACCACCTCTCTTTTGGCTTGTTCATAGGAATCTCCTCATGTCTTCATGCCTCTCACCAAACATCAGCCTCTGACATAGCTCTCTCCTCATTTTCACTGTCTAGTTTAATCCAATTATACATTTCAACATTACAAGTTCAACATTTAATTTCTTATGTCCCTTGTACTAACTGCTACCTCTAGTGATCAAGACCCAAATACCTGCATTTTTGCATGATTACCTCTGACACATCATGAGATTAGGATACTGTTCCTGGTATAAACACAAACTCACTACTCTAGTGACTATCAAATATATCTGACAACTCTAGTGTCTTGATAATTGAATTATTGCTTTGGTCTCAATAAATACATGAAGTCTTCTCCATGACTTTTGATCATGCTTGTTCTAACCTAATTCCTCATTTTTAATAGATAGAATAACCTCCTAATAAACAGATGGATCATCAATTTTCAAATTACCCTTTCATATCATAACATCTTCAAATATTCCTTGCAATCACTCACATTGGCTACACCTTCTCTCCTATTAAATTGAGAAGTCATATTACCTCTGGCTGAGACCAATGTCTCCACTGAACTGTTCCTCTCCTGATTTTTTTGCTAACTATAGAATTGAGGGGAAAGGAGGAATAGAAGATGGAACAGGGGGTATTTTGGGGGAAATGGAAGTGTTCTAAATGATCTTGCAATGATAGATACAGGCCATGTTAAATTTCACCAAATTATATAAAAGTGTATGATCAAAAATGTAAACCATACTGTAAACTATTGACCATGGTTAGTAGCTACATTCATCAATTGTAAGAAATATATCATCCACATGTAAAAAGATTAATATGGGAAGGTGGAGACAGGGAGGATGTGGGTAAATGGGATCCATTGTATTTTTTATGTGACTTTACTGTGAACTAAAACTTCTTTGAAGACAAAATGAAAAAAAGTAAGACACTATGCAAACAAATGGAAGAAAATGTCAATGTACATATAAGACAACTGATCTTACAGTGATGAAAGGCAAACTGTCAAAAAAATTTTCTTAAATAGTTTTCATTATTTTTTAAATCCCAATTTTTAACTTTTTTTTTAATTTTCTGAATTTTATTTCTTATGTTTAAAACTATTGTAGGAAGTGGACATGGCTCAACTGATAGAGTGTCCACCTACCATAAGAGAGGTCCAGGGTTCGAACCCAGGGTCTCCTGACCCATATGGTGAGCTGGCCCACACACAGCACTGCCAAGGGCAAGGAATGCTGTGCCACACAAGGGTGTCCCCCATCTAGGGGAGCTCCATGCACAAGGAGTGCTCCTCACATTGAGATGCCCTGTGCCTAACAGTGCAGCCTGCCCAGGAGTGGTGTCACACAGAGAGCTGATGCAGCAAGATGATGCAACAAAAAGAGATGGAGACTCCTGGTGCTGCTGAGAATACAAGAGGACATAGAAGAACACACAGTGAATGGACACAGAATACAGACATGGGGGGTGGGAGAAAGGTAGAGAAAAAATGAAATAAATAAATAAATAATAAATAAAATTATTATTTCATTTTCTTATTAATTTTATTTGGCTCCAGACATTGATGGCCGACCCATCATACATGTGTCCCTTAAAGATTTCGGGGGCAGTACAATAGAGACTGCCACACAAAGCTTTCAGCTTCTGGTCAATGTTAAATGTATTACTTAAGCCAAAATTGGTAACCTTGATATTCTCAGCAGCATCCAAAAGCAGGTTTTCTCTTTTCAAGTCCCTGTGGGCAATAAACTTAGGCGGCAATTCTGCATAGCAGATACTGCTTGGTGAATATTCTCTTGGGCTTCTTGTTCTAAAAGAGGGCCTTGGGCCATGAGGTAGTCAAAGAGTACTCCTCTTCTGGTGTACTCCACTCCATGACGTTCTCAGTACCTTCAGACAACTGGATGATGTCTGGAGGTTTCAAGGCCTTCAATGTGCTCACCTCTCATGAGAGCATGTGGAGGCTGGTGGAGTTTTCAGTTTTCAGGATGATTTTCATGGCTGTCTTGTGACCAGTGAGAAGGTTCCATGCAAATTTCACCATGGAAAAGCCACACTTTCCAACAGTTCTGAGGAACCGATAGTTCCCAGTGAGGGTCTCCTCCTCAGCACCTATGGCTAAATATATAAATATAAAAATAAAAATATTAATATAAATATAAAAACATTGCTAAAAGAAATTAAAGCCTAAATAAATGAAACTGCATTGTGTTCATAGATTAGAAGACTAAATATTAAGATATCAAGTCCCTTCATACTAATCTGCTGGAGGTGCAGTTAACGTTGGGGTTTAAGATATAGTTAGGGGATTTGAATCTCTGGACTGACAATGTGATAGCCAGGTCCTGAGCCTCAACAGACTCCAGCACCTACAATCTGATTTATTGGACTTACCACACTCAGCTAAGATGGAGTTGAAGAAGGACAATCACCACACCATGGAGCCTAGAGTGATTACAACTGAAAATGGGAGGATGGCAGCCAGCATCCATGTGGAATCTGAGCCTCCTCTTGACATAGAGGTGCAATGGACACAACCAATCCAATGTCCACATAGAAGAGGTGGCATTGGATTGGGAAAAGTGGACATGGTGGACGATGGGTATGGGGAAGGGCAGGAAGAGATGAGAGGTGGGGGCGTATTTGGGATGTGGAGCTGCCCTGAATGGCGCCTCGGGTGTGATCACCGGACATCGTGGATCCTCACAGGGCCCACTGGATGGAATGGAGGAGAGTATGGGCCATGATGTGGACCATTGTCTATGAGGTGCAGAGGTGCCCAAAGATGTACTTACCAAATCCAATGGATGTGTCATGATGATGGGAACGAGTGTTGTTGGGGGGGGAGAGGGGGGGTGGGGGGGTGGGGTTGAATGGGACCTCACATATATATTTTTAATGTAATATTATTACAAAGTCAATAAAAAAAAAAAGATATCAAGTCTTCCCAAATTGATTTACATATTCAATGCAATCCTAATCAAAACAGCCTAATTTGCAGAAATGGAAAAGCAAATTATAAGATTTATTTCAAAGGGTAAGGGGTCCTAAATAGCCAAAAAAACTTCGTTAAGAAGAACAAAGCTGGTGGACTCTCACTTCCTGACTCTAAAGCATATTATGAAGCAACAGTGGTAAAAACAACACGGTACTGGCATAAAGACAGATGGATTGACCAATAGAATAAAATTGAGCATTCAGAAATAGACCCTCACATCTATGGTCAATTAATTTTTGACAAGGCTGCCAATGCCATCAAACTGAGTAAGAGCAGTCTCTTCAACAGATGGTGTTGGGAGAGCTGGATATTCATATCCAAAAGAATCAAGGGGGACCCCTATCTCACACTTTATTTAAAAACTAACTAAAAATGGGTCAAAGACATAAATATAAAAGGAAAAACCATAAAGCTCCTAGAAGACAATGTTGGAAAACCTCTTCAAGACCTGGTGCTAGGTGGTGCATTCTTAAACCTTACACTGCAAACACAAGCAATGAAAGAAAATATGGATAAATGTGACCATCTCAAACTTAAAACACTTTCATGATTCAAAGGACTTTGTCAAGAAGATGAAAAGTAAGCCCACTCAATGGGAGAAAATATTTGAAACCATATATCTGATAAGTGTTTGATTTTCATTCTATATAAAGAGATCATACAACTCATTAAAAGAGCAAGCAATCCAATTTAAAAATGGGTAAAAGATTTAAATAGACATTTCTACAAAAGGAAATACAATTGGACAAAAAACACATGAAAAAAGCTCCATATCACTAGCTACTAGGGAAATACAAATCAAAATGACAATGAGATATCATCTCACATCACATACAATTGCCATTACTAAAAAACAGAGAACAATAAGTGATGGAGAGGATGTGGACAATAAGGAACACCCACAATGGAGAAATCCTAGACTCCTTCCCTCTAAACTCAGGAACAAGACAAGGATGCCCACTGTCTCTGCTCCTTTTTAACATTGTCTTAGAAGTACTTGCTCGAGCACTGAGGCAAGAACCAGAAATAAAAGGCATTCAAATTGGAAAGGAAGAAGTCAAAATTTCATTATTTGCAGATGACATGATCCTATACATAGAAAACCCTGAGAGATCTACAACAAAGATTCTAGAACTCATAAATGAGTTTAGTAAAGTCACAGGTTATAAGATCAATGCGCAAAAATCAGTAGCATTTCTGTACACCAATAATGAGCAAGATCAGGAGGAAATCAAGAAGCAAATACCATTCACAATAGTAAATTAAAAAAAATCAAATACTTAGGAATAAATTTAACTAAAGAGGTAAAGAACTTATACAACGAGGACTATACAAGATTGTTCAAGGAAATCAAAGAAGACCTAAATAAATGGAAGACTATTCCTTGTTCATGGATAGGAAGACTGAACATTATTAAGATGTCTATCCTACCAAAACTGATCTACACATTCAATGCAATCCCAATAAAAATCAACGCAGCCTTCTTTAAGGAACTAGAAAAACTAACTATGAAATTTATTTGGAAAGGAAAGAGACCCCGAATAGCCAAAGACATACTGAAAAAGAAAAACGAAATTGGAGGAATCACACTACCTGACTTCAAAACATACTATAAAGCTACGGTGGTGAAAACAGCATGGTATTGGCATAAGGAGAGACACATAGACCAATGGAATCGAATTGAAAGCTCTGATATAGAACCTCACATATACAGCCGCATAATATTTGATAAAGCCACCAAACCCTCTCAACTGGGATAGAGTGGCCTATTCAACAAATGGTGTCTGGAGAACTGGATAGCCATATGTAGAAGAATGAAAGAGGATTACCATCTCACACCTTATACAAAGATCAACTCAAGATGGATCAAAGACCTAAATATAAGAGCCAAGACCATAAAAACCTAGAAAGCAGTGTAGGGAAACATCTACAGGACCTTTTAATAGGAAATGGATTTATGAATATCTCACCAAAAGCACGAGCAGCAAAAGAACTAATAGATAAATGGGACTTCCTCAAAATTAAAGCCTTCTGCACCTCAAAGGAGTTTGTCAAGAAAGTAAAAAGGGAGCCCACACAGTGGGAGAAAATATTTGGCAATCATATAGCTGATAAGAAACTTATAACTTGCATATATAAAGAACTCCTATATCTTGAAAATAAAAAGATAAACAACCCATTTAAAAAATGGGAAAAAGACTTAAACAGACACTTCTCCAAAGAAGAAATACAAATGGCAAGAAAGCACATGAAAAAATGTTCCAAATCTCTAGCTATCAGGGAAATGCAAACCAAAACTACAATGAGATACCATCTTACACCCATAAGATTGGCAGCTATGAAAAAAACAGAAGAATACAAGTGCTGGAGAGGATGTGAAGGAAGGGGAACACTCATCCACTGCTGGTGGGAATGCAGAAGGATCCAACCATTCTGGAGGATAGTATGGCGGTTTCTCAAAAAACTAGCCATAGATTTGCCATATGACCCAGCAATACCACTGCTGGGTATATACCCAGCAGAACTGAAAACAAGGACACAAACCGATATATGTACACCAATGTTCATAGCAGCATTGTTCACTATTGCCAAAAGTTGGAATCAACCCAAATGCCCATCAACAGATGAGTGGATCAATAAAATGTGGTATATACACACAATGGAATACTACTCGGCTGTAAGAACAAACACACTACAAACACATGTGATAACATGGATGAATCTTGAGAACCTTATGTTGAGTGAAGCAACCCAGACATTGAAGGACAAATACTACATGACCTCAATGATATGAAATAAACAAGCTGCCCTAGATAGCAAGAGACTGAACGATAGGCTTACAGGAAATCGGAGGGTGGAGGAAGGATATGAGCCGATGTCTGCAGGGGTGGAATTTAAGACGAGATGGTGGTAAGTATGAACACAAAGGAGAGATAAAAGGGGGGCAAGGGGTTGCCTTTAGTTGGGGCTTTGCGGGTTTGAGGGTGGCTGGGGAGGGACGGATGGGTAACGTTGCCCAAAAGTGGGGGGAGGGAGGGGTAGCATACGAACACAGGAGAGGGTCAGGTGTTGGTGGAGAGTAAAATGCCGAGAAAATCATATCAAAATATAATAAAGAGGGTTACCTGTTTAGAATGCTCGGAGGGGAGGGTCTGATGCAGGACGGGCTCCTGGGGAATGTCTAAATGCTCATTCTGCCAGAGTGGGTGACACCATGGGGTAGAAACCCAAGTAGTGAGAGTGGAGGTGGACCCACATCCTGGGGAGGACTAATGCCATCAAATAGAGGGAACTGTATCCCTCGAGAGAAAGGGTGGCTCCCAGGGCATTGGGGCAGTTGAGCAAGTTAGGCCCTGAACACTATTCCATCTATCTCTGGAAGTGGCTCCTCAGGAAACGGAGGTTGGCTGTCACTGTGGGCACCAAGGTGGAAGGGAAAATGGACGTTAAATGTGTGGAACCAAAGTAAATGGGGGGTAAGAGAGGAGTTTCTTGAGAGTACACAAGGATGGATATAAAACATGTAATATTACACCATAACATATAGGAGATGACAGACTGATAATGTAAACCATAATGTAAAACATAGGATAACTAAAAATGTAAAGAACTGTGTATCCTAAAGTATGCACCATAATGTAAGCACAGATGTCACCTTGTTAGAAAGCTAATGTCTCAGACTCTGTACATCACTTTAAGTAAATATGATATGAATAGGGCGTAAGAGTATCACTATGGAAGGGAAAAGGTTTTCTGGTGGATGTGTGGGAGTGCTGTATATTATATATATGCATTGCTGTGGTCTAGGACTCCTGTGAAGAAAAGCTGAATAATTAGGGGGGGAAAAAAAAAAAAGAAAAAGATAGGATGTGAAATTTTTTCAAGTCAACATTCTTTATCTAAGTTCTTTATCTAACTTTATCCAAGTTCTTTATCTATCCTTTAAACCCATCGCTATATGCCATTCCCTAGTAAGGGACCATGACATTATATTGGGCTTCAAATTTCGGGGAGTTCTGGATCACAGAGTGTTTCAACAATGGCAATGGAGGGATACTGGTATGGGATACCAATGACAGGTGATATATGGCTGACAGGGAGCTGTACAGAACATATGTCCAGGGTGCATGGTAATGTTTGGATATACTCATAGTGGCAACAATTAAAAACCACAGTAGGGGGGGTACTGGGTTCCTGGCCAGTGGTGCTCTGTCGTGGTCCCTAGGGGAGCAGCGACAGTCTCCCAGGTACAGCGGCGGGGACCGGGAGGGAGTGAGGGTTCAACAGTGAGCCCCTGATGCTAATGACTATGCTTGTGAGCTGATAAACCTAAAATAAGAACAAGGCCTAGAGCAACATTGTGCCTGGGAATTTCCTCCTGTCAGCCTTCATGTTACTCAAATGTGGCCAGTCTCGAAGCCAAACTCAGCATATAAATGCAATGCCTTCCCCCCAGCGTGGGACATGACACCCGGGGATGAGCCTCCCTGGCAATGAGGGACCACTATCAACTACCAACTGATGATGCAACTGGAAAATGACCTTATATGGAAGGTTCAATGCGGATCAGCAGAATATCCATGTCTACATAAAATAACATGACTTTAAAATGCTGTTTGACCTAAAGTAAGGGGGAAATGGAAAGGAGAAATGAGTTTATATGGCTACGAGTTTCTAAAAAAGAGTCTGGAGGCTGGCAGAAGGATTGCCCTCATGCACAACTGAGCAGAGTCAGAGAGACAGATAAAGCAGATACAACCCCCAGATATTGGTTCCTTTGAGGGCTAAAGAGACCCATGGGAGTTATGGTCATGGCCGATGGGGTTAACTACCAGGGCAGATGGCCCCTCTTTGGAAATGGTGTTTATGTGTGATGATTCTGGACTCAGATGGGATCTCCCTTCATAAGACTTTCATGCTAATGTGCTGGAGGTGCAGTTAATGTTGGGGTTTAAGATATATTTAGGGGATTTGAATCTCTGGACTGACAATGTGATAGCCAGGTCCTGAGCCTCAACAGACTCCAGCACCTACAATCTGATCTATTGGACTTACCACACTCAGCTAAGATGGAGTTGAAGAAGGACAACCACCACACCATGGAGCCTAGAGTGATTACAACTGAAAATGGGAGGATTGCATCCAGCATCCATATGGAATCTGAGCCTCCTCTTGACATAGAGGTGCAATGGACACAACCAATCCAATGTCCACATAGAAGAGGAGGCATTGGATTGGGAAAAGTGGACATGGTGGACGATGGGTATGGGGAAAGGCAGGAAGAGATGAGAGGTGGAGGCGTCTTTGGGACATGGAGCTGCCCTGGATGGTGCTTCAGAGGTAATCACCGGACATTGTAAATCCTCACAGGGCCCACTGGATGGAATGGGGGAGAGTATGGGCCATGATGTGGACCATTGTCTATGAGGTGCAGAGGTGCCCAAAGATGTACTTACCAAATCCAATGGATGTGTCATGATGATGGGAACGAGTGTAGTTGGGGGGGGGGGGAGAGGGGGGGGTGGGGGGGTGGGGTTGAATGGGACCTCACATATATATTTTTAATGTAATATTATTACAAAGTCAATAAAAAAAATAAGAAAAAATAAGGAACACCACTTCACTCTTGATGGGATTGTAAAATGGTGCAGTCTCTGTGGAAGACAGTTTGGCAGTTCCTCAGAAAGCTAAGTAGAAAACTGCCATATGATCCAGCAATTCCTCTACTAGGAATATATCCAGAAGAACTAAAAACTGACATGAGCAGACATTAGCACAGAGATGTTCACAGTGGCATTATTCACAATTGCCAAAAGATGGAAACAACCCAATTATCCATCAAGCACTGAATGGATAAGCAAAATGTGATATACATATGATGGAATATTCTACTTCAGTAAGGAGAAATGAAATTGGGACACATATGATAACATAGATGAATCTCAAAGATATTATGCTAAGTGAAGCAAGCCAGAACAAAAGGATAACTATTGCATATTCTGATTAACATGAACTAAATACCAAGAAGAAACTCATGGATTTAAAACCTAGGGGGTAGGTCATTAGGAGATAAGAGGAGGTAAGAGGAGGGCTGACGTATAGAGAAGTTTTAATTAGCAAAAATGTAAAAGTGTAGAAATGGATAGAGTTGATGGTAACACATTAGAGTGAGTAGCAGCTCGTTTATAAAATGGGATTGTGGCTGAAAAGGGTAGTCTAGGATGTAGATGTCAATTGAAAGAAAGCAAGAGAATGATCTAGGAACTAACACAGTGAACTCAGAGGTGGATGAACATTGCAGTTAATGGTTCAGATGGAAGAGTGCACTTCTGTGAACTAGAGCAGATGCACATCAATAGTTCAGGGCAGTGGGAATGTGGGGGAGCATGGGAAAAATAAAAATGGTGTGACCTATGGACGGTGGTTAACAGCAATACTATAATATTCTTGCATCAATGCCAAAGGTGTACTATGTTGATAATGGGAGGGTGGGGTGTGGACATGGGAAGAGTGTGCCAAATGCATGCTATGGGCCATGGCTCATGGTAATAGTCTGATGGTATTACCTCATAATCCATAATAAATATTCCACTACAGTGTAGTGTGTTGGTGAAGGTGTTTTAGTACAGGAATTATACAAATGTGCATGATTGTTTTATAAGTTCACAATCTCTGTAATAAAAATATACTGTAAAAATAGGGTGCATTTTGAGAAAAATACACCAAATGCAAGATATGGACTACAGTTAGTAATATTTTGATGATGCTTTTGCATAGTTTGTATCAAATGTTTACAACAATGCAAGGTATTGGTGGTGGGATGATGTATGGTACCCCTGTATGATGCTATGTATGTTTATTTTTATAAGTTCACACTTTTACTAGATACTTAATGTTTATGTATATCCATGTGTGAATTATATGCTTCAATAAAAGAAAAATAAATATATACATAAAATTCATCTCCAAGTTAGCAGCTTCAAACAATAAAGCTTTATTATCTCACAAGTTTCTGTGGGCCAGAAATCCAGAAGTGGCCTTGCTGGCTGACTGGGGCTCAGGGTCTCTCAGGAAGCTGCAGTCAAGACCTCAGTTAGGCAGCCTCACCTGAAGGCTTGACTGAGGCTGGAGAATCGCCGGGCAAGATCACTCACTGTCAGGGCTGTGGGCAGAAAGTTCCAGGTCCTTACTGCCTGTGGGAAGAGGCCTCAGTGCCTTGCTATATGGGTCTCCTCATAGGGCTGCTTGAGTGTCCTCATGCCATGGCAGCTGGATTCCCCCAGAGTGAGTGACCTGGAAGAGCACAATGAGGAAGCTGCAATGCCTTTTATGACTTAGCACTGGCAGGATGCACCACCACTTCTGCCATATTCTATTCATTAGAAGTGAGCCACTAGGGCAGCCTGTGCTCAACAGGGGAGGAATTAAGCTCCACCTCTTGAAGGCAGGAGCATAACATAATTGGTGGACATAACATTTAAACTACTATATCCATGAGTTTACTGCCACATTAAGACATTGAATATATCCATCATTCAGTGAAGTTTTCTCATGCTCCTTTGTAATTGGCAATGTGAAGAAGCCCATAAAAAGGAATGAGCCTTGAAAACATTACATTGAATGAAATTAGCAGACACACAAGTACCTATATTGGGGGGTGGGAAGTGGGGTATATGGGAACTTCTTATGATTTTTAATGTAACATTTTGCATGAGCTATTAACTTTTTAAAGAGATAATTAAAAATAAATAAAAAATAAAATATTTGATTGACAGTTAAAAATAAATAAATGAATGTAAACAATGGAAGCAAACAACAACAAAAAGTACCTATATTGTATGATCTCACTGATATGAAATAAATAGAATAAGCAGACTCAGAGTCAGAATCTAGAATAAAGTTAACAGGGGACAGAGTAGGGTTGGGGAATAGGAAGTCCATGGTTAAACTATACAGAGCCTCTGTTTTGGGTGATTGTAAAGTTTTGGTAATAGATGGTGGTGAGGGGAGCACAATATTGTGAATGTAATTAACAGCACTGAAATTTTATCTGAATGAGGTTAGAAAAGGAAATGTTAGGTTGCATAGATGGCAGTAAAGTCTTTCAAAAGATCCATGGCACCACACTATACAAGCATGAACCCTAAGTCAAGCCATTGCCTGTAGCCAATAGTACACTAATAAAATGTGCCATCATCAATTGTAAGAAATATTCTGAACCAAGGCAAGGTGTCAATACCAGCAAGGTAGATGGGAATCCTGTATTTTATGCTAGGTTGTTCTGTAAACCAAGCACTTCTTTAATAAAGAAAAGGAAAAGGGAGTAAGATCACACATATGAAGATATTTCCTGTTTATTTTTTTTCAAGTTTCACTCGGGTAAAGTCCATCAAGTAGCCTGCATCAGATTATGCCTCGTGTGGTTCTTTGTTTTGGTTTAGTTTTGGCTTTTTGCCACACAGCAAGTTACCACAAATGTAATGGCTTTAAATAGGACCCATTTATTACCCAGCACCTTCTGCGCGTCAGAAGTCTGGGTGAGCTCAGCTGGGTCCTCCACTCAGGGTCTTACCAGATAGAAATCCAGGGTGCACAGGGCTGTTTTTCCTGGAGGTTCTAGGGAAAGTCCACTTTTAAGGCCATTCAGGAGGTTGGCAAATTCTGTTCCTCAAGCTCTCCACATCTCCCTCCCTCTTCAGGGCAGCAGTGGCACCTGGGGTCCTTCTCATGCTTCCAAGCTCCCTGGCTTCCTCTTCTCCCTGCTTCCCTGCATTAGGAGGCTCAGGTGATTACACTGGCCCTTGCCTCCTCTTTAGAGTTTTAGGGCACACAAAGCCCCATCAGCCTGCAGCAGTTTAACTGACAACTGCCCCTTCCCAGCTGCCTGTCCTGCCTCCTGCCTTCCAGTCCACAGCTCCCTGTGTCTATGACCTCTGTCTGGGACCCCACCATGACCTCTACCCCCACTTTTGTTCTTGGCAATCCCCAACAATCTACTTGCTGCCAAATCCAGGGACAAGTCTGGCCCAGTTCTCCTAATCTGGAGGCACCTGGCACCCCTTGTCACACTTCCCAAGGCTGAGGCTCCCCTGGGGAAGGACCCACCTCCAAGGTCACTCGTGTTATTGGCAGGATTCAGTTTCTACAGAGGGCCTGGGTCCCTTTCTGTTTTCAGGCATTGCCTCTTTTTTTATTCTATGTGGGCCTCTGCACAAGGCAGCCCATAATGGTGAAGCTTGTTTCCCAGATGAGGGATAGAGGGAGGGAGGGAGAGTAAGAGAAAGATAGAGACAGAAGGATTGATAGATATAGACACATCCATAGAGAAAGAACAAAGGGAACTAGCAGGACAGTCATCACAGATGGTTTCTTAATGGATCTTGGAAGTGACACATCATCTTTTTGTCCATATTATTTGATTAGAAGAGTCCCTAATTCCAGACAAAGTTGTGTAAACTAGGAGGCAGAGATCCTTAGAAGCCATTTACAGGCTGCTCACCACATAAACTAAAATGAGCACTTAATCCAATTCTAACTATAATGGGTAGCCATGAATGTGTTATAAGCCAGAGGATGCTGTCACATTCAGAGTAATTAGGGCAAAGGAAAAAATAGTAAAGATCAGAGCAGTAATAAATGAAATTGAGAACAAAAAAACAATACAGAGAAATAACAAAACCAAAAGTTGGTTTTTTTAGAAGATCAACAAAATCAACCAATCCTTAGCTAGACTGACAAAGAAATAAGAGAGAAGACACAAATAAATATAATCAGAAATGAGAGAGGGGACATTACTACTGATCCTGCAGAAATAAGAGAGATCATAAGAGGATACTATGAACAACTGTATATGAAAAAACCAGACAATGTTGAGGAGATGGATAATTTCCTAGAAACACATGAACCACCTATACTGACCCTGGAAAAAGTAGAAAAGCACAACACATTGTAAGAGATTGAAACAGTCATCAAAATCATTGAAAGGATGAAAAGCCCAGGACCAGATGCTTTCACAGTGAAATCTACCAATCATTCAAAGATGATCTAATTCCAATCTTGCTCAAGCTCTTCCCAAACACTTGAGAAGGGAAGAATACTACCAGACTCATTCCATGAAACCCACATCACCCTAACAGCAAAACTAGATAAATATACTAAAAAAAATTTTAAATTCCAGACCAATTTCTCTAATGAATAGAAATGCAAAAATCCTCAACAAAATACTTGCAGAGTCTAAAAAGTACATTCGAAGAATTATGACCCTCAATCAAGTGGGTTTTATCCCAGGTATGGAGGGTGGTTCAACAGAATAAAATCAATTGGTGTAATAAGCCATATTGATAAGTTGAAGAAGAAAAATCACACGATCTTCTTGATTGATGAAGAAAAGGTATTTCATAGAGTACAGTACCTTTTCTTGATAAACACATTCCAAAGATAGGAAGAAGGAAACTTTCTCAATATGGCAATGTGTATATATGAAAAACCTGCAGCTACCATTGAATTCAATGGGAAGGACAAAGCTTCCCCAATGAGATCTAGAACAAGACTAGGAGGCCTACTGTCACCACTGTTATTCAATATGTGCTACAAAAAAACAAACTAAACAATTAAAAAATGGGCAAGTGACTTGAAAGGATCACTGTCTGAAGAAGAAATACAAATGGCAAAGAAACACATGAATAAATGTTCAACATCACTAGCAATTAGGGAAATGCAAATTAAAACTTAAATGAGGTATCATTTCACACTTATTAGATTGGCCATCATAAAAAGTAAAAAAACTGTAAACGTTGGGGAAGATGTGGAGAGACAGTGATGCTTTTTCACTGTTGGTGTGAATGTAGAATGGTACAGCCACTGCAGAGGGCTGTTTGGCAGTTCCTAAGGAAGAGAATACAGACTTGCCATGTGACCTGACAACATCATTGCTAGCTGTATACCCAGAAGAACTGAGGGCAGAGACACAGATGTCTGCACACCAATGTTCACATTGGCATTATTCATGAATGCCAGAAGTAGGAAACAACCCATGTGTCCATCAGCTGATGAATGGATAAACAATTGTGGCATGTGCACATGAAGGAATGTTATGCAGCTGTAAGAAGAAATGAAGTCGTGAAGCATATGACAACATGGATGAATGTGGAGGATATTATTTTGAGTAAAGCATGCCAGCTATAAAAGGAAAAATACTGTATGATTATGCTAATATTGAACTAAATATATTGTGTAAACTCAAGGAGTTAATAATTGGAAAACAGGTCACAAGAAAATGGAATGAAGATAGAGAATGGAAAGCTGAGGGTTAATCTCTGCAGAATTGGTAAAAAGGTTATTTGTAGATCTTAGGAAATAAATAGAAACAGTGAGAGCACATCATAGTGTTTGTAACTAGCAGAGCTATTATATGGCTTTGACAGTGGTTGAAAAGGGTAAGTCCAGGGTCATGTACATTACAAGAAGGAAAGCTAAAAACTGTAATCTGGGGCTGTGTAAGATAGTAAAACCTCATGTAAAACACAAATATGGGTGATACTGCATATATAAAACTGTTTTTACAAAATATAAATAAAAATAACCTAGAACAAATGAAAAAGAATAGGAGCTACATACAGCAGGGGAAGCATAGAGAGATTGAGAGATGCTGAGATTTTTTGTTTTCTTTTTGTTATTATTACTATTATTATAATAATGAAACCACTCTAAAAATGACTGAAGTGATGAATGCACAACTCTGTGTTTCTACAAGTACCACTGATGAATACTTTGATTTATGCTTAATATGTATCAATAAAATTGATTTGTTAAAAAAACTACAATGAGATATCATTTCACACCTATTAGGATGGATACTATTAAAAAGTCAGAAATCTCTAAGTGTTGGAGAGGATGAGGAGAGACAGGAAACTTTTTCACTCTTGGTGGAATGTAGAATGGTACTACAACTGTGGGGGACTCCCTGTCAGTTCCTAAGGAAGTTGAACATAGACTTGCCTTGTGACCTGGCAATACCATTACTAGCTATGTACCCAGAAGAACTGAGAGCAATCAAACAGAGACATCCACCTGCTGATGTTTTTAGTGGCTTTATTCATGATTGCCAAAAGTTGGAAACAATCTAAGTGTCAATCAACTGATGAATGGACAAACTGTGGTGTATATACACGATGCAATATTTTACAGCAGTAAGAAAAAATGAAGTCATGAAGCATATGACAACATGGATGAACCTATAAGACATTCTTTTTTAAGATTTATTTATTTATTTATTTCTCTCCCCTCTCCCCAGTTGTCTGTTCTCTGTGTATAAATCATTACTTTGAGTGAAGCAAGCCAGACACAAAAGGACAAATAGTGTATGATTGTGCTATTAAGAACTAAATATAAGGTCCTCAAGATTCATCTATGTTATCCCATGTGTTAGTACTGTATTCCTTCTTACAAATGAGTGATATTCCATTGTATGCATATTCAAGAATTTGTTTATCCATTCATCTGTTGATGGGTATTTGGGTTGATTCCAGCTTTTGGTGATAGCAATGCTGCTATGTACATTGGTGTGCATTTATCTGTTCATGTCCTTGCTTTCAATTCTTCTGGGTATATACCTACTGTGGAATTGCTGGATCATATTCCAGATCTATAGTTAGTTTTTCAAGCAAATGCCAAACTGTCCTCCACAATCACTGCACCTTTCTATATTCCTGCCAGCAGTGCCCCAGGTTTCCCATTCTTCCCCACCTACTCTACTACTGTAGTCTCCTGTTTTTTAATAGCTTCCAGTCTAATGGGTGTAAGATGATATCTCGTTGCAGTTTTGATTTACATTTCCCTAATAGCTAGTGATGTTGAATATTTTTTCATGTGATTTCTAGCCATTTGTATTTCTTCTTTGGAGAAGTGTCTATACAAATCACTTGCCCTTTATTAAATGGGTTGTCTTTTTATTTTCAAGGTGTAGGATTTCTTTACATATACTTGATATTAGACTCCTTTCAGATATATGGTTACCAAACATTTTCTCCCATTGGGTAGGCTGCCTATGTTGATTGAAGCAAGCCAGGTATTGAAGGACCTCACTGATAAGAATTAAGCAAATTGAGCAACTCACACAGCTAGAGTAAGATAGGTTTACCAGAAATAGAAAAGGAGAAGAAGGTTGTTAGCCAATGCCCATAAGGGTAAAACCTGTAAGATGGAAATGTGTACTTGTGCAGTGAAGGGATATGACAGGTGTGTAGTGATACCAATGGGTTGGACAGTGCAGGTTTGACAGGGGGTAGGATGGGGTGGGTGTGTTGAATGGTCCATGGAACTGGGGAGAGGGTTGGGGGAGGGAGCAGGTGAACACTGGGGATCTGTGGGTACCTAGTTGAAACTACCATGTTGAGAAAGCTCTTTTGGTGATATGACAAGGAAGGGTTACTGGTTTAGGGTCTTCAATGGGGAGGCATTTTGGCCAGGGTGCACCTGGGGCAGGCTTCTAGGGAGTGTATGAGTGATCATTTTACCACACCACAGAGCCTAGAGTGTCTACAACTGAAAGCAGGAGGAGTGCATCCAGTATCCATGTGGAATCTAAGCCCCCACTTGACATAGATGTGCAATGGACACAACCAATCCAATGTCCACAGAGAAAATGTGGAATGGGTATGGGAAGGGTAGCCATGGTGGCTGCTGGGTTTGGGGAATGGGAGGAAGAGATGAGATGTGCCATAGTGTTTTGTATCACTAAGTGGAAACTCACATAAAGAGCAGGAAGGAGTTGGACTCCCATCATGGGGAGACCCATTATGTTCTCAAGCAGAGAGACAGGAGTCTCTCAAGAGCATGGGCGATATCTAATAGGGAAGGACAGACAGTGTATCAAGTCCTCAGTGTTGCTGCAAACAATTATGAATCTTGTCCTTCAAGGAGTGAAGCCTGCTGGTTGCTGTGTGCCACAGGGGAGGGGAAGGCAGGAATAGAATAGATGAAACAGACAATATTTTGGGGTCAATAGAAGTTTTCTAAATGATCTTGCAATGATGGATACAGGCTATATAAAACTTCATCAAAATTTATAAAAGTGTACACTCAAAAATGTAAACCATAAAGTAAACTATTGCCCATGGTTAGTAGCTGTGTTCATCAGTTGTAAAAAATGTATCACCCACATATAAAAAGGTTATTAATATGGGAAGGGGGGAAATGGGCAGGATGTTGGGTAAATGGGATTCCCTGTATTTTTTGTGTAACTTTACTGTGACCTAAAACTTCTTTGAAGACAAAACAAAAAAAAAAATTAGACACCATGGGAACAAATGGAAGAAAATGTCAGTGTATATATGGGACAACAGATCTTACAGTGATGAAAAGCAAAATATGTCAAAAATTTTTTTCTTAAATATTTTTCATTTTTCAAATCCCAAATTTTATTATGTTTTTAATTTTTATAACATTTTCTGAATTTTATTATATTTAAAACTATCATTATTATTTCATTTTCTTATTAATTGTATTTGGCCACTTTATTGGATTCCTTTTGGAGAAGTTTTGGATCACAGAAGGGTTACAACTGTGGCAGGGGAGGATCAGTAGGGCAGGGTGTCAGTGATGGGGATACATGGGAGGAGCTTCACTGGGCATAAATATAAGGCATATAAATGTGTTCAAAGGTTCATGGGGCATGGCCACAGTGGCTGGAGATTCACACAGCAACCAAAGAATATCAAATGTCCATCCTGGGGATCTCTGCCACATTCTCTCCTGGAGTCGCAAATACAGGGGCAGTGACTACTGGAGGAGAATGGTCCATTGATGGGCCATTGATACTGATGACTATGATTACGAACCTTTGCTCTTGAAATTGAAACTTGGCATAGTATTGTAGGATGCCTAAGAATTACCTACAAGGAGCCTCCTTATTGCTTAAATGTGGCCCCTTCTAAGCCAAAACTCAGTTTATAAATGCAATAAATTCCCCCAAGGGAAATGACTCCTGGGGATGAGACTTCCTGGCACCAAGGGATTGCTACCAAGTACCAACAAACAATGCAAGTGGGAAAAAAAAGGCCTTGACCAAATGGGGGAGAAGGTGGAGACAAATGAGTTTATTTGGTTAAGAGACTTCAAAGTTACTTGGGAGGGAACTCCAGAGGTAACCTTTATGCACATCTCAGCATGATCACATAGACTGCCAAAGTAGATACAACCCAAATAGTGGGGCTCCTGAGGGCTCTGGAGACATCCAGACACTATAGTCAGGGCAGATAGCTCAGGAGTTTGGTCCCTTGCCAGTGGGCCCTCCTTTGGGATTTAGGCTCTCCAGTGTGACAGAGTCAGACTCCCTTGTGGTTTCCCTACACATGGCTCCTCTGTCCTTCTGTTTGAACTTATAATTAGTACTGAAGTTGGTAGGTATACCTCTAAGAGACATAAATCTCTGGGCTGCCTATGTGCCAGCCTAGCCCTGAATCTTAACGGGACTTGCAACACCTCTGCTCCAGTTCACTGGACTGACCCAGGACAAGTAACAAGGAGGAGATGAAGGAGAACCAACATACCAAGGAATCAAAAGTGCCTACAACTGCAAGCAAGAGAGTTCCATGCATTGGCTGTATGGGATTCAAGCACCCCCCTCAAATAAAGGTGGAGTGGGCATCACCATCCCAGAATCCTCAGGATTGGGGAATGAACTATGGTCTACAGTAGACTTACTACTATTCTACTCTAGACCTTCTGAAATTCCAGCAATGGAGGAAATATTGATGTGGAGGCAGTGGCCACTGGAGGTTCTGAGGGTAGGGAGAGGGAAAAACAGGTGTAAAAGGAGAGCATCTTCAAGACTTGGGAATCAGCCTGCATGACATTACAGTGACAGACACAGGCCAATACATATCTTACTGTAAGCTACAGAATTGAGTGGGAGAAACTGTAAAGTACAATTCAAACTATAATCCATGCTTAGTGTCAGTGCTCCAAAATGTGTTTTCAATTGCAATCAATGTACCACACTAATCAAAGATGTTGCTAACATGGGAAAATGTGGGAGGTGTGAGGAGCAGGGCATGTGAGAAACCCCTATATTCTCTGTAACATTTATGTAGTCTAAGTATCTTTTAAAAAGTAAAAAAAAATGAAAAGCCACATACACAATGAACTGCATAAACTGTAAAGCCTTGGAGTTAACAATTAGAATATAGGTCACCAGAAAACAGAAAGAGGTAGAGAAAATAAAAGTTAAGGGTTAAAATGTGCAGAATTAGTATAAAGGTTGTAAATCTTAAAGGAGTTGTGACACCTCCTCTCCAGTTCATTGGACTGACCCAGGATAAATAACAAGGAGGAGATGAAGGAGAACCAACATACCAAGGAATCAAGAGTGCCTACAACTGCTAGCAAGAGAGTTCCATGCACTGGCTGTATGGGATTGAAGCACCCCCCTCAAATAAACATGGAGTGGGCAGCACCATCCCAGAATCCTCAGGATTGGGGAATGGACTATGGACTACAGTACACTGACTAGTATTCTACCCTAGACCTTTTGTAATTCTAGCAATGGAGGAAATATTGATGTGCAGGCAGTGGCCACTGGAGGTTCTGAGGGTAGGGAGAGGGAGAAAGAGGTGTAATATGAGGGCATCTTTGAGACTTGGGAATCAGCCTGAATGACATTACAACAACAGACACAGGTCAATATATATACTGCCATAAGTTACAGAATTGAGCATGAGAAAGTGTAAACTGCAACTCAAACTATACACCATAATGAGTCGCAATGCTCCAAAATGTGTTTTCAATGCAATGAATGTACCACACTAATCAAAAGATGTTGCTAATGTGGAAAAATGTGGGAGGTGTGGGGAGCAGGGCATATGAGAATCCCCTATATATTCTCTGTAACATTTATGTAGTCTAAGTATCTTCTAAAAAGTAAAAAAAAAAAAGAAAAGACACATACACAAAAGAACTGGATAAATTTTGTAAAGTCTTGGAGTTAACAATTAGAATATAGGTCACCAGAAAATAGAAAGAGGGTAGAGGAAATAAAAGTTAAGGGTTAAACGGTGCAGAATTGGTATACAGGTTGTAAATCTTTCAAAGTGAATATAAATTGTGAAAGCACATCATAGGGTTTGTAAGTAGCAGAGCTATTATATAGGTATCACACTGGTTGAAAGGATAAGTCCAAGGTCATGTATATTACTAGAAGGAAAGCTAAAAAATGTAACATTGGACTGTATAACAGTGAAACCTTATGTGAAATATGAAAATGGGGGATATTGCATATTTTAAACAAACACAATATAAATACAAATAATTAGAGAGATGTAAACAGAATAGCAGCTATGTGTGCTTAGGGAAGCATAGAGATTGGAAGGTGTTATTTTTGTTTGTTTATTTTTTGGGTTATTTGGAGTAATGAAAATGCTCTTTAATGATTGAAGTGATAAATGGACAACTATGTGATTACCCTGACTACCACTGATAATAAAATTTGAATGGACTTATGTTTATTATTATCAATAAAATTGATTTGTTAAAAAAAACCCTAATCTTAACCAATAATTTAATCAAAAGACATCTCAGCTGAATTGCAGAAAATCAAAAGGTATCACACCCAGAGGAATAGATTCATTTATAAACATAATCTTTCTCTTTTGGGGATTTATAAATAACCTTAAACAGCCACATATTGACTATAGCAGTTTGATATGGTTATGAATTCCAAAAATAGATATTGGATTATGTTTGTAGTCTGGTCTGAACAAGGGCATGATTAAGTTATGATTAGAGATTTTATTGAGCCATGTCATTAGGGCACTGAGTCCCCACCGCATTAGGGCACTGAGTCCCCACCGCATTAGGGCACTGAGTCCCCACCGCATGGTTCACAGATAAAAGGCATGGCAAAGGACAGAGTTGAGGGTTTCTGAAGTTGGAGTGGTTATGTTGGAGTTTGATGCTGAAGCCTTAAGCTGGAGCCCTGGGAAGTAAGCTGACAGAGGAAACAGAAGCAAGCCCCAGGAAGAGAGGAACCCTGAGCCCAGGAAGAAGCAAGCCCTGGAAAGAAAGGAAACTTGAATCCAGAGAGAAGCAAGACCCTGGAAGGGAGGAACCCAGGAAGCCTGAATCCTCACAGCTGTCAGCAGCCATCTTGCTCCAACATGTGAAAATAGACTGGTGAGGGATGTAACTTATGCTTTATGGCCTAGTATCTGTAAGCTCCTACCCCAAATAAATACCCTGTACAGAAACCAAGCAATTTCTGGTATTTTGCATCAGCACGAATGTGGCCAAAAACTCACTGACTTAAGACTTTTCTTTCCCATAATTAGCAAGTTCATTATAATATGGTGAATGAGACTGTTAATGAATTCCAGGGAAGAAGAGATTAAACAGCTGTTGTAGTTTCCAGCTGTGTGGGCAAGTCACGATGTGCTCAGGCCATTTCTCAGCCTTGCCTCCCCTCCTCACCTTGGTGTGCAGAGGGTTCATGTCTCCATTCTAGAACCCTGAGAGGGTGTAGGTCTAGTGGAACAGCCTGAGCACACTTTGTGACCCAAACAGGGAACAGAAGTCCCAGTGGCTTCTCAGGGTGGGAACTGCACAGAGGTTGTGTGGTACCTGCTTCCTCCTCAGGGGCAAGGTCCGCTCCCCACTGGACATTCTGCCTCTCCAAAGCACAGCTGTGTGTGGGGAGCTGCCGTCCAACAGCCTGACCTGAGCCGTGAACCTCCTCGGGGGACTGGTGAGGAGGGCATCTCTTCCCGGGCCCTTTGGGTGCTCTGTGCTGAAGAAGTCATAAAGCAGTCAGTGCTGGGAAAAAAATAAGAGTCAGTGTTAAACCAGGCAATGCTGGGCAGTTACTTGGGTGCAGATTTAGCTTAATGAGTCAGTTTCAAAGCCAACGCACTCACAGCCATCCAGGCTGACTGAGCCAAACCATTTCAGAGATCACTGAGCAAAGGCTGCTGAGGACTGGACAGTGAGAGGGAAAGGCTGACCACAACAGTCCAAATCTGTGAATACTGAGAGGTTTCTTTTCTCAGATCAAATTACTCTCCTAACAGAACTTAACAAACACCAATCACAGGGAGTTCTCATCAAGAGGGCATTTTCTCTAGAGAAGTGCATATATTCTTTTTTTTTTTCCATGCTCATTCATGGGCCATTACATTAATTTTGAGTATTCCTTTTTACATTTTATCAAAATTATTTTCATGCTTTAAATCTAGATCATGAAAACACTTCATGGAGCATCTATCTTAAAGGATGGCATCTATTCTTTTGAGAATTTTTTTTTAAGATTTATTTATTTATTTATTTCTCTCCCTTCCCCCCCCCCCCCCCCGCCCCCAGCCCCCTACCCCGGTTGTCTGTTCTCTGTATATATTTGCTGCATCTTCTTCTTTGTCCGCTTCTGTTGTCAGTGGCACAGGAATCTGTGTTTCTTTTTGTTGTGTCATCTTGCTGTGTCAGCTCTCTGTGTGTGCAGTGTCATTCCTGGGCAGGCTGCCCTTTCTTTTGCACTGGGTGGCTCTCCTTATGGATGCACTCCTTGCGCATGGGGCTCCCCTACGCGGGGACACCCCTGCGTGGCGCGGCACTCCTTACGTGCACCAGCACTGCGCATGGGCCAGCTCCACACGGGTCAAGGAGGCCTGGGGTTTGAGTCACGGACCTCCCACGCCTGGGGTTTGAGTCACGGACCTCCCATGTGGTAGACGGACGCCCTAAGCACTGGGCCAAGTCTGCTTCCCTCTTTTGAGAATTATCTTCTAAATAATTTAATGACATTCAGGTTTTTGAAGATTGAAATTTATCAATTAACTATTAGCAATTCCTTAATTTATCTTGTTAGGCTATTGCTCTTAATTGCTCTTATTAGGATTTTTCTTTCTGGTAATAATTAACTTGCAAAATTTTGGCACTCTCTATAAAATTTAAATATTTTCAGCAATTTCTCCTCAGTCTTTCCAGGATTGTGCCATTATCTGTTTCGTAAAACTTAATCACTATTTAAAGTAATACATCCCTGATCAATTTTTATATGGACTTTTCTATTGTATCGAATACTGAATCTTCCTATTTCTCACACTGGGGACAAGAATTTTCACATCTGGGACTTGAAAGAACTTCTTTTTTTTTTAAAAAGATTTATTTATTTATTTAATTCCCCCCCTCCCCTGGTTGTCTGTTCTCGGTGTCTATTTGCTGCGTCTTGTTTCTTTGTCCGCTTCTGTTGTCGTCAGCGGCACGGGAAGTGTGGGCGGCGCCATTCCTGGGCAGGCTGCTCTTTCTTTTCACGCTGGGCCGCTGGGCGGCTTTCCTCAGGGGCGCACTCCTTGCGCGTGGGGCTCCCCCACGCGGGGGACACCCTTGAGTGGCACGGCACTCCTTGCGGCGCATCAGCACTGCACATGGCCAGCTCCACACGGGTCAAGGAGGCCCGGGCTTTGAACCGCGGACCTCCCATATGGTAGACGGACGCCCTAACCACTGGGCCAAAGTCCGTTTCCCTGAAAGAACTTCTTGACCTGAAGACAATATAGTAATAAAATGAAATCAACACAGTTTGCCAAGCTTAGTTCAAAGCCCTCTCTAAGCATCAATTTGGTTTATCCTTCAAAACCTGCATGAGGTTAACGGGGGAGGGGTGCTGTGGGCGAGAGGGGAAGGTCCGTGGGAGCCGATCCCATCGCAGTCGCAGCCCCCGTGGTCGGGGCACTGGGAACCGCCTGGGGCCCAGCTGGAGCCCGGGACCCGCGGAGCCGGCAGTCAGGTGGTGGGACCAGGCTCGTGCGTCCGGGCTCCAGAGCCCCACCCACTGCACACGAGGCCGGGTGCAGGGGAGCCCGAAGCGAGCCCAGCTGAGCTACCGAGCAGAGTCCGGCCGAATCCAGCTGAGTCGAGCCCAGTCCAGCTGAGCCCAGCCGAGTGGATACCAGCAGGGCCGAGCCCAATTGGGCAGAGCCCAGCCCAGTAGAGTCTATCCCAGGCCAGCCGAGCAAAGCCAAGGCCAGCCCAGCCTGTGGAGCCTGGCCCACCCAAGCCGAGCCCAGGCCATCCGAGCCTAGCCTAACCCTACTGAGCCCAGCCCAACCGATCCAGCCGAGGCGAGCCTGGTCGAGTCTAGCACCGCCGAGTCCAGCCCACTGAGTGCAGCCGAGCCCAGCCCCGCCGAGCAGATACCAGCTCAATCGAGCCAGACGAGCCCAACCGAGTCCAGCACACCCGAGCCCAGCCGAGTCCAAACGAGCTGTGGCCAGCCGAACCCTGCCCAGTGCAGCCGAACTGAGTCCTGCCAATCCAGCCAAGCAAAAGCCTACCAGCCGAGCCCAGCCGAGCCCAGCCCAGGTGAGCCCAGCCCAGGTGAGCCCAGCCCCGCCGAGCCAAGACCAGCTCAATCGAGCCAGACGAGTCCAACGGAGCCGAGCACACATGAGCCTGGCCGAGTCCAAACGAGCCGTGGCCAGCCCAGCCCAGCTCTACTGAGCTAAGTCGAGCCGAGCCGAGCCCAACCGAGCCAAGTCGAACCGAGCCAAGCCCAACCGAGCCAGGTCCAACCGAGCCAGGTCCAGCTCAGTGGATCCGAGCCCAGCCGAGCCGAACCCTGCCGAGTGCAGCCGAGCTGAGTCCTGACGAATCCAGCCCAGCCGACTCTAGCGGAGATGAGCCCGGCGGAGAAGATACCAATAGGGCCAAGACCAATAGGGCAGAGCCCATTAGAGCCCAGCGCAGGCCAGGCCAGCCGGAAGAGCCTGGCCCACCCAAGCCAAGCCGAGCCCAGCCCAGCCCAGCCCGAGGAGCCTGGCGCACCCAAGCCAAGCCGAGCCGAGCCAAGGCTTGCCAAGCTGAGGCCAGCCGAGCTGAGCAGAGCTCGATTGAGCCGAACCCACCTGAGCAGAGCTGAGCCAACAGCGGAGCCGAGCCCCCCAGGGCGCGCACACTGAGCTCGGACATCCTGCCAAAGAAAGGGACCCTGGAAAATTCACAACTAAGTGAAAAGTATGAACTACACTCAAGCTACAGACTTTAGAGGAATAAAAGGTCAGTAAAAGAATATCATGAACAATAGTACAACAAACGATAACTTAGGTAGAACAGACAACTTTCTACAAGCATACAAACTATCAAAACGGACTGAAGAATAAATAGAAAATAAGATCAGAGCTCTAACAAGAGATGGAACAATCATCAAAAATTTCCCCACCCAAAAGAGTCCAGATGGCTTCCTTGGTCAATTTTACTAAAAATATAAGAATAACTAACACTAATAGTTTTCAAACTCTTCCAAATATAAAAAGAGGTGAGAAATTTCCTAGCTTGTTGCATGAGGCATCATCATTTTGATATTGAAGATTCCACAGGACCCTACAGACCACTAGGTACTTGAATTCGTCTGCAAACTCCTGAACCTGCCGGCACAGCAACTCCCACAGCTTGTCTGCAGGGTCGTGAGCAGGAGGAGCAGGAGTCACCCAGGACCTCAGCAGGGTCCACACAGGAAGATCAAGCACTGAACAGCACCTTGGGTTCCTCAGCTAGCCCACCAGTGGCTGGGGGTGTAGGGGCGGAGCTGGCCAAGTCAGGGGTTGCGGACCTGCCAGGGCTGGGGGCGCTAAGCCCTGCCACCCCAGGACGCTCTGCTGCCCCCCGGGGACATGAGGAAGGACCTGCAGAGGAGCCAGGCGGCACAGACGCAGTAGAGCAAGGTGCGGGAGTCGCAGGCCGGGGCTGAAAGAGGGGGACTTCCTGCGGGGACCCTAGTGCCCTGTGAAAGAGAAGTCGAGGAGTGAGCTGAGCCCCAAGGTGAACCTCCCAGGGAGCGGTGCAGACAGGTGCAGGTGAGCTCCACCTGCAGCCTCCGTGCACACCTGGACGCGCTCCAGCTGGCGCCAGCAGCAGCGACAGGCGAGCCCTTCCCGGCCTGGCTGGGGCAGCCGCTGGGGGATTAAGCGGACCCACCTTGCCAGGAAAGCCACAAAGAAAACTGATGAACCCAGATGAGAAGATGAAGATGATCCAGCTGTCACGGAACAACTCTGAAATATGGAGTGGATCCTGCGCCTGTTGTAGGAAGAACCCGGAACTTGGTCACTTCTCCAAGAAATCTCAAAATTTCTTTCTGTGAACTCTGCAAAATCAACTGAATACTATATCTTTGGCACACTGAACTTGGTCTCCTAATTTTAACTGTATAAAAACATTTGTGTACATTTGCTGGCTCAAGAACTAAAATAATGTGATTATTTTACCACATTCCTTTGAAAAGAAAACAAAACTTAAATGGACTTCATTTAAATGTTTTGGACTTTAAACTAGTGGTCACTTTGTGGCCATATGAATAAACTTTTTTAGCTCTGGAACTTATTGTAGGTTTATTTTCACGTGGACATCTTATTTCATTTTTTGAGAAAAACTATACTGTTTGTGTATTTGGGAAACTAGAAGGGCAAAACGTAGTATAATGCGAACCTACACATTTCAAAATCTTGAATTCTTACAGAACAGATCTTAGGATTCCTTCTCTGTGAAACATAATAAAATTCAGCAAGAGGAAACATGAATAATTTGAGGTTGCACAATTTAAACAAAGTTTTGTAATGGTTATGGGGAAAAGTACAGCAGTAATCTCGCCTGTAATTTTTATTCATGTCAATGTTATTGTAGCCCTATTGAATTAGTATCATGAACATCTTACTTCTGTTAAGATCTGTTTAAATACAGTTGATTTCCTGCAGGGATATTTTACTGCAAAATATAGTGTTTTAGAAAACTGACAGCTGGCTATCAAGCAATATTGGAAAAGTGTCTTTATTTACAGTAAAACATTAATTCCATACAATTTGGCACCAAAATATTTTTTAGATAGATAAGTGTGTGTTTAGAAGTCAGAAACTTTAAACACTGTTCTTAGGTTCCATTTGGATTTTTCTTGGATACACAATAGTAAAAGTTGTAAACTCAGAACATGAGTAGGGCATTATGATTTTGCATGTGTTTGAGCCAGTTTTATCTTTGTGGTGGAATTTTTTTTAGCTGAAACTTACCTCATGTATAAGTCAGTTAAGTAAAGTAGTAGGTAATTAAAATTTCAATAGAATCAAGTGAAATATAAAATTTTAAACTTATTCATTCGAGTGTTAAACTTAGCATAATACACTAAAAAAAGGTAAGTTATTTTTAAGTACCATCTGCAATAAAAAAGGAAAAAGCTGAAGATATATATTTAGACTGGCATAGAACTTTGATTTTAATTAGCCCTGTCCTGATTTTGTACTTATACATGTTTTGCAGACATTTTCACTTACTTTGCAATTGAGACCAGAAACAGTTGAAGATCTGGTCCTGCAGAGGAAGTGGGAAACTTACTCCCAGATCACAAATGCTTGCCTCTGAGTAAATGTGTTCCCTTGAGATGAGCCACAGAGGGGCTATGTTTTACTCAAACTTTCCATTATAGAATAACAGCAGATTTACTTTGTTTTTAAACCATTTCCCTTTTGTTTATAACTGAGAAATTGTGAGAAGCTGTTTTTAATTTTTAAAATGTGGGAAGATAAATTGGATTTAACATGAATGTGTTAGTTCTGTAGGAAGAAAAGTGCAGTCCAAAATAGCAAAAGTGGGACCAGGTAAAACATGTAGTCTTTATTTTTAAAAACACATACTTGGTCTTTTGTCTGTGTCTCTTTTATGCCACTACAGTAAATGTGTCCTTGATGTAAATGCAAAACTTTGTCTTAATTAAATTGTAGACATACTACTGAAGCCTTTACAATATAATTCAATAATAAAAAAAGTAACTCGGTGGTGGACTTGGCCCAGTGGTTAGGGCATCCATCTACCACATGGGAGGTCTGTGGTTCAAACCCCGGGGGTCCTTGACCTGTGTGGAGCTGGCCCATGTGCAGTGCTGATGTGTGCAAGGAGTGCCGTGCCATGCAGGGATGTCCCCTGTGTAGGGGAGCCCCACGTGCAAGAAGTGCGCCCCTTAAAGAGAGCCACCCAACATGAAAGAAAGTGCAGCCTGCCCAGGAATGGTGCCACACACATGGAGAGCTGACACAACAAGATGATGCAACAAAAAATTACACAGATTCCCATGCTGCTGACAACAACAGAAGCAGACAAAGAAGATGCAGCAAAATAGACACAGAGAACAGACAACCGGGGTGGGTAGGGGAAGGGGAGAAAATTAAATAAATACATAAATCTTTTTTAAAAAGTAATTAACCACTATACAAACCTCATGCTAATTTCCTGTGGGACACGAGTTTCAATATGTCAGATTGAGCCAAGTTGCCTGCCCAAGGACTGCCTCATAAGTTCTAGAGAATGTGATGGAAGGTTTTGCTCATGTGAACTTGCTGTAATTCTGGTGTCCCATGTGCAGTCTTTCTTCCTCATAGAATCACCTGGATTCCTCATGTAAGGAAAATGGGTGGAAACAGCATGCTGACAGTGAGTAATCCTCTCTTTAAGCACATAGTGTTCATTTTATCTTCTTTCCCACCCTCTCTCTCCCTTCCACCTTCCCTCACTAACACCAGCTGCCCTCCTTTGCAAAGACATTTAAGCCAGGGAACCTCCCAGATGACTTTTCCATCCAGATGCCAGGCTTCTTCTGACACCCACAGTGGGCACATTAAGGGTTTCATACTTTGGCAAGAGTAGAGAGTTCATATTCCTCTTTTGAAGCTTCAGAAAGTCTGCAAGATTAGTAGCCAAGCTCTTACAAGTGCCAGAGCTGCTTGCTGGATTCCTAACAGCTCAACTTTTGGGAAGTGCACAAACTTTGGAGGAAGTAGAGTTTCCCCAAATCACAGCTACACCACCCTTGGGCAAATGCAGTTTCTGTTTTCAGCTTCTTAAATCTGAATTTCCAAAGGTTTCTTGCCTCTATAAATGTATACACATTCCAGGTAAACACTACCACATATAGCTCTCAAGAGGGTAAAAAGACTGTGAATGTTGGCATGACCTGGTAAATCTTAAGCTCTGCTAACTTGTCAAATTAACTGCCAGGTGGCTTTCACTGTGTTTAAAAATATACTACATTCCAAACAAAACAAAACAAAACTATAAAGCTATTGTGATTACAACAATGTGGTCATGGTGAAACAATAGACAGGCAGATAATTGGAACATAATAGAGAGAAAAGAGGTATATCCTCCACATATATATATAATCAACAGTCAACTAATCTGTGACAAAAGAACAAAGGCAATTCAAAGATGTAAGGACAGAGTTTCCAAGAAATGGTGCTGGAAAAACTGGACAACAAAATGCAAAAAGAATATGGACATATACTACATAAATTTCTCTAAAACAAACCCAAAATGCATCATTAATAAAATAATGCAAAAATATGCAATTTTTAAAAGAGTAATTATAGGTGGCATTGGGTTTAGCAATGACTTTTTATGCAGAATCCTGAAAGCATTATATATTGAAAGAAAAAAGATTAGGTTGGACTTCATTAAAAAATTTAAAACCTGTATTCTGCAAAAGACACTATTAAGAAAATGAAAAGAAAAACTACAGAGTGGGAGGAAGCATATGCAATCCACATGTCTGATAAAGTATTTATATCCAAAATATACACGGAACACTTAAAACTCAACAATAAAAAAACAACCCAATTAAAATGGACAAAAGAGCTGCACAAACACCTCACCAAAAAAGATATACAGATGGCATAGAAGCATATGAAAGGATTTGCATCATCTTTAGGATGTGGGCATTTAGGGAAATACAAAATTTTAAAAGTTAGATACCACTACACAACTGAATGGTTAGAAGCCCAAAAGCTGACAGCTGCAAATGCTGGTGAGGATGTGGAACAACAGTAATTCTAATTCATTGCTTGTGATAAAGCAAAACAGAGCAGTCATGTTCAAAGAGAGTCTTCTAGTTTTGTAAAAAGCTAAACATAGTCTTGCCACACAATCCAGCACTAATATGGCTATTGATACAAATTACTTGAAAATGTAATCCACACAAAAACCTGCACAAATTGTTTATAGCAGCGTATTCATAATTGCCAAAAATTAGACATAATCAATGTGCCATTCAATAGGTACATGGATAAATAATGTGTGATACGGCCATAGAATGAGTATTTTCCAGTGTTCAAAACAAATTAGCAGGAGGCTAATGTGGCTCAAGCGATTGGGCTCCTGTCTACCATATAGGAGGTCCAGGGTTTGATCTCAGAGACTCCTGGTGAAGGGATGCTGGCCTGAATGGAAAGCTGGCCCATGCAGAGTACTAGCCCACATGGCAGCCTGGCCCATGTGGAGTGTTGGCCTGCATGGAGTCCTGGCCTGTACAGTAGTGCTGGCCCATGCAGAGTGCCGGCCCTTGTGGAGTGCTGGCCTGTGCAGTAGTGCTAGCCCATGTGGAGTGCTGGCCCACATGGAGTGCTGGCCCACATGGAGTACTAGACTACCTGGAGTGCTGGCCCATGCAATAATTCTGCTCCACACAGAGTGCTGGCCCACATAGAGTGCTGGCTGACATGGAGTGCTAGCCTGCATGGAGTGCTGGCACAGCAAGATGACAAAATACAAAGAGACACACAGGAGAGACAATAAGAGACAGAGAAGACCAGGGAGCTGAGGTGTGCAAGAGAATGATCACCTTTCTCCCACTCAGGAAGGTCCCAGGATCAGTTCCCAGTGCTGCCTAAAGAGAAGAGAAGCAGAAACAGAAGAACACACAGCAAATGGTAAGAGAAGGCAGACAGTGGGTGCAAACAATGGGGTGATTAAATAGATCTTTAAAAACAACAACAACAAAAACAAATTAGTTATCAAGGCATGAAAAAGCATAGAGAAATCTTGAATGCATATTACTATGTGAAAGAATCCAGTCTAGAAAAGCCTACATGCCATCTAATTCCAACTATATGATATTCTGGAAAAGGCAATACTATAGAATCAATAAAATGTTCAAGGAAACCAGGGTTTCTGGGGGAGGGAGGGAAGGGTGAGTTGGTGGAGCACTGGCATTTTTAGGTGAGTGAACTGTTCCTTATGGTACTATAATGAACACATGACCTTACGCATCTGTCAAAACCCATAGAACTACACAATGCAGAGTAAACACTAACCTAACCTATGGACTTTCATTGACAAAAATGGATCAATATTGATTCATCAACTGTAAAAAATGTAACACACTAATGCCAGATGTGAATAAAAAAGACAACTGTGGGCAGAGGATGAAGAGGGGGTATAGGAAATAACTATACTTTCTGCATACTTTCCCTAGAGACCTAAAAGTGCTCTGAAAAATGAATTTTATTGTAGGAAATTAAAATCCAGGTTACCTGTGTCATGGTGGGTATAGGGATTGGGGTCATTCTAAATTGGTATAAATTTTCTGTTTGGGGTGATGGGAAAATTTGGGTGGCAGATGTAGTGACAATATTGTGAATGTAAATAACAGCATTGAATTGTATATTGGAAAGTGGTTAAAATGGAACAGGTTAGGTTGTATATATGCTACCAGAGAAAAGGATTAAAAAGTCATAGAACTGTACAACAAAAACAGTGAATCCTAACATAAACTACGAATTACAATTAAACATATAAATCTTGTCACAGGGTTTCATCAATTTTAACTAAATTGCCACATTAATGCAGTGTTAAGTGTAGGGAAATCTGTGTGTCTGTGAGAGGGAATGGGAATTCTGTATTTTATGCATGATTTCTCTGTAAAAAACTTCTCACAAAATAATTGGTTTCTATTAAAATACAAAATAACATATAACATTAATTCAAAGAAAACAAAACAAAAAATTTGATCAGGTCTATCACCACAGAAAAACTATTTGACAAAATCCAATATGCATTTGTGCTTAAAAACAAACAAGCAAACAAAATCAGGAATACATATTTAGCTTTCTAGTCATTGGGAAAGACTAAAAGGTTTCCCAATGTAATAAGAAACAAACCAAAGATGATATTTGCATTACTGCAATTGATCATTGTCCTGGATATAACAGCTACAGCAATTAGGCAAGAAAAATAGAATAGGCATCCAAACAGGAAAGGAAGAAGTAAAACTACTGCTACTTGCGGATGATATGATTTAACTTAAAAAATTCTCTAGAATCACAAAAATACTTTTACAGCTAATAAGTATTTTCAGCAAAGTTGCACAAAAGTTTCTTGTATTTCTATACCACAGCAACAAATAGTATGAAAAGGAAATTTAAAAAGCCATTAATTTAACAACAGCATCAAAAGAACAAAATACTTAGGAAGAAATTTAACCAAGGAAGTGGAAGATTTGTAACTTGATAATGACAAACCATTGCTGAAATATATTAAAGAAGGGGAAGCTAGGGAAGACATTTTAGGAAGGTGTATTAGTCAGGGTTCTTTAGGGAAACAGAATCAGCAAGAGATATCTGTCAATAGTATGTGATTTTATGAGTTTTTCATGCAGCCATGGAGAGGCACAAGTCCAGGTTCCACAGACAGGCTACAACCAGGGGCTGCAATGAAAGTCCGGTGAAGGTTCTTGATGAGTTCTGGGAGAGGTTGGCTGTCCAAAGATGAGCTTGGAAATTCTCTTCAATGCTGGAATCACTCCCCCTTTAAGGCATTCAACTGATTGGCTTAAGTGTCACTCATTGCTGATGGTAATCTCCCTGATTGATGTAATTATAACCAGCTATCTATGAATTACCACTGCAGTAAAGTCAATGGTGACTGAAGTCCATATATGCTCTTATATTACAGTTAGCCCAGTGCTTGCTTGACCAAACAGCTGGGTACAAACACCTGGCTGAGTTGACACAATAGCCTAACAATCACAGAAGGGAACATGAATGAAAACTTCTTAATACATGAATATGTGTTAGAAGTAAAAAAAAAAAAAAAAAAAAAAAAGCTTATTTAACACCATTACCGGTTCATGAGAAATTGTTAAATGCTGCAATTATGGCCATTGAAAATGAGATGAACATATAGTAAAATTAGAAAATACTTTTGAAATGTCCATTTTCCTAAATTCAAGAAATAAATATTAAAATAAATCATAGATTTGTTATATATAAAATTTCATACTTAAAATATTGTTTTATTTTAAATTCCACATACTTCTCAATTTTAAATACTTTTCACTACAGTAATGTTGGAGGAATTATTGCACATTAAAAATTGATGCAAACATGTAAACAGGGTCACCCATGTTCCTTTTCTCCTTGGGCTTCATTATGGCTCATCTGGCATCAGTCTGACCCCAACTTAACCAACTGGAAAATCCCAACCTTTTGTATATTTATGTCCCAATTGTATATGCTTTCCCACTCTCTCTGAAGCTATTAGAATTTTACATGAAAACAGCCCTGAATTAGAAAAGAAACTACAGCATGCCTTGATTGGAAAGTTGCTTAAGTCTTACTTAAACATTCCATGAGAAAGTTTAGAATAAACCCCAGGTGAACAGTGCAGAAAGGGAAATGTTTGTGTTCCCTAAGAACAATATTCTCAGAGAACACATGGCAAAGCCCCCTCCTCAGGACAGATGCAAACAGAAAACCTTTTACTCACTGAGGAAATATCTAAGAATAAATCTAACCAAGGAATAAAGGACTTGCACACAGAAAAATACAAAACATTGCTAAAAAGAAATCAAAGAAGACCTAAATAGATAAACATTCTGTGGTCATGTATTAGAAGACAAAATATTGTTAAGATGTCAGTCATACCCAGAGCAATTTATAGAATCAACAATCCCAATCAACACCCACAACCTTTTTTTAAAATTGGGAAGTTTTTCTTTTTGGAGTAGTGAAACACTTCTAAAAATTTCTGTGGTGATGAGTACACAACCTTCTGATTATACTAAAAGTCATTGAATATACACTTTGGATAGATCATATGATATATGAATATATCTCAGTAAAACTCCTTAATGAAGAATTGTGCATGAATAGCCAGAAATGGCAGCCATGTAAGGCAGAGGAAGCATAGAGAGATTGAGCGGTGAAGAATTTTCTTCTTTGTCTGGTTTTTCTTTGTTATTATTATCATTGAAATAATGAAAATGTTCTAATGATGATTGAGGTGATGAATGAACAACTATGCACATATACCAAATACCACTGATTATACACTTTCAGTTAATTATATGCTTTATTAATATGTGTGAATAAAACTGATTTGTTTAAAAAAACAACAAGCAGAAAAGAGCATGGTATTTCCAAAGACTGACATACAGATCAAAAGACTGAAACTGAGATGTCAGAAACAAACCCTCCCATTTATGGCCAACCTATTTGACAAGAGGGCAAGGACCACTCAATGACTCAATTATAAAAGAATAGTTTCTTCATCAGATGGTGCAGGGAAAATTGGATCTCCGTTTGCAAAAAAAATAGGATGACTGCTACCTCACACCTTATACAAAAATCAACTCAAAATGGATGAAAGACTCAAATATATCAAACTCCTGCAAGAAAATGTAGAGAAGCATCTTCAAGACCTTGTGTTAAGCAATGGTTTCTTAGACTTTACATGTAAAGCACAAGCAACAAAGGAAAAAATATATAAATGGAGTCTCATGAAAATTTAAATTTTTAGCACTTAAAGGATTTTATCATGGAAATAAAATGACAACTTACACAATGGGAAAAAAGTATTTGGAAACCACATTGTTAGAGGTTTGCAATATTAACAAGCTGTAGCTCAGTTTCCCCTGACATGCATTGGGAAAAAGGCAACCCCCTCCCCCATGTCTGAGGGCACTTCCCCACAGGTTAAACAAAGGAACCTCATAGAGTCAGGAGAAGAGGGAGATAGAGACCGTCACCATCTGCCTGTCAGAGGGAGATGGAGATCTTCACTACTCTACCTGCATGTCAGAGGGAGATGGAAACCTTCACTGTTTACATACCAGAGGGAAACCAAGAAACCCTTGAAAACCCTACAGATCAAAAGAAACATGTGCTCCTGCAGCATTCCAAGAGACCCTGAACTCCCTACTCATTATCAGGAAAATTTTCACCTCTAAAGCTCCCTATTGGTCCCTGCACCTTGCTCAGACCCTCAACCCCCTGCCACTAACTATCACTTCCTTACCTAGGAAAGTTCTGTATAAATTCAAGTCCCCCCTTCCAGGAGTGGCTGAAGTCTCTCTTCAGACCCCCACCATGCTGGTGGAGAGACTGAAGTCTTTCTTCAGACCCCTCCCTTGGGAGAGCTTTTCAATAAATTCTTTTTCTGCCTGTGGTCAGTCTCCATGTCCCTGTCAATGCCATCTTTCTCAACACACATATTTGATAAAGTTTAATATTTAGAATTTATAAACAAACCTTTGACTTAACAACAAAGGACACCAACAAAATTATAAAACAAGGAAAAGAATTGACATCTTTCTAAAGAACATATAAAAATGGCTACAATGCACATAAAAAGATGCTCAATGTCATTAAATATAGGGAAATGCAAATCAAAACTACAGTGACATACATCATCTCACACCTATTAGAGTGACTGCTATTAAAAACAAAATTACCCTTGTTTGGGAGGTTGCAGAGCATTAGGAATACTCATTCAATGCTGATGGATTATAAAATGGTTCAGCCACTGTGGGAGACAGTCTGACAGTTCCTCATAAAGTTAAGTATAGAATTACCATGTGACCCCTCAATCTCCCTTGTGGGGAGCCCTGCAAAGCAGGCTCCAAAGTTCACAGGAAAGGTGTAGATAAAGAAGGAGGTGCCCCTGGGCAAGATTATGTGCTGAACAAAATATGCTGCATGTGGATAAGAATTCTAGGAGAACAGTTATCTGATGGCTATTGAGAAGAAGAATAACTATTGTATTTGTGGTAACCTAGAAACAAGAGGGTCCCATGAGAACTGCTGAATGTGCTGATGTCACTTAAGGTATAAAATAGCATGCCTGATTAAACTGGGTGCCTGAGGTCGCTGAAAGCTCCTGCAGTCTCCTCACAGTCCACCTGGTCCCTGCTACTTTGTGTCTTTCATTTCTTCACCCTCTCATCCCCTCCTTGCAACTGCACAGACCCTGTTCAGCTATGACTGCACTGTGCAGGTCACGGCACTCACAAAGGAAATACCCAAAATATTTGAAAGTATGGACCCGAAGAAGTATTTACACACTGCTATTCATAACAGCATTATTCCCAATTGCCAAAAGTGCCCACCAAGTGATGAATGAATGGAAAATGTTATTAAAAACTGGAGTTAAAGTGATCCTTGTTCAAAATGGCAAAGAACTTGGCAAAATTAAGTTCTGATGTTGGTGGAAGGCAGAACTTGAAAGTAATGAGCTGGGATATTTAGCTGAAGAGTTTTCCAAGGTAACTATAGAAAGGGCAGTTTTGCCCTTCATTGCAGCTTATAGTAAAATATAAGAGGAAAGGGAAAAGCTGATAACTGAATTCCTGAGCACAAAGAAACCAGAAATTGATGGCTTGGAAAATTCTGGGCTTCCATAAAGCAAGTCCCTAGAGAACAGTGTTCATGTGAGGATTTAACTGAACATGAATCCAATTAGACAGACATTCCAGGGCAAGTCAGGACTTGCAGTGTACTTACTCAGGAAAAAACTGTGAAAAGTCTTGTTTGATGGATTCAACCCTGTTTACTACATGCAGGCCAACAAGATTTTTTGCAAGATCTGTATAAGTGGAACCACTGCCAGCCTGGATTAAAAGGGAGGCATTGAAGACTAAAATCACTTCAAGGGCAGAACCATGAAAGCTGAGTTCTGGACCAAACACAATTCAGGCCAAGAGTGTGGACACACCATGTGTGCAGAAAATGTGCATCTGCCATAGCATTGGAGAGGGCAGGCCTTCCAGCCCATTGTTCAGGAAAAGTGCTATCACCCCAGTGTTCTAGGAAGTTGGAACCTATGTCCCAAGATTGCTGACAGCCTAGATGTCATCTCAGTGGTGGAGAGGGTGGTACCTTCACCACTAGTATTTGGTAGAGCATTTTCACTGCACACACACTTGGAAGGGTTGTCCTCCACTCCATCAAGCCCATAGAACAAGACATCTTTCAATAGAGGACTCTCAGAGTGTGCCCTTCAGGGTTTCATAATTGCTTGGAAACTCTAATCCCTATTTTCCTTCCAGCTTCTCCCTGTGGGAATGGGAATGTTTATCCTATGCCTGTCTCTCAATTGTACATTGGAAGCAGATAACTTTTTAATTAGGATTCCCAGGTCAACTGAAGGAAGGGAACTGTGCCATAGGACAGACCACACCCATAACCAATTCTGATGAGACTTTGTAATAAGCATTTTTTCTGAAATGATTTAAAGTCTTTGGGATATTGGGATGGAATAAATGTATTTTGCATATGGGGAGAACATGTCTTTAGCAGATCCAGAGGATGGGCTGTGGTGGTGCAATGCTGTATGTGCCCCTGAAAAACACATTCTTAAATCTAATTCACTCCTGTGGGTATGAGCCCACTGTAATTAGGGATTTTTGTTAAGGTTACTTCATTTAGGGTGTCACCAACATCAATCAGGATGGGTATTAATAAACAGAATGAATACAGAGAGAGAGAGAGAAAGCCATGGAAGCAAAAAGCTGAAATCAACAAAAACTGGAAGAAGGGAGAGACCAGCAGATGCCACCATGTGCCATGTGGTAGAGGAGTCAATGATTGCCAGAAGCTGCTCTTCAGGAAGAAAGCATCACCTTGAAGATGCCTTGATTCAGACATTTTTCTGAACTCTTAACCATGAGTGAATAAGTTCCCATCATTTAAGCAAACTCATTTCATGGTATTTGGTTTGAGCAGTCTAGGGAACTAAAACATGAGACAGTGTGGATGAAGCTTGAAGACATGTTAAATGAAATAAACCAGACAGAAAAGGACAAATGTTGTATGATTTCATGGATATGAAACTAGAATAAGTAAACTTACAGAGTCAGAATCTAGAATATAGGATACCAGAGGATGAGGTGTGGAGAGGGAATGGGAAATTATGGCTTAAAATGTACACGGCTCTTATTTGGAAATGATATAACTGTTTTGGTGGTGGATGGTGGTGATGGTGGCACAACATTGTGAAGGTAATTAAGAACCCTGAAATAGCCATCTGAATGTGGCTAGGAGAAGAAATGTAAAGTTCTGTATATGGTAAAAAAATGAAGCTTTTACAAAACTCCAGGGAACTGCACTACATAAACAACAAACCCGACCTTAAACCATAGACTATAATTCATAGTACAATTATAAAAATGTGCTCTTATCAATTGTAATATATTTCCCACACCAATGCTCAGTGTTAATATTTGGATGGTATATGGGAATCTTGTATATCATGTATGATTTCTCTGTAAACCCACAACTTCTCTCAGAAAGAAAAAAATGGTATTGACATCTGATAAGAGAAAAATTTGTAATGAAAAAATATTAATTAATTTAAAAAGTAGCCCCAATAGGATGATCATGTCTTTTTTTATATAATTTTTAGATTAAATTGTCTATTTTTAAAAGATACATAGATCACAGAAAATGTTACATTAAAAAATGTAAGAGCTGCCCATAACCCCACACACACACACTCCTCCCACACCAACAACCTCTTCCATCATCGTGGCACATTCATTGAATTTGGTGAATACATTTTGGAGCACTGCTGCACCACCTGAATAGTGGTTTACATTGTAGTTTCTACTCTCCCCCAGTACCTTCAGTGGGTTATGGCCCATGGGTTCCTGGCTTCCTCCTTCAAGATAGTCCCTCTCCCACTTCCTGCCTCAGCCCCTGTCTCCAAAATGTTTGCAGACTCAAGCTGGAACTACCTTGCATGCTCTTCTCTTCCCTGTCTTCCTCCCTTGATGATGTCATGGGGTCCAGAACAGGTCACTGCACCCACTTGTAAATAAGCCAGCCTAAGGGACAATGGGGCAGGGGAGTGGAGGTAGGGGTAGTAAGGGTGTGGGGGACATTTTTTTGCTGCATCCCATGACATGAGCAGCCCCATGAAGCTTTTGTGTAGGTCTTTTATGTGGTGCAGTAAACTCACTAGGGCCCAAACAGACTCCCAGGACTGCTGGTTTCTGAAGTTCTGCAGATAAAAGTCAAAACACGATAGTGATGCTTTGTAGCATGATTTGCAGGCTTCAGAAACTATCTTTCAGCTTTCCCCAAAGCAAGAATTCTTTACTGATATATGTGCATTCTTTCTCCTCCTACCAGAGAGAAGTCCAAGGAGTTTTCACCCCCTTTGGACCTCAATGTAGAGCTCCACCAACACTGTGCACCCCCAGAGCTACTCCTCACTGCAGGTGAGCAGAGGACTGCCACCACATAAATACAGGGGTGGGCAGATGCAGCCTCATGGCCTCAAGGACAAGCTTCAAGCAATGCTCTGAATGGCTGGACTACTGAGATTAAGCATGTTTAGGGGGCCCAAGGGTGATATTTAAACTCAACCATGTGTTATGGAGAAGAGAGGAAAAATAAAGTGGAAGGCACACGATTTGTCACTGTGGCCATGTATGTGTATGAGAGAGAAACAGTGACAGAAGTGGGTGTAATGGAGTCACAGGTCACAGATTCCCTTCAGCACAGTGTGCTGGCCACTGCCCTGGCTTTGGAAGGCACCACACATCAAGGGGTAGATGGGTTACATGACAAGGACACAGGAGTCTAAGAGGTGGATCTAGGGCTGTTTTCTCCATGATCTTTTCAATTTTTCTGTGTTTGAAATTTTCCATAATGAAATGATGGGGGAATACCTGTGTGTGGAAAACAGATGGGTAGTAAAGACAGTGTATGTGAATGTGAGCAGCTGAATTTTAAGGCATGGGGTGTGACCAGGTGCCCCACAGAGGGACAAATGAGAAGGGTCCCAGGTGGAACCCCAGGCAGGGTGATGGTTAGGGTAGGAGAAGCAGATGACAGTAGAGACCTGGGGAGAGGACAGCAGACATTTACCTCAGGTCTAAGGTCCCACGGGAGACCCAGGTCTAGGTGCTCCCTCTGAAGTGATCTCTTGGCCAGGCTGAGGCTGCAGATCTTGAGCACGATTCTGTTCAGGCACTGGGGCCTGGGTGTAGCTTCTCCAGCAACAGATCTGAATTCTTCTGAATCATGAAATCATGTATCTCTTTATCATGGACCTCTTTTAATTTCCCTTAATAAAGTATTACATTTTTTTACCTTTGATCTTGCACATCTTTGGTTAGATTGATCTGTTTGTGTCATTAGGATACAGAAAAACATAATTTTCTATATTATTCTTTCATTCAACTACCTTGTATTCTCATACTTTTCCTGTAGATTCTTTCATGGTTCTATGTAAATTGACAAATAATATACAAGCAATTTTATTTCTTCCTTTCTAAATCTTATGCCCTTAAATTCTTTTTCTAATCTGTTTTCCTCTACCTAAGGACTGCCAATATAATAATGTTGACTAGAAATGTTAGTGAATATTCTATTCTCATCCTTGTCCCTTGTTTTAAAGAGAATATGTTCAATGTTTTAGGAAGATATTTCCATAGGTATGGCTTTTGGGGAGAGCGTGACCATCAGCCAGTGTTCTGACAGCACTGATCCTGTGCTCTGGGATTGCAGTGTTTGGCCATGACCATGATGCTTCAAGTGTGTAGCCTCCTCCCCAGTGTTTGGGGAGAGCATGGGAAAGGGTGGGACTGCTGCTCCATTAGGCCCAGAGGCCAAACATCATTCCATAGAAGACCCTCAGACCTCGACATCTGATGAAGGAGTCCCTGCTGTGTCTCAGAATTGTTTGGGACCCATGAACCCTGTGTTTTCCTTCCAGTTTCTCCCTGTGGGAATAGGAATGCATATCCTATGCCTGTCCTTCCATTGTGTACTGGAAGCAGATAACTTGTTCTCAGTTTCACAGGTCCACAGACAGAGAATTATGCCCCAGGACAGAACACACGTATAACTGATTTTTTCAAACAAGGCAATTTTATGGATACATATTAATAAAGCAACAATTCATCCAGTGTACAATGAATGGTATTTGGTATAATCACAGGTGTACATTCATTACTTCAATCATCATTAGAGCATTTTCATTCTTTCAATAATGATAATAAACAAAAGACAAACTAACAAATTCTTCACCCCTTTATCTCTCTATGCTTCCCCTGTTGTGTACATTGCTGCTATTTCTGGCTATTCTTGCACAATTAATTATTTATTAAGCAGCTATAACCAATTTTGATGAGACTTTGTACTTAATGCTGACACTGAAATGACTTAAGGCTTTGGGGATATTTTGATGGAATGGATGTATTTTGCATATGGAAAGTAACATCTTTGGGGGGTCTAAGGGTGGGGTGTGGTGTTTCAGAGCTGTATGTACCCCAGAAAAACATGTTCTTTAATCTGCACCATTGATATGGAGGTAAACCCATTGTAAGTAGGATCTTTTGAGGAGACTGCTTTAATTAAGACATTCATTCAGGATCAAGCTTAATCCTATTATTGGAGCCCTTTATAAGAGAATGAAATTCAGACAAAGAGAGAAAGCCATGGAAACAAGAAGCTGAAATCAATGAAACCTAGAAAAGAAGGGAGAGACTGGCAAATGCACTCTGGGCCTTACCAAGGGGCAAAGGAGTCAAAGATTGCTGGCAGCAGGTCTTTGGAGGAAAGCATCACTTTGAGATACTTGGATCTGGATATTGTCTCAGGCTCAAAACTGTAAGCTAATAAATTCCCATTGATGAAGTCTAACCATTTCATGGTATAAGCTTTAAGTAGCTTAGGAACCTAAAACAATGTTCTTTTCTACTACAATTGTATTGTTATAATGTTTAGGTTGCAAAGTATATTATGCTTGAAGGTTCATTTGTAAATGTTTTGGGGGAAAGGAGCTCCTTTTCATGGCAGATCATTTGCTTTTGGAAGTTTTTAATTCCAAAGATGGATTGCTTTTCTGGCAGGTCACTGTCCCTTTGTCTTTTTTATGAACATATTCCAAATCAATTATTTTTCACTGTTGACTATGAATTTAGAATTGCTTTGCTTTGATTCTATAGGATGTTGTATCATGGAAATAATTCAATTCTGTAGACTGAAGAGAATTCTTTCATGAGAAAGTCTCAAAGAGAATGTTCTATAATGTCTTAAGACCAGTGGAAATGAATGGTTTAAAAAACAGTAGCCCCCTCTTAAATTTGCAATTTATTCCTTGACTCCAATTCTGTTAAGGTAAAAATGTCTATCCCTTCAAATCTGTCAGTATTCACTTTATATATTATGGGGCTCTGCCATTAGATGCATATATATATATATATATATATATATATATATATATATGATTATGTCTCTTTGTTGATTATGCCTCCTTGTTAATTGCCCCCTTTATCAGTATATAATGACTGTCTTTGTCCCTCTTAACAGTTGTTCATTTTAAGTTTATTTTACAGGCACTTAGTTTGACAGCTCCAGCTGTCTTTTGGTTACTATGAGATGCAGGAGAACTTCTAGGAAAGTAAATGTCCATGAAGCCATTTTAAGTTTAAGTTCCAAACTTTAAGGTGATATGTAATGTGAGGTGGTAGTCTGCAGTAGGATGCATGAAATCGGTATTGGGGAGAGACTGCAGCTACCAACAATGAGAAGATTCAAGAGAGGATCATGCAATGCATGGCTGCAGAGTGTGGAGACAAGATCACAGGAGGAGAAGAGTAAAGAATTGAAAGGACAGTGTATTGGCCAGTTGAGATGTGAGGAGTATTGGGGAGAGTAACAGAGTGTCAGTACTGGAAACTCAGAAATGAGGGAGGAAGCAGATTTAACTCAACTGATAGAGCATCTGCCTACCACTTGGGAGGTCCAGGGTTCAAACCCAGGGCCTCCTGGCCTGTGTGATGAGCTGGCCCACGTGCAGTGCTGATGCATGCAAAGAGTGCTGTGCTTATGTAGAAAAATGAAAGAGGATTACCATCTCACACCTTATACAAAGATCAACTCAAGATGGATCAAAGACCTAAATATAAGAGCCAAGACCATAAAAACCTTAGAAAGCAGTGTAGGGAAACATCTACAGGACCTTGTAATAGGAAATGGATTTATGAATATCTCACCAAAAGCACGAGCAGCAAAAGAACTAATAGATAAATGGGACTTCCTCAAAATTAAAGCCTTCTGCACCTCAAAGGAGTTTGTCAAGAAAGTAAAAAGGGAGCCCACACAGTGGGAGAAAATATTTGGCAATCATATATCTGATAAGAAACTTATAACTTCCATATATAAAGAACTCCTATATCTTGAAAATAAAAAGATAAACAACCCATTTAAAAAATGGGAAAAAGACTTAAACAGACACTTCTCCGAAGAAGAAATACAAATGGCAAGAAAGCACATGAAAAAATGTTCCAAATCTCTAGCTATCAGGGAAATGCAAATAAAAACTACAATGAGATACCATCTTATACCCATAAGATTGGCAGCTATGAAAAAAACAGAAGAATACAAGTGCTGGAGAGGATGTGAAGGAAGGGGAACACTCATCCACTGCTGGTGGGAATGCAGAAGGATCCAACCATTCTGGAGGATAGTATGGCGGTTTCTCAAAAAACTAGCCATAGATTTGCCATATGACCCAGCAATACCACTGCTGGGTATATACCCAGCAGAACTGAAAACAAGGACACAAACCGATATATGTACACCAATGTTCATAGCAGCATTGTTCACTATTGCCAAAAGTTGGAATCAACCCAAATGCCCATCAACAGATGAGTGGATCAATAAAATGTGGTATATACACACAATGGAATACTACTCGGCTGTAAGAACAAACACACTACAAACACATGTGATAACATGGATGAATCTTGAGAACCTTATGTTGAGTGAAGCAACCCAGACATTGAAGGACAAATACTACATGACCTCAATGATATGAAATAAACAAGCTGCCCTAGATAGCAAGAGACTGAACGATAGGCTTACAGGAAATCGGAGGGTGGAGGAAGGATATGAGCCGATGTCTGCAGGGGTGGAACTTAAGACGAGATGGTGGTAAGTATGAACACAAAGAAGAGATAAAATGGGGGCAAGGGGTTGCCTTTGGTTGGGGCTTTATGGGTTTGAGGGTGGCTGGGGAGGGACGGTTGGGTAATGTTGCCCAAAAGTGGGGAGAGGGAGGGGTAGCATACGAACACAGGAGAGGGTCAGGTGTTGGTGGAGAGTAAAATGCCGAGAAAATCATATCAAAATATAATAAAGAGGGTTACCTGTATAGAATGCTCAGAGGGGAGGGTCTGATGCAGGACGGGCTCCTGGGGAATGTCTAAATGCTCATTCTGCCAGAGTGGGTGACACCATGGGGTAGAATCCCAAGTAGTGAGAGTGGGGGTGGACCCACATCCTGGGGAGGACTAATGCCACCAAATAGAGGGAACTCTATCCCTCGAGAGAAAGGGTGGCTCCCAGGGCATTGGGGCAGATGAGCAAGTTAGGCCCTAAACACTATTCCATCTATCTCTGGAAGTGGCTCCTCAGGAAACGGAGGTTGACTGTCACTGTGGGCACCAAGGTGGAAGGGAAAATGGATGTTAAATGTGTGGAACCAAAGTAAATGGGGGGCAAGGGAGGAGTTTCTTGAGAGTACACAAGGATGGATATAAAACATGTAATATTACACCATAACATATAGGAGACGACAGACTGATAATGTAAACCATAATGTAAAACATAGGAGAACTAAAAATGTAAAGAACTGTGTATCCTAAAGTATGCACCATAATGTAAGCACAGATATTATCATGTTAGAAAGCTAATATCTCAGACTCTGTACATCACCTTAAGTAAATATGATGTGAATAGGGCGTAAGAGTATCGCTGTGGAAGGAAAAAGGTGTTGTGGTGGATGTAAGGGAGTGCTGTATATTATATATATGCATTGCTGTGGTCTAGGACTCCTACGAAGAAACGCTGAATAATTGGGGGGGGGGGGGAAAGGATAGGATGTGGAATTTTTTCAAGTCAACATTCTTTATCTAAGTTCTTTATCTAACTTTATCCAAGTTCTTTATCTATCCTTTAAACCCATCGCTATATGCCATTCCCTAGTAAGGGACCATGACATTATATTGGGCTTCAAATTTCGGGGAGTTCTGGATCACAGGGTGTTTCAACAATGGCAATGGAGGGATACTGGTATGGGATACCAATGACAAGTGATATATGGCTGACAGGGAGCTGTACAGAACACATGTCCAGGATGCATGGTAATGATTGGATATACTCATAGTGGCAACAATTAAAAACCCAGCAGGGGGGGTACTGGGTTCCTGGCCAGTGGTGCTCTGTCGTGGTCCCTAGGGGAGCAGCGACAGTCTCCCAGGTACAGTGGCGGGGACCGGGAGGGAGTGAGGGTTCAACAGTGAGCCCCTGATGCTAATGACTATGCTTGTGAGCTGATAAACCTAAAATAAGAACAAGGCCTAGAGCAACATTGTGCCTGGGAATTTCCTCCTGTCAGCCTTCATGTTACTCAAATGTGGCCAGTCTCGAAGCCAAACTCAGCGTGTAAATGCAATGCCTTCCCTCCAGCGTGGGACATGACACCCGGGGATGAGCCTCCCTGGCAACGAGGGACCACTATCAAATACCAACTGATGATGCAACTGGAAAATGACCTTATATGGAAGGTTCAATGCGGATCAGCAGAATATCCATGTCTACATAAAATAACATGACTTTAAAATGCTGTTTGACCTAAAGTAAGGGGGAAATGGAAAGGAGAAATGAGTTTATATGGCTACGAGTTTCTAAAAAAGAGTCTGGAGGCTGGCAGAAGGATTGCCCTCATGCACAACTGAGCAGAGTCAGAGAGACAGATAAAGCAGATACAACCCCCAGATATTGGTTCCTATGAAGGCTAAAGAGACCCATGAGAGTTATGGTCATGGCCGATGGGGTTTACTACCAGGGCAGATGGCCCCTTTCTGGAAATGGTGTTTATGTGTGATGAATCTGGACTCAGATGGGATCTCCCTTCATAAGACTTTCATACTAATCTGCTGGAGGTGCAGTTAACGTTGGGGTTTAAGATATAGTTAGGGGATTTGAATCTCTGGACTGATAATGTGATAGCCAGGTCCTGAGCCTCAACAGACTCCAGCACCTGCAATCTGATTTATTGGACTTACCACACTCAGCTAAGATGGAGTTGAAGAAGGACAATCACCACACCATGGAGCCTAGAGTGATTACAACTGAAAATGGGAGGATGGCAGCCAGCATCCATGTGGAATCTGAGCCTCCTCTTGACATAGAGGTGCAATGGACACAACCAATCCAATGTCCACATAGAAGAGGTGGCATTGGATTGGGAAAAGTGGACATGGTGGACGATGGGTATGGGGAAGGGCAGGAAGAGATGAGAGGTGGGGGCATATTTGGGACGTGGAGCTGCCCTGGATGGTGCCTCGGGGGTGATCACCAGACATCGTGGATCCTCACAGGGCCCACTGGATGGAATGGAGGAGAGTATGGGCCATGATGTGGACCATTGTCTATGAGGTGCAGAGGTGCCCAAAGATGTACTTACCAAATCCAATGGATGTGTCATGATGATGGGAACGAGTGTTGTTGGGGGGGGAGGGGGGGTGGGGGGGTGGGGTTGAATGGGACCTCACATATATATTTTTAATGTAATATTATTACAAAGTCAATAAAAAATAAAAAAATAAAAAAATAAAAAAAAGAGTGCTGTGCCAAGCAGGGGTGTCCCCCACATAGGGGAGCCCCATGCACAAAGAGTGTGCCCCTCAAGTTGAGCTTCCCCATGCAAAAAAGGCACAGCCTGCCCAGGAGTGGTGCCACACACACCAAGGGCTGATGCAGCAAGATGATGCAATAAAAAGTGATATAGATTCCTGGTGCCACTGACAAGAATGTAAGTAGACAAAGAAGAACACACAGTGAATGGACACAGAGAGCAGAAAATTGGGGAAAGGGGGAAAAGGGGAAAGAAATAAAAAATGAGGGGCTTACAGTCAACAGCAAGTGAGGGCAGTGGGTGATATCATCTGGTGACATGAGATTCAAACATTGGTCTGTTCCTCTGTTTAGGAAATAGGAAAGAATAATTATCTGAAAAGAGCAAGGTGGATAACCCCCCACTCTAGGCAAGAGGTAAGGGGTGCATGCAGAAACAGCAGCCATCCTTGTGGTGGATGCTTGGACCATAGGGAGAGTTGGGTTTCCCATACAGCAGGCTTTTTCACTCTCAGCACTGCTGGCACCCTGGACTAGAAAATTCCTGGTTGTGGGGCATGTGCAGAGTGCTTTAGGGTGTTTACTGGCATCCCTGACCTCTGTCTACCCACTAGATGCCAGTAGTATCTCCTCCCACTAGCCCAGCATTATGTTAACTAAAAGTGCCTTCACAAATGGCCACATGGTCCCTGGGGGGTGGCAAAAATTGTTGAGAACCACTACATCAGAACACTATGGTGATGGAACTTTCAAAGGAGCAGTTGAAGATAAAGCATATTTTGCTGTTGATGCACCACAAATCCAGAGGACTCCAATCTGTGCCATGATATGAAAAGTGTTGGGAAACACTAGATTAAGACTGCAGCCACTGGGAGAATGAGAAAGACAGAGCAAAACCCAGGAAGTGAAGAACAAAGGAATTGAGCATAAAGGAATATCAGGATACTAAGCTCATGTGGTTCTGACCTGCAGATTGCTGCCACTCCTTCATTATCAAAAAGTCTGGTCCAAGAGCCTGGCAGAGGTCAGACTACAGTTACAGGCCAAGTACAAGCAGGTTTCCAAATAAAGAAAAGAACTGATCAGAACATTACATCAAGAGAAATATATGTCACTGCAAGCAGAATGAGTTAACTCTGACCTGAAAATGTCTGTTTTTATTTACAGCATTTGAAAGCAGACAATTCGGTCAATATTCTCTGATTTCAGAGAACTGCCTATACAATTCCTATTAATGAGATATTGACTAAGGGAGACAAATTTAATGTAATCAGAGCAAGTACACTGAAAGCTCATTTGCACCAAACAGAGAAGTGAGAAAGAGCACAATTTGAAATAGCGGTAGATGAAAAGTATAGCAGTTTTAGAGTGAAAATAGATAGTAATAATAAAATGTATATGTGTTATGAACTCTTGAGTGACCAAAATGATGGAGAAAGAATCACAGATCACCCAATTTAATCATAACAGATTAATGCAATATATACTTAAATTCTGCACAAAATTTAACTCAAAGGATCATTGAACTAAATATGAAACAAAAACATAAAATGCAAGAAAATACATGAAATAACTAGGTGAAATGTGATTGCAAATATGCAATTTTTGGCTTTTTGTTAATTTAAAATTTTAATTAGATAAGTAGGTTGTCAGAAAAATCATGTAACAAATACAGTCTTCCCTTATACCCCCTCTATTTGCACATTGCATTAGTGTGGTACTTTGTTACAATTGATAGAAGAGTATTATAATTGTAGAATTAACAATAGTCCATATTTTATATTAGGGTGTATTTTTTCCCAGTATATGACCCTCTTATTAACACCTTGCATTTGGGTGTATATGTATATGCCACATTTTGTTTATCCATACATTGGTTGATGGACAGTTAGTTGATAGCATCTTCTGGCAATTGTGAACACTCTAGTGTGAAGATATCAGTTTGAGTCCCTGCTTTCAATACTGTTGCATATATGTCTATTGGAGGGATTGCTGGGTCATATTGTAATTTTATACTTAAATACTGATAAGGACCAGACACTAAGAGATTCATTTATTTCTCCACCCCCCTCTCCTGACAACCTCCACTGGGCTCAGTGAAAGTGGTTGCTTTTTGTGAGCAATCTCAGTAAGTATTCTATTGGTTGGTGAACTCTGTTTTAAAGGATATAAATTGTAGGTCATTTGTAAATGGCATGTCTAGGTAACAATTACAGTGTCCATTTATTCACTATAATCTTAGGTAGTATAGCAGTTTGATACTGTTTATGAATTAAAAAATAGATATTGGATTATGTTTGTGAACTGGTCTGTTTCTCTGGGCATATTAGATTGGATTGGATTCAGAGGTTTTACTGTTACTTGATACTTAAGGCTTAAGGTTACTTAATAATTAAGACTTTGATTGGGCCATGTCAGTAAGACTTTGAGTCCCACCCTCTTGGTGGGTAGGGACTCACAGAGAAAATGACATGGCAGAAGAGAAATTGGAGTTTTGAGCTGGAGCCTGGGAAGTAAGCACACAGAGGAGTAGAGCAGCTGAGCCCAGAGAGAAATGAGCCCCAGGAAGAGAGGAACCCAGGAAGCCTGAACCCTGGCAGACATCAGCAGCCTTCTTGCTCCAACACATGGGAATAGACTTTGGTGAGGGAAGTAACTTATGCTGACAATTCCTAAAATGCTCAGTCAGTACCACCTATATTCTCCCATTGAGGAAGCTGACACAACAGGATGAAGAGGTTTCAAAATCAGTGGAACTAACATCTGAATCCTAAAATTATCTCCTATTACTTGGTTTAATGTTGTAAAAATTCCTGAACAAATGCAATGTCAGAAAGTCCAGGAAGGCATGCAAGGACAGGATCTTAAACACCAGGGCTCCCTGAAGGGCCCTTTCCAATCTGAAATGCTGATTCTTCTCCCAGCATTTATTTTTAGGCCAGTAAAAAGAATTTATTGGGAAATTGGGGGAAAGAACAGAACTTGCTGAGATATGGGAGAGAAGGATGGAAACACATCAAGCTCTAGGAAGAAAGCCTCTTGGACTTTTGAGGAAGCCTGCCCTCTCCTTCTCCATGGGGCTGAGTAGCTGCACACCCATGAAGAAATGGAAGCCCTTGTAATCCCGTCACTGCAGCATGTGAAAACTCACCCTTATGTGCACCTGGCTGCCTGCCCAGAGAGCACAGAAACATCCTTGGGCTCAGGGTCTCCTGTACCACTATGAGGAGCAACTCAAAGTGATGCATTCAGGAGGCACTGAGGAGCAAACTGCAACCTGACTGCCTGGATTCAAGTCCCAGCTCCTACACCCACTAGCCATGTGACCTTGAATGACTTACAACTCCTGTGCCTCAATTTCCTCAACCACAAAGTGACAAGAGTAGAGTAAGCACACACTAAATGATGGCTACTATTGTTGTTGCTGTTGTTCAGAAAGTTTTGTCCAATCCAGGGCACTTCTTCTCACAACGTCCTTACATCACAGTGTATATGAGAATATTCTCCTCCATCACTCCAATTATAAAACTATGCTTTCAGCCAAGCTCATAAAAATAAAAATAAAAAACTAGACTTCTCAAACCAAAGGACTTACATTAACTATTTCTTAACATGATGATAGGAGCAAAAAACCAATAACCTCTCACAGAATTCACTCATGAATAGGAGGAAGCTAATTTAAATAAGAAGTTTAAATGAACTCATTTCCACAAAAAAAGTATTCTTATTGTTTGACATAAGCATGGTAAACATTCTCCCAATTATGAGATAGGCATGGGTTTCACTTTTTAAAGATGTAATTTATGCAATTCCACTGATTAGTTTTACTGTTAAAAAACATCCCATTTAAAATATCAATTCAACTTTTAAATCATTAAGGAGCAAAGTATCATTGATTTAAATACACATTCATGATTGGGGATTTTCACCAAATTTCTTTAGAGACAGAATATTAATTAGCAATAGGGATAGCTAATATTTATTATACACCAATTAAGTATTTAAGAAGCTAGATGCTATTTTTATATGCTAGCCCATCCTTTTCATCCTTTGATGGAGGTTGTTAGAGAAAAAATGGTGCTCACTGAGACATGGAGACTGGCAGGATTGCAGGCAGGAAGTTGATTGGGAAGCTCTCCCAATGGAGGGGACTGGAGAGAGACTTCAGTCCGCATTTGGCAGAGGGTGTCATGAATCTATGCAGTACATCTCTAGGCAGGAACATGCTTAGCCAATGGGAGGGGTGGGGCTTGGGTAAGACCGAGGGCCAATAGGGATGGCCAGGGGTGTGGTCTGCTAATGGTAGTGAATTCTAGGAGTGTGGGAGGGATTGGTGGTGTCACGTGGCTCCTTTGTCTATTCTGGTGGGTAAATGAACTGTATCTGAACACGTAGGCTCTGGATGGTGGCTTTTCTAGGTCACAGGAATTCAAGTCACTGTTAACCATTGTAAACAGTGTGATCAGTTCATTATTAAACACCTTGTAAGGGAGAAACCTCTAACAGAGGTTCAGGCCCCTTTTATACAAAAACCTCAGCCTTGAGGAGGATTGTTAAATGCTTCTGAGGGCTGATGGATAGCACCCATGTGAGATTTTTAGCACAAAAACATAGAGGACTGTACTTCTCAAACTTTAATATGCATGTGAATCATGTAGGGGTCCCTGAAGTAATGTGCAGGGTTCAAGCCACGTTGTGAGGGAGGATCAATGTGTGCAGAGAGGTGGGGGTGTGGTCAAACATGTCTGTACCTGCAAGTAAGCAGAAAGGAACTGATGTTCTGATAAGAAGGAACTCTAAGAACACCCTCCTCAAAGAACTTCGTGCCTGATAGCCCCTGCTCTGAGAACAATGACCTAGTTAACTGCGTTATTATTTTTTAAAGATTTATTTATTTTATTTTTTTCTCTCCCCTTCCTCCCCCACCCCTGTTGTCTGTTCTCTGTGTCTATTTGCCTCATGTTCTTCTTTGTCTGCTTCTGTTGTTGTCAGCAGCACAGGAATCTGTGTTTCTTTTTGTTGTGTCATCTTGTTGTGTCAGCTCTCTGTGTGTACAGCACAATTCCTGGGCAGGCTGAACTTTCTTTTGCTCTGGGCAGCTCTCCTTACAGGGTGCACTCCTTGCATGTGGGGCTCCCCTAGGTGGGGACACCCCTGCGTGCCACAGCACTCCTTGCATGCATCACCACTGCACGTGGGCCAGGTCCATACGGGTCAAGGAGGCCCAGGGTTTGAACTGTGGACCTCCCATGTGGTAGACGGATGCCCTAACCACTGGGCCAAGTCTGCTTCCCTTAACTGCTTTAAATAAAGCTTGTGGTGCCAGCTCGGGGCCTTGGTTTTGCCATCAGCTAGCCCTGGTGCACCTGGTCCCCTCTAATCTTGTCTTTGTCTCTATGTATCTTTCTTCAGCTCATGTCGCCTCCCCTCAGATTCTCAATTCACCCCTGCAGGTTACAGCAAATCACCTGGGGAAACTCCCTATTATGATTCAAATGTCTGGGGTGAGGTGTTTCTACAATCTCTCAGAACTTGGTGAGGCTTCTGGTCTATGGAACACATTCTGAACAAGGATCAACTGGTTGTAATAGGTCACAAGTCATATGTGCAAAAAACTTTCTAAAAATTCAAATTTTAAATATTAAGAGTTTTCTCAAAAAATCACAATATTAGAATGAGAAATATTCATATTTCTTGTTGGGATTCTGAAATATATAACACCATAGAACTATTTTATAGCAGCTTCTTGTTTTCTTTTCCAGTTTAAATTTAGAATCCAATTTCTTGCTGTTTTCCTGGGGGTGGGGGTGGGGGTGGGGGGTGTCCCCTAAAGCCCCTGATTTTTATCAAGACTGAAAGGACAAGTACATTGAAAACTGTTGCATGCTGCCATACCCTCATACAGGTCCCTTCTCTCCTCTCACCCATGCATAACAGCTCACGTTTAAAGTTCTAGAGATTAGACAACTGGCAGAGTCAGGTTGTATCTAAGGAGCTGGGCCTAGAAGTTCTCCCAGAAAGGCAAGCTCTACAACAAAACAGTACCTTCCCAAAAGGCAAGAATAAAACCACTGGCTTCCATCCCTGACCTTAGGTGACACACTCCCAGCAATAAGATGATAACATTTGTTTGTACAATATTTTGCATGATAGTTTGGTTCAACTTTGCCAGTGCCAGGTTCAATTTACCTTTTTTTTTAACTATTTTTTTTAAGATTTTATTTATTTATTTAATTCCCCCCCCCCCTCCCCTGGTTGTCTGTTCTTGGTGTCTATTTGCTGTGTCTTGTTTCTTTGTCCGCTTCTGTTGTAGTCAGCGGCACGGGAAGTGTGGGCGGCGCCATTCCTGGGCAGGCTGCTCTTTCTTTTCACGCTGGGCGGCTTTCCTCACGGGCGCACTCCTTGCGCGTGGGGCTCCCCAACGTGGGGGACACCCTTGCGTGGCACGGCACTCCTTGCGCGCATCAGCGCTGTGCATGGCCAGCTCCACATGGGTCAAGGAGGCCCGGGGTTTGAACCGCGGACCTCCCATATGGTAGATGGATGCCCTAACCATTTTACTTTTAAAAGGCCACTGGCTAAACAAAGCAAGTTTACTGAAGGACGTGTGGTCCACCTGGGCCCCTCACCCCCTTTCTTTTTGCTAACAGCAACACCTAACTACCAAACTAATACATAGTAGAGAGCATTCCAACTTATTGTAAAGGGTCAGTTAAAATTTTACACTTGCCCTTTTGTCTTTCCTCAGAATCCTTCAAAACTACTCTCCAGTCACCAGCAGAACAAGCCTTTCACCCAGGAAAGAGATAAAACAGTCTATGATTCTGCAAGCTACAAATCCTGAGATCTTTATTTAAAAGGTGCTGGTGCATTACATTATTCCCAAGGATTGTTCATTTGTGCACTCACATCTGCTGTTGATGGCCTACCTGTGAGCTGGAACATAGGGGCACTTTTTTTTTTAAAGGTTAAGGTAGGTATTCATCACAATTTATTTGAAGATTCCTCTTTAGATGTGGCAAAATGGAATCAGGCTGGCCCTTAAACCACAAGACTGGAGTCCTTACAAGCAAAAGAAACTCAGACACAGAAAATCAGTAGAAGCCCCAAATCAGGGAAGCCAGAAGTCACAAAAGAGAAAAGGTGGAACCATGTGATAGAGGCAGAGATTCCAGATAAGGAACCCCACGTACTGCAGCAAGCAGCAGCAGAACATTGCAATGTTCAGGGAAAAGGTGTGTTCTGTTGAGATCTTTATTTTGGAATTCTAGCTTCTAAACCTGAGGCAATAAGTTTCCAATTCTTAAAACAACCAGCTTTGAAGTATTTATAGTATCAGCCTTGGCGTATTTGATACCAGAAAGTGCTGTGCCTTTGTTACAGATACCTATAACTGTGGAAGTTATTTAGGAATTCAGTAATTGATAGATCCTGAATTTTTCACAAGTTGTGGGTTTATAAAACCATCATGAATAAAATAAAGGATTCCCCATTCTGTGTTCCCTTATTCTAATTATTTCATATTAGTGAGATCATATAAGATTTGTCCACCTGTTTCTGGCTTAATTCGCACAACATACTGTCTTCAAGGTTCTCTCTGCTGTCACGTGAATCAGGACTTCTTTTTCTTTTTATGATGGAATAATAGTCCATTTGATGTTTTCTTTTTTTTTCTAATTTGTTTCTCTCTCCTCCCCCCCATCCCCAGTTGTCTGTTCTCTGTGTCTATTTGTTGCATGTTCTTCTTTGTCAGCTTCTGTTGTTGTCAGTGGCACAGGAATCTGTGTCTCTTTTTGTTGCATCATCTTGCTGCATCAGTTCTCCATGTGTGTGCAGTGCCATTTCTGAGCAGGCTGCACTTTCTTTTATGCTGGGCAGCTCTCCTTACAGGGCACACTCCTTGCACATGGGGTGCACTCCTTGTGCATGGGGCTCCCCTACATGGGGGGGGCACCCCTGTGTGGCAGAGCATTCCTTGCACACATCAGCACTACACGTGGGCCAGCTCCACATGGGTCAAGGAGGCCCAGGGTTTGAACTGCTGACCTCCCATGTGGTAGGTGGACACCTTATCCATTGGGCCAAGTCTGCTTCCCTGTATTCAACTTCTTTAGGAACTGCCAAGCAGTCCTCCACAGTGACTGTACTACTCTGTATTCCCACTGATGAATAAGTGTTCCTATCTCTCCACATCCTCTCCATGACTTTAGTTTCTCTGTCTTTTTAATACTGGCCTTTCTGATAGGTGTGAAATGATACCTGTAGTTTTGAGTTGCATTTTCCTAATTATTAGTGATGTTGAGCATTTTTTCATGTGTGCTTTTTTTTTTTGTATTTCTTCTTTGGACACATGTCAATTCAAATCTTTTGCCCATTTTTTAATTGGGTCATTTGTCTTTTAATTGTTGAGCTGTAACATCTCTTTATATATCCTGGAGATTAAACGCTTATCAGGCATATGATTTCCAAATATTTTCTCCCATTAAGTCAGCTGCCTTTTCACCCTTTTGACAAAGTTCTTTGAGGTGCAAAAGTGTTTAATGTTGAGGAGGTCCTATTTATCTATTATTTCTTTTGTTGTGTGTGCTTTGGATGTAAGGTCCAAGAAACTACCACTGATCACTAGGTCTTGAAGATGTTTCCTTACATTTTCTTCTAGTAGTTTTATTGTCCTGTCTTTTATATTTAGGTCTTTTTAATTCATTGTGAGTTGATTCTTGTATAGGGAGTGAGATAGGGGTCCTCTTTCATTCTTTTGGTTATAGATTTCCAGTTCTCCCAACACCATTTGTTGCTGAGACTGTTTTGTTTCATTAACATGGATTTGGTAGGTTTGTCAAAAACCATTTGGCCATAGAGATGATGGTTTATTTCTGGACTTTCAATTCTATTCCACTGATTGATGTGTCTACCTTTATGCCAGTATCAGGCTGTTTGACAACCGTAGCTTTGTAATGTTTCAAGGTCAGGCAGAGTAATTCCTCCCTGTCTCTCTTCTTTTTTAGCATGCTTTTGGTTTCTCACATATACTTTCCCTTCCAATTGAATTAGGCAATTGCCTTTTCTAGTTCTGTGAAGTGGACTGTTGGAATTTTGATTGGTATTGAATGAACAATGGACTAAAATAGACTAATTATTATTCTACTAAGATTTATTATTCTAGCAATTGAAGAGCTCTTTTCATTGATGTAAAGGCAGTGGCCACCAAAGGTTCTGAAGAGGGGAGAGGGAAGAATAGGTGGAATTTGGGGGCATTTTTGGGACACTGGTATTGTCCTACATGGCATTGCAGTGATGAATACAGGCCATTGTATATTTTGTCATAACCTACAAAATTATGCAGGACAAAGTGTAACTATATTGTAAACTTTAGCGCATGGTTAGCAGCAATTCTTCAGTATGCGTTCATCAACTTTAACAAATGTACCACACTAGTGAAGGATGCTGTTAATGTGGGAAAATATGGGAGGTGAACAGAGTGGGGCATATTGGAATTCCTTATATTTTTATGTAACATTTATGTAATCTAAAGCTTCTTTAAAAATTAAAAAAAAAATTATAAAAAAATAGTCCCTGTGCATAAAAAAAAGTTTCAGATTTCTGTGGAATTAGGGACATCTCACTAACATAGAATAATTGAATAATGTCAACGATGACCTGATCTGAGTCTGAAAACACTGCTACGATATACTGAACACGGCTGTGTTCTGTCGTGTGACAGTGAATATGGGGAAGTAGGTCAAAACTTTTTCTCCTTTCTTCTCTGTTCACAGTCATTTTACCATGTAACACTCTTTATCCAAAATCTATGCTAACCAGCACTGCTTCTGAAACACAGTTGGTTCCATCTGAGTCAGGGCTTCAGTATGGCTTATGGCTCCTTGGCTTTAAGGCTGCACACGTGACAATCTGAGGCAGTCTAGTAAACAGGGAATTGATAGTGGATCTGGAACCTGGCAGGAAGCTGCCACCATTAAACACGTGTCCTTTGGTGCCCCCAAAAGGGCTGCTGGAAGACCCTTGCTAGAAACTCCCATTCAGAATGAGATTTCCTCTGGAAGCCAGGAGAAGCCCCAGATATTCACCTCTTTGGCTGCCTAATACAGCGGGTATGTGCATGCTTAAAGAAAGTACCAAGAAGGACTGCAGGCAGTGATGTGAACAGACATCTGCACACCTATGTTCATAGAGGCATTATCCAAACTTGCCAAAAGTTGGAAACAAACCCAGTATCTACCTACCCATGAATGGATAAGGAAACTGTGGTATATACACACGATGGAATATTATGCAGCTGCAAGGAGAAATGAAGTTATAAAATATTTGACAACATGGAGGAACCTGGAGGACATGTTGAGTGTAGCATGCCAGACACAAAAGGACAAATACAGTATGATTGCATTACTATGAACCAAATACATTGTGTAACATATTATATGATTCAAAAAAAATTTATATGTATTCAGTACATTTGAGAAATGTATGCTTTTATTCAACTGTGTTTTCTTTTAATTATTTATTGTTTATATTTTCAATTATTAAATGTACAAAATAAAGGTAAAAAGATATTTTATGATTCCATTGATATAAAATGTAAATATAAATAAATTTATAAAGATGACCTTTGATTAGTGGTTATGGACGGCTAGGGAAGGAATGCTAAGGGGTGTGGAGTAATGAAATAATTCTAAAAGTTTTTGTGATGATGAATGCACAACACTGGGATTATACTAAAAGCCACTGACTCTACACTTAAGATAGATGTTATGGTATGTATGTCTGAATAAAACGACTAAATAAATAATTGTGCTAGAATGGCCAGAAATAGCAGCTCTGTAAGGCAGAGGAACAGAGAGAGTGAGGGATGAAGAAGTCTGTTTTCTGCTTATTCTTATTATTGAAATAATGATAACGCACTCCTAATGATGAAGTGATGCCCGCACAACTCCGATATACCAAATACCGTTGCTTGTATTCTTTGGATGTATTGTATGATTTATTAACATGTACGAATAAAATAAATTTGGGAAATAAATTCTCCCCAGAACGCAGGCCAGGGGCCAGCACTCCTCAGGCTCCTCAGAGGAGCCAGCCCCCAGCTCCGGGAGAAAGGAGCAGGGACGACAGCCTAGCTCGGGGCCAGGCTCGGCTGCGCGTGGGGACACCCCCACTTGCGGGGAACCCCTGCCCACCAGTCAGGAGCCGCCCTCACGGCGTAGAGGGAGCTCGCCCTCCTTAGCGCCAGCCGGACCGCGCGTCCATTGGCTGCTGGGCGCTGTCCGTCACGGGGAGGGCCATGCCCCTTCTGGGGCGGAGTCGGGGAACCAGTCCAGACCTGATTGGCCCTGGGGCTCTCAGGCCCTCAAGTCCCGCCCGCCCCCGCGCGGCGGCCCCTTTAGCAGCTGGCGGCGGTTGGGAGCCCGCCCCGCGGACGTGCTGCGCGCTCCCGCGGCACCCCTGCGAGCCCGAGGGCAGGAGGGACGCGGTGTCGGGGCGCACGGGGGACTGCGGGGAGCGTTCGCCCGCCCTCGGGACCCCCGTGTCCCGCCCGCGCAGCGGTAAGTCTGGGCCCCACGTGGCGTCGGGCGGGCGCAGGCGGGGCCCGTAGGTGCAGACGAGGGCGAGCGAGCCCCCTTGCAGCGTGAGGGGCGCCCGTCCCGCGCCCACGGAGGTCCTGCTGCCTCGCCTGCGGGGGGCGGGGTCCTTCAAGGCGGGGGGGGGGGGGGAGGGCAGGCAGGGCGGGGCGTGGGGGTGCTGCTTCCGCGGGCAGCGCGGGGCGGGCGGGGGCCTTTCGGGGGTCCAGGCCCAGCGCGGCGGGACTGGGGGGGGGGGGCCCGAGTCAGAATAAGGGAGGGCGGCCCACACTCCCCACGGTCCCTCCTCGCCCACTTTCCCTACCCCCATAGTCCCTCCCCCCCACCATTCCTCCCCCCAGGGGCCCTCTGCCCACGGTCCCTCGTCCCCCCAAACGGACCTGTCCCCAGTCTTGGTCCCTCCCTACCCTCCACTACCCCCCCTCCTCCTCTTCACAATTTACCCCCCCATTGTCCCTCCTCCCCCATCCTTTGCCCCAGGGTCCCTCCCCCTCCTCAGTCCCTCCTTCCCCTCACTATCCCTTTCCTCCCCATCCCACTTCCCCCCCCATGTCCCCTTCTCTGCCCACAGCCCCCCTCCCTCCCCACATACCCCCTGTTTCCCCACAGTCCAACTTGCAGCCCTGCCCCCTGCCCTCCCTGCCTACCTTCCCAGGTTCCTGGGGGCCTCCCCTTTCAGCTCTCCCTTCCCAAGCCCTCCACTTCACATTTGCCTCCAGGCCCAGGCTGCTTCTCTTTCTTCTCCTCCCCTGGATAGGGCCAGCTGGTGTCTGCCCACAGCGTGACTTTTACCGGGAAACTGATCTGCTCCCTGGGGAGGGGCCCTGGGAAGGCCCTGGGGGGAGCAGAGCTGACACCAGGTGTGTGCCCTCAGGGAGCACAAGGAATGGGGCCCTCTCCTGGGAGGGACTTGGGGGCAGGTTTCTGCCCAGCCTGAGAGTTTTGCAGGGACCTCAACAGTTTACAACTAAAAGTGTGTATCCAACCCAGAGGTCTGCGGGTGGCGCTCCTCCTCATCGTGGGCTTTTGCATTCTTTGGATCCAAGCCCTGGTGAGCCACTTGAGACTTTCATTTTCTCTCTTCCTCCTGTTTTACTCCTTTCAGCTTTCTGGGAGTGCACGCGGCAGGTGAGGTCTGTGATCTAGGAGCCCACTCCCACCGCACCCCTCCTGGCTGTGCCTGGGCCTTCCTCAGAGCTCCCCATGGCCCCGGGGAGGCTTTTCCTTTTGGTAGTAGTTAAAGGTTTTCTTAAAACTTTGATTTGTTGGAGTAATGCTGGGTGGAAATGGTTTGTGTGTCTTGCTAAGATGCTAGCTTGCCAGGGCGGGAGGAGGTTGGCTGGCCAACAGGGGCCACCGGATTTGGGTGCCTGCTAGGGTGCACTGCACAGACTGGGAAAGGGCACCTACTAGGTGCTGCTGAGGGAGCCCAGGGCTGTGCTGAGCATTTCAGGAGCTCCAGGGCACCTCTGCTTGGCAGAGGGGGTGACCCAGGTGCCCTGGGGACACCATTCTAGCCCTGCTGTGTCTGCCAAGAGCCGTCACCCAGCTGACCTTAAAGGAGCTGGCTGCAGAGGAAGCCTCTGCGCTTACTGTTCTCAGCCTCTTAGAAGAGTTGGTTCCATTCCAGGGAAGCAGTTCAGAGCTGTGGAGCAGCTGCTCTAGGGAAGACAGATGTGCTGGACCTCCTCACCCCCACCCCCTTCTTTTGACCCCTGTGCTTCCCCCTGAGCTTCTGAAGGTGGTTTTCACACGATTGCCACCCTGGAAGGGGGAAAGCCAGGCAGAGCTGCTTGGGGCTCTGTCATGTCCACACAGATGACTGTGCCATTCTCCTAATGCACTGTCACTCAGCAGATCCTAAGTGTGACTAGGAGGAATACAATGTTGCTCAGTGGGAAAATCTGGGGAGGTTTTATACCAAAACCTTAACAATGAAATCTTTGGATGAGGATTAGAAGTGTTTTTCTTTTTTTTTTTTTTAAACAAATTAATTTTATTGATACATGCTTATATGTTTTTAACAAATCAACTTTATTGGTATACATTAATAAAACAACAATTCATTTAAAGTGTACAACCAAAACAAGTGCACAACCAGTGATATTTGGTATAATCACATAGTTGTGTATTCATTACCTCAACCATCATTAGAACATTTTCATTATTTGAATAATAAATAAAAATAAATTAATAAGGAAATGCCTCACCCCTTGATCTTTGTTTCCCCTGCTGAACCGCTGCTATTTTTTTTTTTGCTGTTCTTACACAATTATCTACTTATTAAGTTTTACTGAGATATATTCATATACCATACAATCTATCTGAAGTGTATAATCAGTGTCTTTTAGTGTTATCACAATATTATGCATTCCACACCATCAAAAATTTTAGAACATTTTCAGTACTCTAGAAAAAACGCACACCCCTTAGCAGTCCTCCCCAGCCCTATATAACTACTAATTGAACTTCAACTTTATAAATTGATTTACATTTACCTTTTATATAAATGGGATCACACAATATGTAGTATTTTGTGTCAGGCTTCTTCACTTAGCGTAAGTGATATTATGTTACCATCTTTTGTTAACATACATTTGTTCAATTTCAAAGAAAACAGGCATATATGCAACTTTATCCATATTCATATATTTCACACATGGTTTTATTATGCTAAAAAAAAGCTTGGTTTCTATATTTCTTTTTTTGGTATTTATTTTTCTTGAGGAAAGGATCACATTTTAAAGTCTCTGATTTTCAACTCTTCAGTGTAACCTCACTTTTTTAAAAACTTTATTTTGTACATTTAATAATTGAATATGTAAACAATAATTTAAAAAGAAAAAGAAAACACTGTTGGATAAAGATACCATTTCTCAAATAAATGTACTGGATACATATAAATTTTTTTGAATGAAACAATATGTTACACAATATATTTGGTTCATAGTCACACAATCATACAGTATTTGTCCTTTTGTGTCTGGCTTGCTGCACTCAGCATAATGTCCTCTAGATTCATGCTTGTCATATGCTTTACGATTTCACTTCTTACAGCTATGTAATATTCCATTATGTGAATACACCACAATTTACTTACCCATTCATCAGTTGATGGACGCTTGGGTTTTTTCCAACATTTGGAATCGTGAGTACTGCTGTAGTGAACTTTGGTGTGCAGATGTCTGTTGGTGTTAGTGCTCTTCATTTTTCTGGATATATACGTAGTAGTGATATTGCAGGGTCATGTAGCAAGTTTATATTCAACTTCTTTAGGAACTGCCAAATGGTCCTCCATAGGGGCTGTACCATTCTGCATTCCCACCAACAGTGAATAACTAACTGTTCATTTCTCTCTACATCCTGTTCAGCAATTGTGGTTTTCTATCTGTGGCAGGGGGTGATCATTTGTATGGGGTGTCAGCGATGGGGAATAAATAGGAGGAGGCTCACCTGGGCATACGTAAAAGGCATATAAATGTGTTCAGATGTTCATGGGGCATTGCCATGGTGGGTGGAGACTCATATAATAACTGAAGGAATATCCAATTCCCATCCTGGGGAGCACTGCCACATTCTCTAATAGGTCAGCAAGAATCCCCCAAATACAGGGGCAATGACTAGTGAAGGAGGATGGTCTACTTATGGGTCTTTGATATTGATGACTATAAGAACCTTTACTCTTTTTCTTTTTTAAAAAAGATTTATTTATTTATTTATTTATTTATTTATTTATTTATTTCTCTCCCCTCCCCCCCATCCCAGTTGTCTCTTTTCTGTGTCTGTTTACTGTGTCTTGTTTCTTTGTCCACTTCTGTTGTTGTCAGCACAGGAATCTGTGCTCTTTTTGTTGTGTTATCTTGTTGTGTCAGCTCTCTGTGTAGATTAGGCAGAGTGCACTTTCTTTCATGCTGGGCAGCTCTCCTTACTACGTGGGGGGCATCCCTGCATGGCACAGCACTCCTTGCACACATCAGCACTGCTCATGGGCCAGCTCCAATGGGTTAAGGAGGCCCAGGGTTTGAACCGTGGACCTCCCATGTGGTAGATGGATGCCCTAACCACTGGGCCAAGTCCATTTCCCAGAACCATTACTCCTGAAATTGAAACCTAGCCTAGTATTATAGGGTGCTAAGAGTTGCCTTCTGGGAGCTTCCTTTTTGCTCAAATGTGGCCTCTCTCTAAGCCAAACTCAGCGTATAAATACATTATTTTCCCCCAGTGTAGGACATGAATCCTGGGAATGAGCCTGTCTGGCACCAAGGGATTATAACCAAGCACCAACTAGCAATGCAATTGGAAAAAGCCCTTTACCAAAAGGGGGAAAAGGTCAAGACAAATGAGTTTATAAAGCTAAGAAACTTCAAAGTGAGTTTCTGCACATCTCAGCAGGATCTTACTGACTGCCAAAGTAGGTACTATCCCAAATTTCAGGGCTCCTGAGGGTTCTGGAGGTATCCAGACACTATAGTCAGCAGAGCATTTTCATTATCTCAGTGATAATAATAAAAAACAAACAAAAAAATCCACCACCCCTCAATCTTTCTATACTTTCTTTGTTGTCCACAGCTCCCCTTTCTGGCTTATTTTGCACAAATACTTTTTTCTTTCATCTATAAACTGATTTCTATTTACATTTTTTATAAATGGAATCATACACTATATTACACAATACTTTAGTTCTTTGTAATGCAATTTTCCTGTATTTGTCCTTTTCTGTCTGGCTTGCTTCACTCAACGTACTGTCCTCCAGGTTCATCAGTGTTGTCAATGTTATGACTTCATTTCTTCTTACAGATGCATAATGTTCCATTGTGTGAATATACCACAGTTCAATTATTCATTTATCAGTTGATGGACACCTTGGTTGTTTCCAGCTTCTGGCAATTGTGAATAATGCCACTATGAACATAGATGTGCAGATGTCTCTTCATGTCACTGCTCTCACAGTTCTCAGTTCTTCTGTGTATATACCCCATAGTGGTATTGCAAGCTCATGTGGGAAATCTATAGTCAACTTCTTTAAGAACTGCTGAACTCCACAGTGGCTCTACATTCTGCATTGCCAACGACAGTGAATACGTGTTCCTATACACATTCTTTCCAACATTTAGTTCTCTGACATTGAATACTTTTTCATATGTTTTTTGCCATTTGTATTTCTTCTTTGGGCAAATGTCTATTCATGTCTTTGGCCCATTTTTAATTGGGTCATTTGTCTTTATATTGTTGAGTTGTAACATATCTTTATATATCATGGATATTAAACCCTTATTGGATATGTGATTTCTGATTATTTTCTCCCATTGAATTGGCTGCCTTTTCACCCTTTCGACAAAGTATTGTGAGAAGCAAAAGTAATTTTGAGTAGTTCTGAATTATCTGTTTTTTCTTTTGTTGTGTGTACTTTGGGTGTAAGGTCCAAGAAATCACCATGTACCATGAAGTCTTTAAGATATTTCCCTACATTTTCTTCTAGTCGTTTTATGGCCCTGCCTTTTATATTTAGGCCGTTGATCCATTTTGATTTGATTCTTGTATAGGGAATGAGATAAGGGTTCCCTTTCATTCTTATGGTTATAGATATGCAGCTCTCCCTGTACAATTTGTTGAAGAAACTGTTTTTTCCTGTTAACATGGACTTGGTAGATATGTCAAAAGCTAGTTGACCATAGAGGTAAGGGTTTATTTCTAGACTTTCAATTCTATTCCACTGTTCAATGTGTCTCTCTTTATGCCAGTGCCACGTTGTTTTGACCACTGTGGCTTTGTAATATGTTTGAAGATCAGACAGTGAAATACCTCCTATATTATGCTATAGTATAGTATACTATACTTTTTTAGAATACTTTTGGCTATTCAGGGGTACTTTCCCTTCCAAGTGAATTCGGTAATTGCCTTTTCTGTTAATGTGAAGTTAGCTGTTGGAATTTTGATTGGTATTGCATTGGATCTTTAACTCCATTGGGTTAGGATTGACATCTTCATAATAGTCTTCCAGTCCATGAACATGGAATATCTTTCCATTTGTTTAAGTCTTTCTAACATTTCTTTTAGTGTTGTTTTGTAGTTTTCTGCTTATAGGTCCTGTACTTCTTTGGTTAAATAGATTCCTGGGTGTTTTAGTCATTTTGTTGCTATTGTTAGTGGAATTTCCCCCCAATTTCCTATTCAGATTATCAGTACTAATGTACAAAAACATTACAGATTTCTGCATATCGATCTTGTATCCTGCCACTTTGTTGAACTCATTAGCTCAAGTACCTTTGTTTTGTAGACATTTCTGAATTTTCTAAAAATAGGGTCATGTCATCCACAAATAGAGTTTTCTTTCCTCTTTTTCCTATTTGGATGCCTTTACTGTATTCTTTTTCTTGCTCTAGCTAGAGCTAGTACAATGTTAAATACCAAGGTTGCTAGTGGGCCTCTTGTCTTGTTCCTGATCTTAGAGGGAAAGCCTTCAACCTTTCCCCACTGACTAGGATGTTGGTTGTGTGGTTTTCATGTATACTTTTTATCATATTGAGGAATTTTCCTCCTATTCATATGTTTTGAAATGTTTTTATCAAGAAAGGATGCCAGATTTTGTCAGATGCTTTTTCCGATTTTTTATGATTTTTTGTGATTGAGATGATCATGTGTTTTTTTCCTTTCAGTTTGGTAATGTGGTTGATTTTCTTATGTTGAATGAGCCTTGCCTACCAAGAATAAATCCCACTTGGTTGTAATGTACAAGTCTATTGAGATGCTCCTGAATTCGATTTACAAATACTTTGTTGAGAATTCTTGCATCTATGTTTAATAGAGAAATTGGTATATAATTTTCTTTCCTCGTGGTATCTTTATTTGACTTTGATTTTACAGTGATGTTGGTTTCATAAAAAGTGTTGGGTAATTTTCCCTCTTCAATTTTTTGAAAGAATTTGAACAGGATTGGGGTTAATTCTTTTTGAAATGTTTGGTAGAATTCACCTATAAAGACTTCTGGTCCTGGACTTTTTTTTGATGGGAAGTTTTTGATGATGGATTCAATGTCTTTAAGTGTGAGTGGTTTGTTAAGTTCTTGCATTTCTTATAGTGTCAGTGTAAGTTGTTTGTGCATTTCTAGGAATATGCCCATTTCATCTAGGTTGTCTAGTTTGTTGACATACAGTTTCTCATAATATCCTCTTAGGATCCTTTTTATTTCTGTGGGGTCAGTCATAGTTCTTCCCTTTTCTTCAGATTGTATTTATTTGCCTCTTTTTTTTCCTCTGTTATTCTTAGTAGGGGTTTGTAAATTTTACCTATCTTCTCAAAGAACCAGCTTTTGATTTTGATTTTCTCTAAAGTTCTTTTTTCTTAACAATTTCATTTATTTCTACTTCACTCTTTGTTATTTCTTCTGCTTGCTTTGAGGATTGGTTTGTTGTTCTTTTTCTAGTTTGTCTTGTTGCTCAATTAAATCTTTGCATTTAGCTCTTTTTTTCTCTTTTAATGTAGACATTTAGGGTTATAAGTTTCCCTCTCAAGACTGCCTTTGCTGTACCTCATAAGTTTTTTTGTTTTTGTTTTTGTTTTGTGTGACATGGATCACAGTGTTTATTGCAGACTTATTGGCAGTGGTCAGAAACAAAAACAAGGCAAATATCCATCAACAGAAGACTTGATACACAAAGTGTGCTATAATTGTACAACAGAATGTATGAAAGCAAAATAAACAAAATACAGCTCTGGCAACAACTCAGATTTAAAGTTTCAAAATAGGCAAAACTACATTTCACAGTGCTGTATGTTTTAATTATTTTAAGTCAACCTAGTGATTATTGATATGGGGAGAGAGATTATTAGACACAAGAGTCATTGGATGTGGGGGTACTCTGGAAAATCGCTATTTTTTCTTTTTTTGGTGAAGCATATGGTTGACTTTATTTTACTTTTTAATATTTACTTAAAGTTTTTTGTCTTTTTTTAATGTTACATTCAAAAAATATGAGGTCCCTACATACCCTCCATCCCCCTCACCCCACTCCTTGCCCCATAACAACAACCTCCTCCATCATCATGAGACATTCATTGCACTTGGTGAATACATCTCCAAGTACTGCTGCACCTAATGGTCAGTAGTCCACACCATAGCCCCTCTCCTACAGTCCACCCAGTGGGCCATGGGAGGACATACAATGTCTGGTAACTGTCCCCACAGTACCACCCAGGACAACTCCAAGTCCCGAAAATGCCCCACCTCACATCTCTTCCTCACACTCCCTATCCCCAGCAGCCACCATGGCCACTATCTCCACACCAGTGCCACATTATCTTTGATTACTAATCACAATAGTTCATGAATAGAATATCAGTAAGTCCACTCTAATCCATACTCTATTCCTCCATCCTGTGGACCCTGGAATGGTTATGTCCTCTCTCCCTCTATATTGAGAAGAGACTTAAATTCCACTTGGATGATGGATGCAATTCTCCTGCATGTAGTTATAGGCACTCTTGGCTCCCTGGTGTGGTGGTTGACTTTCTTCACCTCCATGTTAGCTGGTGGAGTAAGTCCAATAAACCAGAGTGTAGGAGTTGCAAGTCTGTTGAGGCTCAGGGCCTGGCTGTCACATGGGCAGTCCAGAGATTCAGGTCCCCTGAGTACACACTAAACCCCAGTGCCAATCACAGATCCAGTAAAAGTAACAGGAGAGGCTTGTGAAGCAAGATCACACCAGAACACAAACTCCAAAGTAGGGCCAACTGACATGGCACTGAACTCCATCCACCATGACCATAGAACCTTTGGGTCTCTGTTGCCCTCAGAAGAACCAATACTGGGGTTGTATGTACTTTATCTGTCTCTGGGGCTCTGCTATCCCTCTGATAACATCCCAGCTCTTTTTGGAGACCCATAGCCATATAAGCTCATTTGTCCTTTCTATTTCCCCTTTTATTCAAGGTCAAAAAGCATTTTTAACTCCTGATATTATATGTAGGCTGAGATATTCTGTGGTCTGAGTTGACCCTTTTATTCAAGGTCGTTTTCTAGTTACATCATCAGCTGGTACTTGGTAGTAATCACTCAGCACCAGGGAGGCTCATCCCTGGGGGTCATGTCCCATGCTGGGGGGAAGGCAGTGCAATTACATGCTGAGTTTGGCTTTGAGATGGGCCACATTTGAGCAACAGAGAGGCTCTCAGGAGGTAACTCTTATGCACCCTGCAGCTCTAGGCCTTGTTCTTATTTCAGGTGCACATACAAGCATATTCATTAGTATCAAGGGCTAATTGTTGTACCTTCCTTCTTTTTTGGTCTTTGCCATTCACTTGGGGGATTGTTGCTGTTCCCTTAGGGACTGTGATAGAGCTCCCCTGGCTAGTAACTCAGGACTCCCTCAGTTGTTTTTAATTGTATCCACTATGAAAATATCCAGACATTTTTGTGTACCCTGGATATATGCCCTCTAGAATTCCCTGCCAACCATGTGTCCCCTATCAATAACATCCCACACCAGTATTCCTCCGCTGCCATTGTTGAACCTCTCTGTGATCCAAAACTTCTTGAAAAGTGAAGCCCAATATAATGTCAGGTTCCCTTATAAGTAAAATGGAATATAGTGATGAGTTTAAAGGTTAGATATAGAATACATATTAACTTGGAAAAATTAGGTAAAAACAAATTGGGGTATCAAAAAATTTAAAAATGCAAAAGCTCTGTTTTTGGTGTTTTGCCTACCATCACTGCAATAAGTGTTGCCCTGTATGCAACTTGACAAGGCAACTACTTCCATCTTTTCCTCTGTGTCTATGTCCTTTTTCTTTTCTGTTTTCTAATTATTAAGCTTATCTTCACAAGAGTTTTAGATCGCAGTAATTCATATATACCATATACAGTACTCCCACATATCCAACATAAAACCTTTTCCCTTCCACAGCAATAATCTTTTTACATAATCATACTATATATACTGAAACTGATGTACAGTTATTGAGAAATAGCTTTCAAACAAGGGAACATTTGTGTTTACATTGTGGTTTTTATTTTATTCTATACAATTCTCTAAATTTTTATCTTATTTTTTACATTATTATTTACATTTTAGCCTATCAGCCCCTATACATTTTTTATGTAATTTTACATGTCTTATATCCGTCCTTGCATACTCTTGTGAAACACTTCTATTGCCCACACAGTTACATTGGTTCCATCTATTCAATACCTCTTTCCCCCTCCCCTTAAGGCCCACAGTGACAGACAATCTTCATTGCTTGAAGGGCCATGTTTAGAGATACTTGCAACACTGTTGAGTGATTGACATGCTCAACTGCCCTAAGCCCTGGGAGCCACCATTTCTCTGGAGAGATACAGTTCCCTCTATTTGATGGCATCAGTCCTCCCCAGGATGTGGGTATACCTTCACTCTCATTATTTGTGTCTCTATCCAATGATATAACCCACTATAGCAAAATGAGCATTCACATATTCCCTAGGAGCCTGTCTTTCTTCAGATTATCCCCTTAAGGCAACTTAAACAGGTAACTTTCCTTATTATATTTTTGAAAAGGTTTTCTCAGCATTGTAATCTCAACCAAATACCTGACAATCTCCTATGTTTGTATGTTTCCCCACCCTCCCCCCAATTCCTTGGGCAATATTACCCATCCTCCAATCCCTAGCCCCCCATAAACCTGCAAAGCCCCACCCAAAGGTAACCCTATGCCCCATTTTATCCCTTCCTAGTACAAATACCTCCAGCTTATCATAGAGTTCACCCATGTAGGTGTCAACTTACATCATTCCTCTACCCCCCCCCGATTTCCTGTAAGCCTATCATCCAGTCTCAAGCTCTCTGATGCAGCTTGGTTTACTTATTTCATATCATTGAGGTCATGTAGTATTTGTCCTTCAATGCCTGGGTTGCTTCACTCAACATAAGTTTCTCAAGATTCATCCCTGTTATCATGTGTGTTTGTAGTGTATTTGTTCTTAAAGCTGAGTAGTATTCCATTGTATCTATGTACCAGAATTTATCCATTCATCTGTTGATGTGCATTTGGGTTGATTCCAACTGTGGCGATAGTGAACAATGCTGCTATGAATATTGGTGTGCATATATCGGTTTGTGTCCTTGTTTTCATTTCTACTGGATATATACCCAGCAGTGGAATTGCTGGATCATATGGCAAATCTATGGTTAGTTTTTTGAGAAACCACCAAACTGTCCTCCAGAATGGTTGGATCCTTCTGCATTCCCACCAGCAGTGGATGAGTGTTCCCATTCATCCACATCCTCTCCAGCATTTGTAATCTTCTGTTTTTTTCATAGCTGCCAATATTATGGGAGTAAGATGGTATCTCATTGTAGTTTTGATTTGCATTTCCCTGATAGCTAGACATTTGGAGCATTTTTTCTTGTGCTTTTCAGCCATTTATTTTTCTTCTTTGGAAAAGTGTCTATTTAAATCTTTTTCCCATTTTTTAAATGTGTTGTTTATCTTTTTATTTTCAAGATATAGGAGTTCTTTATATATGCAACTTAGGGAGGTATTAATTGAGATAAGACACCTGAAAATCACTCATAAACCAGAAATATATCATCTCTTCTCATGACCTACTGTCAAGAAATTCTGGAGACTTAACCTGGGGTATCCATCCCCTAGTCCTCTGTATCTGAATGGTGCAAAACAGTCAAATGTGTCTCCAAGAGGAAGCCACTCACTCGAGAAAGCAGGAAAGAGCTTCAGCATCAGCACTTAGGTGAATGTGCCTCTGGGCCAGGGACTTGAAGCACTGCCAACACCAGAAGTTCTAGTAAACACTCTTGGGCTTACAGAAGTCATCCTTGGACTGGGTGGAGGGAGGACCTCTGTCCATGGAGGCCCCCTGTGGCCTGAAGAAAGCATTCCCTGGAGGAATACTGGTGGCCAACTGGGCAGCTCACGGTGGAGCTTGAGGAGGAAGGCCTGGGATCCAGCCTCCCTCAGCAGACTGGGTGCACCCCACAGCTGAGGCTGAGATCAAGGGCTCCAGAGCAGAGGTCCTCAAGATCCCAGGAGGGGCAAGCTGAGCACCCCTACAGAGGATCCTTGGATCACTTGAAATGTGGGGCATCTGAGGAAGGATAAAGGACTGAGTAGGAGGGGGCTCTGCTGGTCCCCCTACTTTTCTGATTTGAATAATGATCTTCTCACCTCCAGTCCCAGTGGGGACAAGACCCCCTTTTCCTGTCACCAACTGTGACCTGGGGAATGCAGGCAGCAGCAGAGAGCTGCCAGGAAGGAAAGATGGGGGTAGGTGCTGCCCCAAGGGATGTGGGTGTGGTGGGCTAGGAATGGGTGAAGGGATTGGCAGGGCAGTGCCAGGATACAGGGAAACTCAAGAGTTCATGGTCTTGTCTGGTCCCAGCACTGGAGATGCTGTAGAGATGGGAAATGGGTGGATTTAGAGGCCACAAAGGCAACATTCTTGAGGCTATCAGGAGCTGTCCTTTACTCATTGGGAAATTGAGAGCTGGAAAAAGTGCTTATTAAAAATTTCTTCACCTACACAGCTCTGGATCTACCCAGACATAACTAAGATAGTTTTATCTTAATCCAATCTTAATAGTTACTCTTTTTTCTTAGCTCCCAAAAGGACATCAACCAGACCTTCCCAGTTTAAAATATCAACTGAAGGCAAAACCAGAGAATAGCTCAGAAGCATCAATATCTGAATCTAAACTGTCACTGATAAATCACTGAAACTGGAACAACAGTTATGAGTTTGATGTGCTTGAGATGACACAGGACTGGAAATTTGCAGGTACCCTCCTCACAAGACCCCTGGAAGGTCTAAAGTCATCACGTGTTTCTTGTTTTGGACTGCTTTTGTTTTCATCTCTCCCCCTGTTTTTTTCCCTACACAAATTCAAGTTCCCATTCTCAGTTTGAACTGGTTTTGGGAAGGTTCTCCCAGTTTCTTGCTTGTGCATTTGCAATAAATCACCTTCTCACTGAGAGATGTGTTTCTCCTTTGTGGTGCTGGAACAGGCATGCCGTTCTCTTGGAATGGCCATGCATACGTCAAGAGAATCAGAGCTATGAATTTCAAAAAGTGAGCAGGCAACTAGGTGGAGGAAATTCAGAATAGCACCTGTCCCTCTAGTGATTTTAGGTTCTAGAACTCCAGATCAGGGTTTTCCCATAAGTGGACTTGCTCCCATTCAGTGAGCCTCCCAGACCTCTGAGTGCTAAGGAGAAAGAAGCATGTGCTATCAGGACAGTCCCTCTCTGAGGAAATCACTACCAGAAATTCAGCCAGACTCAGTATTTGGTGAAGGCATTTGGTCAGCCTCTTGACCAAAGAACTGGTGTCAAGGAATTCTTTGGAAAAAATACCCCTCAGCATGCTCACAAGCAGATAAGGGATGTTCTTTTGGGTAAGTTCTAGGCATCACAAAGGCGTCATGAAGGTGGTAAATTCTTAAGACTATGTTCTGCATCATCTCTTCAGACTGTTACCAATACTAATATTACTTTTAGTACTATTAGTGATAGAGTAACATATACCTAATTGTATCTCTTATCCTTCCCCTCTTCAGAAAGAAACCACCCTTCATTGAGTGTTTTACTGAAAATAAATAGCAGTCACTATCCATTCCATGACCATGAAGTATTCATGGGCTCTGAGCAACATCTTCACCTCAACTTTAAAATGAAGAGCTGAGGGTTCACCGTGAGGAATTAGAGAAGATGAATTGGTTGAGCATCTGAATTTACACAGTTTAAGAAAGAGTCATAAAATCCAGGTAAACCCAATCTCTAAAACTAGCTGAAGTTTTACCACAAGTGCCCTGGAAACATTGAATCAAGGAGTGAAAGCACAAGGCCTCTGGGCTGGTAGGAGCTTAGAGGCTCTGGGCTGGGACCGTTAGAGTAACTTCAGGCTGCCTCACAGGCAGGCTGTTTCACTGCTGACTTGGCCACGATGAACTCTACTGAAAAGTTTTTTTATGTTAGACCATTGATTCTAACTGTCCCCATAGGATCTCATTTACTCCAGGTCATATTCTTCCAGTAAAATCATAAGTTCCCAGGTGCCTGAAGTAATGACAAAGGGTGGAGACAAGCCTCTCTACACTACCACACAACGTAAACCCGCTACCATTTAATACACTTGTTATGTTGCTTTTTTCTAGAGAGAAACTCTTTCTGCATCCAAACTTTCTCATACCTATTGTAGCCCTCTCACATATCTAAGGAGACCCCTTCCTCAACTCTAAGTCTTGGCTTTCCAACCTACCCCACTAATTTCCAGGTGAGAGGTCCTTAGTGGAGTCCAGTGATTTCTCCTTCCTCGAGATTCATCTCAAATCTTGTTCCAAGAAGATGGACCAAATTTGAATTTCTATGGATTTGAAGGATATCAGGGACCCTGAAAACACACCACCTTATCCTAAGTGCTTACCTTTTGAAGTCACCTCAGTACACTTGGACACTGACCACCACTATCTGACAACCTCTAGCAAAGATTCAGTTCTACACCCTGAGAGTGAACCGCTGCCAACAGATTCTCAGGAATCCACAGAAAGAGTGGAGAAGTTTGAATCTCAACAGGACTAGAATGGAGCACTCAGACATTCTACAGGGGGGAGGGGCAGAGGGCAGGTGGGCTTGAAGTGGGGGAGGGTATAACTTCATCCAGGACTCTGACAGGGGAAATTGCAGGTGGTCCCTTCAGAGTATACTGGAACAGCACAATTATTAGGGACTTTGTTAGAGCAATTTATTGATTCTTCCTAATTCATAGCACAAAGACTTCTTCCTAGGTTCTATACTTAAATTATTTATAAATAAACATTTGTTTGTGCTAGAAAGCCCCTCCACATCAAAGAACTCCAGGCTTGTATGCTTACAGGAAAAATCAATGCTTTTTTCTCATTAATTGGTTGTTACATGGTTAAAATTTACATTTCAATGATTTTGATTGCTTTTAACAGGTAAACATTGCATGGTGTGAAAGTCAAATTTTGCACAATGGAAAATGTAGTGAGAAGTCTTCCACCCACCCACTTCCCCTGGCATCCCAGTCCACATCAGCAGTGGACACTAATGTTTTTGCTCCTTTTGCATCTTTCTGGGAAAATATCATGCAACTAAAAGCAAACACGATGTAAATTCATTATAAACATTTTATGATTATTTCTGATTTTAAACAGTTTATACAAGAGTATATATTTGTTATCTAGTGTCAGTTTTACTGCAATTACTGTCTTTTGGCTGGTAGCTTGTTTTCAACTCTTCTTTCCTTAGCATATGCTACAAGAAGTTCTTCAATTAATAAAACCTTTAAAATATCCCTAAGAATAATGCTCCCAGTTTTAGCAAATAAAATAATAAACCCCAGTAAATTTTGAAATTCAGTAAACAATTATATTCTAGCATAAGCATGTCTCAAATTGTATATGCCAAATATGCTAATACACATTGTTTTTATGAGATTTAAGTTTAACTAGGTGTCCTCTATTTCATCTGGCAATGCTACATAAGAAGTGTAACCCATTACGTTTTTAATGGTTACCCCATAAAGAAAAAGAAACCACTGAACCTACAGTAAAGACAACTGAATTTGTATCTGTGTTCCACCAAAACCCGTGATTTTTACATTTCTACTGAATCAGAAAACAGTCACAGGAAGTATTACAAAGTCTGGATTTTTATTCTACTTCATTGCTAAGAAACCTGCTAAGAATTTTGCCTCAAGTTTAAGGACTCAAGAAAGCCATGAACTAGTTTCTGGACTCAGATTACCAAATGTCCTATGAAAGCTATCAAAAAAATAACCTTCAAACAAAATCTTACTGAGTCCACATTTACTGTACATATTAAATAAACTCACTAAAAAATATTCTAATAGGGAAAAGTCCTAGGATACAACCAGCAATGGAGTTCAGAGGAAGCATAGCTTTGAAGGAGTTTCCAGATCCCAAATACTTTGCCAGGATGGTTCTATAAGGAACCCTGCTTCTGAATAGGAAAAAGGGCATATTCTTTGAAAGGCCATGAGCCAGAAGAAAACAAATGCAGCCAAGGCTTGCATAAGCAATCCTTCCAATCTGAGGACACGGCCCTAGGCTAGACCTCTTCTAAAACACTTCATGGAGGACCCTATCTCAGGGCATGGGACTGTCCTCCACATCTGTGAGTCTAAACATCATGAGTGGTCCTTTCCCACATGCTTTCTCCCAGAGCCAGGGATGGCTGCTCAGGTTCCTGGAGAAGAGGAATGACCTGAACATGCCTCACAGAGCCTTGAGGCTCCACCTCCTGCCTCTCCTTCATGCCCCTCCCAGGACCTGGTCCCTGCAGGACCTGGCAGATTGGTGCTTGGGCACGTGGCTGTGGGGCAGGGCTCTGTCACGTGTTCTCTGGTCCTCCAACCACCTCTGATGTCAGTTGGGAACTGGTTTCAGAAGGGAAACGCATGTGCACAGGGAGGAGGGTGAGTCCATAACTGAACCCCAGGTTCTGTGGGGCAGGGGTTGTTCCATCACGCTAGTCCCACCACTTCCACCTGCTTTTCTATGTCAGTTGTATAAAAAATAAATGGGAAGAGTGCGCCAACTCGTGACTTTCTAGTGGTGTCTCTGGGCTCAGGACTTTGTGTGCTCCTGTGAATCAGGAGCTGCTCCCTAAGGCTGTGGCTCTGCCCACTTGTCCCTTCCACTGTGAGGGGAGCATCTGTACCATGGGAGGGAGGAGCACTGCAGACCAGACTGGCTGCATTTGTTCAACTAGATGGTATAGAGTTAAATTAACTTTAAATTGTTAATAATGTGACATAAGTCTATATCTGTTACATTGTGATAATACAAAAAATGAGGGAAAATATTTCAGTATATAAAATACCTTCTATTGAGGAAAGAGGGAACACTAAACATTAAGTGCAAATCCAGCATATCTTGGATATTTCACTATATTATTTTTAAGGTAGAAATATTAACCAGTGTTCCTGAGGAAACCATTATTTTATCACGAACGTGAGAGTCTTTGCTTCATGGAATAATAAACAGTTTTTCAAGGTCTGGTGTCAATTGTGATGGATTTTCAAGCACAGATTATATATAATAGATATAAGATTTGGGCAAAAATGGACAAAAGTATGTGAGAGTCAATTGACTAAATGCAATTTACAAAAGATAATGTGTGTTTTCTAACTACTTGTAAAATTTGTGCTGCACATGCCATATACTATTAAATGATTGAAATGTATTCTCTATATTTATATATATACACACACAATTATTTTAGAGAGAGTTGGTTCACAGTGTTAAACCTGGCTACATACCACTACATACATAACTGGGGCTTTAACTACTTTTATGATTGTACCCAGGAGCTGAGTTCCTCCGGATGGAAGTGTGATTCATGGGGTTGTTAGCAGGTCAGTTAGTGTATTTGAGGATAGAAGGATGTTTTGTACCTGATTGTGGGTGTGCAGAGAAGAGGTTGATTGTGTATCTGAAAATGTGATATTCTATACATGTATTGCTGGGCCTCTTATGGACTGTAGAAATTCAGTGTGTGTGAGCTCTATTGTGCATGTCTTTTGGAAGTGTGTTCACATGAATTGAAAGTTTGACACTCGTATTTGCATTTCATAGGTTGGGTGGAATGTGATAGATACCTTGAAATCTGTGAATCATGGTGTCTGTGTGGATATTTGGGGTTAAGTGGAGGACCTGGCTATTTTTTCAGTGACCCTGAGGCTTTGGGTTCTTGGATCCTGTGAGATGCAGTGCATGTATATCAAGGAATTGGTGTTATGTATTTGCAGTTTTAGGCTATGGAAACATTATATGCTGTGTGTGCTTTCCCCATGATTCTTTGGGAATTTTGTGTGTTTAAGTTTGGAATTGCCTCTGCATATGCATATGGGCAATGCTAGGGAACATGTCAGTACATTAGTTGGTAGGGACTCTGTATCTTCTGTATATTGGTTGGATGTGTGGGATAATTGAATGTACTCAGGGTACGTTGAGTGGTGATGTATGTTTGGGTGACTTTCAGGAGTTGTGCATAGATATTTTGGTGTTGAAGGGAAACTGTATAATAGTGTATGAAGCTGGCAGATGTATATGTTCAGATGGAAGGATTGTTGGGTTTCATGTGTCTATTCTGGAAGATGCTGGAGATATGTTGATGATCATTAGCAAGTGTAGGGACTAAGTAAATGCCAGAGTTGTATGTGTATTTGGTGATACAGGGTGGTATTTTTTCATATTTGTATTGTATAGGGGAATTGTGGGTAAAATTGAGGCATGTGGTACATTTTATGTGTAATGTGTGTGTACTCTGGGTCACAGTGATTTGGGTGTATATTTCCCAGTAGTATGTTATTGAAGCTTTCAGTAGAGAGTTATTAGTATGTCTTGTGGGCACTTAGTATGTGTATATATATCTCATTGAATGGTGGGGTTGTGTGTTTATATGTGGAAGTGAACATCTTAGTGTGCTTGAGCTGATCTCACAAATCCCACACCATGGTTTTGCTTAAACAGCATATGTTGGTGTCTCATTTGAGACTGGAGTCCAGGTCAAAGTGTGGGGAAAACTTGCTTCCTCTGAAAGCCTGTAACATTCTGGTGCATCTTCTGGGAATCCTTGCAGTTCCTTGGATTGTTTCTCAGCCTCTGGTCAGTTGGTGGTATCCTTTCCTTCCTAACTTCTGTGACTTCTTGCTTCTCTTCCTCAGGCCTACAGCCATGTGGAGCAGGATGCACCCACCATTTAGATGGGCCATGCATGACCTGAAAATGAAAACCAGAGGAAATCCTGTTAACACTGGGTTGACAGCCACAGGAAAGTGGATTAAGGTTAAACACAGGTCAAATTGCCGGACCTAATTCAATCTACCACAGTGGGATGATTGCATGTATTGGAAGTATGTCTAAATTTTCGAGTTGTGGGAGTGGGGGTATCTAAAACCCCCACATGAAAACCACAAAGACACAATGTGGGGAGAGACTGAGGGTGTGCCTTGACCTGGGAGGATGGAGCACGATCTGAGGGCTGCAGGCCCCAGCCTGGCATTGCTGCCCCCATGTTGGATGTGAAGATTGAGGCCCAGAGGCAACAGCCCTCAACCTAGGGGCAGGGCATGTCTTACCCTCCTCTTCCCATCTCAGGTCTTCACTGAGTGGCCCTTATGGCCAGGCTCCCTGATGCCCCAGACTCTTCTACTCTCCAAAGGCTGGTGACAGGCCCTGTTCCCTTCAAATTCTACACCAGGGCATGGGGTCACACGGGCCCTGCCGTAATGCACTGGTAAGGTCTGAGGAGACTCTGAAGGTTATTTTGCCACCACTGGGAAACTGCTCCTAAAAGAAAGTCTTTCTGATTTCTGCTGCAGGATTGTGGGACTGAAGGTGGAGGGTGTGTTCCAAGAGCCAAGGAAGGAGGTCGAGGACCTGCAGATGTGGAAAGCAGAGCATGCTGGATGGAGCCCAGACAAGGCCTGACAGAGGCCAGGCATCGGGGGTGAGGTCAGAACAAGGTTTGGCTCTGCAGTAGCAGGTGGAGAGAGCATGTGAGGGATGAGAAGACCCCCAACCCCAACCCTAACCCTAATAGCCACACCTCCCCTTTTCCCAGACTCACCTTCTGGCTGCTGCTTCCTCAAGCAGGAATCCCTGTGGTATCATCAGCCTAGAGCTTACCAGTCTAGGTTCTGGCTTCAGGCCAAGTTCCCTGCTTACCCATCCTTCCATCAGCAAATATATCTTAATATGATGGCCCCAGATGACAAATGGGTATTAAAGCAAACCCAGTATCTCATTGGACATCTAGAAACCATAAAGTTCAGAAACCTGCTGAAACATTGGGACAGATGTGGCTGGAGGCAGCCCTAGCATGAACTAGCCATGGCAGAAGGGGAAGCAGCAGTGGGAGATGAGAGTATCTTCCAGGTGAGGAAACTGCTGCCCCTGTTGAGAGGGGTCACCTGGAAAAGGCTTGATGGAGAGGTCCTGACCTTGGAGGGCCAGACTTGTTGGAGGTAGCTCCATCCCAGGGAGGAACCTGAGCTGTCCTTCCTGTAGTGGGTGCCTTCTCTGCATTCTACCCTTCCCCAGCTTCAGGGAACACAATCAAGAGGGAGCCTGGGGTCAGGGCTAGAGCACAGCCTCTGCTTCCAGAAAGCCTGGCTCAAATTTGGTTCCCCCATGTTGATTCCCTGCCCTTTATGACTGTTTCAATAGTCTTCCCCCTCTGAGCCAGGTCTCAATTATTTGTGAAATGAGGATAACACTGCTAGCTCTGTAGAGCTGTAAAAATTATAGTTAGTACATTCAATTTATAGGAGCTGTTATTGGCATATTGTGAGTTCTCATAAAAAAGTTTCTTCTTACTTTTACTAGGTAGAACACAACTGCCCAGTCCCCTTATGCAGTCCACTCTGATTCCAAACAAAATTAATTACAAAACCCCCTATGTGATTTCAGTCATCTAGCACTGGGACCTGACCCATTCAGCTCTGAATTCTGCACAGCAGCCTTCACAGTGTTTGCACAAAGGACGCCACAAAGAAGTGTTTGCTGAATAAGGATTAGATGACCCGAGGATGTGTTTTTAGCTGCCTCCCAGGGTCAGGGTGCAGTAACATGCAGTAACAGTCTCTTCCAAACTTGGTGAGTTAGAAGTCACAGCTACCTGTGGCAGAAGGCAAATGACAGAGTGCTTCTCTCCAGGCCTCCTTGCCCTTCCCCTTGTCACACTGCAATGCCTCCTCTGCCTCTGGGACCCGGTTCTGGGCCTTCCCCTTGCACGTCAGCCAGTGACAGGTGCATGTGCTCATGCTCTCCTCCTGAGGGTGAGATGTGGGCCAGACTGCTTTCTTTAGTCAACCCTGACATGTAGGAGCCTAGATCAGAGGAGAACTTCCAGAAGAGCCAAGCTGCAAACCCCCACCCTCAGACACCTGAGGGAAATCTACACCTATGGCTGTAATCACTTGAGCTTTGCAGTAGTTTGTTTATCTGCACTATTGTGGCAATGGATAAGTGGTATACCTGGAAAATATCTTGAACCTCAGTGACCAGATGCAGATACCCCAGGAAGAGGATTCCAGTGTAGGGTAACTATTTTTATGTGAGGAAATTGACTCTCCCCTTGAGCATTCAATTCTTCTCTTACATTTTCAATCACGGGTTTTTTGTTAACACTCAACCTTATTTTCATTCCCTAGTTTCTATCTGCAGAGTCCACTAGGATTATAGCACTAAATCTCATTGCTGAATGTACATTTCAGAAAATCAGTTTGCATGTGAGTCCAGGCTAGAGATATTTGTTTATAGCTGGTTTCCTGCACTATTATACAAGACCTGCATGAGGCATCTTTACCATGACATTGATGCTCCACAAATAATTGTTGAGTGAAGAAATGGGATGTATCTGTTTGAATCTCTAAAATGCAATCTGGGATTCAGAGGTTATTGAACAAGATGGTTAGTAAAGAATCTCTATAAAAAGATGCGTAAATGGGTATGGGCAGATAGAGTAGTCGAATTGTGACATAGACCCCAAAACTGTCTCAGCTGGCCAGGTGGATTGTGGCTCTAGAAAGCCTGCCATTTCCTCAGTTGAACTGAGTTATCCAGACGTTTCTCACATGCTTCCATCAGGCAATGGATTATGAGCCTCCTGGAAAAGGGTGAGGCCTGCAGAAAGTGGCTCCCTGTCCTGACAATCTCTGCAGGTGCTGCCATCTAGGCTGTCTTCCACCTACATTCCCATCTACTAGAGACTGGAGGCCTTCCGTGCAGATGCAGAGAGATCTGTGGCCCACAAAATGCATCCCTTTTTAGGTTTGGAGCCATTGCTTTATAGGCATTATTTTTTAATGTATTTTCTTGAAGATACATATATTATGAATATTACATTTAAAAATATAAGAGGTTCTCACTTACACCAGCCCACCCCTCCATGCATTCTGAGTGTGTGTGTGTGTTCTCCAGGTTGTGTGAATGTCGGCGTGTTTATGGAGATGGGAGTTTCTGTGTATATAAGCTGCACTAGTGTATGTGAATTCAAAAGGTGGGGACCATGGATGTGTCAGAGTGAAGTTTAGATGGTAAATACATGTGTGGGGTGGTGGAGGTTTCTATATATACATGAAGACTTGTGGGCTGGGTGTCCTAGGGCTGTGGAATTTATGTGAAAATTCAGGGAGTTTGTAGGTATATTCTACATGTTTGGAGAATGCAGGGAGCTCAGGTGAACTCTGGAGTGTGTGTTAATTCACAAGTCTATGTTTACCCTTCTAATGCATTCATTGGAGGATTGGCAATTAGTAATTTGTGGGTATTCATGGAACAAAGCAAGTCAAATGGCCACCTCTGGGTTGAACATGGAGGAGATTGTAGTATTTTCTCATCAAAGACACTGTAGAAAGGAACACCAAATATTCTGCCTAGCAGCACAGTGGACCACTTTGGAAACTTTTGCATATGTGTGTTTTGGGGTGGCTCTGTTTATTTTGAGGGTAAAGTGACTTATTGTATATGTGTCTCTTTGTGAGGTGCGAATTGGGTCTGTGTCTATTCAGAGCATATGCATTAAATACGTGCTCACACTGCCTGGGTGGGAGTTCAGGGCGGTTTTTTTTTTTTTTTTTTTTTGGTGTGGACCAAATTTGGAGAGGAGTGACTGGATTTTGTGGGGGGCTGGGTTTGTGAAGGTGAACATATTATCGGGGCGTGTGGGCACATTCTGTTCATAGTTTGTCAAGATGGAGGCTTGTGTGAGTTTGTATTCGGGGTGTGAGGTTATTGTGTCCATTTAGCTGAAAGAGGGGTTGTCGTGTGTGAGATTTAGGAGAGTGTGGAAAAGTTGCTCTTCGTCTTCAGGTTCTGTGGCATCATACCTAGATGTGTGTTCACAGGATTTGGGGGACTGACTGTTCCTTAAGTACTTGGTAATATCTGAGTTTATCGTGAATGCATTTGGTTGTTGTCAGAGTCTATGGGATTGATTTGGGGGTTATGTGAGTTTTGGTGTATTTTTTATGGGATATGAGGATATGTTTACTACTAAGTGCTTGTTTGTCCATGGATGTTTAGAGATTGTGTTTTTGTACTAAAGATTATTTTTTACTGGGAATTGTGGGGTTTATATAAATATATTTTTAAAGTTACATTAAAAAAATATGGGGTCCCCATATAGTCCACACCCCCCCACCCCTCTCCTCCCACATCAACAACCTCTTTCATCATCATATCACATTCACTGCACTTGGTGAATACATTTTGGAGCACTGCTGTACCACATGGACTGTGGTTTATATAGTAGTTTATACTCTAACCCAGTCCACCCAGTGGGCCAGGGCAGGACCTACAATGTCCAGTCACTGTCCCTGCAGTACCACCCAGCACAACTCCAAGTTGTGAAACTGCCCCCACATCATATCTCTTCTTCCCTCTCTCTACCCTCAGCAGCTATGATGGCCACTTCCTCCACATTAATGGTACATTTTCCTCCATTACTAATCACAACAATTCCAGAATAGAATATCAGTAAGTCCACTCTCATGCATACTCTATTCCTCCATTCTGTGGACCCTGGGATGGTTATGTCCACTCCACCTCTATATCGAGATGGGGCTTAGATTCCACATGGATGATAGATGCAATTCTCCTGCTTGCAGTTGTAGACCCTCTTGGCTCCCTGGTGTGGTGGTTGACCTTCTTCACTTCCCTGTTTGCTGGCTGGTGTAAGTTCATTAAAATAGAGGGTAGGAGCTGCAGGTCTGTTGAGGCTAAGAGCCTGGCTATCACATGGACAGTCCAGGGATTCAGGTCCCCTGAGCATACTCCAAACCCCAGTGCCAACCACAGGTCCAGTAAAAGTAACAGGATTGGCTTCCGAACTCAGGTTCAACTCCATCCCACTCAGGAACACAAACTCCAAAGTAAGGCCAACAGACATGGCACTGAACTCCATTGCCATGACCATAGAACCTTGAGGTCTCTGGAGCCCTCAGAAGAACCAATACCTGGGGTTGTATCTACTTTGGCTGTCTCTGGGACCCTGCTGAGGCATGCATAAGAGTGACCCCTCTGATGGTCTCCTGACTCTGTTTTGGAGACTCATAACCATATAAACTCATATTTTTTGTACAAGGGACTCTGAGTGTACATTGGAAGTTCTGGCAAATATATAATTAGTGTCAGAGGTTCTTCAGGCTTCAGTGCATTTGTGAGATTGTTACCATGTATATCCATTAGGCAAGGGAATGTCTTGCATGTGTCTGGTTGTTGTGGGACTGCAGTTTGTGTGTCTGCAGATTGTAGGTAGATGGTTGTTATGTAGTTGCTGGCACAGGGTGTCTTTTTTGTTTAATATTATTACTATTGAAATCATGGAAATGCTCTAATAATGATCGAAATGATGAATGTACAACTTTGTGATTATACCAAATACCACTGATTGTATGTTTTGGATTAATTGAATGATTTGTTAATACATATTAATACAATTGACTCATTTTAAAAATAAATATTATCCATGTATGATTCCCTGCTATATAAATAGAAGTGAAATACATTTTTCTGAAAACTGCTTTAATATAAGTTAGAGTGCATGTGGAGGAAAGGGATCCATCATTAGCTGATGGTGTGAGTGGAGAATGGTGGAGCCCTTGTGGAGGACAGTTTGGCATTTCCTCAGCAAGCTAACTACAGAACTGCCATGTGCTCCAGCAATCCCACTTCTGGGTATATAACAGGAAGAATTGAAAGCAGGGACACAAACGGATCTATGAACACCAATGTTCATAGCAGTGTTATTCGCTATTGTCAAAAGATGGAAGCAACCCAAGTGCACATGAATAGAAGGATGGATAAGCAAACAGTGGTGTATACATACCGTGGAACATTGCTGAGGTATAGGAAGCAATGCAGCATTAACACACAGGATAACCTGGATGAATCTTGAAGACTTCATGTTAAGAGAAGTGGGCCAGGCACTGAAGGGCAAATATTGCATGACCTCACTGATTTGAATTAAGCAGTTTGAGCAGTCTCATGGAGCTAGTGTCTCCAGGGGACACAGAGGGAATAGGGGTTGTGAGCCTATGCCCATATGGGCAGTAACTAGGATAAGGTGGAAGGGTGTAGTTGTACAGGGGATGAGGATGACAGTGGTGTGGTGATGATATTGAGATCAACAGTGCTGGTCTGTGAGTCAGGTAGAGTGGGGGTTTGGACTATCCATGGGTTGGGAGGAGGGTCGAGGGAAGGAACAGATGAACTCTGGGGATTTGCAGATCTGTGCTTAAAACTACAATGTTGGGAATATTCTTTTAGCAAATATGGCAGGGGAAGATTACTGGTGTAGGTATTGGATGGGAGTGGCATACAGGAGAGTTTGTACCTGGGGCAGGTTTCTCTGGAATATGTAAGTGCTCATCTTGTCATTATGTGTTATCTCAGTGGGTGGAGACCCACACAATAAGCAAGAAAATATTAAATCCCAATCGGGGGAGTCATGTTATCTTCTCAAATAGAGGGGCAAGAGACTCTCGAGAACATAGGCAGTGTCTAATAAAAGAAAAGAGACAATTATGTCAAGTACTCAATATTATTGCAAGTAATTATGAGTCATACTCTTCAGAAAGTGAAACAGTGGGTACCACAGGTGCTGGGGGTGGGGGAACAAAGGACAGTTTTAGGGCATTAGAATTGTTCTGCCTGATCTTTCATAAGGGGAGACTCTGGAAATTTAGGGTACTACATAGTAGAAGGCTTTAGAAAACAGAAAAATATTTATTAATGTGTTTTGAATTTTGATTCCCAATACGAAGAACTTTTAATGAATTTGAGTACATTTTGGTCAAAATATGCCAAAACCCAGAGGCTAAATCACAGAAATATTCCATACACTGAAATATCCTCATACTAAATTACTCTTTATGCATGCAAAGTATTTTGGTTGATTGATGTTTTCTTTTTTTTTTTTTATTTAATTCCCCTCCCCTCCCCCGGTTGTCTGTTTTCTGTGTCTTTTTGCTGCGTCTTGTTTCTTTGTCCGCTTCTGTTGTCGTCAGCTGCACGGGAAGTGTGGGTGGTGCCATTCCTCAGCAGGCTGCTCCCTCCTTCGCGCTGGGCGGCTCTCCTTATGGGTGCACTCCTTGTGCGTGGGGCTCCCCTACACGGGGGACACCCCTGTGTAGCACGGCACTCCTTGCACGCATCAGCACTGCGCATGGGCCAGCTCCACATGGGTCAAGGAGGCCCGGGGCTTGAACCGCGGACCTCCCATGTGGTAGACGGACACCCTAACCACTGGGCCAAAGTCCGTTTCCCTGATTGATGTTTTAACAGACAGCCTTACCCTGTCATTGATTCTCATAATTCATTGGTAGATTCTGGATGGTTTCTTTGGCTATGTGATGATTGTGCACATGATTTCCAAGCTTTAAAACACATTTCTTTTTTAACTTTTTAATCTCCATTGTAAAGACCTGTATTACACTGTTGAATAGAAATGGTAATGACTGCTGTTCTTTGTCTTTTTCCTAATGTTAGGGATATGGTGCTAGCATGCGGCTGGTACTTGTGATGTTTGCTCTAATTTGTGTTGGATGTATTTCTTTTAGTTTGTAGAAGGTCTATTGATAATAAGTGGAAACTGTTACCACAGGTTATTTTCATCTGTTTATGTTTTCATAAACATTTTGTTTTTGATAAGTGTTCTGTAAGAATAATATTTCTAAAAATTTCATCAGAAGTATGAGGGATTTGCTTATAACCCACCCTTCCCCCTCCCACAAGTTTCCCTCTGAGTAGTGTCTTACAATTGTGTGGTACATTTATTACAATTGATGAATAAAACATTAAAGCATTACTACTAACCAAGGTCAATAGTTTACACTGCAGTTTACACTTAATTCCAATGCCTTTAAAATGCCCTATTTTCTACCTAGTATTCCCAGCCCCTCCCCTCAGAACCTCTGCTAAACACTATCTTTGCATCAATGTTACATGTTCTTCCATTGTTACAATATTAGGTCAGAGGGGGCAAGATGGCAGCTGAGTGAACTTCCCTGATAGTATCTCCTGCAGGGAGTTGGCTGGGCAGCATCGGAGGCTCTTTGGGACCGGGCTGTTCCGGGATTTTTGCTGGTAGAGAGGTGTCTGGACGTCAATTTGGAGGGAAGGTAACAGAGAGGATGCATCTGTGAAATATACACGGAGCTCCCAACTGCACGGGGAAGATTCCCTCCTTGGGTGGGCAGAGCCACGGCCTCTGACACCGGTGCAGCACAGCGCGGGGAGCCAGCGGCGCAGCCCAGTGGGTTTTTTTTTTCTTTCTTTTTTTGGAGGCTCTGCGGTACTGGGGAGTTCATGGGTCCTGGGTGGCCTATTGGGGGGTTGGTGGGACGGGAGACGCTTCTAGACTGATTTAGGCAGACAGACGGGAGTTTTAAGGCAAGGTGGGGGAATTTTTGATTGCAGACACAACAATAGCATTTCCGCCTAGAGCCACGCCCCCCCAACCCTGGCTGCTGATCTATAGTGGTCTTAAAGTGATAGCAACAAAGAGACGCTACCAGGGTCTCCTGGGTGGGAGACATTTGGAAGCTGATTAGGGGAATATTTTGCGAAGCATGAGAATTTCGGGTTTGGACTCTGTAATTAGCACTTTGGGCTGGAGCCCCTCCCCTGGACCTGGCTATTGATCTGAGTCATTAAATTGGCTGCAGCCTAGAGGCGCCCCCAGGTGGCCATTCCTGGGGACCACAGGGTGGGAGGGTTCCTGAAGTCAATTGGTGATGTATCCACACAATAGACCCTAGTGAGTGAGTGAATTGTAGGGTACAGAACACAGGATAGAGCTTGTGGATGTGACCTCACCCATAGGGCTAGCACCCAGCTGTGGGAATCCCAGAAGGCTGTGATGCACTGTGGTGCTCCCAGCCTTCCTGTTAACTGGACTTGAGGTTGCCAGGTCTGAGTCCCCTGGACTCTGGTGTCCCACACCCCAGAGACTCACACCTCTTGAGTCCTCAATATCTCAGACTTTTCATCCCTGAATCCTCCATGCCCTGAGGCCCATCTGAGGTCCTTGAATGTCCTAACCCTTAACGTTTGCGGTTTTTCTTCTTTGTTTTGTTTTGTTTTTATTTTTATTCTATTTTTTTTTATTCAATTTTTTTAATGTTCTGATTCCTGGCATTGCATTATCCCCTAGTCTTTTCTCCCAGCGTATCCCCCAAAGTCTTTTTTTTTTCTTCCCTCTCTCTCATCCACCATCTTCTTCTTATTCTATTTTATCTTAACAATACAATAGGTGCTGCAGGAAACACCTCACATTTGCTGGGTTTCCTCATCTTCCACTGCCTCATTTCTGTGTGAATAGAGTTTGGCTATCTACACTATCCCCTTTCCCCTACATTTTGATATCCTCCATCATCTACCATCTCTCCTATATTCCACCTCCCTTTCTTTGATCCACAAAGTGTCTAACGCTTAATTTCTAATACCTTTGTTTTGTTTTCTGTCTGTTATCCACTCTTGAAACTATTACCTTTCTTTTCTCTTTCCTTCTCTCATGAAAACAATAGCTTTTTAGATCATACCATATTCCTCCCATATTCAGTCATCTACCTCATTATAGGTACTCTACCTACTGCTATAACTCTACACAACTTACATGAATCTAACCTCCATCCTCCCAGAACTCATATTGTTGCTTTGTTAACATATATCTCCAATACTACTTTACACTTTTTCCTTGCTTACACAATTGCCTTTCCCCACCACTAATACTTTCCTTTAAAGTGAACTTAACCAGCAACAAGAAATTAGAATAAGAAGAACAAAGTGACAAAGAGAAGATATAACACTTATGCAAAAACAACAGGTAATTAATCTCCAAGAGAGAACAAAGAAGCTAAGGAACTGATTAAACCCATCAAGATAATATGATGACCAGACAGCAACAAAAATCTACAAACCAAACCAGTAATCAGGAAAACATGGCTGAATCCAATCAACAAACCAAAAATCAGGAAGGGGAGCAGAACTTCGCACAAGCAATGAAAGATCTCAGAACATTTATCACCGACAAATTTGATGAAGTAATGAAAGAGGTTAACAACATGAAGACAACACTTGGAGGGGAAATTGCAGACATGCGCAAAAAGATAACATATGATGGGAATGAACACCACAGTTCAAGAAATCAAAAATACACTTGCAGCAAATATCAGCAGACTAGAAGAGGCAGAGCAGAGAATTAGTGATGTGGAAGACAGTACATCAGAAATCAAACAGATAGTAGAAGGGGTCGATAAAAAGATAGAAAAAATCCAGCTAGGACTTAGGGACCTGAATGACAATGCAAAATGCTCAAACATACATATTATAGGCATTCCAGAAGGAGAAGAGAAGGGAAAGGGGTCAGAAGGAGTGTTGCAGGAAATAATGGCTGAAAACTTCCCAAATCTACTGAAAGAGGCAGATGTACATATCCAAGAAGCACAGCGCACTCCACTAATCATAAACCCCAACAGGCACACCCCAAGACATATACTTGTCAAATTATACAATGCTCAAGACAAAGAGAAAATCCTAAAAGCAGCAAGAGAAAAGAAAACCATCACATACAAGGGAAGCTCCATAAGATTAAGTGCTGATTTCTCATCTGAAACCATGGAGGCAAGAAGGCAGTGGTATGGTATAGTCAAGGTACTAAAGGAAAAAAATTTCCAACCAAGAATACTCTATCCAGCTAAACTAGCATTCAAACATGATGGAGAGTTCAAAATATTCACAGACAAACAGAAATTGAAAGAGTATACCAACAAGAAACCTCCCCTTCAAGAAATTCTAAAGGGAGTTCTGCAGGAAGAAAGGAAAAAACAGGACAGGCAGAGTTGGAGGAGAGTATAAAAACAACAACAAAAACAGACAAAAATAGAAGGGAAAAAATACAAACAAAATATGACAAACACAAATCCAATCAAAATATGGCTAACACAAATAATTCCTTGAAAGTAATAACACTGAATGTCAACGGATTAAACTCACCTATCAAAAGATTCAGACTGGGACATTGGATAAGGAAATATGACCCATCCGTATGCTGTCTACAAGAGACACATCTTAGACCCAGAGACGCATGGAGATTGAAAGTGAATGGCTGGAAAACAATCATACAAGCAAACAATAACCAAAAAAAGGCAGGAGTAGCTATATTAATATCAGACAAAATAGACTTTAAATGTGAAACAATTGTGAGAGACAAAGAAAGATACTACATTTTAGTGAAAGGGAAAATCTGTCAAGAAGATCGAACAATCATAAATATGTATGCTCCTAACAAGGGTGCCCCTAAATACGTGAGGCAAACGCTGGAAAAACTAAGTGAAACAATAGATGCATCTACAATTATAGTGGGGGATTTTTTTTTTTTAATTTTTTTATTTTTTATTGACTTTGTAATAATATTACATTAAAAATATATATGTGAGGTCCCATTCAACCCCACCCCCCCCACCCCCCCTCTCCCCCCCCCCCAACAACACTCGTTCCCATCATCATGACATATCCATTGGATTTGGTAAGTACATCTTTGGGCACCTCTGCACCTCATATACATTGGTTCACATCATGGCCCATACTCTCCTCTATTCCATCAAGTAGGCCCTGTGAGGATTTACAATGTCCGGTGATTACCTCTGAAGCACCATCCAGGGCAGCTCCATGTCCCGAAGACGCCTCCACCTCTCATCTCTTCCTGCCTTTCCCCATACCCTTTGTCCATTATGTCCCCTTTTCCCAATCCAATGCCACCTCTTCTATGTGGACACTGGATTGGTTGTGTCCATTGCACCTTTATGTCAAGAGGAGGCTCAGATACCACCTGGATGCTGGATGCAATCCTCCCATTTTCAGTTGTAATCACTCTAGGCTCCATGGTGTGGTGGTTGTCCTTCTTCACCTCCATCTTAGCTGAGTGTGGTAAGTCCAATAAATCAGATTGTAGGTGCTGGAGTCTGTTGAGGCTCAGGATCTGGCTATCACATTGTCAGTCCAGAGATTCAAATCATATAGTGGGGGATTTTAATACACTACTATCTACCTTTGACAGAACATCTCAAAAGAGAATCACTAAAGAAACAAAACATTTGAACAGTATATTAGAGGAGCTGGATCTAATAGACATGTATAGATCATTACACCCAAACACAGCAGGATATACATTTTTCTCAAGCGCACATGGATCATTCTCCAAGATAGACCATATGCTAGGCCACAAAGAAAGGCTGAATGAATTCAGAAAGATTGAAATCATACAAAACAATATCTCTGACCACAGTGGAGTCAAGCTGGAAATTTGCAAGGGACAGAAACCCAGATTTCACACCACAATTTGGAAATTAAACAGCACACTCTTAGAAAAACAATGAGTCAAAGAGGAAATCTCAAAAGAAATCAATGACTACCTTGAAACAAATGATAATGATAACACAACATACCAAAATTTATGGGATGCAGCAAAAGCAGTACTGAGAGGGAAATTTATAGCCATAAATCCATATATCAAAAAAGAAGAAAGAGGGAAAATTGAAAAACTAACTTCACATTTGAAGGAATTAGAAAAACAACAACAAAGTAACCCAACAGGAAGAAGAAGGAAGGAAATCACAAAGATAAGAGCAGAACTAAATGAAATAGAAAAGAAGAAAGCACTTGAAAAAATAAACAAGACCAAGAGCTGGTTTTTTGAGAAGATCAACAAAATTGACAAACCTTTAGCGAGACTAACAAAGAAAAAAAGAGAAAAGATGCAAATACACAAAATAAGAGATGAGAAAGGCGATATCACCACTGACCCCACAGAAATAAAGACGATCATAAGAGGATACTTTGAAAAACTATATTCCAACAAAAATGACAATTTAGAGGAAATGGACAAATTCCTAGAAACACATAAGCAACCCATAGTGATGAAAGAAGAAATTGATGATCTTAACAAACCAATCACAAGCAGTGAGATAGAATCAGTCATTAAAAATCTCCCAACTAAGAAGAATCCAGGGCCAGATGGTTTCACAGGTGAATTCTACAAAACATTCCGGAAAGAACTAACACCAATCCTGCTCAAACTATTCCAAAAAATTGAATCAGAAGGAACATTGCCGAACTCCTTCTATGATGCCAACATTACCCTAGTACCAAAGCCAAACAAAGACACCACAAGAAAGGAAAATTACAGACCAATTTCTCTAATGAACATAGATGCAAAAATACTTAACAAAATACTTGCTAATCATATTCAACAACACATTAAACATATTATACACCATGACCAAGTGGGATTTATTCCAGGTATGCAAGGATGGTTCAACATAAGAAAATCAATCAACGTAATACACCATATAAACAGATTGAAGGCAAAAAATCACATGCTTATATCTATAGATGCAGAAAAAGCATTTGACAAAATACAGCACCCTTTCTTGATAAAAACACTCCAAAAGATTGGAATACAAGGAAATTTTTTGAACATGATAAAGAGTATATATGAAAAACCTACAGCCAACATTGTTTACAATGGAGAAATCCTAAAATCCTTCCCTCTAAACTCAGGAACAAGTCAAGGATGCCCATTGTCTCCGCTCCTATTTAACATTGTCTTAGAAGTACTTGCTCGAGCACTGAGGCAAGAACCAGATATAAAAGGCATTCAAATTGGAAAGGAAGAAGTCAAAATTTCATTATTTGCAGATGACATGATCCTATACATAGAAAACCCTGAAAGATCTACAACAAAGCTTCTAGAACTCATAAATGAGTTTAATGAAGTCACAGGTTATAAGATCAATGCGCAAAAATCAGTAGCATTTCTGTACACCAATAATGAGCAAGACGAGGAGGAAATCAAGAAACAAATACCATTCACAATAGTAAATAAAATATCAAATACTTAGGAATGAGTTTAACGAAAGAGGTAAAAAATTTATACACCGAAAACTATACAAGACTGTTCAAGGAAATCAAAGAAGACCTAAATAAATGGAAGAATATTCCTTGTTCATGGATAGGAAGACTGAATATTATTAAGATGTATATCCTACCAAAACTGATCTACACATTCAATGCAATCCCAATAAAAATCAACACAGCCTTCTTTAAGGAACTAGAAAAACTAACTATGAAATTTATTTGGAAAGGAAAGAGGCCCCGAATAGCCAAAGACATATTGAAAAAGAAAAACGAAATTGGAGGAATCACACTACCTGACTTCAAAACATACTACAAAGCTACAGTAGTGAAAACAGCATGGTATTGGCATAAGGAGAGACACACAGGCCAATGGAATCGAATTGAAAGCTCTGACATAGAACCTCACATATATAGCCATATAATATTCAATAAAGCCACCAAACCCTCTCAACTGGGAGAGAGTGGCCTATTCAACAAATGGTGCCTGGAGAACTGGATAGCCATATGTAGAAGAATGAAAGAGGATTACCATCTCACACCTTATACAAAGATCAACTCAAGATGGATCAAAGACCTAAATACAAGAGCCAAGACCATAAAAACCTTGGAAAGCAGTGTAGGGAAACATCTACAGGACCTTGTAATAGGAAATGGATTTATGAATATCACACCAAAAGCATGAGCAGCAAAAGAACTAATAGATAAATGGGACTTCCTCAAAATTAAAGCCTTCTGCACCTCAAAGGAGTTTGTCAAGAAAGTAAAAAGGGAGCCCACACAGTGGGAGAAAATATTTGGCAACCATATATCTGATAAGAAACTTATAACTTGCATATATAAAGAACTCATAAATCTTGAAAATAAAAAGATAAACAACCCATTTAAAAAATGGGAAAAAGATTTAAACAGACACTTCTCCAAAGAAGAAATACAAATGGCTAAAAAGCACATGAAAAAATGCTCTAAATCTCTAGCTATCAGGGAAATGCAAATCAAAACTACAATGAGATACCATCTTACTCCCATAAGATTGGCAGCTATGAAAAAAACAGAAGAATACAAATGCTGGAGAGGATGTGAAGAAAGGGGAACACTCATCCACTGCTGGTGGGAATGCAGAAGGATCCAACCATTCTGGAGGACAGTTTGGTGGTTTCTCAAAAAACTAACCATAGATTTGCCGTATGACCCAGCAATACCACTGCTGGGTATATACCCAGCAGAACTGAAAACAAGGACACAAACTGATATATGTACACCAATGTTCATAGCGGCATTGTTCACTGTCGCCAAAAGATGGAATCAACCCAAATGCCCATCAACAGATGAGTGGATCAATAAAATGTGGTATATACACACAATGAAATACTACTCGGCTGTAAGAACAAATACACTACAAACACACGTGATAACATGGATGAATCTTGAGAACCTTATGTTGAGTGAAGCAACCCAGGCATTGAAGGACAAATACTACATGACCTCAATGATATGAAATAAGCAAGCTGCCTCAGAGAGCTAGAGACTGAACGATAGGTTTACAGGAAATCAGGGGGTGGAGGAAGGAGGTGAGCTGATGTCTGCAGCGGTGGAATTTATGATGAGCTGGCGGTAAGTATGAACACAAAGAAGAGATAAAATGGGGGCAAGGGGTTGCCTTTGGGTTAGGCTTTGCGGGCTTGAGGGGGGCTGCGGATGGGCGGATGGGTAATATTGCCAAAAAGTGGGGGGAGAGAGGGGTAGCATACGAACATAGGAGAGTGTCAGGTGTTGGTTGAGAGTAAAATGCTGAGAAAATCGTATCAAAATATAATTAAGGGGGTTATCTGTTTAGGATGCTCGGAGGGGATGGTCTGATGCGGGACAGGCTCCTTGGGAATGTCTGAATGCTCATTTTGCCAGAGTGGGTGGTACCATTGGGTAGAGACCCAAGTAGTGAGAGTGGGGGTGGACTCACATCCTGGGGAGGACTAATGCCATCAAATAGAGGGAACTGTATCTGTCGAGAGAAAGGGTGGTTCCCAGGGCATTGGGGCAGTTGAGCAAGTTAGGCCCTGAACACTGTTGCAAGTATCTCTGGACGTGGCTCCTCGGGAAACAGAGGTTGGCTGTCACTGTGGGCACCAAGGGGAGGGGAAAATGGATGTTAAATGTGTGGAACCAAGGTAAATGTGGGGTAAGAGGAGTTTCACGAGAGTACACAAGGATGATATAAAACATGTAATATTACACGATAAACATATAGGGGATGACAGACTGATAATGTAAACCATAATGTAAAACATAGGATAACTAAAAATTTAGAAAACTGCGTGTCCTAAAGTATGCACCACAATGTAAGCACAGATGTCACCTTGTTTGAAAGCTATTGTCTCAGACTCTGTACACCACTTTAAGTAAATATGATGTGAATAGGTTGTAAGAGTATCGCTGTGGAAGGGAAAAGGTTTTGTGGTGGATGTGTGGGAGTGCTGTATATTGTATATATGAATTGCTGTGGTCTAGGGCTCTTGTGAAGAGAAGTTCAATCATTAAGGAAAAAAAAAAAAGAAAAGGATAGGATGTAGAAATTTTTCCAAGTCAACACGTATTCTATATCTAACCTTTAAACCCATCGCTATATGCCATTTTGCTAGTAAGGGATCCTGACATTATATTGGGCTTCAATTTTCAGGAAGTTCTGGATCACAGAGTGGTTCAACAATGGCAGTGGAGGAATACTGGTATAGGATACTATTGACAGGTGATATATGCCTGACAGGGTGCATGGTAATGTTTGGATATACTCATAGTGGCAACAATTAAAAACTAAAGCTGGGGGGGGTACTGGGTTCCTGGGTGGGGGTGCTCTGTTGTGGCCCCTAGGGGAGCAGTGGCAGCCCCGCAGGTGCAATGGTAAGGACCAGGAAGGAATGAGGGTCCAACAGTGAGAGCATGATACTAATGACTATGCTTGTGAGCCTATATGCCTGAAATAAGAACAAGGCCTAGAGCAGCACTGTGCCTGGGAATTTCCTCCTGACAGCCTTCATGTTACTCAAATGTGGCCAGTGTCGAAGCCTAACTCAGCATCTAAATGAAATGCCTTCCCCCCAGCATGGGACATGACACCCGGGGATGAGCCTCCCTGGCACTGAGGGATCACTATCAACTACCAACTGATGATGCAACTGGAAAATGACCTTGAATTGAAGGTTCGATGCAGATCAGCAGAATATCCCTGTCTACATATAATAACATGACTTTAAAATGCTGTTTGACCTAATGTAAGGGGGAAATGGAAAGGAGAAATGAGTTTATATGGCTACGAGTCTCTGAAAAAGAGTCTGGAGGCTGTCAGAAGGATTGCCCTTATGCACAACTGAGCAGAGTCTAAGAGACAGATAAAGTAGATACAATCCCCAGGTACTGGTTCCTTGGAGGGCTAAAGAGACCCACGGGTTCTATGGTCATGGCAGATGGGGTTCACTGCCATGTCAGATGGCCCTTCTTTGGAGCTGGTGTTTCTGCATGATAAAACTGGACTCAGATGGGATCTCTTTTCATAAGACTTTCATGCTACTTTACTGGAATTGCAGTTGGTGTTGGGGTTTAAGATATATTTAGGGAATTTGAATCTCTGGACTGACAGTGTGATGGCTGGGCCCTGAGCCTCGGCAGACTCCAGCTCCTACAATCTGATTTATTGGACTCACCTCACTCAGCTAAGATGGAATTGAAGAAGGACGGCCGCCACACCATGGAGCCTAGAGTGCCTACAACTGAGAGCAGGGGGATTACATCCAGTATCCATGTGGAATCTGAGCCTCCGCTTGACAGGGAGGTGCAATGGACACAGCCAATCCAAGGTCCACAGAGAAAAGGTGGCTTTGGAGTGGGAAAAGTGGACATGGTGGCTGAGGGGTGTGGGGAGTGGCAGGAGGAGATGAGATGTGGGGGTGCCTTTGGGACTTGGGGTTGCCCTGGATGGTGCTTCAAGCACACCGGACATTGTGAGTCCTCCCAGGGCCTACTGGATGGAGTGGGGGAGAGTGTGGGACTTGATGTGGACCATTGACCATGGGGTGCAGAGATGCCCAGAGATGTACTTACCAGGTGCAATGGATGTGTCATGATGATGGGAGTGAGTGTTGCTGGGGGGGGGAGTGGTAGGGTGGGGGTGTTGGGGTTGAATGGGACCTCATATTTTTTTTAATGTAATATTTTTACAAAATGAATTAAAAAAATAAATAAAATGAATTGCTACCTTAAAAAACAAAAACAAACAAAAAAAACCCACAATATTAATGTTTACTTTGTCCATGGTTACTGATCACCTTAATTCGTTCTTTCCTACACTGTACATTTTTTGGTGTTTTGATGGCCACTCTGTCTCAGATTCAGAGGTGGTTTAGATCTTATGGGGCAGATGGAAAGGGCTGTTTTGCTTGCAGTTGTAAATACTCTGTTTCAGATGACAGTTGTCCATCATCATTTTGACCGGTGTCTTTGGCAGACCCCTATAGGTGAATCACAACACTGACCTTAGGATTTTGGAGCGAAACCCTGCCATCCTCTGCAGATAATGACTCCCCTTTTGAGAAGCAGCTTTTGGCCTGCTGCTGGGCCTTAGTAGAGACCGAATGCTTAACTATGGGCCAAGTTACCATGAGACCTGAGTTGCCTATCATGACCCACCAAACCATTAAGTCGGGAGGGCATAGTAGCACTCCATAATAAAGTGGAACTGGTATATATGAGAAGGGCTTGAGTGGGTCATGAATGCATGAGGAAGTTACATGGGGAAGTAGCCCAAATGCCCATGATCACCACCACTGCCATGTCACTTTCTCCTTCCCAGCCCACAGCTTTGGACTCTTGGGGAGTCCCTTACAATCATTTGACTGAGGAAGAGAAAACTCAGGCCTGGCTTACAGATGGTTCTGCACGATATGCAGGTACCACCCAAAAGTGGACAGCTGCAGCATTGCAGCCCCTTTCTGGGACATCACTGAAGGACGTGGTGAGGCAAATCCTCCCAGTGGGCAGATCTTGGAGCAGTGCACCTGGTTGTTAATTGTGCTTGGAAGGAGAAATGGCCAGCAGTGCATTTGTACACTGATTCATGGTCTGTTGCCAATGGTTTGGCTGGATGGCCAGGGACTTTGAAGAAGCATGATTGGAAAATTGGTGAGAAGGAGGTCTGGGGAAGAGTTATGTGAATTGACCTTTATCAGTGGGAAAAATACCTGAAAATTTTTTGTCCCATGTGAATGCCCACCAGAGAGCAACTTCAGCAGAGGAAGATTTTAATAATCAAGTGGAAAAGATGACCCAGTCCATGGCTAATGCTCAGCTTCTTTCCCCAGCCACTCCTGTCATTGCCCAGTGGGCTCATGAACAAAGTGGCCATGGAGGTAGGGATGGAGGTTATGCATGGGCTCAGCAACACGCACTTCCTCTTACCAAGGCTGACTTGGCTACATCCACTGCTGAGTGCCCAATCTGCCAGCAGCAGAGACCCACACTCAGTCCCCAATATGGCAACATTCCTTGAGGTGACCAGCCTGACACCTGGTCACCATGACCACCATGACACTACAGCCTGACACTACTTCCACCATGCAAGGGGCAGCGATTTGTTTTAACTTGAATAGACACATACTCTGTATATGAGTTTGCATTTCCTACATGCAATGGCTCTTCCAAAACTAGCATCCGTGGACTTACTGAATGTCTTATCTACCGCCATGGCATTCTACACAGCATTGCTTCTGCTCAAGGAGCTAATTTCCCAGCAAATGATGTGTGGGAATGGGCACATGCCTATGGAATTCCCTGGTCTTACCATGTTCCCCCGCAGCCGAAGCAGCTGGATTGATAGAATGGTGGAATGGCCTGTCAAAGACTCATTAACAGTGCCAACTAGTTGGCAATACCTTGCACGGCTGGGGAATGTTGTCCAGGAGGCTGTGTATGCTTTAAATCAGCATCCACTTTATGGTGCTGTTTCTCCTACAACCAGAATCCATGGGTCCAGGAGTCAAGGGGTGAAAATGGGAGTGACACTGCTTGCTCTTACCCCTAGTGACCCACTAGGACAATTTTTGCTTATAATCGTTTTGCTTCCATAGTCTTAGTAGTGATGTTCCCAACCTTTCTCCTGGTTTTGGTAATTTAGTCCTCTTTTACTTCAGTTGATCTCAAGATTTGACGATTTTATTGATCTTTTCAACATAATATTGTTTTTTATTGGTTTTCTGGTATTTATTGGTTTCCTTTCTGATGTTTATTATTTCCTTTCTTCTCTTTGCTTTGGACTTAGTTTCCTTTTCTCTACTATCTTAAGATGAAGTTTAACGTACTGATTTGAGGTGCTTATTTTCTGATTTGAGCATTCAAGCAATAATGTTCACTCTGAGCATTACTATAATGTGTTACATGTGTTACTCTCAACCCTGTTCATTTCCACTCTATTACAATTAACCTAATTATATCGCTACATACATCAGTCATCAGCTCCCATTCTCAACCCTCATTCCATTTCTTAGTAATCCATACTCCAGAGTTTATTTCCATGAGTTTACTCATCCCTGGGAGTCATAAAGCATGTTGGAGGGAAGTTATTGCATTTATATGCTGAGTTTGGCTTAGAGAGAGGCCACCTTTGAGCACAGGGTGGTTCCCACTAGCTAACTCTTAGGCACCCTACAATATTAGGCTAAGTTTCAATTTCAAGAGTGAAGGCTCACAAACAGTCATCAATATCAAGGGCCCATAAATGGACCATCCTCCTTCACTAGTGATTGCCTCTGTGACTAGTGGGGGATTCTTGCTCTTCCATTAGAGAAAGTGGCAGAGCTCCCCACAATGAGAATTTGATATTCTTTAGTTATTGTGTGAACCTCCACTCACTGTAAAAATGCCCCACGAACACTAAAATACATTTTATGCCTTATATGTATGCCCGGGTGAGCTTCCTCTCATATATCCCCCACACTGACACCCCACACCAATGCTCCTCCCCTACCATAGTTGAAACTTCTGTGACCCAAACTTCCTTAAAAATGAAGCCAAGGATATCACCAAGTATAATTAACAGGAAAATGAAATAACAATAGGTTTAAATGTAAGAAATAAAATACATAATAATTTAGAGAAATTAAAATTTAATAATTGGGATATTAAAAATACAATGAAAACTATTTTTTTAAAAATTTGTATGTTTTTCATTTCATCACTGTAATATATATCGTCCTGCATGTACAGTGATCTTATTTTCTTCCATTCCTCCAGTGTCTTTCTTTTTTTATTTCGTCTTCAAAGAAGTTTTAGGTCAAAGTAAAGTCATATACAGAATACAGGTGTATTAGCGAAAGGGGTGCTGATGCAAAATACCAGAAATCTGCTGGGAATTATAGCGGGTATTTATTTGGGGTAGGCGCTTACATATACCAGACCATAAAGCAGAAATTACTTCCCTCACTAAAGCTTATTGGAGGAAGATGTCTCACAATGTCTGTGAGGGTTTTGGCTTCAGGGTTTCCTATGTTCCTGGGGCTTGCTTTTTTCTGGGTTCAAGGTTCCCTCCTGGTGCTGGCTTCCCTTTCCTCTGGGTGCTGGCTTTCCACGTCTTCAGCATCAAACTCTAACGTCAGAAATCCCAAACTCTGTTCTTCACCATGCCTTTTATCTGTGAGCCCCCACCCACCAAGGGGTGGGGACTCAATGCCCTAAACATAATTCAATCATGCCCATGTACAGATCAGATTCCAAGCATAATCCAATATTTCTTTTTGGAATCCATCAATTATATCAAACTACTACAACAGGGGACTCCCATATAACCATCATCTTTCCCCCTTTACCCCTTCCCATATTAATAACTTTTTTATATGTGGATGGCACATTTTTTACACCTGATGTACCAATATTGAAATGTAGCTACTAAGGGTGGTCCATGGTTTACATTATGGTTTACATTTTGGACCATACATTTTATAAATATTTGATGAAATTAAACATGGCCTGTATCCATCATTGCAATATCATGTAGAACACTTCCATCGCTCCCCAAATGCCACCTGTTTCTTCTCTTCTTCCTTCCCCCTCCCCTTGGGGCCCATGGCTTTACTTCTTGAAGAACAAGATTCAGTTACTTGCAATAACACTGAGGGCTTGACACACTGGTCTGTCCTTCCCTATAAGGCACCACCCATACTCTCAAGGGACTCCCACCCATCTGTTTGAAAACATAGCAGGCCTCCCCACGATGGGAATCCAACAACATCCTGTGGATCTTTACCCATTGAGAGAACACACTATGGCAAAATGATCTCCTGAACACTCCCAAAAAGCCTGCCCCAGGTATGCCTTGCCCCAAATGCCCTTCCATCCAACACACTAAATTAGCAACTCTTCCTTGTAAAATTGACAAAAGAGCTTTCCCAACATTGTACTTTTAATCACATCCCTGCCAGTCCCCAGTGTTTACCTGCTACCTTCTTCAACCATCCCCCAGTTCCAAGGAGTGTCTACCTCTCCCTCCCCATCCTACCCCCTGTCAGATCTGCACCAAACCCAATAGTATCACTACACCCCTGCCATGTCCTTTCACTGCACAGCTACACATTTCCACCTCATCAGAGATTTCACCCATATAGGTTTTGGCTGACAATCTTCTTATCCATTTCTATTTCCTGTACACCTATCTTCCAGATGCTTGCTCTGTGAGTCAGCTCAAATTGCTTAATTTATATCAGTAAAGTCATGAAATAGTTGTTCTTCAAACCCTGACTTGCTTCACTCAACATAAGATCCTCAAGATTCACCCATGTTGTATTATCCGTTGTGTTAGTGCTATATTCTTTCTTCCAGCTGAGCAATATTCCAATGTATGTATGTTCCACATTTTATTATCCATTTATCTCTTGATGGGCATTTGGGTTGATTTCAACTTTTGGCAATAGTAAATAATGCCACAATGAACATTGGTGTTTATGTATCCGATGTGTCCTTGCTTTCAATTCTTCTGGGTATGTATTCAGCAGTGGATTTGCTGTATCATGTGGCAGACCTCTAGTTAGTTTTTTGAGAAACTGTTGAACTATCATCCAAATGACTGCACCATTCTACATTCCCACCAGTAGTGGATGAGGGTTCCCATTCCCCCACATCCTCCCCAATACTTGTAGTCTTCTGTTTTTTTATATGGTTGCAAGTTTTATGGGTGTAAGATGACATATTGTTGTAGTTTTGATATTCATTTCCCTAATAACTAGTGATGTTGAGCATCTTTTCATGTGCTTTCCAGTCATTTGTATTTGTTTTTTGGAGAAATATCTATCCAAAGCACTTGCCCATTTTTGGAGTGGGTTTTTTGCCTTTTCATTTTCAAAGTGTAGGATTTCTGGATCTATGCTGGATATTATGCTCCTATCAGATAGATGGTTTCTGAATTTTATTCTCCCAAAAGTAGGTTGCCTTTTCATTTTCTTGACAAACTCCTTTGAAGTGCAAAATTTTAGTTTTGAAGAGGGCCCATTTATCTATTTTTTCTTCCTTGCTTGTACTTTGGGTGTGAAGGTCATAAAACCATTTCCTAATACAAGCTCCTTTAGAGGCTTCCCTACATTATCTTCCAAGGTCTTTATGGTGCTGGTTCTTATATTTGGATCTTTGATCGATCTTGTCTTGATTTTTGTATATGTGAGATGGTGTTCCAGTCTCATTCTTCTGAATATGGAAACCCAGTTCTCCAAGTACCATTTGTGGAAGAGGCTATTCTCTCCCAGTTGAGTGGGCTTGGTGACCTTGTTGAAGATCAGATGAGTGTATGTGAAAGGATCTATATTAGAACTCTCAATTTGGTTACATTGATCAGTGCGTCTTTGTGCCAATACCATGCAGTTTTGGCCACTGTAGATTCGTAGTATATTTTAAAGTGAGGTAGGGTGAGAATTCGGATTTCAGTTCTCTTTTCCATACATTGCTGGTTATTCAGGGCCTCTTGCACTTTGAAATAAATTTTTGTAGTTTTTCCAATTCAGCAAAAAAAAATGCTGTGGTGATGTTTATTGGGATTGTGGTAATTCTGTAGATCAGTGTGGGTAGGATAGACATCTTAATGATGTTTACTCTTCCTATCCATGAACAGGGAATATTCTTCCATTAATTTAAGCATACTTTGATTTCCTTTACAGTGTTGTGTAGTTTTCTGCATAAAAGTCATTTACATCTTTAGTTAAATTTATTCCTGGGTGTTTGATTCTTTTAGTTGCTATTTTGAATGGTATTTTTTTCTTGATTTTCTCCTCAGATTGCTCATTTTGGTGTGCAGAAATGTTACTGAGTTTTGCACATTAATCTTCTAACCTGTGGCATTACTGAACTCATTTATAAGCTCTAGAGGCTTTGTTGTCAATTTCTCAGGGCGTTCTCTATATATAGGATCATGTCATCTGCAAATAGTGAAATTTTTACTTCTTCTTTTCTAATTTGGATGCCTTTTATAGGTTTTTCTTCCCCAAGTGCTTGAACAGGTACTTGTGAAACAGTGTTAAATAGGAACAGTGATAGTGGGGGTCCTAGTCTTGTTCTTTATCTTAGAGGAAAAACTTTTAGAATTTCAGCATTTTATATTAGGATAGTTTTGGGTTTTTCATATATACCCTTTATCATGTTGAGATAGTTTCTTTCTATTTCTATCCTTTATAGAGTTTTTATCAGGAAAGGGTGCTGTATCTTGTCAAATGCTTTTTCTGCATCTGTAGAGATGATGATGTGATTTTTTTCCTTTTGATCTGTTTATATGGTGTAAAACATTGGTTGATTTTCTTATGTTGAGCCATCCTTGCATTCCATGGATGAAGCTCACGTGGTTATGGGGTCTAATTCATTTGATGTGTTGTTGAATATGATTAGCATGTATTTTGTTAAGGAATTTAGCATGTAGGTTCATTACAGAGATTGGTGTGTAGTTTTCCTTTCTTGTGGCATCTTTGTTTGGCTTTGGTATTCGGGTGATGTTGGCATCACTGAATAAGTTAGGCAATATTCCTTTTGCTTCTAATTTTTTGAAGCAGGATTAGTGTTCTTTCCAGCATGTTTGGTAGAATCTGCCTATGAAGCCATCTATTTCTGGGCTCTTCTTAATTGGTAAGTGTTTGACAGCTGATGCTATCTCATTGCTTGTGATTTGTCCGTTGGGTTCATCAATTTCTTTATTTATCAATGTAGGCTGCTTGTGTGTTTCTAAGAATTTGTTCATTTCCTCAATTATCCATCTTTTTGGCATACAATTTTTCAAATTTTCCTCATATGGTACTCTCTGTCTGTGGGATCAGTGTTGATATTCCCTTCCTTATTTCTTATTTTGCATATTTGCATCTTCCCTTTTATTTTTCCTGGTCTATTTAAGGGCTTGGTCTTCTTGAAGAACCAGATTTTGTTTTGTTTTGTTTTTTTCTACTGCTTTTTAAATTTTGATTTTATTTAGAGCTGTTCTAATCTTTGTTATTTCCTTCTTTATATTTCCTTTGGAGTTAGTTTCTTGTTCTTTTCCTAATTCCTTCTGGTGTTCAGGTAGGTCTTTAATTTTAGCCCTTTCTTCTTTTTTGAAATATGCATTTATGGCTCTGAATTTCCCTCTCAGCACAGCTATTGCTGCATCCCATAGGTTTTGATATGTAGTGTTGTCATTTTCATTCATTCCAAGGTAGTTACCGATTTCTTTTGAGATTCCCTGCCTAATCCACTGTATGTCTAAGAATGCGTTGTTTAACTTCCATATCTTTGTGCCTAATCTGGTTCTCTGGTCCCTACTGATTTTTTTTATTGAAGTTCATCATTCATACATGAACATCCATATACAAAAAGTGTGTAGTATAAGTTGTGAACTACAAAAAATATGCATATCATCATACAGGGCTCCCATACATTACCAACACCTTGCATTTTTGTAAAAGAATCATTACAAACTATGAAAGAGCATCATCAAAATATTGCTAGTAACTATAGCCTATATCTTACATTTGGTGTATTTTCCTCCAACCTATCTGGTAAATTGCAACCTGTATTAGCATTATATACTTGTCATAGATCATGAGAGAATGTTCTTCTATATGTTCTGTTACCCACAGTCCACCTTCCACCATAGGATTCATTGTGATTTATAGTCTCATGCATTGTACAATGTTGTTTGTTTATTTTCATTATTATCTTTTTTTAAAGAAACATAGATTACACAACATGTTACATTAATAAATATAAGAGGTTCCCATTTACCCCAGTCACCACACCCCCCTCCCACTCCTCCTACATCAAAAACCTCTTTCATCAGTGTGGCACATTCATTGCATTAGATGAGTACATTTTGTATCACTGCTACACAGCATGAATTATAGTTTACATTGTAGAGTACACTCTCTCCCAGTCCATTCAGTGCATTTTGGCAGGATATTTAATGTCCTGCATGCCCTTGCAATATCATTCAGGACCACTTCAAGTTCGAAATATACCCCCATATCACTCCTTTTCTGCCCTCTCCCTTCCCTCAGCAACTCCCATGGCCACTGTCTCCACATCAGTGATACAGTTTCTTCCATAGCTAGGGTCACAACAATTGTATACTAGATTACCGGTAAGTCCACTGTAATCCATAATTTATTCCTCCATCCTGAAGTTCCTGGGATGGTGATGTCCACTCCACCTCAAAATCGAGAAGCGTTTCAATCCCACATGACTGGTAGATGGGATTCTCCCACTTGCCATTGTAGACTCGTTTCCATGGTGTGGTGGTTGACCATCCTTACCTCCCTGCCAGCTGACTGGCATAAGTCCAACAAACTGGAGAGTAGGTGTTGAAACTCTGCTGAAGCTCAGGTCCCAACTGGCACATGCACAGTCCTAAGATTCAAGTCTTCTGAGAATACACTAACCCCAGCATGATCCTCAGGTTCAGGAAAAGTGACATAAGAGGCATGCACAGAGAAGTCACATCTGAGTCCAACTCCATCACACTCAGGATTGTAAGTTCCACAGTAGGGCCCACTGACAAGGCACTGAAGTCCCAAGTCATCTGTCATGACTGCAGGTCCTGGGTGTCCTCCTAATTGGGCCCTTTTTAAAATTGGGTTGCTTTTCCTTACATCGATGAATTGTATGATCTCTTTATATGACATGGATATCAAACCCTTGTTGGATAGGGGATTTTCAATATTTTTCAATATTTTCTCCCATTGAGTAGGCTGCCTGTGTATAACTTTTTTGTGTGTGTATAATTTTTAATGTGCTTTTGGATTCTGTTTGGAAGTATTTTTGGAACTTTGCTACATATATATTCATTATAAGTATTGGTCTGTAATTTTATTTTTTGTAACATCTTTATCTGGTTCTGATATTAGCGTGACGTTGGCTTCATAGAATGTGTTCTTGTTCTCTCCTGTTTGATTTTTTGGAACATCTTGAGGAAGATTGGTATTAGATCATCTTTGAATGATTGCTTGTTCTATCACAATGCCTCTTTGAGTTTTGGTTCACCTCATTCTGAGGCTTTTAAATTGCCAACGTTATGTAACCAAAACCAAGCCAGGGATACACTAATGGGGTACAGATTTTTTTTTTCCCCAGGGTTTTGGGAAAAAAAGTGACCTAAAAGCAGTTTTTCTCATTGCTGTTATCCAACTCGCTAGCAGATGGCATTCACTGGCAAACACTTCCAAGGAAGTGCCACAATCCCCAGCCTACCCTTGCTTCTGGTCTGGCTCTGCTAGTCAGATTCACAGAAGAGAAACCACTCTGTCATGTGCCACATCCTCCCTCTTCCCTCTCAGTCAGCTGCACTTAGCCATGGGTTTTATCAGGCTTCATGCCTTGAAAATGGGCACTGGGAGCCCTTTCCTCCTGCCAGGGGTGTTTAGAACCTCACAGTTGACATTTTAGGCTCTTTGGCTCTCTGTCCCTTGCCCTCCTGGGCCTTGGGCAGTACTGTCCGGGTTAGTTATCCCCCAACACAAGTCCCTCTGACATCTCCTTGCACTTCTCCATTGCTTTTGTGAGCGTTGAGCCCTGCTTGTGTACTCTGATGCCATCTTCCCCATAGTCCGTAAGCTTTGCTCTTTGATGCATCCCATAGGTTGTGATATGGTGTGTTATTTTTTAGATCAGATTAAGGTATTCAGCAATTTCCCTGTAATGTCTTCAGTGACCCATGGGTTATTCCAATGGTCATTAACTAGCTTCCAAATATCGGGAGGTTTTCCGGACTCCTTTCAATTGTTGATTCTAATTTCATTCCATTGCAATTGGAGAAAATACTTTCCATAATTTTAAAGTTATACAGACTTTAGGTTTTTGCTTTGTTGTTTTTTCCATTTGAACAGCAGAGTTTCTATTCTGGAGAACATTTCCTGTGAACTTGAAAAGAGTGTGTATACTGCTGCCAATGGATGGAATGTTTTGTTCATATCAATTAGGTAGAGTTGGTTGATAATGTTGCACAAATCTTCTATACCTTGCTGAATTCATGTCTAGTAGTTCTATCAATTATTGGGAGTGGGTATGGAAAACTTAGACTATGTTCAATGATCTCTTTCTCCTTTCAAATCTCTCAGGTTATTTCTTCAGGCATTTGAAGTATCCATTGTTAGGCATGAACATATTTTATAATTGTCATGTCTTTAAGATATAATAACATTTTAATCATTATGAAGTATTTCTCTTTGTCTTTATAACATTTATTGCCTTAAAGCATACTGCCTTAGTTTGCTAAATCTGCCAATGCAAAGTTACCAGGAATGGGTTAGTTTTTACAAAGGGACTTGAAATGTCCAAATCAAGGCACCAGCAGAGATGTTTCCTCAACAAATGTCATCTGCTGGCAGATCCTGGAGTCTTGCCACGTGGCAAGGCAAGATGGCAGCTAATCACTGCCATTCCTGAAGTCTTCTCTCTCAGATGGCATGATCAAAGTGGAGGCTCTCTTTCTGAGTAGCTCTTCTTTCAGTTCTCAGTTTAAATAAGACCCAACAAACGGGTCGAGACCCAACCTGGGTCATGCTGCATGTAGCTCAATCAAATGGCCCCACACTCATGGGAATGGATGAGTTCAAGAACATAACCTTTCCTAGCCTTCACAATATTTAAACTTTTCACTTAGTATATCAGAAAGCAAGAGACACTCCACCTCTTTTATGATTGCTGTCACATGATAATCCTTTTTCATCCTTTTACTTTCCACCTTTTTCTTCCTTTGAATCTAAGGCATGCCTTTGCAGATTACACTTTTAAGGATCTGGCCACTTTATCGAATGTATCAATCAGACCAATGCCCATTGAAATAGACACAGCTCTCCATTTATTCTGAATATGAATTTTTCTTCCCTGAAAACATCAACCGTGACAAAACTACCATCTGTGGACTTACAGAACATCTTATCCTTCATCTTGATATTCCACACAGCTTTGCTTCTGTTCATGGAACCCGCTTCATGGTTAATGAAATGCAGTACTGGGCATATGCTAATGGAATTCCCTCATCTTCCATTTTCATACTGGAGCAGCTGAATTGACACATCAGTGGAATGACCTTTGGAAGATTCAATTATGGGGTTAGCTGGGTGGCCATACCTTGCAGGTCTAGATAAATGTCCTCCCGGAAGTTGTATATACACTCAATTACAGTCTAATATATGGTTCTGCTTCTCCCAAAGCTGTGATTTGTGAGTCCAGAAATCAAGGGATGGCAGTAGAGAAAACTCACTAGTGATCCTCTACCAAGTGTTTTGCTTCTTATCACCAAAACTTATGCTTTTCCTCCAGAAAAGAGAAAAAATTATTTCATTGAACTGGAAGTCAAAATTGCTGTGGACCACTTTGGTTTCCTCATGCCTCTGAATCAACAAGCAAAGACAGGATTGAATGTACTAGCTGAGGTTATTGATCCTGATTACCTAGGGGAAATTAGACTGCTACTTCAAAATGTAAGTAAGGAAGAGAATTCCAGAATACAGGATATTCCTTAGGGTATCTACTTGTATTTCCATTCCCTGTGATTAAAGTCAAAGGAGAACTCTAACAATCAATTTGCACAGGACTACTAATAGCCCATATCATTCATTAAAATGGTATGGGTTACTGCACTAGGGAAAGAACCATAACCAGCTACTTTGTTTGTTGAGGGGAAATGATTATGCATGTGTAATAGAAGTAGATGGTTGCAATTACCAGTTATGATCATGTGACCATTTGCCACAACGAGGACTATAATTGCTATTAATATTTATTTTGTTAGAAGCATTTTTGCATATGAATATGTGTATAAAGCAAACGTCTTTCTTTTCATCCCTCTCCTAACCCCGTATAAGATTAGTTGTATTAACTTGGCGTCATAGTATTTATGTTACAGGATAGCAAGGGTAAGAGTGAATATTGGTCACCCAAGTGCTTGCATCCTATTTTGAGGAAACATTAGTGAACTTTCAGTAGTACACAGGATAGTTGTATCATGTCAGATGGAAATGTGGTTTTGTTATTGTCTTTATTTGGAGATAAAGTATAGTTTATCTGAGATGTCAGTGGGTGTCCAATTGGCAATGGATAGACCGTTATGATTAGTTTTATGTGTCAACATGTCTAATTTGTGTGTTCAGTTGTTTGTCAAAAGCTGTCCTAGTTGTCCCTACAAAGTTACTTCATAGATGGGATTAGTGACTAAAATGATTTGACTCTAAGCAAAGAAAGTTACAATGAACAACAGTGATTTGGACTAATGCAAACAGTGAGAGGTCTCAGAAGGGAGAAGTGGGTATTCCATGTATCATAAGGAGTACTTCCACAAGACTACACCTTCCACTCCCTCCTCTAGTTCCAGCATAAGGAATACAGACAGAAGATTTCAACTACCCTTATAATGGAATTTCCAAGCTTTGCACCTTCCTTCAATCAAAGGAATCAATTCCTTAAAAGGAATCTCTTCCTGTATATATATTTTTGTGTCACTGGTGACCCCTGATTGATCCTGATTCTCTATAGAGCTTCCAAAGAAGAGAATGGGACTGTGGAACTCTCTTTATTTTTCCATTTTTAAAACAATTTATTGAAGTATATCATTCCTACATGAACATACATAAACAATAAGTGTATAGTAAATTTGTGGACTTAAAAAACAAATATGCATAACATGACACAGGACTCCCATAGGTCATGTATCACAAACACATTGCATTGATGTGAAATGTAATAAATTATGTAAGAGTGTGGTCTAAGTAAAATTATACTAAGTATAATTTAAGTATAATTATAGTAAGTATAATTTGGAAGATTTTCAGTGGTATAATATCTGAAGGAAGAGAAGATATTTGAAGAAGGTTGAACTAGTTTTGGGAAGAGATCCAAGTTGTGGTCACATATTTGAAAAATACTGCAATTTTAGTTTCCCAGCTACTAAGAAAATATCATTCAATGGAATGGCTTCAACAATGGAAACTTACTGGATCATGGATCTCAGGCTAGAAGTCAAAAATTGAGATGTTAGCAAGGTGATGCTCTCCCTTAAAGACTTTTGCCTTCTGAGGCAGGCTGCCAGGGACCCTTGGTCCTTGGCTTATCTGTCACATGACAATGCAAAGCACATCACCTTCCCTTTTGTTTTCTGAGTTCAACTGACTTGCAGCTTCTGGCTGTTGACCATGGCTACTTCTTCTGTGTCCATTTTCCTTTGCTTTTAAGGAGTTCAGCTATTTTGGAATAAGTCCCACCCACATTCACTTTGTATTCCATTTGGGCATACCTTTATTCATACCATCTTCAAATATCTTAATTACAAAAGGGTCCACACCCATGGGACCAGGGGTTTGGACCTGAAGTTGCCATTTGTAGGGCACATGATTCAGTCCCCAATACCTTCCTTGAGAAGGAAGTGTCCACCCCATATGGACAAGAATTCTATGGGAACCTGTAATAAGCAGAATTTTAGGATATCCCCAGGACTTCCCACCCTCTCGTGTCTAGTGTGTGCATAAGCCCAAGCTCTCTGGATGAGATGAACTTCACTCCCTTGAATAGATCAGGACAAGAACCAGAGACTCAAGGCTCCTGAAGGAATTGCTACACCCCTATGCAGTCAGCATGTAGCTTTATATCTGCTCCATAATGACATGCATAATGCAAGCGCTCTTTGGTAGAATGCAACCTGCTATAAAATCTGCCCGTTCTGAACTTGTGGTAGTTTGATCAGTAGGACAGAGAATCTTGTGGAGGTATTTTCCTGGGATCCTATGACCATCAATACCTACCTGTGTTCTGAGATGGTTCAGCTAATCATGGAGATATGAAGAGATGCAAAGAGGACACTTGTGTCATTGCCAATGACTTTGCCTATCCTTTTGTAATTGCCAATGGCTTTGCAGCTTTTGTCAGCCTTCATGGTGAAGAGGCTGTGAAAGGGATATTGTAACACCGATTGTAAGCTGACTCCACCACAAAAGAGTTATACTCAAAAAGCCAGTGGCAGGGACCTTGAATGTTTCCTTTAACAGGTTTATTCTCTTACCAGAGCTGCCCCAGGCCCACCAATCCCCAATGCACAGCAAGTCGTCAGAGTGACCAACACCATGGCTTTCCTTGAAAACTGATGGGGCATTCTGACTTCAAGATCCACCTTCAGAGTCCTGAATACTAACAAATAAAAAAATGTAAAACTTTTATTTTCAATTTACTGGGTGCATTATACACTTCAGCCTTCCTTCCTAAGTATGTGATAAAGTACATATATAACATGAAGTATATTATATATATAATATTTATATTTTCCTTAAAAAGTATGCTGAATATTTTGAAACAATTCCCGCTTTGTATTATTTAACCATTTGGATGGGCCACATTGGTGTTATGTGGTTAGTTTGTATTTCCTTTTGACTTAAAATATAGCTCTCCTGTTTAATGTAGAGCATTGGTGGTCAGCTGTGTTTTCCTTGCTCTTTTCCCAAAACACACATGTCAATCCCATCTATACCACTGATTGATAGTTGTAGTGATTCATTTAGAAATTGAGGAAATGCACAATTGCTGGGTATTTGACAATTGCTGGGTATTTGACTCCTCCTCTTTTCCCAAAACACACATGTCAATCCCATCTATACCATTGATTGATAGCTGTAGTGATTCATTTAGAAATTGAGGAAATTCACAATTGCTGGGTATTTGACAATTGCTGGGTAATTGATTCCTCCTCTTTGGAGAATATGCTCTCTATGTCTTCCCACCTCCTGAGAATTATTGATGTGAAATACTAAAACATAGCTGAGGAAACAGTGTTTTAGTCTGCTAAGCTACCACAATGCAACATACCAGAAATGGACTAGATCTTACAATGAAAATTTATTATCTACAAGCTTAGAGATTTGAGACTGAGAAAAATGTCCAAATCAATGTGCCATCAGCTGAGAGAATGTCCCTAAAGACCAGCTGCCAATGATCTTGCTTCTTTTGTCACATAGCAAGGCAATGGTGGCATGTGCTGGGCTTTCCTTTTTCTCTGGTTTTAATTGCTTCAGCTTCTTGCTTCTGTCTTTCTCTCTTAGCTTCTTGGTCTTTCTCTTTATTTCTCTCAGTGTATTCACCCCATTTATAAAGGACTCCATTAAGAGGATTAAGAAACAGCCTGGATCACACCTTAACTGAAGTAACCTAATCAAAAGGGCCCACCCTCTGTAAGTTCACACCCACAGGAATGGACAGCTTTAAGAACATGATTTTCTGGGGTACATGCAGTCTCAAATGACCACAAACAGTTGGTTAGCTTTAGACTTTTTTCTGATGCTGTGAATGCATTCTCTGTTGGCAGTAGATGACTTGGATGTAAAAGAAAAAAATTTTTAAGATTTATTTTATTTATTTCTCTCTCCTTGCCCCCCACCCCAAGTGTCTGTTCTCTGTTTTCTGTGTCCATTTGCTGCATGTTCTTCTTTATCTCCCCTTTTGTTGTTGTCAGCAGCACAGGAATCTGTGTTTCTTATTTGTTGTTGTTGTTGTTGTGTCTTGCTGCATCAGCTCTCCATATCTGCGGCACCATTCCTGAGCAGGCTGAACTTTCTTTTGCACTTGGCGGCTCTACTAATGGGATACACTCCTTGTGCATGGGGCTCCCCTATGCGGGGGACAACTCTGTGTGGCAAGGCACTCCTTGAGGGCATCAGCACTCTGCATGGACCAGCATGCAGATGTCTAGGAGAAGTGTTAAGTTACTCCTTCCTTCAGCAGAAGGGAAAAGTAAGTGCAAAGTACATGATATTGGAAAAGAAACTATTAGATCAGTGATATGCTTGTACAACTATCCTGCCTCCTCTTGTTTGCTAATATTTATTCCTTAGTTTAAATTCTGCCTTTTAAAAAAATACTGAATAGCCAAACTCGCACTTTTTTGTATGACAGCCTTCAGAATATTTGAACTTGCTCATTTATCTTAAGTTTAAACGTTCTCTACTTCATCACTCTGCATGTGCTCCACAAATATGGTTTCTTTTTTTAAAGTTTTTTTGAAGATACATAGATCACACAAAATGTTACATTAAAAAATAGGTTCCCACATACCCCATTCCCCACAACCCCCACTCGTCCCACATTGACAACATCTTTCATTAATGTGGTACACTCATTGTAGTTGATGAGTACATTTTGGAGCACTGCTACACAGCATGGATTATAGTTTATGTTGTAGTTTACACTCTCTCCCAGTCCATTCATTGGGTTTTGACAGGGTATATAATTTCCTGCATCTGTCCCTGCAAAATCATCAAGGACAGCTCCAAGTCCCCAAAATGCCCCAGTATCACACCTCTTTTTCCCTCTCCCTGCCTTCAGCAACTGCCATGGCCACTGTCTCCACATCAGTGATATAATTTCCATTGCTAGAGTCACAATAATTCTGTAGTAGAATATAGTAGAATACCTCTCTGTTATGAATTAAGCAAATCAAACTGTCTCAGAGAGTTAGAGACTGGAAGACAGGCTTACAGAAAATAGTTGGTGAGAGAAAGGTTGTGAGTTGACACCCACATGGGGGAAACCTATGATAAATTAGAGGTAAGTAATTGTGCATGAAGGGATACAACAGGGGCATAAGGACACTACTGGGTCTGGCTTTGGATGCTTGAGGTGAGGATGGGTCAGATGGTCCAAGGAATTGGGGGGAGGGTTGGGCGGAGCAGGAGAACAGAAGAGATTGTCAGGTAGTGGTTGAAACTGTAATCATGAGAAACCTCTTTAGAAAATATAATAAGGAAGGGTTACTGGTTTAAGGTGTTTGATGCGTCTTCTGGCACAGGGTGCACCTGGGTCAGGCTTCTAGGGAGTGTGCAAGTGCTCATCATGTCATAGTGTGTTATATAAGTGTGTGTAGACCCATACAATGAGTGGGAAGGTGTTATGACCGCATACTGGGGAGACCTGATATTCTCCCACAGAGGGGAGGGTGTCTCTTGAGCATAGGTGGCTCCCAGTGGGGGAGGACAGACCAATGTGTCAAGCCCTCAGCATTCTTGCAAGTATCTACAAATCTTGTCCTTCAAGAAGTGAAGCTTGGGAAACGGACTTTGGCCCAGTGGTTAGGGCATCCGTCTACCACATGGGAGGCCCGCGGTTCAAGACCCGGGCCTCCTTGACCCGTGTGGAGCTGGCCCATGCGCAGTGCTGATGCGCGCAAGGAGTGCCGTGCCACACAGGGGTGTCCCCCGCGTAGGGGAGCCCCATGCGCAAGGAGTGCACCCATAAGGAGAGCTGCCCAGCGTGAAGGAGGGAGCAGCCTGCCGAGGAATGGCGCCACCCACACTTCCCGTGCTGCTGATGACAACAGAAGTGGACAAAGAAACAAGACACAGCAAAAAGACACAGAAAACAGACAACCGGGGGAGGGGAGGGGAATTAAATAAATAAAAATAAATTTTAAAAAAAAAGTGAAGCTTGGGTGTCAGTGTGGGCCCTGAGGCAGGGGGAGTGAAGAATAGAGTAATTGGGAGAGGGGATCACTTGGGGGCAAGGGAAGTGTTCTGCATGATCCTGAAATGATGGATACAGGCCATGTTAGATATCACCAAAAATTTATAAAGGGTTTATAGCCTAAAATGTAAACCATAATGTAAACCATAATGGAACCATGGCTGGTACCTATCTTTCAACATATGTAATTGGATTCTTAAAAAAAGGAGCACACTATTGATGTATGCAATAGTTTGGATGTAACTTAAGGACTTTATCCTGAGTGAAAAAAAATTGAGTTCTATACCTGTATATTTACATACAACTCTGGAGTAAACAGTTGCAAGCGTTGTTTACTATGAAATATAAACCCTGGGGAGGACATTGATAGTGTACAGTGAGGTGGCTGTGGACAGTGGAATGTGTGTGTGTGAAGATGTGTGGTTGGGGTGTGTGTGAATTTGTAAACGTCAAGCAGACATGAGGGCAGCAAGTTGGACTTCTCCTCCAAAGGCTTCCTCCATTGCTGGCCATCTTGGGAGAATATTCAACACTTCAAGTCACAAACTCTGCCCTTCAGTATGTTCCCAAAGAAGAGATAGAAACCAGAAGAAGTAACAATTCAGTGGAATGAAAGCCTAGTACGTGCCAACTCTTCTGGTGGGCTTTGGCACATGGTTGTCAGATGGTGGTCAATGAGGAAGTTCAGGCAGGATGGCCCTTCAGGCAGTTCTCACTCTGCAGGCTCAGGGACACATTTTAGGGATTGGGCATGGAACAGTGTTTGGACAACACCAGAATTTCCCACCTGCTGTCAACTGTTCAACCAAAACAAGGATGGGAGATGGAGATGACACCCAGGTATGTAAAAACATGAGAGCAAAGCCAAAAAGCCCTGGACTAAATATGATGATGAATTCTGTCCCTGACTGAGAAGAGAGACCACAGGAGAGTTTCTTACAAGCAGGATTCATTTACTAGTTCAAACATCCTGAGCTGAACTATGTTACATTCATTTTCCAATAAAGAACTTGGAGTGGAAAGGACTTGGTGACTTTCCCAAAGTCATACAGCAGTGAATGGTGGAGCAAGGGCTCTTTTGTTCCCTCAATATATTATCAATTAATGACTGATGTGGTCACTGATTTAAACACCAGGAAGAAGCAGTATGGGAACACATGATGAGGATGCTCTACCCAAGTGGAGCCTGCATGACATGGCACTTAGGAATCTTTTAGACATTTGTTGCTTGGTGCCCAGCCCTTATCATACTGCCTCTGTGACATACAGCCCATGAGTCCCACATCACTTTGGTGAGGTCCAGCTTGGAACAGAGAGAGGGCATCAGCTGGGGAAAGCATGGCCAAGTATAAAATTCCATTACAGAAAGGACAGTAGCGGGCAGACAGCCCCTGGATACTGCTCTCTTTGGAAAAAGAAGTAGAGGTGAAGGAGAAATTGTGGGCAGAATTGTGGGTAATATGTGAAGATGACAAGAGGAGAGGGTCCTGAAATGTGACTGTTTCTATCCCAAGCTTTTTGCCAGCAGCAAGAATGGGTGCCAGGAACCCTTGGCAAAAGGGCAGCCTTATCACCGTTTTGCCTATGTGATGGGACACCACCCTGCAATGCAACCCCAGCTGTGTGTGCTGAGCTGTCCCAGAGGACACACCCGGGGAGTCATGGATTGCGTGAAACCACAAAGTCAATGGGGGGAGGAATCAGAACTAGAACTTATAGAAGGCAGCACTGGCCAAGAACAAGGGTGTGTGTCAGGGAATCTCAGAGTCTGTCAGGGCTGACAGGATGAGTCGAGAGACTGGACCATGGACACCTCAATTTGAGAGGTTAATTAGAGATTGGAGGGTGACAAAAAAAACTTTCAGTACAGAGAGGTGTGCACCGTATCTCCTTGATCTCAGGTTTTTTTTCCTGATTGTATCCTCATAGGACACTTACCGCTTAATTCAGGTCCAGAACATGTCCACCCAGTGCTCAACTAAACTCTCCACACCCCCCAGAATCAAATCCTAGCCACTAAATCCCACATCCCCAGGCTGTCTAACTGCTCTAACCATGGGCCTGGACAAGAGCCAAGGTAGGGGGGTGATTGAGTGCCTCAGCCCTTCTCCACCTTCCTCCCAGCTTAAATATACCCTGGACATGCAGGGCAGCCCAAGGCATGCTAAACAAATCAAACCATTTATTTTTCTGTTTCTTTTTTTACAATGAAGTTGGCTTGACTTTCATTGGAAAGAAACAATTTTAGACATGACTGTAATTTTCTGTGTTCCATATAAAAATTTCAGTCATTATTTGGGGAGGAGAGGGAGCAGTGCTTGTGGAGTGATCCTTGGAAGAGCCCAAAGGTTCCTGATGTCAGTCCTCTTGGCCACAAAATGAATCTGTCCCCAGCTACTTGGACAAGACTCATTCTTGCACCAAAATACACAAAGCGACTTCATATCCTCTGTCCCTATATCATATTGCATACAAATACATTTTGAGGGACTTGTGAATCTTCTTTTACCCCACATTCTTTTTCTGTCCTTATTAGCATTAAGAAATAGGCCAACTCCTCCTCTTGACATAGAGATGCAATGGACACAACCAATCCAATGTCCACATAGAAAAGGTGGCATTGGATTGAGAAAAGTGGACATGATGGCTGATGGGTATGGGGAAAGGCAGGAAGAGATGAGAGGTGGATGCGTCTTTGGGACATGGAGCTGCCCTGGATGGTGCTTCAGGGGCAATCACCGGACATTGTAAATCCTCACAGGGCCCACTGGATGGAATGGGGGAGAGTGTGGGCCATGGTGTGAACCGTTGACCATGGGGTGCGGGGGTGCCCAGAGATGTACTTGCCAAATGCAATGGCTGTGTCATGATGATGGGAGGGAGTGTTGCTGGGGGGGGAGAGGTGGGGTGGGGGTGGTAGGGTTCAACAGGACCTCATATACATATATTTTTAATGTAATATTATTACAAAGTCAATAAAATTAAAAAAAAAGAAATAGGCCAACTCAAATAACACATTCAGTAATCCTGAGTGGTTTTTTTATTGATTTTGTAAAAATATTACATTAAAAAAATATGAGGTCCCATTCGACCCCACCACCCCCACTGCACCCCTCCCTCCCCAGCAACACTCACTCCCATCATCATGACACATCCATTGCATTTGGTAAGTACATCTCTGGGTATCTCTGCACCTCATGGTCATTGCTCCACATCATGGCCCACACTCTCCCCCATTCCATCCAGTGAGCCCTGGGAGGATTAACAATGTCCGGTGATTGCCCCTGAAGCACCATCCAGGGCAACTCCAAGTCCCAAAGGCACCTCCACATCTCATCTCTTCCTGCCATTCCCCATACCCATCAGCCACCATGTCCACTTTTCCCACTCCAATGCCACCTTTTCTCTGAGGTCCTTGGATTGGTTGTGTCTGTTGCACCTCTATGTCAAGAGGAGGCTCAGATTCCACATGGTTACTGGATGCAATCCTCCTGCTTTCAGTTGTAGGCACTCTAGGCTCCATGGTGTGGTGGTTGTCCTTCTTCAACTCCATCTTAGCTGAGTGAGGTGAGTCCAATAAATCAGATTGTAGGAGCTAGAGTCTGTTGAGGCTCAGGGCCTGGTTATCATATTGTCAGTAAAAAGATTCAATCCCCTAAATATATCTGAAACCCCAATACCAACTACAATTCCAGTAAAGTAGCATGATAGTCTTATGAAAAGAGATCCCCTCTGGGTCCAGTTTCATCACGCAGAAACACCAGCTCCAAAGAAGGGCCATCTGACATGGCAGTGAACCCTATCTGCCATGACCATAGAACCCGTGGGTCTCTTTAGCCCTCCAAGGAACCAATACCTGGGGATTGTATCTACTTTATCTGTCTCTTAGACTCTGCTGAGTTGTGCATCAGGGCAATCCTTCTGACAACCTCCAGACTCGTTTTTTTTTAGAGACTCATAGCCATATAAACTCATTTCTCCTTTCTATTTCCCCCTTACATTAGATCAAACAGCATTTTAAAGTCATATTATTCTATGTAGACAGGGATATTCTACTGATCCGCATCGAACCTTCAATTCAAGGTCATTTTCCAGTTGCATTATCACTTGTTAGTTGATGGTGATCCCTCGGTGCCAGGGAGGCTCAACCCCGGGTGTCATGTCCCACGCTGGGGGGAAGGCATTGCATTTAGATGCTGAGTTAGGCTTCGAGACTGGCCACATTTGAGTAACATGAAGGCTGTCAGGAGGAAATTCCCAGGCACAGTGCTACTCTAGGCCTTGTTCTTATTTCAGGCATATAGGCTCACAAGCATAGTCATTAGTATCAGGGGCTCACTGTTGGACCCTCATTCCTTCTCGGTTCTTGCCACTGCACTTGGGGGACTGCCGCTGCTCCCCTAGGGACCATGGCACAGCACCCCCGGACAGGGACCCAGTACCCCCCCAGCTTTAGTTTTTAATTGTTGCCACTATGAGTATATCCAAACATTACCATGCACCCTGGACATATGCCCTGTATAGCTCCCTGTCAGCCATATATCCCCTGTCAATAGTATCCTATACCAGTATTCCTCCACTGCCATTGTTGGACCACTCTGGGATCCAGAACTTCCTGAATATTGAAGCCCCAATATCATGTCAGGATCTCTTACTAGCAAAATGGGATATAGCGATGGTTTTAAAGGTTAGATATAGAATATGTGTTGACTTGGAAAAATTCTACATCCTATCTTTTTCTTTTCCTTTTTTTCCCCCTAATTATTGAACTTCTCTTCACAAGAGCCCTAGACCACAGCAATTCATGTATGCAAAATACAGCACTCCCACACATCCACCACAAAACCTTTTCCCTTCCACAGCAATACTCTAACGGCCTATTCACAACATATTTACTTAAAGTGATGTACAGAGTCTGAGACAATAGCTTTCAAACCAGGTGACATCTGTGCTTACATTGTGGTGCATACTTTAGGACACGCAGTTTTCTAACATTTTTAGTTATCCTATGTTTTACATTATGGTTTACATTATCATTCTGTCGTCCCCTATATGTTTATGATGTAATATTACATATTTTATATCCATCCTTGTGTACTCTCACGAAACTCCTCTCTTACCCCACATTTACCTTGGTTACACACATTTAACATCCTTTTTCCCATCCCCTTGGTGCCCACAGTGACAGCCAACCTCCGTTTCCCAAGGAGCTACATCCAGAGATACTTGCAACAGTGTTCAGGTCCTAAATTGCTCAGCTGCCCCAATGCCCTGGGAGCCACCCTTTCTCTCGAGAGATACAGTTCCCTCTATTTGATGGCATTAGTCTTCCCCAGGATGTGGGTCCACCCCCACTCTCACTACTTGGGTCTCTACCCAATGGTATCACCCACTCCAGCAAAATGAGCATTCAGACATTCCCCAGGAGCCCGTCCCACATCGGACCATCCCTTCCGAGCATCCTAAACAGGTAACCCTCTTAATTATATTTTGATACGATTTTCTCAGGATTTTACTCTCAACCAACACCTAACACTCTCCTGTGTTCGTATGCTACCCCTCCCTCCCTTAATGTGCTCTCTCCTCCATAGAGGTGGATATACACAGATTCATGCCCCTGGGAAGCAGACTTGGGGATGTCTACTCAAACCAACCACACAACACATGGCCTGCATGTGCTGAGGACCATGGAAGCGCCAATGTCTACATCCTTTAGGTAAGGAAAGCACAAGAACGCTTGGGGAAGGTGTTGACTCACATATCAATTATAGAAAATTAGCTGATATTCCAGAAACCAAAAAGGTAGAAGAGCAACTTTCCATGAGGAAAGTATTAGGAGATACAGATAATATGCTGATGACCATCCACTGATGACCACCTACAGTGGAGCCAGGGCTTGTGAGAAGGCATAAGGAAAGACCAATGGGGACTTGCCACTAAACAGGAAGACCATGAAATTTCTCTTTTCCCAGGAGCAGGCTCAAAGAATATAGACTGAAGCGGGAGGGCAGAACTAGGTCAGTCACCTGTGGATCCACCGAGACTGCAGCCATCCATTTTCCTCCACCTTCAACATCCTGCCATCCCTGAAACAGCAATGTTGGACATATACAATAATGCAGAACTGAGAGCATTTTAAATAAAAACTAACTTTATATAAAATTTCTATAAAACTCCCAAAACTCCCACTCCTCCTCCCCTACCAAGGGTATCATAGTCATATTGGAAAGTCTTTGAAGGCCCTCACTGTCCTCCCCATAGTCTCTAGAAATGCCAAGGAATAACAGTAGGACCAGGAAGCAGCATGTAGAGTCATTTGGTTAAAGCAAGAGGAAATCTACTGTGGGGGTCCACAATGGAAGGTCTGTTATGTGGAGAGTTTGGCCCCCTGCTCCCTACTCTCCACATCGGGGCTTCTTCTTTCTAGGATCTAAAAGTTGGTCACACCTTCTTTTCTGTGAGTGAGAGGATTGACTGGCACCCAGCACCAACATTTGCCTCTGAGAAGCCCCAAAGTCAGCTATGAGGTGGGATTTTCTTCCAACAGAAGATGGACCTTCAACTAAAGCTGTGTCTGGAGACTTGATATCAGGATAAGGAGTTTGATTGTGACCTCTTTTCAGAGATGATATAGACAGGGATTCTCCACGTGCTCTCTTGAAATTCCAGAGGTGTGATGGCCTGAGTGAGTGAGGGGACTCTTGAGAAGTCCCAATGGCAGCAGTTGATATGGTGGTTTCAAGAGGAATGCAAGGCTGGGGAACGCCTCATCCTCCTCTTCATTGGACCCATCTGTGGGCTTGGATTTGGTACATCTAGGAAAGGTTTCTTGCAGACCACCTCATCTCTGCTTCCGAATCTAAGGGAAGAGTGTCTTTGGTGTTGGTGATGATAAGACATTTGTTTCTTTATGATTTGTGGATCATCTTGACTCCTTGAAGAGATAGCAATGTCCTTAGGGAGGTCCAGGCTGTTGTCTGCTCTGCCATCCCAATGTAGGGAATCAGTACTGACTTGAATCCCCGGAAGTTGGCCATGATCAGCTTTACTCTCTGCACCATTGCTGGACTTGCATGTGGAAGGAACTGTGTCCAATTCAGGTATATCATACTTTGGAGGTGCTTCCATACCCTCTACATCTTTCAAGGACAGCAGATGCTTCTCAACCAGCTGTTGTCAAGGAAATAGACAATTAATGACTGCAGATGTTTCTCACATGAGGTGGCTGAGTATGGTGAAGATGACTGCACTCGAGCAGAAGGCAGGTAGGTTTTGTAGACATATATTATAGCTTATTCTGCCCATCTTCCTATGCATTGTTCCCAAACTTTCAGCCCTAACCACACCTAGCCTGTACCTCTCCATAATTTCCTCCCTACTGGTTGTCCATTTGCCTGCACACCTTCTGCTATTTTTCTCCAGAAGCCATGCCACCCTGAAAAGTAGGTTAGACAAGGTCATGTGGATTACATGTTGTGAGCCCCTCCCACCCTCGGTTTACCTGGGTGGGCATGAGTCCTTCCTCTTGCTGCAGCGCCTCTGTTAAGGACAAGAAGTCTACATGTGCTCCTGGGGAAAGGAACTCTGCTAGGAATCGAGGATGAATGACAGCTTCCACCTGGGAACAGTAATAAAAGGGGATTGAGCACACTTGAGAAGGAGCCACCTGTTTGTTTTGGAAGCAGGAGGGAAAGCATTGACACTGCACCTCAATCTGCAATCTGTGGATGTTTGGGATCATGACCTCCACCAGGTACACATAGAGACAATTACACATGCACACACACACAAAGACTCAAAAACACATACATGTACCCACTGCACACTGCTCAGGAGATAAGGAATAGACCCAAGTTTCAACAGACTGGGAAAGAAGCACAGACCTCAACATGCTGACAGTGGTAAAAGTAAGGACTCTGCTAGACACCTCACCTAAAATCCACCCACCTTGGTGTTGAAGTCTTCCTCTGCACACAGCTGGTGGATGTAGTTGAGGAGATCCGGGTCTGCATAGATTCCATCACATTCCTGCTGTCCATGTTCTTCCTCTTCCCATTCTCCATCTTCCCCCTCAGAGGCTGAGTGCAAAGGCCCTACCAGCCCACCCATGAAGTCAATGTACTCTTTTACAGCTTCGGGTAGGATATCCTTGGGGCCTTTGTCTTCAGAGCCCACTGCTGTCTGCGTTCCCTCTGGCTGGAAACTTTGGCTTTAGGCCCTGACTTTTTTGGATTGGACACTAAATTTAGGGACAGAGGTCAAGAAGTAAAAGTGGAATGAATCTCCAGCTTTTACTTTCCAACCATATATCAGTTAGAGTAATATTTCAGGGATAGAAAATGCTTCCACTTGGTTCAGGCTAATCTGAAACTACATGAACATTCATAGGATAAAATTTAAAAGATGAATGGTCTTAGAGAAAGTTTCTCTTCAAGAAAAAGAGGAACTTGTGATATTCAAAGCTATCCCTTCATCCATCCCCTCATCATCAGGAATATTATATAAATATGTCCCTTTTGACAGTGAAGATGGGAGTGCAGTTATGACAGCTGACAAAATTGACCTAGCCCATGACAAAGGGTAACTGAGAAACTAGGTTCTTGATGGGTTTCTCCTTTGGAAATATAGAAGGCAAATCTTGAAAGGAATGTAGCTCATGAGTCCTATTGCCTTCTCTCAGTCCCCTTTGCACCTAGTCTTCTGTTGGAATGTGATGAGCCATACCTGGCTTCTGGCCTTCCATAGTGCCTGGGGGCACCTGTGGATGAAGATTTGGAGGGGCTGGAGGTGGAGGGCACTGGAAACCATTCCTCTCCTCCAACATCTGAATCTGCCTCTCTTCTTCAATTTCAAACTCCTTGAACCTAGCATGGGAGGAAGGCACAGGCAATGTTGACAAGATGGCCTGGCCCACTGTGATGCCTACAAAAAGAGATCAGCAACAACAATAGGGGAAACTAAGTGTCTTGGGAGGGATATCAGGGTCTTGGATAAGTGCTTTTCCAAGAGGGATTTTACTCCTGGCAGTACAACCACAGTTTGGGGGCACTTCATGAGGTCCCCACATCATCCATTCACCTACAGCAAAACTCATCATCACTTAAGGGGAATATTTTAAAAATGAATCAATTTGGTACTTGGCAGATTTTCAAAATTGGGTCTACAAGTTGTAATTGCTTGACTATACACTCTTTTAACTAGGATCGAGTGGGCTTCAACAATCTTGAAGGTTCTTGAGTTAAATTTGTCAGTGTGGTACATGAAAGGATCACAAAGGTGGCCATCATCCCCAAGTCAAGGATATCATAGCAAAAACTATGTCGATGAGCTGACAGTAATCACATGCTGGAACCTGGGATGTTAATATTATAAATAAAGGAGGGATCAGTGCCCAGGTCTAAGAATCCTAGAGCCTTGGAGCAGTAAACTGAATGAAGACATGGGGTGAAGAAATGCTTGGAAAGAAAGTATAAGGAAACATTATGGAGGGGATTTAATTTCCAATGCTGTCCTTTTTATTTTATTTTATTTTTTCATTGCTTTGTGTTTTCATCAAGAGTTTAACATGCAGTTGAACAAATTGTTCAGAGGATATCTGAGATCCTGGCTTCCCCTAACCAACCTCATCCAACTCTAACTCATCTGGAATGACAGGGAGCCATTTGGACATTATCTCATGAGGAGACGTGGGCCCAAAGTTCTATGCCAATAGGCTCCAGCCGCCCAGACACCCAGACCAGCAGAAACATGCCTTGTAAAGCATGTCACCCCTGCAAAGTACCTACAACCTAGAGGCTTAATGCCATCAGGATCTGTAGGAATTACCCTCAACCCCATCCCAAGACCTTCAATTCCATGACATCTGCAGACCCAGTGTCAGAGAAGGGTTGAGCATCCTATGAAAGAAAGGTGAAAAACTGTCCAGTACTAAAGGTGAAAGTGACTGCACAGAGGAGTTGGTCCTTCAATATCCAGGGAATAGTGACCTAGTTGACACCCCCTCTCTAAGTATCCCTTTTATTGACCAGCAACAAAGCAAGACTCCTGCCTGGCTTCATCCTCCCCAATCACATGCAGGCACAAAACCTCGCAAATTAATAAGGATCCTTGGACTCACTTTGCTGCCGTCTCATTAGTAGATCATCCGATCAAAGTTGCTTGTGTGCCGCCACTCCTGCACGGCCCTCTGCAGTCCCTTGTCCAGGGGTCATGGTAGGCTTCTGACGGGCCAGTGATCGAAGCACTGGGCTAAAATTCCCCGTGTCAGTAATATTGTACATGCACCTTCTCCTACCCCTTCCTGATATTACCCAGCCAACATCACCTGAACCCCATCCCATCTATCCACCATCTGCCCCTTCATGATCTCCTTTCTATGTGTACCCTGTGATTTTAAGTGCATCTGCCTTGTACGATCCCTGACTGAATAGTGAATATCAATACATGGATTCATTTCTGAAAGTCCAGCTCAATGAAATGATTGTTTTGGAATCTCTGACTTCCCTCTGTATCTTCAATGGCACTGCGTAGTGAATGAACTGGGAGAGCACTTTACAAGGAGATTCTGGGCCTATTCCCGGGGCTCAAAAGCTAAGTAAACAACTTCCCAGGCGACTATTAGGTGATTAATGCTTTGGAAAACAGATCATCAGAATATGAAGAGGAGTTAATATGCAAAACCAAGGTTTGTTAAAGCTCATGCCCATGGACAGCCATGGGCTGCCTCAAGGTACAGAAGATCATGCTGCTGATTGCATTTGAAAGTTTGCTCCAAGAGTGTTCAAGAATGTGGGAGAATCATTAAGACTCTTAAGCTGGAAATTTGGGGGACTTCCTTGAATTCTTCCCTGGGGCAGGAGATATTTTTGGGAGGTCAAAAATTGAAAAGCATTGTGTAAATAAAAATTAAGTGTCTTGTTATTTGATATAGGCTCTATTGTGGTTGACACATAATTTTACTGGGGGCAGAGCAGAGAAGATAGATGGCAGTTCACGGTGTGAAAAGAGGAAAATATTATCAGCACGGTTTCTGTCTCACAGTCACAACAGCCCATGGTCTTGGGTCACATTGCTAATCATTCATTCACACTCTTTAGTTAGGATAATTTTGCCTTTTGTGAGCTCTTTTGCTCTTCTTGTCCTTTCAAAATCTTAAAATGATAATATAAAATTTTTTTAAGGTAAGAATTACAATAAAAAGGAAAAAATTAGTTATCATGTAATGTAGGAAAGCATGAGAAATTGTGTCTATGAAGTACTTTGTCTATTAGCTCATGTAAGCATCGCAGCAATACTCTGAAATAAATGGAATAAACCCTTACAGGTAAGGTTACCAAGTGAGGTAACCTCTCCAGGATTACAAATCGAGTTGGAGCCAAGTACTTCACAACTCTACAGTTTTTACCACCTCCCAGTTCTAACTGGAATTCCCCAGAACAATTCTGGGGGCAAAACTAGAGTTATTTGCCTGATCTCTGTGGATTTTGCTTTCTTGGGACAACACATGCTCAAATCTTGTGCTGGAAGGTAGAGTGCAAGGGAAAGAGTGTGGTGTTTGTAGTCACACCTCAATTCAAATCATGGCTCCTCACTCGATGACAGGACACCTCTTGGATTGTTAGTTTTTATATAAATGGTAACTAGGATAATGATACCAAAGTAGAGAATGGCTGGACCCCCAATAGAGGGAGGTATCAATTGAGATAAGACACCTGAAACTCAGTCATAAGCCAGAAATAGATCTTCTGTCCTCATGACCTACTGTCAAGAAATTCTGGAGACATTAACCTGGGGTATCCATCCCCTAGTCCTCTGTATCTGAATGGTGCAAAACAGTCAAATGTGTCTCCAAGAGGAAGCCACTCATAGGAGAAAGCAGGAAAGAGCTTCAGCATCAGGGCTTGGGTGAATGTGCCTCCGGGCCAAGGACTTGAAGTGCTGCCAACATCGGAAGTTCTGGTAAACACTCTTGGGCTTACAGCAGTTATCCTTGGACTGGGTGGAGGGAGGGCCTCTGTCCATGGAGGCCCCCTGTGGCCTGAAGAAAGCATTCCCTGGAGGAATACTGGTGGCCAACTGGGCAGCTCATTGTGGAGCTTGAGGAGGAAGGCCTGGGATCCAGCCTCCCTCAGCAGACTGGGTGCACCTCACAGCTGAGGCTGGGACCAAGGGCTCTAGAGCAGAGGCCCTCAAGATCCCAGGAGGGGCATGCTGAGCACCCCCACAGAGGATCCTTAGGTCACTTGAAATGTGGGGCATCTGAGGAAGGACAAAGGGCTGAGTAGGAGGGGGCTCTGCTGGTCCCCCTCGTTTTCTGACTTGAATAATGATCTTCTCACCTCCAGTCCCAGTGGGGACAAGGGCCCCCTTTCCTTTCACCAACTGTGGTCTGGGAAAAGCAGGCAGCAGCAGAGAGCTGCCAGGAAGGAAAGATGGGGGTAGGTGCTGCCCCCAGGGAGGTGGGAGTGGTGGGCCAGGAATGGGTGAAGGGATTGGCAGGGCAGTGCCAGGATACAGGGAGACTCAAGAGTTCATGGTCTTGTCTTGTCCCAGCAGTGGAGATGCTGTAGAGATAAGGAAATGGGTGAATTTAGAGGTCACAAAGGCAACACTCTTGAGGCTCTCAGGAGCTGTCCTTTACTCATTGGGAAATTGAGAGCTGGAAAAAGTGCTTATTAAAAATTTCTTCACCTACACAGCTCTGGATCTACCCAGGCATAACTAAGATAGTTTTCTCTTAATCCAATCTTAATAATTACTCTTTCTTCTTAGCTCCCAAGAGGACATCAACCAGACCTTCCCAGTTCTGGTTACAGGAATAAGAAAAATGAAATATCAACTGAAGGCAAAACCAGAGAATAGCATCAAAAGCACCAATATCTGAATCTAAACTGTCACTGATAAATCACTAAAACTGAGTGATTATGAGTTTAACGTGCTTGAGATGACACAGGACTGGAAAATTGCAGGTACCCTTCTCACAAGACCCCTGGAAGGTCTAAAGTCATCACATGTTTCTTGTTTTGGACTTGCTTTTCTTTTCATCACTCCCCTAGTTTTTTCCCTATACAAATTCAAGTTCCCATTCTCACTTTGAACTGGTTTTGGGAAGATTCTCCCAGTTCCTTGCTTGAGCATTTGCAATAAATCATCTTCTCACTGAGAGACGTGTTTCTCCTTTGTGGTGCTGGAACAGGCATGTCGTTCTGTTGGAATGGCCATGCATACATCAAGAGAATCAGAGCTATGAATTTCAAAACGTGAGCAGGGACATAGGTGGAGGAAATTCAGAATAGCTCCTGTCCCTCTAGTGATTTTAGGTTCTAGAACTCCAGATCAGGGTTTTCCCATAAGAGAACTAGCTCCCATTCAGTGAGGCTCCCAGACCTCTGAGTGCTAAGGAGAAAGAAGCACGTGCTATCAGGACAGCCCCTCTCTGAGGAAATCGCTACCAGAAATTCAGCCAGACTCAATATTTGGTGAAGGCATTCAGTCAGCCTCTTGACCAAAGAGCTGGTGTCAAGGAATTCTTTGGAAAAAATACCCCTCAGCATGCTTACGAGCAGATAAGGGATGTTCTTTTGGGTAAGTTCTAGGCAGCACAAGGGAGTTATGAAGGTGGAAAAGTCTTTTTTTTTTTTTAAAGATTTATTTATTTATTTAATTTCCCCCCCTCCCCTGGTTGTCTGTTCTTGGTGTCTATTTGCTGCGTCTTGTTCCTTTGTCCGCTTCTGTTGTCGTCAGCGGCATGGGAAGTGTGGGCGGTGCCATTCCTGGGCAGGCTGCTCTTTCTTTTCACGCTGGGTGGCTTTCCTCACGGGCGCACTCCTTGTGCATGGGGCTCCCCCACGCAGGGGACACCCTTGCGTGGCACGGCACTCCTTGTGCGCATCAGCACTGCGCATGGCCAGCTCCACACGGGTTAAGGAGGCCCGGGGTTTGAACCGCGGACCTCCCATATGGTAGACGGATGCCCTAAACACTGGGCCAAAGTCCGTTTCCCTGGAAAATTCTTAAGATTATGTTCTGCATCGTCCCTTCAGACTGTTACCAATACTACTATTACTTTTAGTACTATTAGTGATAGAGTAACATATACCTAATTGTATCTCTTCTCCTTCCCCTCTTCAGAAAGAAACCACCTGTCATTGAGGGTTTTACTGAAAACAAATAGCAGCCACTATCTATTCCATGAATGTGAAGTATTCATGGACTATGAGCAACATCTCCACCTCAACTTTAAAATGAAGAGCTGAGGGTTCACCATGAGGAATTAGAGAAGATGAATTGGTTGAACACCTGAGTTTACACAGTTAAAGTAAAAGTCATAAAATCCAGGTAAACCCAATCTCTAAAACTAGCTGAAGTTACCACAAGTGCCTTGGAAACATTGAATGAAAGAAAACATTTACCAGGAGTGAAAGCAAAAGGCCTCTGGGCTGGTAGGAGCTTAGAGGCTCTGGGCTGGGACAGTTAAAGTAACTTCCAGGCTGCCTCACAGACAGGATATTTCTCTGCTGACTTCGCCACGATAAACTCTACTGAAAAGTTTTTTTACGTTAGACCATTGATTCTAACTGTCCCCATAGGATCTCATTTACTCCAGGTCATATTCTTCCAGTAAAATCATAAGTTCCCAGGTGCCTGAAGTAATGACAAAGGGTGGAGACAAGCCTCTCTACACTACCACACAACGTAAACCTGCTACCATTTAATACACTTGTTATGTGGCTTTTTTCTAGAGAGAAATTCTTTCTGCATCCAAACTTTCTCATACCTATTGTAGCCCTCTCACATATCTAAGGAGAACCCTTCCTCAACTTTAAGTCTTGGCTTTCCAACCTACCCCACCAATTTCCAGGTGAGAGGTTCTTGGTGTAGTCCAGTGATTTCTCCTTCCTCGAGATTCATCTCAAATCTTGTTCCAAGAAGATGGGCCAAATTTGAATTTCTATGGATTTGAAGACTATCAGGGACCCTGGTAACACACCACCTTATCCTAAGTGCTTACCTTTTGAAGTCACCTCGGTACACTTGGACACTGACCACCGCTATCTGACAACCTCTAGCAAAGATTCAATTCTACGCCCTTAGAGTGAACCACTGTCAACAGATTCTCAGGAATCCACGGAAAAGGTAGAGAAGTTTGAATCTCAACAGGACTAGAATGGAGCACTCAGACATTCTACAGGAGGGAGGGGCAGAGGGCAGGTGGGCTTGAAGTGGGGGAGGTTAGAACTTCATCCAGGACTCTGACGGGAAATTGCAAGTGGTCCCTTCAAAGTATAATGAGACAGCAGAATTATTATGGACTTTGTTAGAGGAATTTATTGGTTTGTGGTAAAATTCAGGTAAAAGGAAGAGGTTGGTTTTATTTTAAAGAGCAGAACCAATTATATTATTTCCATAAGAAACCCACTTTATATTTATAAACACAGGTTATCATGTAGAGATCTACAAACAGAAATTTGGAATGACTGTATTAACATTAGAAAAATCATATTTTGGAGCAAAGAAACTTACAAGGGATAAAGAGCAACATTTCAATATTAAAAAAAGTTCAATTCATCAAGACTATATATTGTTTAATTCAAACCACGAAAAACTGTTTCTACTAATGAATGGAAAAACAGAAAAATCAACAATTTTATTTGGCTATTTCAAAACCCACCCTAAAAAATAATAGAATGTAAGCAGAAAGTCATTAAAAATATAGAGAAGACTTGACCTATCTAATCAACAGCATAACCAAAAGATATTTATAAAACACTCTACCAAAGAACTGTAGAATAAAATGTCTGCATGTGTGTATGAAATATTTGAAGAGAGCATATTCTGAGTCATAAGACAAATTTCAAAAATTATAAGTAATTGAAATCATGCAAAATATATTATTTTAACCTACAGAAATAAACAAGAAAACTATATGGACCTACTTCAGAGTGGCAGGAAGCTCAGATCATAGACAGTAGTTTCATTTCATTCTTGTACTTCTTGATACCTTGTATACCAGTAGTATGTAGCAGCAGGGTCACTTTAGAACAATGAAAATGGGCAGCACTCCCTCAGTTATCATGTGAAATTCTAACCCACTATGTCAATACCCAACAAACATCCAAACATATGTTTATAACTTATATGCATGCCCTGGAAAACTCCCTCCCACCCATGCATTCTCCTTAAATGACATCCTACATCAGTGCTCCTCCTCTGCCATAGTTGAACCGCTCTGTGATTCAAAACTTTTTTTTACTTTTTGCTTTCATCACTGTATTAGGTGTTGCCCTGTATGTACAGTGGCAAGGCAATCTTTTCCATTTATTCCTGTGTCTGCATCCTTTTTAAAAATGATGTTTTCAGAAAAGTTTTAGATCACAGTAAAGTCACATTTAGAATATATAGGACTCCCATATACACAACATCAAACCCTTTTTCTCCTTCCCTAGCACTGATCTCTTTACACATGGATGTCACATTTGCTGCAACTGATGTATAAATATTGATACATAGCTGCTAACCATGGCTTCATTATGGTTTACATTTTAAACTATACATTTTTATAAATTTTTGGTGAAATTTAACATGGCCTGTATCCATCATTGCAGGATTGTGCAGAGTACTTCCATTGCCACCAGTTAACCCCTCTTACATCCATTCTATTCTTCTCTCCCTTTCCACTGGGGCCCACAGTGCCAACCAAGCTTCACTGCTTGAAAGATAAGATTCATAGATACTTGCACCAATGCTGAGAACTTGACACACTAGTCTGTCCTCCCCCATTGGGAGCCACCCATGCTCTCAAGAGATACCCTCCCCTCTGTTTGAGAATGTCAGGCCTACCCAGGATGGGGGTATAACACCTTCCCACTCATTGTGCTGGTCTCCACCCACTGATATAACACAGTATGGCAAAATAAGCACTCACATACTCCCTAGAAGCCTGCCCCAGGTGAACCCTGTGCCAGTTGCCCCTATCAAGGATATAAAAAGAAATCCTGTATCTTGAAAATAAAAAGACAACCCATTTTTAAAATGGGCAAGAGATTTGAACAGACACTTCTCCAAAGAAGAAATATAAATGGCTAAAAAGCAAATGAAAAGGTGCTCAACATCACTAGCTGGTAGGGAAATGCAAATCAAAAGTACAATGAGATACCATCTTGCACTCATTAGACCAGCAGCTGTTAAAAAACAGAAGACTATAAGTGCTGGAGAGGATGTGGAGGAATGGAAATCCTCATCCACTGCTGGTAGGAATGTAGAAGGATCCAGCCATTCTGGAGGACAGTTTGGTAGTTACTCAAAAAACTAGCTATAGATTTGCCATATGACCTAGTAATTACACTGCTGGGTATATACCTAGAACTGAAAACAAGGACACAAACTGATGCATGCACACCAGTGTTCATAGTGGCATTATTCACTATTTGCCAAAAGTTTGAATCAACCCAAATGCCCATCAACAGATGAATGGATAAACAAAATGTGGTATATACATATAATGGAATACTACTCAGCTGTAAGGAGAAATACAGTACTAACACATGGGATAACATGGATGAACCCTGAGGTGAAGCAAGCCAGGCACTGAAGGACAAATACTACATGATGTCCCTGATAAGAATTAAGCAAATCAAGCTGTCTCAGAGAGCTAGAGACTGGAAGATAGGCTTACAGAAAATATGGGGGGAGAGAAAGGTTGTGAGCCAGTGCCCACATAGGCAAAATCTATGATAAAGTGGAGGTACGTAGTTGTGCAATGAAGGAATAAGACAGGGGCATAGGGATACTATTGGGTTGGGTTTTGCAGGCCTCAGGGGGGCTAGGGTTGGGAAGATGGGTCAGATGATCCATGGAATTGCGGGAAGGATTAAGGGGTATCATGTGAACACAGGAGATTGTTGGGTATGTGGTTGAAACTATAATGTTGAGAAAACTCTTTAGAAAATATAATAAGGAAGTGTTACTGGTTTAAGACATGTCCTATCTCTATTTTAGCATCTCCTGGGAGTTCATCAAAGACCTTCACTGGAACCCCTGGTTTGCTGCCTGCCCTGAAGAATTTGGACTTATGCATTGCCATGGTTGCATGAGGCAATTTTATAAAACCTCAAACTATTTACAGATATCGTCTGTTGGTTTTGTTTCCCTAGAATATCTGACTAATACAGGCCTCTATACAATTTTCAATTTTGGAACCTTTACTTGAACATGGGGACTTCATAATCTAAATTGACAGAGTTGCTGACCTGAAGGGTACTGGGAATGAAAGACAAAGAGAGATTGGGATCAGGGGATCTGAAAGCATTGAAGTCGCAAGCTCATCAGACAACTTTATTGTTTACAAGGGGCTCTTTATATACCCCCGTGTATGTGCCAAGAAGCAGGCAAAGGTAGCCTATGTGCCAATATGCACAAACATAGCATATGTGACATTAAGGAGCAACACGTATTAACTATCAGCATTACCCATAGTCTAAGGAATTTTAAAAAATCTTATCTCAGGGTACAAAGTCTAAGTGTTCCATTCACTACAAAATGTATGTGCTCATCTTTTCTTTCAGCCTTTAACAGCTTCATCCCATTTGCCAGGACTCTTAATTACTACATTCCTTAGGTTGCAAGCATAGCCATGGAGACAGCACTAGCATGGAGACAGCACATCTCTCCTTGAGAGGCCACTGTGCCTCAGTTTCCAACACATCCCCCTTTTTGTTTTAGTCAAGGTGACTGTGCCTGTCTTAGATTGCTCTCCTCTGAGAGTCTTACCCATCATTGACTACCAGCCAAGCTCTTTGACTTGGGGAAATTACTGAAGTGCTTTTGCTAGCACCCAATTATTTGCATGTCCCATAGCTGTTACACTTTGCAGTTTTCTTTGAAAGCACTGTCTGGCACAGGCGAGAATCATGAGCAACAGAACAAATATGATTAGCCCTATTCCTAAAACTGACAGGAAATGCTGTGATTTCCACCAATTAACTGAGTTAAATTTTGTAATATGTGAAATCAAATCTGAGAAAATATCCTTATCATTGGCTACATGAATTTAATTTTGAGACATTTTGAATATTTTCCTTTGTAATTGAATTATTTTCAGAGAGATATTACTTTTATGGCCTAATAAATGATTCTTAATTTTTTCCATTCTATATTGGATGAATTATAGGCAAGTGAAGTTATACAGAAATTACTTTCATTCCCATCACATTTCAATCCCCTTAAGTTTAAATTATACAATTGATCTCCAATATGCAAAACAGCAGATTCTAAATTATTAACCTGATTATGTAAAGCTACCACAGCAGTAGCAGCATCTGTCATGATTCCAATCAGTTCCAAAATACTTGTAATAAGGAGCCCAATAAAGCATTTAGTCCATTTCAAGAATTCTTATGTAGCAATAATTGACTTTCAGAAGATGACTGCCAAATCTGCATCATTCTCACTGGTATCCAGATGCATTTTCTTCTTCTGGCCATTACAATTGTTTCTTCATCCTGCAACACACTTTCTGATAGACTATACAAATGCACCATTTTCATAATACACTGAGTCATTCTTAATAGTTATCTTACCAGTTATGAAAACAAATGGATCTCTAACACAGGCTTTAAAATGATATGTCTGATTAATCATCAAATACTGTCTTGTCTTATTTATATTTCCAAACCATTCATAAGTAAGGGCAATTCCAAGAAATATTTTCCACAAATTCTTTTGTAGGTTATGACTATGAGTGTCATTAGTCCAAGGGGCTTGTATCTATTCTCTTTTGTAATGTTAGCTTAAGGAGAGAGCACACAGGCCCAAAGTCCCAAAGTCCATAGGCAGACACAAGCTGTAAGTTCACAGTTCCAGAATTTGTAAAGTTAATGTGATGCATGGTAGCAATTGCCACAGGTTATCTAAGGGCTGATTCCTCTCAAGAGCAGGAGGGATCTGATGTCAGTCATTGGCTGTAACATGAAGGAACTTATGGGTGATGTCTGAGCTGTTGGTAAGTAACAGGCAGCTGGAACTTCTGGGTTAGTCCCATAAGGTTTGGTACTCATGATGTTAATCTTTCTGGTGGAGTCACTCTCCCTTTTTTCAGGTTTCAGTGGTAGTGCCTGGATTTTTATAAAGGCATTTGCATTAACAGTCCTAAAAGGGATGTTAGAGGAGTGGCAAGGACATGACAGTCACCTGGATGTTTTTTCATAATCTGAGGGAGATTTATAACAGTCCATCATTTCTGTTTTGTTTCAAGTATTTGCAATCTATCCCTGGATAGGGATGTCAGTCTTTAGAATGACCAGATACTATTGGGTTAAGTCTTTCACTTTTAGCAGGACCTCCTATGCCGCACACAATTTCCTTTTTATATTTTGCTTTTGACATCTTTCCAGAATTGTGATTAAAACCCAAGGGGTACTTGTTTAGAATTTTGCTTTTGCCACAAACACCACCCAAAGCCAATATGGGTGCTTGCTACATCCAATTCACAGGCTAAGTTAATGTCCACAATTTACCTTCCTTTTATTATTATTAAAAGCAGCTTGCTGGAGGTATACCTACTTCCATGAAGGATTTTTCTCAATTATTACATACAATGGTTTTAATATTTGAGACTAAGAGATGAAAGATTTTCGTATTCCAACAATATTACAAACTAAGTTAACGTGAGAAAACATTGTACTTTATCAATTACAGCAGGCTATAGTTTTGTTTTACCGAACTAAACATCATTGAATAATTTGATAGAACATCAGTGGCCCTGCAGCCTGTCCCAATTATTTGCTTAGTTCAGGCTCTTAAGATATGATACTGTTGTCTCTGATGTTTTTTTTTTCATTCTGAAAAAAGGATTACTCCTTAACATAATGTCATCAGTAGAGTTTCAGCCACCGATTCTACACAGCTATATTATTATCACCTGCCAGGACAGATGGTTGGGCTATACACACAGCCTTGGGGAGGCACTGCAAAAGTCCATTGTTGACTTTTCTACAGGTAGGAGAATGCAGGCTGGCTTGACTTGCCTAAGGAAATACTAAAGAAAGTCTTAGCACGTTTTAAAACAAAGTGATAATGACACAGCTGGACCTTAACTTCTTGCAACAAACTAGCAATATTTGAGACTGCTGCATACTACAATATTATTATTTTAATTTATAGGAGGTTGTTTCTGTGACACACACCTTTTTATAATAATTAAAACCATAATTAACCACATTGTAATTCTGTTTAATATTATGCTTGAAATACTGGTAAATTTATATGCTCTTAAGTACTCATTTGAAACTTTTACTCATACAACTTTAACAGGGGGTTAAAAATCTTGTTAATTTTATAACACTTTAAAACTCTCTACTTAACTTATAACATATTAAATGAACTTAACTGTTACTTTAATATTTCTTTCAAGGTAAAAGAACAAATCTCTTGTAATTAGTTTGAAATAAAAAGCTACTTTTCAGGATCTGATTTTAGAAAGCAGGTTTAAACATTATTTTCCTTTAAAAGAGATAAGACCCTTCTTCAAACACTGAGGAAATGATGAGGTTAATGCACAAGAAGCTATTTTGATAAAACACTTTCTTTGTATACTAATTATTCAGGAAACTTTTCCCAAAACAGACTAATAATGAGAGACTTTGGAAAAGGACAAAATTTTTATCTTTGCCTAAACCTTTTAAAACTTTATAGACAGACTCATCAAATTTTAACTTTAATCATGAAAATTTCTTTTCCACAAACCTTTTGCACTTTCTATATTTATTCAGGTTTATTTCCACATTTTACATTTTCTTAGTAACCAATTATTTAACTTTAGGACAAAATCATCTCCTTTTTCCTTAACAATAAAAATGCATTCCATATATTCTACATATTAAGTTACCAGGCAAACTTCTTACAACATATAATCACCATCAACACCAAACAAGTTTGGTAAAATAATGAACTTTTCTTCACTTTAAATACTCAGTAATATGCAATACTAGAAACAGTCCCCTGGAAGCAAGTTGGCTGGGGAGGCTGGCTGCTGACAAGTTTTCCTGTTGTAAAATTATCTTTTATTATTATTATCAATTCAGTTTTTATTTAATAATGACTTTTTGGAATTAGCCATTTAAATACCTTAATTTAAACAAAGCTTCATTAAACTTCTTATAATTATTTATAACCATATAGACTATAATTGTATTATTTTAAGACAAATTTTACCTTCACAGAACACATTCCCTTACTTAAAGTTACCACAATACCTTCTACAATTTGCCACATGAATTTAAGTTCCAAGAGTTTATGAAAATTAGCCATTCTGTTCAGGACAAAACACACCTTTTAGAAAAAAACTTATTAAATTTCAGCCAGCATTCCCACAAACTTTTAACCTTTTTAAATATTCATTTAAGTTTTATATCCTTCATTTTATCCTGTGAAGAAAAATAAACTTTTCATTTCAATCTAGGTGAAAACTATTTTTTTAAAGACTTATAGTAATTTTGTTAATCGACTTACAATTTTTATCATTGTATAGATCTTATTAACATCTAAACTTATGTATTAATATAAGTGCTTATTTAATAATTTTTGGCCATTTGAATAGAGCTCTTTATATTTATTAATTTATATCACCATCTGTAGGTATCAAAATATACACTGACATTGAACAAACAGACAAACACAAAACAATTACAACACATTAACAGAAACACAGTTTACAATTGACTCATAATTCTTACTTTCTTGGTATAGTTGCTTTTAAGTTTTCTGTTATATCACATCTTAGATTTTACTTTTGAAGAGGTAAGATTTCTTCTGGAATCCATGTTGCCTGTAACATGCAACCTTGTGCTTGGAAACATTTTTATTAGTTATCAGCAATCAGTTAAGATACTTGAGTAGCATAAATGTAGTTAAGCTTTTAGCAGTTTAGACAGACTGTTAACACACATTTTTGAATTACCACTCTGTAAGACTATACTGAGCACCTCAATCTCCTGTTCTTATCCCAATTTACTTTCTTTCATTTCAAATTTACTTATGGGCTTAGGAAATACAGTAATTTCATTTTTCTCTCCTTCTTCAGACTGTAAAGGATCTAAAGCTGCCACTATCTGGTGGCATAAGGCCCATACTGATAATGGAATGAATTCCCTTTTTTTGATATGCTCTTCATAAAGCTTTCATTACACATCTCCACTCTTTCAAATTTAAAACATTTCTCTGAGGCTGAAGCCAGTGACAATGCTTTTGTATTAAAGTTAACAATTCTAGTAATTCATAGCTTTTTACAGGTACCCCATTAACTTTCCCTAACACTTGTGACTATGCTTCCAAACATCCCATTTGATTACCCATTACCCTGATGAGTTTGTGGAAAATGTTACTTAAAAGAAGATGAGTCACTCTGCTTTGGATGTCACATGACCCTTGATGAGGTCTTTTCTGTGGTTCCCAATACTGATTTGGAAGACTCACTGACTTCTTCAGGTCCCATGTTGGGTGCCAGTTGCTGGAGTCATGGACCCAAAGGGTATCAGGAATGAAAGACAGAGAGATTGGGATCAGGGAATCTGAGAGCATTGAAGCCACAAGCTCATCAGACAACTTTATTGTTTACAAGGGGCTCTTTATATACCCCCGTGTATGTGCCAAGAAGCAGGCAAAGGTAGCCTATGTGCCAATATGCACAAACATAGCATATGTGACATTAAGGAGCAACACATGCTAACTATCAGCATTACCCATAGTCTAAGGAATTTTAAAAATCTTATCTCAAGGTACAAAGTCTAAGTGTTCCATTCACTACAAAAGGTATGTGCTCATCTTTTCTTTCAGCCTTTAACAACTTCATCCCATTTGCCAGGAACTCTTAATTACCACATTCCTTAGGTTGCAAGCATAGCCATGGAGACAGCACTAGCATGGAGACAGCATGTCTCTCCTTGAGAGGCCCCTGTGCCTCAGTTTCCAAAACTAAATCTCTATTCTTCTTTCCTGAAAAATTCTCTAATATCTCTTTTCTCACTGTGGCACCAGTTCATATTTGTTTCTGAATACATGGGTGAATCTCACCAAGGATGACTTGAGTTTGCAGTGGCTACTTGGGGAATGTTTGAATTAACAAAGGACAACCATTTGAGGTGTGCAATTGAAAAAGAAACTCCTGGTCTTCAACAAATTAGGGAGTGCATCATTTGATTGATATTCAGAAGCTCTAAAAGGCTTAATGATTCAAAAATAGCATCTTTAAAAGATTCCTTATAGTGTGCTCCTAGATATTTACAGTAGAAAAAAATAAGTTTTAACATAATGAAAGGGAATCAAAATTTGATTTCAACAGTTCTTGAGTTTTGTATAAATTGCCAACTTTAAGATAGAGCCTAAGATCTGTTGATACCTTAAGACCTTAGGCTTATGCTAAATTGAGCTTGCATGAGGTAGCAGTTTAATTGATGAATTCAAAAAAGAAATACTGGATTATGCTTGTAATCTAATCTGTACCTGGGCATGATTGAATTATGATTAGGGCTTTGATTGGACCACATCATTAGGGCATTGGGTCTCCACCCCTTGGTGGGTGGGGATTCACAGATAAAAGGCATGGCTAAGGACAGAGTTGGAGTTTTGATATGAGGGTGTCAGAGTCATGGACCCAAAAGGTATCAGGAAATGATAGACAAAGAGAGATTGGGATCAGGGGATCTGAGAGCATTGAAGCCTCAAGCTCATCAGACAAGTTTTTAATCTCAGGGGCTTCTTTATATACCCCAAGCAATCATGAGAACCAGCAACTATTCTAGCTAGCTATTCTCATTACCTCAACCTGTGTAACACAATGGATCAAATGCTATGATTATAATTCAAAGTACAAAATTTCAATGTTCTATTATATTGTTGAGAAAACATACCCATAAATCTTGTTGCCCAGGTTGGTCCATTCTACCTAGTCCTCATTCCACCTGAATGTACACATCTCCTTGCTAGATTTATGACCTGCATGTATAGCTATGGAGACAGCATGACTCAGTGGTCAAGGAAGTAACTTGCTTCCATGGAAACAACATGCCTTTGTTTCCCACATTTCCCCCTTTTTGTTTTAGTCAGGGTGGCTGTGCCTGTCTTAGGTTGCCCTCCTCTGAGAGTCTTACCCATCATTGAATACCAGCCAAGCACACTCACCATAGGGAACTCATTGCAAGATTCTTGCAAGTACAAAATTATTGGCTTGTCCCATAGCATTCACATGGTGCAGTCTTCGGCAAACACCTCATCCCAGGCAGACAACAACAATGAGCAACAAGATTAACACACAAAGTCTTATTCCTAATGCTGATAAAAAATGTTGAGACTTCCACCAATTTATGGGATTAAACTTATTGAAATGAGAAATCGAATCATTAAAGATATCCTTATCATCAGCTACATAAATCTGATTATGAGATATTTCCAATATCTTTTTATGTAATTCTTCTATTTCTAATGACATATTACTCTTATGACATATCAAATGATTTTTAATCTTTTCCCAGTCAAACATAGAATTATTATAAGGAAGCAGAGTAATACAAAAACTACTCATTCCAATCACATTTTAAACCTCTAAGTAAATTTAAGTTATATACTCGATCTCCAAGATGTAAAACTGCTGATTCTAGATCATTAACTCTATTGTTTAATTCTTTGTCTATATGTTCTTGACTATGCCATAAGTCACTAGCATTCTTATGCCAATCATGCACATATTGCTGAGTCTGCACAGTCTCATGCAAGGCCATGGTAGCTGTAGCAGCAGCTGCAATAACACCAATCAGTCCCAATATGCCAGCTATTAACAGTCCCACAAATCACTCTGAGCACTTCAGGATTTCTTGAGCCATATGGAACAGCAGTTGACGTTCAGGTGACGATTGCCAAATTCGGTTTAGTTGCACTGGAATCCACACTCCCCACTGCCTTCAAGCCATTGTAATGAAATCTCCATTCTGTAAAATATTCTTAGACAAACAGGTATACAACACCCCACTTTCATAAAATAGAGCATTCTTATAGTTATAGTTATATACTATATATATATAGTTATATATATAGTTACATAACTATATATATATATAACTATATATAGTTATAGTTAGTTTTCCAACCACAAACGTGTAAGGCTCTCTTACACATAATTGAAAATGATGAGTTTGATCTAAATGCAAATATTGACCATTCTCACTATTATTCCCAATCCATTCTATAGTAGGTGCTATTCCCAGAAAACCTTTCCACAAATTCTTTTGACTATGCATAGACGTAATATTACACCGTGGAGAAGGGATCCCTTTTCCTTTATATTTCCAAACACTATTATTTTTGGTAAAAATTATTTTTTCATCCAATTCAAGGGATTCATGAAAGGGATATTGCATATTACTAATTTGCTGTCCTTTACTATTTAGACCATACCAAATAAATCTGCCATTATATTTGGTGGGACTCCCCATAGGGGCACTTTCCCACACTATTCGATAGGAATCATTAAAAATGACAGATCCTCTTCCTATATGGCATTCTTGCCATCCTTCTTTATCCCAAATATCTCTTTGCAGACAATTATAGGTAGATTTTTTAGTCACCATATAATTATAAGAAGGAAATAATGTTACTAAAGCCTTAGTTTTATTATTTTTGAAGATAATCATAGTCCAATTTTTAACATACATACATGGAGGATGGTTTCCAATGCATAGGGGTCGAGAATCAAATGGTAATATGAGATTATAGATTCTTCATCATTCTTCATGAGACTTAATTGGTAACCTATCATCAATTGGTCAAGGGAATATATGGTCTTATTCAGATAAATAGGAAAGGATGGATTTTTCCAGGTTAACACTCTGAGTAATGGGGGGTTAGGTATATAGGCCCAATAGGTGTAATTACCCATGGCTTCCTTATTACTTATGATCACCATCATCAGAAGTTGTAGGAGACCCCATCTATTCATTCCATGGTTTAATCCTCTCTGCAGGTAGCCAAATTTGCTCTCCATTTTCTGAAATACAAGAGCATAGCCTCACCCCCATACTTTAATCCTGCCTTTTTTCCATTCATTGCTTAAAATATCTTTCCAGAATATTGGTTGATCTTCATTTCCAGTGTCCACTGTAGATGTTTGACATTTTCCAAAGTGACATTCTGCAGGTGTCAGTGAATTATAAACATTAAGAAAATTTAAAGTAAATAAAGCTTTTGCCAATTTATCTTTTGGTGTTATAATTATATCATCTCCCCCTTTTTGTTTTAAAAGCATAGTTTTCAGGGTACAATGGCTGCGTTCAACTATAGCTTGACCTGTAGGATTGTAAGGAATACTAGTAACATGCTCAACAGCATACATAGAACAAAAGGAAGCAAAAGGCTTACTGGTGTAAGAAGGGCCATTATCAGTTTTAATTTTCAAGGAGCATCCCATCACAGCAAAAGCAGACCACAAATGGGAACAAATGTGTTGAAAACGTTCACCACTTTGTGCAGTGGCCCAGAAAAAATGAGAGTAAATGTCAATACAGACATGGACATATTGTAATTTACCAAATGATGGTATGTGAGTAACATCCATCTGCCACAGTTGATCATAAACCAGGCCTCTGGGATTAGTTCCAGCCTGAAAAGGCACTGTGGCCAAGGGTCCACAGGTGGGATGGGTGTGAATAATCTCTTGACTTTGATATTTTGTCGATTGTGGAAATTTATGTCTAAGTCCCTTAGTATTAATATGAGTCAATGCATGATATTTAGTTGCATCCTGCAAACATCCCACTAACAGATCAGCTTGGGCATTTTGGGTAGCTAGAGGACCAGGAAGGGAAGAATGAGACCGGATATGAGTAATATATATGGGCTAACTTCTTTGCCGAATGAGGGCTTGAAGGTCGGCAAAAAGTTGAGACAATTCATCAGTAATAAAAATATGAGCTGCTTCAATATGAGCTACAGTTAAACACACATATTCAGAATCAGAGACAATATTCAAGGGCTCCTGAAATGTTTGCAAAACCTTAATGATGACTGAAAGCTCTGTGCATTGAGCAGATGAATAAGGAGTCTGCCAAACCTGTTCTTTTTGAGAGGTAACGTATGCTGCTTTTCCATTAGTACTATCATCAGTAAATACTGTCCATGCATTTTCAATAGGAACAGTTTTCACATTTTTTTGGTAAAATCCAAGTGGTTCTTCATAAGAATGTTAACAATTTGGAAGTAGGATAATGATTATCAATAATGCCTTGAAAATTACTAATAGCGATTTGCCATTGAGTAATATATAAGTTATATATAAGTGTTGAATTTCTTCATGAGAAGGATCACAAATAATCCTGTTTGGATCAGACCCCTTTAATTTTAACAATCTAACACGGCCTTTGCTAGAAATGGAAATAATTTTTTGGAGATATATTTACAATCTCTTTTGTTTATTATTAGGTGAAGAAAAAATCTATTCCAATATACCTTCTTGCCAAAATAAAGCTGTAAGAGATTGAGGGGTTGAGAAAATATTCAAATCAACAGCTTTGTCACGTTCTATTTGTGTTAATTGCCCTTGAGAGACTTGATCCTCTATCAATGCCAATTCTTTTTCAGCCTCTACAGGCAATGTTCTAGTGCTTGAAAGATCTATATTCTTTCTGATAGTGACCAGGCTTCCCACATTTAAAACAATTTCCTTTCTTTTTCTCCTCCTTCGAGCTACCTTTAAAGGCTGCAGCCAAGACAGCCTTTTTACATTCACTGTTAGCCTGATCAAAAGCAAGCATTAACAAAATTAGCTCTCTTGCATCTGGTATCTCAATTGTTTTCATCAAAATGTCAGTTAATCGGGCTACAAATTCCACATATGGTTCATTAACTCCCTGGATCACTTTGGCAAAAGATTGAGTAGGTTTTCCAGGTACACAAATCCAATTCCAAGCAGCCAAACATGAATTTCACACTTGTGTTATGGCCTGATCATTGTATTGGAGCTGTCTTTGAATTCCACACCAATCACCAATATCCAGTAATTGTTCAGCAGAAGAAAGAACGGGAGGATTCTGTCCTGCATTACGGTGCACAATCATATTGGCTTCATCTGCCCACGAGGTTTTAAATTGCAAAAACTCAGCTGAGCTTAAAACAGTTCTAGCCAGCGTGTCCCAATCCCAGGGGATAAGTCAGTCAGCTTGAGCCAGCCCCTGCACTAAGCCAAAAGTGCAAGGACTATTAGTTCCAAATTGTGCGCAGGCTTGTTTAAGTTCTTTCAGAATTTTAAATGGCAGGGGTTCACGATGAAAATTATATCCCCCTTGAGGGTTGTTTGCCTCTGGAGAAACTTGTTGAATATTTTCAGGGAAAGCTGTTAGTAATCGCATTCCTTCAGGATCCCCCTGTCGAGATCCTTGCAGCAAACAAAGCATTAAGGGAGTAGTTGGAACTGGATTAGGTACGAATATGTTGTTAGTGTAGGGCCTGGTGTCAATGGCATAAGTAAATATTCTCGGGGCTGTAGGCATTGTAACTGGGGGGACCGTAGGAACTACATTACACAAATTAGGGTAAATGCTGGCTTTAGAAATATTCAATTTAGACATCTGCTTAGGAAGAAAGGGGTTAGTTTCCTTTTCATTGGGGGACTCATCCTCGTCCTTGTCCTCTATTTCCTCCCTATCCTCACTCTGATGGCCAGTGTCATGGGTCTCCCTGGAAAAGGTGGTAATTTCTTCCTCCTCCGCTGCAGACTACGGTGGAGCTAAGGCTGCTGCAATCTGTTGCCCTAAAGCCCACACTGACAGTGGTATAGTCTCTCTTTTTTTGGTATGCTCTATGTAGCACCTTCATTACCTGTTTCCACTGTTTAAGATTTAAAGGATTTTTTCCTTGTGGCTGAAACCAATAACAGTGTTTTTGTACTAGAGCAAAAAGTTCAAGTAAATCAGCAGTTTTCACTGAGACGCCAACAGTATTTAAAAGAGTTTTTAGTACCTGTGAATATTCTTCCAGACGTCCTGGTTGATTTCCCTTACCCTGAAGCTAGCGGAAAGCAAAATTAATTAAGATTCTTACCACTGTATTGTCAGACTCAAGTCACCTTTCAATGGACACCTTAACCTTTCAGGAAGGTTTTCAGTTTCTGTGTTCCCGATACTACCATGGAAGAATCTCTGCTGCAGTCACAGCTTCAGGCCCCCATTGGGTGCCAGATGTCAGAGTCATGGACCCGAAGGGTATCAGGAATGAAAGACAAAGAGAGACTGGGATCAGGGGATCTGAGAGCATTGAAGCCTCAAGCTCATCAGACAAGTTTATTAATCTCAGGGGCTTCTTTATATACCCCAAGCAATCATGAGAACCAGCAACTATTCTAGCTAACTATTCCCATTACCTCAACCTACGTAACACAATGGATCAAAATCTATGATTATAAATCAATGTTCAAAATTTTAATGTTCTATTATATTGTTGAGAAAACATACCCATAAATCTTGTTGCCCAGGTTGGTCCATTCTACCTAGTCCTCGTTCCACCTGAATGTACACATCTCCTTGCTAGATTTATGACCTGCATGTATAGCTATGGAGACAGCATGACTCAGTGATGAAGGAGGTAACTTGCTTTCATGGAAACAACATGCCTTTGTTTCCCACAGTTGGAAAAAGATTAAAGGGCTTAATAACAAAAGCCAAGATAATTCTCTTCTTATGTTAAACAACACTGAGACCAAGCCAAAGTACTGTAAATGGATGCTCCATGAGTACTTGCTCTTGGAAATTAAAACTGTGAAAGATCTAAATGGCTTAAGAATCAAGACAAAGAGCTTGCCCCTCAAGACTCTCTTCAAGAAAGTGTCCTTGCTATGTTTCTGAATCTAAATAATTTCTGCCCACATCCACACACACACACTTCTGCCTTGTAAGAGCTGTCTGAAAATCATTCAAACCATGCCCTATAATTCTATAAATATTTTTCTACCAAATACCTCGTGTTGTATTATTTTATTCATATGAATTGTCCAAAAGAGGTATAGTTATGGGGATAGAAAGCACTAAAGTTTACATAGGACTAGAGGACTTGGAGAGAAATGGGGAGGGACTGCTAATTTATAGAGTTTCTTTTAGTGATGAGAATGTTCTAAAATTGACAGTGATAATGGTTGCACACCTCTGTGACTATCAAAAAGAATGAATTTTACAATTTAAATGAATTGTATGGTATGTGTCTTAGTTTTCACAGCCTCTATGACAAATACCACACAATAGGTTGGCTTAACAACAGGAATTTACTGGCTGAATGTTTCAGAGGCTTAGAAGGCTTGCCTCCTCCCAGAGTTTGTAGCATTCTGGCTGGCTGGCAATCTGAAAATTCTTGGGTTCCTTGGCTTTCCAAGCCCATGGGTATACCCTCTCTTTTCATATCTGGGTGTTCCTGCTGACTTTCTGCTTCTCCCCATGACTTTGTCTTTATAAGGTCTTCAAAAATAGGATTAACACCCATCCTGATTCAGTTGGCCACATCTTAATAAAAAATAACATCTTCAAAAGGTGCTATTTACAATAGGTTCATGTCAACAGGACTAGTATTAGGAATGTGGTTTTGTTTTTCTGGATAGATAATTCAATCTATGACAGTATGTGAATCATAAATAAAAAATAAATAACAATAAAACTGTTATACATATTTTAGGGAAAGGAAATGAATGGGTTCAGAAAGATGAGCTAAAGTATTGCACACTTAAAAAACTGATTCCTGCCATTTACTTAACAATTATTTATGGGTCCTTGCTCCTATCAGGAACTACTCTTGATGCTGGGTAAACAGGGATAAATAAGGCAGGTGGTTCCCTGAAATCATGGGACCTAAATACAGAACAAATATGTGTTCTATGTGGAAGCATTTTTCATGTGCCTGATAGACTTCTTCCATAATATCTTTTAAGAAATGCAGACATACAGAAATATGACAAATAAATAAAGGTCACCACATGATAAATTACTGTTCAGGAAACATAGACCTTTCTGGTAAGTAAAATGGATTAAATTGTATATTATTGATAAACACATCCCATGTTCTGATTTTTTATCAAAACAGGACACAGAAGCTAAATGAACTTTGTTTTATTAATTATACAAATTTGATAATGGTAAATTTCATTAATGTTATAACCAGAGGGTATTGACCCTTTGATATATAGAAATAAACATTCTCATATGAAACTCTACTACAGTTGATGTTACAAATGACAAGCTAAACCTATCTATAAATATAAGTAAAATTAAATAGAATAAATAAATAGTATAAACAATAATTAAATAGAATAGAATAAACTTATAGATTCATATTATGTAATATACAGTTATGAAATATACTAATAGCTATAACTTATCAAATATCCAATTATGCCATTTTTATACTCTTAATAGAATAAGACTAAATGAGAAAAAATAAAATGTATCAGTTGAGACAAAAAGGTCTTGCTGTTGTGGGTCATCAAAGTAGACTCGTTGGAATCAGGATCCACAGAGCAGGTGCTACATTTGTTTCCAGGTTATATAAACAGAAGCTGGAGTCAAGAGGTTAGTGTTGATACATTGTTGTTACCAGTGGAGATTAGTGTTGAGCCAAGGAATTCTCTTAGTAAATGGACTCTTGGGGAGTTTCCTCCTCACTTTCCAGAATAGGGGGAAGCACAGCTTATCATCTTCTAAGAACATTCCTCCTGGGACTCCTTCTTAACCTCTGACATTTGACAGGAGGGCAATGTGGAAGAACAGAGCCTGGGTTGGCTGCTCCCCTATCAGGTGAGAGGGTTGAAGAAGATTCTATTGAGCTGCTTCTGCTTGTGAGAGAAGCTACAAGGCAAGATCTGTCTTGACCTCCTGTGGCACCTGCTGACTGGATGGGGTGGACCCAACTTCAGGGACCCCAGGGTGTGGTAGCTGGTTGACATAGGGCATGGCTTTACCATTTCAGCCTGATGTTCCTGCTTCCTTGGGAAACTGTTGATCCAAAGGGTTCCTGGTTGTGGTTCCAGGACTCTGCCAAGTGCTCCATTTGAAACACAAGGAGTGGAATGATAATTTTCAGAAACTTTATGTTTTTCCTTGATTAGTTTCTGTGCCATGGATGTGTTTTCTTTTCTCAGTTGAAATAGGTTTCTCCCAGGTATCACAGCTCTTATTTCCATATCATGAGCTTTATGCCTCTGGGAAATAAGGCTTTCATAATACTCAGTGATTCTATCAACTTTTTCTGCAATGATTTCTGCTTGAATTTTATAAGTTTTCAGCTTTTCACATCCATTGCTGATGTCTTTATTTGCTTTGGAAAAATATTCCTCCATCTTTATGGGGTAAATTCTCTTTAACTTGACAATTCGATTAAAACTTGTCTCCTTTTCTTGATGCGGATGGACTTGAAGTTTCTGTTGGAGCTTTTGCCTCTCCCTTTCCAATTAGGAGAGTTCTACCTGGAGCAAAGCTTTTTCAGTTTGGAATCTTCCAACATGATTTTCAAGTTCACTGATTATTTTAATTTCTTCTTCTAATTTTGCATGCATTTCTTTTCTTTTTCCTTAAGACTTTGTAAGTAAGTATTTAACTCCACAGCATCAATCAACATTCCTTTGGATTCTCCCACCATGAGGTCTCCATTTTCTGATGTCTTCAGTATATCCAATTCCATGTTCACAAGATATATATTATTTTCCTCAAGAGCAGCTGAATGACAACTCTTAAGCTAATGCTCATCTGGAGGTTTGATTTGACCCACTTTATTACTAAGAACTGGTTCCATAGGTAGTTTATAGAGTTTCCTGAGATTTTTCTCTCTTTAGTAAATGTGCCCAGCTTACACTGTGGTTTTTGAGATTCCTGTGATAGAATTTTATGCTTCTTTCAAACCTGGAATTTTCCTCCAAAGCTCCTGTCATGGATGTGGGAAGCTGTTCTATATTTGCCTGAGAGATTTTGAAATATGATTTGTTTGGAACTACTTGATGTTGGATTTGCCTTGTTGAGTCTTCTAAGGTCAGAGTTTTACTTGTAGTGTCAACCATCAGGTGAACTTCTTGTAAACATTTAGATGTCTCTCCTTTCCATGACTTTCTAGACTCATCTACTTTAAGTCCAAGTAAAGAGTTGTAGATTTCCAGTTCTTTATTCATGGGTTTCATGTATACAATTTCTGATACTTCATTCTTGAATTTGTCTTATGTTATAGCTGAGTTAAGGTCTCCAAATTATTTTTCAATGTAGTGAAACATCAACAATTTGTTGTGTTCCCTCTAGAAGAGCAGAAATGTCAGTGGCCAGTTTTTTGTCTCTCCTCCCATCATAGTAAGATTTAATTTAAAAAACCCCACTATAACTATCCAAGTCACCAATTTCCACAGCATTCCCTGGGCATCTAGGCTTTGTATAAAGTCCTCTAGCAGAGCTGCCAACACCAGGCACAAGGTCACCAAGATCAGGATTGCACAGAGCATCATGACCATCAGCAGACCATACAATGCTCCCAAGGCCTCTGCTGAGTCACATCAGGTTGCCAGGAACCTGTTCCCACAACAAAAGATAGAACCCCATGGTGAGCATCCTGCCCAGAACCTCCAACTGCCTGGCAACCAAGGCAGACCTTAGTGGAGGTGGGGGAGGGGTATAGAAAAACAATGCCTCCATCTTTCCCACACCTTGACCCACAAATCAGTGATCACATCTCATGACCCAGGGGATATGGACTAAGCTCTGTAGGCTGGCAGGGATGGCCACCCTAGATTTTTCCCGACTGCCTTAGAAAAGAAAGAGGTAAGTGTCTTCCCCTACCTGTAACCATCTGAATTATTTGTTGGGAGGTTTCATGGTAGAGGACTTGCAGACCCCCAATGCTGGCCACATAAACTTTTCATTTTGTGGCCTAGGACACCTAAGCCAACCCATGGTGATCAGATGAGACTCCAACTGTCAGTGCCCTCCTTAATTTGTGTCTGCCTGGACTTGAATGTGTGTTATGAGTATGAGAGGGGTTATGACAGGCCCTGCACAGAGATTCAACTTACTTTACTAATTTCATCTTTAAAAACTAACTTAGAAATATTGCAATATTAAAGTCTTTAGATTTCAAGGATGTACATTCTGTCTGTGTGATCTTTGGATTCATTCTCATCTTTCTCTTGACCGTTCACACAAGGGCTGCATTGATCACAAGGATTGCTAGCTGTTATCTGACTCTTTAGCAACATACTATTTTTTTTAACTTTTTATTTTGAAATAATTTCAAATCTACAGGATGGTTGCAGAAATAATACAAACCCCATACAGAGAAATCTAACATAATACCACACTCAAAGTACCCAGATACCCAGATCCAAAAATTTTAATATTTTTTCCATTTTGGTCATATCATTATATTATCTATCTATTCATCTATCTATCTATCTACCATCTGAACATTTGAAAGCAGGTTGTACATGTAATCCTCAAACACAATGCTTCCTTTTATGTCTCTTAGGAAGGATATTCACTTATTTAATCACCTTAAGTGCAGTTATCAGACACAAGAAATTCTAGTGACATAAATCTCACACTCTAAATCTAAATGCTTACATTGAAAAAGAAAAAAATACTTCAAATGCGTGACCTAACCTCAAAAGTAGAAGAAGTAGGGGGAAAAAGTAAACTAAACCCAAAGTAAGCAGAAGAAAGGAACTAAATATGAGAACAGAGATAAATGAAACAGAAAACAATAAGAGAATCAACAAAACCAAAAGTTGGTTCTTCAACAAGAAGTAGCTACAGAAGAACAACCAATGTTCCTCAGAGTTCCCTTAGGAATAAAGGCATGAACTCTCTGAGGAAGGAGTTGAGGCAAGTTAGTATAGTGAAAGGGCAAAGGCAGCAGGCCCAGCAGACAACCTGGCTGACAGACAACATGGCAGTGAGAACCTGCCAAGACCTTGACCTTGACCTTATGGTCCGAGAATTGAGAGGGGTCCTGGATATTCCAAACAGGCCACACCATTGACCCCCACCACTGGTGAGGTAGTCAATAACATCTGAGGCCCCTCCCCTTAGCATTAGCAAGGGAGAAATAATAGCTTAAAAGGTGACCCCACATGTCAAAACCCACTCCCTGCCTAGAAGACCCTGCATCAAATCTTGATGAGTATTTCATCCTTCTTTTCCATTTCTCAGCAAGCTCTGTTCTTTTCTCCGATTTCCCAATGAATTCTTTTTACTAACAAAAAATTGGTTCTTTGAAAATATCAATAAAAGAAAAAAAGGGAGAGGATACAAATAATGGAAGTCAGAAATGAAAAGAGGAACAACACTTCCAACCCCACTGAAATAAAAAAGGACTATAAGTGGATACTATAAATAACTGTATGCCAATAAATTAAATACAATAAATGAAATGGAAAATTCTTAGAAACATGTAAATTACCTACATTGACTTAAGAAGAAATAGAAAATCTCAACAAATAAAGTAATTAGTAAAGTGACTGAAACAGTAAACCTCTCAACAAAGAGAAGCCCAGAACCAGATGGCTTCACAGGGAAATTCTACCAAAGATTCCAAGAAGATTTAATACCCATTATGCACAAATTCTTTCAAGAAATTGAAGAGAGAACAGTTCTTAACTCATTCTACAAGGCAAACCTCACCCTCATACTGAAGCCAGATAAAGATACCACAAGAAAAGAAAACTAAAGAATATGTCTTATGAATATAGATGCAAAAATCCTCAAGAATATACTAACAAACTGAGTCCAACAGCGTATTAAAAAGAATTATACACCACGATCAAGTAGGATTTATGCCTGATATGCAAGGTTGGTTTAACATAAGAAATTCAAATAATGTAATATACCACATTAAAAAATGAAGGAAAAAACACATGATTATCTCAATTGATGCAGAAAAGGCATTTGACCAAAATCCAGTACCTTTTCTTGATAAAACTATTTAAGACAATAAGAATAGAAGGAAACTTCCCCAGCATGATATAGGGCACATATGAAAAGCTGACAACCAACATCCTGCTTAATAGTTTAAAAGACTGATAGCTTTCCCTCTAAGATGAGGAACAAAACAAGGATGATCACTGTTACCGTTGTTACTTAATATTGTACTGGAAGTTCTTGTTAGAGCAATTAGGCAAGAAAAAGCAACAAAAATCATCCAAACTGGAAAGGAAGGAGTAAATCTTTCCCTATATGCAAATGCTGTGATCTTATATACAGAAATTCCTGAAAACATCCACAGTAAAACTCCTAGTGCAAATAAATGAATTCAACAAAGTGGTGGGGTACAATACTCAAAATCAGTGGTGTTTCTATACACTAGCAATGAAAAATCAGAAGAAATCAAGAGAAAACCCCATTCATAGTAGCAACTAAAAGAATTAAATACCTAGGAATTAATCTTAACAAACATATAACGGACTTTCATGCAGAACACTATAAAGGCTAAAAGAAATGAAAGAAAACCTAAATAAATGGAAGTGTATTTCCTGTTTATGGATTTGAAGACTGAATAAGTTATGTTGCCAAGACTACCCATAGCAACTTGTGGATTCCATGAAATCCCAATAAACTTCCTATAACTTTATTTGCAGAAATGGAAAAGTAAATCATCAAATTTATATGGAAGGATAAGTGTCTTAAATAGATAATGCCATCTTGAAAAAGAAGAATAAACTTGGAGGAGCCCTATTTCCTGACCAAAAATATATCACAAAACCACAGTAATCAAAATATCTTGGTACTGGCATAAGGATAGGCATATAAACCAATGGAATAGAATTGAGAGTTCAGAAATCAACCCTCATATTTATGGCTAACTTATTTTTGAGATAGGGCAAAACCACTCAATTGGGAAAGAACACTTTTCAAAAATAAAAAAAAAATTAAAAAGAAGGAGGAGGAGAACCCCTACCTCACACCATATGCAAAAATCAAATTAAAATAGATCAAAGACCTAAATATAAAAGCTACAGCTATGAAACTCCTAGAAGAAAAGGAAAGGTAGCATCTTTAGTATCTTGTGTTAGGCAATGTTTTCTTAGACTTTGTACCCAAAGCACACACAAGCAACAAAAAGAAAAAAAATTGATATATGGGACTTATTAAAATAAAAACCTTTTGTCCTCAAAGAATTTTATCATAAAAGAAGACAAGCTACACAATGGTAGAAAATATTTGAAACCACATATTTGATAAAAAATTCATATATAGTATGTATAAAGAAATCCTTCAACTTAACAACAAAAAGACTAACATCCCAATTTAAAAATTGGCTAAATACTCTCTAAGGAAGATATAAAAATGATCAGAAAGCATATGACAAGATGCTCAACATCATTAACCCTCAGAGAAATGCAAATCAAACCCATAAGATACTATTTCAGCAACATTGGAATGACTACTTTTTTTTAAAAAAATGGGAATAAGTATTGAAGAGGATGCAGAGGAACAGGAACAGGTATTCATGATTGGTAGCAATGTAAAGTGGTGCAGCTGCTGTGGAACACAATTTGGCAGTTCCTCATAAAACTAAATATAGAACTACCACAGGAACTGGCAATCCCACTACTGGATATATTTCTGAAAGAATTGAAAACTGGGACTTGAACAGATATTTGCAAACAATATGTTCTTAGAGGTATTATTCACAATTGCCAAAAGACTGACGCTACCCAAGTTACCATTAACTGATGAACGGATAAATAAAATGTGGTATATACATACAATGTATATAATTCAGCTGCTAAAAAGAATGAAGTCTTGATACATGTGTTGACATGGGTTAGCCTTGAAGACCTCACATTGAATGAAGTAAGTCAGACTTAAAGGCCAAAATATTGTATGAGCTATCTGATTTGAAATCACTAGAATAAGAAAGCTCCTAGAGTCAAATCTAGAATATAGTTTACCAGGGGATGGACTGTAATAGGGAATGGGAAGTTAAGGCTTAAACTGTACAGGGTTCCTGTTTGGAATGATGGAAATGTTTTGGTAATGCATAGTGGAGATGGTAGCACAATGATGTGAATGCAATTAACAGCACTGATACATGTATAAGAATATGATTAAAAGGGGAACTGTTAGATTGTATCTATGGTAACAGAAGAAAATTTATTTTAAAAATCTAAGGAGGGAAGCAGACTTGGCCCAGTGGATAGGAAATCCATCTACCACATGGGAGGTCCAAGGATCAAACCCCAGGCCTCCTTGACCCATGTGGAGCTGGTCCACACTCAGTGCTGATGCACGCAAGGAGTGCCCTGCCATGCAGGGGTGTCCCCCACATAGGGGAACCCCACACACAAGGAGTGTGCCCTGTAAGGAAAGCCACCCAGTGTGAAAGAAAGTTCAGCCTGTCCAGGAATGGTGCTGCACACATGGAGAGCTGACACACAAGACGATGCAACAAAAAGAAACACAGATTCCTGTGCCGCTGACAACAACAGAAGTGGACAAAGAAGAAGATGCAGCAAATAGACACAGAGAACAGACAGTGGGGTGGGGGGGGGAAGGAGAGAGAAATTTTTTTTAAATCTTAAAAAAAATCTAAGGAACTACATGGTCTTTAATTAATAGTACAATTGCAAAAGGGTGCTATCATGAATTGTAACTGATGTTGCATGCCATTTCAAGGTGGTGGTGGGGTGGTATATGATAATCCTGCATTTTATGCAGGATTGTTCTCTGTACCCATAACTTCTCTAGTAAAGAAAAAAAATGGTCATTCTACAAATGAAATGATAGGAAAAGAGAACAAACACCAAAAGAATAGATTTAAACCCAACCATACCAATTTTTGTATTAAACAAAAATTGTCTAAACAATTCAGGTAAAAGGAAGAGGTTGATTTTATTTTAAAGAGCAGAACCAATTATATTATTTCCATAAGAAAACCACTTTATATTTATAAACACAGGTTATCATGTAGAGATCTACAAACAGAAATTTGGAATGACTGTGTTAACATTAGAAAAATCATATTTTGGAGCAAAGAAAATTACAAGGGATAAAGAGCAACATTTCAATATAATAAAGAGTTCAATTCATCAAGACTATATATTGTTTAATTCAAACTACATGAAAAAAAGTTGCGACTACTGAATGGAAAAACAGAAAAATCAACAATTTTATTTGGCTATTTCAAAACCCACCCTAAAAAATAATAGAATGTAAGCAGAAAGTCATTAAAAATATAGAGAAGACTTGACCTATCTAATCAACAGCATAACCAAAAGATATTTATAAAACACTCTACCAAAGAACTGCAGAATAAAATGTCTGCATGTGTGTATGAAATATTTGAAAAGAGTATATTCTGAGTCATAAGACAAATTTCAAAAATTATAAGTGATTGAAATCATGCAAAATGTATTATTTTAACCAACAGAAATAAACAAGAAAACTCTATGGACCTTCTTCAGAGTGGCAGGAAACTCAGATCATAGACAGTGGTTTCATTTCATTCTTGTACTTCTTGATATCTTGTATACCAGTAGTATATAGCAGCTGGGTCACTTTAGAACAATTAAAATGGGCAGCACTCCCTCTGTTATCATGTGAAATTCTACCCACTATGTCAATACCCAACAAACATCCAAACATATGTTTATACAATACCCAACAAACATCCAAACATATGTTTATAACGTATATGCATGCCCTGGAAAACTCCCTCCCACCCATGCATCCTCCTTAAATGACGTCCTACATCAGTGCTCCTCCTCTGCCATAGCTGAACCCCTCTGTGATTCAAAACTTTTTTTTATTTTTTGCCTTTCATCACTGTTTTAGGTGTTGCCCTGTATGTACAGTGGCAAGGCAATCTTTTCCATTTATTCCTGTGTCTGCATCCTTTTTTAAAGTGATGTTTTCAAAAAAGTTTTAGATCACAGTAAAGTCACATTTAGAATATATAGGACTCCCATATACACAACATCAAACCCTTTTCCCCCTTCCCTAGCAACGATCTTTTTACACATGGATGTCATATCTGCTGCAACTGATGTACAAATATTAATACATAGTTACTAACCATGGTTTCATTATGGTTTATGTTTTAGACTATACGCTTTTATAAATTTTTGGTGACATTTAACATGGCCTGTATCCATCATTGCAGGATGATGCAGAATACTTCCATTGCCACCAGTTACCCCCTCTTCCATCCATTATATTCCTCTCTCCCTTTCCATTGGGGCCCACAGTGACAACCAATCTTCACTGCCTGAAAGAGAAGATTCATAGGTACTTACACCAATGCTGAGGGCTTGACACACTAGTCTGTCCTCCCCCATTGGGAGCCACCCATGCTCTCAAGAGACACTCTCCCCTCTGTTTGAGACTATCAGGCCTACCCAGGATGGGGTTATAACACCTTTCCATTCATTGTACTGGTCTCCACCCACTGATATAACACATATGGCAAAATAAGCACTCATATACTCCCTAGAAGCCTGCCCCAGGTGAACCCTGTGTCAGTTGCCCCTATCAAGCATACATAAAGAAATCCTGTATCTTGAAAATAAAAAGACAACCCATTTTAAAAATGGGCAAGAGATTTGAACAGACATTTCAACAAAGAAGAAATACAAATGGCTAAAAAGGACATGAAAAGATGCTCAACATGACTAGCTGTTAGTGAAATGCAAATCAAAAGTACAATGAGACACCATCTTGCACTCATTAGACTGGCAGCTATTAAAAAAACAGAAGACTATAAGTGCTGGAGAGGATGTGCAGGAATGGAAACCCTCATCCACTACTAGTGGGAATGTAGAAGGATCCAGCCATTCTGGAGGACAGTTTGGTAGTTACTCAAAAAACTAGCTATAGATTTGCCATATGACCCAGTAATTCCACTGCTGGGTATATACCTAGAACTGAAAACAAAGACATGAACTGATGCATGCACACCAGTGTTCATAGTGGCATTATTCACTATTTGCCAAAAGTTGGAATCAACCCTAATGCCCATCAACAAATGAGTGGATAAACAAAATGTGGTATATATATACAATGGAATACTACTCAGCTGTAAGGAGGAATACAGTACTAACACATGGGATAACATGGATGAATCCTGAGGACCTTATGTTAAGTGAAGCAAGCCAGGCACTGAAGGACAAATACTACATGACCTTCCTGATAAGAATTAAGCAAACCAAGCTGTCTTAGATAGCTAGAGACTGGAAGATAGGCTTACAGAAAATATGGGGAGAGAGAAGATTGTGAGCCAATGCCCACACAGGAAAAATTTATGATAAAGTGGAGGTACGTAGTTGTGCAATGAAGGAATAAGACAGGGGCATAGGGATACTATTGGGTTGGGCTTTGCAGGCTTCAGGGGGGCTAGGGTTGGGAGGATGGGTCAGATGGTCCATGGAATTGGGGGAAGGATTAAGGGATAGCAGGTGAACCCAGGAGATTGTCGGGTATGTGGTTGAAACTATAATGTTGAAAAAAACTCTTTAGAAAATATAATAAGGAAGTGTTACTGGCTTAAGGCATGTCCTCTCTCTTTTTTAACATCTCCCAGGAACTCATCAAAGACCTTCACTGGAAACCCTGGTTTGCTGCCTGCCCTGAAGAATTTGGACTTATGTATTGCCATGGTTGCATGAGGCAATTTTATAAAACTTCAAACTATTTACAGGTATCCTCTGTTGGTTTTGTTTCCCTAGAGAATATGATTAATACAGGCCTATACAATTTTCATTTTTGGAACCTTTACTTAAACATGGGGACTTCATAATCTAAATCTCTTTTCTTCTTTCCTGAAAAATTCTCTAATATCTCTTTTCTCACTGTGGTATCAGTTCTTTTTTTTTTCTGAATACATGGGTGAATCTCACCAAGGATGACTTGAGTTTGCAGTGGCTACTTGGGGAATGTTTGAATTAACAAAGGACAACCATTTGAGGTGTGCACTTGTAAAAGAAACTCCTGGTCTTCAACAAATTAGGGAGTGCATCATTTGATTGATATTCAGAAGCTCTAAAAGGCTTAGTGATTCAAAAACAGCATCTTTAAAAGATTCCTTATAGTGTGCTCATAGATGTTCATGGTAGAAAAAAATAAGTTTTAACCTAACAAAAGGGAATCAAAATTTGATTTCAACAGTACTTGAGTTTTGTATAAATTGCCAACTTTAAGATAGAGCCTAAGATCTGTTGATACCTTAAAACCTTAGGCTTATGCTAAATCGAGCTTGCATGGTGCAGAAGTTTGATTTAATTGATGAATTCAAAAAAGAAATACTGGATTATGCTTGTAATCTGATCTGTACCTGGACATGATTGGGTGATGATTAGGGCTTTGATTGGACCACATCATTAGGGCATTGGGTCTCCATCCCTTGGTGGGTGGGGATTCACAGATAAAAGGAATGGCAAAGGACAGAGTTGGAGTTTTGATATGAGGGTTTTTACGTTAGAGTTTGATGCTGAAGCCTTAAGCTGGCGCCCTGTGAAGTAAGCTCACAGAAGAAAGAGAAGCCAGCACAGGAAGAGAGGAATGCTGAGCCCAGGAAGAAGCAAGCCCTTGGAAGAAAGAACCTTGAACCCAGAGAGAAGCAAGACCCTGAAAGGGAGGTACCCAGGAAGCCTGAACCCTCGCAGCCATCAGCAGCCATCTTGCTCCAAATAGACTTTGGGTGAGGCAAGTAACTTATGCTTATGGCCTGGTATATGCAAGCTCCTACCCCAAATAAATACCTTTTATAAAAGCCAACCAATTTCTGACATTTTGCATCAGCACCCCTTTGGTTGACTAATACACATGGTATGCAGGATATGATTTTGTAGAGAAAATAGAATAGTACTTTCTTAAAGCAAAATCATTTGGCTATTGCAAAATTTTATTTTATTTTTCTTTTTTTAAAATTGATTTTGTAAAAATATTACATTAAAAAAATATGAGGTCCCATTCAACCCTACCACACCCACCCCACCACTCCCCCCCCCCCCCAGCAACCCTCACTCCCATCATCATGACACATCCATTGCACCTGGTAAGTACATCTCTGCACCCCATGGTCAATGGTCCCACATCATGGCCCATATTCTCCCACATTCCATCCAGTGGGCCCTGGAGGATTTACAATGTCCGGTGATTGCCCCTGAAGCACCATCCAGGGCAACTCTAAGTCCCAAAGGCACCTCCACCTCTCATCTCTTCCTGCCATTCCCCATACCCCATCAGCCACCATGTCCACTTTTCCCACTCCAATGCCACCTTTTCTCTGTGGACCTTGGATTGGTTGTGTCCGTTGCACTTCTATGTCAAGAGGAGGCTCAGATTCCACATGGATACTGGATGCAATCATCTTGCTTTCAGTTGTAGGCCCTCTAGACTCCATGGTGTGGTGGTTGTCCTTCTTCAACTCCATCTTAGCTGAGTGAGGTGAGTCCAATAAATCAGATTGTAGGAGCTGAAGTCTGTTGGGGCTCAGGGCCTGGCTATCATATTGTCAGTCCAGAGATTCAAATCCCCTAAATATATCTTAAACCCCAACACCAACTACAATTCCAGTAAAGTAGCATGAAAGTCTTGTGCAAAGAGATCTCATCTGAGTCCAGCTCCATCACGCAGAAACACCAGCTCCAAAGAAGGGCCATCTGATATGGCAGTAAACCCCATCTGCCATGACCATAGAACCCGTGGGTCTCTTTAGCCCTCAAAGGAATGAATACCTGGGGTTGTATCTACTTTATCTGTCTCTTAGACTCTGCTCAGTTGTGCTTAAGGGCAATCCTTCTGAAAGCCCCCAGAATCTTTTTTAGAGACTCGTAGCCATATAAACTCATTTCTCCTTTCCATTTCTCCCTTACATTAGGTCAAACAGCATTTTAAAGTCATGTTATTATATGTAGACAGGGATATTCTGCAGATCCGCATTGAACCTTCAATTCATGATGATTCCAATTGCATCATCAGTTGGTACTTGGGGGTGATCCCTCGGTGCCAGGGAGGCTCATCCCCGGGTGTCATGTCCCATGCTGGGGGGGAAGGCATTGCATTTACATACTGAGTTTGGCTTTGAGGACTGGCCACATTTGAGTAACATGAAGGCTGTCAGGAGGAAATTCCCAGGCACAGTGCTGCTCTAGGCCTTGTTCTTATTTCAGGCATATAGGCTCACATGCATAGTCATTAGTATCATGCTCTCACTGTTGGACCCTCATTCCTTCCTGGTCCTTACCATTGCACCTGGGGGGCTGCCGCTGCTCCCCTAGGGGCCATAACAGAGCACCCCCAGCCAGGAACCCAGTACTCCCCCAGCTTTAGTTTTTAATTGTTGCCACTATGAGTATATCAAAACATTACCATGCACCCTGGACATATGCCCTGTATAGCTCCCTGTCAGCCCTATATCACCTGTCAATAGTGTCCTATACCAGTATTCCTCTGCCACCACTGCTGAACCACTCTGTGATCCAAAACCTCCCGAAAATTGAAGCCCAATATAATGTCAGGATCCCTTACTAGCAAAATGGGATAAGGCGATGGGTTTTAAAGGTCAGATACAGAATACGTGTTGACTTGGAAAAATTCTACATCCTATCTTTTTCTTTTTTTTTTTCCCCTAATTATTCGAACTTCTCTTCACAAGAGCCCTAGACCACAGCAATTCATATATACAATATATAGTACTCGCACACATCCACCATAGAACCTTTTTCCCTTCCACAGTGATATTCTTATAACTTTATTCATATCATATTTACTTAAAGTGATGTACAGACTCTGAGACAATAGCTTTCAAACAAGGCAACATCTGCACTTACATTGTGGTCCATACTTTAGGATATACAGTTTTCTAAATTTTTAGTTATCCTATGTTTTACATTATGGTTTACATTATTAGTCTGTCGTCCCCTATATGTTATGGTGTAATATTACATATTTTATATCCATCCCTGTGCACTACTCGCGAAACTCCTCTCTTACCCCAATATTTACTTTGCTTCCACACATTTAACATCCATTTTCCCATCCCCTTGGTGCCCACAGAGACAGCCAACCTCCATTTCCTGAGGAGCCATGTCCAGAGACACTTGCAAACAGTGTTCAGGGCCCAACTTGCTCAACTGCCCCAATGCCTGGGAGCCACCCTTACTCTCGAGAGATATGGTTCCCTCTATTTGATTAGTCCTCCCCAGGATGTGGGTCCACCCCCACTCTCACTGCTTGGGTCTCTACCCAATGGTACCACCCCACTCTGGCAAAATGAGCATTCACAACATTTCCCAGGAGCCCGTCCCGCATCAGACCATCCCCTCCGAGCATCCTAAACAAGTAAACCTCTTAATTATATTTTGATACGATTTTCTCAGCATTTTACTCTCAAACAAACACCTGACACTTTCCTATATTCATATGCTACCCCTCCCTCCCCCCACTTTTTGGGCAATATTACCCATCCGCCCATCCCCAGCCCCCCTCAAACCCGCAAAGCCCCACCCAAAAGGCAACCCCTTGCCCCATTTTATCTCCTCTTTGTGTTCACACTTACCGCCAGCTCATCATAAATTCCACCCCTGCAGGACGTCGGCTCATATCCTTCCTCCACCCCCCGATTTCCTGTAAGCCCTAGCTCTCTGAGGCAGCTTGCTTATTTCATATCATTGAGGTCATGTAGTATTTGTCCTTCAATGCCTGGGTTGCTTCACTCAACATAAGGTTCCCAAGATTCATCCATGTTATCACGTGTGTTTGTTGTGTATTTGTTCTTACAGCTGAGTAGTATTCCATTGTGTGTATATACCACATTTTATTGATCCACTCATCTGTTGATGGGCATTTGGGTTGATTCCAAATTTTCGGTGATAGTGAACAATGCTGTTATGAACATTGGTGTACATATATCGGTTTGTGTCCTTGTTTCAGTTCTGCTGGGTATATACCCAGCAGTGGTATTGCTGGGTCATACGGCAAATCTATGGTTAGTTTTTGAGAAACCACCAAACTGTCCTCCAGAATGGTTGAATCCTTCTGCATTCCCACCAGCAGTGGATGAGTGTTCCCCCTTCTTCACATCCTCTCCAGCATTTGCAGTCCTCTGTTTTTTTCATAGTTGCCAATCTTACGGGGAGTAAGATGGTATCTCATTGTAGTTTTTGATTTGCATTTCCCTGATAGCTAGAGATTTAGAGCATTTTTTCATGTGCTTTTTAGCCATTTGTATTTCTTCTTTGGAGAAGTGTCTGTTTTAAATCTTTTTCCCATTTTTTAAATGGGTTGTTTATCTTTTTATTTTTCAAGATTTATGAGTTCTTTATATATGCAAGTTATAAGTTTCTTATTTCAACAGATATATGGTTGCCAAATATTTTCTCCCAACTGTGTGGGCTCCCTTTTTACTTTCTTGACAAACTCCTTTGAGGTGCAGAAGGCTTTAATTTTGAGGAAGTCCCATTTATCTATTAGTTCTTTTGCTGCTCGTGCTTTTGGTGTGATATTCATAAATCCATTTCCTATTACAAGGTTCCTGTAGATGTTTCCCTACACTGCTTTCCAAGGTTTTTATGGTCTTGGCTCTTATATTTAGGTCTTTGATCCATCTTGAGTTGATCTTTGTATAAGGTGTGAGATGGTAATCCTCTTTCATTCTTCTACAATATGTCTATCCAGTTCTCCAGGCACCATTTGTTGAATAGGCCACTCTCTCCAAGTTGAGAAGGTTTGGTGGCTTTATCGAATTTTATGTGGCTATATATGTGAGGTTCTATATCAGAGCTTTCAATTCGATTCCATTGGACTGTGTGTCTCTCCTTATGCCAATTACCATGCTGTTTTCATTACTGTAGTTTTGTAGTATGTTTCGAAGTCAGGTAGTTTGATTCCTCCAATTTCGTTTTTCTTTTTCAATATGTCTTTGGCTATTTGGGGCCACTTTCCTTTCCAAATAAATTTCATAGTTAGTTTTTCTAGTTTCCTTAAAGAGGCTGTGTTGATTTTTATTGGGATTGCATTGAATGTATAGATCAGTTTTGGTAGGATAGACATTTTAATAATAATAAGTCTTCCTATCTATGAACAAGGAATATTCTTCCATTTATTAGGTCTTCTTTGATTTCCTTGAACAGTCTTGTATAGTTCTCGGTGTATAAGTTTTTTACCTCTTTAGTTAAATTTATTCCTAAGTATTTCATTTTTTTATTTACTATTGTGAATGGTATTTGTTTCTTGATTTCCTCCTGATCTTGCTCATTATTGATGTACAGAAATGCTACTGATTTTTGCGCATTGATCTCATAACCTGCGACTTTACTAAACCCATTTATGAGTTCTAGAAGCTTTGTTGTAGATCTCTCAGGGTGTTTCTATGTATAGGATCATGTCATCTGCAAATAAGGAAATTTTGACTTTCTTCCTTTCCAATATGAATGCCTTTTATATCTGGTTCTTGCCTCAGTGCTTGAGCAAGTACTTCTAAGACAATGTTAAATAGGAGTGGAGACAATGGGCATCCTTGTCTTGTTCCTGAGTTTAGAGGGAAGGATTTTAGGATTTCTCCATTGTAAACAATGTTGGCTGTAGGTTTTTCGTATATACTCTTTATCTTGTTCAAAAAATTTCCTTGTATTCCAATCTTTTGGAGTGTTTTTATCAAGAAAGGGTGCTGTATTTTGTCATATGCTTTTTCTGCATCTATAGATATAATCAAGTGATTTTTTTCCTTCAATCTGTTTATATGGTGTATTACGTTGATTGATTTTCTTATGTTGAACCATCCTTGCATACCTGGAATAAATCCCACTTGGTCGTGGTGTATAATTGTTGAATACGATTAGCAAGTATTTTGTTAAGTATTTTTGCATCTAGGTTCATTAGAGAAATTGGTCTGTAATTTTAGATTCTTGTGGTGTCTTTGTTTGGCTTTTGGTACTAGGGTAATGTTGGCATCATAGAACAAGTTCAGCAATGTTCCTTCTGTTTGATTTTTTGGAAGAGTTTCAGCAGGATTGGTGTTCTTTCTGGAATGTTTTTGTAGAATTCACCTGTGTAGCCGTCTGGCCCAGGGTTCTTCTTAGTTGGGAGGTTTTTAATGACTGATTCTATGTCTTTCCTTGTGATTGGTTTGTTGAGATCATCAATTTCTTCTTTCATCAATATAGGCTGCTTATGTGTTTCTAGGAATTTGTCCATTTCCTCTAAATTGTCATTTTTGTTGGAATATAGTTTTTCAAAGTCCTCCTCTTTATTTATGTGGGGGTCAGTGGTGATATCTCCTCTCTCATTTCTTATTTTGTGTATTTGCATCTTCTCTCTTTTTTTCTTTGTTAGTCTCACTAAAGGTTTGTCATTTTTATTGATCTTCTCAAAAAAACCAACTCTTGGTCTTGTTTATCTTTTCAAGTGCTTTCTTATTTTCTATTTCATTTAGTTCTGCTCTTATCTTTGTGATTTCCTTCCTTCTTCTTCCTGTTGGATTACTTTGTTGTTTTTTTTTTCTAATTCCTCCAAATGTGCAGTTAGTTCTCTCAATTTTTTGCTCTTTCTTCTTTTTTGATGTATGAATTTATGGCTATAAATTTTCCTCTCAGTACTGCTTTTGCTGCATCCCATAAAATTTTGGTATGTTGTGTTATCATTATCATTTGTTTCAAGGTAGTCATTGATTTCTTTTGAGATTTCCCTCTTTGACCCACTGTTTTTCTAAAAGTGTGCTGTTTTAATTTCCATATCTTGGTGTGAAATCCTGGCCTCTGGCCTTTGCAGATTTCCAGTTTCACTCCACTGTGGTCCAGAGATATCATTTTGTATGATTTAGAATCTTTCTGAATTCATTGAGCCTTTCTTTGTGATATAGCATATGATCTATCTTGGAGAATGATCCATGTGCACTTTAGAAAAAATGTATATCCTGCTGTGTTTGGGTGTAATGATCTGTATATGTCTTTTAGATCCAGCTCCTCTGATATACTGTTCAAATGTTTTGTTTCCTTTGTGATTCTCTTTTGAGATGTTCTGTCCAGAGTTGATAGTGGTGTATTAAAATCCCCCCACTATAATTGTAGATGCATCTATTCTTTCACTTAGTTTTTCCAGCATTTGCCTCACGTATTTAGAGATGCCTTTGTTAGGAGCATAAATATTTATGATTGTTCATTCTTCTTGACAGATTGTCCCTTTCACTAATATGCAGTATCCTTTGTCTCTCACAATTGCTTCACATTTAAAGTCTATTTTGTCTGATATTAATATTGCTACTCCTGCCTTTTTGGTTATTGTTTGCTTGTAAGATTGTTTTCCAACCATTCACTTTCAGCTTCCATGAATCTCTGGGTCTAAGATGTGTCTCTTGTAGGCAGCATATAGATGGGTCATATTTTCTGATCCAATGTCCCAGTCTGATTCTTTTGATAGGTGAGTTTAATCCATTGACATTCAGTGGTTATTACTTTCAAGAAATTATTTATGTTAGCCATATTTTTTTTTTTAAAGATTTATTTATTTATTTAATTTCCCCCCCTCCCCTGGTTGTCTGTTCTTGTTGTCTATTCCCTGCGTCTTGTTTCTTTGTCCGCTTCTGTTGTTGTCAGCGGCACGGGAAGTGTGTGGCGGCGCCATTCCTGGGCAGGCTGCTCTTTCTTTTCACGCTGGGCGGCTCTCCTCACGGGCACACTCCTTGCGCGTGGGGCTCCCCCACGCGGGGACACCCTTGCGTGGCACGGCACTCCTTGCGCGCATCAGCACTGCGCATGGCCAGCTCCACACGGGTCAAGGAGGCCCGGGGTTTGAACCGCGGACCTCCCATATGGTAGACGGACGCCCTAACCACTGGGCCAAAGTCCGTTTCCCTATGTTAGCCATATTTTGATTGGACTTGTGTTTGTCATATTTTGTGTTTTTTTCTCTCTTTTTGTCTTTTTGTTGCTCTTACACTCTCCTCCAACTCTGCCTGTCCTGTTTTTTCCTTTCTTCCTGCAGAACTCCCTTTAGAATTTCTTGAAGGGGAGGTTTCTTGTTGGCATACTCTTTCAATTTGTGTTTATCTGTGAATATTTGGAACTCTCCATCATCTTTGAATACTCATTTAGCTGGATAGAGTATTCTTGGTTGGAAATTTTTTTCCTTTAGTGCCTGGACTATATCATACCACTGCTTTCTTGCCTCCATGGTTTTCAGATGAGAAATCAGCACTTAATCTTATGGAGCTTCCCTTGTATGTGATGGTTTTCTTTTCTCTTGCTGCTTTTAGGATTTTCTCTTTGTCTTGAGCATTGGATAATTTGACAAGTATATGTCTTGGGGTGGGCCTGTTGGGGTTTATGATATTTGGGGTGCATTGTGCTTCTTGGATATGTACATCTGTCTCTCTCAGTAGATTTGGGACGTTTTCAGCCATTATTTCCTGCAACACTCCTTCTGACCCCTTTCCATTCTCTTCTCCTTCTGGGATGCCTATAATACGTATGTTTGTGCATTTTGCATTGTCATTCAGGTCCCTAAGTCCTAGCTGGATTTTTTCTATCTTTTTATCGATCAATTCTACTATCTGTTTGATTTCTGATGTACTGTCTTCCACATCGCTAATTCTCTCCTCTGCCTCTTCTAGTCTGCTGATATTTGCTGCAAGTGTATTTTTGATTTCTTGAACTGTGGTGTTCATTCCCATCATAGCTGTTATCTTTTTGCGTATGTCTGCAATTTCCTCTCCAAGTGTTGTCTTCATATTGTTAACCTCTTCCTTTACATCATTAAATTTGTCGCTGATATACGTTCTGAGATCTTTAATTACTTGTGTGAAGTTCTGCTCCCCTTCCTGGTTTTTAGTTTGTTCATTGGCTTCAATCATGTTTTCCTGATTACTGGTTTGGTTTGTAGTTTTTTGTTGCTGTCTGGTCATCATTTTATCTTGATGGGCTTATTCAGTTCCGGAGCTTCTTTGTCTAGTCTTGGGGGATTAATTAGCTATTGCTTTTGCATAAGTGTTATATCCTCTCTTTGTCACTTTGTTCTTCTTATTCTAATTTCTTATTGCTGGCTGCATTCAGTTTGAAGTAAAGTATTAGAACCAGGGAAAGGCCATTGTGTAAGAAGGGAAAATGTTGAATGGGGATCTCATATTTTTTTAATGTAATATTTTTTAAAAAATGAATAAATAAAATAAAATTTAAAAATAAAGAAAGGAAAATGTGAAAAGTAGTATTGGTAATAAATGTTAACAGAGCAACAATATGAGATCTGGGGGGATGGATATTAGTTTCATGTAAATTGTGTAGAGTTATAGCAGTGAGTACCTAAGTCAACTGAATATGGGAGGGATATGGTATGAATTAAAAAGCTAGTGTTTTCGTGAGAGAGGGAAAGAGAAAAGAAAGACAATAGTTTCAAGAGTGGATAAAAGACAGAAAAGAAAACAAAGGTATTAGAAATTAAAAGTTAGACAATTTGGGGATCAAAGAAAGGGAGGTGGGATATAGGAGAGACAGTAGATGATGGAGGATATCAAGATGTGGTGGAAAGGGGATAGTGTAGGTAGCCAAAATCAATTCACACAGAAATGAGGCAATGGAGGATGAGGAAACCCAGCAAATGTGAGGTGTTCCCTGCAGCACCTATTGTATAATTAAGATAAAATAAAGAAGAAAATGAGGGACAAGAGGGAAAAAAAGGGAAGAAAGAAAGAAAAAGGGGAGGGTGGGGAAAGAAAAGGGAGGGGAACAAGTAAGGAAAAGAAAAAAAGATATAGAACAACAACAACAGCAACAACAACAACAACAAAAAATCCTAAATAAATAAAAAAAAAAAGACCTTGGGGGATACAGTGGGAGAAAAGATCTAGGAGATAATGCCATATTAGCAGCCAGGACAATAAAACATAAAAATTTTTTAAAAAACTCAAATGTTGAAGGCTAGGACAATCAAGGACCTCAGATGGGCCTCAGGGCATGGTGGATTCAGGGATGGAAAGTCTGTGATATTCCAGACTCAAGAGGTGTGAGTCTCTGGGGTGTGGGCCACCAGGGTTTAGGGGACAAAGACCTGGCAACCTCAAATCCGGTTAAAAAGGAGCCTGGGAGCACCGCAGCGCAACACAGCCTTCAGGGATCCCCACAGCTGGGTGCCAGCCCTATGGGGGAGGTCACATCCACAAACTCTGACCTATGTGTCAGGAACCCACAATTCCCCCTCTCACTAGGGTCTCTTCTGTGGCTGTATCACCAATTCGATTTCAGGACACCTCCCACCCTACGAGCCCCCAAAACAGCCAGCTGGGGGCACCTCTACACTGCAGCCAATTTAAGGACACTGCAGATCAGCAGCCAGGCCCAGGGGATGGGGCTCCAGCCGGAAGCACCAATATCAGTGTCAGAAACCGAAAATCCCACACCTTGCAAAAGATTCCCCTAATCGGCTTCCAGAAACCTCCCACCTTGCAAGCCCCTGAAACAGCCTCCTGGTGATGGCTCTTCAATGCGAGCAATCCAAGGCTGCTGCAGATCAGCAGCCAGGCCCAGGGGCTGGGGCACCAGCTGGAAGTGCTATTATTCATGTCAGAAATAAAAAATTCCCTACCTCACAAAATACTCCATCTGCCTCACCAAATCGGTTTCCAAAGGCCTCCTGCCCTTCAAGCCCCTGAATAGCCTGCTCAGGGCTTATGAATTCCCCAGCACCACAGAGCCTCCAGGAATCACTGCCGCAGTGCTGGTGCCACAGTGCTGCCTGCCCCAAGGAGGAGCATCCTGAACGCAGCCCCTAACTCCATGTAAGAGAACCTCAATTTTATCTTTTACACGAATCTTCTCTGTTACTTTCCCACCAAATTGATGTCCAGACACCTCCTACCCTGCAAAATCCCGAAACAGCCTGGTCCTGAAGAATTTCTAATGCTGCCCAGATGCTTCTTTGCAGGAGAGACTATAAGGTGCACTCACTCAGCCACCATCTTGCCCCACCTCTCCAGAATATTGTTTTAATCTTTCATTGTCACTTTGGTTAAATAAGGAGCTGAGTCTTGTTCATGGTGACCTATGACCTTATTTCATATACATTACAAACTTCCTGGCAATTTTGACATTTGCATTCCCTCAACCAAATCCTAAGTATGTCTCCTTGATCAAAGATTTCTGCTGGGGTCCAAGAAAATAAAAAATCATTAATTTTTTACCTTATAAAAAGAGACATTTTAAAAGTTGTTAGGATTATTTGATATGTTGGGACTTGCATGGGATGTGTTGTCAAATTAAGAATTTTCTAATTTTCTGTTGGTTAAATCTGAGTGGGCAAAAAAGTTGTTCATATAAACATTTCAGAAATTATATGAAGTTCTTAGAGAGTTGTCGAGATCTTTACTGTTCATGATATGCACTGGTGCAGATTTGTAAGGTATTAGACAAGAGTGCAGTATTATTTTTAATCATTCAAGTTATTCTTTATAAAATGCTCCATTCCACAAAATAACCAAGTTTCCTGGTCAGTTACATTGTATTCTTCTGGTGCATTTTTTTATCTTCAGCAAAATAAATAAATAAATAAGCTTTAAATGAGAAGTAAGGTTAGCATATTAACCTTGCTCCATCTGTCAATTTCACAACACTTGTAAAACTGAAAGTTCAAGAGGTGTCAAAAACCTTGCAGAAAGGACCCTTCATTGGACTTTATACAATTGCTATCACCTCCAACTTTAATCTTATACCCAATTACAATTAAACTTATCATTTCAAGTTTATGAAAATCAAAATATAACTATTAAAAGCCCTCACTAGAGATATGGGGAGTGTTGGAGATTTGGGCCCAAAGGGTATTGGGAATGAAAGAAAGAGAAAAAGAAGAAAGAAAGAAAGAGGAAGAAAGAGAGAGAGCTGGGATCAGGGGGTCTGTGAATAGAGACTCATCAGACAACTTTATTGTTTACAAGGGGCTCTATATATACCCCAGCCTATGTGAGAACAAGCAGCAACATGCAGTTAACTATCAGCATTACTCATAATCTAAGGAATTCAAAAAATCTTATCTCAAGGTACAAAGTCTAAGTGTTCTATTTACTACAAAAGCTATGTGCTCATCTTTTCTTTCAACCTTTAACAGCTTCATCCTGTTTGCCCAGAACTCTTAATAACCGCATTTCTTAGGTCGCAAGCATAGCCATGGAAACAGCATGCCTCTCCTTGTGAGACCACTGTTCCTCAGTTTCCAAAATTTCCCCCTTTTTGTTTTAGTTGAGGTGACCATGCCTGTCTTAGGTTGCCCTCCTCTCAAGAGTCTTACCCATCATTGACTACCAGCCAAGCTCTTCAACTTGGGGAAATTATTGAAGTGCTTTGGCTAGCACCAGATTATTCGCATGTCCCATGGCTGTTACACTTTGCAATTTTCTTTGAAAGCACTGTCCAGCACAGGCAAGAATCATGAGCAACAGAACAAATATGTTTAGCCCTATTCCTAAAGCTGACAGGAAATGCTGTGATTTCTACCAATTAACTGGGCTAAATTTTGTAATATGTGAAATCATATCTGACAAAATATCCTTATCATTTGCTACATAAATTTGATGCGACATCTCTAATATTTTCTAATATTTTCAGAGAGATATTACTTTTATGGCCTAATAAATTATTCTTCATTTTTTCCATACTATATCTGATGAATTACATGCAAGCAGAGTTAAACAGAAATTATTTTCATTCCAATCACACCTCAACCCCCTTAACAAATTCAAATTATACAATTGATTTCTAATATGTAACACAGCTGATTTCAAATGATTAACTCAATTATTTAACTGCCCATCTATATGCTCTTGACTATGTCACAGATCACTAGCATTTTCATGCCAATTATGTACATATTGTTGTTTGTACTTTCATGTAAAGCTATTGCAGCAGTAGCAGCAACTGTAACGATACCAATCAGTCCCAAAATGCTTATAATAAGCAGTCCAATAAAGCATCTAGTCCACTTCAAGAATTCTTGTGCCATATGTAGCAATAACTGACTTTCAGGAGATGACTGCCAAATTCCACGTCATTCTCACAGGTGTCCAGATGCCTTTTCTTCTTCTGGCCATCACTATTGTTGCTTCACTGATATTCACCTTTTCAGTGGAGCCACTTTTGCCTTTTCTCAGGTTTCAGTGGTAGGGCTCTGGATCTTCACAAAGGCATCCGTGCCAACAGTCCTAAAAGGGATGTTAGTGGAGTGGGCAAGGACATGACAGTCACCTGTTACTACTAGCAGGTATCCCAGATGTCTCTTCATAATCTGAGGGTGATTTACAATAGTCCATCATTTCTGTCTTGCTTTTAGCATTTTCAATCCATCCCTGGATAGAGATGGCAGTCTTTAGAGTGACCAGACACTATTGGGTTAAATCTTTCACTTTTAGCAGGACCTCCCATGCTGTACACAACTGCTTTTTTATATTGTATTATTGGCCCCTTTCCAGAATTGTGATTAAAATCCAAGGGATACTTGTTTAGAATTTTGCTTTTGCCACGAACTCCACCCAAAGCTAATATTGGTCCTTGCCACATCCAATTCATAGGCTAAGTTAATGTCCACAATTTACCTTCTTTTTACTATTATTTAAAGTGCTTTTCTCAATTAATACATGCAATGGTTTTAATATTTGAGCTAAGGAAGGGATGAAAGATTTTCAGTATTCCAGCCATATTACAAACTACATTAATGTGAGAAAACATTGTACTTTATCAATTACAGCAGAGGTTATAGTTTTGTTTTACCCAACTAAACAACATTGAGCAGCAGGGACCTCACAGTCCATCCCAACTGTCTGCCCACCCCAGGCTCTCAAGATAAGATACCATTGTTTCTGCTGTTTCTTTTAATTTTGAAAAAAAGGATTATTGATTGCCATAATGTCATCAGTAGCGTTTTAGCCACAGATTTCTTCTACTCAGCCAGATTCTTTGCCACAAGGCCAGGGCAGATGGTTGGGCTATACACACAGCCTTGGAGAGGCACTACAAAAATAAATGGGACTTCCTCAAAATTAAAGCCTTCTGCACCTCAAAGGAGTTTGTCAAGAATGTAAAAAGGGAGCCCACACAGTGGGAGAAAATATTTGGCAATCATATATCTGATAAGAAACTTATAACTTGCATATATAAAGAACTCCTATATCTTGAAAATAAAAAGATAAACAACCCATTTAAAAAATGGGAAAAAGACTTAAACAGACACTTCTCCGAAGAAGAAATACAAATGGCAAGAAAGCACATGAAAAAATGTTCCAAATCTCTAGCTATCAGGGAAATGCAAATCAAAACTACAATGAGATACCATCTTACACCCATAAGATTGGCAGCTATGAAAAAAACAGAAGAATACAAGTGCTGGAGAGGATGTGAAGGAAGGGGAACACTCATCCACTGCTGATGGGAATGCAGAAGGATCCAACCATTCTGGAGGACAGTATGGCGGTTTCTCAAAAAACTAGCCATAGATTTGCCATATGACCCAGCAATACCACTGCTGGGTATATACCCAGCAGAACTGAAAACAAGAACACAAACCGATATATGTACACCAATGTTCATAGCAGCATTGTTCACTATAGCCAAAAGTTGGAATCAACCCAAATGCCCATCAACAGACGAGTGGATCAATAAAATGTGGTATATACACACAATGGAATACTACTCGGCTGTAAGAACAAACACACTACAAACACATGTGATAACATGGATGAATCTTGAGAACCTTATGTTGAGTGAAGCAACCCAGACATTGAAGGACAAATACTACATGACCTCAATGATATGAAATAAACAAGCTGCCCTAGATAGCAAGAGACTGAACGATAGGCTTACAGGAAATCGGAGGGTGGAGGAAGGATATGAGCCGATGTCTGCAGGGGTGGAATTTAAGACGAGATGGTGGTAAGTATGAACACAAAGAAGAGATAAAAGGGGGGCAAGGGGTTGCCTTTGGTTGGGGCTTTGTGGGTTTGAGGGTGGCTGGGGAGGGACGGATGGGTAACGTTGCCCAAAAGTGGGGGGAGGGAGGGGTAGCATACGAACACAGGAGAGGGTCAGGTGTTGGTGGAGAGTAAAATGCCGAGAAAATCATATCAAAATATAATAAAGAGGGTTACCTGTTTAGAATGCTCGGAGGGGAGGGTCTGATGCAGGACGGGCTCCTGGGGAATGTCTAAATGCTCATTCTGCCAGAGTGGGTGACACCATGGGGTAGAAACCCAAGTAGTGAGAGTGGGGGTGGACCCACATCCTGGGGAGGACTAATGCCATCAAATAGAGGGAACTGTATCCCTTGAGAGAAAGGGTGGCTCCCAGGGCATTGGGGCAGTTGAGCAAGTTAGGCCCTGAACACTATTCCATCTATCTCTGGAAGTGGCTCCTCAGGAAACGGAGGTTGGCTGTCACTGTGGGCACCAAGGTGGAAGGGAAAATGGACGTTAAATGTGTGGAACCAAAGTAAATAGGGGGTAAGAGAGGAGTTTCTTGAGAGTACACAAGGATGGATATAAAACATGTAATATTACACCATAACATATAGGAGATGACAGACTGATAATGTAAACCATAATGTAAAACATAGGATAACTAAGAATGTAAAGAACTGTGTATCCCAAAGTATGCACCATAATGTAAGCACAGATGTCACCTTGTTAGAAAGCTAATGTCTCAGACTCTGTACATCACTTTAAGTAAATATGATATGAATAGGGCGTAAGAGTATCACTGTGGAAGGGAAAAGGTTTTCTGGTGGATGTGTGGGAGTGCTGTATATTATATATATACATTGCTGTGGTCTAGGACTCCTGTGAAGAAAAGCTGAATAATTAGGGGGGGAGGGGGAAAAAAAAAAGAAAAAGATAGGATGTGGAATTTTTTCAAGTCAACATTCTTTATCTAAGTTCTTTATCTAACTTTATCCAAGTTCTTTATCTATCCTTTAAACCCATCACTATATGCCATTCCCTAGTAAGGGACCATGACATTATATTGGGCTTCAAATTTCGGGGAGTTCTGGATCACAGAGTGTTTCAACAATGGCAATGGAGGGATACTGGTATGGGATACCAATGACAGGTGATATATGGCTGACAGGGAGCTATACAGAACATATGTCCAGGGTGCATGGAAATGTTTGGATATACTCATAGTGGCAACAATTAAAAACCACAGTAGGGGGGGTACTGGGTTCCTGGCCAGTGGTGCTCTGTCGTGGTCCCTAGGGGAGCAGCGACAGTCTCCCAGGTACAGCGGCGGGGACCGGGAGGGAGTGAGGGTTCAACAGTGAGCCCCTGATGCTAATGACTATGCTTGTGAGCTGATAAACCTAAAATAAGAACAAGGCCTAGAGCAACATTGTGCCTGGGAATTTCCTCCTGTCAGCCTTCATGTTACTCAAATGTGGCCAGTCTTGAAGCCAAACTCAGCATGTAAATTCAATGCCTTCCCCCCAGCGTGGGACATGACACCCGGGGATGAGCCTCCCTGGCAATGAGGGACCACTATCAACTACCAACTGATGATGCAACTGGAAAATGACCTTATATGGAAGGTTCAATGCGGATCAGCAGAATATCCATGTCTACATAAAATAACATGACTTTAAAATGCTGTTTGACCTAAAGTAAGGGGGAAATGGAAAGGAGAAATGAGTTTATATGGCTACGAGTTTCTAAAAAAGAGTCTGGAGGCTGGCAGAAGGATTGCCCTCATGCACAACTGAGCAGAGTCAGAGAGACAGATAAAGCAGATACAACCCCCAGATATTGGTTCCTCTGAGGGTTAAAGAGACCCAGGGGAGTTATGGTCATGGCCGATGGGGTTAACTACCAGGGCAGATGGCCCCTCTTTGGAAATGGTGTATATATGTGATGAATCTGGACTCAGATGGGATCTCCCTTCATAAGACTTTCATGCTAATGTGCTGGAGGTGCAGTTAATGTTGGGGTTTAAGATATATTTAGGGGATTTGAATCTCTGGACTGACAATGTGATAGCCAGGTCCTGAGCCTCAACAGACTCCAGCACCTACAATCTGATCTATTGTACTTACCACACTCAGCTAAGATGGAGTTGAAGAGGGACAACCACCACACCATGGAGCCTAGAGTGATTACAACTGAAAATGGGAGGATTGCATCCAGCATCCATGTGGAATCTGAGCCTCCTCTTGACATAGAGGTGCAATGGACACAACCAATCCAATGTCCACATAGAAGAGGTGGCATTGGATTGGGAAAAGTGGACATGGTGGACGATGGGTATGGGGAAAGGCAGGAAGAGATGAGAGGTGGAGCAGTCTTTGGGACATGGAGCTGCCCTGGATGGTGCTTCAGAGGTAATCACCAGACATTGTAAATCCTCACAGGGCCCACTGGATGGAATGGAGGAGAGTATGGGCCATGATGTGAACCATTGTCTATGAGGTGCAGAGGTGCCCAAAGATATACTTACCAAATCGAATGGATGTGTCATGATGATGGGAACGAGTGTTGTTGGGGGGGGAGAGGGAGAGTGGGGGGTGGGGTTGAATGGGACCTCACATATATATTTTTAATGTAATATTATTACAAAGTCAATAAAAAATAAAAATAAAAATAAAAAAAAAGTCTATTGTTGACTTTTCTACAGGTAGGAGAATGCAGGCTGGCTTGGCTTGCCTAAGGAAATACTAAAGAAAGTCTTAGCACATTTTAAAACAAAGTGATAATGACACAGCTGGACGTTAACTTCTTGCAACAAACTAGCAATATTTGGTATTGCTGCATACTACAATGGTGTTACTTCAATTTATGATAAGAAGTTGTTTCTATGACACACACCTTTTTATATTAATTAAAACCATAATTAATCATATTGTATTTTGTTTAATATTATGTTGAAATATTGATAAATTTATACACTCTTAAGCATTCATATGAACCTTTTACTCATACAACTTTAGTTAACAGAGGGTTAAAAAATCCTGTTAATTTTATAACACTTTCAAACACCTTCCATTCAACTTATAACATTAAATGAACTCAACTATTACTTTAATTTTTCTTTCAAGGTAAAAGAACAAATCTCTTGTAATTAGTTTGGAATTAAAAGCTACTCTTCAGGATTTGATTTTGAGAAAGCAGGTTTGAAAATTAATTTCTTTCAAAAGAGATAGGACCTTTTCTTCTTTGAACACTGAGGAAATGATAAGGTTAAAGCACAAGAAGCTATTTTGATAAAACAGACTTTCCTTGTATACTGATTATTCAGGATGAACACTTTTCATAAACTTTTACCAAAACAGGCTAATGACTTGAGAGACTTTGAGAAAGAAGAAAAATTTACCTTTGCATTAGTATAGTACTTGATACTAAACTTTTTAAAATTTTATAGACAGACCCATCAAATCTTGCTTAACTTTAACGATAAATTTTCTTTTCCATGAACCTTCTACACTTTCAGTATTCATTCAGGTTTTGTTACACATTTTACTCTTTCTTAATAATCAATCATTTTATCTTAGGAAAAAACTATCTCCTGTTTCCTTAACAATAAAAACACATTCCATATATCCCAGATACATAAGTTACCAAAACAATTTTGGAAACTGTTTTCCAGCAAACTTTTTCCAAAATATAATTACAATCAACACTAAACAAACTTGTTAAAACAATGAACTTTTCTTCATTTTATTTTATTTTATTTTATTTTTTTAAAGATTTATTTATTTATTTAATTCCCCCCCCCTCCCCTGGTTGTCTGTTCTTGGTGTCCATTTGCTGCGTCTTGTTTCCCCGTCCGCTTCTGTTGCCGTCAGCGGCACGGGAAGTGTGGGCGGCGCCATTCCTGGGCAGGCTGCTCCCTCTTTTCACGCTGGGCGGCTCTCCTCACGGGCGCACTCCTTGCGCGTGGGGGCTCCCCCACGCGGGGGACACCCTTGCGTGGCACGGCACTCCCTGCACGCATCAGCACTGCGCATGGCCAGCTCCACACGGGTCAAGGAGGCCCGGGGTTTGAACCGCGGACCTCCCACATGGTAGACGGACGCCCCAACCACTGGGCCAAAGTCCGTTCCCTTTTTCTTCATTTTAAATACTTAGTACATTTAATACCAGAAATAGTCTTTTAGAACCAAGTTGGCAGGGGAGGATAATGACTTTTTGGAATTATCCATTTAAATACCTTAATTTAAACAATGCTTTGTTAAACTTCTTATAATTATTTATAACCATATAGACTGTAATTATATTATTTTAAGACAAATTTTATCTTCACAGAACACATTTCCTTTCCCAAAGTTACTACAATACCCTTTATAACTTACCACATGCATTCAAGTTCCATTCTGCATATGTTCTTTCTGATTTTATGAAGACCAGTTGTCTTATTTTAGGACAAAATACATGTTTTTAAACAAACATTAACTTTACTTAGGACTTCTACAAAATTTTACCTTTCAAAATATTTATTCAAGTTTTACATCCTTTCTTTTGTGAATAAAAATAAACTATTCATTTCAATTTAGGCAAGAACCTTTTTTTATGAAGAGACAGTAATTTCATTAAGACTTACAATTTTTATCATTGTAGAGATGCCATTAACATTTAAACTTAAGTATTAATATAAACATTTATTTAATTTTTGGCCATTTGAATAGATCTCTTTTTGAAATTTTTATTTATTAATTTATATCACCATCTGGAGGTATCAAAATATACACTGACATTGAACAAACAGACAAACACAAAACAATTACAACATATTAACAGAAACATACAGTTTACAATTGACTCATAATTCTTACTTTCTTACTTTTTTGGTATAGCTGTTTTTAAATTCTCCATCATATCACATCTTAGATTTTACTGTTTTTAAGATTTTTTCTGGAATCCATGTTGCCTGTAACATTCAAGCATATGCTTGGAAACATTTTTATTATCAGCAATCAGTTAAGATAACTTGAGCAGCATAAATGTAATTAAGCTCTTATTTAGCCATTTAGAACACACATTTTTTGTATTACTACTCTGTAAGACTATATTGAGACTTGAAGTTCAGGAGTAAACTATTGATTTAAAACCAAAAATTCCTTTTAACACCTTGATAAAAATTTTGTATTGTTTTATTACTTTGGTTAAATAGGCCCAATCAGAATTAGCATGGAAACAAAACAGAACTCCAATGTTGCTATGTTTATCTCCTTTTCCAGCAGTTTAATTCTATTAATTAACACTAGCCCACAATTACATTATTATGTAGGCAGCAGGGGGTTTACAGAGTTGCTGCCAGAATAATTTCCTTATCATAGTTAACACTTTAACAGAGAGTTTTCTTACAAGCCTGATTTCATTAACAAGAACTTTATTTAGTATTTTTACCTGTTTTAAATCTTTCAATAGTTTAAAAGGTAGTGGTTCATGATGGAACTCAGTACCTTCCTGAAGGATTATTAGCACCTGATGGAGTTGGTTGTGATATAACCAGAAAAGCTGATAAGAATTGCATGGCCTCCAGATCCCCTTGTTGAGATCCTTACAATAAACAGCACATCAAGTGTGTTTGAGGAGTGGGGTTGGAAACGAATATATTTTAACATAGGGTAAAGCACCTGACATATCTGAAAAGATTCCAGGTGTTGATGTCAGGGCAGCCATAAGTGGTGGCTCAACAGGCACAGTAGGTTGAGCTGGATATAAGCTAGGATAAGAATCTGGATGATATATGGAGATTGGATATTTCATTAGAGCAGACAGTTATTTTCTTATCTATAAAAGGATTAGGCATAAAGCCAGGAGACTCTCCTCTGCCTTTTGGCTCAGAATTTAGTTCTTTCAAATTGCCCTCCACTTTCTGTTTGTCTATGGGTTTTGAAAATATAGTAATTTCTTCTTTGTCATCTTCCTCTGATTGTAAAGGATCTAAGGTGGCAATAATTTGCTGGTACAAAGCTCACACAGATAAAAGGAATGGATTCCCCTGTTTGATATGCTCTCTGTAAAGCTTTCATTACACGTCTCCACTGTTTGAATTTAAAACATTATGCCCCTGAAGCTAAAACCAACCACAATGCTTTTGTATTAAAGCAAACAATTTGATTAACTCACAACTTTTTACAGGCACCCCACTAGCAAAGTTTTTAACACTTGCAAATATTCTTCCACACTTCCCATTTTAACTATTACCCTGATGACTTCATGGAAATGTTACTTACCTAAAAGAAGACTCCAGTCACACTGCTTTGGATGTCATTCATGACCCTTGTAGGAGTCCTTTCCGTGGTTCCCAATACTGTTTTGGAAGACTCACTTCTTCGGGCCCCACATTGGGTGCCATTTGTTGGAGATTTGGGCCCGAAGGGTATCAGGAATGAAAGAAAGAGAAAAAGAAGAATGAAAGAAAGAGGAAGAAAGAGAGCTGGGATCAGATAACTTTATTGTTTACAAGGGGCGCTATATATACCCCAGTCTATTTTAGAACAAGCAGCAACATGCAGTTAACTATCAGCATTACTCATAAGCTAAGGAATTCAAAAATCTTATCTCAAGGTACAAAGTCTAAGTGGTCTATTTACTACAAAAGCTATGTTCTCATCTTTTCTTTCAACCTTTAACAGCTTCATCCTGTTTGCTGGGAACTCTTAATTACTGCATTCCTTAGGTTGCAAGCATAGCCATGGAAAGAGCATGTCTCTCCTTGCAAGACCACTGTGCCTCAGTTTCCAACAGGGAAAAAGCTATGGAATATTCCAGTCTGTAATTGGATGCAGTAGTTACACCATACTCAGTGATGAAAGAATATTAGCTGTGGTTGTAAATTACATGAGGTGTCAGCTGACTTGGGCAGGGGTCATACCTTTCAGTTAATAGAGCTCATGATTTGCTGGTTTCTAATCTCAAGAAAAACCCAGCATATGTCAACTCACAGACTGACCTTTTTTGAAATCATACTGCTCTCACCTTAAAATATCCAAATCCTCTAAAGTGATACTTTAAATCCAGTACTCTGTTGCCCATGCCTGAAAAAGATGATTCTCAAGATTGTGAGGTTCCTGTTTCTGTTATTATCCCCAGGACCAGATTTACCAAAAACAAAGCAAAACAAAACAAAACACACACAAACAAAAACAAAACAAAACAAACAACAACAACAAAAAATCCTTGATAAACCTGGCTTAGATCATATTTTTAGATGTGTCTTACCATAAAACAGAAACAGATAATTATGAGGCAGACTATGAAGTAACCACTACAGTAGAAGCAATTACTGGTCAGCAAGCCCCTGGCCTCACCATGCCCTAGTGAGCTGTAGTAAAACTTTTGAATAGAGGCAGTCATTTAGCTAAAAGAAAACCACTTAATATTTATACTGACCATAGATATGCGTTTGGAGTAACTCATGATTTTGGAAGTTTATGAAAACAAATGGACTTCCTGAAGTCATTAGGAACCAAATAAAAAATGGTAAATATCTAAAATAATAGACATATTTCTATCACCTAAGGAAAAGGTAAAACAAAGAAAAAATGCTGTGATAAAAATGGAAGCTCACACTCACAAAACTTTGTGAGAAGATAAGAAAAATGTCAACCTCACAGCTCAACAATATGTGGAGACAACAAAACATTTCCCTTGTATAATGTCCTTCATAAGTCCTCCCCAAATGAGTTAGCTCACAGTTAGGAAAATGTTTCTGTATTTGAAAAAGAAAAATAGAGTCAGCAGGGTTACCAATTAAATTCTGGGAATGGAATCTAGGAAGTGCTGGATGGTGCCCTGTTGCCCTAGAGTCCCTAGAAGAAACTACACGTGACCACTCCATGAAATTACCCATTACAGAATGCAAAAAATGAAAAAGGACAAGGAAATACATGGGTGGGCAGTTTTGATAAGGTACTTTAAAAAATCTGTAACCAGATTCATACATGACAGGCTCATCATCTAGGCAAAATTTATTAATTTTTATATCTCCATAAACTTAACTGCCACAACTGGACTATTTGAACATCAGCTGAAGGGCTTTACCAGCCAGTTCTTTCAATGGATTATAATTATATATAGTTTATGACTTACAGGTAGTAAGAATGGGTTGAGGCATTCTCTTGTCAAAATAAGAATGCTTTAACTGTAGGGGAAAAAAGGAAAATGGTTTTCCAAAGCAGGGAGTACCCTTTGAACTCTCAAGCTAGCTTCAAACTCACTTCACTAGAAAGGTTATAAAAAAGTGTTTCAATATACATTTATGTAATCTAAGTATCTTTTTAAAAATATATATATATATTTAAAGTTTGTGTCAAGTGGTTCCCATCCAGCAAATCACCCATTGCCCATACCATCCAACACCTATGGTAAGGTAGAATAAATCCAAGAGATATATAAATTAAAGCTTAAATATTGACTCACTGGTGCTGTCTTTGCCAAAACATTCCCTTTGGTCCTCATGGTCCTGAGGTCTATGCCATCAGGCAAACACCACTGATCCCACAAGAGGTAATTATAGGGCAGCCCATGTATGGGAAACAGTTCACTAGAGAGGATCTGTAACAGTTTGATGCTGGATGGATCCCAGAGAATCATGTCCTTAGAGCCAATCCATTCCTGTGGGAGTGGACCTACTGTAAATGGGACTCTTTGATTAGATTACTTCTGTAAGGCATGCCCCAGGGTGGGATATAATCCTCTTACTAGAGTCCATATGGAAAGAGACAGACACAGGTGCTCAGAGTGAAATGCTCAGAAGCTGAGAGAGAAACCAGAAACTGAAAGCAACAGAGTCAGAGGAGAAAGCAGAGACTGACGGATGCCACCATGTAACTTCCCATATGCCAGAAGAGTCCAGGATCACCCACAGCTGATCTTTGAGGAGAGAGCATTGCCAGAGGATGTCTTGATTTGGACTCTTTTCTCAGCCTCACAGCAGAAGCTTGCAAGTCAATAAATCCCCTTTGGAAAAGCCAGCTCATTTGGGGAAATATTGTTTTCATCAGACTTGGTTAAGTAAAACAGGATCCAATGATAGTGAAGTGAGGTTTTTTCAGTATTGTAGGAAATCAATGGAATAGCCTCAGGGATTTTTTTTTTTTAAGTTACTGAAGATTTACTGACCCTCTACCACCTAAAGACAACATTCCACCACCTGCAAACTGATGACATTATATTCTGGAAAATAAAACAATGAAAAACCAATCTCTGGCCTACTCAAAATAAACTTATCAGGTTTTAATAACTTCACATATAGCTGTCAAATTAGAAGGAAATGAGACTTGGGTACAACACATGCAGCTAAAACTGGTGCCACTTCCAAGGTGGGTATATGAAATGGTATATGATCCAAAATTAAAATTAACCAAAATAATGCAGAAGCAGTTGACACTGTGTGTGTATCTGATGTGGACAGGTACTGCCAAGATTATGGAACAAGAACCCATTCAACCAAGTGTTTTTCAGGTTATGGGGAAGTTTTTTGGGTGATGAGGTACAAACACAGATACCCAGCAAGATTGCATGAAATGAGAGGTTCATAACATCGAAGAATCTGGAGGGGGAGAATGGAGAATCTTGGGAGGGTCCCAGCTTACCTAGCCTAGGTTCCTGTGAGGGCTCATGGAAGGGCAGGTTGGAGCACATGTTTATTCCAGGCTGTTTTCTTTACTGTGACCCAGATGGGAAGGATCCAATGGACCCTGAGCCTGGCAGTTCCACAATATATGGCACAAAAAGCAGATGTCACTAAGGCCATGTGGAGAAGCTGAGAGCAGCTTCTTATCATCCAAGTCATATGGAAATTGATGCCTTGCAAATAAATTATGCAGCAGGAAAGAGCTGCAGTGACAAGGGGCAATTGAAAAGAAGTGGCAGAGGCTGATCATAGAAGCTGAGGTTAGCTCTTATCATCCATACCTGTGAAGGTGCAAGTGTTGCTAGTTGTGGTTATACCCAGGGAAGGGTTAACTCAGGTGGTTGCTCAAAATGTGAATTTATGACTAAGTTGGGACAAGGCAAAGATGTATCAAAATAATTTTTTTCATTACACCAAAATTCCCTTGTTTAATTGACACCCTTGTGCTTTTATCTATATTTACAATTTTGTTTTTATGCTTTTGTTATCTTCCTCAAAAACCTATTTTCCATACTTTCTCTAGTCATCAAGATAAACCCTTGTTAAAATAACATTATTAGGAGCAGATGTGACTCAAGTGGTCGAGTGTCCCCTACTCACATTGGAGATCCTGGATTCAGTTGCCTCATGCCTCCTAAAAATTTAGGAAAACAACAAGAAAAACAAAAGAAATAATCAATTCAGGGAAGCCTATGTGGCTCAATGTTTGAGCTCCAGCTTCCCACATATGAGGTCTCTGGTTCAAACCCTGGCCTTGGTACCTCAGACAGACAACAAAACAACAACAAAAATCCCAAGGGGACTGCACTTCATCAGTCCAACAGTGGTTTACATGGACTAATATCCAGGTAACCCTTCCCAGGAGAACAAAAGGCAAGTCAGCAAAGCCAGCATCAGGTGACCAAGGGTATTGGCTCCTCTAGGTTTGAATTTCCTAGTCTGAAAAGGCAGACTGTGGTCAGCACTCATTTTGTTTTGCTTAGAAATAAAACTTTCTCCTGAGAAAAGAAAAAAAAATCATACTTTCATTTTTAAAAAGCATCACTACATAAAATCATGGGTTTACAAAGTAATAAAATTTGACATCCAAATAAAAGTTTTTCTCCCAGAAATTTCTCAAACCCTTCTTGTGTCACATATGATGCTAACAAATATAAAGCAGGTAATCTAAATTTCAGTTTTGTGACAAAATGCATGTTTTTCCAAAGCTGCACAGAAAGCTCACCTAAACCCTTGGACCCTGAGAGAGGGGCCTTTAGGGAGCAAGCTGGGCACCTGGCAGCCTCTGGGGCTGATCCAGAAGCAGAACCCCCTGTGAGTGGGCACTGGACCATGAAGGCAGCAGAGAGGCCACAGGAGCCCAGAGGCTTGGTGGGAAATAGTCTCCATTCAGCCATGCTCCATTTGGTGTTCTCTGCACAAACCAAAGGCACCTGGATCCACTGTGTGAGGATAGTGATAAAAGCACCTCGGGAAGTGGCTGCCTTCAGGGAGAAGACCAGGCTGGGGGAGCTCTCACTTACCCCCATGGAGCAGGGAAGAGCCTGAGGGCCATAGAGGACAACCTGCTCACAGGGCCTCTATTTTCTAAGCACCCAGCTCAAGCCCTTGCCAACCACATCCCTCCAGTATAAACCACTGGTCTCCTTCTGACTGCACTCACCACTGGGGAGGCATTACTACTGCCCATGTGCAGAGAATGGTTTTTCAGGTCAAATCCTCCAAAACTGCAGGTTCTCTGTGAAGGAGAGGTGGACAGGAGAGGAGTTACCCCTGAAGTAGCTGGCAGAGCAGCACACCAACCCCAGACCCCACTTGCAGGGTGTCACTGAGCCACAGATGTGTGTGCAGGTGGAAGTGATGGGGGAGAGGGTGCAGGACTCAGGTTCCCAGGAACCTCTTGCCTAAACAGAGGTCCACAGTGCCCCTGACATACAAACACCATGATCACCACAAAGCTCTCTGCATATTCTGTGCCCTAAGATTCCCAGTCTTGTCATGACCCAGCCTACCATTCAACCTCCTTTATGTCAGTGACAAACAAAATAAGGGCTATTTATACAGGGTCATGAGCTCAGCAGTTTTAGAAGAGAAGACAGAAGTCCAATGGCTGCAGAGAGCCTTCTAATGGACTTCTGTGTAGTTTAAATCACTCAGAAAGGAACGAGGCTATGTTTATTGCAGGCTGACAGGCAGGCTCATGCACTGGTGTCTCCTAACCACAGCCACAACTTTACCAACCTACTTAAATATGACCCTTTTTCTAAAAGTGTAAAGGGAAGGGACCACATTTCCCCAGAAAGAAAAAGTTGGATGAACAACTGTCTTCAACCACACTCTTTAATTTCATCAGGAAAATTATTGAAGTTTTATAAGGAAGAAGAACTTCAGTGTCCTTTTAGCTTGTTTCAAACTTCATGGAATGCCTTTATATTAGACAATATAAGGCAGTAACTTTCTATTTCCAGAACTTGATTTGAATACACTGTTGACTAAAAAACGAAACAAACAAACAATACCTAAACTTCTAAGAAAATAAGTGAAAGCAGAAACATCCTATTTTTGGCACAGCTGATTATCTTTTTAAGTAGCTTTAATAAGATGTGAACAGCAGATACACGTTTCTCAAAGGACTATAGTTAATACTATGTATACTAGAACAGCACAATGAATATTAGAAATGCTGCTTATTTAAAATAGGCATGCTTGCTCTAAATACTTTAATTAGCTGACTGAGAAACACCCAGGGAGGGAAATTCCAGACACTGGGCTCCCAGATGTGGACTCAAATCCTGTGTCTGTCCTATGCAGTGTGATGAGTGAAGTGTTTAGACTCAGCTCTGGTTCCCCAGCAGCAACACTTATCATGGACTGAAGACTGGATGGCAGGTGCTCAGTGAGGGCCACTGCACTCAGGACAGCCACCAGTGCCTCCTGACCACAGTGACCCAGAAGTTGAGGTTCAGCCAATGCCACAGCCATGCAAATGAAGGGCTGGAATTCATTCTGTGAATTTCCACTCTAAAAGCAAAGCACACTGGGGAGGAATGGAAGGGCTGGATGTGGCAGTTTTGTTGAAAGAGGACCAGGCAGCAGCCTCTCAGGGTGGCAGGTGATGAGGACACCACAGAACCTTCTCCTTCAGCAAACAGCTGCTGCTGCTCTGAATAATGTAGGGTGGATGTGATCTCCAATGGGACATTCCTAATTTATAGCAATTTAATGGGATATCTGACTTCCTTTATAGTCAACTTGGCTGGACCTCGATCTACTCTGTAAAAAGAGAAAGACCCACATGCAAAAACGTTCACCAAACCACCTAACAAAGCAAATGATGTTGCACCCACACTTCAAGGCTGATTTTTAATATTAGCTTTCCCTTCCCACCTTATAAGGGCAAGTAAAGTTTCTCATGTTCAGAAAGGTGATGATTTTATTCCAGTTCCTCTCCCCTGACTCGGGCTTCATGACAGTGTGGGGTCCAGATGCCACACTTCGTAGCATCTGCACATCCTTCTTTAACCAGCAGCAGCTTCACAAGACTGGAGCCCAGCTTGTTATTTCTAATGCACATGAAATAGCTGATAAAGAATTTATGAGGAAACTATGACTGCAATAAGTTAAGCTCATATTTAAGTTTCTAAATTCCTGCTGTATGCACTTATTCTTAAAATTGAAAGCTTAAAGCTAAGAATGGACTGGTTTTCTTAAATACCAACTAAGACCTCATCCTAAGATAAGACAAGCTATCTGGAACAATTTTTCTTTCAATGGAGGATTGACAAGGAGTATAACAATAAATAGTCCTCAAACTAATCTCCAACTTTTTCTGTAATACCACATAGTTCTTGAAGCAGCACTCCTTAAATGGAGAAAATAGCTTGTAAACATTAAAAGAAAAATAACCCAATCTTTGATTTTGTGATATAAATGAAGCTATGTACTCCTTGCATCTTCTGTACAATTACAGAAATGTTTCAGACATACTTGTGGAGAGGGCAGCTAGTAAGTGGAATATGCCATGCAATTGACATGCATGTCTCTTCCCCCAAACAAAAATTTAATGACCAAATAAAATAAAGACAAGTGACACATCTAGTGTGTGTGAGGTATTATCATTTCCCTGAGGTTTCATTAAGCAATTATGGCATTTTTAGAACACAAAAAGATCAAGGTTGAAGAATAAAGGACAGCTTTTGGTAAAATGAAGGAAATATATGAAAAGGAGAATGCAAAAGAACTTTGAAAATAAATAGAGCAAAGAAAATAATCCTAACCCCCTGAAAAACAACAAGAAAATTTTCTTATTTCTCAGTAAAACATTGTTTTACATTACTTTCTCTGGATATTTAGAAAATTAAATGTTGTTTTCCTTGTACAGTAAAGAAATATGCACAAATATAATTGACCATTGAACACATTTCAGCAAGTGCTAAGCTGCCCAGTGCTGCCCTAAGTTCATAGCACCTTAAAAATATTTAGACTTGGGCTGAGATTTGTGACAGAGATTACATACATTGCTATCATTATGGGGAAAAATAAATATTTTCTTTAAAAAACTGGTGCTTGAAAACAACCTTGTCTGATGTCTACATGATGCCTATGGAATTAGTCCCTGACCCCCATGTTAGCACAAATCTGAAAAAAGAACTTTCAGAGGGAAGTTCTTGATGAAGTTACATTGTTATAAATGATGGCATATGCAGTCTATTATTTAGGTATCATATTGATAATGTATCATCTTATGTTGTGAACCTACATATATCGTGAATACCATGAGGGTCATATGAACAACTGAATGTACTCAATTTGGGAAAATTGTCAGTGTCACATGATTTAAACCCACAAGGTTGGTCAGCCAATTAGGGAAGTGGGCTGTTTTATCATGGACATGAGCTGGGAAGACACTGGTGTTCTGAGCCTGTACTGAGTCTGGCCATGGTACATTATACAGAGCAGATGTGAGGCTGACTGAGCAAGAAAGAGAATTGTCATTTCAGCACAAAAACAAAACCCAAACAAAAAATACCATGCTAGAAAGGAAGAGAAAACTTTTGCTACATAATAATAGTATTAAAAGAGCCAGAAGATTCCTTTCTAGAATCTTTTAGAATGGAGAAGGGTGTTTCACATTGGTGCTGACCAGACAAGGACCTGGTGAAATATAAGTAGCACCTCCTTGGGCTGGGGAGGATGGCAGGGTGGAGGGCCACTGTCACCCTGAAGAGCTGGGTGGGAGCCCAGGGCTTCTCCAGGCTCTGGGCATTCATACAGACCATGTTCCAGATTCAAGGGGACAGGCACATCCTCTTACCAGTCTAACCACACAGTAGTAAAACTAAGAAGCATTTTATTATCTGTCGGCAACTGCTTCATTTCTGGCTACATACAAGAGAATACACAAGATGTGTGTGCACATTTCCAAATGCTGCTTCTTTTGTTTAAAAAGATAAGAGCATCTAAGAGCTTAAGTAAAAAAGAAGAGCTCTAATCTTCTTCCCTGTTAGTTAGCAGAGACAACAAGCATGTCTCTCAAGGCATCAAGGCAGAATGCTCTGATTCATATGGGCTCTCAAGAAGTTGGGGGGGCCTCCACACTTAGCTTCCCAGCCCCAGTGGCCTCCCACTATCAAGAGGACAGATGGGAAGAGGGGGGAGCATGGCTATTAGCAACCTTTGTTCCTTTTGTTTGGGGCTTGTGTTGCCCTGAGTGACTGGAAGGGGGATGGAGCAAGAAGCTGAGCCTTTTTCTGGTCAGAACCTCTGGCTCAGTATCTGATGCTTTTGCCTCAAGGGATCTCCTACTCCCAACCTAATGTGTTGGAATGCAATAGTGGTGTGAAATTGACATGAAGGCTTCCATGTGCCCCATGAACAGAACTGGGGAGCCTCAAAAGATCCAACTGTAGGCACGAAAAACCCTGCATGGCAAATGTGCAATACCAACAATTATCTAGCTACTGATATGCTATGAGCACCTCACAGATTCCTGTTTCAGAACCAGAGACCCTGGTTAGAACAAAACAATCATTACTGAAGTTGCTAAAGTCTGTTGGTGCACAAAAACACACACAATGAAAGACATTATATTTTATCTTGGCCACTATATTATGAGCAAGTGATGAGAAACAACAATATATTGTATATTGTTCAAACTATCTTCTAGGGGAGTTTTTGTAGTGCCAAGCTCCTCTGTGAAAGAACACAGAAAAATGTCTACAGAAACTTGGTAGTAGTCAACCAGCAGGAACCATCAGGTTCAGGTGCATCTCTAAGTGAAAACAGGTGTCACCTTCAAGTTGGCAACCATCAGGAAGCTGACTTGGCCCAGTGGATAGGGTGTCTGTCTACCAAATGGGAGGTCCACAGTTCAAACCCCGGGCCTCCTTGACCCATGTGGAGCTGGCCCATGTGCAGTGCTGATGCACACAAGGAGAGCTGCCCCACACAGGGGTGCCCCCCGCATAAGGGAGCCCCATGCACAAGGAGTGCACCCCTTAAGGAGAGCTGCCCAGCGTGAAAGAAAGTTCAGCCTGCCCAGTAAGGGTGCCACATGCACGGAGAGCTGACACAACAAGATGATGCAACAAAAAAAGAGACACAGATTCCCATGCCGCTGACAACAACAGAAGTGGACAAAGAACACACAGCAAATGGACACAGAGAACAGACAACTGGGGCAGGGGAGAAGGAATGGGAGAGAAATAAATAAAATAAATCTTAAAAAAAAAAGATGGCAGCCATCAAAGGGACCTTGTGTAAGAGGTGTAGGAGGAGAAACCTTCATCCTCAAATTTGATTTTTAGACCTTCATCTAAAAGGAGAGTACTTAGTGAGACAGAAAATTCAGAAGACTTAGCTGGTGGACAATAGAAAGCACCATAAATTTGCTAGAATTTACTTTTCCTCCGATGAAAGTCTTGCTCTATGTATAATAAGGAAGATATGGTGTAAAAGATTCTGTAGGAGTGAATCAATGGAGACTATCGAATCTGGATCTTGATACTGGTTTAAATGAACATTCTGGTGATTGGTTGAATCAGGATGCAGTTCCAGATCAATTCAGTGTATAATTTGAAGTTGAATCTCTTGATTCAGAAGATTAGTGAAGAAGGACAAGAACTCTCATATGAAGATGATCAGGTTTATCAAGTTACTGTATATCAAGCAGGGGAAAGTGATACAGACTCATCTGAAGAAGATCCTGAAATTTCCTTGGCTCTCTGTGGGAAATGTACTTCATGCAATGAAATGTATCCTTCCCTTGTGTAAATGCATTACAACAGATGTGAGAATTGACTTCCTGAAGATAAAGGAAATAATAAAGGGAAAATACCTGGGAAAGCCATACTAGAAAACTCAACACATGTAGAAGAGGGCTTTAATGTTCCTGATTTCAGAAAAATGACATAGAAGAAAATAATAAAATCACACAAGCCTCCCAATCCCCAAAAAATGAGGGCTATTCTCAGCCATCAACTTCTAGTAGCAACATTTATACCAGTCAAGAAGATGTCAGCCATCTGCCCATTGAGATTTAAGCCCCTTCTGAAGTAGAAGCAGTGGATCACCATCCTGAAATTCTCAAGACTGGGGAGTGAACAATGGACTAAAGTAGACTTAGTATTATTCTATTATAGACTTAATATTATTCTAGCAATGGAAGAACTTTTATCATTGATGTAAAGGTAGTGGCCACCAGAGGTTCTGAGGTGAGGGAGAGGGAAGAATAGGTATAATATGGGGACATTTGGGGCACTGGAATTGTCCTGCATGACGTTGCAATGACAGGTACAGACCATTACATTTGGTCATAACCTATAAAATTGGGTAAGGCAGAGTGTAAGCTATAATAGAAACTATAGTACATTGTTAATAACAATGCTTCAATATGTGTTTATCAATTGTAGCAAATTTACCACACTAATGAAAGATGTTAATGTGGGAAAGTGTGGGAGGGTTAGGGTGAGGGGTTGGGGAATATGGGAATCCCCTATATTTTTTATTAAACATTTATATAATATAAAGCTTCTTTAAAAATTAAAAAAAAATAAATAAAGCTGTCAGAGAGTTTGAGAGGAATGAAACACAAGATAAAGGAAAATGCATGGAATCTAGTTTCCATCTTTGTGCCATTGAACCTTGTGACCTAAAATTGACTGTATCATCCATGACAAAAAAGGACATATCATGGCTTGTTTTACATATTCAAAAAATCTAAAAAAAAAAACCAAAAAATAAAATAAGGCCTGTCCAATATGTAGGCAGCTAGTTCAAATGATTATGCTAACTTATTTCTCCTAGTTGACTAGTTTGTAAGAGTAGAATTATATATTTCTAACTATGTAACCCTAAAAACTCAGACAGTTATTTTGGCAAAATTAAATTTATTTTTATGTTTTTATACATATTGAAGTATAAAAGTATCTCAGTCCATGTAGAATTCTTCTCCTTAATGTAATTTACCTACTTGGGGATGGGATGGGGTTTAGTGAATATTCACATCATTTTAGGAAAATTTCACTTCTGTTTATAGTTCATATTTGGGTTTTAATGTAATTTGAATTGGCTATATAGCTGGTTATTTAATTCTATCCTTCATATTTTAATTCATTTCCACCTTCACTTAAATAAAAATATCTGATTTTTCAAAATATAAGTAGGATATTCACATATAAGTTCTTTAGTACCTTTCTTTTAAGGAGATAAATTTTGTGAGAAAGATTTATTTAAATTTTAGATACTCTTAAATCTTCTCATCCTTATTTACTCTGCTCTTTCAGAGTCTCTTAAAATATTCTTTACAGGGAAGCAGACTTGGCCCAGTGGTTAGGGTGTCTGTCTACCACATGGGAAGTCCACAGTTCAAACCCCGGGCCTCCATGACCTGTATGCAGCTGGCCCATGTGCAGTGCTGATGTGCTCAAGGAGTGCAAGGAGTGTGCCCCGTAAGGAGAGCTACCCAGTGTAAAAGAAAGTGCAGCCTGCCCAGGGATGGCACCACACACGGAGAGCTAATGCAGCAAGATGATGCAACAAAAAGAGACACAGATTCCCATGCCACTGACAACAGAAGTCGACAAAAACAAGAACATGCAGCAAGTGGACACAGAGAACAAATGACTGGGGGCAGGGGGCAGGAAGGGGAGAGAAAAAAATCTTTTAAAAATTTTCTTTACAGATAAATAGAAATTGGTAGTTATATTCTCTGCTACTGAAGTAAAAAATGTACCACTTGTTCTCCAGGTTTAGGTGGTGATGATGTTGTCCATTGAGAGTCTTTCAGAAGAGCCAATACAACTTTTTTAAAGCTCTGTAGTAAAATGTGGAATTGTCCTGGGAGTTCCAATGTGACATACATTTTCAGGGTTTGGTGGGAATTGTTTGTTTCTCTCAAGTGAAAAACAGTTTAATTCACTTTGAAGTGTCTTCTTAGACAGGGTTATACAGTCTCTATTAATTGCCTAGATATCAGACCTTTGCTTAAGACCAGTTTCAGAAACAAGTGAATTCAGAAAGATTAATTCATAAATTAGTTAAAAGGAAGAACTGTTCATTTTCTTAAAAAAATAGCTGGAAAGGTCAACATTTCTCTAAATTATCCAGAAAATATACATCACTTCCTTCAAGAATTACAGGGTCATGGGATTCTGATATTGCTGTCAAACTGCACAGATTAACATATTGATTTATATATACATATGAAGCCTTCAGCAAAATAGTATGAATAAACAAATCTTTAGATAACTGGAGATGAGTTTTAATTTAAAGTCCCAGTGTTTTGCTTCTGGTTATGACAGGTTGAGGGCAATAAAATAAACTGAACTATGGGTTTAGAATAGAACTGAGGGACAATTTTAAACAGCAACACAGTGTGTCTGTTACTAGCAGTAGATTGTTATAGATAGACTTCATAAAAACAATAAACACACCCACATATGACTTACCCATGTATACGTATGTAAATGTAAAACAAATGGCTGAAGGTATTGGTAGTTAAGCCAAAGGTATTCTCAAATACACTAAAGCTTAATTAATTTTTAATTTATGATACTTCCAACTAGAGCTAAACAGAACACATCCTTTCTAAGAAGAGTTAGTATAAATGAGGTAATTTAATATACATTCAGAGTATATCTATGCAGTGATTACACTGCTTACAATGCAAAACTCTGAGCAAATGGAATCTCACTCTAAATGCCTATGGATTACCACACCATGGAGCCTAGAGTGATTACAACTGAAAATGGGAGGATTGCATCCAGCATCCATGTGGAATCTGAGCCTCCTCTTGACATAGAGGTGCAATGGACACAACCAATCCAATGTCCACATAGAAGAGGTGGCATTGGATTGGGAAAAGTGGACATGGTGGACGATGGGTATGGGGAAAGGCAGGAAGAGATGAGAGGTGGAGGCGTCTTTGGGACATGGAGCTGCCCTGGATGGTGCTTCAGAGGTAATCACCAGACATTGTAAATCCTCACAGGGCCCACTGGATGGAATGGAGGAGAGTATGGGCCATGACGTGGACCATTGACTATGAGGTGCAGAGGTACCCAAAGATGTACTTACCAAATCCAATGGATGTGTCATGATGATGGGAACGAGTGTTGTTGGGGGGGGAGAGGGGGGGTGGGGGGTGGGGCTGAATGGGACCTCACATATATATTTTTAATGTAATATTATTACAAAGTCAATAAAAAATAAATAAATAAATAAATAAATAAATAAATAAATGCCTATGGATTATTAATGTGGTCTTGATTACCTAACTTTTAAAGCATGGTGTAAAATATTATTGATTGATTTACAAAGAAACAACTTATTAAGTGATTTTAAAACTTTAAAAAGCAATGCTATTATTTACTGCTACTTCTCTAAGGTTAGATCTATCTCAACTCCAGTTATTTATAGGGCTTCTAGCATTATAAATTTAACTGATTGCTGGGTTTGCCAATATCTAGATGATAAAGATGGACCTAAAATAATGTTCCATTTAGGCAAAAGTGATCATTAAAAAAAAGAGGTAAATGTTTAATAAAAAGATTTGGTATCCTGTTAAAAATTAGTCAGCCCTTGTTACAGATCAATAAGTTAAATGTATTTGGCATTGGGACACTTTATTTGAAGGTTTAACTAGCTTTTCACAACTTATAATGTGGTGATTATAAACTCTTCTTTTTGCAAGAAAACTGTAATAAGACAGGGCCAAAATTGGATATATACAAGACTGGTTGTATATATTGGTTGTATATAACCAATCAATCAGGTTAGAGTCAGTCAATCGAGATGGAACTCCCATATTCAAAGACTGAGACCTTAAAAGTGACTCCGATAATGATACTTTTACTGATGTAACAAAGAAAATCACTAAATTAGATATTGATTCAATGACAAGTATCCCACTTGCATGTGTAATGCCTGTATTATCTCTTTACCCAATATAGATAAACTTATATAACATGATTTAGTCAATATTCAGGTTATATTTAAAATGGAAACTCAACATACTTAATTGGGAGTAATATACATGAATTGTTACATCATTTAAATAGGAATGCTTTCTTCTTTCTCAGACTAATGGACTCCTGTAAAATGGCAATGTGCTGATGCTTATATGACCTCCTTAAAGGTTAAAAAAATACAAATAGAGAGACATTCAAGGTGGTTTTCTGGATCCAATCTTAACCTAACTTTAGATCATATTGGATTGCTTATTTTCCATGTGGGAAAATATATAGAACTTTTCTCCATGTTTGGTCAGGAAGATGTGTACTAGGTTATCTTGTTCCATGTATACCAAAGATATTTACACTAGCAAGGGAATTTCCAGGAAGATGGCAGAGCAGGGAGATTCAGGACTCACTTCTCTTCCAAAAGAGCTAGTGAAGAGTCAGAAACTGTCTGTAACAACTGTTCTGGAGCTCAGGAGGCCAAAGGAGCATTATACAGCATCCAGACAATGGTGTATGGAAAAGGCTGAGAAATTGTGCTAAAAACTGTATGTACAACATTGTGATTATAATAAAAGCCATTGATTATACAGTTTGGATAGATCATAGTGTATGTGAATATATCTCAAAAAAGAACAACTTAATAAAATAATAAGTAATTGTGCAAGAGTAGCCAGAAATAGCAACTATGTACAGCAGGGGAATCATAGAGAGGTTGAGAGGTGAGGAATTTTATCGTTTTTTATTATTACTGAAATAATGGAAATGCTCCAATAATGATTGAAGTGATGAATGCACAACTATGTGATCATACCAAATTCCATTGTTTTTATACTTTGTATGAATTGTAAACTTTATTAATATGTGTAAATAAAATTGATTTGTTAAAAAAAGAACACTATGCAATCTAATTACAATTTTTATCAAGTTATAAAAAATACTGAGTAGCTCACTCTGCAGTGACAGCTGGCACCCATCCCCCATTCATGATATGGGCTATCTTAGGGTCTAGTCCCACTGCTGACATGGAGGAAAGCAGTTAAGGCTTAAAGACACAATGCCTCCTTAGGGCTGCAGGGAACAGTTTTCTAAAGGGTGCCATATTTTTGGCAGGCCAGGAATTCAAGCTTCACCAAGTTGTGAAAAAGGCTTCTGGTGTCTTACCTGTACCTCTCTCCAGGGCTCGTTGGGGCTGGTCTGAGCCCTTTTTGTGAGTCTCTGGTCCTCATTTGACTAGAAATACTGTCTTCAGAAGTCCTTTCTGAGGAGACCATCCTCCAGGATTTTGCATATCATGTAAAACAGCTAAAGGCAATGAAAGGAGTGTATAAAAACTATAGAGACAAAAATAAACAACAAAAACAAACAAACTAAAACAGAACAGATCAATATTCCCAGAGAAGGAACTAGGAAAGGATCTTTTTTCTTGGGGTGAAACAATTACACAAATAGTACAATCTTAAAAATTATACCAAATATCCAGGGCTAGAATGAGATGAAGAACTGGGAAAATTTGATCAATTAAATACAGCCAATTCTAAGTGTCAGAGAAGAGTTTTAATATAAAGCCAATCAACAAAAAATACTAGGCAAGAGAAAGAAACTGGCCTTCATGTTGGGGCACTTTGAAACTTCATGTGGAGCCCAGGAAAGATCACATATTCTTGGAGCTAATTCATTCCTGTGGGCTTGAGAACTTGAATTGGATTCAATTTGGGGTCTTTGATTGGATTGCTTCAGTGAGTCTAGGGTGGGTATCGGTCCTCTTGCTGGAGTCCTTTATAAATGGAGGACTGAAAGCAGCAGATGTAATATAGCCTGTGCACAAATCCAAACTTATTTTATTTCCAAATATGCCTAGAAAGCCAATTGAGAAGTATAAACTCTGTAGGCTTTGGATATTCAGGGAGGATATAAGCTGGAATGTGTGTGGGGGGGGTTAGTGCTAAACACTGACTTGGAATGTGTGGGATATGCATTAATTCAAGCTTACCTGGGGGAAATAACCAATCCAATACTCAGACAAAACACTTGAAGAAACTAACAAAAAGTCTTTTTGCATATAAGCACTGTTTGTCTCCCCACTCTTATTTCCTCTGTATAAAAGGGACCCAAAAATTCTATTTGGGGCTTGGTTTTTATTAGGACAGTAGTCTGCCAAGCCTGGCTGGTCAAAATAAATCAACTTCCTTCTCAGAGTTCTCATGTCCTGGCGTTCGACACCACATACACCTGACTTCCCTGCTACTACAATTCTGGGGGCTTGTACAGGATTGCATTGAGAAGGTCAGAGGTGGCAACAATTGTCTGCCCCTTTCGGATGTCTCTGAGGAGGCTGGGAGGGCCCAGGTGAAACACAGCCCTGGGTGCCCCTGGACTCCCCTTTTAGTCCAGAAAGAGGTTGTGGTCTTCACCAGAGCCCTCCTGGAAGAACCAGAGCACCAGTAGGTTTGAGAGACCCTGAGAATGAAGCAAGGAGCACTACACATCAGATGGGTAAGACTCCCTGGGGCAGGAAAAGCCTAATTCTAAAATTAGGAGGGAGACTGATCAGCTCTCTAAAAGGGGAGGCCCCAGTACTCCTGAGAATACAGGAGGAAGCTGCCTCCTCTCCAGGTCCAAAAAAAGGAAAGGGGGGTGGTTGTGTGCGTGTGATTGTGGCAACTGAGTGAGATGCAGAAAATCACTTCTGCAGGGTAAGTGCAGAGTCCTGATCTGTGGTTCTGTGGTGACCTCATAAGATCAAGGGCAGTCTGGGGGGGTCCCTGCAAAGGGACCCTCTTCCAAGTTGGGGGCTTATACTGACCTGCTAAGGTTAAGAGGTGCTGAAATTTCCCGTGAGGGTCACAGCCAGAGATGGACTAAGTGTAAGGTTTGAGTGACTGCTGTGTACCATCAGCATAGGATGGAAACATGGGAAACACACAAAGTAGGACCCTGTTAGGTTGTATGCTGAAAAACCTCCCCCATGCATTCTGTGAAGATGTGTACAGCATAAGGTTACAACCAGAAAAGCTTAGGATGCTTTGTGAATTAGAATGGCCAACTTTTGGCATGGGCTGGCCCCAGGATGGCATTTTAGATCCCTGGATCATCCATAAAGTCCATGATGCAGTAACTGGAAACCCAGGACCCCCAAACCAATTCCCCTATATTGATGCTTGGGAAAATGCTGTGAGCCAAAATCCACCTTGGTTAGGGTAGTGCATGAATATGGAAGCTAGAATTTGCCTAATACAGAAACCAAGGAGTGCTGTCCCAGGGACCAGACCAAACAATCACTGTGCAAAAGGCCCAGAGAAAGTGTGCCCCAAGTCCAGTGCCAATCTGCCCATTTTAGAAGGGCCATTTGAACATGAATTTCCACCGCCTTATGTGATGACTCCTGCCCTGGCAGTACTAAGGAATGAAAATGAGCTAGTCTCCCTAAGCAGTACCCCATTGTCATCATCCACATGGGGAAGTGTGATGCCCATACCATCCCCACCACTGCTTTTATCACCATCAGAGAGGGCACCTATACCATCCCTGCAGTTGCCTTTATTGACATCTGCACCAGAGAGCCCTACACCATCCCTGTAGCAGCTTTTACCATCTCCTCAGTGGTCTTTGGCAGCTTCTGCAATGGAAAATACAGATCAACTGCTTTTACAGCCCATTGCCCCTGGCAATGCTGCTGTGGCACTGCCAATCAGTCAGGGGGGAGATGCTGAGAGGTGGCAACTCAAACCATGGGAAGCCCTAGGGGCAGAGGGAGCAGAGATAAAGCTTGCCTTCCAGCTACCTCTCCATAAATCCTGGACCCAAATTTTTTATGATGCACATGTCCAGGTTTGGGGAGGTTGGGAACTGGACATTCACCTATCAGCCCTTTACCATAGCAGACCTTTTTAACTGGAAAAGCCACACCTCACCATTCTCAGAGAAGCCTCAAGCCATGATGGGCCTTTCCAGTCCATCTTACAGACCCACAAACCCAACTGGGTTGATTGTAAACAACCCATAATGACTTTATTAAACTTTGAAAAAAGAATGTGTGTCATGCAGGGAGCTCTAACCTGGCTTAGAGATCACCCACCTGAGGGAATTTTGGACAGTGACCAATATGCCCACTTGCAGTTCCCAAAGGAGGACCCCCTGTGGGATCCAAAGAGCACAACCAGGCTCAACTGACCAGAAACTTTCCATAGGGCCTTAGTTGAATGATTCAGGGTGGGGAGCCACAAGACAGTAAATGTGGCAAAAACTACTCAAATTCTACAGGCTCTGGATGAGAGTCCAGCTCAATTCTATGAGAGGCTGTGCAACGTGTTTTGTTTATGCACACCCTTCAAACCCAGACGTTCCTGAGAGCCAAACAATGGTCAATGCAATGTTCATTGCCCAATCACAAGCTGACATCTGAAGAAAGCTGCAGAAGTTGGATGGGTTTGCTGGAATGAATATCTCTCAGCTCATGGAAGTAGCTACTAAAGTCTATGTCAACCATGACATAGAAACAAGGAGGGAAGAAAGTCAGAAGATGAAGAAGGCAGATCTGACAGTGACAATCATGGAAAAATCCATTCCTGTGTCAAGGAGAGTAAACTGGGAGGCCCTTGCCCTAAAGAGAGGGAAGGGCCTACACCTAAGGCAAAAATCAGTGTGTGTACTGCAAAGAGGATGGGCATTGGAAGCAAGAGTGTCCCAGCTGGCCATTTGACCCTGCCACTGCAGCCAAAACATTAGCCAGGAAAGCTAGTGGGGCATCACAAACCAAAACCTGGGTTCATAAAAGGTCAGGAAAAAAACCTGCAAATTAGGTCATTGGGCTGGCAGGAATAGAGGACTCTAATGGAGATTATTAGGACAGACCAGGCTCCTATTTTCCTGGCCCCATGGACCCTATGGTCAGAGTCCAAATTGGGGGCCACACCATACATATGATGGTTGATGCTGGGGCTCAACATTCTGTAATGACCAAGCCAATTGGGCCTCTCTCAAAAAGACAGACCACTGTCATAGGGGCAACTGGCAAAAGTACCCAACGGCCCTTCCTGCAAGCCAGGACCTGCAACATTGGGGGAAAAGAGGTCACTCACAAATTCCTTTATCTTCCAGAGTGCCCAGTCCCCCTCCTGGGTTGAGACCTGCTGTCTAAACTGCAGCTCAAATTGCCTTTGACATCACGGGCAATCCACACTGACACTGGGGCCACAGGACCCTCTGAGAATAGTGCTAACCCTTCCTCTGCAGGAGGAATGGAGACTGTTTTGCCTCAGTGAAACTGGCCAATCCATGCCCATGTAGCTCCCTTTTGAAGATGTGCCTGAAGTATGGGCAGAGGGTCACCCAGTGGGGATGGCACATGACATTCCTCCAATTATTATTGAAATAAAGGCCACAGCCAGTCCAATAAGCATAAAGCAATATCCAGTTCCACGTGAAGTGCAAGTAAAGGTCCAGCTACATATTCAGAGATTACTGCATGAAAGCATATTGAGGCCATGCCCCTCTCCATGGAACACCCCACTCTTTCCAGTTAAAAAAGCTGATGGGGATTACCACCCAGTCCAGGACTTATGAGCAGTTAACTCAGCAGTAATAACCCTTCATTCTGCAGTTTCTAATCCATATACTTTTCTCAGCTTAATACCCTCATCGGCAATCTACTTGTCATGCCTAGACCTTAAGGATGCCTTCTTCTGCATTCAGGTAGTGCCCTGGAGCCAGCCAATTTTCACCTTTAAGTGGGACCATCTGAACTCAGGTGAAAAGCAGAAGCTAACATGGATGTGATTGCCTTAGGGGTTTAAAAATGCACCCACTATTTTTGAACAAAGCCTGGCCAGTGATCTCAAATTCTTTAAACCAGAAAGCCATAACTGTTTTCTCCTCCAATATGTAAATGACCTCATTCTCAGAAGTCCCACATACCAAGACTGTGCTGACAGAACCTATGCCCTCTTAATGCATCTACAGCAAAAAGGCTATTGGGTGTCTAAGAAAAATGCCCAAATCTGCCTATCGCAAGTCAGATATCTAGGTTATAAAATAATGCAGGGACACTGTGAATTGGGACTTGAAGAAAAAAACAATCTGTAGACTCCCTGTGCCCAACACCCACCGGAAGCTGCAAGAGTTCCTCAGAGAGGCAGGATTCTGCTGCAATTGGATCCCCAATTTTGGGGTCCTCATGTGCCCTTTATATGAAACCACAAAGGGGGAAGATCATGATTCCCTGCTCTGGGAAAGCCCACAGCAAAATGCTTTCATTGCCTTCAAACAAGCTCTAATGAAAGCACTGAGCCTCAGACTTCCAGATCTCAGTAAACCATCCTGCCTCTATGTTCACAACTGCCAAAGCATCGCAGTAGGGGCACTCACTCAGTACCTTTGTTCCTGGCAAACACTCATAGCCTGTCTATCCAAGCAACTGGACACTAGCTCAAAGCTGTAGCAGCTGCAGCCATTTTTACACTAGAAGCTATAAAATTAACTCTTGGGCAGCCTTTAATTGTCTGGGTTCTGCATGCAGTAATCACAGTCTTAGAAGCTAAAGGAACACACTGGCTAACTAACAGCTGCCTGGTTAAATATCAAACACTATTATGTGAAAGTCCTTCCATTCAACTGGAACTTGTAAAAACCCTAAATACTGCCACCCTGCTACCCGTGGAGCTGGGGATTCTAGCCCATAACTGCCTGGAAACATCACAAGAAGTATATTCCAGCAGGCCAGGCCTCCAAGACCTGACATGGAGTTCTTCACGGATGGGAGTAGCTTTATGCAGGGCAGCAATCAGTGAGTGGGATATGCTGTGGTATCAGGAGGCCCAGAGCCTCCTGGATAACAAATCAGCACAGAAAGCCAAACTCATTGCACTCACCCAAGCCCTACAGCTTGCAGCTGGAGCAAAGGTTAACATCTACACAGACTCCAAATATACCTTTTTTACCCTGCATATGCTTTGAGCCTTATACAAACAAAAAGGACTCATTAACTCAGAAGGAAAGAGCATTAAATATGGCATGCAGATTCTGGAACTACTAGAAGCAGTTTGGAAACCTATCAAAGTAGCTGTAATGCACTGCAAGAGACACCAGACAAGTCACAGCCCCATCATCCAGGGAAATTAGAGGGCAGATGCTGAAGCAAAAAGAGTGGCATGGGAAGGATACCTATCTGAAAACCTGGTCACTGCTCTCATTCCTCAACCTTGTAATTATCAGAAACTCCAGTATACCCTGACTGCTCTTGTCCCACAGCCTCTGAATCACTGAGAGCTGCAATACAATCAAGCCAAGAGAGAGTGGATGCTCTCTGATGGTGGTATATAAAGAGAAAATGGATGATAGACATAGAATAGTTGTGCCACAAATATTAGCCACAACTCTAGTTCAACACTACCATGAGAACACACACTTGGGAAAAACTCATCTTATAGAAATGTTAGAAAGATTCTTCTACATCCCAAGTCTAGCTGCTATCACCCATGCCATATGCCAGTGGTGCATCATAAGTGCAAAAATAAAACCTTTGGCAGGGGGCCTATGGGAGTCCCAGGAATCCAAAGAATTGGCAGTATGCCTCTTGAAGATCTAGTAATTGGTTTCACTGAAATGCCACACTCTGGAAGTTATAAATATCTCCTAGTCCTTGTTTGCACCTTTTCTGGTTGAGTGGAAGCCTTTCCCACTTGAACAGAAAAAGCTGAAGAAGTAACCAAAGTTCTCCTCAGGGAAATCATTCCTAGATATGGGCTACCCCTCTCAATTGGCTCTGACAATGGACCCACCTTCATCTCTGAAATCACTCAAAAAATGCCAAAGCACTGAGCATCTGATGGAAACTGCACACCTCTTACCATCCTCAAAGCTCAGGAAAGTAGAGTGAATAAACCATACAATAAAGACTTATATTGCCAAGATTTGCCAAGAAACTGGGTCAAATGGGTGTAAGTACTTCTGAGTCCTCTTCTCCAAGTTCAGGCAAGCCCAAGCTGAAAGCCAAGCCTAACCTCTTTTGAAATCCTCTTTCAGAAACCACCCCCTTAATCCAAAATATAAAAGGGGATCTCAGAGAAAGAGGAAACTTATCAATAGCTCAGCAAATTATCAGCTTAGGAAAAACCTTACAAAACCTGCAACACTAGGTCCAAGAAAGGGCCCCCATTAGCTTAAGCAACTATATACACCTGTACAAGCCAGGAGATGCAGTCTGTGTCAAAGACTGGAAGTCAGCTCCACTAATCCTTCTATAGTGAGGACCCTATCTTGTCATTTTATCCACCCCCAGTGGAGTTAAAGTAGCTGAAAGTGTTGTAGAATTTGAAAGAGGTTCAATTATTTGCGTATAGAGAGGCCAGGACTCAGGAATGATTTTGAGAAGGAAAAATGGTTTGTTGTCAGCCAGCCAGACTCAGGAGCTTTCTGTTTCAATCCCAAGCCCCGAACAAGACTTTCGAGTTTCTTTTATACAGACAGGAAAGGTTAAATGGTCCCTTTGTTTCAGTTCTCAATAGGCTTGAATTAGCATATATGTCTTCCACATCTTAGGTAAGCTTTTAGCATGGACTTCATACATTCTAGATAAGCTTTTAGCATATTTGGTTTGCATTTCCCCTGAATACTTAAAGTTTATAGACCTTGCATTGTTAAACTGTTTCCTGGGACTGGAGTCATTGCCATGGTCACCAAGGACAGGACTGTAGCCTCTTACTGTCTCACACCCACAAGTCAGACAGCTTAGGTTACCTCTGATGAGACAAGGAGCCTCCCACCCATATCCCACATCAAAAGCACCCCATGGATACACCATAGCTCGGTCAAGCGAGCTGCCCCAGAGTCCTAGACCCATATTCCAGATACCCACAATTCAACCAAACTCATCTTGCAAAGGAACAAAACACCAAGCCCTGCTCCAGTCACACCCTGGAAGCTGACTGGCCCATGCATGGCTGAAGGCTGAGGATGGAACACTGAGCTCTGCTCCAATCACACCCCCAGAAACTGATAGGTCTATGTACAGCTGAAGAATAAGAAACCAGTTTAATCCCAGTTACAATGCCCCTTCGGTTATTCTCCCTACTCCTAGCCCTGACCCTCCCCTGACACCGCCCTGACACTCCCACAGAGTGTGAGCCATTATCCAAAAGGTGCAAATGGTGGCCCATGTCAATACCACATTAATATATCATAACCATTACACCTGCAAGGGCCATATAGCCACCTGCCAGTCTCAAGGATTCTCGTATAGTGTCTGTAACACATCTGGTCAAATAACCTGCTATGACCCCAAACCCCCAACAGACTCCCATAAATGGGAAATAAGGGTGCTTAAGCAAAATGGTGAGCTACATCTCTACCCCTGTCACTAGCCAGAACCAATGAGTGTCTCTCCTATTTGACACATGCCAAGTTATAGACTCTGGGATACCATGGAACACCAAATGTGGAGGGCTTAGCAGTGAGCAAAAATATACTCATAACAATAAGTATATGCATGTTCCAGAAATGAAAAGTGCAGCCCAAGGGGGGGGGCTTCTGGTGCAAATACATAGGTGCATACTACTGCCCCTACTGGTCCTGTGTCACCTGGAACATGTGGAACACAGCTGCAACTAAACAAACATCCATCTTCATGAAAGGAATGGCCCTGGCTAACTCTTCCTGCTGTCATTGTAACCACTTAAACCTCACCATCCTTAAACCTGAATCCTGACAGACTCAGGGAGTCCAAATGAGTCTCTGCATTGATGGTAGAGGAATAGGCCCAGGAGACTACATCTGGGTTGGGTATTGGGAATACCCACTCACAAGTAAAGCCCATTCTGTGTTCCACTCCTTCTATGAAGAAATGGAAAAGCCCTTTTCCATTCTACAAGGAGTGAGAAACCTCTTCATAAGCCTAGCTGAAGTAGTAGGGGCAGCTTAAATGTCTCCTTGTGCTATGTATGTGGAGGTACTAATATGGAAGACCAACGGCCCTGGGAAACTAGAGAATACAATTGCAGCCAAACATATAATGAAACTGGTCCTCTCAGCTGTCCCCTGAGATAGTATGTGGTCCTTGTAAACTTCTGTCATAGGAAAATATTGTGCTTCAAGGGTCTGCCTAAATTCTCCTCTATCTGTTGGAAACCTAACATGTACAGGGGGAGAATTCCAAAATTATACCACCAATACAACAGAGCCTTGGGGAACATGGAATGAATCTGATCTCATTCTCATAAATTATACTTTCCCCAAATTAATCACAGTATGGAACTCCACTGCAAAAGGTCCCTTTACTGCCCCCAAATGGTCTGTACTGGATTTGTGGGAAAGTTGCATTCTGAGAACTTCCCCAAAACTGGTGTGGTACTTGTATGCTCAGTACAATAAAACCCTCCTTCTTCCTCATTCCCTTAACAGAAGGCAAAGAGCTAGGCCAGCCAGTGTATCAAAATATAAGAAAGGGCTGTTGTTACCTGGAGAGGTGAAGAATGGTCCCCTGAATCTGTAATCCTGTGCTATGGGCCAGCATCTCAGGCAGAGGGTGACATGTGAAGTTATTGAACCCTTATCTATATGCTAAACTGAATCATCCACCTGCAAGCTGTGGTGGCAATAATAACTAATGAAACTGCCCATGCTCTAAACCTACTAGCCCAACAGCAAACTAAATTCAGAAATGCTATCTATCAAAACCAACTCACCCTAGACCCTATCTCCTGGCAGCTAAAGGAGGAGATTGTGGAAAATTGAATCTCTCTAACTGCTACCTTGAACTAGACAGCACTGGAAAGGTTATTGATGAAATTACAAGCAAAATGGTAAAAATTGCTCATGTTCCAGTGCAGAGCTGGAATGGTTGGAATTTAAGTAATCCTATTGGAAGCTGGCAGTCAATGGTAAACAATTTCAAGCTTCTACTGGGAATAATTGTCTTCATCATAGGAGGATGCACCATACTTCCTGGCCTCCTCCCTTTCATCATAAACAGAATGCACACCCTAATAAATGGTATAATAAAAAGGCAGACAGCTGCCCATCTCATGGCACTATATACATACCAGCCACTCCAGAGAGATTCTGACAATAGTGATGCCAAAGCCTAATAACATTAAGCAGTCATAATATATAATATAGCCTGTGCATAGATTCAAACTTATTTTATATCCAAATATGTCTAGAAAACCAATTGAGAAGTATAAACTCTATAAGCTTTGGATATTCAGACAGGATGCAAGCCAAATGTGTCAAGCCTACCTGAATGTGTGGGATATGTGTTAAATCAAGCTTACCTGAAGGAAATAACCTATCTAATACGCTGGTAAAACACTTGAAGAAACTAACCAAAAGTCCTTTTGCATACAACCACAATTAGACCCCCCACTCTTATTTCTTCTGTATAAAAGGGACCCAAAAATTCTATTAGGCACTCAGTTTTTATTAGCACAGGAGTCCATCAAGTCCAGCTGGTTTAAATAAACCATCTTTCTTCCCAGAATTCTCATGTCCTGGCCTTTGATACTGCATACACCTGACTTCTCTGCTACTACACCTTCTTGCCAAAGACCAGCTAAGTAGATACAACCACAGGTACTGGTACTCCTGGGGGATAAGGAGACACATAGTCTATGTTCATGGCTGATGGCTCCAGATTTCAGTGCCCTGCCAGTGGGCCCTACTTTGGAATTTGTGCTCCTGGGTATGATGGAGTTGGACTCAGATGTGACTTTCTACACATGCCCCTACTGTCACTTTGATTGAAGCTGTGTTTGGCACTGGGGTTTGTGTATACTCAGGAGACTTGAATCTCTGGACTGCCCATGTGCCAGCTGGGTCCTGAGCCTCAGCAGAGTTACAAAACCTACTCTCCAATTCATTGGACTTACTCAGGTGAGCTAAGAGGAAGATGAAGATGGTCACCCACCACACCAGGGAAATGAGAATATCTACACCTGCAAGCAGGAGAATGGCATCCCTCAACCATGTGGGGTCAAAGCTCCCTCTTCACTGAGAGTTGGAGTGGACATAACCAACCCAGGGTCCACAGGAGGTAGGAATAAAATATGCATTAGAATGGACTTACTGGTATTCTACTATAGAACTACTATGACTCTAGCAATGGAAGTTTCTGGTTTTCAGTTTTTGGTGTTTTAAAGGATGTTTCCTGCTTTGTACTTTTCATTGCTTTCCTTTTTTGTGTGTGTCATAAAGATATAGTTTATTTCCCCTTAAAATTCCAGATAAACTTTACTAAGTTGACACATGATATATAAAAGTAAGGATTCAGAATAGGCTAAAGAAGAATTTTACAAGCTGGAGTGTCTAGAGCTTGCAACGGTCTTCAGGATCATCTATAACTATGACATCCTCCTGGAGCTGTATCTGCAGCAGAGGCTCCTCCACGCACTCCAGCAGCTCACTGATGGAGTAGATGTTGGGCTGGGCATGGACTTTATACATTCTAGATAAGCTTTTAGCACATTTTGTTTGCATTTTCCCTGAATATTTAAAGTTTATAGAGTTTGCATTGCTAAACTGTTTCTCCAAGACTGGAGTCATTGCCATGGTCACCAAGAGCAGGACTGCAGTCTCTTACTATCCCACACCCACAAGTCAGGACAGACAGCTTAGGTTATCTCTAAAGAGACAAAGAGCCTCTCACCCATAACCCACATCACTATGTATCATGAAAATAAGACAGAAAAATAAAAATGAAAAAGAAAGCAACTCCATTGCAGAAAGTAAGAGCAAAAAGCCACCACTAGGTGACACTGTTGGATAAGAATTGTTCCTTCCTCACACTTCCTGGAGGGCAGGGGACTGGATTTGAAGGCAGGAGGAGGGGGCAGGAGCCCTTCAAATAGGGGCTGGTGGGCCCCTGGGCCTGATCTGTGACTGCTGTGAGAACCTCTACAGCTGAGTGCTCACCTGGCTCAAGCCAAGAGTTTTGGCTCAGGCAGGCTGCCAGGTAACTCTTAAGAGAGGGAATCCTGGTAAACAAAATTTCCATGACTGCCACGACTTACAGTTTGGTCACAGCTGAACATGTTCCATGCAGTCCCCACTAAGGGGAGGTGAGTGGGTCAAAAAATGAAAGACACAAAATAGCAAAGAGCAGGTGGGCTTTGAGAAAACTGCAGCAGTGTGTCAGCTACCTCAGGCACCCAGTTTAAGCAAGCACATTATTTTATACCTTAAGTGACAACAGCACATTCCGCAGTTCTCAGGAGAATCTCTTGTTTCTAGGTCACTACAAATACAGTACTTATTCTTTTTTTCAATAGCCCTCTGATAACTGTTCTCCTGGAATTCTTATCCACACTTAGCATATTTTCTTCCCACACACAACCTAGCCCAGGGGCACCTACTTCTTTATCTACATTCTTTCTGTGAATTTTGGAGCCTGCTTTGCAGGTTTCCCCACATATCCCCCTTTCCTCTTATATAATGAGAAAAAGCCTGCTAGCTATGTTTGTGCCTGTCTTCGGTTGGCACCCTCTCAGGCTTTTACCCATCATTGACTACCAGCCAGTGAGGACAGCTTATTTGCCCTAAACAGCTCTTTTTCATGGTGCTATTTACATCTTATTATGCCACAAGGCCTTTGGAGTTAAATGTATTTGGGTACTTTCAGTTTGTATGCGGTTTATTTGATGTAGTAAATGTGCCAGCATTATGGGCAATAAGCACCGGAGAAGTAAAAGGCAGGCCAGGGCTAAGAGATACCAAAAACTGTGATGCAGGAGGTCCCAAGGACTGAAATTTTGCAAATTGCTTAACAGAATGTTAGAAATAGCTTCAGGATTTAAGGTAACAATATGAGTTAATTGGAGGGCCAGGATCTCATCATGTAGGTTCCATAAATCTATACTAATATGTTCACGATTCCAAATCCCTTGTAAATGGAAATGGCTATCAGTCCAATTCTGTATTGTATCATTGAATAATATGGGGGTAACACAAACAAAAGCATATTGAGGATGACACTTTAGGTGCCTCCAATATTATAAAGCATCAAGTTGATTACCCAGGGAGATAACAGTTTCCTCTAAAGCATTTAGCCAAGGGTTGATTAAGTGTGCAGGAGGCATAACAAAAGTAGGCTGATGAACTATCAAAAGATCATCATCCCAATTAGCAGTAGTAACACATTAGTTAAATTACAATGCAAACAGTGTACATAAAAATACCCTTTTACTTTTGTAATTTTCTGGCCTCCCCTGCCCCAATACCAGACAGATAACAGATGACCACAAATACCTACCCCTGTTCTTGATTCAACAGGATATACTAGTACCTGTGCAATCATAAATGAAACTTGTTGTTTTTACATTAACAGAACTGGTCAGGTAAAAGAAAATCGTAAAGTACTGAGAAAAATATAGAAATCATTCAGAAAACCCGAAATAATAACTATGAAAATCAATCATGGCTATCCTCATTCCTTTTTTATTTTTCTTCACCCATAAAATCAATCCTTTTACCCATTATAATATCATTATTAACAGTATTGCTGCTGCTCCTTTTTGGTCATTGTCTCTTACAGCTTCTTGTCCAATTCATACACTAAATCATACAGTCAATAACCCAGGAATATGTAAATGGTGTCTCTCTGCTATGTGAACAATAGCAACCCCTATGGGACCTAAAACCACAGCCCACTATACAGGATGGATGAGAACTTCTTTTCTCTGCCCCTTAACAGCAGGAAGTAGCCAGACAGAACCAACACCCCAAATTCCCTCACCCTCCGACCCTGCCCAGTACCATATACCCCAATACCCAGTTCCCCTACATATATATAAACAAAGAATTAGGAATGTTAGAGATTTGCAATAATTAACAAGCTGTAGCTCAGTTTTCCCTGATATGCACTGGGAAAATACAAACCCCCTCCCCTGGGTCTGAGGGCATAGCATAGCACTTTCCCACAGGTTAAAGAAACTTCAGAGAGAGGAATAAAGGAGATAGAGATCGTCACCATCTGCACATCAGAGGTAGATGGAGATCTTTACTATCTCTACCTGCATATCAGAGGGAGAAGGAGATGGAAGCCTTCAATATTTACATCTTTTAATCCCTACAGATGAAAAAAAAATCTGCTCCTGCAGCATTCCAAAAAGCCATAAACTCCCTCAGCCCCTTCCACTACTTCACTCAGACCCTCAATCCCCTCCCACTAACTATCATTTCCCCTCCTAGGAAAGTTCTGTATAAATTCAAGTCCCCCCCTTCCAGGAGTGCACTGAAGCCTCTCTTCAGACCCCCACCATGTTGGTGGGGGGGTGCTGAAGTCTGTTTTTCAGACCCCCTCCTTTGGGAGAGCTTCTCAATAAATTATTTTTCTGCCTGTGGTCAGTCAGTCTCCATGTCCCAGTGCATGCCATTTTTCTCTAACAGTAATATTAACAGTTCCTTCTATAATAACATAAGGAGGCACACAGGCCTAAAGTCCACAAGTAGACTCGAACTGCTAGTTTGCAGTTCCAGGATCTGTAATGTTAATAATATGATGTGTGGCAGCTACCGATTACCACAGTTCTCACTGGAGTATTTTAACCTCCAGCCACAACTACATATTTCCCCCTCTTTGTTTTTGCAAAGTACTGAATTCAGCTTGGGTGATTTCTTGTTGTATTATTCCCCAGAGGGTTTGTAGCATGCTTCTGAGGGCTCATCCCTTTCAAGACCAGGAGGGAACCAATGTCACAGTCATTGAAGTGAGCATGAAGAACACTCATGGATGATGTTTATGAGTTGTTGGTAGGTAACAGACAGCAGGAACTGCTGGGCTAGGCACCATAAGGTTTGGTACTCACGATGTTCACCTTTTTGGTAGAGCCACTTTGCCTCTTCTCAGGTTTTTAGCTACCAGGCCAGGACAAATGGTTGAGCTATGCACACAGCCTTGGGGAAGCACTGCAAAAGTCCATTATTGGCTTTTCTACAGATAGGAGAATGTGGGCTGACTAGATTTCCCTAAGAAGATACTAGTAAGGACATTGTAAATCCTCACAGGCCCACTGGATGGAATGGGGGAGAGTATGGGCCATGATGTGGACCATTGACCATGAGGTGCAGAGGTGCCCAAAGATGTACTTGCCAAATGCAATGGATGTGTCATGATGATGGGAAGGGGTGTTGCTGGGGGGGGCGAGAGGTGGGGTGGGGGTGGTAGGGTTCAATGGGACCTCATATATATATTTTTTTAATGTAATATTATTACAAAGTCAATAAAAAATAAAATAAAAAAAAGAAGATACTAGTAAGTTTTAAAACAAAGTGATAATAATATAAATGGATATTAATTTCTTGTAACAAACTAACAATATTTGGGACTGTGGCATACAGCAGTGGTATTACTTTAATTTATGATAAGAGGTTGTTTGGTGACACATACTATTTTTAATAATAATTAAAATGATGATTAACCACATTATACTTTAATATTATGGTGAAACACTATTAAATTTTCAGGACTTTTATATACTCTTTAAGTATTTACATGAACTTTTCACTCATACTGATGTAGGCTATGGGTAGGGGAGTCTGTTCATCTCTTTGTAGATAACCTGTGCTGTATGTGTCTTGAGCTGTGCATTTCGGACAGTGAGAACTGCAGCCCTGCCCTTGGTAACCATGATAACAATTCCAGTCCAGGAAAAACAGTTTAGCAATGCAAACTCTACAATCTTTAAACATTCAGGGGAAATGCAAACCAAATGTGCTAAAAGCTTATGTAGAATGTATGAAGTCCATGCTAAAAGCTTACCTAGGATGTGGAAGATATATGTTAATTCAAGCTTATTGAGCACTGAAACAAAGGACCATTTGGCCCTTCCTCTGTATAAAAAGAACTCAAGAATCTTTTTCAGGGCTCAGATTTTGAATGAGAAGCTTTTTCCTTCCCAAAATTATTCCTGAGTCCTGGTCTTTCTATACACAAATAATTGAACCTCTTGACTTCTACAACATTTTGGGGGGCTCTCCCAGTATTTGCAAATGAAGGCTAGAGAAGGTAGAATTTCACTACCCCTTCTGGATTCCTGAGAAGCCAGAAGGGCTCAGATGAACCCCAATCTGGGCACCCCTGGATTACATTTACTCCAGAAAAGATGTGGGCTCCACTGGAATCTTCCCAATGAAAATCAAGGGCAATGGAAGGTCTGAAAAAAAATTCTGGGAACAAAAAAGACTCCAAACATGGAAGAAGATAAGACCCCTGAGGAAGCATAGTCAGGAAAACCCTAGCTTTAATTGCTAGGGATGAGCCCAATCACCTCCCAGGAGACCCCATTACCTCCAGAAATTCAGGGGAAAGCCATCTCCTCCAGGTCTGAAAGGAAAGAAAAAAAAAAGGAAAAAGTCTGGTGTTTTGGGTTTGTCTAGCTGCATGTTAGGATCTGGTTTCTGGTCTTGTCTCCACTGAGATAGTGAAGGCTTGATTATAATAAGAAAAGATGTTTATAGGTTTGAGTCCTAATGTCCTGGAAATTGGTCTGGATTTTGAAAAACTTGGTTACAGGAAAATGAATTGGCTTATTAGTGAAGCTTGGTCTGGGTGTAAAGTTAAACAGTGAAAAGGTCTAGCTGGAATATTTTATTATGGTGCTGAATTGTGAATGAATTTGCTTTATATGAGATGTTAATCTTAAGTTTTCTCTCTTTCTAAAGTTTGTAATGCTGTGGAGGCAGTCATACTGAAGAAAATATATATAGAACTTGTAACCCGGATTAATAAGTTTTGTGCTTCTGTCTGTGTCAGCTCAATGCTAGTGTTAGAATTGTGTAATTATGTAAAGTGGGAAAATTTGGTTAAGCTGGAACACCCCCTTGCCATTGGCAAAGGAGTGAACTGATTGTAGTTTATAAAGCAAAACTGTGGCCTGAATGTGTGTGCACATGCTCTGCTGTCTTGCCTCTCTGGGTTGGCCCCATTTGCCAGAAATCAGAGATTGTCCATGTCTGTGTCCACACCATGCACCCAAGTTTGTTGGGGCTGGCCCAGTCAGGGTAACTGGTGGAGCCCGTTACTTGAATCATAGCTCTGCCAGGACAAGTGGTCCCCAGAAAGGTGCCAAATTTGAAAAGTTCTTTCAAGCCATTTTAGTAGCCTGGAACTTGCTACCACCACCTTATCTCCCCTCCTCCCTTTAAGAGAATGCATAACAAAAGCAGAGAGCTGGGAAGGGAGAGCAACTAGCCCCTTTCCAGTGAATCCACATCTTCTATTTATAAGCACATTCCTATCAAATCATTGATCAACCTGGAAGGGGGGGAGATAAGGGAGATTCTCTCTCTTTGTATGTCTGTGTAGAAATGCCTTGAAATGTTTAAAGCTGTAAATTGGTAAAAAAAAAAAAATACCTTGTCTAAAGGTAAGAGGCTATTGCTTAAAAACAATAAACCTCTAATCACTTGATAGCTCTTTTAATGGTTCAGCTGGGAGCAGTCAGCTGTAAGGGTCATGAGATACTACAGGAAAAAAAAAACAACAGATAAATCTGAAAACCCAGAGACCTCATGTCATGTCTCCTTAAAAATTGAAAAAAAATTAATAAACCTCATCTTCTCAATTTAAACTCATTTGTGCCTATAAAAGTATAAATAATAATCAAAATGAGATCTCATGTGCTATCAATTTGGGTCAGGGCATTCCTCAAAATGCTAAGGATATGGTATTCTGACTTTAAAATCTGTGTTTGGCTTTTGTCAGGTTGCTTGTGCCTAAAAACTCATGGTAAAAGATAACTTAAAATGAATCTTTAAATGCCAATATTGTCTTGCTGGGGAATTAAATGCATAAGTCACAGATGAAATTTGTTTGGTTACTAAAAAAACAGGAAAGCTTCACCAGGTTGTTACTAATAAGGTTCTTGTAACTTAATTAATAAAGGTATTCAATTCATCTTAAAGTAAAACACACTAAGAACTGTAGCTAAGAATTAGAATCATTGTATAAGTACCATTGTGTGTGTGTGTGTGTGTGTGTGTGTATAAAAGTTGGTAGCTGGGGCTACTGGAACAGAGTAAATGTAGCCTGAATTTCAGCTATTGTGATGGTAATTGTAGACTGCATTTACTTGTGATTCCTGGAAATCTGGCCCACCCCTTAACAATTCAACTTAATATTTAAACTTTAAAAACTTATGGCTAAATTAGAAAAAAGGGTTTATGCATATCACTTTTGTGCCATTCTATATATTTTTGGTCATTTCCTCTTTGCCCTTTTAAAGGAAAAACTGTTTTTTCCATTGACCATTAAAATAATATAAATTAATTCTGAGTACCCATCTCCACCAGAAATCAGAAATAACTGTTGCCATGTTTTCCAAAACAAACAATATTCTTCCTAGAGTATCAGGCCTTATTAAGCAACCCCCTATTGTTCAGGCCATCTCAGAGAAAAAAAACTGAGTAAAAGCTACCTGGTTTCTTTCTAGTCTAAACAGAAGCCCACATGCTTGCCAAGTTCCCTCCAAACAGCTATTTTGTCAGGCATTGTCACAACCTCCACCCTACTCACAACCCCATTGCCTGCATTAGTATCTGGTACCTAATAAGCACTCAGTTAATAAATTGATGTATTTAAAACCTCACAGGGAAATTACTATAAAGCATTTCCTCTAATTTTTGTCTTAACTCATTCATATGTGTGTATGTGTGTACATGTATACATCTATACTAAGGTAATGTTACCTTTCATATTAGAGGGTTTATGGCTGAGTGCACCAGTGGTCAGATTGTGGATGTAAAATGTAATAGCCCTTGATCATATATATATATATTTTTTTACTCCATCTTTGTAACTTTAATTATAAACAGAGAAGTAAAAAGGAATGTTTTAAATAACAAATTAGTTTTTTGTATCAAACTATTCATATCTATTTGCTCAATTTATTAAAATTAAATATGCAGTTATATAAGTAATATATATATTTTTCTAAAACCCAAATTAAACTAATGTATAAAAGGTCATGTAAAATCTAAATATACATTACTGTTAAAAGATTATGATATCCTCATTAAATTATAATAAAAACAGGTTAAATAATTGCTTTATATTCTAGAGCTTAAAAGTTGGTATGCTTTTGAAATTACTCAGTTTTAAAATTATCAAAAATAAAAGGTTTTATGCCACTGTAAAAAGGAAAACAACATTCATTATTTAATCAATAACAATTTCAACTTGTTTGGCTTAAGTATTACCTCTTAGGTTTATAAAATACCAGCTTGATAAGTTAACATTGTATGTGTTGAATCTTTAGAATAATGGAAACTGTAAACTCTTGCTTCATGAAATTAACTGTAAACTGCTCTCCTTCTCTCTTAGATGCATAAAGCAAATTCCATTGGTTGGTAATTGTAATCTAAGGTAAATTAGCCAGTCTGTGATTGTGGTCAATTATAAAGAGTTTGTAAAAGCATTTTCCAAACTGAATCATTTAAATGGTTCTAGTTCTAGAAGCCATTGGTTTGATTGGTTTGATGGCAAAGAATAACTTCGTGATAATAAAACCTGTCTGAAGGTAACTGCAAGGTGCATATTTAAGTAAAGGGTAATGAAAAGTTACCTTAATTCTATTGGGAATCTTATGTTTTCATTTTAACAATGAAAAATAGTTTTTTTCCTTCTACTACTAAGGTAAAATGCCACTAGTATCTTCATGGTAAAAATGTAAAAATAAACAAAGTCACTTGATATATAATGTGTTGCATTAAAAATGTTTAAAAATACATATAAAATCAAGGGATAAACTTTAACATTGTAAAATTCTCTTGTGCATTCAAACTAGGCCTTGAATACATTACAGGTTGCCTCTCCATGTGAGTTATTGGCTAGGCTGGTCACTGACTCCTCAAATAAAAAATTTTGCTATGCCTCTGGTTGTGCTCCTGAAATTGACAGAAACTATGTTGCAGTTTCAAGCTCCTGCAGCAACCAATGATGGCTCAGTATAGCCAAGCATACAATGGATATCGCTTCCAGACTGGTACTCTTCCATAGTGCCAGAGAGCACTGTGCACTAAGCCAGTAAAATACTGGAAACTCTCTTTAGGATCAACGATGCTGTGACTTACTGTGTGAAGAACATGCTAGGTGGCGCCATGATAACTAGGATACTGTAAGGAAAATTTAAACACAACTGGCATTATGGCCTACACCCATGGAGAGATAACATGTAAAGTATTACAAACCTGAAACTTAATTGCAACTCAGAATCCTTATGCATGAAGTAATACATTAATTAATATTAAATGCTGTACTTTCATCCTGTTCTAGATATATGCCTAATAATTATATTATTTTTTCTATTCTGGACCAGGTACAAAAGTACATTAGACATGTTAAATTCCTAGTAACTTCATTTTCTAAATAGTTAATAAATATGTCTAAAATAAGGTGGCAGTCTTAACTGAAAACAACTGGGCCACCAGTGGCTTGCAGGTAGCCAATTAATTGGTGCCAGGCTCAGTCACCCTACTACTCTACTGTACTCTATTGTGTAGCAAAAATGAGGCTTGCTTGCTAGTGATGGGTCACCTATTGAACAGTCAAAATTACCAGGAATATTCAATTAAAACCAAAATGTAAAAACACTTTATTCTGTAGTTCTGATCACTCCCACACTAAAATTAAGGGAATTTCCAACTTGGTTCACTAATTCTGAATGAAACCAACTGCCCAAAAGGTGCCAGTTCACCAGAAGCACCTGATGAAGCACATGAGTGCCAATCATTAAACAGCCTGGAATGCATCTTTAAAACAAAGCTAATAAGACAGATCCCCATGTGCTAACAACAACAGAAGCAGACAAAGAAGAAGATGCAGCAAATAGACGCAGAGAACAGACAACCAGGTGGGGGGGGCAAGGGGAGAGAAATAAATAAAATAAATCTTTAAAAAAAAATTTATAGATAGACCCATCAAATCTTACTCAACTTTAACCATAAAAATTCCTTTTCCACAAACCTTCTGCTCTTTCTGTATTCATTCAGGTTTTGTCCCACATTTTACTCTTTCTTAAAAACCAATCATTTTGTCTTATACATTTTATGTAAGTTACCAAAATGATTTTGGAAACAGTCTCCAAGTAAACTTCTTAAAACATACAATTACTTTCAACACTAAACAAACTTGTTAAAATAATGATTCAGTTTGCTTATATGCAAATATAACATTTCTTCACTTTAAATACTTAGTAGCATGCAGTAGTAGAAACAGTCTTCTAGAAACAAGTTGTCAGGTAACGCTGATTGCCTACATGATTTCCTGTTACTCACATTACTTTTTGTTTTTATTATTAATTCAGTTTATGTTTAATAATGACTCTTTGGAATTAGCTATTTAAACACTGTAATTTAAACAATGCTTCCACAAACTTCTTATAATTATTTTTAACTATGTAGGTTATAATTACTTTAAGAGAAATTTCACCTTCACAGAAACATTCCTTTACATAAAGTTACCACAATAGCTTCTACAATTTGCCACATGTTTTCAAGCCCTGTCCTGTATATATTCATTCTGACCTTATGAAAACTAGCCATCTTCTTTTAGGACAAATCCACTTTTTCAAGCAAACTTATTAAATTTTAGTCAGCACTCCCATGAACTTTTTACCTTTTAAAATATTCATTTAAGTTTTATATCTTTTATTTTATCCTGTGAAGAAAAAGAAACTATTCATTTCAATTTAGGCAAGAACTATTATGTATTAAGAGACATAGTAGTTTCATTAACCAAGACTTATCATTTTTATCATGGTAGAGATCTCATTAACATGTAACCTTATGTATTAATATAAATGCTTATTTAATTTTTGGTCATTTGAATAGAGCTTTTGTAGAAATTTTTATTTATCAATTCATATTACCATCCAGAGATATTACAATATATACTGACATTAAACAGATAAACACAAAAACAATTACATACAACACACCAACAGAAACATAAAATTTACAATTTGACTCATAATTCTTACTTTTTTGGTGTAGTTGTTTTTAAGTTTTTCATCATTTCACATCTTAGATTTTACTGCTTTTAAGGTTTCTTCTGGAATCTTGTTGCCTGTAACATGCAAGCTTATTCTTGGAAATATTTTTATTATTTATCACCAATGAGTTAAGATAACTTGAGCAGCATAAATGCAGCTAAACTTTTAGTTGTTAAACAGTTAACACACATTTTTGGGTTACTACTCTTTTACACTACACTGAGATTTGAAGTTCAGGAGTAAGCTATTGACTCAAAACTGAACATTCTTTCTAACACCTTGATAAAAAATCTGTACTAATTTTATTAATTTGTCTTGTTGCAGAAGCAGAGAGATTCAATAATTATGTATGGAAGGTCAGGGCACAGGAATAATTTTGGGAAGAAAAAATTTACTAACAATCGACCAGGCTCAGGAACTCTTGTTGAAAACCCTGAGCCCCAAATAAGATTTTTGGGTTCTTTTTATGCAGAGGAAGAGTCAAATGATGCTTTGTTTGAGTACAAGATAAGCTTGAGTTAACACATATTTCTTACATTCCAGGTAGACTTGAATTAACATATTTAGTTTGCATCCTTCTTGAATATTCAAAGTTTATAGAGCCTATATCACTTAATTGCTTTTCCAGGACTGGAGTGGTTGGCATGGTTACCAAAGGCAGGGCTGCAGTTCTTATTATCTGATATACACAGCTTCTTATTGTCTGATATACACAGCTTGGGTTATTTATAAAGAGACACACAGCCCCCACCCATAGCCTATATCAGGCTAAATAGGCCCAAACAGAATCAGCATGGAAAGAAAACAGAACACCAGTGTTGCCATATTTTCCACCTCTTCTAGGATTTTAACTCTATCAGCCCCCACTAGCCCATGGCCACATTATCACGTAGGCAGCAGGGGTTTGCACAGTTGCTGCCAGAATATTTTCCTTATCTTAGTTAACACTTTAACAGAGAGTTTTCTTATAAGCATGATTTCACTAACAAGGGCTTTATTTAGCACTTTTGCCTGTGTGGGATGTTGTATTTGTTGTAAAGGCTCATAGGCTCCAGTGCCCATAAGCATGTCCAAGGTAAGAGCCATATTGTGAGCCTGATTATGCTCAGCATGAGCACTGCATTCTTCAAACCAATTACTTTTCCATAAAGGATAATTGGCCCTCATCAAGCAAGTTTTAGCCGAAACCATCCAATCTTTGGAACAACGAGGATCTTCCTCTACTGATTCTACCAAGGATAAAGTGAACAGGGCAGTAAGTCCATATGTGCTACAAGCAGATTTCAATTTTTTTAACAACTTAAAAGGAATGGGTTCATGCAGATGTAACATATTGACCAGGATTGTTGGGATTAGGGTGTTCTATGGCAGGAAAAAGAGTAAATTGAGAAACATCCTAGCCATGCATCCAGGCGGACTGGTTACCAGCCTGTAAGGGAGACAGAACAGGAGGGACCAAAGCTACAGGAGACACTAGGGAAGGAGAACTCATGATACGGGGAAGGCACTGTTGACCAACAGGGTCACCTTTCTGCAACATTTGCTGATCCTCCAAAGATGATTGTGACAGCTGCCATTGGATGGTGGCAGGGGTAGAATCACAATTGTCTGCCATCCAGAAACCAAGGACAAGTCTACTGGAGAAAATCTAAAAATTGTTCTAGCTGTTGGGTTAGGGTTAGGGTTAGGGTTAGGGTTAGGGTTAGGGTTAGGGTTAGGGTTAGGGTTAGGGTTTGAACCTCAGCCAGACAACAACGCCTTCAATATTTGGGCATACATATCACGTTGAGAAAAAGTGTGATTCCCCAAGATTCACACCTGGTGAACAGACCCAAACTTATGGGCCGTGGCCTATGCATCTATCCCTTTCAATGGTCTCACTGCAGCCAACAACATAAAGGATAGGGCCTCCTCACCTGTTGCATCCAGATTGCTTGAAATTACCCAGTGTCATGGGAGCCTGTTCTGGCCACACATGCCATGACACGTCGAGGGCAGTAGCAGCCAAACAGCCACTGTGCAGTCCCTAAAAAAAGGTGAGAAAGTGAAGAAATGAAAGACACAAAATAGCAGGGAAAAGGTAGGCTGTGAGGAACCTGCAGAAGGACAGAAGCTACCTAAGAAACCCAGGTTAATCAGGCACATGGATTTAAAAGAGATCAACACACTCAGCAGTTCCCAGCGGAAACTCTGGTTCCAAGGTAACTACAAATAAAATAGATGTTCTTCTTTTAAACAGCCCTCGGATAAGAGTTCCCAGGAAATCAAATTCACACCTAGCATATTTTATTCAACAAAAACTTGACTCAGGGTTATCTATTTCTTATACCTATATTCTTCCTTGTGAAATTTGGAAATGGCATTCCAGGTGTCAACAGACCCTGTTACAAGGACAGTCACACTGGGGTATTAGAGAACATCTTAAAATTTTGAAAGAAAAGTTTATTGTGATCTCTGTATCATGAAAATAAGAGACAGAATCAGAAACGAAAGAGAAAGCAGCTTCACTCTGGAAAGTGAGAGCCAAATTACCACTACTAGGTGCAACTGTTGGATAAGAATTGTTTCTTCATCACACTTGCTGGAGGGCAGGGGGCCAGATTTGAAGGCAGGGGGAGGGGCAGGGACTATTGCAGACAGAGCTGTGGGGGAAGGGACTCCTGGGCCAGATGTGGGGCTGATGGGAGAACCTCTCTCTCCCTCCCAGAGCTCCTCTAGTCCAGGCGAAGACTCTGGGTTGGGCCAGGCTGTGAGGTCCCTCTTAAGAGGGGGTTTCCTCACCAAAAATTTCCTAAGGCCTCATCAAGTGGGGGCCAACAGAGGGCAGGCATTAGCCTGCAGGTCTATCCCACGACAATAGCCACAGACATGCACTCTACCATTCCATCACCTCCATCTGTATTCATGGAAAATCTGGTCTTTTCAAACAGTGGCCTGAGGGCTTCTGCCTTGGCTCCTTGGCAGGCCGGGAGAGGCCTGTCTGCCAGAGAGGAGAGGCTGGGGAGCAGATGTGGGTCAGTGGTTGAGCACTGGCTTCCCATACACTTGGTCCCAGGTTAAATCCCAAGACCCAGGACCTCCAGAAAAATAAATACATGAATGAAAAACAATAAAAAAACTAATGGCCACAGAGGATAGGCTCAGGGTATTCACTCTTTTTCGTCAATGAGCTCTCTTTCTCTGGGGGTCCTTTCTGGGATGAGAGGGGCCCCTGAGGGCCCGCAAGACTCTCAGCAAGGAGCCTGCCCTTTCTCCTCTCGCCCTCCTTTCCGGTACCCTGCGAATGAGCATTTTTCTCTTCTCCGAGTTCGGGGGACCCAAAAGGAAGCTGCTTACCTACTGGGTTGGGAGACTTGTCCGTGGAAATCATTCCTGCTCACCTGCTTTGTGGTCAAGTGGGCTTACAGGCCCACGTGTTCCCGGGCACGAGGTACACCAGCAGCAGCCATCGTGACCGTCAAAAGCGGTCGTATGGGTTGTTTCGGATTTGATGCGAGTCATAACGATCGGTGTCTTGGGGGGGGGGAAGAACTCATCCTCTTAAGCACCTTTTGCTCTGCCAGGGCACGCCATGCAAGCAGGTGATTTCCCTACTGATTGTCGTTCCAAGCTACCATAGCAGGCAATTCAACAGGTCTGCTGTCAAGATTTCCAAACTAGAGCAGATAGCCCTGCTTGCAGAGGAGGCGCAGCTGCCTAGTGGATCAAGCCCCCAGCGTTGGTGCTCTTGAGAGCTGCGGGGACGCCCAGGTCTACGCCGATGGCAGGTGGCTCTGGGCTTCGATGCCCGGCCAGTGGGCGCTACTTTGCGATACGTGCTCCTGCACGGGGTGGAGTCGGATTCAGGTGGGACCTCCCTACACACGCCTCTTCTGTCCCTTTGGCCCAAGCTGAGTCTGGCACTGGGGTTTTGTGCATGCTCAGGAGACTTGACTCTCTGGACAGGCCCTGTGCCAGCTGGGACCTGAGCCTCAGCACAGTTGCAACACCCATGCCCCGGTCCGTTGGACTTGCCCAGGTCAGCTAAGAGGGAGGAGAAGATGGTCCTTCCCACATCAGGAAGCAATAGTTCTGACACCTCCAAGGAGGTGAATCCTCCTTCAGCCATGTGGGTTCTAAGCCCCGTCTTGATTGTCAACTGGAGTGGACATGAACACCCCAGGGTTCACAGTATGCACGCTTGTAATATGGCTTTGGTTCGTATCTTCATGGAATTCTACTGTAGATTGACAGTGATTGTAGTCTGCAAGTGTTTTTGTTGGTGGTTTTTGGCCTCTTGAAGGATGTGGACTGGTTTGTGCTTTTCCCTGCTTCATTGACACCCAGCATGGTACAGCAGGGATTCAAAGTAGGTGGAAGAAGAGGTTTCCAAGGTGGAGCGTCTTGCACTTCCCATGGTCATCCAGAAGGGTAGAGCTTCAGGAGACTTTTCGTGGTTATCCGGCCAATCAGGTTTGCATACGTGCACCAGTGCAGACTTGGCACTCACCAAGTGACACACAATGCCCACCTTGAGCTCCAGGACAGACCGCCTTTCTGTCCTCTCCTGGCTGTTGACAATGGCATCACCAATGGCCTTGACCTGCTGGTGGATCTCCGCAGCAGTGGCTCATGCATGGGCTCAGCATCTCACCGACGGAGTATATGCTGGGCTGGACCAAGCCGAAACACAGGATGGGGCCCGGCCGAAAGCTGAGGTGGCCAGCTGCTGCTGGTCGTTCACGGTGCTGGCACCATGCCCGGAGCCTCGTGCCTCCCACCGCCCTTCACCGACGCTGTCCCCTCCACCGCTCCAGCCCCATGACCCCGTGCCTGTGGACCGCCAAGCCTGGTGCTCCACTGCACCCGGGTACCCAAGCCCTTGGGCAGTAGGCATACCAGGAACCAGAAGGAAAGCACGGGCTGAGCAGGAATTGGCCAGGCCTGCAGGCTCACTTCCTGGACTGGTCATGAGCCCGGCGATCGCTGGGTCCCAGGCCCGAGGATAGCATGCCACCCTGGAGCACGGCCGTCCTGGCGGAGGCTCGCAGTGCTCCTTCCCCTGCTTTGGCCACCTTCAGGCCTCAGTACTGCTAGACTGATTAGTCAGGACCACCCTGGTGACTGCAGGCCCAACACCCTCTTTCTTATCCAGCACTTTTGCTCTGCTCCCTCTGCTCCATTGGCTCCCTCTACTCTCTCAGCTCCCTGTCTTTGGGCACCTGGCACCGCATGTGTCTGCTCCTTCTTTGCTTATCCCCCTACCACACCATGTCCACCCCCCACCAAGCCTTCATGCTCCACCTGCCTATCCCTGGACCGAGTCTCCTGGGCCAGCCACATGGTGAGTCCTAGCCTTCCTCCTCCCTTGGTCACAGTCCCCCACACATCTAGGACCTGACCTCATTCTATTCCCACCCCACCGCAGGGTTTAATCATTGTTGTGGAGACAGTGGCCATGTCAGTTACTGAGGGCAGGAGTGAGAAGAAAAGTGTGACATGGGAGCAGTTTCTGGTCTTGGTGTCATCCTGACATATATTGAAGGGACAGATGCAGGACATTTTTTATCCTGTCATAAACCTGCGGGAGAGCAGGAACCACAATGTAAGTTATGGACCATGGGGCTTGGCAGTGCGCCAGGGTGTATACCCCAAATGCAATGAATGTGCCTTACTGAGGAAAGGGGATATTGATGAGGAAGGAGTGGGGGTGGGGTGGGCAGGGAGTGGGGATAGGGTATCTGTGAACTTATGTTTTTTAATATTTTGTGTGATTTCTTTATGTTTTAAGGAAATGATAATTAAAAATTAAAAAAAAATAGAGGGAAAAAATGGAAAGCCTCAGAGCATGCATCCTGGAACCGGCTCCCAACAGTGCAGCCGCCATTGCACAGGACCGGGTCTACAGGGGCCTGCCTGTCTTCTCTTGATCCCCGGAGAGACTCCATGAAATGAGCAAATGTTTCCAATCATTCCTCACTCCATCGCCTGCAAGAACCTGCACCTCTGTCTTCAGGGTGTTATCCTGCCCTGTGGGCTGAAACTTGTCTCCTGGGTCCTCAGACTGAACAACTGCTATGAGCTCCCTGGGCACCGGAGACAATGGCATAATGCAACGGAGGGGCTGTGGACTGACATTGGGGTCTCTCTCTGTCCCACTTCCCTCCCAATCATGAGAAGGCTTGACCTTGGGGAGGGCCCCTGTAATGCCCCTGCCCCTCCAGGACACCTCTGGATAGCAGTGAACACCCAGGCAGAGCACACAATGTCCATTCCAAGCCCACATGACTGAGAGGAGGCTGGATGACACCCTATGGCCCAGCAGGATGCCCTGGACTCCAGGATGTATGGTCAGCAGGGCCTATAGTACAGCAGGGGTTTACTACAAGTGCCCAGGTGCAGACAAGGCTTAAGTCAATGGTCAATCAGTGACAGCTTAATACAAGCACCCCAGTTCCTGGCCACAGAAAGAGTGCAGCCCAGGCAGCTGTGCACCGTGGAAGCCCTGCAGCCTCTCTGCTGTGGGGCAGGGCTGGTCCCATCTTCACATTCATCCAGGATCTGGGTCTGCTCATGCCTTCACAGACAGCATCCTGGGGCAGAACCCATTCTCCCCTCTGGGTCATGGCAGTGGTCCCTCCCTGGCTGGTGTCTCCATGCATCAGCTCAATGTCCACCTTGATGACAAAGTCTTCTATTGTACCAGCTCTGCTCTGACCCTCCAGAGGCTCCATCCCCCTCCTAAGAAAGTCAAGCTTCATCCAGCAGCTACAGATGGGACCCAGCTCCCAACATCTCTCTGACCTACCTGACCCCTGACTACCACTGTTTCAGCTCTGGCTTCCTGTCCTCTCCTTGATATGTCAAGCACATGCCTCCTGGATCCTGGCTCTGGCCACCATCCTGAGCCCTTACAGACATCAAACACATGCTCTTCCTGCCTCTGAATGTGGCTATCTGACCTTACAAACCACTGGGAAACCTGCTCCAGCATGGCAGGGATGGTTCATGGCATTGCTCAGGTGTTTACTGCCTGAATCACCAAGGGACCCTGGAGTGGCTGCATGCCTGGCTCACCAGGATGCTCATGACCTTGTTGCCACTCTCCTTGGCCAGGCTGACCCAGACAAAGCAGCAGTCATCTATGCTCTGTTTGAGGTGCAGTCAAGAGTTGTGGCACTTGTGGCTGATCCACTTGGCACTGGTTTTGATGGAGAAGGAAAAGGAATTTCCCCCAATGGTGATGTGACTTTTAAAAAGCTCTGAGACTTCAGCTCCTACACTTTGACTTATTGGACTTACTCCACTCAGCTAACATGGAGTTGAAGAAGGTCAACCACCACAACATGGAGCCTAGAGTGTCTACAACTAGAAGTGGGAAGAGTGCATCCAGTACCCATGTGGAATCTAAGCCCTCACTTGACATAGGAGTGCAATGGACACAACCAATCCAATGTCCACAGAGAAAATGTGGAATGGGTGTGGGAACGGTAGCCATGGGGGCTGCTGGGTGTGGGGGAAGGGAGGAAGAGATGAGATGTGGAGGCGTTTTCGGGACGTGGAGTTGTCCTGGATAGTGCTTCACGGACAATTACGGGACACTGTAGATCCCCCCAGGGCCCACTGGATGGAACGTGAGAGAGTCTGGGCTATGATGTGGACCATTGACTATGGGGTGCAGTGATGCTCAGAGATGAACTTACCAGGTGCAATGGATGTATCATGATGATGGGAGAGAGGGTTGCTGTGGGGGGAGTGGGGGGCGGGGGCGGTGGGGGTGAATGGGACCTCATAAATTTTTTTAATGTAATTTAAAAAATAAATAAATAAATAAATAAATAATAAATAAAAAAAATAAAAAGCTCTGAGATAATGCAGAGGTCAATTGCCCCAATGGTGGGGGACAGAAGATCAGCCCAAGGCCTGGATCCTCAGGGCACCCTGGGCTGCTCTATGAGTTCCATTTCACTCTACAAGGACTGTAAGAGTCAACAGTTCTTGACCTCTTGTGGACATGGAGAGCACCCAACAAGCACAGGATGTGGGTGGGGAGGGCAAGGGCTGACAGGGAGCAGAGGTGGGCTCTTCATTTCCTGGACTTCTTGGGGCACTGGGACATGGTTCTGGTGGATTTCCAGCTATGTGCTTGAGGAGATGGCCACATGCATGTGAGGAGAATGAGCTGCATTCCCGCTGCTGAGCTCAGGGCCACACTGGTGCAGGACACTGGAGTGGGAGGTGCTGATAGCACTGGACACAAAATTAGGGGCCAGATAGCTGGACAGGTGGTCAGCTTTGATTGGGGGCCTCCCCTGGGATGCATCCAAAACCCTGCCCTGCTAACACGGCACACTGCTAATTTCTTGGTCCATCATAGTACACATTTGGCCTGACTGCCTTAGAGATCATGCAGCATCACCCCATTTAACAGAGGAGGAAAAATGTCCAGGGAGGGAGTGACTCTCCCAGCCATATGGCTTGTTGGGAGTGGAGCTTGGATCATAGCACTAAACTGCCAAGCTCCCCAAGCCCATGATGAGCCTGAGGCTTCCATGAGCCCCGGACAGCCTGCCCTTGCTGGCCCTGGATGGGGAACTGACTCTCTGCTGAGAGGAAGTTGGGTGGAGCCCTGATATCCTGTCAGGAGGATCTCTGCTTTCCATCCCCCACCTCCCAGTCCTGCCCCTGAACTGATGATGATACCTGTTCACCACCCTCTTTTGGCAAAATTGATCATCATTCCCTGGAAAACATAGAGTGTACCTCAATCAAAAGGGGGCCCATAGCCATTGCTTTGCACATTGCCCCTGAGGCCTTTTTGTGTGGCATCACTGAAGGTCAGACCAGGAATAGACTCAGGCAGGCTTGTGGGAGCAAGAAGTCGCAACCACGAGTGAAGCCCCAAAGCACACCCAGCCCAGCCATGGATGACAGTGGAGAAATGCCCCATGGACCACCCTGCACTTAAACTTCTGTGAGAAAGTCATGGTTTCCCAGCTCTCGTGAGACACAGTGAGTGTACCCACTGCTGAGCACTCAGGACATGGGGCAACCTCTCCTCTCCAAGCCTCAGGATCCCTTTCCCAGGCTGCCACGGACCCCAGGCTCACTTACATCCAGAAACTCCTGCATGGCTGGGTCCACCATCAAAAATTGAGTGAGGAATGTCATCAGCCATGGAATAGTGCTTTGGATGCCCTATGGCACTGGGTGGGTGGAGCTGAGCACAGGTACTCAGGTGCCCCCAAGACCCTGCCCTGAATGCCTCACCATCTCAAACTCCTATGACCACCCAGTGCAACCTGGGACACATGCAGGGACTCAGCACTCACTCCTAAGTAAACCTCACAGCCTCAAAATCTCCTAAACTCCCTTGCAGTCACCTCCCAGCACTTCAATCATAAGTTTGCCCTCCACCCCACCCAATCCATCCTGCCTCATCTCTTCCAGGCCCTTGCACTGACTTGTTGCCACTAGTCACTGAGAATTCCCAGACTTCATGTCCCTAAAGGTTCCAGGAGTGGACATTTAAGGTAGGCTCCCTAGGGTCAGAGGCCCATGAAGGATGAGTTTGAGGATGGCCCCATCCTGAAATGGACCCTCCCTGGTCCTGAGCATTAGCCACACTCAACCTTCCCTGCCATTGCTGCTTCTTCTGGGATCTTTTGGGGTTCATATCCAAGTTGGAAAATTAGGAGTCCCCTCCTGCAAGGATTGAGCAGATTGAGATCACTGAGGACCTCCACCCTTCCCATTGTCCCTGGGTTCTTGGACACCTGGACAAGTGGGCAGGTGGAAATATGCTGCCATGAGGACAAAGATCTGGCCCCTTATTGGGAGTCCAGAGTCCACAGTGGTGTAAGCTAGTTGCACAGATGCTCTGGCCATCCTGCTTTCCCACTTGGATTCAATGGAATGCTCAACCACATACCTTTTCTCCCTTGTACCCCACCACCTTGCCAAAATGGTGGCAACACTGGATAGTCATGCTACCATTCTGTGGGAAGACACACAGGCCAAAGTAAGGATTCAATCAGGGTGTCAGAGGACAGGCTGCACCCTCTGGGTAGAGGCCTAATCTTCATTGACACCTCCCCAGAGCCCACCACCACTAACTGGAGACTTGTTCTCCCTACCTCTGAGTATGCATGTGTGGGGTCTCATGTCATCCCAGCAATGGAGCTTGAGGATGGGGGTGTCCTTGGAGGCCTAACTGAGCAGATTCTGCCTGCTCAGCCTATAGGAGTGGACAACCCAAAGGCTGCCAAAGTCCATATCAAAGGTGTCCCTTCCCTGGGGTCTACTCAGGATATTCTGCATGCAGATACACCCCAACCTGAGGTGTCATGGCTGTGACCACATGTCCCTGAAGGACTGGGCATTCAATTTTTCTTCAACTTTTATGTGGAAGCTTCTACTTTCAGTCAGGAGGGACCTACTGGGGTTTCCTATCTCCCAAACACTTCCCATAGCTCTCTTTGACACATATCATTGGTAATGAGGTACAATTCTGAGATGGCCATGTGGATGGAGACTTCTCATTCTGCCAGTTCATCATCTTCTGGATCATTCCAGCCACCTCTACCACATCTGAGAACCATGGCCTCTGACCCTACAACTGCCCCCTCACCTGCCCATGAATGAAACAAGTCCCTCTTCATCTTCATCTATAATAGACAAGACAGGATGTTTACAAAGAAACTCCCCAGCAGAAACTAATAAGCCCACCTCCTAATCTCTGAACCTCACCAGCTTCCTCTTTGCCTGGATGATCAGTTCACTGCCCTGTGAGGAGATAGTCTCATTTCAGAAATTCTCAGGTTGTATCTGAAATAGGCAGAAACTGTCTCTGGGGGAGGGCAAGAAGGGAGGAGAAAGGTGGGGTGTGTGTGAGGTTCTAGGAGCCCACCCACTTTGCTGTTGCTGCCTGGGACCAGGACTGCCTGGTGGGTGTTGCTGAAAATGGGCAGCTCTGAGCACTGCAGTGCATCATGGGCTTGGGTGCTGAGCTCTCACATGGGAACAGCGGAGACCTCTACTCCTATTTCATGAGCAGCTGGTATTAACACATGTAGATTTCAACTGGACAGGGTGTGTTGCTGAAAAACACATTGGACATGCTCCCATTATCTCAACTCTGTGACTGAGCAGGGATCAGTATTGAGGAAGAACAGCTGACCTCAGGTCATGTGGAGAACCTGGAGCCCCAGCCCACCCAGCCCCTCCTCTGGAGCCACTGCCTCCCCAGCTCCCTGTGGGGCAGTGCCCAGCCTTCCGTGGCATCACTGGTACTGCCTGGCATTCTATACAGAGAGGCCTGTCCACATAGAAACATCCTCCCATGTCTCCTGGCCAGTCGTGATTTTCAGCAGAGAGGATGGCATAGAATGAGAAGTTCTTGAAGACTAAGCCCTCCTGGAGAGGGAGGAAGAATGAACCATGAGGTATGGTCTGAGTGCCCCCTGCATCATCTTCAGCCCCCTCAGCTGACATCTCCCCCCTTGGATGAGAGATTCCCAGGGAATCCCTGTGGTCATACCATGTCCCAGGAGAGGGACCCCATACAATCTGAGGAGCCTGGATGGGATGTGAGGATATGAAGGGCTGTGCTACAGGTCAGGCAGGGCCTGGAGGTTGAGAGATAACAAGAGCACAGAAGGCCTCTAGTACTCTAGAGAGCCCCTGAGTGCATCGGTCTAGTGCATCACCACCCTGGCCCTGGCTGTGGCCTTTATTCTGTGGTTCCCAGGGCAGGTGGCAATGACATCCTTTGTTACTAGGTTGATCTTGGTGATGATGGCATGGATGGTGGGTGCCATTTGTTCCTTGCCATTCTTGTCATGGTAGGACCAGATGGAGCCCAGAGAGTGACAGAGCACCACCTTCTCAAATAGCCCCTGGGGATGAGTGGAGTGCAGCCAGCCACACTCTTCTATCTCAGATCCCACAGTCCCTCATATCAGGGTTATCATTACAGCAGGGCATGTGGCAGGTATAGCCAGTGTCCTAAATCTACTCTCTAGAGGGGCAAGTGTGTGCTTGGGTTCAATAAACTCGCCCAGATTACAATGCTGGCAGTGGACCAGGGACTTGGCCCAGATCATAAGGTTCTGAATCAGGGATGGAAAGGCTTGGGGGGCAGATCCTGGAAGGAAAGTCATCCGAGCTCCACCCTGCTAAGCCTGGGCTCACCACATCCATCAGTGTCAACTGCTCTGCCACCAGCTCAGGAGAGAAAGCCAGGAGGTCAGCCATTCATCAAACAGATCGTTCCTGAAATCTCTTGCCAAGGCAGCCTGCCCTGGTGCTAATCTGAGTTCTGTCTGAGGCTATGGTGCTGGTGCCACACTTCCCTCCCTCTTGAGGGCCATTGCACCTGAAGGTGACATACCTGACTAGCTCCAGAATTGGCACTGCAGTGACCTTTGCAGATGGCACTGAATGTAGCGATGGAACCACCTCCTGCACAGTAAGTGCTGACACTGATGGTGATGTGGCTGTCACCAGGCTCGCAGCAGGTGTTAAACCTAAGGATGGACCCGGGTTTTCCTCCAGAGGGGGCACAGGCACTACCTCCATAGGTAGCAATGGAGGTGGTACTAAGGCATCTTCAAGCTCTAAAGCCAGTGTTTTTGCTGCTGAGGGAGCAGGCTGAACCTCTAGTGGGAGGTCCAGTTACGTGTACCAGCAGCAAGGTAGGTGGAGCTGGACTTGCTTCCAGCCCTGGAATTCGTGCTCCTGATTGTGATGTAGCTGCCTCCAGCTCTTGAACAGTTGCTTCTGCTGATGAGGTAGGATGGTCAAACCTGGGATAGAGGCTGGGCCCTATATCTGTGGCTGGCATTTGTGGTGGTATTAGAGCCACCTTCAGCTCAGGAGCTAGCTCCAGAGCACATAATGTGTGAGACTCTATTTCCAGTGCAGGCTCTGGTGCAACCTGGCAGCTGGCAGTTCAGGTGGTGATGGCATTAACTCAGGCCATGGAGCTGCCCCTGTTTCTGCCACACATGGTGGAACAGGTGCTATAAGTCACACTGGAGGCATTTACTGCCATGGTGATGAAAAATGAGCTGGACAAATGGCAGTTTCCCCACCATGAATGACTCCAAGTGTCTTCCCAATACAGAGAAATTCCATTACCTCTAGTGGAAGATTCACCTTATAAACATGTTCCCAGACTACAGGCACCAGGTCGCATGTCTGGGGCTCTTCTTTGATCCCAGCCCGAGGGCAACCTCTGCTAGTTCTGGCTTTAGTGGTGTAATCCCGACACCTGCACACAAGCTTATGTGCCCCCACTCCAAGGCACCCTCACCTTCTGGGTCTGCCTCAAAGCCCCATCTGTCCAAGCAGAACGATGGCACCGTGTTCCAGAGCAGATCTAGGCAGATACCTGTGTATGGGCATCAGCAGCTTGATTCAGGGAAAGTATGGAAGCTGCAGGAAATCCTCAGAGTACTAGTTCATCAAGGTGCACAGCTGGGAGCAGAGGGTGCTCAAAGCAGGTGGGCATCACACAGTCAGACCCTGTTCTTTCCCTCCACAATGCACCCTGGGGCCCTTCCACTGAACAAAAAGTCCATAAGGACTCACAAAGTTCTGACCGGTTTGTTCATAACCTTGTATGGCACATAGTAGAAGCTTCATCACTATGGGAATAATGAAGTGTCAGGGCCCATCCTTCTGCCCCAGGCCCTCACAGCCCCCACCCAGTAGCCTTGGCTGATGAGCTGCCTGATCATCTGCAGAGTGTCATATGTATCTCCCCTTCCCTGACACTGGCCTCCCCATGACAGGGATGCAGCCATCCCTGCCGAGGCACACTGGACTGACATCCATGGCAGATTTGAAGTAGGCTGCTCACTACCTCCTTTTGGGGGTCTGCATGAGTACTGTTTGTGGTCCTGGGGCCTTTGAGGGGGCAGAGGTGTGGGAGGGATCTTTCACAAACTGAGCCCCCTGCTGTCCTCTGCAGACAGTGACACAGGACCCTGTACTCAGCTTATTACTCCTTTCCAAGGGGAGGGGGAAATCCTCTGGTTCAGCCTTCCAGGAGTCATAGGATGTGTGGGCCCAGAACCTTCCCAGCCATACCCTGCCACCCACCACCCCACCCAATTCCCCACACTGGGGTATGGAGAGGAGAGACCCCCACCCTCACCCGAAGTGTAGTCACCTTTTCATTTCAAGGCATCTGCCAGGCCCACCCCTGCCACAGAAGTCACAGTCATATCTTGTGGAGATTGTGAGGTTGTCACACCTGCTTGCTGAGTGTACCCCCTGCTGAAAATGCTTTGTCCCATTGCCTGTGGCCCCCACTCCAAAGCAACCCAGAAAGCAAGGACTGTTGTCTGCTTTGTTAGTGTATGAGGCTACATACCTAAGGAAGTGCATACACCAAGTAGACGCTTCTTGTCTACCAGGTGAAGAATGAGCACTAAGCAGCACCTTCTCAGACATGGTGTGGGACTGGACCCCTCTGGTGGGCAATACTGATCCTTGCTCTGACCACACCAAGATCAGAGTTCTGGAAAGGTCTTGCAGACCTCCTTAATAAATGAGAAAACTGGGTCAGTATGGGTGACACCAAGAGCCTCTTCATGGGAAAAGGAAAATCCTGCCCAGGGGCAGTCCTGCCCCTTCAGCTGCCCTGTCCATGAGCCAGGCTTGGGGCAGCCCTTTGATGGATATTCCCAGTGATTCCAATAATCAAACTTGTGGGTTGGTCTTCATTGCTGTCTCAGTCACATGACAATCTCTCTCTTTCTCTCTCTCTGTCTCAAGTTTCTCCTGTTTTGTGGTCTGAGATTCTTTGCCTATAAGGCCCATCTCATTTCAATTGAACTCATCTAAATAGCATTTTTAAAGACCTTACTCACAAATGAGTCCAAACCTTAAGTATTCAGTAAACCTTCCAAAGGTCCTATTAGTAAATGCAGTCACACCACAGGAATGGTGATTCTTTTGTAGCATTCATGCTCCAATCCAAAACAGACCCTTGCCCCAGGAAAATCCAGTCACAGCAAATGGCTCTCTGGGTGATCATGAAGCCAACACTCTCACACCTGTCTCTTCCAATTTCCTATCCCCGTGTTAAAAGCACAGATTCCCAGGTTCCACCTCATACTTCTCAAAGCAGGGCTTGAGCCCTGACACCTATCATTTTTAAACTTGGGGCATGTTCTATGTCCAACAGGGACTCTTCAGGAAACCCTGCACAAGGACATACAAGGACTTGTGTCCCTCCAGCCCCAGTTCTATCCTCCAGCCCTGCCAAGGCAGACGGTGGGAAATAACTTACATGTGGTTGTGGGAAAGATGCAGAGGGAGTAATGAAGAGGGAGAGGTGCTCAAGCCACTGAACAGGAGTGAGAAAGAGCTGGATATGGAGAACTTTGAGGCCATTAACTGAAGGCTGGGGCAATCCCAACCAGAAGAGGCTTGTGTCCATGGCTAATGAAGAACTGAGGGCAAGCACTGCCACCCTAGTGTCAGTTCAGGAGCCAGAAAGACCTGGCACAGCACTCTCTGAGAGCTTGAATCACAGCAATGGGAGTAGCTGTGTCCGGCCTTGGTTGTGACATGCATGATCTTTGATGCTTCCCTCCATCCATGGGTCTACGGGACATTCCTTGAAGGAAGGATGTCCTGGTTTAGTGCATCCATAATCCAGGCCATGGTCCAGCAGGGAGAGCCTGTTGTCACCTTCACTCTGTGACTGAGACTACAAAAGTTCAAGTTGAAGATGCTGCAGCTAGGAAAGAGGCTGGTCTTAGTTTGGGTTTCCTTATGCATGGGCATGGACACCATGAGGATCCTGGTCCATGATTGTCGATGGACAAAGACTGACTGATCTTTGTTTGCATAACCTCTAATTGGGGTTTCTTTGGCAAAGACCAGTGCTCAGCTGGAATTGTCCTCCTTTAGTCAATTTTGCCAAATAGAATTGATGCCACAGTGGGGGAATTGGAGTCAGAGAAGAGTTTCCTGTTGCCTTGGGGAATGGAGATATTATGGTACCATCATTTCATTGTCCATACATTGATTTAGTGCTCATCACTGAAAATGCAGGGATGGTGTGAGCAGCCTGATGCACTCGCCTTCGGTTGGGTGGCTGAGAGTACCAATTTACTCAAAGCGGTGACCCCAATGAGATTGCAGCCCTGGAGTTCATCCTCTCTTTTCAAATAGAGAAATTTCTGAAGTTCCCTGTTAACTGGAACAGGAGAAAAAGGAAAAAATCCACCTGCCTCTAAGAGAAGCCCTGGCCCAGGAATCTTCCCAGGCTGCACTCCACCAGGGAAGGGAATGAAGCTGCCTTTGGCTCAGGACCCTAGGAGAACACCTGGAAGTTTCTGCCTGTGTAGGAAACCCTATGGGAGTGTGTTGAGCCCTCGCTTGGAGGCCACAATCCTGCCTTACCCTCAGGACTCTCCACCCTGGAACCCTGGGCCAATCCCTCCTTCTCTCCTGGCCTAGTTTCCCAGTACTACACTGACTAGCTGGACATAAACTGTGTAAATGTGCTCTCAGAGAACACATGCCAGGTTGCCTTAGCTGGATGGGGTGTGGCATATGGCTGGGAGAGTACAGGACAGAGCACTCCTCTAGGATGCTGCCCACAGCCTCAGGCTTGGCCACTCTTTCCCTGCCCAGGGCTCTCTTCACAGCTCCCATGTGATGACCTGGTGGTGGGCTCCAGGCATGCCCCTCCTCTTGCAACCACCCTGGATCAGGGCTCATTTCACCAACCCTTACATGGCAGCCTCACCCACAGATGTATCTCCATTGTCACTGCAGTGCCATGCTGCTGAATGTTCCCACCTTGCTGCCAGGTTCAACTTCTGTTCTGAAGCTTAGGTAGGAGTGGGTGGGGATAGTCTCTAGCAAGACCAAGTCCCACTCAGGTACCTAAAGGTGTGAACGGTGTGTTCCAGATCTCTGCTCCTATGTCAGAAACAGAGAGCCCATGTACTCACAGACCCTCGTTAACTAGGTCGACAAGGGGATTCTGTGAGCAGGAAGTTATGTGCACTGGCCAAAGCAGAGCACACATGGGTGAAGCATCCATGACTCTGCTCACAGGAACAGGCAACCACCACAAGCCACCAGCCTTCCTGTTCTTCCCACCCTCCAAGGATATTGAGGGCACCTAGAACCCTGCCAGGTGGGGCCACACTGCTGCTGGACTTGGTGGGTTTGGAGAGCCTGAAGAAGCTGGGGGTGAAGACATAGGGAGAGGGTTACTGGGTGTCTTATAACATCTCCACTGCCAAGGTCCCCAGATGTCTCCCACAGAGGACAGCCAGGAGCAGGGGACCTGGGGGCAGGCAGGAGAGTGTGGGCAGATGGAAAGGCAGGAGCCCCTCCTCTTTCTCCTCTGCCCCCTGTCCCTGTGTTTACAGACAGGGTCCCTAACTGGGCTGAAAATGCTCCTCATAGCTGGTGTGTGAGAGGCCGTGAGGGAGTCCAGGAAAGTGGGCCACCACCAGGGCTGAGGGAGTGCTGGGGACAATCACTGCTGCTGAGTGGCCCCCAGCAGTAAGTGATGCTTGTCATTTTATAGATGAGCATCCAGCACCAACAGCTCAGAGAGACCAGGAGAGCTAGCAACTATGTTATTTACAGAGAAAATGCATTCAAGACCAGTGTTTCCTTTTAAAATGTTAGACTAGAGTTTTACTTCCCTGATCCCCTAGACTGAAGTGGCCCCTCAGCCCCCAGCTGGGGCAGGCAGGAGGCTGGTGGAGGGTCCTGGGCTCTGTGCTGAGCCAGGGGTCCTAAGGGCCTCCATGACCACACAGTGTCTGAGCCCAGCAAGTATTCACACCTTGGCCCGATTTTCCTCCCATCTTCCTGGCCTACAGCTGGCTACAAGGAATCACTGGCTGCAATTCCTGCTTCAGCCTCAGGGGGGTGAGGACCCAGCTCAGCTTCTCCTGTCCTCAGGCTTCCTGCTCAGCAGGATGGATCCTTCTGCCCTATTTCACCCCTCACAGGTCCCAGTTCCAGTTTGACAGAGGAGGGCTCAGAACACATTTCTAGAAATGATGGGGTAAGTATCACTTGCCAGGGTTCAGGGCCTGGAAAGGGGAGCAGGCTACTGACAAGAACACAGCTCCCCTTATTGTGCACAAACCTACCATGTGTGCACATGTGCGTAATTTTCTCTCCTTTGTGATCAGAAGTAGGCCAGGTGCTCAAGACCCTGAACTTAGGGCTGTGGGCCAAGAAACCAGTCTCAGGGTTTGTGCTGCTCTTCTGGATTCTCTTCCTTTCCCACTTTCTAGAATACTGTGTTGGCCCCAGAGTCTCCAAAGGAGATAAGGAGGTTTTCTGTATAGTTCACTGTCATAAGGCAGTGTGTGCAGTTTATTTCGTGCTGGTGTCCATCAGACATGGTGCTTCTGGAGGGGCAGCCACCCCCTGATGGTGAGAGGATGTCCTTCATGGTGACTCCTCTGCTTGGACTATGCCCATGGACTGAGGTGAAAATCTCTTTCACTGTTACCTCAATGCTGTTAGCTCTGAGCTTGGTCTCCCAATGCCTGGGTCATGCCCAAGGAAGGGTACACAGGGAGATGGAGCAGACAGGGAGAAGGAGCTGTGGGCACTGAGGCCTACCTTGGGCAACATGGTTGGTGGACAGGGTGTCAGGCCCCCTTGGGCCAGTGGCTTCAGACCTTCATGCTGGGAATACGGTGACCATGCCTAGCCCTCCACCCACCCACTCCCACAATCCTCTGAGATGATTTGCACCAGCTGGCAGTCCATAGGCTGGTCTAAACACAGGTTATGCTCTTTCAGGGCCTTATGTATCATGGACAGAGCCCAATCTTGGTCGGTCACCTGTGGTGGGGCAACAACAACCCTTATCTTGTGGACCCTGGGGTGGCGATGTACACTCCACCTCTACATGTAGCAGAGCTCCAAAATGTATTCACCAAATACAATAAATGCGCCGTAATGATGAAAGAGGTTATTGATGTGGGAGGACTGAGGAGTTGTTGTGTGGGTTATATGGGACCCTTATATATTTTTCAATGTAACATTTTTTATTATCTATGTACCATTAAGAAAAAGACAAAAATTAAAAAATTAAAAAAAATAATTACAAGGTGAAAAATAAGAGCAAAATGATGGCACCAGGTGGCACTGCTGGACAAGAATGGTTCCAATCTCATAATTCCTGAAGTACAGGCAACTGGGAGTTGCTGAGGTCAGAGAGAGAGGGGCTTTTTTAGGACATCGAGTTGACCTGAATGATATTGCAGGGGCAGATGCAGGACATTGTTTATCTTGACATAAGCCACTGAATGGACTGGGGGACAGTGTGAACTACAATGGAAACTAAGGTCCATGGGGGCTGGCAGTGCTCCAGGGTGTATTTCCCAAATGCAAAGAATTTGTCTCACTGAGGAAAGGGGATGTTGATGTGGGAGGAGTGGGAGTGGGATGGGTAGGTGGGTGGAGATTGGGGTATCTGGGAACCTCATGTTTTTTATCATAAAGTTTTGTGAGATCTATTTATCTTTTAAAGAAAAGAGAAGAAAAATTTAAAAAATAAATAAATAGAGAAAAAAGGAAATGGACAGGCTTCAGGGTATGGGTCCTGGAATCTGCTCCAAACAGCACAGCCACCAGATTCTATGTGGAGACTCCTCGGCTCTAGGCTGCATCTACAGGGGTCTCCCTGTCTTCTCTTGCAACCCTGAGAGACTCCATGAAATGAGGGCACTTTTCCAATCATCCCTAACCCCATTTCCTACAAGAACTTGCACCTCTGTCTTGAGGGTGTTTCCAAGTGAGGGTCCAATCCCCTGCCCTGCAGGCTGAACCATGCCCCTGGGTCCTCAGCCTGGACAACTATTATGGGATCCCAGGGCCCTGGGGACAATAGTTGACAATTCAGCAAAGGGTGGGGATTGTGGACTGACTTTGGAGCCTTTCTCTTTCCCTCTTGTCTCCCAATCACCAAAGATGGTTTGCTCTTGTGAGGGTCCTTGCCCTGCCCCTGCCCCTCCAGGACACCTCTAGGTAACAATGAACACCCAGGCAGAGCCCACAACCTCCAGTCCAATCCCAGATATCTGAGAGGAGGCTAGATGACTATGGCCCTGGACTTCAGGATGTAGCTGTGGTCAGCAAGGTCTAAACCACAACAGCCTTGACCATGAGGGCACAAGTGTGGGCAGGGCTCGGATCAAGGGTCAATCAGTGACAGCTTAGTACAAGCATCCCAGATCCTGCCAACAAGAGAATTGCAGCACAGACAGCTGTGCATCCTGGCAGCTCTGCAGCCTCTGTGCTGTGGGACAGGTTTGGCTCCAACTGCATATCCACTCAGGATCTGGGCCCTACTCATGCCCTCATGGCCAGCATCCTGGGGCAGACCCCACCCTCCCCTCTGGGTCATGGCAGCAGCCCTTACTGTCCATGGTTCATAGAGGATCCAGGGTCCAATCCCCAGGGTCTCCTGACCCATGTCATAAACTTGCTGCATGCAAGGAGTGCCGTGCCATGCAGGGGCACCCTCACATAAGGGAGACCCACACACAAGGTGTGCACCCTGCAAGGAGAGCCACCACACATGAAAAAAAGTGCAGCCTGCACAGGAGTGACACTGCACACACTGAGAGCTGATGCAGCAAGATGACATAACAAAAAAGAGACTCAGATTCCCAGTGCCGCCTGATAATGCAAGCAGATGCAGAAGAACACACAACGAATGGACGCAGAGAGTAGACAACAGAGGGGAAGGGGAGAGAAAGAAATAAAACAAATCTTTAAAAAAGCCAAAAAGCAAAACTGAGTGAGGAACGTCCCCAGCTTTGGTGGGTGGGGTTGAGCACAGGTACTCAGGTGTCCCCAAGAACCCACCTTGAATACCCAACCATCTCAGACACCTAAGACCTCCCAGCATCGCCCTGGGACAAAATTGGACACTCAGCTGTCATCCCTCTGTAAACTTTCCAGCCTCCAAGTCCCCTAAACTTCCTTGCAGTCACCTCACATCACCAGCTTTTCTTCAATCACAAGATTACCCCCCACCAAACCCAATCTACCCTGCATCATCTCTTCCAGGCTCTTGCTGCCACTAGATCCCAAGGATTCCCAGGGCTCAAGACCCTAAATGTTCCAGGGGAGGGGAGTTTGAAGGGAGGCTTCCCAGGCTCAGAGGCCAAGGAAGGATGGGTTTGAGGAGGGTCCCATCCTGACTTGGAGGCCACCTGGCCTTGGCTCTGGCATTAGACATATTCAGCCACTACTACTATTGCTGCTTCTTTTGGCCTCTTTGGGGTTTGTGACCAAAGTGGAAAACTTGGGGGTCCCCTCTTGCCCAGATTGAGCAGGTTGAGGTCAATGAGGCCCTCCACCCCTCCCATTGTCCCTGGGGTCTTGGACACCTGGACCAAATGGACAGGTGGAAATCTGCTGCCACTATATATCAGAGGTGCCCTGGGGGCCTTGTGCAAGAGGCCTGGACCCCCTGAGTCTCTTTGTACATCTGTGACACGAGGACAAAGATCTGACCTCTTACTGGCAGTCCAAAGTCAGTGGTGCAGGCTAGTGGCATGGACGCCTTGGCCCTCCTGGTCTCCCACAGGAGTCAATGGAATGCTCAGCCATGTTCCTTTTCTCACATGAAACCTGCCAACTCTTCGTGAGGGTGGCAAAACTGGATGTTCGTGTTTCCATTCTGTGGGAGGACACACAGACCCAAGTAAGGATTCACTCAGGGCATCAGAAGACATGCAGCTCCCTCCAGGTGGAAGCCTCCTCTGCACTGACCTTGCCCCACAGCCCATCACCACTAAAGGGTGTCTGTTTCTCCCAGCCTCTGAGTGTATATGTGTGTGGGGCCTTGTGTGGTCCCCACAATGTAACTCAGGAATGGGGTGTCCCTGGAGGCTTAGTTGAGCAGATCCTGGCTGCCCCAGCTCACATGTGTGGACAACCCAAAGACTGCCCAAGGCCATACCAAAGGTATCCCCTCCCAGGGGTCCACTCAGGATATTCTGCCTGCAGATACACCCCACCCTGAGGTGTCATGGCTGGGACCACATGTCCCTGCAGGACAGTACATTGAATTTTTCTTCAGCTTTTATGTGAAATCTTCTACTTTTGATCAGGAGGGCCCCACCGTGGTTTTGTGTCTCTCAAATACTTCTCATAGCTCTCTGACACATACTATTGGTAATGAGGTGCAGTTCTGAGACCCCCATATGGATGGAGACCTCAAATCCTGCCATTTCATCATCTCCTGGAAGATCCCAGCCACCTCCGCTGCATTTAAGAACCATGGCCTATGAAGCTACATCTGCCCACCAACTGCCAATGAATGAAACAGGTCCCTCTTCATCTTCATCCTAAATAGGCCAAACAGAATGTTTGCAATTAAACTGCCAGGGAAAAACAAACAAACCCATTTCCTGAGTCCTAACTACCCAAGCTTGCTCTTTAACTCCACTTTCCTTTTGTGGCTTGGGACCAGGATTGCCTGGGTGGGTGGAGGTGAAACTGGGCAGCTCTGAGCCCTGCTGGACATCGTGGACTTGGGAGCTGACCTCTAAGCTCAGCACAGCAGAGATCCCCACTCCTATTTCATGAGCTGCTGGTGTTAATATGTGCAGATTTCAACTAGACAGAGTGTGTTGCTGAAAAGCACACAATGGACATGTTCCCATTTTACTCAGCTCTGTGGCTGAATGAGCAGGGACCCGTGTTGAGGTAGAAGAGCTGACCTGAGGACTTGTGGAGCCCCAGCCTACACAGTCCCTCCTGAGGAGACCCTGCCTCCCAGGCTCCCTGTGGAGTGATGTCCAGCCTCACAAGGGGGTCCTTGGTCCTGACTGACTTTCTGTGGAGGGAGACCAGTCAACCTGGAAGCTTCCTCCCACATCTCCTACAGACGGCCAATCATGATGCTTTCAGAGCAGAGAGCATGTCATAGAATGAGAAGTTCTTGAAGATTACATCCTCCTGGAGAGGGAGAAAGAATGAGAAATGAGGTGTGGTCTGAGTGTCCCCTGTTCCAGCTTTAGCACCCTCAGCTGGCATCTCCCCCCTTGGATGAGAGGCCCCCAGGGAGTCCCTGAGGGCACACCTTGCACCAAGAGAGGGACCTACACTCAATCTGAGGGAGGAGCCTGTTTGGGATGTGAGGAGATGGAGGGCTGTGATACAGGCTGTGGCAGGGCCTGGAGACTGAGAGAAGACAAGAGCACAGAGCATCCCCAGGACTCCAGAGAGGGCCCCTGAGTTCACCCTAGGCAGGTCAATCCAGTGCACCACCACCCTGGCCCTGGCCATGGCCTTCATGGTGTGGTCCTTGAGGTAGCTGACAATGATGCATTTGGTCACAAGTTTGAACTTGGTGATGATGGCGTAGATGGCAGGAGCCATGTTTTCCTTGCCCTTCTTGTCTCACTGGGACCAGATGGAGTCCAGACAGTGATAGAGTACCACTTTCTTGAACAGTTCCTGGGAAGGAGGGGAACATGGCCAGCCACACCCAGCTAACTCAGATCCTGCAGTCCCTCAGGATGCTGGCCAGGGTCATTGTCACAATGGTGCATGGGACAGGTACAGCTACTGCCCTATAGCTACTCACTGGAAGGGGAATTGTGGGCTTGGGGTTAATAAACTCGCCCAGGTTACAATGCTTGCAATGGAGCAGGGTCTTGACCCAGATCATAGGATTCTGGATCAAGGATGGAAAGTCTGGGGAGGCAGAACATGGGAGAAAGATTCTCCCAGCTCCACGCTCCTGAGCTGAGCTGCTCACCGCATCAATCCTTGTTAACTACTCAGACACCAGCTCAGGAGAGAAAGCCAGGTCAGCCTCTCCTCACACAGACCATTCTGAGAGATCTCAGAAGGGCATTAAGGATCTGTGGGGCAGCCCACCCTGGTACTGATCTGAGCTCTTTCCTGGCTTTGGTGCTGGTGCCACACTTGCCTCCCTCTCCAGAGCCATTGTTCTGAAGGTGACTTAACTGATTGTAGTTCCAGAATGAGCACTCCAGTGACCTATAAAGATGGCAGTGAAGGTAGCAGTGGGACCACCTCCTACTCAGGAAGTGCTGACCAGTGTCTCCAAGTTGGCAGCAGGTGTTATACTTGAGGATGGAGCCAGGTCTACCTCCAGAAGGGGCATTGTTGCTACCTCCATAGGTGGCAAGGGAGGTTGTACCAAGGCACCTTCAAGTTCTAAAACCAGTGCTTCTGCTGCTGAAGGAGCAGGCTCTACCTCTAGAGAGGGCAGTGCTTTAAGTGTAGAGGCAGCAAGGCAGGTGAAGGTGGACTTGCTTCCAGCTCTGGAACTTGTTCTCCTGATTGTGATGTAGCTGCCTTCAGCTCCTTAAGAGGTGCTCCAGCTGATGACATAGGACAATCTAGCTCCAGGGAGGGCATGGGCCTTATCTCTGTGGGTGGCTGTTGTGGTGGTGTTAGAGACACCTTCAACTCAGGAGCTGGCTCCAGAGCACACAGTATGTCAAACTCTATTTTCAGAAAGGCACTGATACAACATGGAAATGGGCAGTAAAGGCAGTGATGGAACTGACTCAGGCCCTGGTACTGCTCTGGTGTCTGCCACACACCTTGGAACTTGTGCTATAGGTTGCACTGGAGGTATTTGCTGCCCTGTGGGATGAGGATGACGAAAGAGCTGGACAAGAGGCAGTTTCCCCACCATGAATGGCTCTGAGTGTCTTTCCAATACAGAGAAGATCCCAATATCTCTAGCAGAAGACCCAGTCCATAAAAGTGTTCCCAGCCTACAGGCACCCAATTCATATGTCAGGCTCTTCTATGATCCCAGTCCAAGGGCAACCTCTGCTAGTTCCAGCCTCTGTGGTGCAATCCTGGCCCCCACCCCACAAACTCATGTGCCCTACCCTGAGACCTCCTCACCCTCTGGGTCTGCCTCAGTGGGCTCTGGGTGGCTCATGAAGAACCATGGCACAGTGCTCCAGAGCAGAGCCAGTCAGTTACATGGGCATTGGCCACCAGCAGCTTGAGGCACAAAATTCTGAAGGCTGCAGGAAATCTTCAGAGTACTGGTCCATCCAGGTGCCCTGCTGGGAGCAGATGGTGCTGAGGGCAGGTGGGGGCTACATAATCAGACTCTGACCTTTCCCTCCACAACACACACAGGGACCCTCCCAGTGAACATAAAGTCCATAAGGACTGGCAAAAATTCCAACTGTTCTGTTCATTGCCTGGTGTTGACACACAGTAGAAGCTTCTGTGTGAGTAATGAGGGGTCAGGGCCTCCTGTGCCAGTCCCTCATGGCCCTCTGCCAGTACACTTGGCCCAAAGAGCTGCCTCATCTTTTGCCATGTGTTGTTTGTGTCTCCCCTTCCCACTGACATTGGTCTTGCCATGACTTGGATGCATCCATCCCTGCCAACCCTGCAGGAGGCAGACAGGACTGAGGTTCACAGCATATTTGAAGCAGGCTGCCCACCACCTCCTGTTGGGGGGCTGCATGAGGTGGTGTTGGTGGCCTGGGGACTTTGAGGTTCCAAAGGAGGGGGAAGGTTCTCTCACTGATTGAGTCCCCTGATGTCCTCTGCAGACAGTGCCCAGCATCTTTACTCCTCTACAAGGGGAGGGGGATGCCCTCTGGTTTGGCCTTCCAGGGGTCTCAGGATGTGTGGGCCCAGATCCGGCCCAGCTGTGCCCTGTCACCCACTACCTGACTCCCCATGATGCTGTCTGGAGAGGAGAGATGCCCACCCTCACCCACAGTGTGCTCACATTTTCATTTCAAGGCATCCACCAGACCCACCCCTTCCATGGAAGTCATGTCCATATCTAGGTGAGACAGTGAGGGTGTCACAACTTCTTCCTGAGTGTACCCTTTGCTGAAGATACTGCATCCTATTGCCTGCAGCCCCCACTCTAAAGGAACCCAGAAGGCAGGGATTGTTGTCTGCTTTGGTCACTGTATGAAGCTACAAGCCTAAGGAAGTGCATGCTCCATGTTTACCAGGTAAAGGATGAGCCCTAAATCGCACCTTCTCAGATATGGGGTGGGTCTGGACCCCTCTGGCGGGCAACACTAATCCATGCTCTGATCATACCAAGGTCTGAGGTCCGGAAAGGGCATGCAGACCTCCTTAAGAAATGAGAAACCTGGTTCAGTAGGGGCTGATGCCAAGAGCCTCCTCACTGGGCAGAGGAAAATCCTGCCCAGGACCAGACCTGTCCCTCCAGCCACGCTGTCCATGAGCCAGGCTCAGGGCAGCCCTTCCTATTGATCCCCCCAGTCAGTCCTATATTCAAACTCATGGGTTGGTCCTTGAAGAACCATCTTCCCAAGGAGGAAACTGAGGCCAGGAGTCCAATAGAATTTCTGAGACTCAAGCACATTGGGGCAGATCAGTCCAGGTGATGGGATGGGGTGGGCATTCACTGGTGGAGCACTTGTCCAGTCATGCTCAGTGGAGGTGCATGCTAGGTGGCAATTGCAACTGAAACAAGAGGAACTCTGTCTCTCCCCATCAGCTGAGTCCCTCAGCCTGGGTGGATGAGCCACATGGTGGTGGCTGTGGGGGTGGTGCTGCAGCCCCACCTTCCCAACAGCCACCGTGTTCACTGGGCACCACTGCCCACCTGCCTCCAAGTCCTACTGTTCCTGAAACCTGCCTCCTCAGGGCACCAAACCTTCAACTCTCTCCCTCAGACAGGCCTTGTCTCAGGGCCCTGATGCCCAAGCTGCCCTGAGGAGATGGAGGTCAGGGAGGATCCTGGGGCTAAGGAGTACAATAAGGACAAGAAGAGGTATGGAGGATCCACCCTGTGAGGCAGGAGGCCTGGGGACACACCTTGGGCTGGCCTGCGTCTCAGGGTAGATTCTGCAGGAGAAATGGGGGCAGCTCTGTCCCAATCAGCCCTTAAGCACTTGGGGTGGTAGGGCAGCATCACAGTGGCTTCCTGTAATTCCCTCTGGCCACAAGACTCACCAGCACCTGAAGCCACTGGGCAGTAATCCTCTCTCCCTCTGACACAGCAGTTGTCCCCATCCCTCAGCCCACCAATAGACACCGTGGTTGCAAACTCCCAGCAGGTCAGCGGCTGCATGACCTGTGTTCCTCACTGTTCAGCCCTTCTGCCCCAAGTCCCAGGCCTTCCGATGGGCTCCATCCAAGCTCATACATGCTGTGACTACTTCGGACTGGCTCTTCCCAACAGCCCTAGAACAAGGGAGGCCTGGGCAGATGGAGGGGAAGTAATGAGAAGACGTTGAAGAAGAGTCACTGCCTGCAAAGTCCTGGATGCAGCCCAGGAGGGACTTGCCAACATGGTGCAGGACCACCTGCCCTAGATTTACCCAGCCAGGTATGTGCTGGAGAGGAGGAATCTCCTCCAAGCCTGGACAGCCTTCTCACCACTTTCTGCAGGGTCTACTGCATCCCAGAGGCCTGAAAAGGTGCAGAGTTTACATGCACCAAGCCCATTCCCCATTCACAGCAGTTTCAAGATCTGAGGAGCTGAAATGAGCCATTTCATGTACTTCTAGAAGGGCACTGATACCACAGCTTTCTGTCAGGAAGAGCTAATGATCAGGAGACCCTCCTAGCTAAGCCTCCCCACCTGCCAAGGGCTGGTGACAGTTCCCGAGGGTACATTGAAAATGTAACACAGGCTAGTGCCAGAAAAGGCCTCCACCTGCATCCCTGTTACCTGTGTCTTGTCCAGATGACTGGGTCAAGACTTTAACATCTTCAAAAAGTAATCCACCTAGTAATCCCAGGAATTCCCCACAGGCAAACCTGGATGACTTGCCCTGGTCTCTGGGTCTGTTGGCACCAACATGAGGCACTGATAGGATTTGAAATTTTTCCAAGGTGTTCATAAAACCAAGGAGCAATAACCAGTATCTAAACAAGATCTGTGGTCCATCTTGGGGAAGAACAAGCCAGAGTCAAGCGTTTTCCATCAGTCAAAGTGAACATTAGAAAATATTCAGTGGCATCATATGCCCTCAGGTGAGGGGCACAGAAAAGGGGTTTGAGTTGCACTCTAATAGGAAATTCCATCTGACTGGAAGGTCATGGCTTTAGAATTGTGACAGAAATTTCCTGGAGCCTCATCTGCAGATTGCCAGCTGAATGGATGTAAGTCATAGAGAACTTCCCAAAAGGCCAGACCTTCCATCAAAGGGGTCCAGTGTTCCCAGGAGGGGAAGAGCTCTCTGATGAAAAGCACTGTGTGGGAATGCTCCCTCCTGAGAAAGGTATCCAAGCTCTCCCCAGCCACAGGACATGGAGAATATGCAGCCATGCTCTTCCCCAACAGCCCAGCCACCTCTTCATTTACTGCTCCCCTTTCACCCTTGACCCTCTTAGGCAAGCTCATGGGGACCACAGAGCAAGAAGGTGGCTCTAACCTTAAATGTATGCCCTAGGTCAGAAAGAGGACCTAATTCCAAAATTTGAACCATGATCTCTACTTAACTACTTTTCTACTATACTACTTTTCCAAAAAGTAAAAAAGAAAACCTAAAAAAGGAAAGAAAATATTTGGAAACTGTGTTTCTGCTAACAGTGTAATACACAGAATATAAAGAGAATTACTATAACTCAATAAAAGGACAATCAGCCCCATTAAGAAATGGGAAAAGGGCTTGAATAGACATATCTGCCAAGAATATATACAAATGCCCAAAAAGCATGTAAACAGATGCTCAACATCATTAGCCATTAGAGAAATGCACATAAGATACCAAAAATAAAAATAAGGTGCGACTACACACATGCTTTAATGCTGGTATTAGAAAAAAAAATGGTTTTGAGGATGTGGAAAAATGGACATCTTGTAAATTATTGGTTTGAAATAAAATAAAGGTCACACAACCCACTTAAAAAATGGTCAAGATATTTGAACTAACACTTTCTCAAAAAAGAATTCCAAATGGCCGAAAAGCACATGAAGGGAAGTGGACTTGGCCCAGTAGTTAGAGCGTCCGTCTACCACATGGAAGGTCCATGGTTCAAACCCCAGGCCTCCTTGACCTGTGTGGAGCTGGCCCACGCACAGTGCTGATGCACACAAGGAGTGCCATGCTACCAGGGATGTCCCCCCGTAGGGGAGCCCCACATACAAGGGGTGTGTCTCGTAAGGAGAGCCACCCAGCATGAAAGAAAGTTCAGCCTGCTCAGGAATGGCACTGCACACACGGAGAGCTGACACAACAAGATGATGCAATAAAAAGAAACACAGATTCCCATGCCGCTGACAACAAACAGAAGTGAGCCAAGAAGATGCAGCAAATAGACACAGAGAACAGACAACCGGGGCAGGGGGGAGAAATAAATAATCTAAAAAAAAAAAAAGCATGTGAAAAGATGCTCAAAATCACCAGCTATTAGGGAAATGCAAATCACAATTTCTAGCAGATACCATGTTACTCCCATCAGACTGGCAGCTATCAAAAAATAGAAGACTACACGTGTTTGAGGAGGTGTGAAGGAATGGGAATATTCATCCAGTGCTATTGGGAGTGCATAGAATCCAGCCATTCTGGAGGACACTTTGGCAGTCCCTCAAAAACTACCTGTAGATTTGCCATGTGACCCAGCAATCACACTACTGGGTATATATGCAGAAGAACTGAAAACCAGGAACAAACCTATGCACACTAATGTTCATAGTGCCATTCTTCATTATTGCTAAGATTTGGAATCAACCCAAAACCCATTGACAGATGAATGGATAAACAAAATGTTGTCTATACATACAATGGAATACTACTCAGCTATAAGAAGAAATACAGTACAAACAAATGGGAAAACATGGATGAATCTTAAGGACCTTATGTACAGTGAAGCAAGCCATGCATTGAAGTACAATTACTACATGACCTTTCTGATATGAAATAATCAAACAAAGCTGTCTCAGTGACTGGATGATAGGCTTACAGGAAATTGGGGGGAGAGGAAGGTTGTGCACTGATGTCTACATGAGTGAAATCTATGATAAAGTGGAGGTTAAGCAGTTGTACAGGGAAGGGATAAGATGGGGGCATAGGGATAATACTGGATGGGTCTTTGCAGATCTGAGGGGGTCTAGGGTGGGAGGATGGGTCAGATGGCCTAAGGAATCAGGGGGAGGGGTGAGGGAACAATTGAACATGGCAGGGAAGCAGACTTGGCCCAGTGGTTAGGGCATCCGTTGACCACATGGGAGGTCCGCGGTTCAAACCCCAGGCCTCCTTGACCTGTGTGGAGCTGGCCCATACACAGTGCTGATGCATGCAAGGAGTGCACCGCCACACAGAGGTCACATAGGGGAGCACCACGTGCAAGGAGTGTGCCCCATAAGTGGAGCTGCCCAGCATGAAAGAAAGTGCAGCCTGCCCAAGAATGGTGCCAGAGAGTTGATGCAGCAAGATGACGCAACAAAAAGAAACACAGATTACCGTGCCGCTGACAACAACAGAAGCAGACAAAATTTAGAAGGACACATAGCAAATGGGCACAAAGAACAGACAACTGGGGGGGGAGGGGAGAGAAATAAATAAAATAAAATCTTTAAAAAAATTGAACATGGGAGATTGTTGAGCATGTGGTTTAAACTATAATGTTGAGAAAACTCTTTGGAAAATTTAATAAAGAAGGATTACCTGGTTAAGGTCCTTAAGGTGGGGGCATCTGGCACAGTGACAGGCTTCTAGGGAGTGTGTGAATGCTCACCTTGTCACAGTGGTATAGTGTGTTATATCATTGGTTGGAGACTCATACAATGAGTGGGAGGGTGTGCCCACATCCTGGGGAGGCCTGATGTTCTGAAATAGATGGAATTGTGTCTCTCAAGAGAATTGGTGGCTCCCAATGGGGGAGGACAGTCTAGTATGTCAAGCCCTCAGCATTGTTGTAAGTATCTGTAAATCTGGTCCTTGAGGCAGTGAAGATTGGTTGTCACTGTGGGTCCTGAGGGGAGGGAGAGAGAGCAATAGAATAGATGGAAGCAGAGTAACTGGGGGTCAATGGAAGTGTTCCACAAGCTCATGCAATGATGGATATAAGACGTGTTAAATTACACCAAAAATGTATAAAAGTCTGTAGGCTAAAATGTAAACCATAATGTAAAATATAAGGTAACTAAAAGTTTAGAAAATTTGGGAAGTGGTCTTGGCTCACCTGACAGAGCATCTGTCTACCACATGGGATGTCCAGGGTTCAAATCCAGCACCTTCTGACCCACGTGATGAGATGGCCCACATGCAGCGCTGTCCCCCATGTAGGGGAGCCCCATGCATAAGGAGTGCACCTCGTAAGGAGAGCTGTCCCTCATGAAAGAAAGTGCAGCCTGCCCAGAAGTGGCATGGGCACAGGCACGTGGAGAGGTGATGCAGCAAGACAATGCAACAAAAAGAGACACAGATTCCTGGTGCCACTGACTGGAATGCAAGCAGACACAGAAGAACACACAGCAAATGGACACAGAGCAGACAACTGGGGGAGAGGGAGAGAAATAAATAAAAATCTTAAAAAACTGAAAATAAAAAATATAAGATTAGAAAAATTGTGCAGTCTAAAATATTAACCATAATGTAATCCCAAATGAAACCGTGTTTGATAGTTATGTTTCAATATCTTTATATCAGCTGCAGTAACTATAGCATGAACATGTAAAAAGATCATTGCTGGGGAAGGGGGTAAAGGGTTTGATTTTGGATATATGGGAGTCCCCTATATTTTATATGTGACTTTAACATGATCTAAAACTTTTTTGAAGACAAAATTAAAAGTTAGAAATAAAAAGAAAGGATGTAGACACTGAGGAAGAAATGAAAGAAACTGCCTTGCCACTGTACATACATGGCAACACCTATTAGAGTGATGAAAGGCAAAATGTCAAAACAAAGTTTTATGGTATTTTGCACTTCTTAATACCCCAATTTATTTTTACTTTATTTTAGTATTTCTAAATTAGTATGCATTCTATTACTAATCTTTAAACCTATCACTACTACTTCATTTTCATATTAATTGAATTTGGCAATATATTAGGGTTCATTTTTGAAGAAGTTTTGGACCACAGAGCAGTCCAACTATGGCAGGGGAGGAACTCTGGTGTGGGGTGTTATTGATGGGGGACACAAGGTTGGGAGAGAATTCTCCAGTGCACATATATAGGGTACATAAAATGTTTGGATATATTTTGGGTATATTTATAGTAGTTACAGTTATAAATGACAACTGAGGGAGTGCTAAGTTCCTAGCCAGGGAAGTGTGTCACATTCCCCAATGAAACAGCAACAACCTCCATGTGCAAGGGCAAAGACCAGTGAAGAAGAATGCTCCAATGATGAGACCTTGATACTTAAGACTATGCTTATGAACCTGTGCACCTGAAATTTGAACCAGGCCCAGAGCTGCAGGGTGCCTGAGTTACCTCCTGAGAACCTACATGTTGCTGAAATGTGGCCCCTCTCTAAGCCAAACTCACACAGGCTCATAAGCATAGTCATCAGTGTCAAGGGCTCATTGTTGGACCATTCTTTTTTATTGGTCTTTGCCATTGCACTTGGGAGACTATTCCTGTTCAATTGGGGAATGTGATACAGCTCCCCTGACTAGGAACTCAGCACTCCCTCAGTTGTTTTTAATACTACAGTCATTTTGATCTCACTCTCCCAACTTCATTGTCTCTCTCAGTGAAGAATAGACTTCTTTGGTGTCAGTGTAAGTGATGGAAAACCCTTAGCAGTTTACCAAATGGGTACCTTGCTTAGTTCCCAAAACTTGACCCTTGCAATTTGGTCATAGCACTAAGTTTTAAGAGTGAGTTCAATATGATTGTAGTTAAGAGCTTACACATAGCAGGCAAAAATCCCATGTACTACCTAAAGGACAATGTCAACACACATCATTTCAATGTGAATGAGGTTCCAGTATCCTGCCTGGTTGCTTTAGAGAGATGTCTCATTGCTGTTAATGAGACCTGTTTACTGCATTCCTATTGAAAGTCAATCAATTACTTAATTCTCATTCTGGTATCATATATACACAAATTGTGTAAGTGAGGAAAAGCCCATCCTTGGCAAAGAAGTGTGTGTACTGCACCATTCTGAAAAGGAAACACAAGTTACTCAATCAAAGAACTAAGTTTAAAGAGTATGGTAAGAGTGATTTTGAGTTCCTGTCATGCTAGGGTCATCTGATGATGTAACTAGAAAATGACCTTGAATAAAAGGGTCAACTTGGACCAGCAGAATATCTCAGTCTACATATAATACCAGGAGTTAAAAATGCTTTTTGACCTGAATCAAGGGGGAAATGGAAAGAACAAATGAGTTTATATGGCTATGAGTCTTCAAAAAGAGCCAGGAGGTTATCAGAGGGGTTGCCCTTATGCACACCTGAGCAGTGTCCCATAGACAGATAAAGTAGATACAACCCACGTATTGGTTCTTCTGAGGGCTACAGAGGCCTACAGGTTCTATGGTCATGGCAGATGGAGTTCAGGGGAGTCATCTCAGTTGGCCCTCCTTTGGAGTTTGTGTTTCTGTGTGATGGAGCTGGACTTAGATGTGATCTTCATCCACAAGTCTATTCTGTTACTTTTACCAGAACTGTAATTGGTGCTGGGGTTTAATGTATACCCAGGGGACCTGAATCACTGGGCTGACCATGTGATAGTCAGGCCCTGAGCCTCAACAGACTTGCCACTCCTACACTCTGGTTAGTGGACTTACCCCACTCATCTAACATAGAGGTGAAGAAGGCCAACCACCACACCAGGGAGCCAAGAGTGCCTACAACTGAAAGCAGGAGAATTGCATCCAGCATCCATGTGGAATCTAAGCCCCCTCTTGATATAGATGTGGAGTGGACACAACCATTCTAAGGTCCACAGGATGGAGGAATAGAGTATGGATTAGAGTGGGTTTAATGATATTCTATTCATGAACTATTGTGATTAGTAATAGAAGAAAATGTGGCATTGGTGTGGAGAAAGTGGCCATGGTGGCTGCTGGGGGTAGGGAGTGGGAGGAAGAGATGTGATGTGGGGGTGTTTTCAGGACTTGGAGTTGTCCTGGGTAGCACTGCAGGGACAGTTACCAGACACTGTATGTCCTTCCATGGCCCATTGTGTGGACTGTGGGAGGGTGTGGGCTATGATGTGGACAATTGACCATGAGGTACAGCGGTGCTCAGAGATGTATTCACCAAATGCAATGAATGTCTCATGATGATTGAGGAGGTTGTTGTTATGGGGGGAGGAGTCGGGTGAGGGGGGTGGGGGGTATATGGGGACCTCATATTTTTTAATGTAACATTAAAAAATAAAGACAAAGATAGCTATGGACGTTGGACAATGGAACAAACACGAGGAAACAAAACGAAGTGGTAATCAGCTTTGAAATGCCAAGAGGCCACTAAATAGGATCCCCTACCTAAAAGGAACATTAACAACCGCACAGAAAGGAGGTTGTATTCCTTTTGGAACATTAGCTCACACGGTTGTGGATACAGAGTACAGCTCCTTTAATTAAAAAGAAAAGTACTGGAAATATATTTAAATCACAAGTCATAATTTAACCCCTAGAGAATATTGGTAAGGTACATTTCTGAACAGAAAATCATCTGTTGCCTGAGGCAATTTATAGTCAAATTGCAAATAAGGAAAAATGACAACCATTGAACATCTGACATGACTGGCCCTGCCATGCAGTATTGAAAACAATCCCTTTATATTACTGTGGTAGAGCATAAAAGCAATATGTGACTTCCTGAAACTTCCACTCATATCAAATAAGTAATCCAAGGTTCTTTTATTTTTATTTTTTTAAAGATTTGTTTATTTCTACCCACACACACACTGTCTGCTCTCTGTGTCCATTTGCTGTGTGTTCTTGTATCTGCTTGTGTTCTCATTAGGCAGCTCTGAGAACCGTTCCTGGGACCTTCCGGAATGGGAGAAGGGTGATTATTCTCTTGTGCCACCTCAGCTCCCTGTTCTATGTATTCCCCTTGTCTCCCCTCTGTCTCTTGTTGTGTCATCTTGCTGCACCAGCTCTCCGTGGCAGCTGGCACTCCTGCACAGGGCGGCACCCCTGCAGGGTGTGCACTCCCATGGTGGCTGGCACTCCATGTGGGTGAGCTCACCACACGGGCCAGCTTGCCTTCACCAGGAGGCCCTGTTCATCGAACCCTGGACCTCCTATATGGTTAATGGGAGCCCAAATGCTCAAGCCACATCCATTTCCCTTGATTCTTTTATTTTTAAAAGGATTTTGGCAATAACCATTTTTTATGGATATCTTAGAATTTTACTGAAAAAAAGGCAGTCTAGCTTCATACCTTGCACATAGGTATCCTCAGTAAATGCTGAGAATTTTCATTCTATGAAATGAATGTAGCTGTGGCAGAGGAGATGACACCAGAATCTGGAGCCTGGGCTTGCCCCTCTATCTCTACATAGCTCAGTGTGGCTCAGGCTATGCAGAGATGGACGTTTTAGCTGGTTCATCAGCAACATTAGGTGTTCTATTTCTGTATTGGACACCTTATTCTTTCCCAATTTTTTTTTTAAAGTCCTTCAGTTTCAGATATCGTTCCTATGGAAATACCAAACCATGCATAAATCTTTCATTCCAGGCTTTATTTCCTTTAACTCATATCAGACCCATAAATAGCCATGTTTTCTAAAAAAAAAAATTCCTCCCCCTTTCTTTTAATTTTTAAGTATAGAAGCCATTTATCAAGAAAGTTTCCATTTAGCCCTCTTCAACTTTCAGAATTTAAAATAGGTAGATATAAGAGTTTTTGTTTCATTATGTTTTTTGTCATACTTATTTTCAATTAAAAACTTTAGAAGCATATGAAACTTTAAAATTTCATTTGTAACTGACCCTTCCAGGATATACATTATTCTCTATGTAAGGAAACTGGATCAGCAATTTTGACCAGAAATCACTGCAAGTTTTTAAAACTACAAATTTTCCATGTGTAACACATGACACACTTAGATTTTTAAAAAATAAACATTACCAGAAAATCTATCTTCCTATTGCATTTGCATTGTGTTTATACTTCACATCTCACTTCTCTTATCTATAAATCATGCCCTTAGAACCACTTAACATCACTACTATCATTTTGTATTTTAAAGTAAAATGTTTAAAATCTGAACCACTATTAAATTAGAATGGAGATCCAGTTATATATGCTATGTAGATCCAAATAATTATTTTATCTCATTCTCTTAGGCAAGGTAAGATATTTATGGTCACAAAAGTAAAAGATATACCACCAAGCTTGGCTGAGTGTCCTCAATTTTTATTCATACATTTGATCTTCAGGCCAAATTATATTGTTTAATATTATTCAAGATGCACTTACACTCATGGAGGTATCAGGAGTCAAAACATGCAAATAAGAGAACAGAGAAGGCAAGTGATTCTCTTCATTTTAGAAATTTCTATAACATTATTTTCAGTGTGACACTTGGGGTCAGTGTAGGTACCTTTTAGTTACTTAAAAAATCTCATGTGGTAAGCATAGATAATAAAAGATCAAACTCTAAACGCACTTGGTTCAGATGCAGGAGCAGAGATAATTCAAATACACACATCCCAAAGTTTTGCAAACACCAAAAACCCTAGCAGAAAAGGTAGAGAAAAAATATTTTAAAGTCCTCCCCAACGTTCAAAATATTCAAGATGATTAGAACAATGGGCACATACTTTTCTGACTTCTCCGTTTCTCTCATTATACCTATATCAGGCATGCACTTGCATATGCTCTATCTTTGGCTTCATGGAAAGGAACGTTTGAGTATAGTCATTGGCTTACTAACGAGCAAACTGAAAGATAACATAGCCACCTACCATTGTCACTGTCCCCTGCAGATGGAACACTGTCGCTAGAGCTGTCCCATGTTTGTGCCTGCATAAGTTTGTTGGAAGAGATAGGAGGAAGAGTGAGGGCTGGGTCTGCAGGAGAGCATGAGAGCCAGTCCACATTGTGTTGCACAAGGACCAGGACAAACCAAAGGGGCAGCAGCATGTCACAAATGGCATAAGGGTTGAATGGAAATGAAGCAGATTTCATTGATATGGAGTTCTTTTCACAAGTACAATACAGAAGAATGGGAGATGGTGCAAGGAATAAAAAGAATGATAAAAACTGAGCATTAGTACTTATCATTCATTTACTTTGCATGCTGTTAGTATCGTTCATCTCAACAGAAAGCCCAAAGATTTAAAGTTCTAATGAAACATGTCAGCAGGAAGAAAGTACCCATAGGTCATGCAGAAAAAAAGCAAAAGTCCTACCAGGTAATTTTTTTGCAAAAGCCTTCCAAATAATTAATGCTCTTAGCAAACATTAGTCACAAAAAATCTGGTTGCACAGGAAAAGCTTAATAGAGGTGTAGATATATCTATTCTTTAGAAACTCAACCATCAATTAAGGATCAGTATTGACCAGTTGTGATTTTTCCCCCCAAAGCAATGTAAAATTTCTTTTAAGGCAGCTGTAATTCTTACTGGCATGCTTTATTGATAATTAAATCTAGCCAACTCTTTTCTCAATCTCTGACACACTTCTCAATATAGTCTTTGAATATTGGTCAATATAAGAACAATTTTGGACCCTAGTAAAGGTCTCTTTAACAACAAACCCAATTAGCCAATAGAGGTCAATTTCAAGCACTCTTTAGTGGGTCATTAATGAAATGAAGCACTTTCCTCTTTTTTTTCCCATTAAATATCCATATAGCAATATAGCAATCTCATGTGTTTAGGAAATGGCTATATAATTTTTCATTCAATCGTAAGGCAGGACCAGTAAAATAAATGGACATGGTTCTAGAATGACTGTTTGGGTACATGCACCTATCTTTCTTTGAGGGAAAAAATCAGAAGGCAAAAGAATTTGAAGAAAACTATCAGCTGACTTTAAGAATCTAAGTTCTTATTCCAACTTGCTGATTTGAGCAGTCTGCTTTCTTTTATTTATAACACACAAATCACATAAATTCACATACTTAATTTTAAAATAAAAATTCCTTGGCTTTTTACCCAGAGCTACTCAGTCAAAAGGGTTTCTTTTTTAACCATCTGACTTTCAATTAAGATTACTAGATATATTATTTCCTAGAAAATGTGATAAATATATACTGTAATATTTTTAAACTAATAAATGAAATGGAAATAAATTCCCAATATGTAATGCTTGTTTTATAAAGTTCAAATGTGCCAGATGTTCCTGAAGATAAATTACTATTATTTACAGCAACCAAAGTCAGAGAACTTTCAAAACCGATTTCCTCATTGACTAGTCAAAATTATAAAAAGGTAGAAACCTTGGAGAGGGGATTACTTTTGTTTCCTCCTACTAAAATATAAACAATTGATTTAAAAAAAAATTTTTTACCACCACAAAGAATTTGAAATGATTTCACAGTACAAGTGGAGGGTAAGCTCTAACTTTGATAAGGTGAGCATGGATGCCCAAAAAAGGAATTTAAAAAGTCACTAAAAACAACATGACAGCTAAAGTGCAAAGCTGTACTTTCAAAAGAATACTGTTCTGGGGAGCGGCTGTAGCTTCCCATGTATGAGATTCCAGGTTTGATCCCCAGATCTCCTAAAAACAAAACAAACAAATGAGATAACCAGCTCTCATTGGGGAGCAGATGGAGCCCAGTGGTTGAGCACCTGCTTCCCATGTACAAGGTCCTGGGTTCATCCCTGGTACCTCCTAAAAAAATTTATCTTGATTTGCTCAACATAAAAATATTTTAAAATTGTGCAGAACTGACCGCAAAGCTTAGGAGAAAGCTGTTTTTCCCTGGGGTCCTTGGGTGCTTTCCATGCAGGCAGAGCTGAGCCATGCCCTGATTGGCCTCCGTTTTCCCCAGCACATGTCTGAGCCTGGGAGGATGGGAAGCCCAGTGCCCATGGCTCAGAGGTGGCATATGCTCAGAGCTCCAAACAAGGGCCCAGCGAGGGGCCAGCATTTGAGCCTTATTTCACATACCATTCTGCTCTCCCTAAAGCACCACTAACCCTTGCCAAGCCCAAGCGTCTTGTCAAAGGGCTTTGCCTCCCGGTCCATCTGAAATGCTGGGAAACCATTACACCCCGCCAGCCTGCTCAGAAATGAAAGGCTCCCCTGTGTAAAAGAATCATCTTTGTTCTTTTTTCTACAGGTGCCCTCCCCACCCTTTTCCCAAAATATGCATATGTAGAACTTAGGCTGTTGCCAAAATGCTTTACTGGAAAACCCAAGAACATCTGAGCTAGTTTTTGCTTAGAAGTGTCTGAGTCATCTATCATTTTCTTAAAAGCAATTGTAGTGAGTGGATGCCAAACACCAAAGAATCAAAAATATGAAAACAAAGAAGGACATGAGAGAAGGTATATGACACCAGACCTTTAGAGAAACAGAGAAATCACAACATTACTAGCTGTAGCTCTTTTTTAAAAAATCAAATATTTTGCACATTGCTATAATTTACTTCTGTGATATACTAATAGTAAATGAAAGAAAAGAGGTAATATAAGCAGAATGCTTTCAAGAAAGGTTTTAAAAAAAAAAAAAGATTCCTGGCCATGGAGAGAAATCTTGAAATGACCATCCTATTAGATGAGTAAATACCTGAACCTGCCAGGCTCAGGAAGCAAGTGCAGGCTGTGGAAGAAGGAGCTCCTCCCCTAGAGGCAGCCCTTAATCATGGACTCAGCAGAGCACTAGGCACCCTTGGGGCAACGGAATCACTAACAGATAAGCCCTGGGTATCAAAAACCTCCAAACATCATTTCTTCTCCACTCTACACATACCCATCACCACTTTACTTTTACTCTGATTTGGAAGGAGGCAGCCATGCATGACAGAAAATATGGATTTATAAGCCGATTACTTGGAAGCAAAACTCTGAAGTCTGGGCTTCTCAGGTGGTAGGCCAATTTTGAGGTCAGGATTTATTATACTCGCAGGGTTGATAAGGACATTCACACTGACAATGGATCATTTTAAAAGGCTAATGAGAGAAACTGTCTGAGCTTCTGTTTACCTAATGGAGGCTTGGGGCCAAAGGGAGTGGTGCTCTCTGTGGCAGGAGATACTGCAGGTGAGTCCTCTCTCACCTGTGGTGTTAGAAGGAAAGGCAGTTTAAAAAAACAGAAGAGAACTCAGCAGGCATCTCTATGTTCAAGGACGATTATAAAACCACTGGCCTTTTGCATTTGCTGCTGTGAGATGAGGGCCTGGCTAAAATATATAATAATAGATGCATCTTCACATGGCAATTTTAAAAAATGGTACAATCAAAAGAATATTGTTTGGGGGGGAATTCACTCAATTTTTTATTTGTTCTTTACAGAAACATTTTAGTCATGGAAAACTGGCAATCATTTTGTTCCCCAACACATCCAAAATGGGGCATATCAGATGAAGACTCTCATACTGCAATGAAATGAGGAACCAACACTCTCTGAATAGATGTCTACAGGAAAAGCACACTGAATCATTTATGGATAACAAGATATGCCAAAGGTGGTTTGATTTGAGCTGGTTTCATTCAGTTTAGAACACAGACAGTCTATAAAGAAGTTCCCCTATATGGTTTTTCAAATATATTTATATCTCATAAACAATCTTTAATTACAATTAGGGTGAGGTAAGGCTAAGATAGCTAATGAAAGTGAATCTGCAACACTCAGTTAACTAATTAATCACAGTCTTAGATGACCTCTTTCTGTAACACAGGGGTTCTTAACCTTTTTTGTTCCATAGACCCCTCTGCCAGTCAGGTGAAAACCATGGACCCCTTAAAAAGTCCACACTGTATTGTGTATTAGTTAATAAATATTTCACGTCCACTCCAGCACATCCCCACAAGAATAATGTATTTCTTTTTTTAAGATTTATTTATTTATTTAATTTCCCCCCCTCCCCTGGTTGTCTGTTCTTGGTGTCTATTTGCTGCGTCTTGTTTCTTTGTCCGCTTCTGTTGTTGTCAGCGGCACGGGAAGTGTGGGCGGTGCCATTCCTGGGCAGGCTGCACTTTCTTTTCACGCTGGGCGGCTTTCCTCATGGGTGCACTCCTTGCGCGTGGGGCTCCCCCTCACGGGGGACACCCCTGCGTGGCAGGGCACTCCTTGCGCGCATCAGCACTGTGCATGGCCAGCTCCACACGGGTCAAGGAGGCCTGGGGTTTGAACCACGGACCTCCCATATGGTAGACGGACGCCCTAACCACTGGGCCAAAGTCTGTTTCCCAAGAATAATGTATTTTTGAATTCACTTCAAGCTCACAGACCCCTGGTTAAGAATGCCTGCTATAGAAGATGCTCCAATTCAGGCTTCATGAAAGGCCTCCAGTTCCATTAACCTTCAGGAAACTCACCTCATTTGGAGAACACTGACTGCCATTACTCTGCAATGTGAGATCGTTTTGCACCTTAAAGAAGAAGAAAAAGAAAGCATGTATATTCCACTGGACTGTAAAATTGCTGTGGTAAGAATGCATCTTTCTTCCTCCTACACTACATTAACTAATGAGTGTTTTAAGTCAGGCATAGACACATTTCCTAAAACCATGAAAGTTGTATTCCTAGAGGAGTACATATGAACTGGAACACAAACTAAGGTGAGGGACCTCCCAGCACACAGTACCTGTCAACATCAGCTTGTCTGTTTACCGTGTGGTTACCAGCCATGCTGCCTTTGGCTTCTTCCACATGCAGCCCCCACCCCATTTTAATTACAGTCTTCTAGAAAGGGTCCAAGCCAGCAGTTCCCAAATACACAGAATCACATGGGGAGCTGTTAATAAAAACTTTTGCCTAAACCCCAAAGCACCTGGGCAAATCACATGCTGTCAGTTCAACATCAATTTGCCTTGGCAATCATGGTTCAAAGAAAGTTTTCAAGAAAAAAACAAGCTCAGTTAAAATGTGCAGAGCTTGTTGTGGTCCCTAGGGGAGCAGCGACAGTCTCCCAGGTACAGTGGTGGGGACCGGGAGGGAGTGAGGGTTCAACAGTGAGCCCCTGATACTAATGACTATGCTTGTGAGCTGATAAACCCAAAATAATAACAAGGCCTAGAGCAACTTTGTGCCTGGGAATTTCCTTCTGTCAGCCTTCATGTTACTCAAATGTGGCCAGTCTCGAAGCCAAACTCAGCATGTAAATGCAATGCCTTCCCCCCAGCGTGGGACATGACACCCGGGGATGAGCCTCCCTGGCAACGAGGGACCACTATCAACTACCAACTGATGATGCAACTGGAAAATGACCTTATACGGAAGGTTCAATGCGGATCAGCAGAATATCCATGTCTACATAAAATACCATGACTTTAAAATGCTGTTTGACCTAAAGTAAGGGGGAAATGGAAAGGAGAAATGAGTTTATATGGCTACGAGTTTCTAAAAAAGAGTCTGGAGGCTGGCAGAAGGTTTGCCCTCATGCACAACTGAGCAGAGTCAGAGAGACAGATAAAGCAGATACAACCCCCAGATATTGGTTCCTTTGAGGGCTAAAGAGACCCATGGGAGTTATGGTCATGGCCGATGGGGTTAACTACCAGGGCAGATGGCCCCTCTTTGGAAATGGTGTTTATGTGTGATGAATCTGGACTCAGATGGGATCTCCCTTCATAAGACTTTCATGCTAATGTGCTGGAGGTGCAGTTAATGTTGGGGTTTAAGATATATTTAGGGGATTTGAATCTCTGGACTGACAATGTGATAGCCAGATCCTGAGCCTCAACAGACTCCAGCACCTACAATCTGATTTATTGGACTTACCACACTCAGCTAAGATGGAGGTGAAGAAGGACAACCACCACACCATGGAGCCTAGAGTGATTACAACTGAAAATGGGAGGATTGCATCCAGCATCCAGGTGGAATCTGAGCCTCCTCTTGACATAAAGGTGCAATGGACACAACCAATCCAGTGTCCACATAGAAGAGGTGGCATTGGATTGGGAAAAGTGGACATAATGGACAAAGGGTATGGGGAAAGGCAGGAAGAGATGAGAGGTGGAGGCGTCTTCGGGACATGGAGCTGCCCTGGATGGTGCTTCAGAGGTAATCACCGGACATTGTAAATCCTCACAGGGCCTACATGATGGAATAGAGGAGAGTATGGGCCATGATGTGAACCAATGTATATGAGGTGCAGAGGTGCCCAAAGATGTACTTACCAAATCCAATGGATGTGTCATGATGAGGGGAACGAGTGTTGTTGGGGGGGGGAGAGGGGGGGTGGGGGGGTGGGGTTGAATGGGACCTCACATATATATTTTTAATGTAATATTATTACAAAGTCAATAAAAAATAAAAAAATTAAAAAAAAAAATGTGCAGAGCTTGGAATTGACCGTGGATGACATTCTGGCTTCCAAGAGGAGTGGCTCAGTGGGTGCTGGCACCTCTGAGACCCACAGAGAAGACACTTGGGAGCAATTCCAGAGGGATGCTGACAACTAAAAGACAACTCCATGAAAAAATGGGCCCAGGATGTGAATGGACGTTTCTCCAAAGAATATATACAAATGGCAAAAAAGCAAATGAAAAGATGCTCATCATGACTGGCTATTAGGGAAATGCAAATCAAAACCACAATGAGATACCAAGTCACACCCACCTGAATGGTTACTATTTTTAAAGATGGGAAGTTACAGGTGTTGGAGAGGATGTTGAGAAATACATCCTCGAACATTGTTGGTGGGAATATAAAATGGTGCAGTCACTGTATAAAGTTTGACTGTTCTGAGAAAGTACAGAATTACCATATGGCATAGGTATATACCCCAAGAACCTGAAAGTGGGGTGTCCAGCAGATATGCATAGCAATATTCGTACTAGCCACAAGGTGGAAGCAACCCAAGTGTCCCTCAAGAGAAGGAGAGTACAAACAAAATGTGTTACACACAATGGAAGACTACACAGCTGTAGAAAGAATGGAGTTCTGACTCATGCAACGGCATGGATGAAACTTTTTGAGTAGAAGAAGCCAGGTACAAAAGAGCAAACGTGGCAGGATCTCAGTGACAGGAAATAACTAGAATGTGCAAATTCATAGAGGCAGGAGGTAGACTACAAGGTAGGGGTAGGATGGGGGTGAGTACAGAGTTTCTGGGTGGTCGAGGAAAACATTTTGGGAATGGATGGTGGTGATGGGGTTGAGAGCACCACACTGTGAATGGGATTAAGACCAATGAATTGTATGTGTGAAAGGGGCTAAAATGGGAAACGTTATGGTGTACATATATGACCACAATACCTGTTTGTTTGTTTGTTTTTTAATTAAGGAATTTGATAGCTTCACTTTAGCCATGTAGAGAATGAGAAATGTGAGGCCTGGAGATGAAAAAGGTCAGCAGTCCTTTGGATATATATTTGAATTTTGGGGGGTAGAGATTGGGGCCTGGAGTCATTCTTATTCAAGGGGCACCTGAGCCTGTAGCATACCAGGAAAACCAGGGGAGAGAGATGCACGGAGATGAGGGGCCCCACAGGGCACAACACTAGCTTATTTCATGATGCTCTTTCTTCTTTTTTTGATTTTATTTTTTAGATGTCAGGGACTGAACTTGGTACCTCGTACATGCAAAGCAGGCACTCAGCCACTGAGCTACACCACTATGCTCTACCTTCTCTTTTTTTTAATGATAATCAAGAACGCTGTAGATCCACCCTAATGAAAATGCTGGTAATTGCTAATATAAACATCTTCATACATTCCACCAAGTTCATGCCAATCTTTATTCTTTTTTTTTTTTTTTTTTTTTTTTTTTTTTTTTTTTTTTTTTAGCACAAACATGTTTATTTACTAACCAAAGCAATGATCCGAATAAACCAACACTGAAATAGTTGGATGCAAAATGTTTGTGAAAAAGATGATGGAACATAATGATTAAAAAAAAAAAAAAAAAAAAAGCAGTGTGGAGCTTTGCTCATTGAACTGAGCTTGTTCATCCTCACAGCTAATTCCTGCCCAAAGGTGATGATGGAATATTTATTCTACTTTTTCATAGATCCGAGTACAGGTGACATTGTTCATAACACAGTCCACTATTAATTTCCCATTTTCCACTTTTCTTGTTATTGTGCTTTCTTTCCCATCCCATTCCTGGTGTTGTAACAATGTACCATCTTTAAAGGTGCAGAGTGTCTGAGTTTTTCTGCCATCAGCTGTAGTTTCTTCAAACTTCTCTCCCAGGTTACAAGAAAACTGTGATGTTTTCAAAGTGCTCTCAGTTTTTACGGTGAGGGCCTTGCCATCAGTAGTGATGATACAATCTGGCTTGGCCATTGCACCCATTTTTCGCAAAGCCATCCCCACTCCTACTTCCTTCATGTATTCATCAAAGCCTTTGCTCTCTATCAGGCGCCATCTTCCTGCCAGCTCCTGAATGGTGGCCATGGTGGGTGCGGGCGTGCGGGCGAGAGCAGCCGAAGCCGGGGCGGATGCCGGAGCGCGCTGGGCGGGGGCCGGGCCCGCCGCCGCTTTATCACCAATCTTTATTCTTATCTTGAATTCACTGTTGAGTAATGCTATTCTTAAAAATCTTAAAAATCAGGAAGTGGATGTGCCTCAACTGATAGAGCATCCACCTACCATATGGAGAGTCCAGGGTTCAATCCCCAGGGCCCCCTGACCTGTGTGATGAGCTGGCCCATGTGCAGTGCTGCCACATGCAAGAAGTGCTGTGCCACACAGGAGCACCTCTGCATAGGGGTGCCCCACATGCAAGGTGTGTGCCCCACAAGGAGAGCCACCCCACATGAAAAAAGCACAGCCCACCCAGGAGTGGTGCCACACACATGGATAGCTGGCACAGCAAGATGACACAACAAAAAAGAGATGCGGCTTCCCAGTGCAACCTAATAATGCAGGTGGATGCAGAAGAACACACAGCAAATGGACACAGAGATCAGAAAATGGGGGGGAAGGAGAGAGAAATAAATAAAATAAAATAAATATATATATAAATTATGTTCTAGCTTTGGGTTTATGTCAAAACCAGAACATATTTTTAGGGGGGAAAATGTCATCATTTTCCCTATTCAGTTAAGTGGCTTTGTTAGAACTTCCAACAAGGAACTTGACTTCTGGGCTGGTTCTCATGATAAGCAACGCCTTCCCCTCCTATTTCCTGTCATTCCCCCTAACTCTTCAGCTCATTCTCTATTATTTATATACAGAAAGGTCATTTGCAGTTCTCCCTGAATGGATGCCAAGGCTACCCAAAATTCCTGTGGAAAGTCATCAAACATGAGTATAAAGTTAGAGAAAGCAGTGCCAATGACAAACTGCCTCATGCTCTTGGCCTCCCCGTATCTAACTGGGTCCCACACCATTACACACAGTGCAGCTTCCTGCACATGTGCTCAACACAGCTTCCAGTTACCAATCCAAGCCCACCCCACCCCACCAGTCTAGTTTGCTCATCTCTCCGTAAACTCCTTATCCCATCCTCAGCCGCCAAAGTGCCTAAAACAGACTCAGGATGACAACTTTATTGCCTTCATATTCCAGTCTTCTACACCAAAACAAGGTTGACTCCAGGTTACCAAGAGATACTGGTTAGTTGACTTAAGAGTATCCTGGAAGGTTTGCTCTCTTCCCAAATGGGATGAAAGAGAGAATGTGAAAATAACCAGATCATAAATGAGAAACATATTTAAGTTCTGCATAGTAATTATTGCCAGCCTTGCCAAGGCACAACTTCCTTTTCTTTTTCCTGCTCTGTGTGACTTCCTTTTCCCACCAGAGCCAGGTAATCCAACCTCCCTTTTTAAAATCGTGAACATGCATCTAGTCAAAGATGGTGAATTGCCCTAGAAGGAAGACAAGGAGTAAGAATTTCTTACTCCAGTAGGAGGACTCCTCATCCAACCAAAAAGGATGGGAAAAAACACCTTGAATTAATTAACATAACACAAAACATTATACATAAGAGATGGACTCAAGGTATTTTTCCAGAGGGTTTGTTTCCCCCAATCTCCTGAATTCAGGTACACAGATATATCTCTTTTTGAGACTCTATGAGATGGAAAGTTCAAGGACATTTCTTTTTTTTTTTTATTGACTTTGTAATAATATTACATTAAAAATATATATGTGAGGTCCCATTCAGCCCCACCCCCCACCCCCCCTCTCCCCCCCCCAACAACACTCGTTCCCATCATCATGACACATCTATTGGATTTGGTAAGTACATCTTTGGGCACCTCTGCACCTCATAGTCAATGGTCCACATCATGGCCCATTCAAGGACATTTCAAGCAGGTGCTTAAACAAAGGGGGGAGGGGGTGGTGACCAAACTGACTGAAGGATTGATACATTACTTGGAACTGAAATATCATTCTTTGGGGTGACACTAGGATTCTCCACATAATAAAATGATGGCAAACAGTCAAATTTTGGGAAAATCCCATGAAGCTTTATGGGCAATTGGAAATGTTCCAGATGCGTTTCAATTTAGATAAGCATAAGGAAATGCATTACAAGAATAGAATATAAATTGTGCCTAAATGATGGAGTACCTTCAGCAATCAGTTAAAACCCAGTGGTCTGTCCACTGAATGGGCAGGACATTGAAATTTTCCTTCCCAAAGTCCATTCCTTATCATTGGATCCTCTTTCTCTCCCTTCTGTAAGCCCTCAGGGACTGCTGGCTATGTGCCAGCCACTGCGCATGACCGTACTCAGAGGAGAACCCCTAAGTGTCTGTGCTTGTGTCAAACAATGGGAGAAAAGCAAAGAACAGGAAAAATAAAGAGATCAATAGAGAGAATGAAATTCCCCTGGGAAAATCTAGAACTGACTGCAGAGAAACAGCTCACCTTTGCTGATGGGAAAATGAGAAGTTCAACATTAAGAGAATCTTGGACAAATATTAAGAGAATGTGACACTGAAATATTCTTTCCTAACCACTGAGATGTCCAACCTTAGTAGAAGTTCTTAATAACTATTGGAATTATTAGTGCTTCACGGCATCAACAAAAAGCACTCAAGTATAGAGCTACTTGGATTAAGTGATGGGATGAAGACTAGATCAAGGCAAAACTTGACCTGGGGTCAGTCAGTACTTAGTCCAGGATATACCCACCCCTGTTCCTTCCATTCCCCATCTGCATTCCTGGTGGGAGGCAAAATGCATCACCATGGACATACATGCTCTCTACCCCTGCTGAGACTAGCTGTTCAGAAAAGGATTGGTCTATTCGGGTCCCACTAGGTTTCTAAATATGACAAGGCTTAGTACATCACCACTAGTCCACATCATGCAGAAGCAATATGATGTAGTGGAAAAGCAGGGACCAGCCATTTACCACCTAAGTCATTCAGGCCAGCATGTGACCTGATGGCAGCTCCAGGTTCTGCACCTGTAGACTGTGCCTCGTAACACCCACCTTTCCCTAATACCTTATCTGGATCCTGAATGCCTGAAGGCAGGACCTTGGCTTAGTTCACTGCTAGTTCTTTGGGTGCCATGGTATGTACTCAGTAAGTATGTGCTGAATGAAAGGAGTAACAATGACACGTGTCAAGCACCTCACACCCTGTCCGGATGAAGTAAGTCCTCAATACATGGCAGGTTTCACGATCAGGAAGACCTTCATTTCAGCAGAAGACACTGGAGATCCTTGGATGATCCTCTAATTGTACACTGAGATGGAGTGGACACACTGTTTTCCCTAGAGGCACTGAGCTCTGCTGGGACTCCTGATGCCATGCTCATTGGTGGACATCTGTCTGGTGAGGTCAAAAGCATGTCTGCAGCAAGACACTACCTTGGTCTGGAAACATCCCCCCATAGACTGATGAGTTGCAAGGGAGGATTTAAAAAGCAGTAATTACCCAGTGGGGAAATCAGGCCACACCTTTGCCAGGTGAAGGAATTACTACCACCATGGAGGGGTAGATTGGTGTGGCAAGCCTCCAGTTGGGGCACCCCGGGGCAGTTTTCCAACCAAGAGTGCAGAACCCCAATCTAATTATGAATCATCAGGAAACCTCAGACGAATGTAAAATGAGGAACATTCTATTGGAAAGGGGGTGGGGGAGAGCAGGGACTGTGTCCTTCAAAATTTCAAGGTCACAAAAGTTAAAGAAAGTTTGTAGTATGTGCTGATATAGCCTGTGCATAAATTCAAAATTGTTTCCAAGTGTACCTAGTCCCCAAAATGGCCAAATAAGTAATATAGGCCCTACAGTATTTGAACGTTCAGAAAGGATGTAAGACTGAATGTGTATTCAGGGCTGCCTCCAGATGGAATGTGGAAGATATGCTAATCCAAGCTGGCTTGGATGTGGAGAATATGTAACTCGCCTGGAGGAAATAACCTATCTGATACTAAGATCAAACACTGAAGAACCTAACCAAAGGTCTGTTTGCATACCATCACAGTTAGTCTCCCTAATCCTATATCCTCTGTATAAAAAGGTCTGAAAAAGGCTATTCGGGGCTTGGTTTTTATTAAGACAAGAGTCTGCCGAGCCTGGCCCGTCAAAATAAATCAACTTCCTTCTCGGTACTCTCGTGTCCTGGCCTTCGATACCGCGCACACCCAATTTCTCTACAACATTTCCAGATCAAAGGAGGCTGTAGCTACACCCCCAATAAATGCAACACCAATTCCTAGACTAGATCCAGCACTGGAGGGGGCAAGGCTATGAAGGACCTTCCTTCCTTATGGAAGGAAGATTAGATGAAAGAATTTTATCAATGTAGATGTATGAAGTTAATATTGAAAGGTAGCTCTCTAAGATAAAATGCCTGTTAGTAAAAAACCCACACTGAAATGGTGAGGAGTAAAGGCTATGGTGTAAGAAGCATACCCTCTAATGGTTTAGAAAAAGAACTCTGTGTGTATGTGCTGTGGGGGCTGGAGGGAGGGGAAGAGTAGAGAGAGAAGGGGGAAGTAGAGATGGAGTAAATGGCAGTATAAATGGAGTGCTTGTTAATAATAGGCAAATGTGGGTAAAAGAATAAATGGATGGTAGGGAGTGGGGCATATGGGAATCCTGTACAGTTTTATGTGACAGTTGCATAATCTAAGTATCTTAAAAAAAAAAAAAAAAAGAATATATGAATGTTCCTTGAAATGGCTTTTTTTGGGGGGGTGGGCAATCTTTCATAAGTTTAGAATGATTTCCAAATAAAGTCCTTAAAAAATAAAATGTGCCCGTGCAGAATCAGCAACAGCAGTGTCTGGAATGGAGAGCTTGATGACATGGGCCCAGGGCAGCCTACACACGAAAGGCTTCCTGCTGTTCCAGGATGGGGTGATGCAGCAATGTCTCCACCAGGAAGGCAGTGGTGCCCAGATTCTGTCCAAGACCACCCCCCTAGCAATAAAAGACTAGGAGAAGAATAACAGCTACCATTTATGGCATGTCCTGTGTTGCAAGACCCTTCTTGCATCATCTCATTCCATTTTTATAACAGCTATTATTCTCACTCCAATTAGCAGAAAATGAGGGCAATTAACTGGCCCACGGTAAACCCTTGAGCTGGGAATGACTGATACCCAAAGCAATTGCAAGCAAGTCACTCTGCTCAACTAACCCATACTCTCAGGGGACAAGGCTCTGACCTTTATTGCCCCCTTTTCTCCTATTTCTTTAGCACAGAGACTTACCAGTGTGAGACTGCACATGGACTGACACCTCAGGGTATATAAATTGGCTCGTGCACAATCCCGCCTTGACATTGGCCACTCTAAGCCCATTCAACAAGAAGGGACTTAAAGAGTGTTCCTCACTCAAACCTCTCTCCCTATGACCAGGGTAAGTTCATCTTTTTAAGCCCCTCTAGGTTCATTCCTACTTCACCTCAAAACTGCCTTCTCCACAGCCACTTAAATTTTACTTCATGTAACTCTACCCAAACCCCCCTTTCCCTGTTCTCAGATAGTTCTGGTAGTTTCTCTTTGATATATTCTTTTCTTTTAAGTAATAATAAACTTTATTTTCAAAGAAGTTTTAGGCTTACAGGAAAACAACACGAGAAGGACAGGCCATTCCATACAACCCCACCACCACCACCCATGAATCTTCAGGGAACATGGTGACCAGAATTCTGTGGCAGGCCTTGGCTAGTCTGAGAGCACCCTTACCTCACACCCTGGCAACGTCTCCAGCTGAATCTGACCACTGTAGGAACAAGGGAAGAAAAAAGATAGCAGGGGAATTTAAAGCACAAATGCTTCAATGTAAAAAGGAGGTCTGTTTTTGTTACTAAAAAGTAAACATACTTCAGTGCAGAATCTTGTAATTCTAAGGCTTCTACTGATTTCATGGGATAAAGGTTTACAACACTTCTCTTGCTAATATCTTCACTTAATCTAAAAGGTATGAGGGGAAAAGATGTAAGCAAATTTATTAAGCATTTATTTGTAATAAATTCTACCACTTTGGGTCATCTTTACTTTCAAAAGTTAGTATCTCTTTAGGATTAGATGATGAAAAGTTTATGATAAAATTTCAAACTACACAGTATTTTCCTACCACATGCCAAAATATAATTTTCCATTTGGTATATCTAAATCTAACTTATTTGCTACCTAACAGAAATTTCTGAGAAAGCCATCATTTTCATAGGTATCATCTACCAAATTTTATTCTAGAATTTTATTAATTTACAGAAGCAAGTTAAGTTTTCGAGAGTACTACATTATGGAATATGCATAAGGGAATTTGGTTTTAATAGGATGAACTCTGATTTACACTAATGCTTTCACTTTAAATATAAGAATTCATAAATAATTTGTGATGCATTTTTATTTTTGAAATTTTCTAATATTTAGAATCTGAATGTTAACCAGTGAGATTTTTTACAAAGAGCTATAAAACCAGAAATCTCAGAAAGTCATATAAAAATCACAAAGCCATTTTAAAGGGTAGAAATGCATTCATGTTATACATGCCTATTGGAAGTGCTATCAAACTAATGATCAGAAATCCTTGAGAGAAAAAAACAAGATAAAAGCAAAACAGGACATCAGTGTTCCACTACATGTTTGAATGTTAAGTTTGTATAAAATCTAAATCTTTGAAATGTAATACAATAATCAGTGCTTAACAAAAATAAAATCAAAACAATAATGCCTGACAAAGTTATTCTCAATAAATACTTAATGAATAATTTTTTTTAAACCCACACAAAACACACACACACAATCTGGAATATCCAATGCATATATAAATGTTTTTGATTAATTTTCAGCCCCATGCCACTAGAAATAAACAACTTCCATCTCTTGAAGTGCCTTATCTTTTTAAGAAGCAACAGGTGGGCTGGAAAGTCTCCTTTTTCTATTTTTTTTTAAACCAAGCTAGGTTTCCAGAAAAGTGTGGGTGTACTGGGTGGCTTAATGGGATCAGATCTTGAGACAGGATGGTTTGTGTATTTGGGCTAGGGTTTTTCCTAACTGCTGGAGAATAGAATCCTGGCTGGTTTTTCCTAGGAGTCCAAGATTTCCTTTGAAGGTTTGAGTAATTGGATGTGGTCCTTTAAACAGAATTTCAAAAGGTGAATAACCCCAGGACCTGGGGAAGCCTCTGACTCTAAGGAGTGCTAATGGGAGCAGATTTACTCAGGGGAGGCCTTTTTTTTGTTTTAACAGAACTTGACTAGGGTGGTTTTGAGAGTTAGGGTTTTACTTTCCCTGAGCTCTGGGGCTTATATGCTGTATGGAGTTTTCACTTAATTTGTAACATTTTGCTAGCTCTTGGATGATGGCTGCTATGACAGTCAGGCCATTGTTGCTGCTTATGGATAAGGGTATTCTGTGCCGTGAAACTATTTTTCAGAGCGAAGCTTTAGTTACTTTTTTGCTTTTTTAGTGCGATGGGAAAGGCCTTGACCCAGCCTGAGAAGGTGCACATTATTACTAATGAGTACCTATACCCTCGACTTGGTTTTATTTCTGTAAAGTCCACTGCTAAGTTTTTAAAAGGGGCAGTTCCTGTGGGTTGGACGCCTGCTGGGCCTGGGGACCTTGGGAGGTTGTTCTTAGGCAGGTTTGGCATTGGCTACTAACGGTGGTGCAGGGCGAGGCCATCCGGGCACTGTGGTTATATTTTCTGAGCAGGGCTTAAAGCAGCTTTGCCCAGGTGGGTGAGCTGGTGCTATTGTTGAACAAGGGTGTGGGTGGTCCCCTTTGGGATGAAGACTCAGCCACCCGGGAGTAGCCAGTTTCCCTCGGGTGCTTTTTTGAGATGACAAACTTTAGATACCAAACTTGTTGCTGGCAAATCTGAGCCTATTTCCATCTCTGAGAAAACTGCTGCTGTCTGTGAATAGGGTTTGATCTGGGCAAGAAAGTGGCCTGTCCTGGAGGTTGGGGCACCTGGCATACACTTTTTTTGTTACTTCTGCACAGTCATGTTCAGGAGGCTTTCTTTTGGTCAGCAGGAAAGTGGCAGGATTCAGGAAAAGGGGTGGGGGAGTTTTTGAAGCCCTGTGGGAGTTGAGTCCAAGTTAACTGAAATTTTTTGTTGAGTTTTGGGATTCTCCCATTCAAGAACAAATAGGGATTGGTTCTGGGGAACCACCCACAGGCAGAAAAAAAAGGATTTTTTTAAGTTCAGACAAGAAAATCAGGTGGCCCCAGGCCATAACTGTCCCATTAAGAGGTACTGGCAGCAGTGGGAGTGTTTCAGGGTGAAGTATTCCTCCCTTTTCAGGGTGGCCTTTTGCGATTGGTTGGGTCTGGATTTTTTAAGGTTGCTGTTAACAGGGAGATTTTGTCTCGATTGACAAATACTGTTTGAGACTTTGAGGAGCTGGGAGATGTTTATTTCTGTGAACCCATTTAGCTTTCAAAGTTTCCATTTGATGTCTGATGCCTCCTGGGTGATGAGAGATGCACTGACCATTCTCTGGCTTTCCAGGGCTTCTGGGTTGAAAGGAGTGTAGATCCTGAAGGCTTTGCAGATCTCTGAGTTTCTTCAGGCTGTTGATTGATGGAGGCCTTTTAGGATATGTTTGTGGGCTGCCTCGCTCCTTCTCGTACCATTCTGAGGAGGGCTTTTTGATACCACTGAAGAGCAGCCTGTCCCTGATTCGTGTTAAAGTTTCAGACTGGTTGAGCTTTTGGTGCTGCTTCTGGGGCCCATTCCTCTGGTTTCAAGACAGTTGTGGGGGCCTGTTCTCACAACCAGTTTCTGGCTTCCATGAGGATCTGGCGTCTCTGCTCCATATTGAACAGGGTTAGGAGGAGTTGGAGGCAATCACCCCAAGTGGGGCGGTGGGTTTGGAAAATGGACTCCATGAGGTGGATAAGAGCCTGAAGCTTTTCCAAATGTGAAGGGGTGTGGTGCTTCCAGTTTAAGAGATCTGCAGTTGTGAAAGGTTGATGAAACAGGAGTGGCCTCCTGGGTTGTTCAGTCCCATCTGCACTGATCTGGGTGGACCCTGTGTTTTGTGGAGGGGCTTCTGAAGCACAGGCTGCACTGACTGATGTCCCCTTGCCAAAGGGGTTTCAGGATCCCCCTCAGGGCTGACAGGCCTGGGGGCCTGAAAGTGGAGTCGTCTCTGGGAGATCTGCTTGTGGAGGCTCCATGGCAGGGAAATATTCGGAATGGCTGCACTATACAGCAGGAATAGTGGATTTCCTTCTGGAGATTTTTGTAGAATAAAAGGTTTTCAAAGTCTGGCTGTTTGTGTTACTAGGACCCTACTCTGACCCTTCCTAAGAGAGCAGGGTTTGGGCAATTTCTAACCAGGAATTGAAGTAGGGAAACTAATTGGGGTGGCCAGGGGCTTCAGTGACTGTCTGCCAAACTGCATGAACCTTGGCCACCTCTAGGGTTCCCTCTGAGGGCTAATTAACACTAAACTTAGGCCACTCAACTTTGCACAGAATCTGGATAGTTCTGGAGGACATACCATAATTTCTGGGAAAGGCCTTTTTGAAAAAAAATTTTTAATTGACTTTGTAATAATACTACACCAAAAATATATATATATGAGGTCCCATTCAACCCCACCACCCCCACCCCACCTCTCCCCCCCCCAGCAACACCCACCCCTATCATTATGACACATCCACTGCACCTGGCAAGTACATCTCTGGGCACCTCTGCACCCCATGGTCAATGGTCCACACCATGGCCCATACTCTCCCCCATTCCATCCAGTGGGCCGTGCGAGGATCCACAACGTTCCGTGATTGCCCCTGAAGCACCATCCAGGGCAGCTCCATGTCCCAAAGATGCCTCCACCTCTCATCTCCTCCTGCCTTTCCCCATACCCATCAGCCACCATGTCCACTTTTCCCAATCCAATGCCACCTTTTCTATGTGGACATTGGATTGGTTTTGTCCATTGCACCTCTATGTCAAGAGGACATACCATCTAAGATAGTGAGTTTGGACTGTGATGATCCCATCCCTTAGCTGGTGTCACAGGTCAAACAAAGGAGGGGTGTCCCTCACAAGGCCACTCAGATGCCTGCTTGTCCGTGTTTCTCAAGAGAACTTAGCCTCGCCTTAGTTAAGGCATTATGTAGAGTCTGGATTATCCATTATGCCATATGACATAGCCGCTGAGTGCAGGTTGGGACCCACTTGGGTTCTGTAGCACAGGCCATGGGCCACAGACTAGATCAGTAGAGGCCTCTGCAGTCCCCAGTCATTCACTCAATCACTCAGAGCTTACACAGTCCCACCCAAGGGAGTGCCCTATCCTGAAATCTTGAATCTCAAGATTTTAGGAGGTGATCAGTCTGCACTTGTATCTGGAGATGGGTCTGACTGGGTCTCAGAGCCCTGGTGCCTTACCTTTCCAGCATCTTCTTACGTTGTTCAATCCACTCCTCCACTGAGTCAGGCTGGGTCAGAGGACATGGCCCACAGGGATCCTTTCCCCGAAGGATGCCCCATCAAGGGGACAGGTGGTGCTGCCTCGTTCATGTGGAGATCTCCACCAGCCATGCCTGCCAGTCTCAAACCAGAGGCTCAAAGGGCCAGCATACTTGGGTTTCCCAGTCAGGGAACCAAATGTTGCTGTAAAGCTGGGAGTTCTGAGTGGCAGAAAAGCCCAAGTGGTACTCAGATTAGCAGAGGAACAGATTTATAACATACAGGCCCAGAGGAGAGTCAGTCTCCAAATTCTGAGCCCTATTTTTCAGTTTTCATAGGTTTATATAAGATTTTATGTGGGACTAGCATGGCTCTCACTCATTGGCTAATGCATTGCTAGGTGGAATTTTGCAAGTGGGGTTACAGAGGCAGAAGGTAGGTGCAAGGTCATGCTTTTGCAGGCTGATTTACAGAAGCGGAGGCAGGAGTAGTTTGTTAGATTACAGAAGTGGGGGGGAAGGCAGGAGTGGTTCATTTGATAATCTCCTGCAAGGTCATGTTCTCATGGGCTGATTTACAGAAGCAGGACACAGGATTGGCTTGTTAGATAATTTTCTGCAAGGTTATGCTTTTTATTTCATAACAGCCAGGATACAAAGGAAAGAATTATATGTAAACCAGAAGGTAATGAGATGCAACCCTTTCTTTCTACCAAATTCCACTTTTGGTGGTCAAGATTATCCTACTGAAGCAATCAAGTAGGAAAACCAGCTTTTACCAGTTGGCTGGGCCTGCACAGAAGAAGCCCCTGGCTGTCCTCACTTCAACTTGCTGATTAGCATAGTAAATTTCCCACCCAGGGGTGGAGTTATCTGCCCCTTTCTTGATCACCCAATGTATGTGCAAGCATGATTTTCTGAACATAGTAATCATGCAATTATATAATCAGCTTTGTGTGTTCATCCATAAGCAGAAAAACTGATGCATAATCAAAGAAAATGCTAAGTAGTAACTAGGCATTTAAGCAAGAGAGAAACTGCAGCATGGGGAGTTGGGTCTGAGTCACTTTGGACTGGCCTTGGCTCCTTACCTCTGCAGATGTAATAAATGTAGGTTTGCCTAGCTCTCATGTGAAAGTTTTCTTCATGTCATCTCTGCTTATCCACAGAGGCCCTTCTCTGAGGCCTAACAACTATATCTTTCACTATATAGGAAAAAAGAATAACTGAGAAGTATTTAAAATGACTAAATTCATTTACAGAATCCAAAATATTAGAAGTACAGACTAGATCTCCTATTCGTTCAATCCCCAAATGTAATGTGTTCACACACACCAATTCAAGTAAACCTCATACACCGAATATGTCAATCTATGTAAAAGATACTCCAGGAACTTATTATTTCAATTTAAAAATCCACAAAAAACCATTCATAAAGACTATTTCATTTATTTAAAAAACTGACTGAAAAGGAAGGAAATATAGTTTCTGAACTGATAAGGCCATAATTATTCAATTAATTATCAATGATTAGTCATAACTCATAAAGTTTAGTTTCAACAAATAAATAGGTTACTAGTTAAAACTTCTTTACTTTCTGACTTGGGGTATTTGTGGGAAGGGCCAGTTATCTATCTTCTTCATGCTTAGCAGTATTGTATACCACTATAGTTATTTACATTAAACTTCACAGATAAAACCCAAACAGATTAAAAAACAAACAAAACATTAGTATAGTCTCTTGTAATAATATTAGCCACCATTTATGGAATGCCCCCTATGTGTTAGACATATGTAATCTCAGTTTATTCTACAGACAAGAAAAATGGAATTTAGAGAAATGTAGTGATTTCTGAAGGATGCACAGGTATTACATGAAGAAACTGGGATTCAAAATCAGGCTTTGTGATTTCAAAGACTCCTGCTTTTAACCACTCATTATGCTTAAAATGTTGCTTACCAAAAAAAAACAAGAGTCAGTCACCAACTGCTTCCACCTCATCAAAACAGATTATTCAAAATTGGACCTGTTCAACATTTATTTAGCACTTAGCATACATCTCACACCCTGCAAGGTTCTGGAGATCTGGCCTCTGTCATTGGGAGGCTCACAGTCTATCTGGAAAGATAGGCAATAGAAATGCTTTGCTTTGTTTATCGAAGGAAGTAGAAAAAGATGGCAGATAAAATAACTTTAATGCATTTTAACAAATAATTTTCAAATCTATTATAATTGGTAGGCTTTATTGTCAGATGTAATGACTGAAATGAGTTTATGAAGTCTTTTGCTCTATACACAGGTTCATGTAGGAATTGTGGATGCAAATATTAAAATAAATGAAGCCAAGAGTTTCAAATGAATTGAGCAAGTGGAGGACCAAGAAGAGAATATAAATTTAGGTTACCATGTTTATTATCAAAGCTTTAATAGCTTTAATTTAGATATTTCCCTAAGCATTTATTTAATCTGAGTTCCTCAATCACATTTGTGATAATGATAAAGTAAGTCATATGTTGCTTCCCCAAGGGAGTCATTCTGGATTCCCAGCATGAATAAAGCAACTTTATTTGCACAGCAGGATGTCCCAGAAAACTTTAAAAATCACTGAGGAGAGGTAGGCCTTTTTAACTATGTAAAGTCTCCACCACCAATTAACATTTCCACCCTGAAAGGATCACAAACTAAGAAAGTCTCCTTTAACAAATTCTTTGGTCTTATTTCTCTGACTTCTTGGGGATTTGTAACTAATTTAAAGTTTTAGGATATATTCCTGAATATTCTATAGCAGCCTTCAAATTCTGACTGTGACGTTTATTCATAAAAGAAACTTTCTAATAAGCTTTAATGAGCTTTGTATTACTACAGTGATATGTGTAAGTCCACACTTTCCTGAGTTTAGGATGCTAGCTGAAAGTGGAAAGCCGGCTGTTAAATGTCATGCCCTGGATCCTTGCGTGTGATGTGGAAACCAGGGTCAGCATGTTCTGGAAAAGTACTGAGAGCTGCCACAAAATTGTAGCCTCAAAGAAAATCAATGTTTGGGTACCTTAACTTCTGGCCAGTTTGCAATAAAATGGTGTCATATTTTCTTTGTTAAAAAGGCCACAGATGCTGTATCCTGGCCTCAGGACTTACTACAACTCAATTTCAGTCAATTATGTGTAATTGGTTGCTTTCATCTGTGGAGCTGATTCCACCTGAGGAAAACACCTCCATTTCCTGGATACCGGATTTGGGGATCCAGCTTCACTTTGTAGGGGGGCCCAGTGTGCCCTCTCAGGGCTCACCCCAACCCTCCATGGTGCTCTCCAGCTCCTCACGGGACCAGGCCTGGAACCTGGAGCCTCCCGCTCCCAAGGCGCCTTCCTCCTCATCCACGGGGCCCACGAGCAGGGGGGAGAAGGTGAAGGTCATAAGGGGGCTTCCACCCGGAGCCACCAGAGGGCGCAGCAGAACCCAAAGACACACACTGAGCTCTCCAGGCCCCGAGGGGGCGCTGCAGGGCGAGGCCGAGCAGAGACCCTCTGGAAGAGCTGAGCAGCTCTGAGGGGCTACACGACCACCTGGGCCACGAGGACCGGCCTCTGTGCAGGACCAGGAGCCCAGGACCGTGTCCTCTGCAGCCAGGAAAGTGGCTGCAGTGCTGCTGTTGTGGAATTTAAGAGAAGTTCAATTATTTGAGTATAGAGAGGCCAGGACTCAGGAATGATTTTGAGAAGGAAAAATGGTTTATTGACGGCCGGCCGGACTCGGGAGCTTTCAGTTTGAATCCCGAGCCCCGAACAAGATTTTCAAACGTCTTTTATACAGAGAGGAAAGGCCAAATGGTCCCTTTGTTTCAGTTCTCAATAGGCTTCAATTAGCATATATCTTCCACATCTTAGGTAAGCTTTTAGCATGGACTCCAGACATTCTAGATAAGACTTTAGCGTATTTGGTTTTTGCATTTCCCCTAAATACTTAAAGTTTATAGCCCTCGCATTGTTAAACATTTCTTGGGACTGGAGCCGCTGCTGGTCCCTAAGAGCAGGACTGCAGCCTCTTACCGTTCCACACCCACAAGTCAAACAACTTAGTTATCTCTGAAGAGACAAAGAGCCTTCCACCCATAGCCCACATCATTGCCAGTGGCTGGTGTGGTCCAAGACACGACCACCCCAGGGAGCAGAGGCTTTGGGGACCAGCCCAGGTGCTCCCAGTCACCTGCTGGCAGCCAGGGCTCTCCCACAGCAGAGCAGAGGCTCCTCCCTCAGCTGCCCTGTGCTCCAGGGCAGCTGCTTTCCCTGAACGTTTATCTTCTCACAGGCTCCCCCCACCTGTAGCCCTCCCCTCCAGGTGCCCCTGAGTCTCTGACCCACCTCTGACTTTTGGAGACATGTACCTCCTAGGAAGGGCCCCACCCCTGCTCTGTCATCCTTGCCTGCTTGTGCTGGACCCCACAGTTCCTGTCCCCCCTTCACTGTGACTTATCACCCTCATGATGTCCTACATACCTTATCTTGTTTCATCATGGAGGAAAATTTAAGCCTTTGCAGAAAAACATGGTTGTTCCTGAAGATAATTTCTAAAGAACAGATACAGAGAAGAGTTACACTCACAAGACAATCATTCATGTCATTACCAAACTACCAATTTAATGCAAACCTAAAGCTGATTCCATGAGCGTCCATCCAAAGTACCATTTTATTCTTAGACTTGTACATAGAACAGTCTCAAATAATGACAAAAGGACTCTGCTTTCCACCATTCTTTCTTCTGTTTGATCAACCATAAATCAAAGCAAAAATACAGCTCCATAAAAATGACAACACTGACTTTTTTTTGGAAATCTTAGTTCTCAGGAAGTGCCAAAAAGTTTTGTGTATTTCATTGCATATATTTGTTAGTTCAATACAAATATATAATCTCCCAGACTATACTCAAATGTCCATCTTTCAAAAAGGACCTGGTTTTCTGGATTATTTAGACAATTCACTGCCTTCTTCAGGTAGGGAGTAGAAAAGAGATGACTCCCTTCTGTGCTCCAGGAAAGTCACCTTCCAGTGGTTTATAAAGGATGGCTATCACAGCCAGCAAAATAGATTCAGTCTGCAACTACAACCTTGTGCACATACCCGTACACACACACACACACACACACACACACAGGAACACACAGTTAACACTCTCATCAACACTTGACAAAGCAGAAAGCCTAAATACATTCAAAATTGAATTCTTAAGGAAAAATGACTTGAATCTAATTTTTAAAAACTTAAGCCTTCAATATTGAATCTACTCCATAAGATCATGTTTCCATTTAAAAAGTAGAAACTCAAACAGAAATGAAACAGAATAATGTGGTGTTTTAGTTTGACATGGAGCTCCCAATGCAAAGTACCAGAAAGGGGTTGGCTTTTACAACCCATTTATTAGGCCAAAATCTGACAGTTCTGTGGTTGTGAAATAGCCAAATCGAGGCACCATCAGAGATGCTTTCTCACCAAATTCAGCTCCTGGTGACCCTGGCGCCCTGCCACGTGGAGGGACAAGCAGCAGCAGATCTCTGCCTGGTCCCTGCATTTGCTCAAGGCTCACCGTTTCCCAGGGTGATCAGGCATGTGGCTCATCTCTTCAGCCTTGAGCTGCTCTATGAGCCCAGCCTCTTGGGGCTTCAAGCTTCAGCTTCAGCTGCTAGTGATCCTTGAGGCCTCTCATACGGCAGGGTCAAAATGGTGATTTCCTTTCTCTAAGTCTCCTCCCTGTGTCTCCATTTATGTAAGGCCCAGGAAGAGGGAGGAAACCAAGCCTGGGTCATGCCTCACTGATGGAGTCCCATCAAAATGAACTGATCACTCAAGTGATTTATTCAGGATGAGAACAAAATCAAAGGCAATCAAAAGTTCTCACCACCATAGGAATGAATTAAAAAACATAAAATTTGGGGAGGAGTCACCAAATTCAAACTCTCACACCTGGACATCACTCTCCTACTAAATAGGTTTACAAAAAACTAGAGAAAGCATATGTGGGGTAAATAAGCCAATAGAAGGAAAAATCTTACATTTACGAGGTTGCTCAGCACACTATTATTTCTAATGAATAGCTCTTGGAAACAATGCACTGTCCAGGACTAGAAGTCTCTCTGACAGGTAGACTTCCACAAAGCCCCTTGTTTTAAGTGGCATCTTACTGCACACAGGGGCGAATGGTCCTTAGTCCAGGGCATCACTGAATCCACACCTCTGGAAAGTAAACCCCAGTCTTCTGCAGTGGGCAGGAGCTACGGGCTGCTGATCATTCTGTCCAGACTCCCCCTCTCCTGACCTACCTTTCTCCCCACCTGTTCCACCACAGGGTCCCTGATGTCTGCAGTGTCAAGTCCTGCAGGGATCAGAGCATAAATGATCAGGCCTGTCCTTCTGCCACTGCTTCTCAGGTTAGGGTTCTCTACTTTTGCCAACAAGTTACTAGTCCTAAGTCCACACTTTACTTTCAATATTTTATTATTCTGTTTTCCTTGTCTCCCTGTTGATCCTTGTGGTTCAGTCCTTTAAATTAATTACTTTATCATCATTTAAGTTATGTGAGAAACAGAGGTGTCAATGTTCATTTCTCAGTGATTATTGGGAAGTGTTTCATAAAATTCTTACATTAATGTTCATACCCTGTTGAATCTAATGTTCTAGAACCCTTTAGAGGATAATATTGTGTGTATGTGTTGTGTATTGAGGAAAGAACACTGGACTCAGATTCCTAGTGGAGTCTAAATTTTATGCTTATAAAATATTTTGTATCCCATATATAATTTTCCTTATTCTTTTGTCCTTGTATTTAAATTTAGTTAAGGAAGAGATGTGGCTAAGGCAACTAAGCTCCTGTCTACCACATGGGAGATCTGTGATTTGATTTCCAGTGCATCCTAAAGAAGACAGTGAGCTGGTATGATAGGCAGGAACAGCGACCTGATGCAACAAGATGACACAAGAGACTGAGAAGAAAATCATAATGAGAGACATGACAGGGCCGGGCACGCAGGGGTCTTAAGTGATTACGCATCTCCCTCCCATATCAGCAGTCCTGGGTTCAGTTCCTGGTGTCTCCTAAAAACAGCATGTGGCAAGTGCAAACAATGAGGGAGTAGGGAGAAATAAAATCTTTAAAAACATAAATAAAAATTAAATTTGCTTAACTTTTAAGATCTTTCTTTTGCAAATAACATTAAATTTTTGTCAAATCAAGTGTACTTTCAAGGAATGAATAGAACCAGCCTTATCTAAACTTAAAAAATGATTTTTCCACATACAAAAGAAGTATATCTTCTTTTTGTCAAACATGGTTGTGCCCCACCTGCACACTAGAAGTAAATCTTCAAAACTGAGAATTTTGAAATGTAGATTTTTTTTACCTTTTGACAGAGGATTATAAAGTTGAATCTAAAATCATTTGTTTTTATCTGACATTTCCTTCTTATAGTACATATACATATCCTCACCTATGTACATTTATGTCTATAATGCAAAACATAGATCCAACAGATATTAAGTGCCAAATGTATTCATATAGTTTTTTATTCCATGCAAAGGTGAATGACAGAAACTCATCATAAACTAACTGTAACCAAAAAGGTAATTAAATTTTTTGAATACCTGGGATTTCTAAGACTTAGTTCAGCTCAAAGTACAACTGGATAGAATAGGGATGTCAAATGATATTTTTAGGGTTCTATCATTTCCTCATTCTTTCTCCTTACATATATGTATACATGTATATATGAATTTCTGTGTATGCATATAAGTATATATGGTTATAGTTTATCATATAAATTTGATCATGCTTTTAACAGTATTTCTTTTTTTTAAAGATTTATTTATTTCTCTCCCCTTCCCCCATCCCAGTTGTCTGTTCTCTGTGTCTATTTGCTGCGTCGTCTTCTTTATCTGCTTTTTGTCAGCAGCATGGGAATCTGTGTTTCTTTTTTTGTGTCATCTTGTTGCGTCAGCTCTCCGTGTGTTTGGCACCATTCCTGGGCAGGCTACACTTTCTTTCACCCTGGATGGCTCTCCTTATGGGGTGCACTCCTTCTCCATGGGGCTCCCCTATGCAGGGGACACCCCTGCATGGCAGGGCACTCCTTGTGTGCATCAGCACTGTGCATGGGCCAGTTCCACATGGGTCAAGGAGGCCCGGGGTTTGAACTGTGGGCCTCCCATGTGGTAGACGGACACCATAACCACTGGGCCAAGTCCGCTGCCCAACAGCATCTTAAAAAAGCATCTAACAAGTGCTTTTTAAAATCATAGTTTTTAAATCATAGTTTATCACAGTTCCCTCAGGAGGCTAATTCACAGAATGAAAGAATGGAATACCTTTTATTTTTCTTTCAGAACTTCCTTCTGTTAGTGTAGATTAGAGCCATGAAAGGAAAACACTGTTCATTTTATATTCAAAGGACGTTCACTGCTTCTGCTCTGATAGACTTCTCCTCCGGGCACTTGTGACATGTCGGCTGCTCAGCCTCTACAAGGCCAGGCCGGTTTGGGATCTCCCAACTTTCTGCCCACAGTGGGAGGCAGAGAATGCCTCACCTAAATGGGGTTGAAAGTGCCAGGCACCTGCTTCCTGGACTCCTCCCAGTGAGGGGCATTCCACGATCAGATGCAGCCACGGAAGTAGAATCGATGAGTCAGACAGCTGGGGACCCGGACCCTTCATTCAGACTGGATCCCCAGGGCAGCTGTGGTGGTGGGTGGGCATGGTGTCTGTCTCCAGAGAAGGGTGTGCTGTGCACAGCTAGAGTCTTGTGCTTAGTGGGGTGGGGTGGGTGTACTCACTAGAGGAGTTGCTCTATGGGCTGTGGCATGACTCCTCTCTGAATTTATCTTCTGGTCTTAGCTGGAAACAGAGTCAGGGAGAAGGGGTGGAAAGAAGGGAGTGTGTGACCTTCCTGACCTGGGGGGCAGAGGTGCATCATCAGTCTGGCAGCTCATGGGCAGTGCACACTCCATGCTGTTTCTGTGACACGGGGCCAGTCAAGCAACCCTGGGTATGGCAATGTTCCCAGTGGCCACCTCCTTCTGCCTTTGTCCCCCACCACTTTCTATAAGCAGGAATCCCCTTAAAGCATATGTAACATTGTGTCAGTTATTGGCGAAAACCCTCTATGCTCCCCGTGGTTTTTCCTCCCACAAAATTCTGATTTGTGGTTTATTTGCTCAGAGAAGCTAGTGCTCGATGGGAAGCGGGACAGAATGGGTCTACATTGTTGGGGTCCTACTGACCCTCACCTCTTGAGTAATGCTGTGCCTTTCTGGACCCTCAGGTCATCACAAAAAGCAGAAGGGAAGTAGGGGTGGCCCAGGAGAGTAGGAGAGGAGGGATAATATTGGCAAGGCCACCTGCACATTCCCAAGGTCTTGACTATCCTCAGAGCCTGAAATGAGACCAGGGGAGGTGGAAAATGATGGGTGGTTGTGGACTTATCATGATTCCATAAATTTATAAATAAGCCCTCATAAAAAAACACAGTCCAGGCGAGAGCGGAAGCACTGTTGTGTATAGCCCCCTTGCCCAATATCTCAAAGGTTCAATAGAGGGGAGAAATGAATCAGGACGTACTGCCTGCCTCCAGCTAAGTGCCCATAAGCACCTGCTCCCAAAATGGCCTTGAGGAGAAGGCTGGAGGGCCATGGTCCTGCCTCTTCCTCAGCCACTGCAGGACCTCACTGTCCATGAGGGAAGGCAGGAAGCAGAGGAATGGCTCAGGGAGGTGGGGAGGGGGCAGTCACTGTGACAGGAGCTGTGTGGGTCACAGAAGGGCACCCCAAGGGAAGAGCAGCAGCAGGTGGGTGCTGTCGGGCAGAGGCTCTCCTGGAGGGTGAAGCCTCAGTGTCTCCTCACCAGGGAGAGGACCCCTGGGGCAGCCTCCTGGTGACTGGGGGCCCAGCAGCCCACAGCCCCTGCTCTCTCCAGGCCTGGGGCAGCCCCTCTTTCCACCTGGAGGGCTGGGGGAGGTGGGAGCACAGGCTCTTTGGAGGACAGGACCTGATAGCAGTTTGGGGAGGAATATGCCTGACTCTGGGGAAGTGGACAGCATTTGGTGTGGGGGGTCACCAGCACCCCTCACCCTCACCTCTGCATCCTAGAGCAGCTGTCAGCCCCTCCTGTTCAGATCTGCACCAGGGCAGGTGCACAGATACCCAGGCATGGGTCCCAGGGTCCTGAGGTGAGGGACAGGCCATGGGGTGGTTTGCTTGAGGGGAAGGAGGGAGGAGAGGGTAGAAGCCTAAGTGGGCTTTGCAAGGGCTAACAGGGAATCCCGTCACCAGGGCAGGACCCCAGGGATGCAGTGTCCACTTCCTGCTTGGAGCTGGAGAAAAGGGGATCTCTGAATTTTATTTCTTGTTGTTATGCATATTATTGTCCTTTAGAGGCAGCCCCCTGTGCTGCCTGTTTTGTGAGAGAGCCCTGCTGCATCTTCCCCTCCTCCACTTCCTTGGACCACTGTAGAGGACAGGGTGGGAGAGGGAATTTCTGGGCAGGGAAAGAACTGAGACCCTAAAACCTCTGTAAGCATCAGGCCCCAGAGGGGAGGAATTTTGTCAATGACACCCAGCCTCCCTGTGCTCACCCTATGGAAGTCACCCATTCTCCCAAAGAAGGACCTACCAGGGGAAGCCAAATGAGCTCCCCAGTCACATAAGCTGCCTCTCAGGGGGCCTTCACTGCCCACCACCGGCATCGGGAGCCCCCCCGAGCCTCCTCGCTGCTCACTGTGATGCTTCCCCCTGCTCCTGCCTACCTGGGGGTCCCTTCCCAAACTAGAGCTCAAGCTTTGAATAAACAGACTCTGCTCTCTTTTGAACTCTCTTTATTTCTCCAGAATGAACTCCACTCTCCTACAAAGAGGAAAAGATGGAGAAGGCAGGGGAGGGGTGCAGGACCCCAGGGGACACAGGTCAGTCCAGTCTCTGCAGCACCATAGGTGGGGCGAGTGGCCCCCTGGCAGCGAGGCTCTGCAGGCCATTCCTCTGGACCCCCAGAGGGTTCCCTTCACCTTTGGAAGCTGAAGCCCCTGGATCTTAGGAGCCGATGCTTGGAAGGCCTTGTGGATGAGGATCTCCTTCACAAGTGGACCCACTGAGACCTGCCCAGCACTGCAGACCTCCATCCTCCACTGCCCTAAGCCCTCCAGCACACGTGGTACTCGTGCCCAGCAGCTGAAACTGTTGTTCAGGTCCAACTACAGCTGCTGTGTCCAGCACCTGCTCATCTACCCCACTGTCCTTTCAGGCTCCGTGTGGCACATGATCTTGTTCCTCCACACAAAGTCTAGGGAGAGCAGCCTGGACTTTTCCCATGGTTTCCATTTTGGCCCCTGCCTCTGCTTCTCACCACCAGAGGTGGGAGCATCTCCATGTGCTTTTCGCTTTCAGGTTCACAACAGATTTCTTATTTCACTGCCATCTCCCAGACTCACTCGCCAGGACCAGGAACCAAAGACAGCTCAGGCACAGCTGGCTGCAGCCCCTCAGGCTCCCTGGACTGGGCCCCACAGATGCTCAACGGAGAGGCCAAGAACCAGGAACACTGCAGCATGGCCTCGTGGCCTCACCACCCCACAGCTGCAGCACAGATGTAGTCCAAAAACAAAGCATCTTCCCAAGCTAAGTCAAAGAGAGCTCTGTCCACATAGGGCAGTTCCCACACCAAGGCACCTAGGAAAATTTTCCCTGCATTGGGTCCCCAGCCTCTTGTTCTAGCAATAGCCAGGCTAGAACACACCAAAAGGGAACCTGTTCAAGGTTAAATGAAGATATAAGCAGGTCAGGTTTGCCAGGAGGTCATTGAACCTCAGCAAATACCGAGGGGAGAAACCAAGGTCCACTCAGTAGACTTACCATGGAGGATGGAGACCAGGAGCCCCATGGAGCCCACAGAGGAGATACAGGAGACAATCACCAGCATCCATGAGTGGGACCACAACAGCCAAAACATGCTGCTGTGGTGTGTGTCACACGGGGCTGGGGGATGTACACAGGGCAGGATGGGGGTGTACAGAGGCCATGGTGGGCTCACAGTGGGGGTCCACTGAGGAGGATCCCTCTATGCACCTCTATGGCATGCAGAACATTACCAGTAGCTAAGGAGTTTCTGCTTTATTAGGCTCCCAGAAGATGTGGGGTCAAGGGGTAGCCCCTGGGCCTCACCACCAGCCTGGGAGAAGGACAGGAGAAGGGAGTAGGCCCAGCACACAACCAGTGCAGCCTCTGGGGTTCTGCCTGGGGTGTGGGCAGTGGTCACCTGGGCAGCGAGGGTCTGCCCACCTTCCCTGGTCTCCCAGTGGGTGCCTGGGAGTGCTTTAAACCTGAAGCAGCTTTATTAGTCTGGCCACAATGTCTCTAAAGGCCCCAGAGCTCCCAGACACCCTTTTGACCTGCACCCTGTGGAGCCCCTGCCATGGCAGCCTGCACACCTCCATCCTCCACTGGAGGAGATCCTCCTGGCCTGGTGTGCCACACATGCACAGCAGCCCATGGCACCCCTTCAGGGCCCACTCACAGCCAAGTACATCAAGCACCCAGATCTCCCCCATTATTTCATGTGGCTCCAGGGAGCTCATGACCTTCATCCTCCACTCTGGGTCCCATGACCAGGGCAGGACCCCCTGAAGGTCCACCTGGTTGTTCCTCCCCTGGTGCTGCTCCTTGCAGGTGCACCCTAGGCACAGGCGATGCTTCAGGAAAGTCCAGAATTGCCTCCAGGTGCTCAGCTGGCCCTGGCCGTTGGTGGGAGGGGAGGTGGGCCTCCCCATGCAGGGAAAGTTCTGCTGCTCACCCCGACTTGGGGTGTTCCCCCAGGGATGGCTTCACCCATGCCAACAGTGGGCAGAAGTGCTTCCTTGAGGTCCTCCATCCCCGCTGCAGATAATGTGGGAGGAGGCAGTGACCACAGGACCAAGCAGGGGACCCTCCTTATGATGCTTCTTGGGGCAGGGCCTGGTGGCCTGGCTAGGCTTCACCCAGGCCATCTGGGGCTGCTGGTGCACATGAGGCAGGGCCAGGGGCCCTGTGGGTGAAGCCAATGTCTTGGAGGCTCCTGTCTCTGGCATGTGCTGGCTCTCCCAGCCCTCGTCCATGAAGGCCTGGCTAAGACTGGTCCTCTGCAGGACAGGAGAGCTGTAGGGTGGACTGGGACAGACGGCAGGCTCTGGTAGGAAGGTAGAGAGGTGGGCTTCTCCTACTCCTGACCTAGCAGGGGGCTGGGTCTGCAGGGCGCTGGTGGAGGTCCCCTGCTCCCATCTGCTGTAACCCAGCAAGAGATAGATGGCCATAATTTCATCATGTTTGCCATCTCTCAAGGACGCCTGTATCTCCTCTTCTTTGTAGCCCATGGTAATCATAGCTGCTATCTGGTGGGGGTCCTGGCAAGCTGGGAGGGGTCGCATATACAGCTTCAATTCTGTATGCTCATAGCCTGTATTGACCCATGGGTCAGTCATTATGTCTGGGAGGCTTGACCTCTTACAGGGATCCACTGTCAGGCACTTTTTGAGGAGATTCCTACAGTCTGCAGACAGGTGGTCTGGGATGCAGAGATCCCCACTGAGCACCTGCTCCTGCAGATGCTTGAAGCTCTGTGCAACAAAAGGGACCTTCCCACTGATCATGGTGTACAGAATCACCCCCAGCCTCCAGACGTCCACGGATGCCCCATCAAACACGTGCCCCTTAAGTATTTCGGGGGCAGTATAACAGGGAGTGCCGCACAGGGTTTTCAGCTTTTGGTTGATGTCAAATGTGTTACTCAAGCCGAAATCAGCAACTTTCACATTCCCAGCAGCATTCAAAAGGAGGTTGTCTGCTTTCAAGTCTCTGGGCGAAATAAACTTCTGGTGACAGTACTGGACAGCAGATATGACTTGGTGAAATTTTGCTCAGTCTTCCTCTTCTAATAGAGGGCCATGGGCCACCAAGTAGTGAAAGAGATCACCTCCATGGGTGTACTGCATGATGAGGTAGAGCTCCTCGGCGTTGTCAATGATTTCAAAGAGCCGGGTGATGTTGGGATGGCTCAAGTTCTTCATTACACTCACCTCTCTGGAGCGCATGCAGAGGCTGCTGGGGTCGTCATTCTTGCGTATGATTTTCATGGCTACCTCATGGCCAGTGAGGACGTGCCATGCTAATTTGATGACAGAAAAGGCACCCTTGCCTATTGTTCTCAGGAACCGGTAGTTCTTGAGGTGGGTTTCCCCCTTAGCCCTCAAGGCTGCTAGAGGCCACAGCATGCTGGAGTTTATGCTGGGCTGGAGACCCGGTGACTCTAGGCAGACTTTCCAATGGGAAAGACTGAATAAGTGATCTAATAAAAAAAAAATCAAATGCTAGAAAAAAATGAAAATAAAAAAATACAAAAATAAAAAACAGGAGTAAAAGAAAAAGGAAAAGATAAAAAACAAACAGGAAAAATTGAAAAGCAAAATAATTTTTTTAAAAGGAAAGAATAAAGAAAACAAAATCTGGAAAAAAGAATTAAGACAAAAAGAAAAAATAAGAAACAAAATAAATGAATCCACAAATGAGAAATAAGCCAACGAAGAGCAGTTCTAGTCCACAGGTCATCAAAAACAGCTTCCTGGGTAAGTGGACCCTGAGCCTCACCTGTAGGGCCTTATATAGAGGAGGCAGGTCCTGCACAGTGGCTCCTTGTGAGGTCATCCAAGCAATGGGCCAATCCAGGCTGTGGTCATCCTCAGGGGTTTCTCCTCACTTTCTGGTCTCAGAAAACCTCTAAACTTCTCACAAAATTATGGAGGACCCCACAGAACTTTGGGTTTATGTGGGTTCTAGCTCTTCCTAGTTCCTTATCAGAAATTATAACCTAGAATGCCACAGTGGCTTCTACATTTCTAGTTTGAAAACCTTAATGATATCTGGTTTTGAAAGAGCTCAGAATATCTACAAGGGAAATATCCAATTCTTTTTCTATAACTCTACACGATCTGACTCAAAGTGATCCACAGCTCAAGTGATAGCGTGGTTCTCTCTGAAAATGTTCTGTTGCTTAAAGCATAGTAAGGTACATTATGGGCATCTATAATGCTGAGAGAAAGATGGCTTTCATCTTATTTTCATTTTGAAAGAATGAAAGATTTTACCCAGGTTCTCTGTTGTAGCTATCTCCCTTCCACAAGCCAGAAAACTCACTGGAAGACCTCCTTTTTCCTGTCTTTACAAGTAGGGAATGAAGTTGTGCATGAAGAAAGCAAGTCTTCTACCTTTTCTTCTCCAAGTCAACAATCTGTGCTCTGTCTCCCACTTACTCAGCATGGTGGTGGTGTCTGGGAGGTGTACATGGCACTGACACCTCATGGGAGAGAATGGTAATTCCTACATGATTCTTAAAAACTTCTCTGAAATATAATATAGCCATGCCACTTGGCTTTGCAAGTCTTCAATCTTTTTGATACCTCAATTCTTTCATTACTGCTTACTTTCATACTGATTTATGAAGTGAACCATTTTTAGTCCCTTCTCAATTCTTTCTCTGTATATTTTTCAGGTGATTGTTTTGTGGATATAGGGGGCTTAAATTCAACATCCTAACTCAACAATAATGTGATAACTTAACTGCAACTGTCTATCAGTCAGGGTTTTCTATTCATGTGTCCAAATTCCATAGGGCAGGCACTGTGTTTGGTCTGTGAAGTACAATGGTGTAGTGGAGCCAAAGAGATACACACATTATGCAAGTCTGCCATTATTCTTTGCCATCCCATTAGCATGTCACATTCACAACATCCCATGAGCATAAAATTACAATGACTAAGATGGGTGGAAGTTCAGCAAGTCTCTGCTCTAAAAGACCATATTTTTCTTTCAAACTAGAGATACTTCCAAAGCAGAAGGTAGAAAATTGGTCTTCAAAGACCACCAAGGATTCCTATCAGATCCTTTCTTCCTCCTGTAAGTCAACCTCTTACAGTAAAAATGATGACAAAAGGGAAGGGAGAAAGTGGACTTGGCCCAATGGATAGGTGTCCGTCTACCACATGGGAGGTCCAGGGTTCAAACCCCGGGGCCTCCTTGACCCATGCTGATGCACACAAGAAGTACCCTGTCATGCAGGGGTGTCCCCAGCATAGGGGAGGCCCCATGCACAAGGAGCACACCCCATAAGGAGAGTCACCCATTGTGAAAGTGCAGCCTGCCCAGGAATGGCGCCACGCACACGGAGAGCTCACACAGCAAGATGATACAAGAAAAAAAGAAACATAGATTCCTGGTGCCACTAATAAGGATAAGAAGCGGTCACAGAAGAACACACAGAGAATGGACACAGAGAGCAGACAATGGGGGGGGTTGGCAGGGAAAAGGGAGAGGAATAAATCTTAAAAAAAAAAAGGGAAGGGAAAGATAGGGCAACTAATAGTTCCTTTCCTTCTAGGCCTTCCTGATTAAGCAAAGGGGGAAGCGTTGGCCAAATGTGTACATATCAAAACGTAAAACAATTTGTGCTTCCAAAGACTTTGTCAAGAAGGTGAAAAGGACTCGGTGACAAACCCTGCGTGAACCGGCTTCTCCTCACTCGCTGCTCGCTTGGCTTCCTCTGCAACCATGTCTGACAAACCTGATATGGCTGAGATTGAGAAATTCGATAAGTCAAAATTGAAGAAGACAGAAATGCAAGAGAAAAATCCACTGCCTTCCAAAGAAACGATCGAATAGGAGAAGCAAGCAGGCAAATCGTAATGAGGTGGGCACCACCAATATGCACTGACCATTCCACAAGCATTGCCTTCTTATTTTACTTCTTTTAGCTGTTAACTTTGTAAGATGCAAAGAGGTTGGTCAAGTTTAAATGACTGTGCTGCACCTTTTCACATCAAAGAATCAAGAACTACTGACAAGGAAGGCCACACCTGCCTCTCCCACCTGCCTGTCTGGCTGGCAGGGAAGGAAAAACTTGCATGTTGGTGAAGGATGACAGTGAAATCTAGAGTAAAAGCAAAAGTTGGTCCAAGGTGTCCTACAGGCTGTAAAATGCAGTTTAATCAGAGTGCCATTCTTTTTTGTTGAAGTGATTTTAATTATTGGAATGCACAATTTTTTAAATATGCAAATAAAAAGTTTTATAACCTAAAAAAAAAAAAAGGTGAAAAGTCAGCCCACTCAATGGCAGAAAATATTTGGAAACCAAATACCCATTAAGGGTTTGATTTCAATGCTTTATAAAAAGACACTACAACTCAAAAATAAAACAGCAAGGAATCCAATTTAAAAATGGACAAAAGACTTAAATGGCCATTACTTGAAAGAGGAAATACAAATGCAAAAAAAGCACATGAAAAAAATGTTCCATATCACTAGCTATTAGGGAAATGCAAATCAAAACTACGAGATACAATCTCACAGCTCATAGAATGGCCATTACTAAAAGAGAGAGAAAACAATAAGTGCTGGGTGAGGATGTGGAGAAATAGGAACATGCCTTCACTGTTGGTGGGATTGTAAAATGGTGCAGCCTCTGTGGAAGACAGTTTGGCAGTTCCTCAGGCAGCTAAATATGCAACTGCCATATGATCCAGCAATTCCTCTGCTAAGAATATACCCAGAAGAACTGAAAACTGTGATGCAAACAATTGCCCACCGATGTTCATAGCAGCATGATTTGCAATTGCCAAAAGATGGAAACAACCCAAGTGTCCATCAACCAAAGAATGGATAAACAAAATGTCATATATTCATATGATGGAATATTAAGAAGAAATGAACAACCTCTTGAATGGCCTTAGAAGTGGACTTTCCCTAGGCCCTCCAGGAAAAACAGCCCTGAACATCCTGGATTTCTACCTCCCACATGGGAGGTCCTGGGTTCAGTTCCCATGACTCCTAAAAGGAAGATGAGAACAAAATAGACATAGCAAGTGCAAACAAGGGGGTGGGGAGAAATAAATAAATAAAAATAAATCTTTAAAAAATAAAATAAAGAGTTGAGGTAGTTTTGTTCAGGTTTCCACTATTCTGGTAAAAACTAAATATATGCACAGTGAAATACAGCTTTGAACCAAGAATTGTGTAATTTTCATGATTCCACATACAAGATAAAGGCTCTTGTATTTGTATTTATAAGTGACACTGCACAATATAAAGAGCAACAGTAGAATTCATGGTAATTAAATTTTAAATTTTTCTTTAGTTAGAATGGTATTAAGTAGTAAGTAAAACATACCATGAAAAGTAGAGATATTGTGGAGAAGGAAAAAAGCCTTATATTTTTTGCCCTTTTAGAACAAGTGTCCTGCTATCACTTTTTACTGGGACCTGCTGATTAAGTAGTTGGTCTTCAGGTGAATTTGTGTTTTCCAATATATATAGATATAGAAATAAATATAGATGTAAACTTACCCATTTACATATATACATACAGATATATACATACACAGTATAAATATTCATATATTCCTTAGCTCTGTCTACTGAAAACTGTAAACAGTGACAACCCAATAGCACTGAGCTCCCTATCACCTAGATCTTGGTATCTAAGTATCAATCTCCATTAAAAGCACACATCCCTTTTTGAAAAATAGCTGGTTCCAGGCTGGGGCAGGGAGAGTACTTCTTGAGCCTTGAAGACTTGGTTTTGTCATAAATTAATGAAGGAATTCTGTCAAGAGGACATAGAAGACAGTTTGAAGTGGATTCTACTGATCAATCTGAAACATTTTGAGTATCAAAATATATAATGATAACCCATTGAATATAATAGGAATATAACAGGAATTCATGAATCCGTACCAAAAGAAATAAATGAATGGGTAACTTGAAAGTTTGATGAAGAGAATATTTGCATGGTCTCTGTATTAGTCAGTCAAAGGGGTGCTGATGCAAAATAACGGAAATTGATTGATTTTTATAACAGGTATGTATTTGGGGTAGGAGCTTACAGTTACCAGGCCATAAAGCGTAAGTTACTTCCCTCACCAAAGTCTATTTTCACATGTTGGAGCAAGATGGCGCTGAAGTCTGTGAGGGTTCAGGATTCCTGGGTTCCTCTTGGGCTCAGCTCTTCTGTTAGCTCCACAAGGTCAGCTCTAGATGATGAGGCTCTCTAGGCTTGCCTCTCTCCCTGGGGCTCCAGCTTCAGCATCAAGTTCCAACATCAAAACTACAACATTAAAAGTCCTCAACTCTGTCTTTGCCATGTCTTTTATCTATTGGCACCCTATGAGCACAAGAGGTTTACATGATTATTTAATCAAGAAAATCTATGAATCCAATATAATCTGATATGCCCAGAGGAAAAGATCAGTTTACAAACATAATCCAATATTTCTTTTTGGAATTCATCAATAATATCGAACTGCTACAGTCTTGGGTTGAACTTCCTGCTGCCTCCCTTTCTTTCTTGTAATTCTTCCACCTCTAGGCTCATGTGTTAGGTCCCTGTGACACCATTCCATAAATTTTAGAGAGACTATTGCATATACCTCTGCCAAACCCCCTAGGGAGTACATGCTACAAGATCCTCAAGGTACAGATGAGAAGGCAGTTTGATATTATTTATAAATTCCAAAAAGAAATAGAGTATGTTTGTAAACTGGCCTTTTCTACTGGTCATATAACCCTTTGATTATATTATATTAGATTCAGTAGAGATATCTGATTGAATTACATTAAGATTAGGGCTCTGATAGAACCACATAGCCTCCTCGGGCTGATAAAACAGACTTTCACAAGATAGCAGACACACAGGAGGAGATACACAGAGAATCCGGCAGCCTGGGAAAAGAGATGAGCCTGAGAGTTAGCGGCTGAAGAGAACGGAGCAGCTAAGCCCAGATAGAAATGAGTCAAGGAAGAGAGGCGAGCCCTATGACATCCTACAGCTGTGATCAGAAACTGGGACCATGAGGAGCCTGAAGAGGAAGAGGGAGGCTGAGCCCTCAGACACCAGCAGCCACCCTGCTCCAAAAGGGAGCAGCAGGCTTTGGTGAGAGAAGTAACATACTCTTTATGGCCTTGTGACTGTAAGCCTCTACCCCAAATAAATACCCCATAGAATAGGCAGCAGAGTTCTGGGACTTGGCATCAGCACCCCTTTGGCTGACTTATAAAGATGAGGAGACTGGGAAGACCTAAGAGGCCCAGTCACTTTCCAGGGCCACACAACTGGGAGGAGGAGGAGTGAGGTCTGATGGAGCTCCACCCCCTCAATACTGGGGTCTTGAATTTCCCAGGCCTTCCACTGCCTGTAGGGATGACTGAGTTGATGTAAGTGTAGGTCTTTCTGGCCATTTAGCAGGAGACACCCCAAGATAACACAAGGTGATGCAGGGCAGAGCACTGGAGACCAGGTGGCAGTTGTGACCATCTGGGCACCCTCCCAGCAGTTCTCCCTTCTAGCACGTGTGTGGCCTGGAGGATATTGGGTGGGCAGTCCCTGGCAGGAGCAGGTTCTCAGTGGGATGGGGTCCTGGTGGGCCTCTATGTCCACACCAGCACATGGCTGGCAGGGTGGGAAGGGAGTGTTGGGACGGCTTCATCAACAGCTGTCACCTCCTTACTCAAGGGCTGCAGGTCTGTGAAAACAGGATTCTGTTTCTGATCTGGGAAGATGGACATCATGTGATGGGCAGGCAGGGACAAGATGCCTCCAGGCCTGGCTGCTGGGCACTGTCTTAGCAGAGCTCCCCCAGGAAATGGGTGAGAGGCTGGACAAGACAGTCATCTACACCAGGTCATCATGCAGGGAGCAGGCACAGTACATTGCCCAAAGGGCCAGTGCAGGCAGAGGTGAGAGTGGCTGCACAGCAGTCTCCACACTCAGGGTCAAAGCCAGTAAAGGCTTTAAATCTTTTTAAAAGAAGAAAGAATAGGTGATTCAGAAGGCAGAAGAGCTGAAATTAGAGAGACAAAAGAACACAGAGAGAAAAGAATGGAAGGATTTGAGCAAGAGCTCAAAAAATTGAATAGCATGAAATGCAACAACATACATGCCATGGCTGTTCCAGAAGGAGAATATAAGGGAAAAGGAGCAGAAAGAGTATTTGAGGGAATAAGAGCTGAATATTTCCCAACTCTCATGAAAGAAATGAACTTACATGTCAGAAGCACAGGGTACCCCAATAAGAATAGATGTGAATAGACTTACTCCAAGACACACACTACTCAGAGTGTCAAATGTCCAAGATTAAGAGAAATTTCTGAGGGCAGCAATGGAGAAGCAAACCACATACAAGGTATGCCCAGTAAGTTATATATGCAGAAAACTACACAGCAATGCTAAAAGAAATCAATGAAGACCTAAACAAACAGAAAGACATTTCACGATCCTGGGTTGGAAGACTGTGATGATGTTAATCCTACCCAACCTGATCTATAGGTTCAATACAATACCAATCAAAATTCCAACAACCTACTTTTACAGAAATAGAAAAGGCAAATACCAAATTATTTTGGAAGGGAATAGCCAAAAGCACTCTAAAAAAGAAGAGCCACATGGGAGAAATTTCACTGCTTGACACTGAAACTTACTACAAGGCTACAGTCTTCAAAACAGCATGATATTGGCATTGATCAGTGGACTAGATCAAGAGTTTAGAAATAAACTCTCACCTCTACAGCCAACTGGTTTTCAACAAACCTACAAAAGACATGCTAATGAGACAAAACAGTCTTTACAACAAATGATGCTGGGAAAACTTGGATATCCATAACCTGAAGAATGAAAGAGGACTCCTATCTCACTCCCTGTACAAGAATCAACTCAAAATGGATTAAAGGCCTAAACATAAAAGCTAGGAACATAAAACTACTAGAAGAAAATATAGGGCAGCATATTAGAGACATTGTGGTAGGTGCTTTTTCTTGGACCTTGCACCTGAAGCACACACAACAAAAGAAAAAATAGATAAATGGGACCTCCTCAAAATTACTTTTAAACCTCACAGGACCTTGTGGAGAGGGTGAAAGGGAACTATCTCAGTGGAAGAAAATATTTGGCTCTCAAGCATCTGACAAGGGTTTAATATCCATGATATAACTCAACAATAAAGACAATGCAATGAAGAAATGGGAAAAAGCTTGAATAAATATTTGTCCAAAGAGGAAATATAAATGGAAAAAGAAAAAACAGGGAAACGGACTTTGGCCCAGTGGTTAGGGCGTCCGTCTACCACATGGGAGGTCCGTGGTTCAAGCCCCGGGCCTCCTTGACCCATGTGGAGCTGGCCCATGCGCAGTGCTGATGCGCGCAAGGAGTGCCGTGCCACGCAGGGGTGTCCCCCGCGTAGGGGAGCCCCACGCGCAAGGAGTGCACCCATAAGGAGAGCCGCCCAGCGTGAAGGAGGGAGCAGCCTGCCCAGGAATGGCGCCGCCCACACTTCCCATGCCGCTGACGACAACAGAAGCGGACAAAGAAACAAGACGCAGCAGAAAGACACAGAAGACAGACAACCGGGGGAGGGGAGGGGAATTAAATAAATAAAAAAATAAAAATAAAAAAAAAAAAAAAGAAAAAACAAACCACACAAGAAAAAATATTCAACAACACTAGCTATTAGGGAAATGAAAATAAAAATTACATATGAGATATCATTTCACACCTACTAGAATGGCCACTATTAAAAAGACAGGAAAACAAGTGGAGAGGATGTGGCGAGTTTGGGACACTTACTTACTCTTGGTGGGAATGTAGAATGGTATAGGTCACTATGGAGGACTGTTTGGCAGTTCCTAAAGTTGAATTTGCCATGTGTCCCAGCAATACCACTACTGGGTATGTACCCAGAACAACTGAAAGCAGATATTTGCACACCAATGTTCATAGCAGCATTATTCACAATTGCCAAAAGTAGGAAACAACCCAATGGATAAACTGGTGTATTCAGATAATGGAATATAATGCAGCTGTATGAAGAAATTAATTTGGAGGAATTGTGGGAACAGGCCATTGGATTAGGGAGGTAAGACAGGAGCTCTCACTAAAACAATGGGAAAAGAGCCAAAAGCTACCCTGAAGACAGCTTTGGGGTACGGTAGACCAGGACACTGCTTCACCACTCCCAGGAAAGTGGGCAACAGAAAGACAAAGAAGCCCAAACAACACACTGTGTTATTAAACCTCCCAGTGGCTGGGAAGGGCTCCCTCCCCCACCCCTGAAATATTAAGCAAGGATAAAACTTCTGGTGAATTGCATCTGAGAGGAGAGCAGACATCTTTCTCCCTGCCAGCTGCTTTGGGTATATAGAGAATGGGAAGGGGCTGTGAGTCCTCTAGGAGGGTACTGGAAAGACAAAGAAGCCAAAGGAAAACTGTGATACTCGCCCCTGTGGCTGGGCAAGCAGCCAAGGTGGAGCCAAGCTTCCTGGGAGGAAGAGGGGCCTGGAGTGTGGGGAGTGGTTTCTTCACAGTGAGTTTGGCCAGCTGAGTCCACCTTTGAATATTGGAAGGGAAGCCAAATCAACAGGGAGAAGGGAGGGGGATCTCCTCAGGCAGGCTGTCATGCCCAGCCACCCAGGTAAAGAGAGGAATTAGATTAGAGAGGAAGCAGGGACAGACAGGTGCCTCATCAGCAGGACTCTGGCTAAACTGCAAGGAATCAACCCTGCCCAAGAGAAAGGGGACAGACAGCCTTGTGAAAGGCTAACTACCTGAAGGAGACAGGTTAGCTCACTGGAAGCATTCCTGCCTTAAATATATGAGGTCCCTGGTTTGAGACCCCACTGGGTTACCAGGCATCCAGATGAAACTTCATGACAGGGATCCTACAGACATTCCTTTGATATTAGCTTTTCTTGGATCTCTCTCTTTTTAAGTTCCTTTTAAATTTTTCCTTATTTTATTAACTAAAACCTGGTTCAAAACTTGCAGAGGGCAGACTACAGGCTGATTAAATGAACACCAGCAGCCTGAAAAGATTCTTAGAGGTTTAAGAGGGAAGGCTGTTTTTCTGTTAATTTTTGTTTCTTGTTCTTTTTCTTTCTTTCTTTTTTAAAATGTGTTGCTGCTGTGTGATTTCTTGTTTGTTGTGTTTCTCCTTTGTTTCCATTTCTTTTTTGTTTACTGATTTTTTTTAACCTACACTATTTCTTTTCTCTCCTGCATCTTCCTGTCTTCTATATTCTGTTGTTCTTTCATTCAAATTCTTTTGTTTGGTCTTCAATTTTTCTTGTTTTTATTTCTCCTTTTTCCTGTTTTCTTTTTTCCTCTTTTCTCTATTCTTTTCCTCTCTTCTCATCCCAGCCTTTGACTTCCTTCTACATATTTTTCTTTATTCTCTTACTCATTTCATTGTTTCTATCCTACTTTTTAATTCTTTTTCCTCTGTACTTTTTACTCATGTTAATTACTCATTTTCCTAGATGTCAAAGTGAAATCTTACAACACACACAAACGACAAAATAAAATCCCAGAGTAGAGAGAGAACCTAATCAACTGAATAAACCTATCAAAATAAACAGATGCCTAGATGGCAACAAAAAATTACAAGCCATCATAAGAAACAGGAAGACATGGCCCAGTGAAATGAACAAAATAAATTCAGGAGGAGATGCAGAATATGGAACAACAATCAGACATGTCCAAATAAGTATCATGAGCAGCTTAATGAAGGGAAGGAAGAGATTAAGGATATTAAGAGGACACTGGGAAAACATACTGAAGGAATTCTAAATACACATTAAATACATAACGGATATGGTGGTGATGAATGACACAACCCAAGAAATAAAAAATACAATGGAAGCACATCAGATTTGAACAAGCAGAAGAAATGATCAATGATGTGGAACACAGTACATCTGAAATGAAGCAGATAGTAGAACAGATAGATAAAAAAAGAAAAAGAAAAATATCCAGCAGGGATGTAGGAATTTGAATGACAACATGTAATGCTCAAAAATATGTATTATAGGCATCCCAGAGAGAGAAGAGAAAGGAAAGGGGACAGAAGGAGTATTGGAGGAAATGAATGGCTGAAAACTTCCCAAACCTATTGAGGGAGATGGATGTACATGTCCAGGAAGTGCAGCACACCCCAACTAGTATAAATCATAACAGTCCTACTCTAAGACATACACTTGTCAAATTGTCCAATGGTAAAGACAGAAAATACCAAAACAGCAAGAAAAAAGAGATCCATCACACACAAGGGAAGCTCAATAAGACTAAGTGCAAATTCTCATCTGAAACCATGGAGGCAAGAAGGCTGTAGTATGGCATAGTTAACATGCTAAAAGAAAAAAGCTGTCAGCCAAAAATACTTTAAACAGCAAAACTGGCAATCAAAAATGAGGGAGAGTTCAAAATATTCACAGATAAACAGAAATTAAGACATTATGGTCACTAAGAAATCTGCCTTTCAAGAAATACTAAAGGGAGTCCTCAGGTTGAAAGGAAAAAAACAGGAGAGAGAGAGAGTTGGAGGAGAGTGCAAAAGCAATAATTTCTCATTTTAAAAAGAGAAATAAAAACAATATGTAGCATATATAAACTTAAAGAAAATATGGATAATGTAAGTAATTCCTCGACAGTAATAAAATTGAACATTAATGGATTAAATTCACCCATCAAGATACACAGACTGGCAGAATAGATAAGGAAATATGACCTCTCAATATGCTGTCTACCAGAAATGCACCTTAGACCCAGGGATGAAAGGAGGCTGAAAGTGAATGGTTGGAAAACAATTGTACAAGCAAATAATAACCAAAAAAACTGGCAATAGCTTTACAAATATCTGACAATTAGACTTGAAATTCAAAGTATCATAAGAGACAAAGAAGGACACTATATATTAATAAAAGGGACACTCTATCAAGAACAAAGAACAGCCATAAACATTTAGGCATCTAACCAGGGTGCATCAAAATACATGGAAAAACTAAATGGAGATATAGATGTCTTTACAATTATAGTGGGGGATTTTAATACACCATTATCACCATTAGACAGAACATCTTGACAGAGAATCAATAAAGAAACAAAGACTTTGAATTATACACTAGTGGATGTGGACCCAATACACAATTATAGAACATTACACCCAAATACAACAGGATATACATTCTTCTCAAGTACACATGGATCATTCTCTGGGATAGATCACATGCTAGGTCACATAACAACTCTCAATGAATTCAGAAAGATTGAAGTTATACAAAATCATTTCCCTGACCACAATGGAATGAAGGTGGAAATCAGTTAAGGGCAGACAACCAGATTAGGCACAAAGATAAATATTTTAAATGACACATTCTTAGACAAGCAGTGGGTCAAGGAGGAAATCACAAAAAAATTAGTAACTACCTTGAAAGAATGAAAATAACAACACAATGTATCAAAACCTATGGTTTTGCAGCAAAAGGTTTACCAAGAGGGAAATTCATAGCCAAAAATGCCTATATTAAGAAAGAAGAAATGGTAAGTTGCAAAACAATAGGAAATAGCCTGAGGAGTTCTGAAAACCAGAGAATGGAGTTTGGACTTGATCCAATAAGCATAGATTAAGCTACTAACTAAAGATTTTGGGCTAAAAGGAAAGTCATGAGGAGTAAATGGTCCACACTGAATAGAACTGTTACAGACTGAAGAAGGAAGAAATGGAAAGTGAAAAGATCACTTACTTTTGTTAATGTACAGTGGTGATGGTAACACAACATTGTGAATATAATTAACACCACTGTATTATATATCTAAATGTTGATAGAAGGGGAAATTTGGGGTGGTACATACATTGATAGAATAAAAATTAAAAGTAAACAACCATAAGACTACACAATACAGTGAACCATAAAGGAAACTAGGGTCTATAATTAATAGGACAATTATATTATTCACAATTGCTAAAAGATGGAAAAACCTAAGTATCCATCAACCAATGAATTGATAAGCAAAATCTGATATTTTCATACAGTGGAATATTAATCAGAAGTAAGAAAAAATCAATTGGGGGAGCAAAGACAATGTGGGGGAACATTGAAGATATTAGGTTGAGTAAAAGAACCAGACATGAAAGGGCAAATATTTTATGGCCTCACTCATATGATCTAAATACAATGAGTAGACTTATGGAGTTGGGACTATGAAATGAATTTTGGTGGGAGATGAAATGTGGATGAAAGGGGAAGATGATTCTGGGTATGTATAGAATGCTTAATCAGGTAAAATGTAAATATATGGTAATGCTTGAACTTGATGGCAACACATTATAATGAATGTAACAAACACTGATGATTTATGAATGAGAATGTGGCCAAAAATAGTGTCTAGGAAAATTAACGTTAGTTGGAGGACAGCTGGAAGATACTATTGGGAATGTAGAACCATGATTTTGACAGGAGACTGTGGTTAATAAGATAGAGGAATGGACTTCTACTACATGTTAAGAATGTGCTGATACAATGGAAAAACAAATTATTTGGAACTATAATTAAGAACACCATTGTAATGATTTTCTAGCAAAAGCAAGGTTGATACTACATTAATGCTCAGGGTGAAAAAAAGACAGGAGTTTGGTTTTGTGAAATCTGAATAGGATTAAGCAATTTTTCTCTTCCTTATTTTTTCATTAATATTGCATAATTATGTTATTTAACTAATCTCTGTATCTTTATGAATACTACAGGAACAACTGAGTTAGAATTTGCAATTAGATGAGATAAAGATGAGAAAGAACTTTTTAGGAGGAATGTATCCATAACCTGTTGAGCTGCATTTTTGTTATTTTTTTCTGATTTGAAATAAGGTTATAAAAAATAGTACAATGATAATATTTACTCATTGATTGTAACAAAGGTACCACACTAATGTAAAATGTTTAAAATGGGGGTTGGAAATAGGAACATTTTATGCATCTTTCTGGAAATCTACAACCTCTCAAAAAAATCTTGAAGGCAAAAAATAAAGGCCTCTTAATACATGAGGCAATGAAGTGGTACTAAGAATTTTAAAAAGGACAGAATTTGCAGAACACAAGCAAATGCTTACATTTTTCAAGGCGGGGATGAGGTGAAGGATGACATATGAGTTTTCAATCCTAGAAGAGACTTCAAGATCAGTTCCAAAAGGGCAGTTGGTTTCACAGAAAGATAAGGAATTACATTTTAGACACAGTACATCAGACCTGAAGATGGGACATTCATGTAAAAGTACCAAAGAAAAAAGGTGGATGCTGGATTCAAACAAATTGATGAAAAACTAATGCTTCATTTGCAAATTTGTGGGTAATTGTATAAAAAGCACAAGTAAATGTGGGTAAATAAGAGATCTGCAAAGGGAAAAAGAGTGGAGGGGATAAAAAGCAAAAATAAAAAGGCTTAACTGCTAATATGAAACTGAGAATATGAACGAAGTGTAAAGGAGGGAGAAATAAGGTCTCAAGAGGATCTGAACAATGGGGCTGCAGAAATGAAGAAAAAGCAACGATTCAGGAAGAATCTATATCATAGTGATGGAAGTGGCTTTTTATGACTTTGAAAGTCTGTGATTTTCTAACCACTTTGAGAAACAATGTGATACAGTAAGAAGAAACACTGGATTTTGAATCACTGTTTTGACTCTTAGTCCATTAGAACTATGGAATATTTTCACCAAAAAAAATTATGTAGGTAGATATAGAAAAATGGATGACCACAACTTACAAGTGCATGTAGAAAGATTTACTGGATCATATCAAGGCTCAATATTGTAGCAAAGGGATACTTATTTCTTCTACCACTATTTTTCCAATAGAAAATTCCAAGTCCTCTAAATTCATTCTGAGCATCCAAAAAAAAAAAACCAACCACAAAAATACATTACTTAGAAAGAATGAGAGAAGTGTGGCCCTTCAACTATAACAAAAGAAGGGTGTCATAATAAAATATTACTAATTCAGAATTAAAAGCATTTCTTTGAAGGTATAAAACTATAATTAACATTATACTTTTAAATATATGTCCCAGAGACTTAAATCTTTGGTCTGTTCATGTGCTGGTTGAGCCCTGAGTTTCAGCAGAGTTGAAACAACTACTCACCAGTTCACTGGACTCACTCAGTACAACTAATGAGGAGGTGATGATGGATGACACCCATCCCAAGGAATAGAGAGTGTGTGCAGCTGCAAGCAAGATGCTTCCATCCATCTGCCCCATGGGATCTAATCCCCTCTCAATTAGAAACAAGAGTGGGCATCACCATTCCCAAATCCTCAACATTGGGAGTGAACAGTGGACTAAAGTAGACTTAGTAGTATACAATTAAAGACTTATTGCTATTTATTCTAGCAATGGAATTTCTTTTATCACTGTAAAGGCAGTGGCCACCAGAGATTCTGAGTGGGAGGGAAAGAGAAGAATAGTTTCAACATGGGTGCATTTTCAGGTCATTGGAATTGTCCTGCATAACACTGCAATGACAATACAGCCCTCTACACATTTTGTCATAACCTATAAAGTTGTGGGGAGCAGAGTGTAAACTATAGTCCATGCTTAGTAGCAATGCTTCAATATGTGTTCAACAATTGGAACCAATGTACCACATTAATGAAAGATTTTCTTAATGGAGGAAAGTGGGGGACAGTTTCAGACTCTTGCTGCAGCCAATGATGGCTCAAAATGGTGAGATATACAATGATATCACCTCCAGACTGGCACGGTGTCATGGTGCTGAAGGGCACTATGCACCAGGCTGGTGGAATACTGGAGTCTACCTTCCTAGCTTTTCTCTAGGGTCAATGGTGCTGCAACATGCTGGCTGTATGAAGGGCATACCAAGTGGAGCAATGATTACCAGAGACATGTAAATAGAACTTAAACACAATTGGCACTATAGCCTCCTCCCATGGAGAGATAACATGTATAGTACTGTAAATCTGGAGCTTAGATCTATTAATTGCTACTCAAAAAGAAACATGCATTAGTTGGTGCATTAATTAGTATTAAGTACAGTACCTATATGCCTAACAATTATAATGAGACATTTCTGTTCTAGATCATATGCAGAGGGGTATTGAACATGTCAAAAGGTCCTGGTAAGCTTCATTTTCTAAGTAGTTAATGAAAGGCATGCTTAACCCATGTCTCTTCCTAGCCCTTATTCCAAAACCTGTCCCACTCATATCCTGGGGCTGACTGGCAAACCCACATGCCCTCTTACCAGGGCTAAGCACTTTCCCACCAGGAAGGAAATGGCAAAGAGACAGCTACCACAGTGCGGACTCCACAAGGTACAGGTCAAAAGGCTATCTGGGAGCTCCTTTAGAGACATTGCACCCACACTAACAAAATTGCTTCAGCTTTAAAGCAATTTCATGTTCCATCTATTCTTCCCTACTCCTCCTCTCATGACCTTTGGTAACTACTTTTTTATATTGATTTTACAAGTTCTTCAGTTACACATGCTAATAACTACAATAGCAATACATCTAGAGTGGTCCATGGTTGCACTCCCCACTTACGTTTGTTTATCCCTCAGTCTTGAGGTATTGGGGATGACATCCACTCTGCTTAAGGATGAGAGGAGACTTAGATCTTATTTGGCAGAGAGAAGGAATTGTCTTGCTTGAAGTTGTATATAATCTTTGGGTTTTTTTGGATGGGGGTTGTCCATCCAAAATTTGAGATACCAAATTTTTTTTAAAGATTTATTTATTTAAGCCCCCCGTTGTCTGTTCTCTGTGTCTATTTGCTGCATCTTGTTTCTTTGTCAGCTTCTGTTGTTGTCAGTGGCACAGGAAGTGTGGGCAGCGCCATTCCTGGGCAGGCTGCATTTTCCTTCACACTGGGCGGCTCTCCTTATGGGTGCACTCCTTGCGCGTCGGGCTCCCCTACGCGGGGGACACCTCTGCGTGGCGCGGCACTCCTTGGGTGCATCAGCACTGCACATGTGCCAGCTCCACATGGGTCAAGGAGGCCCAGGGTTTGAACCGCGGACCTCCCATGTGGTAGACAGACACCCTAACCACTGGGCCAAGTCTGTTTCCCGAGATCCAAATTTGATAACTGTCATCTGTGTAGAAGTTCCATCACCCAAGTTAAAACTTTTTAAAGTTTCTTAGTGGCAGGGCAAAACAACAGCTGTATCTGGTTTTATCCATTTCTAATCCTGGAAAGAATTCCTGAACTCTCAGCAGCCCGTCCCTACTGAGAAGGCTGCACACTGACAGATGCTCACTCTGCTCTCCAGCCCTAGCTGCATACTCTGCTGCCTGTTCTGCAGCAGACTGGTGACACTTGCCTCATGGATACACATGAAGCCAGAGAAGGAGGGAAGCTCCCCATCCTGTCTGCCTTTATAACCCAATTTCTCCTATTAGAAGTGGAGGTGTCTTCAAGGATACTGCAAGAGACGGACTATAGATTCCACGTGATGTCACTACATCCCACACCATTTAAGAGCTAACTGGATTCCTTCTTTCCCAATATCCTTTTGATGTATGGAGAGAAACCACTAGCTTTATCTTCCTATCTCCTATTGCCCCACTCAGCTCTAGTTACATTTCACACACTTATATAATTATATATAATATTTTACAAGCAAAAACAAAATGTCTGGCTTTCCTACAGGTTGAGAGCTGTTCACAGTCATGCAATAAATTTAGGACCAGGTCCTAAATACTACCCCAGCATTCCAAATTTACAATCATGTCTTCCTTTTTGTTTAAGTTTCTCTCCAGTGCTTCTCAAAACAAGCGAGAGACTTGCTTTTGAATGAGGTAAGTGCTTGCAGAGCTCAGATGAAAATATACCAAAATGAATGCTCTTGAATAATCAGAAATGCAAAGAATCATAAATAGAAATTGAAATATTCAACTGATATTGTATGAAGAGTTACAAATAAACATAAACAACTGATCTATATATCATTCACTGAAAGGAATTTAAAAATTTTTAAATATTTTATGACCTATGTATGTGGATTTGGGTTCCTTGACACTACATGTCTAACATGAGTAAAAACTAAAATATAAAAAATTAAATGCACATCACTCCTCTAATGATACCAAATGAACCAGGCACATTTGAGATATACACATAAAGAATTACATAGAAAAATCCAATATTAATTGGGTAAAAATAAAAAGATACATGCAGAACTTTAAGAGACTCATATCTAGCCATTTTTTCCAACTAAGTATTTAAAACATTTACTAGAAAATAAGGGGAAACGGACTTGGCCCAGTGGTTAGGGCGTCCGTCTACCACATGGGAGGTCTGTGGTTCAAACCCCAGGCCTCCTTGACCTGTGTGGAGCTGGCCCATGCACAGTGCTGATGCGCGCAGAGTGCCCTGCCACGCAGGGGTGTCCCCTGCATAGGGGAGCCCCACGCGCAAGGAGTGCGCCCCATAAGAAGAACCGCCCAGCGCAAAAGGAAGTGCAGCCTGCCCAGGAATGGCACCGCCCACACTTCCCTTGCCGCTGACGACAACAGAAGCGGACAAAGAAACAAGATGCAGCAAATAGACACAGAGAACAGACACCTGGGGGCGGGGGGAATTAAATAAAATAAATAAATCTTAAAAAAAAGAAAATAAGTTATTTCTTAGTAAACTGTTGTGTTAGTTTGATATAAAAATACATATTTATAATAGCAGTGAGTATTATATACTAAAAGGTACTTGGTGTCCAAGGAAATTTCCTTATTAAAACTTATTAAAGGCAAAAGATTTATCCCTTTTTTTCCTATGAAACTCTGGTCAGTGTTCCAAGACTACAGGCTAGATTTGTACAAAGTCATTTCAAAATGATACCAAGCAGTGATTTAAATTGCTTGAGGCATTTTCTTTGGTCACACTCCTGACTCACACCTTCCTTCAAAGCCAGAGATATATTTATATATGAGTAAAAACTATAACATGGAAAATCATCATACAAATAGCTTATAGATACTTGAAAGTGTCAACTGTGACCAAAAATAATTGGACTATTTGTAGTATGCAAAATAAATTCAGTAAAAGATAAATCCACTTAAAAGTATTCACAATTTTTACAAGTTTAGAAGTCAGATCACATGTTACTAGATCTACCATTCTATTTTATTGTGGTAAAAATAGTTATGGTAGGACCATGAAGACTTAAATCTAAGAAGAATCACAGAACTATGAACAAAAGTCACTGTGGCAGATAAGATCAAAGAACATTTCAAAAGTTTCATCCTTAGATATGAAAACTAAACACAGAAATGCCAAAAATAATTCTTTAAAAAATAAGATTTAACATAAATTAGTATATTATAGCTTTAAAATAGTTTGCTTAAATAAAAAATATTGATTGGGATAGCATTGATTAGAATGTTTCTTGAATAGCTATCTCTGGGATCCTGCTAAGGTATGTGTAAGTGTGACCCCTCTGATGACCTCCCAACTCATTTTGAAGTCTCTTAGCCATATAAACTCATTTGTCTTTACCATTTCCCCCTTTCATTCAAGGTCTTTTTCTACTTGCATCACCAGCTGCTGCTTGGGAGTAATTCCTCAGTGCAAGGAAGGCTCATCCCCAGGAGTCACGTCCCACACTGAGGGGAAGGTAACACATTTACATGCTGTGTTTGGCTTAGGGAGAGGCCACATCTGAGCAACATGGAGGCTCTCAGGAGGTAATTCTTACCCACCCTGCAGCTCTAGGCTTAGTTGGAATTTCAAGTGCAGAGGCTCATAAGCATAGTCATCAGTACCAAGGGCCCATCATTGGACCATCCTTCTTCACTGGTCTTTGCCCATGCATGAGGGCAACTGTTGCTGTTCCACTGGGGAATGTGACAGAGCTCCCCTAGTTAGGAACTCCATACTCCCTCAGTTGTTTGGAGAGTTACCTACTATGACAATACCCAATGAATATCCAAACATTTTTATATACCCTATATACATGCCCTGGAGAACTCCCTCCCAACTATCAGTGACACCCCACACCACTGTTCCTCCCCTATAATAGTTGAACCTCACTGTGATTCAAAACTTCTTCAAAAATGAAGCCTAATACATTGCCAAATTTGATTAGTAAGAAAATGAAATAGTAATAATAGGCTTCAAGATTACAAGCAAAATTAATACTAATTGAGAAAAACTGAGATAAAGTAAAAAATAAACAGGTACTAAAAAATGAAAAAACCATAAAACTTTGGTTTTGATGTTTTGCCTTTCATCACTGTAATAGGTGTTGCCCTGTATGTACAGTGGCAAGGTAATCTCTTCCATTCCTTCCTCGGTGCCTATACCCTTTTTTTTTTTAATTTTTAATTTTGTCTTCAAAAAATTTAGATCACAGTAAAGTCACATATACAATATAGGGGACTCCCATATATTCAACATCAAACCCTTTCCCCCTCTTCCCCAGCAAGATCTTTTCATATCCTCTTAAGTATGGGTCTTCATACTCCTTTTCTCCACTGTACCTGTCCTTCTCTAGTTTGTTTCTCAATCTGATCATTGATTATTGCTCCTTATTTAAACTCTTATTTTGGAAGGGAACAACTGCCATCTTGTCTAGGTACTACATTTAAATGTATATATGTTTTCAGAATCAATTATCTTTAAAGGTGTTTTCAATTACATGTCTTCAAATGAATTTTATTTCTGAACTTAAACTTATATTTATGAGTATTTTATTCTTACAATTAAATTTTAGTTTCTCATTATATTTTAGTGCTGCCTTTTCAATGATTCTTATCATTCACATGAGGCACATGATTTCAGTTTTCTTTTTATTTAGTCTTTTAATTTGGTTTTAGTGGTGGCAGTTCTTTTTAGATTTTTTAAAACTTTATTTCTATTGCTATAGATTCCCAATCATATAGGTTCAGAGCCATTTTAATAGGACCTACAATTTTACCAACAATTGGTTTTCCTATTATCAGGCATATAAAAGATTTGCCAAAGTAATTTATGTATATCACATGGTCCAAAAACTCATCAGTAACTTTTGTGCACACTATATTTAAACACTTTATTTTAGAAATAACCTCTAGCAAGAAAGAATAGATATAATTTTGTTTACTGATATTTTAAATTTTTCCATCTACACATAATAATCCTGCCAGCCACAAGACACCTTGATTCTTACTGAGCATCTTGAAAACATTGACATTACTAGGAATTGTGTGGATTGAAAGCATGAAAATGTTGGTCTCCTACTAATGGGGTAACATTCTGGGATTTCAGAATTGCACATTCAGGCTTCCTGTACCCTGGGGACATTCTGCTGCTAAATGGACTGTCATTTGTGGAAGTCACTAAACCCTATTCACAGCTCCATCTGTAACATCTATTGTGGAATCTCTCTTCTTTCTTTCTTTCTTTTTCAGTCAGGCCAGGAAAAAGATTTTATTTAGTAATGGGAGAAAGAAGAGAACTTGCTGAGAAATGGACAGGATGGAAATAAGCACTAATATTAGTGTCAGCTCCTCTAGGCAGAGAAAGTGAGTTCTGGCTTGTGTGGTCACCTTCAAAGCTATTAATTATTCCTCCCCTTACAAATGTTAATGGGCAGGGCTCAAGCTGCTATTGGGTTATCCCACCAATAGTGGGGGCCAAAGTTGAGTAGTCTTTGGAATATGCAGTGCCTCCCCTCAGCCCAGGAGAGAGTCTCAACTGGAACCTGAAAGTCAAGGTCAAGGACTCAGTAGGGTCTCATGGCCACATAGTCTTTTGGCCATGTTGTGGCTCATCTCATTTCCCTGTACTAAACTGTCTGAACTCGCCCTCAAAGAGTTCATGCCATTATTCTTAAAGGGGTGCTGAGGGGTCAAGGTCATTCTTCTGTAGTTGCTTCCTGCTGTTTAGGGCAGTAGTCCCTGCCTGACAGGGCATGAGCTCTCTCACTATTCTATTGTGTTTGAGGGAAGATGGGTCCACATCCTGGTTGGAACTGGATGAAATCCCCACATGATTAATAAGCCATTGATTCATTAGAAATAAACAATTCAAATTTTGAAAATCCATAGTCCCAATAAAGAGATAAAGAGGATGGTGGCAAACAGACCCAAAAAGGGTTGTAGTCATGACATACTAGACCACAAAAGTGAGAAAGGCCAGGTACCTTCAGAGGCTGCTCCCTCCCAAAGTTGATGGAAACAGCATTCTTCCTTGAATTCTTTTATGCTGCTGGTTAACTCCAGGGAGAGACTGTAGTAGACATGCTAGGTTTCAGTATGAACTTCAATCTTAGTTCCTACAGCAGTGGTTATGCTTAGGACAGCTAGGAGAGGTGTGCCCTAGACATAAACTCACAGAGACAGTATAGGCAACAAGATAAGCACATGGCAAAGAAAATAAAGATAGTACTTAAGAGAGGCATTCCTTTATCTTACAGCTACATTACTGGAATTAGTCATTTAAATGCTTCAGTTTAGAAGATGTTTTTTCAAACTCCATATAATTTACCCTAACCACATGGAATGGATATTTCACATTAAAACAAAGCTTATTAAATTACAATTAGGGAGGTATATGTAGCTCAAGTGACCGGGCTCCCATCTACCATATAGGAGGCCCCAGCTTCAATTCCCAGGGCCTCCTGGTAAAGGCAAACTGGCCTGAGCACCATAGAGAGCTGAAAGTCCACTGACATGGAGAGCTGATAGCCCACATGGCAGAGAGCTGGCAGCCCATGCTACACACAGCTGGTGCAGCAAGGTGACACAACAAAGTGAGACATAGAGGAGAGACACTGAGAGATGCAGCAGACTGGAGAGATGAGTCAGTGTGTGAAACTGAATGCCTCTCTCCCACATCTGAGGTCCCGGGATGGGTTCCCAGAGCCAAAGACATGGGGGTGGCAGACTTGGCGCAGTGGTTAGGGCGTCCGTCTACCATATGGGAGGTCCGCGGTTCAAACCCCGGGCCTCCTTGACCCATGTGGAGCTGGCCCATGCACAGTGCTGATGCGTGCAAGGAGTGCCGTGCCACACAGGGGTGTCCCCTGTGTAGGGGAGCCCCAGGCACAAGGAGTGTGCCCCATAAGGAGAGCCACCCAGTATGAAAGAAAGTGCAGCCTGCCCAAGAATGGCACCACACACATGGAGAGCTGACAAAGCAACAAAAAGAAACAAAGATTCCCATGCTGCTGACAACAGAAGTAGACAAAGACGATGACACAGTGAATGGACAGAGAGCAGAAAACCGGGGCACGTGGGTGAGCAGGGGAGAGAAGAGAAATAAATAAATAAATAAATCTAAAAAAAAAAAAAAGAAAGAAAAGACACGGGAAGCAGATGCAAGTGCAAATACCAAAAAGTGGGGGAAATAAATAAATCTTTTTAAAAAATTACAATTAGCAACCAATGAAGTTTACTTTATTCATTGAAAAGAGGGCAGATCTACATTTTCTCCTTTTAACTTAATTCCACTGAACATGAATTTACAATATCATTGTCTTAAGGACTTAATATAATATTAATTTATTTAATTGGCATTCCATAAATGTAGGGAGATTACACCTAAGTTAAATAAAATTGAAATCATTATAGTTTATTCTAGGAATGTCCTTTTGCCTTCCTTTACATAAGGTTTAAAACTTCTCTTCTTTAATAAAAGTCTAAAACAGTGAATAATTTTTTTAAAGATTTATTTATTTATTTAATATCCCCCCTCCCCTGGTTGTCTGTTCTTGGTGTCTATTTGCTGCGTCTTGTTTCTTTGTCCGCTCCTGTTGTCGCCAGCGGCACGGGAAGTGTGGGCGGTGCCATTCTTGGGCAGGCTGCTCTTTCTTTTCACGCTGGGCAGCTCTCCTCATGGGCGCACTCCTTGCGTGTGGGTTTCCCCCACGCGGGGGACACCCTTGCGTGGCACGGCACTCCTTGCGCGCATCAGCACTGCGCATGGCCAGCTCCACACGGGTCAAGGAGGCCCGGGGTTTGAACCGCGGACCTCCCATATGGTAGACGGACGCCCTAACCACTGGGCCAAAGTCCGTTTCCCTAAAACTGTGAATAATTTTAAAAGCATACCGAATGCTAGGTTCTGGAATATATTACAATTGTTTAATTTGTTTTAATTATAATTTAGAAAAGATCTTCCATAGCTTTCAAGGACTTTTCATTTGCTTCCTGAAATTCATTAATAGGATTATTTATTTATTTTGTCTTTATTTTTTTAATGTTACACTAAAAAATGAGGTTCCCATATACCCCCCACCCCCCTCACCCAACTCCTCTCCCTATAACAACAACCTCCTCTATCATCATGAGACATACATTGCATTTGGTGAATACATCTCTGAGCACCACTGCACCTCATGGTCAGTGGTCCACATCATAGCCACTCTCCCACAGTCCACCCAGTGGGCCATGGGAGGACATACAATATTGAGTAACTGTCCCTGCAGCACCACCCAGGACAACTCCAAGTCCTGAAAATGCCCCCACATCACATCTCTTCCTCCCACTCCCTACCCCAAGCCACCACTATGGCCACTTTCTCCACACCAATGCCATTTTTCTTCAATTAATAATCACAATAGTTCATGAATAGACTATCAGTAAGTCCACTTGAATCCATACTCTATTCATCCATCCTGTGGACCTTAGAATCGTTGTGTACACTCCACATCTATATCAAGAGGGGGTTTACATTCCACATGGATGCTGGAAGCAATGCTCCTGCTTTCAGTTGTAGACACTCTTGGATCCATGGTGTGGTGGTTGACCTTCTTCACTTCCAAGTTAGATGAGTGGGATGAGTCCAATAAACCAGAGTAGAAGTTGCAAGTCTGTTGAGGATCAGGGCCTGGCTATCACATGGTCAGTCCAGAGATTCGGGTCCCCTGGGTACACATTAATGCCCAGCACCAACCTCAGCTCTGGTAAAAGTAACAGGGGACACCCAGGATTACGCTGCTGATGGCAGGTGGCTCCGGGCCTCAGTGCCCTGCCAGTGGGCTCTACTTGGGAATCCGTGCTCTTGCACGGGGTGGGGAGGGGGGAGTCGGTGGCAGGGGGGCCTGCCTACACATGCCTCTTCTTCTGTCACTTTGGCTGCGGCTGAGCCTGGCACTGGGTGCGTGCATGCTCAGGAGACAGGCTTCTGCATGTCTCTGGACAGGCCCCGTGCCAGCTGGGACCTGAGCCCCAGCGCAGGTGCACCACCTGCGCTCAGGTTCCTTGGACCGGCCCAGGTCAGCTGAGAGGGAGGAGAACATGGTCCTGACCGCGGAGGGAAGCAAAAGTGCCGACACCTGCCAGCCGGAGAGCCGCATCCGACAGCCCTGTGGGATCTAAGCCCCCTCTCGCTCCATCCGCTGCCTCCCTCCTCACCCCCTCCTTTCGGGGCGCCGAGACGGCGCCCGGGCTGGGGGTGGCGGAGGGGGAGGGGCAAGCGCTAGGCCTCCCGCGCCGCCGTAGACCCCTCTCTGACGCCCCGCAGAGCCGGGACCAAAGCGCAGGCGCCCCGGCCCGCTGGGACGGCCACGCCCAGCGCCGCCCTGGCGCGCAGGCGCCACTCACCCCGCACCCGGCAGACTCGTCCCGACCCCGCCCCTCCTGGTTGCTCTGGAGACGGTGGCCACCGGCGGGAGGTGCCCAAGCCCGGGAGTGGGAAGACAGCTGTGAAGGATTGGGGCGGGGGGGGGGGGGGGGGAGGCGTTTTCTGCACTCGGGAGTTGTCCCCAGTGGCAGTGCCGGGACAGATGCGGCCAATAGGCATCCTGCCGAAACCCACCCAATGCACTTCGGGGAGCGCGTCCACTGCCAGGAAAACCTCCAGCGCTGGGGGAAGCGGGGTTCCAAAATGTATCCACCGAATGCCAGCAGGAGGCCACGGGGACGCGACGGAAGGGGTCGCCGACGTGGGTGCAGCCTGCTGGGTGGGGACCGGGCTAGGAGAGAAGCTCTGCTATGCTGTCCTGGACAGTTGTTCCCTCCTGTGTGTCTGGTGAAAAGCCAAGAGACAGAAGAAGCTCCAGGAACCAGAGAGCGGCTCCGTTGCCCAAAGTCGGAGCCAAAACTTCCACCGCTAGGGGCCACTGTTGGATAGGAATAGTTCCTTCCTCACACTTGCTGGGGGGCAGAGGGCTGAGTTCTAAGGCAGGGGGAGGGGCAGGGCCCCTTGCAGAAAGGGCTGTGGGGGAAGGGACCCCTGGGCCAGCTCTGGGGCTGCTGGGAGAGCCCCCTCTCCATGCCATAGCTCACCTGGCCCAGGCGCCAAGGGTCTGGGTCGGGCCAGGCTGCCAGACCCGTCTGAAGAGGGGGTTTCCTCGCCAACCAAAGTCCCCGAGGCCTCCTCAAGCGGGGGCCTACCTAGGGCCGGCCGGCCTTGCCCTGCAGGTCTCTCCCACGGCAATGGTCACAGACATGCTGTCTCCCATCGCCGTCACCTCCACCTTACGTCAGGGGAACCCCGGCCTTTCCCACCGGTGGCCTGCGGGCTTCGGCCTGGGCTCCCAGCCAGGCCTGCAGAGGCCTGGCTCCCGGAGAGGACAGGCCCAGAGTCTTCCCTCTCCCTTGTCAATGACCTGTCTTTCTCTGCGTTTCTTTTCTGGGACGAGAGGGGCCCCAGAGCACCCCGACGACTCTGAGCAATGAGCCTGCCCTTTCTCCTCTCGCCCTCCTTTTTGGGACCGTACCAAGCGACGAGCGTTTCTCTCGGCTCTGGGGCCGCGGGACGCAAAACGAAACTGCTTACCTATTGGGTGGTGAGACACTTGCGTGGAAATCATTTCTGCTCACTTGAGGCAGGCACTGCGGTCAAGTGGGCTTACAGGTCCAGGGGTTCCATGGACCGGGTATATTCTAAGCGGCCATCGTGACCGTCCAAAGCGGACGTATGGGTTGTTTGGGCATTGGCTCGAGTCGTAACCCTCCGTTTTTGGGGGAAAACAAGGGAGAACCCATCACCTTCAGCACATTTCCCTCTGCCACAGCACGCCACGCAACCAGGTGATTTTCCTATTGATTGCCGTTCCAAGCTACCATAGCGGGCAATGCCGCAGGGATACTGTCCAGATTTCCAAACCAAAGCAGATAGGCCTTCTCGCCGAGGCGCAGCTGCGCGGTCGATCAAGCCCCAGGCCCTGGTGCTCCTGAGGGCTGCGGGGACGCCCAGGACTACGCTGCTGAGGGCAGGTGGCTCCGGGCCTCAGTGCCCTGCCAGTGGGCTCTACTTGGGAATCCGTGCTCTTGCACGGGGTGGGGAGGGGGGAGTCGGTGGCAGGGGGGCCTGCCTACACATGCCTCTTCTTCTGTCACTTTGGCTGCGGCTGAGCCTGGCACTGGGTGCGTGCATGCTCAGGAGACAGGCTTCTGCATGTCTCTGGACAGGCCCCGTGCCAGCTGGGACCTGAGCCCCAGCGCAGGTGCACCACCTGCGCTCAGGTTCCTTGGACCGGCCCAGGTCAGCTGAGAGGGAGGAGAACATGGTCCTGACCGCGGAGGGAAGCAAAAGTGCCGACACCTGCCAGCGGGAGAGCCGCATCCGACAGCCCTGTGGGATCTAAGCCCCCTCTCGCTCCATCCGCTGCCTCCCTCCTCACCCCCTCCTTTCGGGGCGCCGAGACGGCGCCCGGGCTGGGGGTGGCGGAGGGGGAGGGGCAAGCGCTAGGCCTCCCGCGCCGCCGTAGACCCCTCTCTGACGCCCCGCAGAGCCGGGACCAAAGCGCAGGCGCCCCGGCCCGCTGGGACGGCCACGCCCAGCGCCGCCCTGGCGCGCAGGCGCCACTCACCCCGCACCCGGCAGACTCGTCCCGACCCCGCCCCTCCTGGTTGCTCTGGAGACGGTGGCCACCGGCGGGAGGTGCCCAAGCCCGGGAGTGGGAAGACAGCTGTGAAGGATTGGGGCGGGGGGGGGGGGGAGGCGTTTTCTGCACTCGGGAGTTGTCCCCAGTGGCAGTGCCGGGACAGATGCGGCCAATAGGCATCCTGCCGAAACCCACCCAATGCACTTCGGGGAGCGCGTCCACTGCCAGGAAAACCTCCAGCGCTGGGGGAAGCGGGGTTCCAAAATGTATCCACCGAATGCCAGCAGGAGGCCACGGGGACGCGACGGAAGGGGTCGCCGACGTGGGTGCAGCCTGCTGGGTGGGGACCGGGCTAGGAGAGAAGCTCTGCTATGCTGTCCTGGACAGTTGTTCCCTCCTGTGTGTCTGGTGAAAAGCCAAGAGACAGAAGAAGCTCCAGGAACCAGAGAGCGGCTCCGTTGCCCAAAGTCGGAGCCAAAACTTCCACCGCTAGGGGCCACTGTTGGATAGGAATAGTTCCTTCCTCACACTTGCTGGGGGGCAGAGGGCTGAGTTCTAAGGCAGGGGGAGGGGCAGGGCCCCTTGCAGAAAGGGCTGTGGGGGAAGGGACCCCTGGGCCAGCTCTGGGGCTGCTGGGAGAGCCCCCTCTCCATGCCATAGCTCACCTGGCCCAGGCGCCAAGGGTCTGGGTCGGGCCAGGCTGCCAGACCCATCTGAAGAGGGGGTTTCCTCGCCAACCAAAGTCCCCGAGGCCTCCTCAAGCGGGGGCCTACCTAGGGCCGGCCGGCCTTGCCCTGCAGGTCTCTCCCACGGCAATGGTCACAGACATGCTGTCTCCCATCGCCGTCACCTCCACCTTACGTCAGGGGAACCCCGGCCTTTCCCACCGGTGGCCTGCGGGCTTCGGCCTGGGCTCCCGGCCAGGCCTGCAGAGGCCTGGCTCCCGGAGAGGACAGGCCCAGAGTCTTCCCTCTCCCTTGTCAATGACCTGTCTTTCTCTGCGTTTCTTTTCTGGGACGAGAGGGGCCCCAGAGCACCCCGACGACTCTGAGCAATGAGCCTGCCCTTTCTCCTCTCGCCCTCCTTTTTGGGACCGTACCAAGCGACGAGCGTTTCTCTCGGCTCTGGGGCCACGGGACGCAAAACGAAACTGCTTACCTATTGGGTGGTGAGACACTTGCGTGGAAATCATTTCTGCTCACTTGAGGCAGGCACTGCGGTCAAGTGGGCTTACAGGTCCAGGGGTTCCATGGACCGGGTATATTCTAAGCGGCCATCGTGACCGTCCAAAGCGGACGTATGGGTTGTTTGGGCATTGGCTCGAGTCGTAACCCTCCGTTTTTGGGGGAAAACAAGGGAGAACCCATCACCTTCAGCACATTTCCCTCTGCCACAGCACGCCACGCAACCAGGTGATTTTCCTATTGATTGCCGTTCCAAGCTACCATAGCGGGCAATGCCGCAGGGATACTGTCCAGATTTCCAAACCAAAGCAGATAGGCCTTCTCGCCGAGGCGCAGCTGCGCGGTCGATCAAGCCCCAGGCCCTGGTGCTCCTGAGGGCTGCGGGGACGCCCAGGACTACGCTGCTGAGGGCAGGTGGCTCCGGGCCTCAGTGCCCTGCCAGTGGGCTCTACTTGGGAATCCGTGCTCTTGCACGGGGTGGGGAGGGGGGAGTCGGTGGCAGGGGGGCCTGCCTACACATGCCTCTTCTTCTGTCACTTTGGCTGCGGCTGAGCCTGGCACTGGGTGCGTGCATGCTCAGGAGACAGGCTTCTGCATGTCTCTGGACAGGCCCCGTGCCAGCTGGGACCTGAGCCCCAGCGCAGGTGCACCACCTGCGCTCAGGTTCCTTGGACCGGCCCAGGTCAGCTGAGAGGGAGGAGAACATGGTCCTGACCGCGGAGGGAAGCAAAAGTGCCGACACCTGCCAGCGGGAGAGCCGCATCCGACAGCCCTGTGGGATCTAAGCCCCCTCTCGCTCCATCCGCTGCCTCCCTCCTCACCCCCTCCTTTCGGGGCGCCGAGACGGCGCCCGGGCTGGGGGTGGCGGAGGGGGAGGGGCAAGCGCTAGGCCTCCCGCGCCGCCGTAGACCCCTCTCTGACGCCCCGCAGAGCCGGGACCAAAGCGCAGGCGCCCCGGCCCGCTGGGACGGCCACGCCCAGCGCCGCCCTGGCGCGCAGGCGCCACTCACCCCGCACCCGGCAGACTCGTCCCGACCCCGCCCCTCCTGGTTGCTCTGGAGACGGTGGCCACCGGCGGGAGGTGCCCAAGCCCGGGAGTGGGAAGACAGCTGTGAAGGATTGGGGCGGGGGGGGGGGGGGGGAGGCGTTTTCTGCACTCGGGAGTTGTCCCCAGTGGCAGTGCCGGGACAGATGCGGCCAATAGGCATCCTGCCGAAACCCACCCAATGCACTTCGGGGAGCGCGTCCACTGCCAGGAAAACCTCCAGCGCTGGGGGAAGCGGGGTTCCAAAATGTATCCACCGAATGCCAGCAGGAGGCCACGGGGACGCGACGGAAGGGGTCGCCGACGTGGGTGCAGCCTGCTGGGTGGGGACCGGGCTAGGAGAGAAGCTCTGCTATGCTGTCCTGGACAGTTGTTCCCTCCTGTGTGTCTGGTGAAAAGCCAAGAGACAGAAGAAGCTCCAGGAACCAGAGAGCGGCTCCGTTGCCCAAAGTCGGAGCCAAAACTTCCACCGCTAGGGGCCACTGTTGGATAGGAATAGTTCCTTCCTCACACTTGCTGGGGGGCAGAGGGCTGAGTTCTAAGGCAGGGGGAGGGGCAGGGCCCCTTGCAGAAAGGGCTGTGGGGGAAGGGACCCCTGGGCCAGCTCTGGGGCTGCTGGGAGAGCCCCCTCTCCATGCCATAGCTCACCTGGCCCAGGCGCCAAGGGTCTGGGTCGGGCCAGGCTGCCAGACCCGTCTGAAGAGGGGGTTTCCTCGCCAACCAAAGTCCCCGAGGCCTCCTCAAGCGGGGGCCTACCTAGGGCCGGCCGGCCTTGCCCTGCAGGTCTCTCCCACGGCAATGGTCACAGACATGCTGTCTCCCATCGCCGTCACCTCCACCTTACGTCAGGGGAACCCCGGCCTTTCCCACCGGTGGCCTGCGGGCTTCGGCCTGGGCTCCCGGCCAGGCCTGCAGAGGCCTGGCTCCCGGAGAGGACAGGCCCAGAGTCTTCCCTCTCCCTTGTCAATGACCTGTCTTTCTCTGCGTTTCTTTTCTGGGACGAGAGGGGCCCCAGAGCACCCCGACGACTCTGAGCAATGAGCCTGCCCTTTCTCCTCTCGCCCTCCTTTTTGGGACCGTACCAAGCGACGAGCGTTTCTCTCGGCTCTGGGGCCGCGGGACGCAAAACGAAACTGCTTACCTATTGGGTGGTGAGACACTTGCGTGGAAATCATTTCTGCTCACTTGAGGCAGGCACTGCGGTCAAGTGGGCTTACAGGCCCAGGGGTTCCATGGACCGGGTATATTCTAAGCGGCCATCGTGACCGTCCAAAGCGGACGTATGGGTTGTTTGGGCATTGGCTCGAGTCGTAAGCCTCCGTTTTGGGGGGAAAACAAGGGAGAACCCATCACCTTCAGCACATTTCCCTCTGCCACAGCACGCCACGCAACCAGGTGATTTTCCTATTGATTGCCGTTCCAAGCTACCATAGCGGGCAATGCCGCAGGGATACTGTCCAGATTTCCAAACCAAAGCAGATAGGCCTTCTCGCCGAGGCGCAGCTGCGCGGTCGATCAAGCCCCAGGCCCTGGTGCTCCTGAGGGCTGCGGGGACGCCCAGGACTACGCTGCTGAGGGCAGGTGGCTCCGGGCCTCAGTGCCCTGCCAGTGGGCTCTACTTGGGAATCCGTGCTCTTGCACGGGGTGGGGAGGGGGGAGTCGGTGGCAGGGGGGCCTGCCTACACATGCCTCTTCTTCTGTCACTTTGGCTGCGGCTGAGCCTGGCACTGGGTGCGTGCATGCTCAGGAGACAGGCTTCTGCATGTCTCTGGACAGGCCCCGTGCCAGCTGGGACCTGAGCCCCAGCGCAGGTGCACCACCTGCGCTCAGGTTCCTTGGACCGGCCCAGGTCAGCTGAGAGGGAGGAGAACATGGTCCTGACCGCGGAGGGAAGCAAAAGTGCCGACACCTGCCAGCCGGAGAGCCGCATCCGACAGCCCTGTGGGATCTAAGCCCCCTCTCGCTCCATCCGCTGCCTCCCTCCTCACCCCCTCCTTTCGGGGCGCCGAGACGGCGCCCGGGCTGGGGGTGGCGGAGGGGGAGGGGCAAGCGCTAGGCCTCCCGCGCCGCCGTAGACCCCTCTCTGACGCCCCGCAGAGCCGGGACCAAAGCGCAGGCGCCCCGGCCCGCTGGGACGGCCACGCCCAGCGCCGCCCTGGCGCGCAGGCGCCACTCACCCCGCACCCGGCAGACTCGTCCCGACCCCGCCCCTCCTGGTTGCTCTGGAGACGGTGGCCACCGGCGGGAGGTGCCCAAGCCCGGGAGTGGGAAGACAGCTGTGAAGGATTGGGGCGGGGGGGGGGGGGGGGAGGCGTTTTCTGCACTCGGGAGTTGTCCCCAGTGGCAGTGCCGGGACAGATGCGGCCAATAGGCATCCTGCCGAAACCCACCCAATGCACTTCGGGGAGCGCGTCCACTGCCAGGAAAACCTCCAGCGCTGGGGGAAGCGGGGTTCCAAAATGTATCCACCGAATGCCAGCAGGAGGCCACGGGGACGCGACGGAAGGGGTCGCCGACGTGGGTGCAGCCTGCTGGGTGGGGACCGGGCTAGGAGAGAAGCTCTGCTATGCTGTCCTGGACAGTTGTTCCCTCCTGTGTGTCTGGTGAAAAGCCAAGAGACAGAAGAAGCTCCAGGAACCAGAGAGCGGCTCCGTTGCCCAAAGTCGGAGCCAAAACTTCCACCGCTAGGGGCCACTGTTGGATAGGAATAGTTCCTTCCTCACACTTGCTGGGGGGCAGAGGGCTGAGTTCTAAGGCAGGGGGAGGGGCAGGGCCCCTTGCAGAAAGGGCTGTGGGGGAAGGGACCCCTGGGCCAGCTCTGGGGCTGCTGGGAGAGCCCCCTCTCCATGCCATAGCTCACCTGGCCCAGGCGCCAAGGGTCTGGGTCGGGCCAGGCTGCCAGACCCGTCTGAAGAGGGGGTTTCCTCGCCAACCAAAGTCCCCGAGGCCTCCTCAAGCGGGGGCCTACCTAGGGCCGGCCGGCCTTGCCCTGCAGGTCTCTCCCACGGCAATGGTCACAGACATGCTGTCTCCCATCGCCGTCACCTCCACCTTACGTCAGGGGAACCCCGGCCTTTCCCACCGGTGGCCTGCGGGCTTCGGCCTGGGCTCCCAGCCAGGCCTGCAGAGGCCTGGCTCCCGGAGAGGACAGGCCCAGAGTCTTCCCTCTCCCTTGTCAATGACCTGTCTTTCTCTGCGTTTCTTTTCTGGGACGAGAGGGGCCCCAGAGCACCCCGACGACTCTGAGCAATGAGCCTGCCCTTTCTCCTCTCGCCCTCCTTTTTGGGACCGTACCAAGCGACGAGCGTTTCTCTCGGCTCTGGGGCCGCGGGACGCAAAACGAAACTGCTTACCTATTGGGTGGTGAGACACTTGCGTGGAAATCATTTCTGCTCACTTGAGGCAGGCACTGCGGTCAAGTGGGCTTACAGGTCCAGGGGTTCCATGGACCGGGTATATTCTAAGCGGCCATCGTGACCGTCCAAAGCGGACGTATGGGTTGTTTGGGCATTGGCTCGAGTCGTAACCCTCCGTTTTTGGGGGAAAACAAGGGAGAACCCATCACCTTCAGCACATTTCCCTCTGCCACAGCACGCCACGCAACCAGGTGATTTTCCTATTGATTGCCGTTCCAAGCTACCATAGCGGGCAATGCCGCAGGGATACTGTCCAGATTTCCAAACCAAAGCAGATAGGCCTTCTCGCCGAGGCGCAGCTGCGCGGTCGATCAAGCCCCAGGCCCTGGTGCTCCTGAGGGCTGCGGGGACGCCCAGGACTACGCTGCTGAGGGCAGGTGGCTCCGGGCCTCAGTGCCCTGCCAGTGGGCTCTACTTGGGAATCCGTGCTCTTGCACGGGGTGGGGAGGGGGGAGTCGGTGGCAGGGGGGCCTGCCTACACATGCCTCTTCTTCTGTCACTTTGGCTGCGGCTGAGCCTGGCACTGGGTGCGTGCATGCTCAGGAGACAGGCTTCTGCATGTCTCTGGACAGGCCCCGTGCCAGCTGGGACCTGAGCCCCAGCGCAGGTGCACCACCTGCGCTCAGGTTCCTTGGACCGGCCCAGGTCAGCTGAGAGGGAGGAGAACATGGTCCTGACCGCGGAGGGAAGCAAAAGTGCCGACACCTGCCAGCGGGAGAGCCGCATCCGACAGCCCTGTGGGATCTAAGCCCCCTCTCGCTCCATCCGCTGCCTCCCTCCTCACCCCCTCCTTTCGGGGCGCCGAGACGGCGCCCGGGCTGGGGGTGGCGGAGGGGGAGGGGCAAGCGCTAGGCCTCCCGCGCCGCCGTAGACCCCTCTCTGACGCCCCGCAGAGCCGGGACCAAAGCGCAGGCGCCCCGGCCCGCTGGGACGGCCACGCCCAGCGCCGCCCTGGCGCGCAGGCGCCACTCACCCCGCACCCGGCAGACTCGTCCCGACCCCGCCCCTCCTGGTTGCTCTGGAGACGGTGGCCACCGGCGGGAGGTGCCCAAGCCCGGGAGTGGGAAGACAGCTGTGAAGGATTGGGGCGGGGGGGGGGGGGAGGCGTTTTCTGCACTCGGGAGTTGTCCCCAGTGGCAGTGCCGGGACAGATGCGGCCAATAGGCATCCTGCCGAAACCCACCCAATGCACTTCGGGGAGCGCGTCCACTGCCAGGAAAACCTCCAGCGCTGGGGGAAGCGGGGTTCCAAAATGTATCCACCGAATGCCAGCAGGAGGCCACGGGGACGCGACGGAAGGGGTCGCCGACGTGGGTGCAGCCTGCTGGGTGGGGACCGGGCTAGGAGAGAAGCTCTGCTATGCTGTCCTGGACAGTTGTTCCCTCCTGTGTGTCTGGTGAAAAGCCAAGAGACAGAAGAAGCTCCAGGAACCAGAGAGCGGCTCCGTTGCCCAAAGTCGGAGCCAAAACTTCCACCGCTAGGGGCCACTGTTGGATAGGAATAGTTCCTTCCTCACACTTGCTGGGGGGCAGAGGGCTGAGTTCTAAGGCAGGGGGAGGGGCAGGGCCCCTTGCAGAAAGGGCTGTGGGGGAAGGGACCCCTGGGCCAGCTCTGGGGCTGCTGGGAGAGCCCCCTCTCCATGCCATAGCTCACCTGGCCCAGGCGCCAAGGGTCTGGGTCGGGCCAGGCTGCCAGACCCATCTGAAGAGGGGGTTTCCTCGCCAACCAAAGTCCCCGAGGCCTCCTCAAGCGGGGGCCTACCTAGGGCCGGCCGGCCTTGCCCTGCAGGTCTCTCCCACGGCAATGGTCACAGACATGCTGTCTCCCATCGCCGTCACCTCCACCTTACGTCAGGGGAACCCCGGCCTTTCCCACCGGTGGCCTGCGGGCTTCGGCCTGGGCTCCCGGCCAGGCCTGCAGAGGCCTGGCTCCCGGAGAGGACAGGCCCAGAGTCTTCCCTCTCCCTTGTCAATGACCTGTCTTTCTCTGCGTTTCTTTTCTGGGACGAGAGGGGCCCCAGAGCACCCCGACGACTCTGAGCAATGAGCCTGCCCTTTCTCCTCTCGCCCTCCTTTTTGGGACCGTACCAAGCGACGAGCGTTTCTCTCGGCTCTGGGGCCACGGGACGCAAAACGAAACTGCTTACCTATTGGGTGGTGAGACACTTGCGTGGAAATCATTTCTGCTCACTTGAGGCAGGCACTGCGGTCAAGTGGGCTTACAGGTCCAGGGGTTCCATGGACCGGGTATATTCTAAGCGGCCATCGTGACCGTCCAAAGCGGACGTATGGGTTGTTTGGGCATTGGCTCGAGTCGTAACCCTCCGTTTTTGGGGGAAAACAAGGGAGAACCCATCACCTTCAGCACATTTCCCTCTGCCACAGCACGCCACGCAACCAGGTGATTTTCCTATTGATTGCCGTTCCAAGCTACCATAGCGGGCAATGCCGCAGGGATACTGTCCAGATTTCCAAACCAAAGCAGATAGGCCTTCTCGCCGAGGCGCAGCTGCGCGGTCGATCAAGCCCCAGGCCCTGGTGCTCCTGAGGGCTGCGGGGACGCCCAGGACTACGCTGCTGAGGGCAGGTGGCTCCGGGCCTCAGTGCCCTGCCAGTGGGCTCTACTTGGGAATCCGTGCTCTTGCACGGGGTGGGGAGGGGGGAGTCGGTGGCAGGGGGGCCTGCCTACACATGCCTCTTCTTCTGTCACTTTGGCTGCGGCTGAGCCTGGCACTGGGTGCGTGCATGCTCAGGAGACAGGCTTCTGCATGTCTCTGGACAGGCCCCGTGCCAGCTGGGACCTGAGCCCCAGCGCAGGTGCACCACCTGCGCTCAGGTTCCTTGGACCGGCCCAGGTCAGCTGAGAGGGAGGAGAACATGGTCCTGACCGCGGAGGGAAGCAAAAGTGCCGACACCTGCCAGCGGGAGAGCCGCATCCGACAGCCCTGTGGGATCTAAGCCCCCTCTCGCTCCATCCGCTGCCTCCCTCCTCACCCCCTCCTTTCGGGGCGCCGAGACGGCGCCCGGGCTGGGGGTGGCGGAGGGGGAGGGGCAAGCGCTAGGCCTCCCGCGCCGCCGTAGACCCCTCTCTGACGCCCCGCAGAGCCGGGACCAAAGCGCAGGCGCCCCGGCCCGCTGGGACGGCCACGCCCAGCGCCGCCCTGGCGCGCAGGCGCCACTCACCCCGCACCCGGCAGACTCGTCCCGACCCCGCCCCTCCTGGTTGCTCTGGAGACGGTGGCCACCGGCGGGAGGTGCCCAAGCCCGGGAGTGGGAAGACAGCTGTGAAGGATTGGGGCGGGGGGGGGGGGGGGAGGCGTTTTCTGCACTCGGGAGTTGTCCCCAGTGGCAGTGCCGGGACAGATGCGGCCAATAGGCATCCTGCCGAAACCCACCCAATGCACTTCGGGGAGCGCGTCCACTGCCAGGAAAACCTCCAGCGCTGGGGGAAGCGGGGTTCCAAAATGTATCCACCGAATGCCAGCAGGAGGCCACGGGGACGCGACGGAAGGGGTCGCCGACGTGGGTGCAGCCTGCTGGGTGGGGACCGGGCTAGGAGAGAAGCTCTGCTATGCTGTCCTGGACAGTTGTTCCCTCCTGTGTGTCTGGTGAAAAGCCAAGAGACAGAAGAAGCTCCAGGAACCAGAGAGCGGCTCCGTTGCCCAAAGTCGGAGCCAAAACTTCCACCGCTAGGGGCCACTGTTGGATAGGAATAGTTCCTTCCTCACACTTGCTGGGGGGCAGAGGGCTGAGTTCTAAGGCAGGGGGAGGGGCAGGGCCCCTTGCAGAAAGGGCTGTGGGGGAAGGGACCCCTGGGCCAGCTCTGGGGCTGCTGGGAGAGCCCCCTCTCCATGCCATAGCTCACCTGGCCCAGGCGCCAAGGGTCTGGGTCGGGCCAGGCTGCCAGACCCGTCTGAAGAGGGGGTTTCCTCGCCAACCAAAGTCCCCGAGGCCTCCTCAAGCGGGGGCCTACCTAGGGCCGGCCGGCCTTGCCCTGCAGGTCTCTCCCACGGCAATGGTCACAGACATGCTGTCTCCCATCGCCGTCACCTCCACCTTACGTCAGGGGAACCCCGGCCTTTCCCACCGGTGGCCTGCGGGCTTCGGCCTGGGCTCCCGGCCAGGCCTGCAGAGGCCTGGCTCCCGGAGAGGACAGGCCCAGAGTCTTCCCTCTCCCTTGTCAATGACCTGTCTTTCTCTGCGTTTCTTTTCTGGGACGAGAGGGGCCCCAGAGCACCCCGACGACTCTGAGCAATGAGCCTGCCCTTTCTCCTCTCGCCCTCCTTTTTGGGACCGTACCAAGCGACGAGCGTTTCTCTCGGCTCTGGGGCCGCGGGACGCAAAACGAAACTGCTTACCTATTGGGTGGTGAGACACTTGCGTGGAAATCATTTCTGCTCACTTGAGGCAGGCACTGCGGTCAAGTGGGCTTACAGGCCCAGGGGTTCCATGGACCGGGTATATTCTAAGCGGCCATCGTGACCGTCCAAAGCGGACGTATGGGTTGTTTGGGCATTGGCTCGAGTCGTAAGCCTCCGTTTTGGGGGGAAAACAAGGGAGAACCCATCACCTTCAGCACATTTCCCTCTGCCACAGCACGCCACGCAACCAGGTGATTTTCCTATTGATTGCCGTTCCAAGCTACCATAGCGGGCAATGCCGCAGGGATACTGTCCAGATTTCCAAACCAAAGCAGATAGGCCTTCTCGCCGAGGCGCAGCTGCGCGGTCGATCAAGCCCCAGGCCCTGGTGCTCCTGAGGGCTGCGGGGACGCCCAGGACTACGCTGCTGAGGGCAGGTGGCTCCGGGCCTCAGTGCCCTGCCAGTGGGCTCTACTTGGGAATCCGTGCTCTTGCACGGGGTGGGGAGGGGGGAGTCGGTGGCAGGGGGGCCTGCCTACACATGCCTCTTCTTCTGTCACTTTGGCTGCGGCTGAGCCTGGCACTGGGTGCGTGCATGCTCAGGAGACAGGCTTCTGCATGTCTCTGGACAGGCCCCGTGCCAGCTGGGACCTGAGCCCCAGTGCAGGTGCACCACCTGCGCTCAGGTTCCTTGGACCGGCCCAGGTCAGCTGAGAGGGAGGAGAACATGGTCCTGACCGCGGAGGGAAGCAAAAGTGCCGACACCTGCCAGCGGGAGAGCCGCATCCGACAGCCCTGTGGGATCTAAGCCCCCTCTCGCTCCATCCGCTGCCTCCCTCCTCACCCCCTCCTTTCGGGGCGCCGAGACGGCGCCCGGGCTGGGGGTGGCGGAGGGGGAGGGGCAAGCGCTAGGCCTCCCGCGCCGCCGTAGACCCCTCTCTGACGCCCCGCAGAGCCGGGACCAAAGCGCAGGCGCCCCGGCCCGCTGGGACGGCCACGCCCAGCGCCGCCCTGGCGCGCAGGCGCCACTCACCCCGCACCCGGCAGACTCGTCCCGACCCCGCCCCTCCTGGTTGCTCTGGAGACGGTGGCCACCGGCGGGAGGTGCCCAAGCCCGAGAGTGGGAAGACAGCTGTGAAGGATTGGGGCGGGGGGGGGGGGGGGGGGAGGCGTTTTCTGCACTCGGGAGTTGTCCCCAGTGGCAGTGCCGGGACAGATGCGGCCAATAGGCATCCTGCCGAAACCCACCCAATGCACTTCGGGGAGCGCGTCCACTGCCAGGAAAACCTCCAGCGCTGGGGGAAGCGGGGTTCCAAAATGTATCCACCGAATGCCAGCAGGAGGCCACGGGGACGCGACGGAAGGGGTCGCCGACGTGGGTGCAGCCTGCTGGGTGGGGACCGGGCTAGGAGAGAAGCTCTGCTATGCTGTCCTGGACAGTTGTTCCCTCCTGTGTGTCTGGTGAAAAGCCAAGAGACAGAAGAAGCTCCAGGAACCAGAGAGCGGCTCCGTTGCCCAAAGTCGGAGCCAAAACTTCCACCGCTAGGGGCCACTGTTGGATAGGAATAGTTCCTTCCTCACACTTGCTGGGGGGCAGAGGGCTGAGTTCTAAGGCAGGGGGAGGGGCAGGGCCCCTTGCAGAAAGGGCTGTGGGGGAAGGGACCCCTGGGCCAGCTCTGGGGCTGCTGGGAGAGCCCCCTCTCCATGCCATAGCTCACCTGGCCCAGGCGCCAAGGGTCTGGGTCGGGCCAGGCTGCCAGACCCGTCTGAAGAGGGGGTTTCCTCGCCAACCAAAGTCCCCGAGGCCTCCTCAAGCGGGGGCCTACCTAGGGCCGGCCGGCCTTGCCCTGCAGGTCTCTCCCACGGCAATGGTCACAGACATGCTGTCTCCCATCGCCGTCACCTCCACCTTACGTCAGGGGAACCCCGGCCTTTCCCACCGGTGGCCTGCGGGCTTCGGCCTGGGCTCCCGGCCAGGCCTGCAGAGGCCTGGCTCCCGGAGAGGACAGGCCCAGAGTCTTCCCTCTCCCTTGTCAATGACCTGTCTTTCTCTGCGTTTCTTTTCTGGGACGAGAGGGGCCCCAGAGCACCCCGACGACTCTGAGCAATGAGCCTGCCCTTTCTCCTCTCGCCCTCCTTTTTGGGACCGTACCAAGCGACGAGCGTTTCTCTCGGCTCTGGGGCCGCGGGACGCAAAACGAAACTGCTTACCTATTGGGTGGTGAGACACTTGCGTGGAAATCATTTCTGCTCACTTGAGGCAGGCACTGCGGTCAAGTGGGCTTACAGGCCCAGGGGTTCCATGGACCGGGTATATTCTAAGCGGCCATCGTGACCGTCCAAAGCGGACGTATGGGTTGTTTGGGCATTGGCTCGAGTCGTAAGCCTCCGTTTTGGGGGGAAAACAAGGGAGAACCCATCACCTTCAGCACATTTCCCTCTGCCACAGCACGCCACGCAACCAGGTGATTTTCCTATTGATTGCCGTTCCAAGCTACCATAGCGGGCAATGCCGCAGGGATACTGTCCAGATTTCCAAACCAAAGCAGATAGGCCTTCTCGCCGAGGCGCAGCTGCGCGGTCGATCAAGCCCCAGGCCCTGGTGCTCCTGAGGGCTGCGGGGACGCCCAGGACTACGCTGCTGAGGGCAGGTGGCTCCGGGCCTCAGTGCCCTGCCAGTGGGCTCTACTTGGGAATCCGTGCTCTTGCACGGGGTAGGGAGGGGGGAGTCGGTGGCAGGGGGGCCTGCCTACACATGCCTCTTCTTCTGTCACTTTGGCTGCGGCTGAGCCTGGCACTGGGTGCGTGCATGCTCAGGAGACAGGCTTCTGCATGTCTCTGGACAGGCCCCGTGCCAGCTGGGACCTGAGCCCCAGCGCAGGTGCACCACCTGCGCTCAGGTTCCTTGGACCGGCCCAGGTCAGCTGAGAGGGAGGAGAACATGGTCCTGACCGCGGAGGGAAGCAAAAGTGCCGACACCTGCCAGCGGGAGAGCCGCATCCGACAGCCCTGTGGGATCTAAGCCCCCTCTCGCTCCATCCGCTGCCTCCCTCCTCACCCCCTCCTTTCGGGGCGCCGAGACGGCGCCCGGGCTGGGGGTGGCGGAGGGGGAGGGGCAAGCGCTAGGCCTCCCGCGCCGCCGTAGACCCCTCTCTGACGCCCCGCAGAGCCGGGACCAAAGCGCAGGCGCCCCGGCCCGCTGGGACGGCCACGCCCAGCGCCGCCCTGGCGCGCAGGCGCCACTCACCCCGCACCCGGCAGACTCGTCCCGACCCCGCCCCTCCTGGTTGCTCTGGAGACGGTGGCCACCGGCGGGAGGTGCCCAAGCCCGGGAGTGGGAAGACAGCTGTGAAGGATTGGGGCGGGGGGGGGGGGGGGGAGGCGTTTTCTGCACTCGGGAGTTGTCCCCAGTGGCAGTGCCGGGACAGATGCGGCCAATAGGCATCCTGCCGAAACCCACCCAATGCACTTCGGGGAGCGCGTCCACTGCCAGGAAAACCTCCAGCGCTGGGGGAAGCGGGGTTCCAAAATGTATCCACCGAATGCCAGCAGGAGGCCACGGGGACGCGACGGAAGGGGTCGCCGACGTGGGTGCAGCCTGCTGGGTGGGGACCGGGCTAGGAGAGAAGCTCTGCTATGCTGTCCTGGACAGTTGTTCCCTCCTGTGTGTCTGGTGAAAAGCCAAGAGACAGAAGAAGCTCCAGGAACCAGAGAGCGGCTCCGTTGCCCAAAGTCGGAGCCAAAACTTCCACCGCTAGGGGCCACTGTTGGATAGGAATAGTTCCTTCCTCACACTTGCTGGGGGGCAGAGGGCTGAGTTCTAAGGCAGGGGGAGGGGCAGGGCCCCTTGCAGAAAGGGCTGTGGGGGAAGGGACCCCTGGGCCAGCTCTGGGGCTGCTGGGAGAGCCCCCTCTCCATGCCATAGCTCACCTGGCCCAGGCGCCAAGGGTCTGGGTCGGGCCAGGCTGCCAGACCCGTCTGAAGAGGGGGTTTCCTCGCCAACCAAAGTCCCCGAGGCCTCCTCAAGCGGGGGCCTACCTAGGGCCGGCCGGCCTTGCCCTGCAGGTCTCTCCCACGGCAATGGTCACAGACATGCTGTCTCCCATCGCCGTCACCTCCACCTTACGTCAGGGGAACCCCGGCCTTTCCCACCGGTGGCCTGCGGGCTTCGGCCTGGGCTCCCGGCCAGGCCTGCAGAGGCCTGGCTCCCGGAGAGGACAGGCCCAGAGTCTTCCCTCTCCCTTGTCAATGACCTGTCTTTCTCTGCGTTTCTTTTCTGGGACGAGAGGGGCCCCAGAGCACCCCGACGACTCTGAGCAATGAGCCTGCCCTTTCTCCTCTCGCCCTCCTTTTTGGGACCGTACCAAGCGACGAGCGTTTCTCTCGGCTCTGGGGCCGCGGGACGCAAAACGAAACTGCTTACCTATTGGGTGGTGAGACACTTGCGTGGAAATCATTTCTGCTCACTTGAGGCAGGCACTGCGGTCAAGTGGGCTTACAGGCCCAGGGGTTCCATGGACCGGGTATATTCTAAGCGGCCATCGTGACCGTCCAAAGCGGACGTATGGGTTGTTTGGGCATTGGCTCGAGTCGTAAGCCTCCGTTTTGGGGGGAAAACAAGGGAGAACCCATCACCTTCAGCACATTTCCCTCTGCCACAGCACGCCACGCAACCAGGTGATTTTCCTATTGATTGCCGTTCCAAGCTACCATAGCGGGCAATGCCGCAGGGATACTGTCCAGATTTCCAAACCAAAGCAGATAGGCCTTCTCGCCGAGGCGCAGCTGCGCGGTCGATCAAGCCCCAGGCCCTGGTGCTCCTGAGGGCTGCGGGGACGCCCAGGACTACGCTGCTGAGGGCAGGTGGCTCCGGGCCTCAGTGCCCTGCCAGTGGGCTCTACTTGGGAATCCGTGCTCTTGCACGGGGTGGGGAGGGGGGAGTCGGTGGCAGGGGGGCCTGCCTACACATGCCTCTTCTTCTGTCACTTTGGCTGCGGCTGAGCCTGGCACTGGGTGCGTGCATGCTCAGGAGACAGGCTTCTGCATGTCTCTGGACAGGCCCCGTGCCAGCTGGGACCTGAGCCCCAGCGCAGGTGCACCACCTGCGCTCAGGTTCCTTGGACCGGCCCAGGTCAGCTGAGAGGGAGGAGAACATGGTCCTGACCGCGGAGGGAAGCAAAAGTGCCGACACCTGCCAGCGGGAGAGCCGCATCCGACAGCCCTGTGGGATCTAAGCCCCCTCTCGCTCCATCCGCTGCCTCCCTCCTCACCCCCTCCTTTCGGGGCGCCGAGACGGCGCCCGGGCTGGGGGTGGCGGAGGGGGAGGGGCAAGCGCTAGGCCTCCCGCGCCGCCGTAGACCCCTCTCTGACGCCCCGCAGAGCCGGGACCAAAGCGCAGGCGCCCCGGCCCGCTGGGACGGCCACGCCCAGCGCCGCCCTGGCGCGCAGGCGCCACTCACCCCGCACCCGGCAGACTCGTCCCGACCCCGCCCCTCCTGGTTGCTCTGGAGACGGTGGCCACCGGCGGGAGGTGCCCAAGCCCGAGAGTGGGAAGACAGCTGTGAAGGATTGGGGCGGGGGGGGGGGGGGGGAGGCGTTTTCTGCACTCGGGAGTTGTCCCCAGTGGCAGTGCCGGGACAGATGCGGCCAATAGGCATCCTGCCGAAACCCACCCAATGCACTTCGGGGAGCGCGTCCACTGCCAGGAAAACCTCCAGCGCTGGGGGAAGCGGGGTTCCAAAATGTATCCACCGAATGCCAGCAGGAGGCCACGGGGACGCGACGGAAGGGGTCGCCGACGTGGGTGCAGCCTGCTGGGTGGGGACCGGGCTAGGAGAGAAGCTCTGCTATGCTGTCCTGGACAGTTGTTCCCTCCTGTGTGTCTGGTGAAAAGCCAAGAGACAGAAGAAGCTCCAGGAACCAGAGAGCGGCTCCGTTGCCCAAAGTCGGAGCCAAAACTTCCACCGCTAGGGGCCACTGTTGGATAGGAATAGTTCCTTCCTCACACTTGCTGGGGGGCAGAGGGCTGAGTTCTAAGGCAGGGGGAGGGGCAGGGCCCCTTGCAGAAAGGGCTGTGGGGGAAGGGACCCCTGGGCCAGCTCTGGGGCTGCTGGGAGAGCCCCCTCTCCATGCCATAGCTCACCTGGCCCAGGCGCCAAGGGTCTGGGTCGGGCCAGGCTGCCAGACCCGTCTGAAGAGGGGGTTTCCTCGCCAACCAAAGTCCCCGAGGCCTCCTCAAGCGGGGGCCTACCTAGGGCCGGCCGGCCTTGCCCTGCAGGTCTCTCCCACGGCAATGGTCACAGACATGCTGTCTCCCATCGCCGTCACCTCCACCTTACGTCAGGGGAACCCCGGCCTTTCCCACCGGTGGCCTGCGGGCTTCGGCCTGGGCTCCCGGCCAGGCCTGCAGAGGCCTGGCTCCCGGAGAGGACAGGCCCAGAGTCTTCCCTCTCCCTTGTCAATGACCTGTCTTTCTCTGCGTTTCTTTTCTGGGACGAGAGGGGCCCCAGAGCACCCCGACGACTCTGAGCAATGAGCCTGCCCTTTCTCCTCTCGCCCTCCTTTTTGGGACCGTACCAAGCGACGAGCGTTTCTCTCGGCTCTGGGGCCGCGGGACGCAAAACGAAACTGCTTACCTATTGGGTGGTGAGACACTTGCGTGGAAATCATTTCTGCTCACTTGAGGCAGGCACTGCGGTCAAGTGGGCTTACAGGCCCAGGGGTTCCATGGACCGGGTATATTCTAAGCGGCCATCGTGACCGTCCAAAGCGGACGTATGGGTTGTTTGGGCATTGGCTCGAGTCGTAAGCCTCCGTTTTGGGGGGAAAACAAGGGAGAACCCATCACCTTCAGCACATTTCCCTCTGCCACAGCACGCCACGCAACCAGGTGATTTTCCTATTGATTGCCGTTCCAAGCTACCATAGCGGGCAATGCCGCAGGGATACTGTCCAGATTTCCAAACCAAAGCAGATAGGCCTTCTCGCCGAGGCGCAGCTGCGCGGTCGATCAAGCCCCAGGCCCTGGTGCTCCTGAGGGCTGCGGGGACGCCCAGGACTACGCTGCTGAGGGCAGGTGGCTCCGGGCCTCAGTGCCCTGCCAGTGGGCTCTACTTGGGAATCCGTGCTCTTGCACGGGGTGGGGAGGGGGGAGTCGGTGGCAGGGGGGCCTGCCTACACATGCCTCTTCTTCTGTCACTTTGGCTGCGGCTGAGCCTGGCACTGGGTGCGTGCATGCTCAGGAGACAGGCTTCTGCATGTCTCTGGACAGGCCCCGTGCCAGCTGGGACCTGAGCCCCAGCGCAGGTGCACCACCTGCGCTCAGGTTCCTTGGACCGGCCCAGGTCAGCTGAGAGGGAGGAGAACATGGTCCTGACCGCGGAGGGAAGCAAAAGTGCCGACACCTGCCAGCGGGAGAGCCGCATCCGACAGCCCTGTGGGATCTAAGCCCCCTCTCGCTCCATCCGCTGCCTCCCTCCTCACCCCCTCCTTTCGGGGCGCCGAGACGGCGCCCGGGCTGGGGGTGGCGGAGGGGGAGGGGCAAGCGCTAGGCCTCCCGCGCCGCCGTAGACCCCTCTCTGACGCCCCGCAGAGCCGGGACCAAAGCGCAGGCGCCCCGGCCCGCTGGGACGGCCACGCCCAGCGCCGCCCTGGCGCGCAGGCGCCACTCACCCCGCACCCGGCAGACTCGTCCCGACCCCGCCCCTCCTGGTTGCTCTGGAGACGGTGGCCACCGGCGGGAGGTGCCCAAGCCCGGGAGTGGGAAGACAGCTGTGAAGGATTGGGGCGGGGGGGGGGGGGGGGGAGGCGTTTTCTGCACTCGGGAGTTGTCCCCAGTGGCAGTGCCGGGACAGATGCGGCCAATAGGCATCCTGCCGAAACCCACCCAATGCACTTCGGGGAGCGCGTCCACTGCCAGGAAAACCTCCAGCGCTGGGGGAAGCGGGGTTCCAAAATGTATCCACCGAATGCCAGCAGGAGGCCACGGGGACGCGACGGAAGGGGTCGCCGACGTGGGTGCAGCCTGCTGGGTGGGGACCGGGCTAGGAGAGAAGCTCTGCTATGCTGTCCTGGACAGTTGTTCCCTCCTGTGTGTCTGGTGAAAAGCCAAGAGACAGAAGAAGCTCCAGGAACCAGAGAGCGGCTCCGTTGCCCAAAGTCGGAGCCAAAACTTCCACCGCTAGGGGCCACTGTTGGATAGGAATAGTTCCTTCCTCACACTTGCTGGGGGGCAGAGGGCTGAGTTCTAAGGCAGGGGGAGGGGCAGGGCCCCTTGCAGAAAGGGCTGTGGGGGAAGGGACCCCTGGGCCAGCTCTGGGGCTGCTGGGAGAGCCCCCTCTCCATGCCATAGCTCACCTGGCCCAGGCGCCAAGGGTCTGGGTCGGGCCAGGCTGCCAGACCCGTCTGAAGAGGGGGTTTCCTCGCCAACCAAAGTCCCCGAGGCCTCCTCAAGCGGGGGCCTACCTAGGGCCGGCCGGCCTTGCCCTGCAGGTCTCTCCCACGGCAATGGTCACAGACATGCTGTCTCCCATCGCCGTCACCTCCACCTTACGTCAGGGGAACCCCGGCCTTTCCCACCGGTGGCCTGCGGGCTTCGGCCTGGGCTCCCGGCCAGGCCTGCAGAGGCCTGGCTCCCGGAGAGGACAGGCCCAGAGTCTTCCCTCTCCCTTGTCAATGACCTGTCTTTCTCTGCGTTTCTTTTCTGGGACGAGAGGGGCCCCAGAGCACCCCGACGACTCTGAGCAATGAGCCTGCCCTTTCTCCTCTCGCCCTCCTTTTTGGGACCGTACCAAGCGACGAGCGTTTCTCTCGGCTCTGGGGCCGCGGGACGCAAAACGAAACTGCTTACCTATTGGGTGGTGAGACACTTGCGTGGAAATCATTTCTGCTCACTTGAGGCAGGCACTGCGGTCAAGTGGGCTTACAGGCCCAGGGGTTCCATGGACCGGGTATATTCTAAGCGGCCATCGTGACCGTCCAAAGCGGACGTATGGGTTGTTTGGGCATTGGCTCGAGTCGTAAGCCTCCGTTTTGGGGGGAAAACAAGGGAGAACCCATCACCTTCAGCACATTTCCCTCTGCCACAGCACGCCACGCAACCAGGTGATTTTCCTATTGATTGCCGTTCCAAGCTACCATAGCGGGCAATGCCGCAGGGATACTGTCCAGATTTCCAAACCAAAGCAGATAGGCCTTCTCGCCGAGGCGCAGCTGCGCGGTCGATCAAGCCCCAGGCCCTGGTGCTCCTGAGGGCTGCGGGGACGCCCAGGACTACGCTGCTGAGGGCAGGTGGCTCCGGGCCTCAGTGCCCTGCCAGTGGGCTCTACTTGGGAATCCGTGCTCTTGCACGGGGTGGGGAGGGGGGAGTCGGTGGCAGGGGGGCCTGCCTACACATGCCTCTTCTTCTGTCACTTTGGCTGCGGCTGAGCCTGGCACTGGGTGCGTGCATGCTCAGGAGACAGGCTTCTGCATGTCTCTGGACAGGCCCCGTGCCAGCTGGGACCTGAGCCCCAGCGCAGGTGCACCACCTGCGCTCAGGTTCCTTGGACCGGCCCAGGTCAGCTGAGAGGGAGGAGAACATGGTCCTGACCGCGGAGGGAAGCAAAAGTGCCGACACCTGCCAGCGGGAGAGCCGCATCCGACAGCCCTGTGGGATCTAAGCCCCCTCTGGCTCCATCCGCTGCCTCCCTCCTCACCCCCTCCTTTCGGGGCGCCGAGACGGCGCCCGGGCTGGGGGTGGCGGAGGGGGAGGGGCAAGCGCTAGGCCTCCCGCGCCGCCGTAGACCCCTCTCTGACGCCCCGCAGAGCCGGGACCAAAGCGCAGGCGCCCCGGCCCGCTGGGACGGCCACGCCCAGCGCCGCCCTGGCGCGCAGGCGCCACTCACCCCGCACCCGGCAGACTCGTCCCGACCCCGCCCCTCCTGGTTGCTCTGGAGACGGTGGCCACCGGCGGGAGGTGCCCAAGCCCGGGAGTGGGAAGACAGCTGTGAAGGATTGGGGCGGGGGGGGGGGGGGGGAGGCGTTTTCTGCACTCGGGAGTTGTCCCCAGTGGCAGTGCCGGGACAGATGCGGCCAATAGGCATCCTGCCGAAACCCACCCAATGCACTTCGGGGAGCGCGTCCACTGCCAGGAAAACCTCCAGCGCTGGGGGAAGCGGGGTTCCAAAATGTATCCACCGAATGCCAGCAGGAGGCCACGGGGACGCGACGGAAGGGGTCGCCGACGTGGGTGCAGCCTGCTGGGTGGGGACCGGGCTAGGAGAGAAGCTCTGCTATGCTGTCCTGGACAGTTGTTCCCTCCTGTGTGTCTGGTGAAAAGCCAAGAGACAGAAGAAGCTCCAGGAACCAGAGAGCGGCTCCGTTGCCCAAAGTCGGAGCCAAAACTTCCACCGCTAGGGGCCACTGTTGGATAGGAATAGTTCCTTCCTCACACTTGCTGGGGGGCAGAGGGCTGAGTTCTAAGGCAGGGGGAGGGGCAGGGCCCCTTGCAGAAAGGGCTGTGGGGGAAGGGACCCCTGGGCCAGCTCTGGGGCTGCTGGGAGAGCCCCCTCTCCATGCCATAGCTCACCTGGCCCAGGCGCCAAGGGTCTGGGTCGGGCCAGGCTGCCAGACCCGTCTGAAGAGGGGGTTTCCTCGCCAACCAAAGTCCCCGAGGCCTCCTCAAGCGGGGGCCTACCTAGGGCCGGCCGGCCTTGCCCTGCAGGTCTCTCCCACGGCAATGGTCACAGACATGCTGTCTCCCATCGCCGTCACCTCCACCTTACGTCAGGGGAACCCCGGCCTTTCCCACCGGTGGCCTGCGGGCTTCGGCCTGGGCTCCCGGCCAGGCCTGCAGAGGCCTGGCTCCCGGAGAGGACAGGCCCAGAGTCTTCCCTCTCCCTTGTCAATGACCTGTCTTTCTCTGCGTTTCTTTTCTGGGACGAGAGGGGCCCCAGAGCACCCCGACGACTCTGAGCAATGAGCCTGCCCTTTCTCCTCTCGCCCTCCTTTTTGGGACCGTACCAAGCGACGAGCGTTTCTCTCGGCTCTGGGGCCGCGGGACGCAAAACGAAACTGCTTACCTATTGGGTGGTGAGACACTTGCGTGGAAATCATTTCTGCTCACTTGAGGCAGGCACTGCGGTCAAGTGGGCTTACAGGTCCAGGGGTTCCATGGACCGGGTATATTCTAAGCGGCCATCGTGACCGTCCAAAGCGGACGTATGGGTTGTTTGGGCATTGGCTCGAGTCGTAACCCTCCGTTTTTGGGGGAAAACAAGGGAGAACCCATCACCTTCAGCACATTTCCCTCTGCCACAGCACGCCACGCAACCAGGTGATTTTCCTATTGATTGCCGTTCCAAGCTACCATAGCGGGCAATGCCGCAGGGATACTGTCCAGATTTCCAAACCAAAGCAGATAGGCCTTCTCGCCGAGGCGCAGCTGCGCGGTCGATCAAGCCCCAGGCCCTGGTGCTCCTGAGGGCTGCGGGGACGCCCAGGACTACGCTGCTGAGGGCAGGTGGCTCGGGGCCTCAGTGCCCTGCCAGTGGGCTCTACTTGGGAATCCGTGCTCTTGCACGGGGTGGGGAGGGGGGAGTCGGTGGCAGGGGGAACTGCCTACACATGCCTCTTCTTCTGTCACTTTGGCTGCGGCTGAGCCTGGCACTGGGTGCGTGCATGCTCAGGAGACAGGCTTCTGCATGTCTCTGGACAGGCCCCGTGCCAGCTGGGACCTGAGCCCCAGCGCAGGTGCACCACCTGCGCTCAGGTTCCTTGGACCGGCCCAGGTCAGCTGAGAGGGAGGAGAACATGGTCCTGACCGCGGAGGGAAGCAAAAGTGCCGACACCTGCCAGCGGGAGAGCCGCATCCGACAGCCCTGTGGGATCTAAGCCCCCTCTCGCTCCATCCGCTGCCTCCCTCCTCACCCCCTCCTTTCGGGGCGCCGAGACGGCGCCCGGGCTGGGGGTGGCGGAGGGGGAGGGGCAAGCGCTAGGCCTCCCGCGCCGCCGTAGACCCCTCTCTGACGCCCCGCAGAGCCGGGACCAAAGCGCAGGCGCCCCGGCCCGCTGGGACGGCCACGCCCAGCGCCGCCCTGGCGCGCAGGCGCCACTCACCCCGCACCCGGCAGACTCGTCCCGACCCCGCCCCTCCTGGTTGCTCTGGAGACGGTGGCCACCGGCGGGAGGTGCCCAAGCCCGGGAGTGGGAAGACAGCTGTGAAGGATTGGGGCGGGGGGGGGGGGGAGGCGTTTTCTGCACTCGGGAGTTGTCCCCAGTGGCAGTGCCGGGACAGATGCGGCCAATAGGCATCCTGCCGAAACCCACCCAATGCACTTCGGGGAGCGCGTCCACTGCCAGGAAAACCTCCAGCGCTGGGGGAAGCGGGGTTCCAAAATGTATCCACCGAATGCCAGCAGGAGGCCACGGGGACGCGACGGAAGGGGTCGCCGACGTGGGTGCAGCCTGCTGGGTGGGGACCGGGCTAGGAGAGAAGCTCTGCTATGCTGTCCTGGACAGTTGTTCCCTCCTGTGTGTCTGGTGAAAAGCCAAGAGACAGAAGAAGCTCCAGGAACCAGAGAGCGGCTCCGTTGCCCAAAGTCGGAGCCAAAACTTCCACCGCTAGGGGCCACTGTTGGATAGGAATAGTTCCTTCCTCACACTTGCTGGGGGGCAGAGGGCTGAGTTCTAAGGCAGGGGGAGGGGCAGGGCCCCTTGCAGAAAGGGCTGTGGGGGAAGGGACCCCTGGGCCAGCTCTGGGGCTGCTGGGAGAGCCCCCTCTCCATGCCATAGCTCACCTGGCCCAGGCGCCAAGGGTCTGGGTCGGGCCAGGCTGCCAGACCCGTCTGAAGAGGGGGTTTCCTCGCCAACCAAAGTCCCCGAGGCCTCCTCAAGCGGGGGCCTACCTAGGGCCGGCCGGCCTTGCCCTGCAGGTCTCTCCCACGGCAATGGTCACAGACATGCTGTCTCCCATCGCCGTCACCTCCACCTTACGTCAGGGGAACCCCGGCCTTTCCCACCGGTGGCCTGCGGGCTTCGGCCTGGGCTCCCGGCCAGGCCTGCAGAGGCCTGGCTCCCGGAGAGGACAGGCCCAGAGTCTTCCCTCTCCCTTGTCAATGACCTGTCTTTCTCTGCGTTTCTTTTCTGGGACGAGAGGGGCCCCAGAGCACCCCGACGACTCTGAGCAATGAGCCTGCCCTTTCTCCTCTCGCCCTCCTTTTTGGGACCGTACCAAGCGACGAGCGTTTCTCTCGGCTCTGGGGCCGCGGGACGCAAAACGAAACTGCTTACCTATTGGGTGGTGAGACACTTGCGTGGAAATCATTTCTGCTCACTTGAGGCAGGCACTGCGGTCAAGTGGGCTTACAGGTCCAGGGGTTCCATGGACCGGGTATATTCTAAGCGGCCATCGTGACCGTCCAAAGCGGACGTATGGGTTGTTTGGGCATTGGCTCGAGTCGTAACCCTCCGTTTTTGGGGGAAAACAAGGGAGAACCCATCACCTTCAGCACATTTCCCTCTGCCACAGCACGCCACGCAACCAGGTGATTTTCCTATTGATTGCCGTTCCAAGCTACCATAGCGGGCAATGCCGCAGGGATACTGTCCAGATTTCCAAACCAAAGCAGATAGGCCTTCTCGCCGAGGCGCAGCTGCGCGGTCGATCAAGCCCCAGGCCCTGGTGCTCCTGAGGGCTGCGGGGACGCCCAGGACTACGCTGCTGAGGGCAGGTGGCTCGGGGCCTCAGTGCCCTGCCAGTGGGCTCTACTTGGGAATCCGTGCTCTTGCACGGGGTGGGGAGGGGGGAGTCGGTGGCAGGGGGGGCCTGCCTACACATGCCTCTTCTTCTGTCACTTTGGCTGCGGCTGAGCCTGGCACTGGGTGCGTGCATGCTCAGGAGACAGGCTTCTGCATGTCTCTGGACAGGCCCCGTGCCAGCTGGGACCTGAGCCCCAGCGCAGGTGCACCACCTGCGCTCAGGTTCCTTGGACCGGCCCAGGTCAGCTGAGAGGGAGGAGAACATGGTCCTGACCGCGGAGGGAAGCAAAAGTGCCGACACCTGCCAGCGGGAGAGCCGCATCCGACAGCCCTGTGGGATCTAAGCCCCCTCTCGCTCCATCCGCTGCCTCCCTCCTCACCCCCTCCTTTCGGGGCGCCGAGACGGCGCCCGGGCTGGGGGTGGCGGAGGGGGAGGGGCAAGCGCTAGGCCTCCCGCGCCGCCGTAGACCCCTCTCTGACGCCCCGCAGAGCCGGGACCAAAGCGCAGGCGCCCCGGCCCGCTGGGACGGCCACGCCCAGCGCCGCCCTGGCGCGCAGGCGCCACTCACCCCGCACCCGGCAGACTCGTCCCGACCCCGCCCCTCCTGGTTGCTCTGGAGACGGTGGCCACCGGCGGGAGGTGCCCAAGCCCGGGAGTGGGAAGACAGCTGTGAAGGATTGGGGCGGGGGGGGGGGGAGGCGTTTTCTGCACTCGGGAGTTGTCCCCAGTGGCAGTGCCGGGACAGATGCGGCCAATAGGCATCCTGCCGAAACCCACCCAATGCACTTCGGGGAGCGCGTCCACTGCCAGGAAAACCTCCAGCGCTGGGGGAAGCGGGGTTCCAAAATGTATCCACCGAATGCCAGCAGGAGGCCACGGGGACGCGACGGAAGGGGTCGCCGACGTGGGTGCAGCCTGCTGGGTGGGGACCGGGCTAGGAGAGAAGCTCTGCTATGCTGTCCTGGACAGTTGTTCCCTCCTGTGTGTCTGGTGAAAAGCCAAGAGACAGAAGAAGCTCCAGGAACCAGAGAGCGGCTCCGTTGCCCAAAGTCGGAGCCAAAACTTCCACCGCTAGGGGCCACTGTTGGATAGGAATAGTTCCTTCCTCACACTTGCTGGGGGGCAGAGGGCTGAGTTCTAAGGCAGGGGGAGGGGCAGGGCCCCTTGCAGAAAGGGCTGTGGGGGAAGGGACCCCTGGGCCAGCTCTGGGGCTGCTGGGAGAGCCCCCTCTCCATGCCATAGCTCACCTGGCCCAGGCGCCAAGGGTCTGGGTCGGGCCAGGCTGCCAGACCCGTCTGAAGAGGGGGTTTCCTCGCCAACCAAAGTCCCCGAGGCCTCCTCAAGCGGGGGCCTACCTAGGGCCGGCCGGCCTTGCCCTGCAGGTCTCTCCCACGGCAATGGTCACAGACATGCTGTCTCCCATCGCCGTCACCTCCACCTTACGTCAGGGGAACCCCGGCCTTTCCCACCGGTGGCCTGCGGGCTTCGGCCTGGGCTCCCGGCCAGGCCTGCAGAGGCCTGGCTCCCGGAGAGGACAGGCCCAGAGTCTTCCCTCTCCCTTGTCAATGACCTGTCTTTCTCTGCGTTTCTTTTCTGGGACGAGAGGGGCCCCAGAGCACCCCGACGACTCTGAGCAATGAGCCTGCCCTTTCTCCTCTCGCCCTCCTTTTTGGGACCGTACCAAGCGACGAGCGTTTCTCTCGGCTCTGGGGCCGCGGGACGCAAAACGAAACTGCTTACCTATTGGGTGGTGAGACACTTGCGTGGAAATCATTTCTGCTCACTTGAGGCAGGCACTGCGGTCAAGTGGGCTTACAGGTCCAGGGGTTCCATGGACCGGGTATATTCTAAGCGGCCATCGTGACCGTCCAAAGCGGACGTATGGGTTGTTTGGGCATTGGCTCGAGTCGTAACCCTCCGTTTTTGGGGGAAAACAAGGGAGAACCCATCACCTTCAGCACATTTCCCTCTGCCACAGCACGCCACGCAACCAGGTGATTTTCCTATTGATTGCCGTTCCAAGCTACCATAGCGGGCAATGCCGCAGGGATACTGTCCAGATTTCCAAACCAAAGCAGATAGGCCTTCTCGCCGAGGCGCAGCTGCGCGGTCGATCAAGCCCCAGGCCCTGGTGCTCCTGAGGGCTGCGGGGACGCCCAGGACTACGCTGCTGAGGGCAGGTGGCTCGGGGCCTCAGTGCCCTGCCAGTGGGCTCTACTTGGGAATCCGTGCTCTTGCACGGGGTGGGGAGGGGGGAGTCGGTGGCAGGGGGAACTGCCTACACATGCCTCTTCTTCTGTCACTTTGGCTGCGGCTGAGCCTGGCACTGGGTGCGTGCATGCTCAGGAGACAGGCTTCTGCATGTCTCTGGACAGGCCCCGTGCCAGCTGGGACCTGAGCCCCAGCGCAGGTGCACCACCTGCGCTCAGGTTCCTTGGACCGGCCCAGGTCAGCTGAGAGGGAGGAGAACATGGTCCTGACCGCGGAGGGAAGCAAAAGTGCCGACACCTGCCAGCGGGAGAGCCGCATCCGACAGCCCTGTGGGATCTAAGCCCCCTCTCGCTCCATCCGCTGCCTCCCTCCTCACCCCCTCCTTTCGGGGCGCCGAGACGGCGCCCGGGCTGGGGGTGGCGGAGGGGGAGGGGCAAGCGCTAGGCCTCCCGCGCCGCCGTAGACCCCTCTCTGACGCCCCGCAGAGCCGGGACCAAAGCGCAGGCGCCCCGGCCCGCTGGGACGGCCACGCCCAGCGCCGCCCTGGCGCGCAGGCGCCAGTCACCCCGCACCCGGCAGACTCGTCCCGACCCCGCCCCTCCTGGTTGCTCTGGAGACGGTGGCCACCGGCGGGAGGTGCCCAAGCCCGGGAGTGGGAAGACAGCTGTGAAGGATTGGGGCGGGGGGGGGGGGGGGAGGCGTTTTCTGCACTCGGGAGTTGTCCCCAGTGGCAGTGCCGGGACAGATGCGGCCAATAGGCATCCTGCCGAAACCCACCCAATGCACTTCGGGGAGCGCGTCCACTGCCAGGAAAACCTCCAGCGCTGGGGGAAGCGGGGTTCCAAAATGTATCCACCGAATGCCAGCAGGAGGCCACGGGGACGCGACGGAAGGGGTCGCCGACGTGGGTGCAGCCTGCTGGGTGGGGACCGGGCTAGGAGAGAAGCTCTGCTATGCTGTCCTGGACAGTTGTTCCCTCCTGTGTGTCTGGTGAAAAGCCAAGAGACAGAAGAAGCTCCAGGAACCAGAGAGCGGCTCCGTTGCCCAAAGTCGGAGCCAAAACTTCCACCGCTAGGGGCCACTGTTGGATAGGAATAGTTCCTTCCTCACACTTGCTGGGGGGCAGAGGGCTGAGTTCTAAGGCAGGGGGAGGGGCAGGGCCCCTTGCAGAAAGGGCTGTGGGGGAAGGGACCCCTGGGCCAGCTCTGGGGCTGCTGGGAGAGCCCCCTCTCCATGCCATAGCTCACCTGGCCCAGGCGCCAAGGGTCTGGGTCGGGCCAGGCTGCCAGACCCGTCTGAAGAGGGGGTTTCCTCGCCAACCAAAGTCCCCGAGGCCTCCTCAAGCGGGGGCCTACCTAGGGCCGGCCGGCCTTGCCCTGCAGGTCTCTCCCACGGCAATGGTCACAGACATGCTGTCTCCCATCGCCGTCACCTCCACCTTACGTCAGGGGAACCCCGGCCTTTCCCACCGGTGGCCTGCGGGCTTCGGCCTGGGCTCCCGGCCAGGCCTGCAGAGGCCTGGCTCCCGGAGAGGACAGGCCCAGAGTCTTCCCTCTCCCTTGTCAATGACCTGTCTTTCTCTGCGTTTCTTTTCTGGGACGAGAGGGGCCCCAGAGCACCCCGACGACTCTGAGCAATGAGCCTGCCCTTTCTCCTCTCGCCCTCCTTTTTGGGACCGTACCAAGCGACGAGCGTTTCTCTCGGCTCTGGGGCCGCGGGACGCAAAACGAAACTGCTTACCTATTGGGTGGTGAGACACTTGCGTGGAAATCATTTCTGCTCACTTGAGGCAGGCACTGCGGTCAAGTGGGCTTACAGGTCCAGGGGTTCCATGGACCGGGTATATTCTAAGCGGCCATCGTGACCGTCCAAAGCGGACGTATGGGTTGTTTGGGCATTGGCTCGAGTCGTAACCCTCCGTTTTTGGGGGAAAACAAGGGAGAACCCATCACCTTCAGCACATTTCCCTCTGCCACAGCACGCCACGCAACCAGGTGATTTTCCTATTGATTGCCGTTCCAAGCTACCATAGCGGGCAATGCCGCAGGGATACTGTCCAGATTTCCAAACCAAAGCAGATAGGCCTTCTCGCCGAGGCGCAGCTGCGCGGTCGATCAAGCCCCAGGCCCTGGTGCTCCTGAGGGCTGCGGGGACGCCCAGGACTACGCTGCTGAGGGCAGGTGGCTCCGGGCCTCAGTGCCCTGCCAGTGGGCTCTACTTGGGAATCCGTGCTCTTGCACGGGGTGGGGAGGGGGGAGTCGGTGGCAGGGGGGCCTGCCTACACATGCCTCTTCTTCTGTCACTTTGGCTGCGGCTGAGCCTGGCACTGGGTGCGTGCATGCTCAGGAGACAGGCTTCTGCATGTCTCTGGACAGGCCCCGTGCCAGCTGGGACCTGAGCCCCAGCGCAGGTGCACCACCTGCGCTCAGGTTCCTTGGACCGGCCCAGGTCAGCTGAGAGGGAGGAGAACATGGTCCTGACCGCGGAGGGAAGCAAAAGTGCCGACACCTGCCAGCGGGAGAGCCGCATCCGACAGCCCTGTGGGATCTAAGCCCCCTCTCGCTCCATCCGCTGCCTCCCTCCTCACCCCCTCCTTTCGGGGCGCCGAGACGGCGCCCGGGCTGGGGGTGGCGGAGGGGGAGGGGCAAGCGCTAGGCCTCCCGCGCCGCCGTAGACCCCTCTCTGACGCCCCGCAGAGCCGGGACCAAAGCGCAGGCGCCCCGGCCCGCTGGGACGGCCACGCCCAGCGCCGCCCTGGCGCGCAGGCGCCACTCACCCCGCACCCGGCAGACTCGTCCCGACCCCGCCCCTCCTGGTTGCTCTGGAGACGGTGGCCACCGGCGGGAGGTGCCCAAGCCCGGGAGTGGGAAGACAGCTGTGAAGGATTGGGGCGGGGGGGGGGGGGGGAGGCGTTTTCTGCACTCGGGAGTTGTCCCCAGTGGCAGTGCCGGGACAGATGCGGCCAATAGGCATCCTGCCGAAACCCACCCAATGCACTTCGGGGAGCGCGTCCACTGCCAGGAAAACCTCCAGCGCTGGGGGAAGCGGGGTTCCAAAATGTATCCACCGAATGCCAGCAGGAGGCCACGGGGACGCGACGGAAGGGGTCGCCGACGTGGGTGCAGCCTGCTGGGTGGGGACCGGGCTAGGAGAGAAGCTCTGCTATGCTGTCCTGGACAGTTGTTCCCTCCTGTGTGTCTGGTGAAAAGCCAAGAGACAGAAGAAGCTCCAGGAACCAGAGAGCGGCTCCGTTGCCCAAAGTCGGAGCCAAAACTTCCACCGCTAGGGGCCACTGTTGGATAGGAATAGTTCCTTCCTCACACTTGCTGGGGGGCAGAGGGCTGAGTTCTAAGGCAGGGGGAGGGGCAGGGCCCCTTGCAGAAAGGGCTGTGGGGGAAGGGACCCCTGGGCCAGCTCTGGGGCTGCTGGGAGAGCCCCCTCTCCATGCCATAGCTCACCTGGCCCAGGCGCCAAGGGTCTGGGTCGGGCCAGGCTGCCAGACCCGTCTGAAGAGGGGGTTTCCTCGCCAACCAAAGTCCCCGAGGCCTCCTCAAGCGGGGGCCTACCTAGGGCCGGCCGGCCTTGCCCTGCAGGTCTCTCCCACGGCAATGGTCACAGACATGCTGTCTCCCATCGCCGTCACCTCCACCTTACGTCAGGGGAACCCCGGCCTTTCCCACCGGTGGCCTGCGGGCTTCGGCCTGGGCTCCCGGCCAGGCCTGCAGAGGCCTGGCTCCCGGAGAGGACAGGCCCAGAGTCTTCCCTCTCCCTTGTCAATGACCTGTCTTTCTCTGCGTTTCTTTTCTGGGACGAGAGGGGCCCCAGAGCACCCCGACGACTCTGAGCAATGAGCCTGCCCTTTCTCCTCTCGCCCTCCTTTTTGGGACCGTACCAAGCGACGAGCGTTTCTCTCGGCTCTGGGGCCGCGGGACGCAAAACGAAACTGCTTACCTATTGGGTGGTGAGACACTTGCGTGGAAATCATTTCTGCTCACTTGAGGCAGGCACTGCGGTCAAGTGGGCTTACAGGTCCAGGGGTTCCATGGACCGGGTATATTCTAAGCGGCCATCGTGACCGTCCAAAGCGGACGTATGGGTTGTTTGGGCATTGGCTCGAGTCGTAACCCTCCGTTTTTGGGGGAAAACAAGGGAGAACCCATCACCTTCAGCACATTTCCCTCTGCCACAGCACGCCACGCAACCAGGTGATTTTCCTATTGATTGCCGTTCCAAGCTACCATAGCGGGCAATGCCGCAGGGATACTGTCCAGATTTCCAAACCAAAGCAGATAGGCCTTCTCGCCGAGGCGCAGCTGCGCGGTCGATCAAGCCCCAGGCCCTGGTGCTCCTGAGGGCTGCGGGGACGCCCAGGACTACGCTGCTGAGGGCAGGTGGCTCGGGGCCTCAGTGCCCTGCCAGTGGGCTCTACTTGGGAATCCGTGCTCTTGCACGGGGTGGGGAGGGGGGAGTCGGTGGCAGGGGGACCTGCCTACACATGCCTCTTCTTCTGTCACTTTGGCTGCGGCTGAGCCTGGCACTGGGTGCGTGCATGCTCAGGAGACAGGCTTCTGCATGTCTCTGGACAGGCCCCGTGCCAGCTGGGACCTGAGCCCCAGCGCAGGTGCACCACCTGCGCTCAGGTTCCTTGGACCGGCCCAGGTCAGCTGAGAGGGAGGAGAACATGGTCCTGACCGCGGAGGGAAGCAAAAGTGCCGACACCTGCCAGCGGGAGAGCCGCATCCGACAGCCCTGTGGGATCTAAGCCCCCTCTCGCTCCATCCGCTGCCTCCCTCCTCACCCCCTCCTTTCGGGGCGCCGAGACGGCGCCCGGGCTGGGGGTGGCGGAGGGGGAGGGGCAAGCGCTAGGCCTCCCGCGCCGCCGTAGACCCCTCTCTGACGCCCCGCAGAGCCGGGACCAAAGCGCAGGCGCCCCGGCCCGCTGGGACGGCCACGCCCAGCGCCGCCCTGGCGCGCAGGCGCCACTCACCCCGCACCCGGCAGACTCGTCCCGACCCCGCCCCTCCTGGTTGCTCTGGAGACGGTGGCCACCGGCGGGAGGTGCCCAAGCCCGGGAGTGGGAAGACAGCTGTGAAGGATTGGGGCGGGGGGGGGGGGGGAGGCGTTTTCTGCACTCGGGAGTTGTCCCCAGTGGCAGTGCCGGGACAGATGCGGCCAATAGGCATCCTGCCGAAACCCACCCAATGCACTTCGGGGAGCGCGTCCACTGCCAGGAAAACCTCCAGCGCTGGGGGAAGCGGGGTTCCAAAATGTATCCACCGAATGCCAGCAGGAGGCCACGGGGACGCGACGGAAGGGGTCGCCGACGTGGGTGCAGCCTGCTGGGTGGGGACCGGGCTAGGAGAGAAGCTCTGCTATGCTGTCCTGGACAGTTGTTCCCTCCTGTGTGTCTGGTGAAAAGCCAAGAGACAGAAGAAGCTCCAGGAACCAGAGAGCGGCTCCGTTGCCCAAAGTCGGAGCCAAAACTTCCACCGCTAGGGGCCACTGTTGGATAGGAATAGTTCCTTCCTCACACTTGCTGGGGGGCAGAGGGCTGAGTTCTAAGGCAGGGGGAGGGGCAGGGCCCCTTGCAGAAAGGGCTGTGGGGGAAGGGACCCCTGGGCCAGCTCTGGGGCTGCTGGGAGAGCCCCCTCTCCATGCCATAGCTCACCTGGCCCAGGCGCCAAGGGTCTGGGTCGGGCCAGGCTGCCAGACCCGTCTGAAGAGGGGGTTTCCTCGCCAACCAAAGTCCCCGAGGCCTCCTCAAGCGGGGGCCTACCTAGGGCCGGCCGGCCTTGCCCTGCAGGTCTCTCCCACGGCAATGGTCACAGACATGCTGTCTCCCATCGCCGTCACCTCCACCTTACGTCAGGGGAACCCCGGCCTTTCCCACCGGTGGCCTGCGGGCTTCGGCCTGGGCTCCCGGCCAGGCCTGCAGAGGCCTGGCTCCCGGAGAGGACAGGCCCAGAGTCTTCCCTCTCCCTTGTCAATGACCTGTCTTTCTCTGCGTTTCTTTTCTGGGACGAGAGGGGCCCCAGAGCACCCCGACGACTCTGAGCAATGAGCCTGCCCTTTCTCCTCTCGCCCTCCTTTTTGGGACCGTACCAAGCGACGAGCGTTTCTCTCGGCTCTGGGGCCGCGGGACGCAAAACGAAACTGCTTACCTATTGGGTGGTGAGACACTTGCGTGGAAATCATTTCTGCTCACTTGAGGCAGGCACTGCGGTCAAGTGGGCTTACAGGTCCAGGGGTTCCATGGACCGGGTATATTCTAAGCGGCCATCGTGACCGTCCAAAGCGGACGTATGGGTTGTTTGGGCATTGGCTCGAGTCGTAACCCTCCGTTTTTGGGGGAAAACAAGGGAGAACCCATCACCTTCAGCACATTTCCCTCTGCCACAGCACGCCACGCAACCAGGTGATTTTCCTATTGATTGCCGTTCCAAGCTACCATAGCGGGCAATGCCGCAGGGATACTGTCCAGATTTCCAAACCAAAGCAGATAGGCCTTCTCGCCGAGGCGCAGCTGCGCGGTCGATCAAGCCCCAGGCCCTGGTGCTCCTGAGGGCTGCGGGGACGCCCAGGACTACGCTGCTGAGGGCAGGTGGCTCGGGGCCTCAGTGCCCTGCCAGTGGGCTCTACTTGGGAATCCGTGCTCTTGCACGGGGTGGGGAGGGGGGAGTCGGTGGCAGGGGGGGCCTGCCTACACATGCCTCTTCTTCTGTCACTTTGGCTGCGGCTGAGCCTGGCACTGGGTGCGTGCATGCTCAGGAGACAGGCTTCTGCATGTCTCTGGACAGGCCCCGTGCCAGCTGGGACCTGAGCCCCAGCGCAGGTGCACCACCTGCGCTCAGGTTCCTTGGACCGGCCCAGGTCAGCTGAGAGGGAGGAGAACATGGTCCTGACCGCGGAGGGAAGCAAAAGTGCCGACACCTGCCAGCGGGAGAGCCGCATCCGACAGCCCTGTGGGATCTAAGCCCCCTCTCGCTCCATCCGCTGCCTCCCTCCTCACCCCCTCCTTTCGGGGCGCCGAGACGGCGCCCGGGCTGGGGGTGGCGGAGGGGGAGGGGCAAGCGCTAGGCCTCCCGCGCCGCCGTAGACCCCTCTCTGACGCCCCGCAGAGCCGGGACCAAAGCGCAGGCGCCCCGGCCCGCTGGGACGGCCACGCCCAGCGCCGCCCTGGCGCGCAGGCGCCACTCACCCCGCACCCGGCAGACTCGTCCCGACCCCGCCCCTCCTGGTTGCTCTGGAGACGGTGGCCACCGGCGGGAGGTGCCCAAGCCCGGGAGTGGGAAGACAGCTGTGAAGGATTGGGGCGGGGGGGGGGGGGGGAGGCGTTTTCTGCACTCGGGAGTTGTCCCCAGTGGCAGTGCCGGGACAGATGCAGCCAATAGGCATCCTGCCGAAACCCACCCAATGCACTTCGGGGAGCGCGTCCACTGCCAGGAAAACCTCCAGCGCTGGGGGAAGCGGGGTTCCAAAATGTATCCACCGAATGCCAGCAGGAGGCCACGGGGACGCGACGGAAGGGGTCGCCGACGTGGGTGCAGCCTGCTGGGTGGGGGACCGGGCTAGGAGAGAAGCTCTGCTATGCTGTCCTGGACAGTTGTTCCCTCCTGTGTGTCTGGTGAAAAGCCAAGAGACAGAAGAAGCTCCAGGAACCAGAGAGCGGCTCCGTTGCCCAAAGTCGGAGCCAAAACTTCCACCGCTAGGGGCCACTGTTGGATAGGAATAGTTCCTTCCTCACACTTGCTGGGGGGCAGAGGGCTGAGTTCTAAGGCAGGGGGAGGGGCAGGGCCCCTTGCAGAAAGGGCTGTGGGGGAAGGGACCCCTGGGCCAGCTCTGGGGCTGCTGGGAGAGCCCCCTCTCCATGCCATAGCTCACCTGGCCCAGGCGCCAAGGGTCTGGGTCGGGCCAGGCTGCCAGACCCGTCTGAAGAGGGGGTTTCCTCGCCAACCAAAGTCCCCGAGGCCTCCTCAAGCGGGGGCCTACCTAGGGCCGGCCGGCCTTGCCCTGCAGGTCTCTCCCACGGCAATGGTCACAGACATGCTGTCTCCCATCGCCGTCACCTCCACCTTACGTCAGGAGAACCCCGGCCTTTCCCACCGGTGGCCTGCGGGCTTCGGCCTGGGCTCCCGGCCAGGCCTGCAGAGGCCTGGCTCCCGGAGAGGACAGGCCCAGAGTCTTCCCTCTCCCTTGTCAATGACCTGTCTTTCTCTGCGTTTCTTTTCTGGGACGAGAGGGGCCCCAGAGCACCCCGACGACTCTGAGCAATGAGCCTGCCCTTTCTCCTCTCGCCCTCCTTTTTGGGACCGTACCAAGCGACGAGCGTTTCTCTCGGCTCTGGGGCCGCGGGACGCAAAACGAAACTGCTTACCTATTGGGTGGTGAGACACTTGCGTGGAAATCATTTCTGCTCACTTGAGGCAGGCACTGCGGTCAAGTGGGCTTACAGGTCCAGGGGTTCCATGGACCGGGTATATTCTAAGCGGCCATCGTGACCGTCCAAAGCGGACGTATGGGTTGTTTGGGCATTGGCTCGAGTCGTAACCCTCCGTTTTTGGGGGAAAACAAGGGAGAACCCATCACCTTCAGCACATTTCCCTCTGCCACAGCACGCCACGCAACCAGGTGATTTTCCTATTGATTGCCGTTCCAAGCTACCATAGCGGGCAATGCCGCAGGGATACTGTCCAGATTTCCAAACCAAAGCAGATAGGCCTTCTCGCCGAGGCGCAGCTGCGCGGTCGATCAAGCCCCAGGCCCTGGTGCTCCTGAGGGCTGCGGGGACGCCCAGGACTACGCTGCTGAGGGCAGGTGGCTCGGGGCCTCAGTGCCCTGCCAGTGGGCTCTACTTGGGAATCCGTGCTCTTGCACGGGGTGGGGAGGGGGGAGTCGGTGGCAGGGGGACCTGCCTACACATGCCTCTTCTTCTGTCACTTTGGCTGCGGCTGAGCCTGGCACTGGGTGCGTGCATGCTCAGGAGACAGGCTTCTGCATGTCTCTGGACAGGCCCCGTGCCAGCTGGGACCTGAGCCCCAGCGCAGGTGCACCACCTGCGCTCAGGTTCCTTGGACCGGCCCAGGTCAGCTGAGAGGGAGGAGAACATGGTCCTGACCGCGGAGGGAAGCAAAAGTGCCGACACCTGCCAGCGGGAGAGCCGCATCCGACAGCCCTGTGGGATCTAAGCCCCCTCTCGCTCCATCCGCTGCCTCCCTCCTCACCCCCTCCTTTCGGGGCGCCGAGACGGCGCCCGGGCTGGGGGTGGCGGAGGGGGAGGGGCAAGCGCTAGGCCTCCCGCGCCGCCGTAGACCCCTCTCTGACGCCCCGCAGAGCCGGGACCAAAGCGCAGGCGCCCCGGCCCGCTGGGACGGCCACGCCCAGCGCCGCCCTGGCGCGCAGGCGCCACTCACCCCGCACCCGGCAGACTCGTCCCGACCCCGCCCCTCCTGGTTGCTCTGGAGACGGTGGCCACCGGCGGGAGGTGCCCAAGCCCGGGAGTGGGAAGACAGCTGTGAAGGATTGGGGCGGGGGGGGGGGGGGGAGGCGTTTTCTGCACTCGGGAGTTGTCCCCAGTGGCAGTGCCGGGACAGATGCGGCCAATAGGCATCCTGCCGAAACCCACCCAATGCACTTCGGGGAGCGCGTCCACTGCCAGGAAAACCTCCAGCGCTGGGGGAAGCGGGGTTCCAAAATGTATCCACCGAATGCCAGCAGGAGGCCACGGGGACGCGACGGAAGGGGTCGCCGACGTGGGTGCAGCCTGCTGGGTGGGGACCGGGCTAGGAGAGAAGCTCTGCTATGCTGTCCTGGACAGTTGTTCCCTCCTGTGTGTCTGGTGAAAAGCCAAGAGACAGAAGAAGCTCCAGGAACCAGAGAGCGGCTCCGTTGCCCAAAGTCGGAGCCAAAACTTCCACCGCTAGGGGCCACTGTTGGATAGGAATAGTTCCTTCCTCACACTTGCTGGGGGGCAGAGGGCTGAGTTCTAAGGCAGGGGGAGGGGCAGGGCCCCTTGCAGAAAGGGCTGTGGGGGAAGGGACCCCTGGGCCAGCTCTGGGGCTGCTGGGAGAGCCCCCTCTCCATGCCATAGCTCACCTGGCCCAGGCGCCAAGGGTCTGGGTCGGGCCAGGCTGCCAGACCCGTCTGAAGAGGGGGTTTCCTCGCCAACCAAAGTCCCCGAGGCCTCCTCAAGCGGGGGCCTACCTAGGGCCGGCCGGCCTTGCCCTGCAGGTCTCTCCCACGGCAATGGTCACAGACATGCTGTCTCCCATCGCCGTCACCTCCACCTTACGTCAGGGGAACCCCGGCCTTTCCCACCGGTGGCCTGCGGGCTTCGGCCTGGGCTCCCGGCCAGGCCTGCAGAGGCCTGGCTCCCGGAGAGGACAGGCCCAGAGTCTTCCCTCTCCCTTGTCAATGACCTGTCTTTCTCTGCGTTTCTTTTCTGGGACGAGAGGGGCCCCAGAGCACCCCGACGACTCTGAGCAATGAGCCTGCCCTTTCTCCTCTCGCCCTCCTTTTTGGGACCGTACCAAGCGACGAGCGTTTCTCTCGGCTCTGGGGCCGCGGGACGCAAAACGAAACTGCTTACCTATTGGGTGGTGAGACACTTGCGTGGAAATCATTTCTGCTCACTTGAGGCAGGCACTGCGGTCAAGTGGGCTTACAGGTCCAGGGGTTCCATGGACCGGGTATATTCTAAGCGGCCATCGTGACCGTCCAAAGCGGACGTATGGGTTGTTTGGGCATTGGCTCGAGTCGTAACCCTCCGTTTTTGGGGGAAAACAAGGGAGAACCCATCACCTTCAGCACATTTCCCTCTGCCACAGCACGCCACGCAACCAGGTGATTTTCCTATTGATTGCCGTTCCAAGCTACCATAGCGGGCAATGCCGCAGGGATACTGTCCAGATTTCCAAACCAAAGCAGATAGGCCTTCTCGCCGAGGCGCAGCTGCGCGGTCGATCAAGCCCCAGGCCCTGGTGCTCCTGAGGGCTGCGGGGACGCCCAGGACTACGCTGCTGAGGGCAGGTGGCTCGGGGCCTCAGTGCCCTGCCAGTGGGCTCTACTTGGGAATCCGTGCTCTTGCACGGGGTGGGGAGGGGGGAGTCGGTGGCAGGGGGGGCCTGCCTACACATGCCTCTTCTTCTGTCACTTTGGCTGCGGCTGAGCCTGGCACTGGGTGCGTGCATGCTCAGGAGACAGGCTTCTGCATGTCTCTGGACAGGCCCCGTGCCAGCTGGGACCTGAGCCCCAGCGCAGGTGCACCACCTGCGCTCAGGTTCCTTGGACCGGCCCAGGTCAGCTGAGAGGGAGGAGAACATGGTCCTGACCGCGGAGGGAAGCAAAAGTGCCGACACCTGCCAGCGGGAGAGCCGCATCCGACAGCCCTGTGGGATCTAAGCCCCCTCTCGCTCCATCCGCTGCCTCCCTCCTCACCCCCTCCTTTCGGGGCGCCGAGACGGCGCCCGGGCTGGGGGTGGCGGAGGGGGAGGGGCAAGCGCTAGGCCTCCCGCGCCGCCGTAGACCCCTCTCTGACGCCCCGCAGAGCCGGGACCAAAGCGCAGGCGCCCCGGCCCGCTGGGACGGCCACGCCCAGCGCCGCCCTGGCGCGCAGGCGCCACTCACCCCGCACCCGGCAGACTCGTCCCGACCCCGCCCCTCCTGGTTGCTCTGGAGACGGTGGCCACCGGCGGGAGGTGCCCAAGCCCGGGAGTGGGAAGACAGCTGTGAAGGATTGGGGCGGGGGGGGGGGGGGGAGGCGTTTTCTGCACTCGGGAGTTGTCCCCAGTGGCAGTGCCGGGACAGATGCGGCCAATAGGCATCCTGCCGAAACCCACCCAATGCACTTCGGGGAGCGCGTCCACTGCCAGGAAAACCTCCAGCGCTGGGGGAAGCGGGGTTCCAAAATGTATCCACCGAATGCCAGCAGGAGGCCACGGGGACGCGACGGAAGGGGTCGCCGACGTGGGTGCAGCCTGCTGGGTGGGGACCGGGCTAGGAGAGAAGCTCTGCTATGCTGTCCTGGACAGTTGTTCCCTCCTGTGTGTCTGGTGAAAAGCCAAGAGACAGAAGAAGCTCCAGGAACCAGAGAGCGGCTCCGTTGCCCAAAGTCGGAGCCAAAACTTCCACCGCTAGGGGCCACTGTTGGATAGGAATAGTTCCTTCCTCACACTTGCTGGGGGGCAGAGGGCTGAGTTCTAAGGCAGGGGGAGGGGCAGGGCCCCTTGCAGAAAGGGCTGTGGGGGAAGGGACCCCTGGGCCAGCTCTGGGGCTGCTGGGAGAGCCCCCTCTCCATGCCATAGCTCACCTGGCCCAGGCGCCAAGGGTCTGGGTCGGGCCAGGCTGCCAGACCCGTCTGAAGAGGGGGTTTCCTCGCCAACCAAAGTCCCCGAGGCCTCCTCAAGCGGGGGCCTACCTAGGGCCGGCCGGCCTTGCCCTGCAGGTCTCTCCCACGGCAATGGTCACAGACATGCTGTCTCCCATCGCCGTCACCTCCACCTTACGTCAGGAGAACCCCGGCCTTTCCCACCGGTGGCCTGCGGGCTTCGGCCTGGGCTCCCGGCCAGGCCTGCAGAGGCCTGGCTCCCGGAGAGGACAGGCCCAGAGTCTTCCCTCTCCCTTGTCAATGACCTGTCTTTCTCTGCGTTTCTTTTCTGGGACGAGAGGGGCCCCAGAGCACCCCGACGACTCTGAGCAATGAGCCTGCCCTTTCTCCTCTCGCCCTCCTTTTTGGGACCGTACCAAGCGACGAGCGTTTCTCTCGGCTCTGGGGCCGCGGGACGCAAAACGAAACTGCTTACCTATTGGGTGGTGAGACACTTGCGTGGAAATCATTTCTGCTCACTTGAGGCAGGCACTGCGGTCAAGTGGGCTTACAGGTCCAGGGGTTCCATGGACCGGGTATATTCTAAGCGGCCATCGTGACCGTCCAAAGCGGACGTATGGGTTGTTTGGGCATTGGCTCGAGTCGTAACCCTCCGTTTTTGGGGGAAAACAAGGGAGAACCCATCACCTTCAGCACATTTCCCTCTGCCACAGCACGCCACGCAACCAGGTGATTTTCCTATTGATTGCCGTTCCAAGCTACCATAGCGGGCAATGCCGCAGGGATACTGTCCAGATTTCCAAACCAAAGCAGATAGGCCTTCTCGCCGAGGCGCAGCTGCGCGGTCGATCAAGCCCCAGGCCCTGGTGCTCCTGAGGGCTGCGGGGACGCCCAGGACTACGCTGCTGAGGGCAGGTGGCTCCGGGCCTCAGTGCCCTGCCAGTGGGCTCTACTTGGGAATCCGTGCTCTTGCACGGGGTGGGGAGGGGGGAGTCGGTGGCAGGGGGGCCTGCCTACACATGCCTCTTCTTCTGTCACTTTGGCTGCGGCTGAGCCTGGCACTGGGTGCGTGCATGCTCAGGAGACAGGCTTCTGCATGTCTCTGGACAGGCCCCGTGCCAGCTGGGACCTGAGCCCCAGCGCAGGTGCACCACCTGCGCTCAGGTTCCTTGGACCGGCCCAGGTCAGCTGAGAGGGAGGAGAACATGGTCCTGACCGCGGAGGGAAGCAAAAGTGCCGACACCTGCCAGCGGGAGAGCCGCATCCGACAGCCCTGTGGGATCTAAGCCCCCTCTCGCTCCATCCGCTGCCTCCCTCCTCACCCCCTCCTTTCGGGGCGCCGAGACGGCGCCCGGGCTGGGGGTGGCGGAGGGGGAGGGGCAAGCGCTAGGCCTCCCGCGCCGCCGTAGACCCCTCTCTGACGCCCCGCAGAGCCGGGACCAAAGCGCAGGCGCCCCGGCCCGCTGGGACGGCCACGCCCAGCGCCGCCCTGGCGCGCAGGCGCCACTCACCCCGCACCCGGCAGACTCGTCCCGACCCCGCCCCTCCTGGTTGCTCTGGAGACGGTGGCCACCGGCGGGAGGTGCCCAAGCCCGGGAGTGGGAAGACAGCTGTGAAGGATTGGGGCGGGGGGGGGGGGGGGAGGCGTTTTCTGCACTCGGGAGTTGTCCCCAGTGGCAGTGCCGGGACAGATGCGGCCAATAGGCATCCTGCCGAAACCCACCCAATGCACTTCGGGGAGCGCGTCCACTGCCAGGAAAACCTCCAGCGCTGGGGGAAGCGGGGTTCCAAAATGTATCCACCGAATGCCAGCAGGAGGCCACGGGGACGCGACGGAAGGGGTCGCCGACGTGGGTGCAGCCTGCTGGGTGGGGACCGGGCTAGGAGAGAAGCTCTGCTATGCTGTCCTGGACAGTTGTTCCCTCCTGTGTGTCTGGTGAAAAGCCAAGAGACAGAAGAAGCTCCAGGAACCAGAGAGCGGCTCCGTTGCCCAAAGTCGGAGCCAAAACTTCCACCGCTAGGGGCCACTGTTGGATAGGAATAGTTCCTTCCTCACACTTGCTGGGGGGCAGAGGGCTGAGTTCTAAGGCAGGGGGAGGGGCAGGGCCCCTTGCAGAAAGGGCTGTGGGGGAAGGGACCCCTGGGCCAGCTCTGGGGCTGCTGGGAGAGCCCCCTCTCCATGCCATAGCTCACCTGGCCCAGGCGCCAAGGGTCTGGGTCGGGCCAGGCTGCCAGACCCGTCTGAAGAGGGGGTTTCCTCGCCAACCAAAGTCCCCGAGGCCTCCTCAAGCGGGGGCCTACCTAGGGCCGGCCGGCCTTGCCCTGCAGGTCTCTCCCACGGCAATGGTCACAGACATGCTGTCTCCCATCGCCGTCACCTCCACCTTACGTCAGGGGAACCCCGGCCTTTCCCACCGGTGGCCTGCGGGCTTCGGCCTGGGCTCCCGGCCAGGCCTGCAGAGGCCTGGCTCCCGGAGAGGACAGGCCCAGAGTCTTCCCTCTCCCTTGTCAATGACCTGTCTTTCTCTGCGTTTCTTTTCTGGGACGAGAGGGGCCCCAGAGCACCCCGACGACTCTGAGCAATGAGCCTGCCCTTTCTCCTCTCGCCCTCCTTTTTGGGACCGTACCAAGCGACGAGCGTTTCTCTCGGCTCTGGGGCCGCGGGACGCAAAACGAAACTGCTTACCTATTGGGTGGTGAGACACTTGCGTGGAAATCATTTCTGCTCACTTGAGGCAGGCACTGCGGTCAAGTGGGCTTACAGGTCCAGGGGTTCCATGGACCGGGTATATTCTAAGCGGCCATCGTGACCGTCCAAAGCGGACGTATGGGTTGTTTGGGCATTGGCTCGAGTCGTAACCCTCCGTTTTTGGGGGAAAACAAGGGAGAACCCATCACCTTCAGCACATTTCCCTCTGCCACAGCACGCCACGCAACCAGGTGATTTTCCTATTGATTGCCGTTCCAAGCTACCATAGCGGGCAATGCCGCAGGGATACTGTCCAGATTTCCAAACCAAAGCAGATAGGCCTTCTCGCCGAGGCGCAGCTGCGCGGTCGATCAAGCCCCAGGCCCTGGTGCTCCTGAGGGCTGCGGGGACGCCCAGGACTACGCTGCTGAGGGCAGGTGGCTCGGGGCCTCAGTGCCCTGCCAGTGGGCTCTACTTGGGAATCCGTGCTCTTGCACGGGGTGGGGAGGGGGGAGTCGGTGGCAGGGGGGCCTGCCTACACATGCCTCTTCTTCTGTCACTTTGGCTGCGGCTGAGCCTGGCACTGGGTGCGTGCATGCTCAGGAGACAGGCTTCTGCATGTCTCTGGACAGGCCCCGTGCCAGCTGGGACCTGAGCCCCAGCGCAGGTGCACCACCTGCGCTCAGGTTCCTTGGACCGGCCCAGGTCAGCTGAGAGGGAGGAGAACATGGTCCTGACCGCGGAGGGAAGCAAAAGTGCCGACACCTGCCAGCGGGAGAGCCGCATCCGACAGCCCTGTGGGATCTAAGCCCCCTCTCGCTCCATCCGCTGCCTCCCTCCTCACCCCCTCCTTTCGGGGCGCCGAGACGGCGCCCGGGCTGGGGGTGGCGGAGGGGGAGGGGCAAGCGCTAGGCCTCCCGCGCCGCCGTAGACCCCTCTCTGACGCCCCGCAGAGCCGGGACCAAAGCGCAGGCGCCCCGGCCCGCTGGGACGGCCACGCCCAGCGCCGCCCTGGCGCGCAGGCGCCACTCACCCCGCACCCGGCAGACTCGTCCCGACCCCGCCCCTCCTGGTTGCTCTGGAGACGGTGGCCACCGGCGGGAGGTGCCCAAGCCCGGGAGTGGGAAGACAGCTGTGAAGGATTGGGGCGGGGGGGGGGGGGGGAGGCGTTTTCTGCACTCGGGAGTTGTCCCCAGTGGCAGTGCCGGGACAGATGCGGCCAATAGGCATCCTGCCGAAACCCACCCAATGCACTTCGGGGAGCGCGTCCACTGCCAGGAAAACCTCCAGCGCTGGGGGAAGCGGGGTTCCAAAATGTATCCACCGAATGCCAGCAGGAGGCCACGGGGACGCGACGGAAGGGGTCGCCGACGTGGGTGCAGCCTGCTGGGTGGGGACCGGGCTAGGAGAGAAGCTCTGCTATGCTGTCCTGGACAGTTGTTCCCTCCTGTGTGTCTGGTGAAAAGCCAAGAGACAGAAGAAGCTCCAGGAACCAGAGAGCGGCTCCGTTGCCCAAAGTCGGAGCCAAAACTTCCACCGCTAGGGGCCACTGTTGGATAGGAATAGTTCCTTCCTCACACTTGCTGGGGGGCAGAGGGCTGAGTTCTAAGGCAGGGGGAGGGGCAGGGCCCCTTGCAGAAAGGGCTGTGGGGGAAGGGACCCCTGGGCCAGCTCTGGGGCTGCTGGGAGAGCCCCCTCTCCATGCCATAGCTCACCTGGCCCAGGCGCCAAGGGTCTGGGTCGGGCCAGGCTGCCAGACCCGTCTGAAGAGGGGGTTTCCTCGCCAACCAAAGTCCCCGAGGCCTCCTCAAGCGGGGGCCTACCTAGGGCCGGCCGGCCTTGCCCTGCAGGTCTCTCCCACGGCAATGGTCACAGACATGCTGTCTCCCATCGCCGTCACCTCCACCTTACGTCAGGGGAACCCCGGCCTTTCCCACCGGTGGCCTGCGGGCTTCGGCCTGGGCTCCCGGCCAGGCCTGCAGAGGCCTGGCTCCCGGAGAGGACAGGCCCAGAGTCTTCCCTCTCCCTTGTCAATGACCTGTCTTTCTCTGCGTTTCTTTTCTGGGACGAGAGGGGCCCCAGAGCACCCCGACGACTCTGAGCAATGAGCCTGCCCTTTCTCCTCTCGCCCTCCTTTTTGGGACCGTACCAAGCGACGAGCGTTTCTCTCGGCTCTGGGGCCGCGGGACGCAAAACGAAACTGCTTACCTATTGGGTGGTGAGACACTTGCGTGGAAATCATTTCTGCTCACTTGAGGCAGGCACTGCGGTCAAGTGGGCTTACAGGTCCAGGGGTTCCATGGACCGGGTATATTCTAAGCGGCCATCGTGACCGTCCAAAGCGGACGTATGGGTTGTTTGGGCATTGGCTCGAGTCGTAAGCCTCCGTTTTGGGGGGAAAACAAGGGAGAACCCATCACCTTCAGCACATTTCCCTCTGCCACAGCACGCCACGCAACCAGGTGATTTTCCTATTGATTGCCGTTCCAAGCTACCATAGCGGGCAATGCCGCAGGGATACTGTCCAGATTTCCAAACCAAAGCAGATAGGCCTTCTCGCCGAGGCGCAGCTGCGCGGTCGATCAAGCCCCAGGCCCTGGTGCTCCTGAGGGCTGCGGGGACGCCCAGGACTACGCTGCTGAGGGCAGGTGGCTCCGGGCCTCAGTGCCCTGCCAGTGGGCTCTACTTGGGAATCCGTGCTCTTGCACGGGGTGGGGAGGGGGGAGTCGGTGGCAGGGGGGCCTGCCTACACATGCCTCTTCTTCTGTCACTTTGGCTGCGGCTGAGCCTGGCACTGGGTGCGTGCATGCTCAGGAGACAGGCTTCTGCATGTCTCTGGACAGGCCCCGTGCCAGCTGGGACCTGAGCCCCAGCGCAGGTGCACCACCTGCGCTCAGGTTCCTTGGACCGGCCCAGGTCAGCTGAGAGGGAGGAGAACATGGTCCTGACCGCGGAGGGAAGCAAAAGTGCCGACACCTGCCAGCGGGAGAGCCGCATCCGACAGCCCTGTGGGATCTAAGCCCCCTCTCGCTCCATCCGCTGCCTCCCTCCTCACCCCCTCCTTTCGGGGCGCCGAGACGGCGCCCGGGCTGGGGGTGGCGGAGGGGGAGGGGCAAGCGCTAGGCCTCCCGCGCCGCCGTAGACCCCTCTCTGACGCCCCGCAGAGCCGGGACCAAAGCGCAGGCGCCCCGGCGCTGGGACGGCCACGCCCAGCGCCGCCCTGGCGCGCAGGCGCCACTCACCCCGCACCCGGCAGACTCGTCCCGACCCCGCCCCTCCTGGTTGCTCTGGAGACGGTGGCCACCGGCGGGAGGTGCCCAAGCCCGGGAGTGGGAAGACAGCTGTGAAGGATTGGGGCGGGGGGGGGGGGGGAGGCGTTTTCTGCACTCGGGAGTTGTCCCCAGTGGCAGTGCCGGGACAGATGCGGCCAATAGGCATCCTGCCGAAACCCACCCAATGCACTTCGGGGAGCGCGTCCACTGCCAGGAAAACCTCCAGCGCTGGGGGAAGCGGGGTTCCAAAATGTATCCACCGAATGCCAGCAGGAGGCCACGGGGACGCGACGGAAGGGGTCGCCGACGTGGGTGCAGCCTGCTGGGTGGGGACCGGGCTAGGAGAGAAGCTCTGCTATGCTGTCCTGGACAGTTGTTCCCTCCTGTGTGTCTGGTGAAAAGCCAAGAGACAGAAGAAGCTCCAGGAACCAGAGAGCGGCTCCGTTGCCCAAAGTCGGAGCCAAAACTTCCACCGCTAGGGGCCACTGTTGGATAGGAATAGTTCCTTCCTCACACTTGCTGGGGGGCAGAGGGCTGAGTTCTAAGGCAGGGGGAGGGGCAGGGCCCCTTGCAGAAAGGGCTGTGGGGGAAGGGACCCCTGGGCCAGCTCTGGGGCTGCTGGGAGAGCCCCCTCTCCATGCCATAGCTCACCTGGCCCAGGCGCCAAGGGTCTGGGTCGGGCCAGGCTGCCAGACCCGTCTGAAGAGGGGGTTTCCTCGCCAACCAAAGTCCCCGAGGCCTCCTCAAGCGGGGGCCTACCTAGGGCCGGCCGGCCTTGCCCTGCAGGTCTCTCCCACGGCAATGGTCACAGACATGCTGTCTCCCATCGCCGTCACCTCCACCTTACGTCAGGGGAACCCCGGCCTTTCCCACCGGTGGCCTGCGGGCTTCGGCCTGGGCTCCCGGCCAGGCCTGCAGAGGCCTGGCTCCCGGAGAGGACAGGCCCAGAGTCTTCCCTCTCCCTTGTCAATGACCTGTCTTTCTCTGCGTTTCTTTTCTGGGACGAGAGGGGCCCCAGAGCACCCCGACGACTCTGAGCAATGAGCCTGCCCTTTCTCCTCTCGCCCTCCTTTTTGGGACCGTACCAAGCGACGAGCGTTTCTCTCGGCTCTGGGGCCGCGGGACGCAAAACGAAACTGCTTACCTATTGGGTGGTGAGACACTTGCGTGGAAATCATTTCTGCTCACTTGAGGCAGGCACTGCGGTCAAGTGGGCTTACAGGTCCAGGGGTTCCATGGACCGGGTATATTCTAAGCGGCCATCGTGACCGTCCAAAGCGGACGTATGGGTTGTTTGGGCATTGGCTCGAGTCGTAAGCCTCCGTTTTTGGGGGAAAACAAGGGAGAACCCATCACCTTCAGCACATTTCCCTCTGCCACAGCACGCCACGCAACCAGGTGATTTTCCTATTGATTGCCGTTCCAAGCTACCATAGCGGGCAATGCCGCAGGGATACTGTCCAGATTTCCAAACCAAAGCAGATAGGCCTTCTCGCCGAGGCGCAGCTGCGCGGTCGATCAAGCCCCAGGCCCTGGTGCTCCTGAGGGCTGCGGGGACGCCCAGGGCTACGCTGCTGAGGGCAGGTGGCTCGGGGCCTCAGTGCCCTGCCAGTGGGCTCTACTTGGGAATCCGTGCTCTTGCACGGGGTGGGGAGGGGGGAGTCGGTGGCAGGGGGGCCTGCCTACACATGCCTCTTCTTCTGTCACTTTGGCTGCGGCTGAGCCTGGCACTGGGTGCGTGCATGCTCAGGAGACAGGCTTCTGCATGTCTCTGGACAGGCCCCGTGCCAGCTGGGACCTGAGCCCCAGCGCAGGTGCACCACCTGCGCTCAGGTTCCTTGGACCGGCCCAGGTCAGCTGAGAGGGAGGAGAACATGGTCCTGACCGCGGAGGGAAGCAAAAGTGCCGACACCTGCCAGCGGGAGAGCCGCATCCGACAGCCCTGTGGGATCTAAGCCCCCTCTCGCTCCATCCGCTGCCTCCCTCCTCACCCCCTCCTTTCGGGGCGCCGAGACGGCGCCCGGGCTGGGGGTGGCGGAGGGGGAGGGGCAAGCGCTAGGCCTCCCGCGCCGCCGTAGACCCCTCTCTGACGCCCCGCAGAGCCGGGACCAAAGCGCAGGCGCCCCGGCCCGCTGGGACGGCCACGCCCAGCGCCGCCCTGGCGCGCAGGCGCCACTCACCCCGCACCCGGCAGACTCGTCCCGACCCCGCCCCTCCTGGTTGCTCTGGAGACGGTGGCCACCGGCGGGAGGTGCCCAAGCCCGGGAGTGGGAAGACAGCTGTGAAGGATTGGGGCGGGGGGGGGGGGGGGAGGCGTTTTCTGCACTCGGGAGTTGTCCCCAGTGGCAGTGCCGGGACAGATGCGGCCAATAGGCATCCTGCCGAAACCCACCCAATGCACTTCGGGGAGCGCGTCCACTGCCAGGAAAACCTCCAGCGCTGGGGGAAGCGGGGTTCCAAAATGTATCCACCGAATGCCAGCAGGAGGCCACGGGGACGCGACGGAAGGGGTCGCCGACGTGGGTGCAGCCTGCTGGGTGGGGACCGGGCTAGGAGAGAAGCTCTGCTATGCTGTCCTGGACAGTTGTTCCCTCCTGTGTGTCTGGTGAAAAGCCAAGAGACAGAAGAAGCTCCAGGAACCAGAGAGCGGCTCCGTTGCCCAAAGTCGGAGCCAAAACTTCCACCGCTAGGGGCCACTGTTGGATAGGAATAGTTCCTTCCTCACACTTGCTGGGGGGCAGAGGGCTGAGTTCTAAGGCAGGGGGAGGGGCAGGGCCCCTTGCAGAAAGGGCTGTGGGGGAAGGGACCCCTGGGCCAGCTCTGGGGCTGCTGGGAGAGCCCCCTCTCCATGCCATAGCTCACCTGGCCCAGGCGCCAAGGGTCTGGGTCGGGCCAGGCTGCCAGACCCGTCTGAAGAGGGGGTTTCCTCGCCAACCAAAGTCCCCGAGGCCTCCTCAAGCGGGGGCCTACCTAGGGCCGGCCGGCCTTGCCCTGCAGGTCTCTCCCACGGCAATGGTCACAGACATGCTGTCTCCCATCGCCGTCACCTCCACCTTACGTCAGGGGAACCCCGGCCTTTCCCACCGGTGGCCTGCGGGCTTCGGCCTGGGCTCCCGGCCAGGCCTGCAGAGGCCTGGCTCCCGGAGAGGACAGGCCCAGAGTCTTCCCTCTCCCTTGTCAATGACCTGTCTTTCTCTGCGTTTCTTTTCTGGGACGAGAGGGGCCCCAGAGCACCCCGACGACTCTGAGCAATGAGCCTGCCCTTTCTCCTCTCGCCCTCCTTTTTGGGACCGTACCAAGCGACGAGCGTTTCTCTCGGCTCTGGGGCCGCGGGACGCAAAACGAAACTGCTTACCTATTGGGTGGTGAGACACTTGCGTGGAAATCATTTCTGCTCACTTGAGGCAGGCACTGCGGTCAAGTGGGCTTACAGGTCCAGGGGTTCCATGGACCGGGTATATTCTAAGCGGCCATCGTGACCGTCCAAAGCGGACGTATGGGTTGTTTGGGCATTGGCTCGAGTCGTAAGCCTCCGTTTTGGGGGGAAACCAAGGGAGAACCCATCACCTTCAGCACATTTCCCTCTGCCACAGCACGCCACGCAACCAGGTGATTTTCCTATTGATTGCCGTTCCAAGCTACCATAGCGGGCAATGCCGCAGGGATACTGTCCAGATTTCCAAACCAAAGCAGATAGGCCTTCTCGCCGAGGCGCAGCTGCGCGGTCGATCAAGCCCCAGGCCCTGGTGCTCCTGAGGGCTGCGGGGACGCCCAGGACTACGCTGCTGAGGGCAGGTGGCTCCGGGCCTCAGTGCCCTGCCAGTGGGCTCTACTTGGGAATCCGTGCTCTTGCACGGGGTGGGGAGGGGGGAGTCGGTGGCAGGGGGGCCTGCCTACACATGCCTCTTCTTCTGTCACTTTGGCTGCGGCTGAGCCTGGCACTGGGTGCGTGCATGCTCAGGAGACAGGCTTCTGCATGTCTCTGGACAGGCCCCGTGCCAGCTGGGACCTGAGCCCCAGCGCAGGTGCACCACCTGCGCTCAGGTTCCTTGGACCGGCCCAGGTCAGCTGAGAGGGAGGAGAACATGGTCCTGACCGCGGAGGGAAGCAAAAGTGCCGACACCTGCCAGCGGGAGAGCCGCATCCGACAGCCCTGTGGGATCTAAGCCCCCTCTGGCTCCATCCGCTGCCTCCCTCCTCACCCCCTCCTTTCGGGGCGCCGAGACGGCGCCCGGGCTGGGGGTGGCGGAGGGGGAGGGGCAAGCGCTAGGCCTCCCGCGCCGCCGTAGACCCCTCTCTGACGCCCCGCAGAGCCGGGACCAAAGCGCAGGCGCCCCGGCCCGCTGGGACGGCCACGCCCAGCGCCGCCCTGGCGCGCAGGCGCCACTCACCCCGCACCCGGCAGACTCGTCCCGACCCCGCCCCTCCTGGTTGCTCTGGAGACGGTGGCCACCGGCGGGAGGTGCCCAAGCCCGGGAGTGGGAAGACAGCTGTGAAGGATTGGGGCGGGGGGGGGGGGGGAGGCGTTTTCTGCACTCGGGAGTTGTCCCCAGTGGCAGTGCCGGGACAGATGCGGCCAATAGGCATCCTGCCGAAACCCACCCAATGCACTTCGGGGAGCGCGTCCACTGCCAGGAAAACCTCCAGCGCTGGGGGAATCGGGGTTCCAAAATGTATCCACCGAATGCCAGCAGGAGGCCACGGGGACGCGACGGAAGGGGTCGCCGACGTGGGTGCAGCCTGCTGGGTGGGGACCGGGCTAGGAGAGAAGCTCTGCTATGCTGTCCTGGACAGTTGTTCCCTCCTGTGTGTCTGGTGAAAAGCCAAGAGACAGAAGAAGCTCCAGGAACCAGAGAGCGGCTCCGTTGCCCAAAGTCGGAGCCAAAACTTCCACCGCTAGGGGCCACTGTTGGATAGGAATAGTTCCTTCCTCACACTTGCTGGGGGGCAGAGGGCTGAGTTCTAAGGCAGGGGGAGGGGCAGGGCCCCTTGCAGAAAGGGCTGTGGGGGAAGGGACCCCTGGGCCAGCTCTGGGGCTGCTGGGAGAGCCCCCTCTCCATGCCATAGCTCACCTGGCCCAGGCGCCAAGGGTCTGGGTCGGGCCAGGCTGCCAGACCCGTCTGAAGAGGGGGTTTCCTCGCCAACCAAAGTCCCCGAGGCCTCCTCAAGCGGGGGCCTACCTAGGGCCGGCCGGCCTTGCCCTGCAGGTCTCTCCCACGGCAATGGTCACAGACATGCTGTCTCCCATCGCCGTCACCTCCACCTTACGTCAGGGGAACCCCGGCCTTTCCCACCGGTGGCCTGCGGGCTTCGGCCTGGGCTCCCGGCCAGGCCTGCAGAGGCCTGGCTCCCGGAGAGGACAGGCCCAGAGTCTTCCCTCTCCCTTGTCAATGACCTGTCTTTCTCTGCGTTTCTTTTCTGGGACGAGAGGGGCCCCAGAGCACCCCGACGACTCTGAGCAATGAGCCTGCCCTTTCTCCTCTCGCCCTCCTTTTTGGGACCGTACCAAGCGACGAGCGTTTCTCTCGGCTCTGGGGCCGCGGGACGCAAAACGAAACTGCTTACCTATTGGGTGGTGAGACACTTGCGTGGAAATCATTTCTGCTCACTTGAGGCAGGCACTGCGGTCAAGTGGGCTTACAGGTCCAGGGGTTCCATGGACCGGGTATATTCTAAGCGGCCATCGTGACCGTCCAAAGCGGACGTATGGGTTGTTTGGGCATTGGCTCGAGTCGTAAGCCTCCGTTTTGGGGGGAAAACAAGGGAGAACCCATCACCTTCAGCACATTTCCCTCTGCCACAGCACGCCACGCAACCAGGTGATTTTCCTATTGATTGCCGTTCCAAGCTACCATAGCGGGCAATGCCGCAGGGATACTGTCCAGATTTCCAAACCAAAGCAGATAGGCCTTCTCGCCGAGGCGCAGCTGCGCGGTCGATCAAGCCCCAGGCCCTGGTGCTCCTGAGGGCTGCGGGGACGCCCAGGACTACGCTGCTGAGGGCAGGTGGCTCCGGGCCTCAGTGCCCTGCCAGTGGGCTCTACTTGGGAATCCGTGCTCTTGCACGGGGTGGGGAGGGGGGAGTCGGTGGCAGGGGGGCCTGCCTACACATGCCTCTTCTTCTGTCACTTTGGCTGCGGCTGAGCCTGGCACTGGGTGCGTGCATGCTCAGGAGACAGGCTTCTGCATGTCTCTGGACAGGCCCCGTGCCAGCTGGGACCTGAGCCCCAGCGCAGGTGCACCACCTGCGCTCAGGTTCCTTGGACCGGCCCAGGTCAGCTGAGAGGGAGGAGAACATGGTCCTGACCGCGGAGGGAAGCAAAAGTGCCGACACCTGCCAGCGGGAGAGCCGCATCCGACAGCCCTGTGGGATCTAAGCCCCCTCTCGCTCCATCCGCTGCCTCCCTCCTCACCCCCTCCTTTCGGGGCGCCGAGACGGCGCCCGGGCTGGGGGTGGCGGAGGGGGAGGGGCAAGCGCTAGGCCTCCCGCGCCGCCGTAGACCCCTCTCTGACGCCCCGCAGAGCCGGGACCAAAGCGCAGGCGCCCCGGCCCGCTGGGACGGCCACGCCCAGCGCCGCCCTGGCGCGCAGGCGCCACTCACCCCGCACCCGGCAGACTCGTCCCGACCCCGCCCCTCCTGGTTGCTCTGGAGACGGTGGCCACCGGCGGGAGGTGCCCAAGCCCGGGAGTGGGAAGACAGCTGTGAAGGATTGGGGCGGGGGGGGGGGGGGAGGCGTTTTCTGCACTCGGGAGTTGTCCCCAGTGGCAGTGCCGGGACAGATGCGGCCAATAGGCATCCTGCCGAAACCCACCCAATGCACTTCGGGGAGCGCGTCCACTGCCAGGAAAACCTCCAGCGCTGGGGGAAGCGGGGTTCCAAAATGTATCCACCGAATGCCAGCAGGAGGCCACGGGGACGCGACGGAAGGGGTCGCCGACGTGGGTGCAGCCTGCTGGGTGGGGACCGGGCTAGGAGAGAAGCTCTGCTATGCTGTCCTGGACAGTTGTTCCCTCCTGTGTGTCTGGTGAAAAGCCAAGAGACAGAAGAAGCTCCAGGAACCAGAGAGCGGCTCCGTTGCCCAAAGTCGGAGCCAAAACTTCCACCGCTAGGGGCCACTGTTGGATAGGAATAGTTCCTTCCTCACACTTGCTGGGGGGCAGAGGGCTGAGTTCTAAGGCAGGGGGAGGGGCAGGGCCCCTTGCAGAAAGGGCTGTGGGGGAAGGGACCCCTGGGCCAGCTCTGGGGCTGCTGGGAGAGCCCCCTCTCCATGCCATAGCTCACCTGGCCCAGGCGCCAAGGGTCTGGGTCGGGCCAGGCTGCCAGACCCGTCTGAAGAGGGGGTTTCCTCGCCAACCAAAGTCCCCGAGGCCTCCTCAAGCGGGGGCCTACCTAGGGCCGGCCGGCCTTGCCCTGCAGGTCTCTCCCACGGCAATGGTCACAGACATGCTGTCTCCCATCGCCGTCACCTCCACCTTACGTCAGGGGAACCCCGGCCTTTCCCACCGGTGGCCTGCGGGCTTCGGCCTGGGCTCCCGGCCAGGCCTGCAGAGGCCTGGCTCCCGGAGAGGACAGGCCCAGAGTCTTCCCTCTCCCTTGTCAATGACCTGTCTTTCTCTGCGTTTCTTTTCTGGGACGAGAGGGGCCCCAGAGCACCCCGACGACTCTGAGCAATGAGCCTGCCCTTTCTCCTCTCGCCCTCCTTTTTGGGACCGTACCAAGCGACGAGCGTTTCTCTCGGCTCTGGGGCCGCGGGACGCAAAACGAAACTGCTTACCTATTGGGTGGTGAGACACTTGCGTGGAAATCATTTCTGCTCACTTGAGGCAGGCACTGCGGTCAAGTGGGCTTACAGGTCCAGGGGTTCCATGGACCGGGTATATTCTAAGCGGCCATCGTGACCGTCCAAAGCGGACGTATGGGTTGTTTGGGCATTGGCTCGAGTCGTAAGCCTCCGTTTTGGGGGGAAAACAAGGGAGAACCCATCACCTTCAGCACATTTCCCTCTGCCACAGCACGCCACGCAACCAGGTGATTTTCCTATTGATTGCCGTTCCAAGCTACCATAGCGGGCAATGCCGCAGGGATACTGTCCAGATTTCCAAACCAAAGCAGATAGGCCTTCTCGCCGAGGCGCAGCTGCGCGGTCGATCAAGCCCCAGGCCCTGGTGCTCCTGAGGGCTGCGGGGACGCCCAGGACTACGCTGCTGAGGGCAGGTGGCTCCGGGCCTCAGTGCCCTGCCAGTGGGCTCTACTTGGGAATCCGTGCTCTTGCACGGGGTGGGGAGGGGGGAGTCGGTTGTAGGGGGGGGCCTGCCTACACATGCCTCTTCTTCTGTCACTTTGGCTGCGGCTGAGCCTGGCACTGGGTGCGTGCATGCTCAGGAGACAGGCTTCTGCATGTCTCTGGACAGGCCCCGTGCCAGCTGGGACCTGAGCCCCAGCGCAGGTGCACCACCTGCGCTCAGGTTCCTTGGACCGGCCCAGGTCAGCTGAGAGGGAGGAGAACATGGTCCTGACCGCGGAGGGAAGCAAAAGTGCCGACACCTGCCAGCGGGAGAGCCGCATCCGACAGCCCTGTGGGATCTAAGCCCCCTCTCGCTCCATCCGCTGCCTCCCTCCTCACCCCCTCCTTTCGGGGCGCCGAGACGGCGCCCGGGCTGGGGGTGGCGGAGGGGGAGGGGCAAGCGCTAGGCCTCCCGCGCCGCCGTAGACCCCTCTCTGACGCCCCGCAGAGCCGGGACCAAAGCGCAGGCGCCCCGGCCCGCTGGGACGGCCACGCCCAGCGCCGCCCTGGCGCGCAGGCGCCACTCACCCCGCACCCGGCAGACTCGTCCCGACCCCGCCCCTCCTGGTTGCTCTGGAGACGGTGGCCACCGGCGGGAGGTGCCCAAGCCCGGGAGTGGGAAGACAGCTGTGAAGGATTGGGGCGGGGGGGGGGGGGGGGAGGCGTTTTCTGCACTCGGGAGTTGTCCCCAGTGGCAGTGCCGGGACAGATGCGGCCAATAGGCATCCTGCCGAAACCCACCCAATGCACTTCGGGGAGCGCGTCCACTGCCAGGAAAACCTCCAGCGCTGGGGGAAGCGGGGTTCCAAAATGTATCCACCGAATGCCAGCAGGAGGCCACGGGGACGCGACGGAAGGGGTCGCCGACGTGGGTGCAGCCTGCTGGGTGGGGACCGGGCTAGGAGAGAAGCTCTGCTATGCTGTCCTGGACAGTTGTTCCCTCCTGTGTGTCTGGTGAAAAGCCAAGAGACAGAAGAAGCTCCAGGAACCAGAGAGCGGCTCCGTTGCCCAAAGTCGGAGCCAAAACTTCCACCGCTAGGGGCCACTGTTGGATAGGAATAGTTCCTTCCTCACACTTGCTGGGGGGCAGAGGGCTGAGTTCTAAGGCAGGGGGAGGGGCAGGGCCCCTTGCAGAAAGGGCTGTGGGGGAAGGGACCCCTGGGCCAGCTCTGGGGCTGCTGGGAGAGCCCCCTCTCCATGCCATAGCTCACCTGGCCCAGGCGCCAAGGGTCTGGGTCGGGCCAGGCTGCCAGACCCGTCTGAAGAGGGGGTTTCCTCGCCAACCAAAGTCCCCGAGGCCTCCTCAAGCGGGGGCCTACCTAGGGCCGGCCGGCCTTGCCCTGCAGGTCTCTCCCACGGCAATGGTCACAGACATGCTGTCTCCCATCGCCGTCACCTCCACCTTACGTCAGGGGAACCCCGGCCTTTCCCACCGGTGGCCTGCGGGCTTCGGCCTGGGCTCCCGGCCAGGCCTGCAGAGGCCTGGCTCCCGGAGAGGACAGGCCCAGAGTCTTCCCTCTCCCTTGTCAATGACCTGTCTTTCTCTGCGTTTCTTTTCTGGGACGAGAGGGGCCCCAGAGCACCCCGACGACTCTGAGCAATGAGCCTGCCCTTTCTCCTCTCGCCCTCCTTTTTGGGACCGTACCAAGCGACGAGCGTTTCTCTCGGCTCTGGGGCCGCGGGACGCAAAACGAAACTGCTTACCTATTGGGTGGTGAGACACTTGCGTGGAAATCATTTCTGCTCACTTGAGGCAGGCACTGCGGTCAAGTGGGCTTACAGGTCCAGGGGTTCCATGGACCGGGTATATTCTAAGCGGCCATCGTGACCGTCCAAAGCGGACGTATGGGTTGTTTGGGCATTGGCTCGAGTCGTAACCCTCCGTTTTTGGGGGAAAACAAGGGAGAACCCATCACCTTCAGCACATTTCCCTCTGCCACAGCACGCCACGCAACCAGGTGATTTTCCTATTGATTGCCGTTCCAAGCTACCATAGCGGGCAATGCCGCAGGGATACTGTCCAGATTTCCAAACCAAAGCAGATAGGCCTTCTCGCCGAGGCGCAGCTGCGCGGTCGATCAAGCCCCAGGCCCTGGTGCTCCTGAGGGCTGCGGGGACGCCCAGGACTACGCTGCTGAGGGCAGGTGGCTCCGGGCCTCAGTGCCCTGCCAGTGGGCTCTACTTGGGAATCCGTGCTCTTGCACGGGGTGGGGAGTGGGGAGTCGGTTGTAGGGGGGGGCCTGCCTACACATGCCTCTTCTTCTGTCACTTTGGCTGCGGCTGAGCCTGGCACTGGGTGCGTGCATGCTCAGGAGACAGGCTTCTGCATGTCTCTGGACAGGCCCCGTGCCAGCTGGGACCTGAGCCCCAGCGCAGGTGCACCACCTGCGCTCAGGTTCCTTGGACCGGCCCAGGTCAGCTGAGAGGGAGGAGAACATGGTCCTGACCGCGGAGGGAAGCAAAAGTGCCGACACCTGCCAGCGGGAGAGCCGCATCCGACAGCCCTGTGGGATCTAAGCCCCCTCTCGCTCCATCCGCTGCCTCCCTCCTCACCCCCTCCTTTCGGGGCGCCGAGACGGCGCCCGGGCTGGGGGTGGCGGAGGGGGAGGGGCAAGCGCTAGGCCTCCCGCGCCGCCGTAGACCCCTCTCTGACGCCCCGCAGAGCCGGGACCAAAGCGCAGGCGCCCCGGCCCGCTGGGACGGCCACGCCCAGCGCCGCCCTGGCGCGCAGGCGCCACTCACCCCGCACCCGGCAGACTCGTCCCGACCCCGCCCCTCCTGGTTGCTCTGGAGACGGTGGCCACCGGCGGGAGGTGCCCAAGCCCGGGAGTGGGAAGACAGCTGTGAAGGATTGGGGCGGGGGGTGGGGGGAGGCGTTTTCTGCACTCGGGAGTTGTCCCCAGTGGCAGTGCCGGGACAGATGCGGCCAATAGGCATCCTGCCGAAACCCACCCAATGCACTTCGGGGAGCGCGTCCACTGCCAGGAAAACCTCCAGCGCTGGGGGAAGCGGGGTTCCAAAATGTATCCACCGAATGCCAGCAGGAGGCCACGGGGACGCGACGGAAGGGGTCGCCGACGTGGGTGCAGCCTGCTGGGTGGGGACCGGGCTAGGAGAGAAGCTCTGCTATGCTGTCCTGGACAGTTGTTCCCTCCTGTGTGTCTGGTGAAAAGCCAAGAGACAGAAGAAGCTCCAGGAACCAGAGAGCGGCTCCGTTGCCCAAAGTCGGAGCCAAAACTTCCACCGCTAGGGGCCACTGTTGGATAGGAATAGTTCCTTCCTCACACTTGCTGGGGGGCAGAGGGCTGAGTTCTAAGGCAGGGGGAGGGGCAGGGCCCCTTGCAGAAAGGGCTGTGGGGGAAGGGACCCCTGGGCCAGCTCTGGGGCTGCTGGGAGAGCCCCCTCTCCATGCCATAGCTCACCTGGCCCAGGCGCCAAGGGTCTGGGTCGGGCCAGGCTGCCAGACCCGTCTGAAGAGGGGGTTTCCTCGCCAACCAAAGTCCCCGAGGCCTCCTCAAGCGGGGGCCTACCTAGGGCCGGCCGGCCTTGCCCTGCAGGTCTCTCCCACGGCAATGGTCACAGACATGCTGTCTCCCATCGCCGTCACCTCCACCTTACGTCAGGGGAACCCCGGCCTTTCCCACCGGTGGCCTGCGGGCTTCGGCCTGGGCTCCCGGCCAGGCCTGCAGAGGCCTGGCTCCCGGAGAGGACAGGCCCAGAGTCTTCCCTCTCCCTTGTCAATGACCTGTCTTTCTCTGCGTTTCTTTTCTGGGACGAGAGGGGCCCCAGAGCACCCCGACGACTCTGAGCAATGAGCCTGCCCTTTCTCCTCTCGCCCTCCTTTTTGGGACCGTACCAAGCGACGAGCGTTTCTCTCGGCTCTGGGGCCGCGGGACGCAAAACGAAACTGCTTACCTATTGGGTGGTGAGACACTTGCGTGGAAATCATTTCTGCTCACTTGAGGCAGGCACTGCGGTCAAGTGGGCTTACAGGTCCAGGGGTTCCATGGACCGGGTATATTCTAAGCGGCCATCGTGACCGTCCAAAGCGGACGTATGGGTTGTTTGGGCATTGGCTCGAGTCGTAACCCTCCGTTTTTGGGGGAAAACAAGGGAGAACCCATCACCTTCAGCACATTTCCCTCTGCCACAGCACGCCACGCAACCAGGTGATTTTCCTATTGATTGCCGTTCCAAGCTACCATAGCGGGCAATGCCGCAGGGATACTGTCCAGATTTCCAAACCAAAGCAGATAGGCCTTCTCGCCGAGGCGCAGCTGCGCGGTCGATCAAGCCCCAGGCCCTGGTGCTCCTGAGGGCTGCGGGGACGCCCAGGACTACGCTGCTGAGGGCAGGTGGCTCGGGGCCTCAGTGCCCTGCCAGTGGGCTCTACTTGGGAATCCGTGCTCTTGCACGGGGTGGGGAGGGGGGAGTCGGTGGCAGGGGGGCCTGCCTACACATGCCTCTTCTTCTGTCACTTTGGCTGCGGCTGAGCCTGGCACTGGGTGCGTGCATGCTCAGGAGACAGGCTTCTGCATGTCTCTGGACAGGCCCCGTGCCAGCTGGGACCTGAGCCCCAGCGCAGGTGCACCACCTGCGCTCAGGTTCCTTGGACCGGCCCAGGTCAGCTGAGAGGGAGGAGAACATGGTCCTGACCGCGGAGGGAAGCAAAAGTGCCGACACCTGCCAGCGGGAGAGCCGCATCCGACAGCCCTGTGGGATCTAAGCCCCCTCTCGCTCCATCCGCTGCCTCCCTCCTCACCCCCTCCTTTCGGGGCGCCGAGACGGCGCCCGGGCTGGGGGTGGCGGAGGGGGAGGGGCAAGCGCTAGGCCTCCCGCGCCGCCGTAGACCCCTCTCTGACGCCCCGCAGAGCCGGGACCAAAGCGCAGGCGCCCCGGCCCGCTGGGACGGCCACGCCCAGCGCCGCCCTGGCGCGCAGGCGCCACTCACCCCGCACCCGGCAGACTCGTCCCGACCCCGCCCCTCCTGGTTGCTCTGGAGACGGTGGCCACCGGCGGGAGGTGCCCAAGCCCGGGAGTGGGAAGACAGCTGTGAAGGATTGGGGCGGGGGGGGGGGGGGAGGCGTTTTCTGCACTCGGGAGTTGTCCCCAGTGGCAGTGCCGGGACAGATGCGGCCAATAGGCATCCTGCCGAAACCCACCCAATGCACTTCGGGGAGCGCGTCCACTGCCAGGAAAACCTCCAGCGCTGGGGGAAGCGGGGTTCCAAAATGTATCCACCGAATGCCAGCAGGAGGCCACGGGGACGCGACGGAAGGGGTCGCCGACGTGGGTGCAGCCTGCTGGGTGGGGACCGGGCTAGGAGAGAAGCTCTGCTATGCTGTCCTGGACAGTTGTTCCCTCCTGTGTGTCTGGTGAAAAGCCAAGAGACAGAAGAAGCTCCAGGAACCAGAGAGCGGCTCCGTTGCCCAAAGTCGGAGCCAAAACTTCCACCGCTAGGGGCCACTGTTGGATAGGAATAGTTCCTTCCTCACACTTGCTGGGGGGCAGAGGGCTGAGTTCTAAGGCAGGGGGAGGGGCAGGGCCCCTTGCAGAAAGGGCTGTGGGGGAAGGGACCCCTGGGCCAGCTCTGGGGCTGCTGGGAGAGCCCCCTCTCCATGCCATAGCTCACCTGGCCCAGGCGCCAAGGGTCTGGGTCGGGCCAGGCTGCCAGACCCGTCTGAAGAGGGGGTTTCCTCGCCAACCAAAGTCCCCGAGGCCTCCTCAAGCGGGGGCCTACCTAGGGCCGGCCGGCCTTGCCCTGCAGGTCTCTCCCACGGCAATGGTCACAGACATGCTGTCTCCCATCGCCGTCACCTCCACCTTACGTCAGGGGAACCCCGGCCTTTCCCACCGGTGGCCTGCGGGCTTCGGCCTGGGCTCCCGGCCAGGCCTGCAGAGGCCTGGCTCCCGGAGAGGACAGGCCCAGAGTCTTCCCTCTCCCTTGTCAATGACCTGTCTTTCTCTGCGTTTCTTTTCTGGGACGAGAGGGGCCCCAGAGCACCCCGACGACTCTGAGCAATGAGCCTGCCCTTTCTCCTCTCGCCCTCCTTTTTGGGACCGTACCAAGCGACGAGCGTTTCTCTCGGCTCTGGGGCCGCGGGACGCAAAACGAAACTGCTTACCTATTGGGTGGTGAGACACTTGCGTGGAAATCATTTCTGCTCACTTGAGGCAGGCACTGCGGTCAAGTGGGCTTACAGGTCCAGGGGTTCCATGGACCGGGTATATTCTAAGCGGCCATCGTGACCGTCCAAAGCGGACGTATGGGTTGTTTGGGCATTGGCTCGAGTCGTAACCCTCCGTTTTTGGGGGAAAACAAGGGAGAACCCATCACCTTCAGCACATTTCCCTCTGCCACAGCACGCCACGCAACCAGGTGATTTTCCTATTGATTGCCGTTCCAAGCTACCATAGCGGGCAATGCCGCAGGGATACTGTCCAGATTTCCAAACCAAAGCAGATAGGCCTTCTCGCCGAGGCGCAGCTGCGCGGTCGATCAAGCCCCAGGCCCTGGTGCTCCTGAGGGCTGCGGGGACGCCCAGGACTACGCTGCTGAGGGCAGGTGGCTCGGGGCCTCAGTGCCCTGCCAGTGGGCTCTACTTGGGAATCCGTGCTCTTGCACGGGGTGGGGAGGGGGGAGTCGGTGGCAGGGGGGCCTGCCTACACATGCCTCTTCTTCTGTCACTTTGGCTGCGGCTGAGCCTGGCACTGGGTGCGTGCATGCTCAGGAGACAGGCTTCTGCATGTCTCTGGACAGGCCCCGTGCCAGCTGGGACCTGAGCCCCAGCGCAGGTGCACCACCTGCGCTCAGGTTCCTTGGACCGGCCCAGGTCAGCTGAGAGGGAGGAGAACATGGTCCTGACCGCGGAGGGAAGCAAAAGTGCCGACACCTGCCAGCGGGAGAGCCGCATCCGACAGCCCTGTGGGATCTAAGCCCCCTCTCGCTCCATCCGCTGCCTCCCTCCTCACCCCCTCCTTTCGGGGCGCCGAGACGGCGCCCGGGCTGGGGGTGGCGGAGGGGGAGGGGCAAGCGCTAGGCCTCCCGCGCCGCCGTAGACCCCTCTCTGACGCCCCGCAGAGCCGGGACCAAAGCGCAGGCGCCCCGGCCCGCTGGGACGGCCACGCCCAGCGCCGCCCTGGCGCGCAGGCGCCACTCACCCCGCACCCGGCAGACTCGTCCCGACCCCGCCCCTCCTGGTTGCTCTGGAGACGGTGGCCACCGGCGGGAGGTGCCCAAGCCCGGGAGTGGGAAGACAGCTGTGAAGGATTGGGGCGGGGGGGGGGGGGGGAGGCGTTTTCTGCACTCGGGAGTTGTCCCCAGTGGCAGTGCCGGGACAGATGCGGCCAATAGGCATCCTGCCGAAACCCACCCAATGCACTTCGGGGAGCGCGTCCACTGCCAGGAAAACCTCCAGCGCTGGGGGAAGCGGGGTTCCAAAATGTATCCACCGAATGCCAGCAGGAGGCCACGGGGACGCGACGGAAGGGGTCGCCGACGTGGGTGCAGCCTGCTGGGTGGGGACCGGGCTAGGAGAGAAGCTCTGCTATGCTGTCCTGGACAGTTGTTCCCTCCTGTGTGTCTGGTGAAAAGCCAAGAGACAGAAGAAGCTCCAGGAACCAGAGAGCGGCTCCGTTGCCCAAAGTCGGAGCCAAAACTTCCACCGCTAGGGGCCACTGTTGGATAGGAATAGTTCCTTCCTCACACTTGCTGGGGGGCAGAGGGCTGAGTTCTAAGGCAGGGGGAGGGGCAGGGCCCCTTGCAGAAAGGGCTGTGGGGGAAGGGACCCCTGGGCCAGCTCTGGGGCTGCTGGGAGAGCCCCCTCTCCATGCCATAGCTCACCTGGCCCAGGCGCCAAGGGTCTGGGTCGGGCCAGGCTGCCAGACCCGTCTGAAGAGGGGGTTTCCTCGCCAACCAAAGTCCCCGAGGCCTCCTCAAGCGGGGGCCTACCTAGGGCCGGCCGGCCTTGCCCTGCAGGTCTCTCCCACGGCAATGGTCACAGACATGCTGTCTCCCATCGCCGTCACCTCCACCTTACGTCAGGGGAACCCCGGCCTTTCCCACCGGTGGCCTGCGGGCTTCGGCCTGGGCTCCCGGCCAGGCCTGCAGAGGCCTGGCTCCCGGAGAGGACAGGCCCAGAGTCTTCCCTCTCCCTTGTCAATGACCTGTCTTTCTCTGCGTTTCTTTTCTGGGACGAGAGGGGCCCCAGAGCACCCCGACGACTCTGAGCAATGAGCCTGCCCTTTCTCCTCTCGCCCTCCTTTTTGGGACCGTACCAAGCGACGAGCGTTTCTCTCGGCTCTGGGGCCGCGGGACGCAAAACGAAACTGCTTACCTATTGGGTGGTGAGACACTTGCGTGGAAATCATTTCTGCTCACTTGAGGCAGGCACTGCGGTCAAGTGGGCTTACAGGTCCAGGGGTTCCATGGACCGGGTATATTCTAAGCGGCCATCGTGACCGTCCAAAGCGGACGTATGGGTTGTTTGGGCATTGGCTCGAGTCGTAACCCTCCGTTTTTGGGGGAAAACAAGGGAGAACCCATCACCTTCAGCACATTTCCCTCTGCCACAGCACGCCACGCAACCAGGTGATTTTCCTATTGATTGCCGTTCCAAGCTACCATAGCGGGCAATGCCGCAGGGATACTGTCCAGATTTCCAAACCAAAGCAGATAGGCCTTCTCGCCGAGGCGCAGCTGCGCGGTCGATCAAGCCCCAGGCCCTGGTGCTCCTGAGGGCTGCGGGGACGCCCAGGACTACGCTGCTGAGGGCAGGTGGCTCGGGGCCTCAGTGCCCTGCCAGTGGGCTCTACTTGGGAATCCGTGCTCTTGCACGGGGTGGGGAGGGGGGAGTCGGTGGCAGGGGGGGCCTGCCTACACATGCCTCTTCTTCTGTCACTTTGGCTGCGGCTGAGCCTGGCACTGGGTGCGTGCATGCTCAGGAGACAGGCTTCTGCATGTCTCTGGACAGGCCCCGTGCCAGCTGGGACCTGAGCCCCAGCGCAGGTGCACCACCTGCGCTCAGGTTCCTTGGACCGGCCCAGGTCAGCTGAGAGGGAGGAGAACATGGTCCTGACCGCGGAGGGAAGCAAAAGTGCCGACACCTGCCAGCGGGAGAGCCGCATCCGACAGCCCTGTGGGATCTAAGCCCCCTCTCGCTCCATCCGCTGCCTCCCTCCTCACCCCCTCCTTTCGGGGCGCCGAGACGGCGCCCGGGCTGGGGGTGGCGGAGGGGGAGGGGCAAGCGCTAGGCCTCCCGCGCCGCCGTAGACCCCTCTCTGACGCCCCGCAGAGCCGGGACCAAAGCGCAGGCGCCCCGGCCCGCTGGGACGGCCACGCCCAGCGCCGCCCTGGCGCGCAGGCGCCACTCACCCCGCACCCGGCAGACTCGTCCCGACCCCGCCCCTCCTGGTTGCTCTGGAGACGGTGGCCACCGGCGGGAGGTGCCCAAGCCCGGGAGTGGGAAGACAGCTGTGAAGGATTGGGGCGGGGGGGGGGGGGGGAGGCGTTTTCTGCACTCGGGAGTTGTCCCCAGTGGCAGTGCCGGGACAGATGCAGCCAATAGGCATCCTGCCGAAACCCACCCAATGCACTTCGGGGAGCGCGTCCACTGCCAGGAAAACCTCCAGCGCTGGGGGAAGCGGGGTTCCAAAATGTATCCACCGAATGCCAGCAGGAGGCCACGGGGACGCGACGGAAGGGGTCGCCGACGTGGGTGCAGCCTGCTGGGTGGGGACCGGGCTAGGAGAGAAGCTCTGCTATGCTGTCCTGGACAGTTGTTCCCTCCTGTGTGTCTGGTGAAAAGCCAAGAGACAGAAGAAGCTCCAGGAACCAGAGAGCGGCTCCGTTGCCCAAAGTCGGAGCCAAAACTTCCACCGCTAGGGGCCACTGTTGGATAGGAATAGTTCCTTCCTCACACTTGCTGGGGGGCAGAGGGCTGAGTTCTAAGGCAGGGGGAGGGGCAGGGCCCCTTGCAGAAAGGGCTGTGGGGGAAGGGACCCCTGGGCCAGCTCTGGGGCTGCTGGGAGAGCCCCCTCTCCATGCCATAGCTCACCTGGCCCAGGCGCCAAGGGTCTGGGTCGGGCCAGGCTGCCAGACCCGTCTGAAGAGGGGGTTTCCTCGCCAACCAAAGTCCCCGAGGCCTCCTCAAGCGGGGGCCTACCTAGGGCCGGCCGGCCTTGCCCTGCAGGTCTCTCCCACGGCAATGGTCACAGACATGCTGTCTCCCATCGCCGTCACCTCCACCTTACGTCAGGAGAACCCCGGCCTTTCCCACCGGTGGCCTGCGGGCTTCGGCCTGGGCTCCCGGCCAGGCCTGCAGAGGCCTGGCTCCCGGAGAGGACAGGCCCAGAGTCTTCCCTCTCCCTTGTCAATGACCTGTCTTTCTCTGCGTTTCTTTTCTGGGACGAGAGGGGCCCCAGAGCACCCCGACGACTCTGAGCAATGAGCCTGCCCTTTCTCCTCTCGCCCTCCTTTTTGGGACCGTACCAAGCGACGAGCGTTTCTCTCGGCTCTGGGGCCGCGGGACGCAAAACGAAACTGCTTACCTATTGGGTGGTGAGACACTTGCGTGGAAATCATTTCTGCTCACTTGAGGCAGGCACTGCGGTCAAGTGGGCTTACAGGTCCAGGGGTTCCATGGACCGGGTATATTCTAAGCGGCCATCGTGACCGTCCAAAGCGGACGTATGGGTTGTTTGGGCATTGGCTCGAGTCGTAACCCTCCGTTTTTGGGGGAAAACAAGGGAGAACCCATCACCTTCAGCACATTTCCCTCTGCCACAGCACGCCACGCAACCAGGTGATTTTCCTATTGATTGCCGTTCCAAGCTACCATAGCGGGCAATGCCGCAGGGATACTGTCCAGATTTCCAAACCAAAGCAGATAGGCCTTCTCGCCGAGGCGCAGCTGCGCGGTCGATCAAGCCCCAGGCCCTGGTGCTCCTGAGGGCTGCGGGGACGCCCAGGACTACGCTGCTGAGGGCAGGTGGCTCCGGGCCTCAGTGCCCTGCCAGTGGGCTCTACTTGGGAATCCGTGCTCTTGCACGGGGTGGGGAGGGGGGAGTCGGTGGCAGGGGGGCCTGCCTACACATGCCTCTTCTTCTGTCACTTTGGCTGCGGCTGAGCCTGGCACTGGGTGCGTGCATGCTCAGGAGACAGGCTTCTGCATGTCTCTGGACAGGCCCCGTGCCAGCTGGGACCTGAGCCCCAGCGCAGGTGCACCACCTGCGCTCAGGTTCCTTGGACCGGCCCAGGTCAGCTGAGAGGGAGGAGAACATGGTCCTGACCGCGGAGGGAAGCAAAAGTGCCGACACCTGCCAGCGGGAGAGCCGCATCCGACAGCCCTGTGGGATCTAAGCCCCCTCTCGCTCCATCCGCTGCCTCCCTCCTCACCCCCTCCTTTCGGGGCGCCGAGACGGCGCCCGGGCTGGGGGTGGCGGAGGGGGAGGGGCAAGCGCTAGGCCTCCCGCGCCGCCGTAGACCCCTCTCTGACGCCCCGCAGAGCCGGGACCAAAGCGCAGGCGCCCCGGCCCGCTGGGACGGCCACGCCCAGCGCCGCCCTGGCGCGCAGGCGCCACTCACCCCGCACCCGGCAGACTCGTCCCGACCCCGCCCCTCCTGGTTGCTCTGGAGACGGTGGCCACCGGCGGGAGGTGCCCAAGCCCGGGAGTGGGAAGACAGCTGTGAAGGATTGGGGCGGGGGGGGGGGGGGAGGCGTTTTCTGCACTCGGGAGTTGTCCCCAGTGGCAGTGCCGGGACAGATGCGGCCAATAGGCATCCTGCCGAAACCCACCCAATGCACTTCGGGGAGCGCGTCCACTGCCAGGAAAACCTCCAGCGCTGGGGGAAGCGGGGTTCCAAAATGTATCCACCGAATGCCAGCAGGAGGCCACGGGGACGCGACGGAAGGGGTCGCCGACGTGGGTGCAGCCTGCTGGGTGGGGACCGGGCTAGGAGAGAAGCTCTGCTATGCTGTCCTGGACAGTTGTTCCCTCCTGTGTGTCTGGTGAAAAGCCAAGAGACAGAAGAAGCTCCAGGAACCAGAGAGCGGCTCCGTTGCCCAAAGTCGGAGCCAAAACTTCCACCGCTAGGGGCCACTGTTGGATAGGAATAGTTCCTTCCTCACACTTGCTGGGGGGCAGAGGGCTGAGTTCTAAGGCAGGGGGAGGGGCAGGGCCCCTTGCAGAAAGGGCTGTGGGGGAAGGGACCCCTGGGCCAGCTCTGGGGCTGCTGGGAGAGCCCCCTCTCCATGCCATAGCTCACCTGGCCCAGGCGCCAAGGGTCTGGGTCGGGCCAGGCTGCCAGACCCGTCTGAAGAGGGGGTTTCCTCGCCAACCAAAGTCCCCGAGGCCTCCTCAAGCGGGGGCCTACCTAGGGCCGGCCGGCCTTGCCCTGCAGGTCTCTCCCACGGCAATGGTCACAGACATGCTGTCTCCCATCGCCGTCACCTCCACCTTACGTCAGGGGAACCCCGGCCTTTCCCACCGGTGGCCTGCGGGCTTCGGCCTGGGCTCCCGGCCAGGCCTGCAGAGGCCTGGCTCCCGGAGAGGACAGGCCCAGAGTCTTCCCTCTCCCTTGTCAATGACCTGTCTTTCTCTGCGTTTCTTTTCTGGGACGAGAGGGGCCCCAGAGCACCCCGACGACTCTGAGCAATGAGCCTGCCCTTTCTCCTCTCGCCCTCCTTTTTGGGACCGTACCAAGCGACGAGCGTTTCTCTCGGCTCTGGGGCCGCGGGACGCAAAACGAAACTGCTTACCTATTGGGTGGTGAGACACTTGCGTGGAAATCATTTCTGCTCACTTGAGGCAGGCACTGCGGTCAAGTGGGCTTACAGGTCCAGGGGTTCCATGGACCGGGTATATTCTAAGCGGCCATCGTGACCGTCCAAAGCGGACGTATGGGTTGTTTGGGCATTGGCTCGAGTCGTAACCCTCCGTTTTTGGGGGAAAACAAGGGAGAACCCATCACCTTCAGCACATTTCCCTCTGCCACAGCACGCCACGCAACCAGGTGATTTTCCTATTGATTGCCGTTCCAAGCTACCATAGCGGGCAATGCCGCAGGGATACTGTCCAGATTTCCAAACCAAAGCAGATAGGCCTTCTCGCCGAGGCGCAGCTGCGCGGTCGATCAAGCCCCAGGCCCTGGTGCTCCTGAGGGCTGCGGGGACGCCCAGGACTACGCTGCTGAGGGCAGGTGGCTCGGGGCCTCAGTGCCCTGCCAGTGGGCTCTACTTGGGAATCCGTGCTCTTGCACGGGGTGGGGAGGGGGGAGTCGGTGGCAGGGGGGCCTGCCTACACATGCCTCTTCTTCTGTCACTTTGGCTGCGGCTGAGCCTGGCACTGGGTGCGTGCATGCTCAGGAGACAGGCTTCTGCATGTCTCTGGACAGGCCCCGTGCCAGCTGGGACCTGAGCCCCAGCGCAGGTGCACCACCTGCGCTCAGGTTCCTTGGACCGGCCCAGGTCAGCTGAGAGGGAGGAGAACATGGTCCTGACCGCGGAGGGAAGCAAAAGTGCCGACACCTGCCAGCGGGAGAGCCGCATCCGACAGCCCTGTGGGATCTAAGCCCCCTCTCGCTCCATCCGCTGCCTCCCTCCTCACCCCCTCCTTTCGGGGCGCCGAGACGGCGCCCGGGCTGGGGGTGGCGGAGGGGGAGGGGCAAGCGCTAGGCCTCCCGCGCCGCCGTAGACCCCTCTCTGACGCCCCGCAGAGCCGGGACCAAAGCGCAGGCGCCCCGGCCCGCTGGGACGGCCACGCCCAGCGCCGCCCTGGCGCGCAGGCGCCACTCACCCCGCACCCGGCAGACTCGTCCCGACCCCGCCCCTCCTGGTTGCTCTGGAGACGGTGGCCACCGGCGGGAGGTGCCCAAGCCCGGGAGTGGGAAGACAGCTGTGAAGGATTGGGGCGGGGGGGGGGGGGGAGGCGTTTTCTGCACTCGGGAGTTGTCCCCAGTGGCAGTGCCGGGACAGATGCGGCCAATAGGCATCCTGCCGAAACCCACCCAATGCACTTCGGGGAGCGCGTCCACTGCCAGGAAAACCTCCAGCGCTGGGGGAAGCGGGGTTCCAAAATGTATCCACCGAATGCCAGCAGGAGGCCACGGGGACGCGACGGAAGGGGTCGCCGACGTGGGTGCAGCCTGCTGGGTGGGGACCGGGCTAGGAGAGAAGCTCTGCTATGCTGTCCTGGACAGTTGTTCCCTCCTGTGTGTCTGGTGAAAAGCCAAGAGACAGAAGAAGCTCCAGGAACCAGAGAGCGGCTCCGTTGCCCAAAGTCGGAGCCAAAACTTCCACCGCTAGGGGCCACTGTTGGATAGGAATAGTTCCTTCCTCACACTTGCTGGGGGGCAGAGGGCTGAGTTCTAAGGCAGGGGGAGGGGCAGGGCCCCTTGCAGAAAGGGCTGTGGGGGAAGGGACCCCTGGGCCAGCTCTGGGGCTGCTGGGAGAGCCCCCTCTCCATGCCATAGCTCACCTGGCCCAGGCGCCAAGGGTCTGGGTCGGGCCAGGCTGCCAGACCCGTCTGAAGAGGGGGTTTCCTCGCCAACCAAAGTCCCCGAGGCCTCCTCAAGCGGGGGCCTACCTAGGGCCGGCCGGCCTTGCCCTGCAGGTCTCTCCCACGGCAATGGTCACAGACATGCTGTCTCCCATCGCCGTCACCTCCACCTTACGTCAGGGGAACCCCGGCCTTTCCCACCGGTGGCCTGCGGGCTTCGGCCTGGGCTCCCGGCCAGGCCTGCAGAGGCCTGGCTCCCGGAGAGGACAGGCCCAGAGTCTTCCCTCTCCCTTGTCAATGACCTCTCTTTCTCTGCGTTTCTTTTCTGGGACGAGAGGGGCCCCAGAGCACCCCGACGACTCTGAGCAATGAGCCTGCCCTTTCTCCTCTCGCCCTCCTTTTTGGGACCGTACCAAGCGACGAGCGTTTCTCTCGGCTCTGGGGCCGCGGGACGCAAAACGAAACTGCTTACCTATTGGGTGGTGAGACACTTGCGTGGAAATCATTTCTGCTCACTTGAGGCAGGCACTGCGGTCAAGTGGGCTTACAGGTCCAGGGGTTCCATGGACCGGGTATATTCTAAGCGGCCATCGTGACCGTCCAAAGCGGACGTATGGGTTGTTTGGGCATTGGCTCGAGTCGTAAGCCTCCGTTTTGGGGGGAAAACAAGGGAGAACCCATCACCTTCAGCACATTTCCCTCTGCCACAGCACGCCACGCAACCAGGTGATTTTCCTATTGATTGCCGTTCCAAGCTACCATAGCGGGCAATGCCGCAGGGATACTGTCCAGATTTCCAAACCAAAGCAGATAGGCCTTCTCGCCGAGGCGCAGCTGCGCGGTCGATCAAGCCCCAGGCCCTGGTGCTCCTGAGGGCTGCGGGGACGCCCAGGACTACGCTGCTGAGGGCAGGTGGCTCCGGGCCTCAGTGCCCTGCCAGTGGGCTCTACTTGGGAATCCGTGCTCTTGCACGGGGTGGGGAGGGGGGAGTCGGTGGCAGGGGGGCCTGCCTACACATGCCTCTTCTTCTGTCACTTTGGCTGCGGCTGAGCCTGGCACTGGGTGCGTGCATGCTCAGGAGACAGGCTTCTGCATGTCTCTGGACAGGCCCCGTGCCAGCTGGGACCTGAGCCCCAGCGCAGGTGCACCACCTGCGCTCAGGTTCCTTGGACCGGCCCAGGTCAGCTGAGAGGGAGGAGAACATGGTCCTGACCGCGGAGGGAAGCAAAAGTGCCGACACCTGCCAGCGGGAGAGCCGCATCCGACAGCCCTGTGGGATCTAAGCCCCCTCTCGCTCCATCCGCTGCCTCCCTCCTCACCCCCTCCTTTCGGGGCGCCGAGACGGCGCCCGGGCTGGGGGTGGCGGAGGGGGAGGGGCAAGCGCTAGGCCTCCCGCGCCGCCGTAGACCCCTCTCTGACGCCCCGCAGAGCCGGGACCAAAGCGCAGGCGCCCCGGCGCTGGGACGGCCACGCCCAGCGCCGCCCTGGCGCGCAGGCGCCACTCACCCCGCACCCGGCAGACTCGTCCCGACCCCGCCCCTCCTGGTTGCTCTGGAGACGGTGGCCACCGGCGGGAGGTGCCCAAGCCCGGGAGTGGGAAGACAGCTGTGAAGGATTGGGGCGGGGGGGGGGGGGGGAGGCGTTTTCTGCACTCGGGAGTTGTCCCCAGTGGCAGTGCCGGGACAGATGCGGCCAATAGGCATCCTGCCGAAACCCACCCAATGCACTTCGGGGAGCGCGTCCACTGCCAGGAAAACCTCCAGCGCTGGGGGAAGCGGGGTTCCAAAATGTATCCACCGAATGCCAGCAGGAGGCCACGGGGACGCGACGGAAGGGGTCGCCGACGTGGGTGCAGCCTGCTGGGTGGGGACCGGGCTAGGAGAGAAGCTCTGCTATGCTGTCCTGGACAGTTGTTCCCTCCTGTGTGTCTGGTGAAAAGCCAAGAGACAGAAGAAGCTCCAGGAACCAGAGAGCGGCTCCGTTGCCCAAAGTCGGAGCCAAAACTTCCACCGCTAGGGGCCACTGTTGGATAGGAATAGTTCCTTCCTCACACTTGCTGGGGGGCAGAGGGCTGAGTTCTAAGGCAGGGGGAGGGGCAGGGCCCCTTGCAGAAAGGGCTGTGGGGGAAGGGACCCCTGGGCCAGCTCTGGGGCTGCTGGGAGAGCCCCCTCTCCATGCCATAGCTCACCTGGCCCAGGCGCCAAGGGTCTGGGTCGGGCCAGGCTGCCAGACCCGTCTGAAGAGGGGGTTTCCTCGCCAACCAAAGTCCCCGAGGCCTCCTCAAGCGGGGGCCTACCTAGGGCCGGCCGGCCTTGCCCTGCAGGTCTCTCCCACGGCAATGGTCACAGACATGCTGTCTCCCATCGCCGTCACCTCCACCTTACGTCAGGGGAACCCCGGCCTTTCCCACCGGTGGCCTGCGGGCTTCGGCCTGGGCTCCCGGCCAGGCCTGCAGAGGCCTGGCTCCCGGAGAGGACAGGCCCAGAGTCTTCCCTCTCCCTTGTCAATGACCTGTCTTTCTCTGCGTTTCTTTTCTGGGACGAGAGGGGCCCCAGAGCACCCCGACGACTCTGAGCAATGAGCCTGCCCTTTCTCCTCTCGCCCTCCTTTTTGGGACCGTACCAAGCGACGAGCGTTTCTCTCGGCTCTGGGGCCGCGGGACGCAAAACGAAACTGCTTACCTATTGGGTGGTGAGACACTTGCGTGGAAATCATTTCTGCTCACTTGAGGCAGGCACTGCGGTCAAGTGGGCTTACAGGTCCAGGGGTTCCATGGACCGGGTATATTCTAAGCGGCCATCGTGACCGTCCAAAGCGGACGTATGGGTTGTTTGGGCATTGGCTCGAGTCGTAAGCCTCCGTTTTTGGGGGAAAACAAGGGAGAACCCATCACCTTCAGCACATTTCCCTCTGCCACAGCACGCCACGCAACCAGGTGATTTTCCTATTGATTGCCGTTCCAAGCTACCATAGCGGGCAATGCCGCAGGGATACTGTCCAGATTTCCAAACCAAAGCAGATAGGCCTTCTCGCCGAGGCGCAGCTGCGCGGTCGATCAAGCCCCAGGCCCTGGTGCTCCTGAGGGCTGCGGGGACGCCCAGGGCTACGCTGCTGAGGGCAGGTGGCTCGGGGCCTCAGTGCCCTGCCAGTGGGCTCTACTTGGGAATCCGTGCTCTTGCACGGGGTGGGGAGGGGGGAGTCGGTGGCAGGGGGGCCTGCCTACACATGCCTCTTCTTCTGTCACTTTGGCTGCGGCTGAGCCTGGCACTGGGTGCGTGCATGCTCAGGAGACAGGCTTCTGCATGTCTCTGGACAGGCCCCGTGCCAGCTGGGACCTGAGCCCCAGCGCAGGTGCACCACCTGCGCTCAGGTTCCTTGGACCGGCCCAGGTCAGCTGAGAGGGAGGAGAACATGGTCCTGACCGCGGAGGGAAGCAAAAGTGCCGACACCTGCCAGCGGGAGAGCCGCATCCGACAGCCCTGTGGGATCTAAGCCCCCTCTCGCTCCATCCGCTGCCTCCCTCCTCACCCCCTCCTTTCGGGGCGCCGAGACGGCGCCCGGGCTGGGGGTGGCGGAGGGGGAGGGGCAAGCGCTAGGCCTCCCGCGCCGCCGTAGACCCCTCTCTGACGCCCCGCAGAGCCGGGACCAAAGCGCAGGCGCCCCGGCCCGCTGGGACGGCCACGCCCAGCGCCGCCCTGGCGCGCAGGCGCCACTCACCCCGCACCCGGCAGACTCGTCCCGACCCCGCCCCTCCTGGTTGCTCTGGAGACGGTGGCCACCGGCGGGAGGTGCCCAAGCCCGGGAGTGGGAAGACAGCTGTGAAGGATTGGGGCGGGGGGGGGGGGGGAGGCGTTTTCTGCACTCGGGAGTTGTCCCCAGTGGCAGTGCCGGGACAGATGCGGCCAATAGGCATCCTGCCGAAACCCACCCAATGCACTTCGGGGAGCGCGTCCACTGCCAGGAAAACCTCCAGCGCTGGGGGAAGCGGGGTTCCAAAATGTATCCACCGAATGCCAGCAGGAGGCCACGGGGACGCGACGGAAGGGGTCGCCGACGTGGGTGCAGCCTGCTGGGTGGGGACCGGGCTAGGAGAGAAGCTCTGCTATGCTGTCCTGGACAGTTGTTCCCTCCTGTGTGTCTGGTGAAAAGCCAAGAGACAGAAGAAGCTCCAGGAACCAGAGAGCGGCTCCGTTGCCCAAAGTCGGAGCCAAAACTTCCACCGCTAGGGGCCACTGTTGGATAGGAATAGTTCCTTCCTCACACTTGCTGGGGGCAGAGGGCTGAGTTCTAAGGCAGGGGGAGGGGCAGGGCCCCTTGCAGAAAGGGCTGTGGGGGAAGGGACCCTGGGCCAGCTCTGGGGCTGCTGGGAGAGCCCCCTCTCCATGCCATAGCTCACCTGGCCCAGGCGCCAAGGGTCTGGGTCGGGCCAGGCTGCCAGACCCGTCTGAAGAGGGGGTTTCCTCGCCAACCAAAGTCCCCGAGGCCTCCTCAAGCGGGGGCCTACCTAGGGCCGGCCGGCCTTGCACTGCAGGTCTCTCCCACGGCAATGGTCACAGACATGCTGTCTCCCATCGCCGTCACCTCCACCTTACGTCAGGGGAACCCCGGCCTTTCCCACCGGTGGCCTGCGGGCTTCGGCCTGGGCTCCCGGCCAGGCCTGCAGAGGCCTGGCTCCCGGAGAGGACAGGCCCAGAGTCTTCCCTCTCCCTTGTCAATGACCTGTCTTTCTCTGCGTTTCTTTTCTGGGACGAGAGGGGCCCCAGAGCACCCCGACGACTCTGAGCAATGAGCCTGCCCTTTCTCCTCTCGCCCTCCTTTTTGGGACCGTACCAAGCGACGAGCGTTTCTCTCGGCTCTGGGGCCGCGGGACGCAAAACGAAACTGCTTACCTATTGGGTGGTGAGACACTTGCGTGGAAATCATTTCTGCTCACTTGAGGCAGGCACTGCGGTCAAGTGGGCTTACAGGTCCAGGGGTTCCATGGACCGGGTATATTCTAAGCGGCCATCGTGACCGTCCAAAGCGGACGTATGGGTTGTTTGGGCATTGGCTCGAGTCGTAAGCCTCCGTTTTGGGGGAAAACAAGGGAGAACCCATCACCTTCAGCACATTTCCCTCTGCCACAGCACGCCACGCAACCAGGTGATTTTCCTATTGATTGCCGTTCCAAGCTACCATAGCGGGCAATGCCGCAGGGATACTGTCCAGATTTCCAAACCAAAGCAGATAGGCCTTCTCGCCGAGGCGCAGCTGCGCGGTCGATCAAGCCCCAGGCCCTGGTGCTCCTGAGGGCTGCGGGGACGCCCAGGACTACGCTGCTGAGGGCAGGTGGCTCCGGGCCTCAGTGCCCTGCCAGTGGGCTCTACTTGGGAATCCGTGCTCTTGCACGGGGTGGGGAAGGGGGGAGTCGGTGGCAGGGGGGCCTGCCTACACATGCCTCTTCTTCTGTCACTTTGGCTGCGGCTGAGCCTGGCACTGGGTGCGTGCATGCTCAGGAGACAGGCTTCTGCATGTCTCTGGACAGGCCCCGTGCCAGCTGGGACCTGAGCCCCAGCGCAGGTGCACCACCTGCGCTCAGGTTCCTTGGACCGGCCCAGGTCAGCTGAGAGGGAGGAGAACATGGTCCTGACCGCGGAGGGAAGCAAAAGTGCCGACACCTGCCAGCGGGAGAGCCGCATCCGACAGCCCTGTGGGATCTAAGCCCCCTCTCGCTCCATCCGCTGCCTCCCTCCTCACCCCCTCCTTTCGGGGCGCCGAGACGGCGCCCGGGCTGGGGGTGGCGGAGGGGGAGGGGCAAGCGCTAGGCCTCCCGCGCCGCCGTAGACCCCTCTCTGACGCCCCGCAGAGCCGGGACCAAAGCGCAGGCGCCCCGGCCCGCTGGGACGGCCACGCCCAGCGCCGCCCTGGCGCGCAGGCGCCACTCACCCCGCACCCGGCAGACTCGTCCCGACCCCGCCCCTCCTGGTTGCTCTGGAGACGGTGGCCACCGGCGGGAGGTGCCCAAGCCCGGGAGTGGGAAGACAGCTGTGAAGGATTGGGGCGGGGGGGGGGGGGGGAGGCGTTTTCTGCACTCGGGAGTTGTCCCCAGTGGCAGTGCCGGGACAGATGCGGCCAATAGGCATCCTGCCGAAACCCACCCAATGCACTTCGGGGAGCGCGTCCACTGCCAGGAAAACCTCCAGCGCTGGGGGAAGCGGGGTTCCAAAATGTATCCACCGAATGCCAGCAGGAGGCCACGGGGACGCGACGGAAGGGGTCGCCGACGTGGGTGCAGCCTGCTGGGTGGGGACCGGGCTAGGAGAGAAGCTCTGCTATGCTGTCCTGGACAGTTGTTCCCTCCTGTGTGTCTGGTGAAAAGCCAAGAGACAGAAGAAGCTCCAGGAACCAGAGAGCGGCTCCGTTGCCCAAAGTCGGAGCCAAAACTTCCACCGCTAGGGGCCACTGTTGGATAGGAATAGTTCCTTCCTCACACTTGCTGGGGGGCAGAGGGCTGAGTTCTAAGGCAGGGGGAGGGGCAGGGCCCCTTGCAGAAAGGGCTGTGGGGGAAGGGACCCCTGGGCCAGCTCTGGGGCTGCTGGGAGAGCCCCCTCTCCATGCCATAGCTCACCTGGCCCAGGCGCCAAGGGTCTGGGTCGGGCCAGGCTGCCAGACCCGTCTGAAGAGGGGGTTTCCTCGCCAACCAAAGTCCCCGAGGCCTCCTCAAGCGGGGGCCTACCTAGGGCCGGCCGGCCTTGCCCTGCAGGTCTCTCCCACGGCAATGGTCACAGACATGCTGTCTCCCATCGCCGTCACCTCCACCTTACGTCAGGGGAACCCCGGCCTTTCCCACCGGTGGCCTGCGGGCTTCGGCCTGGGCTCCCGGCCAGGCCTGCAGAGGCCTGGCTCCCGGAGAGGACAGGCCCAGAGTCTTCCCTCTCCCTTGTCAATGACCTGTCTTTCTCTGCGTTTCTTTTCTGGGACGAGAGGGGCCCCAGAGCACCCCGACGACTCTGAGCAATGAGCCTGCCCTTTCTCCTCTCGCCCTCCTTTTTGGGACCGTACCAAGCGACGAGCGTTTCTCTCGGCTCTGGGGCCGCGGGACGCAAAACGAAACTGCTTACCTATTGGGTGGTGAGACACTTGCGTGGAAATCATTTCTGCTCACTTGAGGCAGGCACTGCGGTCAAGTGGGCTTACAGGTCCAGGGGTTCCATGGACCGGGTATATTCTAAGCGGCCATCGTGACCGTCCAAAGCGGACGTATGGGTTGTTTGGGCATTGGCTCGAGTCGTAAGCCTCCGTTTTGGGGGGAAAACAAGGGAGAACCCATCACCTTCAGCACATTTCCCTCTGCCACAGCACGCCACGCAACCAGGTGATTTTCCTATTGATTGCCGTTCCAAGCTACCATAGCGGGCAATGCCGCAGGGATACTGTCCAGATTTCCAAACCAAAGCAGATAGGCCTTCTCGCCGAGGCGCAGCTGCGCGGTCGATCAAGCCCCAGGCCCTGGTGCTCCTGAGGGCTGCGGGGACGCCCAGGACTACGCTGCTGAGGGCAGGTGGCTCCGGGCCTCAGTGCCCTGCCAGTGGGCTCTACTTGGGAATCCGTGCTCTTGCACGGGGTGGGGAGGGGGGAGTCGGTTGTAGGGGGGGGCCTGCCTACACATGCCTCTTCTTCTGTCACTTTGGCTGCGGCTGAGCCTGGCACTGGGTGCGTGCATGCTCAGGAGACAGGCTTCTGCATGTCTCTGGACAGGCCCCGTGCCAGCTGGGACCTGAGCCCCAGCGCAGGTGCACCACCTGCGCTCAGGTTCCTTGGACCGGCCCAGGTCAGCTGAGAGGGAGGAGAACATGGTCCTGACCGCGGAGGGAAGCAAAAGTGCCGACACCTGCCAGCGGGAGAGCCGCATCCGACAGCCCTGTGGGATCTAAGCCCCCTCTCGCTCCATCCGCTGCCTCCCTCCTCACCCCCTCCTTTCGGGGCGCCGAGACGGCGCCCGGGCTGGGGGTGGCGGAGGGGGAGGGGCAAGCGCTAGGCCTCCCGCGCCGCCGTAGACCCCTCTCTGACGCCCCGCAGAGCCGGGACCAAAGCGCAGGCGCCCCGGCCCGCTGGGACGGCCACGCCCAGCGCCGCCCTGGCGCGCAGGCGCCACTCACCCCGCACCCGGCAGACTCGTCCCGACCCCGCCCCTCCTGGTTGCTCTGGAGACGGTGGCCACCGGCGGGAGGTGCCCAAGCCCGGGAGTGGGAAGACAGCTGTGAAGGATTGGGGCGGGGGGGGGGGGGGGAGGCGTTTTCTGCACTCGGGAGTTGTCCCCAGTGGCAGTGCCGGGACAGATGCGGCCAATAGGCATCCTGCCGAAACCCACCCAATGCACTTCGGGGAGCGCGTCCACTGCCAGGAAAACCTCCAGCGCTGGGGGAAGCGGGGTTCCAAAATGTATCCACCGAATGCCAGCAGGAGGCCACGGGGACGCGACGGAAGGGGTCGCCGACGTGGGTGCAGCCTGCTGGGTGGGGACCGGGCTAGGAGAGAAGCTCTGCTATGCTGTCCTGGACAGTTGTTCCCTCCTGTGTGTCTGGTGAAAAGCCAAGAGACAGAAGAAGCTCCAGGAACCAGAGAGCGGCTCCGTTGCCCAAAGTCGGAGCCAAAACTTCCACCGCTAGGGGCCACTGTTGGATAGGAATAGTTCCTTCCTCACACTTGCTGGGGGGCAGAGGGCTGAGTTCTAAGGCAGGGGGAGGGGCAGGGCCCCTTGCAGAAAGGGCTGTGGGGGAAGGGACCCCTGGGCCAGCTCTGGGGCTGCTGGGAGAGCCCCCTCTCCATGCCATAGCTCACCTGGCCCAGGCGCCAAGGGTCTGGGTCGGGCCAGGCTGCCAGACCCGTCTGAAGAGGGGGTTTCCTCGCCAACCAAAGTCCCCGAGGCCTCCTCAAGCGGGGGCCTACCTAGGGCCGGCCGGCCTTGCCCTGCAGGTCTCTCCCACGGCAATGGTCACAGACATGCTGTCTCCCATCGCCGTCACCTCCACCTTACGTCAGGGGAACCCCGGCCTTTCCCACCGGTGGCCTGCGGGCTTCGGCCTGGGCTCCCGGCCAGGCCTGCAGAGGCCTGGCTCCCGGAGAGGACAGGCCCAGAGTCTTCCCTCTCCCTTGTCAATGACCTGTCTTTCTCTGCGTTTCTTTTCTGGGACGAGAGGGGCCCCAGAGCACCCCGACGACTCTGAGCAATGAGCCTGCCCTTTCTCCTCTCGCCCTCCTTTTTGGGACCGTACCAAGCGACGAGCGTTTCTCTCGGCTCTGGGGCCGCGGGACGCAAAACGAAACTGCTTACCTATTGGGTGGTGAGACACTTGCGTGGAAATCATTTCTGCTCACTTGAGGCAGGCACTGCGGTCAAGTGGGCTTACAGGTCCAGGGGTTCCATGGACCGGGTATATTCTAAGCGGCCATCGTGACCGTCCAAAGCGGACGTATGGGTTGTTTGGGCATTGGCTCGAGTCGTAACCCTCCGTTTTTGGGGGAAAACAAGGGAGAACCCATCACCTTCAGCACATTTCCCTCTGCCACAGCACGCCACGCAACCAGGTGATTTTCCTATTGATTGCCGTTCCAAGCTACCATAGCGGGCAATGCCGCAGGGATACTGTCCAGATTTCCAAACCAAAGCAGATAGGCCTTCTCGCCGAGGCGCAGCTGCGCGGTCGATCAAGCCCCAGGCCCTGGTGCTCCTGAGGGCTGCGGGGACGCCCAGGACTACGCTGCTGAGGGCAGGTGGCTCCGGGCCTCAGTGCCCTGCCAGTGGGCTCTACTTGGGAATCCGTGCTCTTGCACGGGGTGGGGAGTGGGGAGTCGGTTGTAGGGGGAGGCCTGCCTACACATGCCTCTTCTTCTGTCACTTTGGCTGCGGCTGAGCCTGGCACTGGGTGCGTGCATGCTCAGGAGACAGGCTTCTGCATGTCTCTGGACAGGCCCCGTGCCAGCTGGGACCTGAGCCCCAGCGCAGGTGCACCACCTGCGCTCAGGTTCCTTGGACCGGCCCAGGTCAGCTGAGAGGGAGGAGAACATGGTCCTGACCGCGGAGGGAAGCAAAAGTGCCGACACCTGCCAGCGGGAGAGCCGCATCCGACAGCCCTGTGGGATCTAAGCCCCCTCTCGCTCCATCCGCTGCCTCCCTCCTCACCCCCTCCTTTCGGGGCGCCGAGACGGCGCCCGGGCTGGGGGTGGCGGAGGGGGAGGGGCAAGCGCTAGGCCTCCCGCGCCGCCGTAGACCCCTCTCTGACGCCCCGCAGAGCCGGGACCAAAGCGCAGGCGCCCCGGCCCGCTGGGACGGCCACGCCCAGCGCCGCCCTGGCGCGCAGGCGCCACTCACCCCGCACCCGGCAGACTCGTCCCGACCCCGCCCCTCCTGGTTGCTCTGGAGACGGTGGCCACCGGCGGGAGGTGCCCAAGCCCGGGAGTGGGAAGACAGCTGTGAAGGATTGGGGCGGGGGGTGGGGGGAGGCGTTTTCTGCACTCGGGAGTTGTCCCCAGTGGCAGTGCCGGGACAGATGCGGCCAATAGGCATCCTGCCGAAACCCACCCAATGCACTTCGGGGAGCGCGTCCACTGCCAGGAAAACCTCCAGCGCTGGGGGAAGCGGGGTTCCAAAATGTATCCACCGAATGCCAGCAGGAGGCCACGGGGACGCGACGGAAGGGGTCGCCGACGTGGGTGCAGCCTGCTGGGTGGGGACCGGGCTAGGAGAGAAGCTCTGCTATGCTGTCCTGGACAGTTGTTCCCTCCTGTGTGTCTGGTGAAAAGCCAAGAGACAGAAGAAGCTCCAGGAACCAGAGAGCGGCTCCGTTGCCCAAAGTCGGAGCCAAAACTTCCACCGCTAGGGGCCACTGTTGGATAGGAATAGTTCCTTCCTCACACTTGCTGGGGGGCAGAGGGCTGAGTTCTAAGGCAGGGGGAGGGGCAGGGCCCCTTGCAGAAAGGGCTGTGGGGGAAGGGACCCCTGGGCCAGCTCTGGGGCTGCTGGGAGAGCCCCCTCTCCATGCCATAGCTCACCTGGCCCAGGCGCCAAGGGTCTGGGTCGGGCCAGGCTGCCAGACCCGTCTGAAGAGGGGGTTTCCTCGCCAACCAAAGTCCCCGAGGCCTCCTCAAGCGGGGGCCTACCTAGGGCCGGCCGGCCTTGCCCTGCAGGTCTCTCCCACGGCAATGGTCACAGACATGCTGTCTCCCATCGCCGTCACCTCCACCTTACGTCAGGGGAACCCCGGCCTTTCCCACCGGTGGCCTGCGGGCTTCGGCCTGGGCTCCCGGCCAGGCCTGCAGAGGCCTGGCTCCCGGAGAGGACAGGCCCAGAGTCTTCCCTCTCCCTTGTCAATGACCTGTCTTTCTCTGCGTTTCTTTTCTGGGACGAGAGGGGCCCCAGAGCACCCCGACGACTCTGAGCAATGAGCCTGCCCTTTCTCCTCTCGCCCTCCTTTTTGGGACCGTACCAAGCGACGAGCGTTTCTCTCGGCTCTGGGGCCGCGGGACGCAAAACGAAACTGCTTACCTATTGGGTGGTGAGACACTTGCGTGGAAATCATTTCTGCTCACTTGAGGCAGGCACTGCGGTCAAGTGGGCTTACAGGTCCAGGGGTTCCATGGACCGGGTATATTCTAAGCGGCCATCGTGACCGTCCAAAGCGGACGTATGGGTTGTTTGGGCATTGGCTCGAGTCGTAACCCTCCGTTTTTGGGGGAAAACAAGGGAGAACCCATCACCTTCAGCACATTTCCCTCTGCCACAGCACGCCACGCAACCAGGTGATTTTCCTATTGATTGCCGTTCCAAGCTACCATAGCGGGCAATGCCGCAGGGATACTGTCCAGATTTCCAAACCAAAGCAGATAGGCCTTCTCGCCGAGGCGCAGCTGCGCGGTCGATCAAGCCCCAGGCCCTGGTGCTCCTGAGGGCTGCGGGGACGCCCAGGACTACGCTGCTGAGGGCAGGTGGCTCGGGGCCTCAGTGCCCTGCCAGTGGGCTCTACTTGGGAATCCGTGCTCTTGCACGGGGTGGGGAGGGGGGAGTCGGTGGCAGGGGGGCCTGCCTACACATGCCTCTTCTTCTGTCACTTTGGCTGCGGCTGAGCCTGGCACTGGGTGCGTGCATGCTCAGGAGACAGGCTTCTGCATGTCTCTGGACAGGCCCCGTGCCAGCTGGGACCTGAGCCCCAGCGCAGGTGCACCACCTGCGCTCAGGTTCCTTGGACCGGCCCAGGTCAGCTGAGAGGGAGGAGAACATGGTCCTGACCGCGGAGGGAAGCAAAAGTGCCGACACCTGCCAGCGGGAGAGCCGCATCCGACAGCCCTGTGGGATCTAAGCCCCCTCTCGCTCCATCCGCTGCCTCCCTCCTCACCCCCTCCTTTCGGGGCGCCGAGACGGCGCCCGGGCTGGGGGTGGCGGAGGGGGAGGGGCAAGCGCTAGGCCTCCCGCGCCGCCGTAGACCCCTCTCTGACGCCCCGCAGAGCCGGGACCAAAGCGCAGGCGCCCCGGCCCGCTGGGACGGCCACGCCCAGCGCCGCCCTGGCGCGCAGGCGCCACTCACCCCGCACCCGGCAGACTCGTCCCGACCCCGCCCCTCCTGGTTGCTCTGGAGACGGTGGCCACCGGCGGGAGGTGCCCAAGCCCGGGAGTGGGAAGACAGCTGTGAAGGATTGGGGCGGGGGGGGGGGGGGAGGCGTTTTCTGCACTCGGGAGTTGTCCCCAGTGGCAGTGCCGGGACAGATGCGGCCAATAGGCATCCTGCCGAAACCCACCCAATGCACTTCGGGGAGCGCGTCCACTGCCAGGAAAACCTCCAGCGCTGGGGGAAGCGGGGTTCCAAAATGTATCCACCGAATGCCAGCAGGAGGCCACGGGGACGCGACGGAAGGGGTCGCCGACGTGGGTGCAGCCTGCTGGGTGGGGACCGGGCTAGGAGAGAAGCTCTGCTATGCTGTCCTGGACAGTTGTTCCCTCCTGTGTGTCTGGTGAAAAGCCAAGAGACAGAAGAAGCTCCAGGAACCAGAGAGCGGCTCCGTTGCCCAAAGTCGGAGCCAAAACTTCCACCGCTAGGGGCCACTGTTGGATAGGAATAGTTCCTTCCTCACACTTGCTGGGGGGCAGAGGGCTGAGTTCTAAGGCAGGGGGAGGGGCAGGGCCCCTTGCAGAAAGGGCTGTGGGGGAAGGGACCCCTGGGCCAGCTCTGGGGCTGCTGGGAGAGCCCCCTCTCCATGCCATAGCTCACCTGGCCCAGGCGCCAAGGGTCTGGGTCGGGCCAGGCTGCCAGACCCGTCTGAAGAGGGGGTTTCCTCGCCAACCAAAGTCCCCGAGGCCTCCTCAAGCGGGGGCCTACCTAGGGCCGGCCGGCCTTGCCCTGCAGGTCTCTCCCACGGCAATGGTCACAGACATGCTGTCTCCCATCGCCGTCACCTCCACCTTACGTCAGGGGAACCCCGGCCTTTCCCACCGGTGGCCTGCGGGCTTCGGCCTGGGCTCCCGGCCAGGCCTGCAGAGGCCTGGCTCCCGGAGAGGACAGGCCCAGAGTCTTCCCTCTCCCTTGTCAATGACCTGTCTTTCTCTGCGTTTCTTTTCTGGGACGAGAGGGGCCCCAGAGCACCCCGACGACTCTGAGCAATGAGCCTGCCCTTTCTCCTCTCGCCCTCCTTTTTGGGACCGTACCAAGCGACGAGCGTTTCTCTCGGCTCTGGGGCCGCGGGACGCAAAACGAAACTGCTTACCTATTGGGTGGTGAGACACTTGCGTGGAAATCATTTCTGCTCACTTGAGGCAGGCACTGCGGTCAAGTGGGCTTACAGGTCCAGGGGTTCCATGGACCGGGTATATTCTAAGCGGCCATCGTGACCGTCCAAAGCGGACGTATGGGTTGTTTGGGCATTGGCTCGAGTCGTAACCCTCCGTTTTTGGGGGAAAACAAGGGAGAACCCATCACCTTCAGCACATTTCCCTCTGCCACAGCACGCCACGCAACCAGGTGATTTTCCTATTGATTGCCGTTCCAAGCTACCATAGCGGGCAATGCCGCAGGGATACTGTCCAGATTTCCAAACCAAAGCAGATAGGCCTTCTCGCCGAGGCGCAGCTGCGCGGTCGATCAAGCCCCAGGCCCTGGTGCTCCTGAGGGCTGCGGGGACGCCCAGGACTACGCTGCTGAGGGCAGGTGGCTCGGGGCCTCAGTGCCCTGCCAGTGGGCTCTACTTGGGAATCCGTGCTCTTGCACGGGGGTGGGGAGGGGGGAGTCGGTGGCAGGGGGGCCTGCCTACACATGCCTCTTCTTCTGTCACTTTGGCTGCGGCTGAGCCTGGCACTGGGTGCGTGCATGCTCAGGAGACAGGCTTCTGCATGTCTCTGGACAGGCCCCGTGCCAGCTGGGACCTGAGCCCCAGCGCAGGTGCACCACCTGCGCTCAGGTTCCTTGGACCGGCCCAGGTCAGCTGAGAGGGAGGAGAACATGGTCCTGACCGCGGAGGGAAGCAAAAGTGCCGACACCTGCCAGCGGGAGAGCCGCATCCGACAGCCCTGTGGGATCTAAGCCCCCTCTCGCTCCATCCGCTGCCTCCCTCCTCACCCCCTCCTTTCGGGGCGCCGAGACGGCGCCCGGGCTGGGGGTGGCGGAGGGGGAGGGGCAAGCGCTAGGCCTCCCGCGCCGCCGTAGACCCCTCTCTGACGCCCCGCAGAGCCGGGACCAAAGCGCAGGCGCCCCGGCCCGCTGGGACGGCCACGCCCAGCGCCGCCCTGGCGCGCAGGCGCCACTCACCCCGCACCCGGCAGACTCGTCCCGACCCCGCCCCTCCTGGTTGCTCTGGAGACGGTGGCCACCGGCGGGAGGTGCCCAAGCCCGGGAGTGGGAAGACAGCTGTGAAGGATTGGGGCGGGGGGGGGGGGGGGGAGGCGTTTTCTGCACTCGGGAGTTGTCCCCAGTGGCAGTGCCGGGACAGATGCGGCCAATAGGCATCCTGCCGAAACCCACCCAATGCACTTCGGGGAGCGCGTCCACTGCCAGGAAAACCTCCAGCGCTGGGGGAAGCGGGGTTCCAAAATGTATCCACCGAATGCCAGCAGGAGGCCACGGGGACGCGACGGAAGGGGTCGCCGACGTGGGTGCAGCCTGCTGGGTGGGGACCGGGCTAGGAGAGAAGCTCTGCTATGCTGTCCTGGACAGTTGTTCCCTCCTGTGTGTCTGGTGAAAAGCCAAGAGACAGAAGAAGCTCCAGGAACCAGAGAGCGGCTCCGTTGCCCAAAGTCGGAGCCAAAACTTCCACCGCTAGGGGCCACTGTTGGATAGGAATAGTTCCTTCCTCACACTTGCTGGGGGGCAGAGGGCTGAGTTCTAAGGCAGGGGGAGGGGCAGGGCCCTTGCAGAAAGGGCTGTGGGGGAAGGGACCCCTGGGCCAGCTCTGGGGCTGCTGGAGAGCCCCCTCTCCATGCCATAGCTCACCTGGCCCAGGCGCCAAGGGTCTGGGTCGGGCCAGGCTGCCAGACCCGTCTGAAGAGGGGGTTTCCTCGCCAACCAAAGTCCCCGAGGCCTCCTCAAGCGGGGGCCTACCTAGGGCCGGCCGGCCTTGCCCTGCAGGTCTCTCCCACGGCAATGGTCACAGACATGCTGTCTCCCATCGCCGTCACCTCCACCTTACGTCAGGGGAACCCCGGCCTTTCCCACCGGTGGCCTGCGGGCTTCGGCCTGGGCTCCCGGCCAGGCCTGCAGAGGCCTGGCTCCCGGAGAGGACAGGCCCAGAGTCTTCCCTCTCCCTTGTCAATGACCTGTCTTTCTCTGCGTTTCTTTTCTGGGACGAGAGGGGCCCCAGAGCACCCCGACGACTCTGAGCAATGAGCCTGCCCTTTCTCCTCTCGCCCTCCTTTTTGGGACCGTACCAAGCGACGAGCGTTTCTCTCGGCTCTGGGGCCGCGGGACGCAAAACGAAACTGCTTACCTATTGGGTGGTGAGACACTTGCGTGGAAATCATTTCTGCTCACTTGAGGCAGGCACTGCGGTCAAGTGGGCTTACAGGTCCAGGGGTTCCATGGACCGGGTATATTCTAAGCGGCCATCGTGACCGTCCAAAGCGGACGTATGGGTTGTTTGGGCATTGGCTCGAGTCGTAACCCTCCGTTTTTGGGGAAAACAAGGGAGAACCCATCACCTTCAGCACATTTCCCTCTGCCACAGCACGCCACGCAACCAGGTGATTTTCCTATTGATTGCCGTTCCAAGCTACCATAGCGGGCAATGCCGCAGGGATACTGTCCAGATTTCCAAACCAAAGCAGATAGGCCTTCTCGCCGAGGCGCAGCTGCGCGGTCGATCAAGCCCCAGGCCCTGGTGCTCCTGAGGGCTGCGGGGACGCCCAGGACTACGCTGCTGAGGGCAGGTGGCTCGGGGCCTCAGTGCCCTGCCAGTGGGCTCTACTTGGGAATCCGTGCTCTTGCACGGGGTGGGGAGGGGGGAGTCGGTGGCAGGGGGAACTGCCTACACATGCCTCTTCTTCTGTCACTTTGGCTGCGGCTGAGCCTGGCACTGGGTGCGTGCATGCTCAGGAGACAGGCTTCTGCATGTCTCTGGACAGGCCCCGTGCCAGCTGGGACCTGAGCCCCAGCGCAGGTGCACCACCTGCGCTCAGGTTCCTTGGACCGGCCCAGGTCAGCTGAGAGGGAGGAGAACATGGTCCTGACCGCGGAGGGAAGCAAAAGTGCCGACACCTGCCAGCGGGAGAGCCGCATCCGACAGCCCTGTGGGATCTAAGCCCCCTCTCGCTCCATCCGCTGCCTCCCTCCTCACCCCCTCCTTTCGGGGCGCCGAGACGGCGCCCGGGCTGGGGGTGGCGGAGGGGGAGGGGCAAGCGCTAGGCCTCCCGCGCCGCCGTAGACCCCTCTCTGACGCCCCGCAGAGCCGGGACCAAAGCGCAGGCGCCCCGGCCCGCTGGGACGGCCACGCCCAGCGCCGCCCTGGCGCGCAGGCGCCACTCACCCCGCACCCGGCAGACTCGTCCCGACCCCGCCCCTCCTGGTTGCTCTGAGACGGTGGCCACCGGCGGGAGGTGCCCAAGCCCGGGAGTGGGAAGACAGCTGTGAAGGATTGGGGCGGGGGGGGGGGGGGGAGGCGTTTTCTGCACTCGGGAGTTGTCCCCAGTGGCAGTGCCGGGACAGATGCGGCCAATAGGCATCCTGCCGAAACCCACCCAATGCACTTCGGGGAGCGCGTCCACTGCCAGGAAACCTCCAGCGCTGGGGGAAGCGGGGTTCCAAAATGTATCCACCGAATGCCAGCAGGAGGCCACGGGGACGCGACGGAAGGGGTCGCCGACGTGGGTGCAGCCTGCTGGGTGGGGACCGGGCTAGGAGAGAAGCTCTGCTATGCTGTCCTGGACAGTTGTTCCCTCCTGTGTGTCTGGTGAAAAGCCAAGAGACAGAAGAAGCTCCAGGAACCAGAGAGCGGCTCCGTTGCCCAAAGTCGGAGCCAAAACTTCCACCGCTAGGGGCCACTGTTGGATAGGAATAGTTCCTTCCTCACACTTGCTGGGGGGCAGAGGGCTGAGTTCTAAGGCAGGGGGAGGGGCAGGGCCCCTTGCAGAAAGGGCTGTGGGGGAAGGGACCCCTGGGCCAGCTCTGGGGCTGCTGGGAGAGCCCCCTCTCCATGCCATAGCTCACCTGGCCCAGGCGCCAAGGGTCTGGGTCGGGCCAGGCTGCCAGACCCGTCTGAAGAGGGGGTTTCCTCGCCAACCAAAGTCCCCGAGGCCTCCTCAAGCGGGGGCCTACCTAGGGCCGGCCGGCCTTGCCCTGCAGGTCTCTCCCACGGCAATGGTCACAGACATGCTGTCTCCCATCGCCGTCACCTCCACCTTACGTCAGGGGAACCCGGCCTTTCCCACCGGTGGCCTGCGGGCTTCGGCCTGGGCTCCCGGCCAGGCCTGCAGAGGCCTGGCTCCCGGAGAGGACAGGCCCAGAGTCTTCCCTCTCCCTTGTCAATGACCTGTCTTTCTCTGCGTTTCTTTTCTGGGACGAGAGGGGCCCCAGAGCACCCCGACGACTCTGAGCAATGAGCCTGCCCTTTCTCCTCTCGCCCTCCTTTTTGGGACCGTACCAAGCGACGAGCGTTTCTCTCGGCTCTGGGGCCGCGGGACGCAAAACGAAACTGCTTACCTATTGGGTGGTGAGACACTTGCGTGGAAATCATTTCTGCTCACTTGAGGCAGGCACTGCGGTCAAGTGGGCTTACAGGTCCAGGGGTTCCATGGACCGGGTATATTCTAAGCGGCCATCGTGACCGTCCAAAGCGGACGTATGGGTTGTTTGGGCATTGGCTCGAGTCGTAAGCCTCCGTTTTGGGGGGAAAACAAGGGAGAACCCATCACCTTCAGCACATTTCCCTCTGCCACAGCACGCCACGCAACCAGGTGATTTTCCTATTGATTGCCGTTCCAAGCTACCATAGCGGGCAATGCCGCAGGGATACTGTCCAGATTTCCAAACCAAAGCAGATAGGCCTTCTCGCCGAGGCGCAGCTGCGCGGTCGATCAAGCCCCAGGCCCTGGTGCTCCTGAGGGCTGCGGGGACGCCCAGGACTACGCTGCTGAGGGCAGGTGGCTCCGGGCCTCAGTGCCCTGCCAGTGGGCTCTACTTGGGAATCCGTGCTCTTGCACGGGGTGGGGAGGGGGGAGTCGGTGGCAGGGGGGCCTGCCTACACATGCCTCTTCTTCTGTCACTTTGGCTGCGGCTGAGCCTGGCACTGGGTGCGTGCATGCTCAGGAGACAGGCTTCTGCATGTCTCTGGACAGGCCCCGTGCCAGCTGGGACCTGAGCCCCAGCGCAGGTGCACCACCTGCGCTCAGGTTCCTTGGACCGGCCCAGGTCAGCTGAGAGGGAGGAGAACATGGTCCTGACCGCGGAGGGAAGCAAAAGTGCCGACACCTGCCAGCGGGAGAGCCGCATCCGACAGCCCTGTGGGATCTAAGCCCCCTCTCGCTCCAT